>NC_142065.1:94030003-95421253 GCF_059756535.1 Pantherophis guttatus
AGCAGCAGCCTGAGGCCAGGGCCCTGACATCCCAAGTCACCAGGTATAAGAGGTGAGCCCAGTGAACCAGAACCAAAGGGGCTGGAACAAGTAATTGCTTAGAGGTAGCGAGTCCTAGTTCCCCGAGAGCGGCCTACTCCTTGGCTCCCACCATATCTACCTCTCCCAGTCATAACCGTGATATTCCGGCTCTCCATCCCCCAGAGATCCCCTTCCCCACCTCTTTGGTCCCCCACCTCCCTGGCAAACAAGGCATCCCATTCATACCGAACCGGGGTTCCCATCTGAGCCCCGATCTGCTTCTGCTTGTACACTCAGCAGAGGAAACTCCATTCCCTTCCCCCGGCTCCCTCATTCTCCCTAATTCCAGCCACTCCAAACCTGTTCCTTCCATTCTAATAATTAAATTCTAACCTATCCCTAACCCATTCACACCCACAAACATACACATCCTCTCAGGATAAAATTAATATATCCAGCAACAAATGAATATCTCGCACCTCGTCAGCGTAACAGCAAAAAGTTCCTCCGAGCTCACCCAGGCTTTGTTAGGGACGGTGATAGCATTGTGATAAGATGGCTTCACCTCACCGGCTCGCACGAAGACGCCATACTTGTTGCAGCCCACGCCAGAGAAGAAGTGTTTGGAGTCCACCGCAATGGAGGTGCCTTCAGGAAACTTGCCATAAAGGCCTCCTCCTCCTCCATCACCTCCTCCTTTGCCTCCTCCGGGGCCCCCGCCACCACCGCCCTCCTCGTCTTCATCGGCGTGTAGTTGTCAATCAGCCTAGCCAAAGTGTCGCGGAACTCAATGAGGTCCCAAGCCAGCAAGGGAATGGCCCGGCCACTTTGGAGGCCTGAAGGCCCCCAGGGAGACCGGCCTTGCTGCTCCCGCACCTGGGTTGGTACATGGATGCTAAACCTATTTCTCTACATTTCTGCTTTGACCTGTGTCTGTATATGGTGGCAGGCATAAGGGCTGTATATGCTCTACATACTCCATTATGAGGGAGGGAGGAGCTTATGATGGAAGGGTTGGCAGCGTCTTGAGTCTTTCACAACTACTTCTCCATTAGTGGCTGCTTTTTGCATAGAGATTTGCTTTTTGAATCATGTTTCATTAAAACAGATTTGCTATACAGATACAATAAAAATGATATTGATTTTTTTATGTTATGATATTTTATTTCTTTCATTAACAAATCTTCCTGTGGTTCCTGTTTCTAGATTTACGATGTAAATCTCCTCCTGAAATTGACAATGGTATAATAGACATTGGGAATCGCACAATATTTTTACCTGGTGAAACTGTGGAGTATCGTTGCTCTTCAGGTTTTGAAATTAGTCAGTTAAAAACTGTAAGATGTGAAAATTTGAAATGGTCTGAGCTACCCGTTTGCAAAGGTAAGAAATAGTAATTTTTTCTATTGAAATGCCAACACTGGGTTTGAGTTCTAAAAAAAGTTATCCATGCATTTTTTTTTTCATTCCTATGCTGATATTAGAAATGGGACAATGAAGATGCATAAACGAGGAATTTGGAGTTTTTGTATAAATATTGAAATTTCACAGGTCTTAAAATGTCACATTTTGAACTCAAGCATTAATCTCATGTGAAATATCATGTATACTTTCAGAACTGTTCTTATCAGAGCAGGATTCTGACTTCAAAATCTCTCTTATTCACAATTTATAAAAGATTTAGAAAGTGTCATGTGAACATCATACAACTGCACCATCCCTCTGTTGTTCAGGCAAAAAAGCCCCAAAAAACACCACAACCACTATTATTTTTTGAGGTGAACCTGCAAAATAAGGGTCACTGCTTTAATAAATCAGCTCAAAGATTGCCTTCCCTAAAGGCCTCTTTTACCACTCCAGAGAAGAGATAGTGAATGTATATAGGTTAGGCAAGTGCCATATGATAATAATAATAAAAAAAATGCAAAGTAAGTAAGCATAACAGTGCAAAGCTTTTTTTTTTTTCCTTGTCCATGTCTAATCTTCACTAGCATAACATTCCTTTATTTATTTATAAAGCACTTTATTTTCAGTGCTATTCTGGCTGCCCTGTTTTCTTTCCTAGATATTTGCTAGAATTGCTGGGCCTTTTTAAGCAGGAGACCATTATGCTTTCCCTGGGAAAAACAAAGACCTTTCTCTCCAATCTACAGGAATCATTTCTCACTAAGTCTACCAGAAATACATACAATCTCTCAAAAGTTTCTCTTGCAAGACAGGGTGGAGGGACAAAGCTTGGGGGCTCAGACATTCGTTTTTGGGTGGCTTGAATGCAAAATTGATGGTTAGAGGATATTGCAGTTATGGAACTAAAGGTGACAAAGGCTGGAGCATGTCATGCTAGTGTGTGTGTGCGTGCACACACTTGTATAAGATTTTACAAAAAGGAAAAGACAAACCTAAAAGAAATAAGAATAGGTCCAATAATTAAATTTAATGCATAATTCCTAGCTTGACTTCTTAATTATTTTTGTCAGTATGACCTGGTGCTTGAAGCTAAAGTCAGCTGCTGACTTTCCTCAATTGTTGTTAGCTTTTTGTACATTTGCTTTCTATCAGGGCCTCAATGGGACATAACTTCTGTCTTCAGTTCAATGCAGAGGTGAAATCTAAATTTTTTTGCTACTGGTTCTGTGGGCGGGGCTTAATTAGTGGGCGGGGCTTGGTAAGGTGACTGGGTGGGCGTGGCCAAGTCAATGTCACTTCTTTGCCCTTTTTTAACCTACAAAACACAACACAACACAACTGGCTCACCCACAATGTAAAAGCAGCTGTGCTAGACTCAAAATGGCCCCGCAACAAGGAGGAACCTCACACAGCCACAAAAAGCCCCCCAAAAACAACTTTCACACTTTACACACACACAACACAACACAACTGGCTCACCCACAATGTAAAAGCAGCTGTGCTAGACCCAAAATGGCCCCTGCAACACAGCCACAAAAAGCCCAAAAAACCAACTTTCACACTTTACACACACAAAATTCCACATACAGCTTTGTGAGATTTTGTGTGTCTGTGTAGTTAGAGTGAAACACTGCAGAAACACACTAAATCTCAGAAAGCTGCACAAATATTATTTTATTTTAATTTATTTTTATTTTTATATAATAGCAGCTAAATTTAAAACTTCCTAAACTTTAAATGGCTAGGTCTAAAAAAAAGAACAACTAAAAAACCCCCCAATTAACTATTTTTTTTAAGCTCCCAAAGGGGGAAAAAACTTACCCAATAGAACAGGGGTCTCCAACCTTGGCAACTTTAAGACTTGTGGACTTCAACTCCTAGAATTCCTCAGCCAGCTTTGCTGGGAGTTGAAGTCCACAAGTCTAGGGACTTCCGGTGGCACCGCAGGCACCGAGGACACTCTTCTTTTGAGCGCCAGCCCCGCGATCTCATAAAGCCACTAGAACAGCGCAAATCAACTGTCTAGTGGCTTGGAAACTTTCTCCCCGGGAAAAGGGGAGGAAGAGAGCAGACGGGCGTAGGTAGAGCTCCTCAAGGAGCCCCAGGAACAATTCTGGGGCTCGAAGGGTGAGAGCTCCCTGGAAGCCCGACAGAGCTCCGGATCCGGGACATTTCTGCTTTAAGCAGAATAAGACACCACGACCACCCCTGCAAACAACGCTTGGATTAAACATCATTCAGAAGCAGGCTGAGCAAACTCAGGAGAGATTAGAACTGCAAGTACTGAACTTTAACTCCAAATATGTATTACTTCCTTCTGACTTATTAAGGGGAGAAAGTGAAACCAAGATGGCAATTGAGCTTTAATGGGGCGTGAAAGTAAAAGTTAAAAAGGAAAGTTTTTTTTTCTCAGCGAGGGCAGCCCCTGTGCAAAATTAGAGATTTGTGCTTTTTTTTAAAAAAGGAGAAGATTAAAGAATTACTTAAAGACTGATTTCTGGATTTGGTGGATCTATTGTTCTGGCAGCTGAGTAAATTTAAATTGGAAACTAAAGATGGCTTCAAAACAAATTAAGGCTATTGTCCCCAAAAGTGCTGGGTCTTCGCCAGCTCAAACGTCCAGATTGCAATCTCTCTCTGTTCCAACGGAATCAACAATATTAACACTTGAAATGTTGCAGGAAGCCGTCAAAACACAAGCTTCTGATATAGAAAAAAAATTGTTTCAATATTTCAGGAGCAAACACGTGAGGTTGCTGAAGAAACTGAGCAAGTCAAAGAGACTATCCAAAAACGAAACCAAGAAATTAGAGAAGATATTATCTTGGCAGTACAAGGATTGGCAGGACATATTGAAGCAATAGATGAAAAAGTGGAAGAAATTAAGCAGCCTAATGAGAACCTTGAAAATAAAATGGGGGAGGTCCAGGGCAAGATGGAAAGAGTAGAGGCTGATGTGATAATGATACAATATAGAGACATGGAATTTGCTCTGAGAATAAGAGGCCTCAAGGAAAATAAGCAAGAGAATTTGAGAGAGATCTTTTCAGAAGCATTTGCACAGATAATGGGAGATCAAAAAGCAAATTTTGAATGGCAAATTGACAAAATTTATCGTGTCAATTCATGGATGGCCAGACAGAAATATCTACCAAGAGACATTGTAGTTTATTTTACAACAAGAAGATTACGTAACGAAATCTTACAAATCACATTTAAAAATAAACTTCAAGTGCAGGGGCAGGAGGTTTTAACATTGAAAGAAATCCCCCACAAAATGTTGAGAATCAGAAAGGAGTATTCCTTTCTGGTGGAAGAACTGAGAAACTGACAGATACAGTATAGATGGGAAGTTCCAGCTGGTCTAGTGGTGAACTATTCAGGAGAAAGATATCATCTCAATTCAGTGTGGAAGGCAAGAGATTTCTATACCAATGTGTTAAAGGCTGGATGCCCACAGCCCCAGGAAGCTAGAAGGAAGATGGAAATAGAGGGGGCAAGAAAGGGGGAGAAAGACGAATTGTTGGCACAGGGCCAAAAGGGTGATTTGCTTATCCAAGAAGAATTAATACAATTTTCGACTACTGTTCAAGCTTTGGAGATAGAAGAACCTAAGGATCAAAGACAGACTCGAGCGGCAGCCAAGCGTCAAGAAGACTTAAGAGTGCAGCAACTTCAAATGATTCAAGACACTACAAAAACAGAAGCAGTGGGAGGAGCAAGACCAAAAAGTAAAATGCATGGAGATTTCCAGCAGATGCTCCAAAAGCTTCAGGGGGCCAAGAATGGCAACTAAATTTTTGACCTGGAATGTTAATGGCCTAAATTCACCACCAAAGAGGAGAAAAATATTTCACTATTTGAAACAGTTTAAAAATGATGTAATTTGTTTACAAGAGACTCATATTAGAAGTAAAGCTCAAAAATACTTAACAAATGCAAGGTTAGGTATACATTTTGTCGCATCTGCTCCCGAAAAGAAGAATGGTATAGTTATATATCTAAAAAAAGACTTAATTGCCAAATTAATTGAAGCAGATGATCAAGGAAGATTTATAGCAATTGAACTTTTAATAAAAGGAGAAAAAATACTTTTAATTGGAGTCTACGCACCGAACCAACAGCAGGAAAAATTTTATAAGCTTTTACATTCCAAATTATTACAATGGGATTATAAATCATGTATTTTATTGGGTGATTGGAATGGAGTTTTGGACACTAAAAAAGATAAGAAGGGGCTCTTGCAGAACATTTCAACGCGTGCTAGATTGCCAAAATCGTTTTTTGAAATGATGGAGGTTATGGAGTTGAGAGATATTTGGCGAGAGAGAAATCCTGGAGAAAAAGACTTTACCTTTTTTTCTGATAGACATCAATCCTTCTCTAGGATTGATTTTATATTAATCACAAATGATTTTTTTTCCAGGGTGAAGAAAACGAAGATTTGTCCAAGAGCTTTAACGGATCATAGTCCAGTTTGGATGGAATTAGAGAATGGAATGGGATCTAGGAGATCTTGGAGGTTAAATGAAAATCTGTTTAGATATGAGGAAAATGTAAAAGAATCCAAAAAATTTATGAAAGAATTTTTTATTATAAATATGCATAAGGATACATCTATGGAAATGGTTTAGGACGTAAGTAAAGCATATATGAGAGATATTTTGATATATTTGAATAATAAATATAGACGCAAACAGGAAAAAAAAAGGAAGGACTTAGAAGAGGAAATTAAAAAAAAAAGAACAAGCTTTGATATTGAACCCAGCAGATAAGAAAATAAAAGAAGCAATTAATTTATTGCAACGGCAATTTAAAATGTTAATGGCAGATCAGGTCGCAACTAATTTGCAATATGCTAAACATAATATTTTTTGCAATCCTAATAAACCAGGGAGGTGGTTAGCATATTTGCTAAGGAAAAAACAAAAGTCACGGACTATAGAGAAAATAGAATATAAAGGTAAAGAGGTTTATCAGCAAAATATGATTAAAAAAGCTTTCTTAGAATTTTATACGAGATTGTATGCTAGTGACAAAATTCAAGGTACAGATATAGATAGATATTTACAGAAAGAGAATATTCCTGCAATTACAAAGGAGCAAAGGGAGGGTTTAAATCAACTAATAACCACTGAGGAGATTATGTTTGCAATTAAGCAGTTGAAAGTGGGTAAAGCTCCTGGGATGGATGGTTTGACAGCTGCTTCTTATAAACATTTGCAGTTAGAAATGGTGGTACCACTTAAAGAATTATTTACTAATATACAATCTGGAGGAGATGTACCCCCATCTTGGAGGACAGCTTATATTTCTCTGATTCCAAAGGAGGAGCAAGACCACACCCAGCCAAAAAGTATAGGCCCATATCACTTTTAAATACAGACTACAAGATTTTTGCTAAAATATTAGCAAATAGGTTAATGACAGTCATGCAACAAATGATTCATAATGATCAAACTGGTTTCATAAATGGTAGACAAATGAAGAGTAATGTAAGGCAAATGGTTAACTTATTGGAGTATTTGGGGAAGAACAACCAAATCCCTGTAGTGCTGATATTTCTTGATGTGGAGAAAGAATTTGATCGATTGAATTGGCAATTTTTATTGAAAATAATAGAAAAGATGCAGTTTGGAGAACATTTTATAAAATCTATTAAGGCAATATATCAGAAACAAACAGTGCAAATAATAATTAATGGTAGTTTAACAGATACTTTTAATATAGAAAAAGGAAGAAGACAAGGATGCCCTTTGTCTCCATTATTGTTTATCTTGACTTTGGAATTTTTGTTAAGTAAGATACGTGGGTCGGACAAAATAAGTGGAATTAAGATTAGGCAGTATGACTATAGATTACGAGCATTTGCAGATGACTTGGTTGTTACTTTAACCCAACCATTACAGTCGGTTGCAGGTTTAATGGATATAATTAATCAATATGGACAAGTATCTGGATTCAAAATAAATGCAGGGAAAACGAAGATAATAACTAAAAATATGACTATCAATCAAAAAGCAGAATTAGAAAGATTAACAGGATTTGAAATTGTAAAAAAAGTTAAGTATTTAGGGGTCTATATTATGACATCAAATGCAAAATTATTTAAGCATAATTACGATCCGTTGTGGCAAAAAATACAGAGAGAGATGGAAAACTGGAAAAAATTACAATTATCCTTGTTAGGAAGGATAGCAGCAGTAAAAATGAATGTTTTGCCTAAGTTTTTGTTTCTTTTTCAAATGATACCTATACTTAAAAAAGATGAGAATTTGAAGATATGGCAGAAGGGTATTAATAATTTTGTCTGGGCAGGGAAGAGACCGAGAATAAAACAAAAAATAATGCAGGATACACGTGAAAGAGGAGGCCTCAAAATGCCTAATTTAAGATTATATTATGAGGCAGCTGTTCTATCAGCAATGAGTGATTGGATGAATTTAACAGAAGAAAGAATATTGAATATTGAGGGATATTATTTGGTTTACGGGTGGCATGCTTACTTATTATATGATAAGAAAGTGGACAAGACTTTTAAAAGCCATATATTAAGGAATGCTCTATTGCATGTCTGGAAAAAGTATAAATATAAACTAAACGAGAAGTTACCATTGTGGGCAATACCCAGACACGCGATAGAGAATATAAGTGTAGAGCAAAGGCAGGATGTGATTACATATAAAGAGCTTCTTAACAAGGAAAGGTATACTACAATTAAAATCTTTGAATCAACTAAGAGAAGAAAGGACAATTCGAACATGGTTTCAATATGTACAGTTGCAAGCTAGATGGAGAGAAGATCGGAAAATTGGTTTTTTGCAAAATGAGGAGAATTTGGTAAAACAGATTAGAGACCAAAGTCAAATGCATATAAAAAGGTTGTATAATGCATTGATAGAAATAGATTCAGAGACGGAGTTAGTTAAGGACTATATGATAAAGTGGGCACAAAATATTGAAGAACCAATAATGATGGAAACATGGGAAAAAATATGGGTTAGGAATGTGAAGTTCATGCAAGCCCAAAATTTAAGAGAGAATTTTTATAAAATGTTTTATAGATGGCATCTGGATCCTAAAAAGTTAGCCTGTATGTATCCAAGTGTGCAACCTAAGTGTTGGAGATGTGAATGTGATGATGCCACATATTATCATATATGGTGGACATGTAAAAAAATTAAGGCATTTTGGATAAAAATATGGTGGATTATTCAAAATATTCTTAAAAAGAAGATAAAATTTACACCACAGTTCTTTTTGTTAGGTATAATTACAGATTGTACTGTTATAGAGACTAAGTTGATTTTAAATTTAATAACAGCAGCCAGACTCTTGGTGGCGCAGTACTGGAAGAAGGAAGACCTGCCTACTATTGAAGAATGGACATTAAAAGTAGTGAATTTAGCAGAGATGGCCAAAATTTCAGCGTATTTGAAGGACCATTCAAATGAAAGATATATATTGGAATGGAGAAGATGGATTGACTATATTCAAAACAAATATCGGACTAAAAAGTTTCAAATAGTCTATGAATGAAATCTATACTTTTTTTTTGAAATATGATTAGTTAGTTGTAAGGGGAGTTAAAGAGGAAGAGGGAGTTTGGAGACCACAGAAAGTTAGCTTATTTTAGCTTATGTTTGTTATGTTATACCCTGTTTTTGCTCTGGGAAGTCCAGGGGGTGGGTGGTTGGGGGGAGGGGGGTTGGAGGGAGAGGGGAGGGGGTGGGGAGAAAATTGTTGTATTGATTATTAAAACTTTTTAAATAATAATAAAAAAGTCCACAAGTCTAGGCAGGAAGGCAGAAAGAGCTGCTCACCAATGAGCTTGATTGCAGGCAGGGAGATTCAGTTGCTTGCTAATGCATGAATTGTGATTGTCATGCGATCAGCAGCTAAGATAAGCAACCTGGAGGCTGGGAGGGGGGGAGAAACATGGCTCTGGCGATCCAAGCTGAGTTGTCTGATTAGCAGGCAACTCAGCTGGGATGTCAGAGCTTGGCTGGTCAGAGCCATTTAAAAGGAAAAAAAGGCTCTGATGATCACGGGGCTCAGCTGGGCATGGGGGGCGGGGCAGGGATTTTTGCTACCGGTTCTCCGAACTACCCGCCGCCATCGCTACCTACTCGCCCGAGCCGGTCCGAACCGGGAGTGTTTCACCCCTGGTCCAATGGTCCTTCAGAACCTGGCCCCTGGTACCCTCCTTTGAAGATAAAGAAAAACTTTATTTAAAAAAGGTTTTAATACTTATTTTAATAATTTATATAGTTGACTATCTCACAAAAGTGACTCTATGCAATGAACAGAAAGTTAAAACTAAAACACAAACACTATATGAAAATCAAACATATATGCACAGTCTAAAAATCACTCTATTTCTAAATTAAAGTATAGAACTGAACAAATCAATCAGCAGATTTCTATTAATTTGCTTTTAGAATGTTGTTTTAATAAATTCCCGAAATACCTCAAAATCTTTTTTGTGGTTTCTCTTTGAGAAAATCAGGCCAGAGAAGCATTTATGCAATTCTAAAACCAAACTTTAATCAATTTCTTCAGTTTTTTTCCCTTGCTAAAGAAAATGTATTTAAGTATATGCATAATACAATTATACTTAAATCATGCAATATTAATGTATGCTCTTATGACTTAATTGTATAGATTATCTAGTTCATTTAGTGACCGTTCAAAGTTACAATGGCATTGAAAAAAGTGACTTATGATGATTTTTCACACTTACAACTGTTGCAGCATCCCCATGGTCACATGATCAAAATTCAGATGTTTGGCAAGTGGTTCAAATTTATGACGGTTGCAGTGTCCTGGGCTCATGTGACTCCTGACAAGCAAAGTCAATGGGGAAGGCAGATTCACTTAACAACCGTGTTACTAACTTAACAAATACAATGATTCACTTAATAAGTGTGGCAATAAAAGTTGTAAAATGGGTCAAACTCACTTAACAAATGTTTCACTTAGCAACATAAATTTTGGGCTCAATTGTGATTCAAGGACTACCTGTATTTAGAATTTTATTTTAAAAAATGCATCGGACTTCTGAAACAGACAGTCTCCTATGAATAAATTCTTTGCAAAGATTAAGGTAAACAGGTGAACAGGGCTCTTGCATCTTAACTTTTTAAAACTGTTATTGATATGCTTATTGTTTAATATTTAAAGAAATCTTGGCATAAATTGATTTATACTGAAAGTTGTTTTTTCATTTTTTTCCCCAGAACAGTCATGTGGTCCAGCCCCAGTAATCCCCAATACTTCACTGGAGGAAGAAGATAGCGAACAATATGATTCTGGAAAAATAATAAATTATATATGCAATCATGGATTTGATACTAAAGAATCTACTAAAATAACATGTAGAAGAGGACAATGGATAGGATTCTTTACTTGTAAAGGTACAGTAATTTTATTTTTGAACTTCTCAAGGTAATTGTTTTTGAAGCAACATTGTTGAAAAGTGATGCTTAAAAGAAAGAGGCCAAACTTGCTGTCTTTCAATCTATGCAGACTCAGACAAACAGGTATTTGTTGTTCCAGAGATTGAATGATTCTTTACATTGTGTGGGCAAAGAAGGCTAGACTAAAATAACCAATGGAAGCATTATTGGAACTGATCAACATGTGAACAATATTGTGACTTTAGCTGGCCTAATATTGATGATATATTTTGTCATAGTTTATTTTTGGCCTATATTCTCTTGAATCAATTCAGAAACGTCCTGCTTATTTAAATGCTCCCTTGATTGTCATGCTTGCTTTCTCTCTAATACCTCTATTATCATATTCAGCAACCAACTTTCAACTCTACACAAAATCTTCCATAATTTCAAACCAATTTTCCATTATTTCATAATTCACTTATTTTCCTCGAGGGTACCAAGGCCTAGTCAAATACTGTAACCACTTATCATTGAAAGCACATTTTAAAATTTCTCCTGATGTAGCATCAAATTTTCCCATCCCTATCATTTTTCATCATTTACTGCCTTTTTCTGACTTTTCTTTTGATGCTAATATCAGTAGCATTCAGTTCCATACCTTTCAATTCCATCCTTCAACTTATCCCTATTATTTGCATTATAACTTATATAATGGGAGAAGGACTTGGGCGATCATCTTCAGGGCCATGTGGAGGAATTTGTGAAATATCTGATGGGAAAAGTTGCTTGTATCTATTCTCAGTAGGAGACCAAACATAGAGCAGGTCCATTAGAGATTCCCAGGGAATGGGCTTACACAGGTATCTGGGAACAGGTTGATTCTGTTAGATCTGAAGAAGTGGACAGGGTCCTTAGAGCTGTCAGTTCAAGTGCCTGCCTATTAAATTCATATCCCTCCTAACTGGTGAAAACCTCCAGTGGTGATCAATGCATCACTGCAGAAGAGGGCATTCCTGGGATCTTTTAAGGAGACATTAGTCTGTTCCCTCCTTAGATGCTGTGGGTGACTGGATGGGGGACAATAGGCTTGAACCCTGGTAAGACTATGTTGCTATGGCTTGGAGCTTGGGATCTGGGAATTTAAAATCTTCAGTTCTGGATGAGGTTGGGGGTTACAACCTGTGGGTTCTTGTAGACTCACAATGCCTGCTCAACGGCACATGTAACATTTCTGTTACATGAGTTGCACTAGTTGCTATTTGCTTCCAGGTCCAATTTAATATGTTAGTTATCATCTTTAAAGGCCTTCATGGCACAGGGGACTATGTCACCCCAATGGGATTGACCCACCCCACTCACTCTGGCAAAAGGAACATGCTGCAAACCTCCTCAGTCAAGCAGGATCTGGTAAATGATCTTTCTCTGCCATGCCTCCACAATCTGGAAAATCTTGCTGTTGGATGTGAGATACGCCCTCACCCTCTAGGCCTTCTTGATTTGCCTTAAAACCTGGGTCAGCCAATTGACTTGGGGCCATGATGGAGCTCTTTACACTGGAAGTGACTGGTGACCTAAGAAAGAAGGTTCTACCACTGTGATGCTTATGTACTAGTTCCTAATTTTAATCAATCTCTATTAATTTTAATGTTTATAATTTTTTAATGTTTTTTCTATTCTTGCTTTTATTGTGTTGCAAGCCTCCTATCACTTCAATACTGAGATGGATAGCACAACATCCAGTACAACTACACAATTGATTTGTGCAGAGTTTGAACAGTTATTAATGGAAAATGGGTAATAAAAATAAGAACACCTTGTGGGGAGATGCCGTTTGTCCGAAAGCAATTGCTATTTGTTTAAATACAGATCTGATTTTAGGTATTAAGAAAGTAATGACTATTTTCTGAAGTTGAAAGACAACACTAAGGACAGCAGTAGTAATCATTTTCTGCCTATCAATTGACTAAGCTGTATGATATTGTTACTTTTTAAAAATAAGAATTAGTATAATTTTGAAATGACTATGTTTCTTATGAATTTTGAAATGAATATGTTTCTTATGAATATGTTTAAAATGTGTCTCTGTGTGTGAATACACTATAATATTTATAATCATGAGGACTCTTGCTCAATAGATTCTGTATCTGTTATAGATATTGGGGGGAAATGTGGACGTCCACCTTATGTGGAGAATGGAGACATTGTGGACTCACCCAAGCTAATCTATTTACATTCTGAAAGTGTAATTTATCAGTGCCAAAATTATTATACAATGCAAGGTTCTCCAAGAGTGACTTGTCAAAATGGTCGTTGGTCACAAATACCAACATGTAGAGGTATAAGTAATATCTTTAATTCTTTATAGATTTAATCTTTATAGAGAAATATTTTATTTTGGGAATGGAATAAATTTCACACATCAGACATGTTATGTCAGTATGTTAGTGCCAGAAAATATTTTACTTCCTTGTAATTGAATAAAAGTAGTAGTATTATGAACCAAGATAAAGTAACTTTCTCAGGGAGAAACTGCTTCATAATGGAGAATTGTACAAGATCTTTTGTCATGTACAAATGTTGTCCTCATTTTGTGAAACCCTCCTGGTGAAATTCTGCTTTCCCTAAGCTATATTTCATAACAGACATCTTTTTAGTCAGTGGCATTATTGATAAAATTCAGATTTTAGTTTACTTGAGTTCAGTAGGTAGATTTTATTTTTCTTAGTATTTCACAGATCAGAACACTGGGCCCTCCATTATCATCATCATGCCATCAGTCAGTCAATCAATCATTCCTTGAACAAAAATTACAAAAAGTCATGTTTCCCAACAATCCACTAGGGCTCTTTTTGAATGATAGTATAAGTTGAATCTCTAGGGAACTAACATTATTATTTTTTAAATAGGCTAAGTATGGATGAAGACTCTGTTGACTTAATCACATCTACCCTATTTAGTCAATGTTGAAAAAGAAGATATGAGGTGACATTGTAAGAGAAGTTGCCTGAACCTGGTTTTCTCCTAATCCAGATATTCAGTATGAGGAAATTTGGAAGAAGGGGACTGAAATGTTTTTCTTCTTCCTTCTACACATGTAACATTGTCTTGCTTAAAAGAGTTTTAATTCATGACTGATAATTAGTTCATGAGAGACAAAATAAAATAAAAGGGGGGGGAATCCATTTACATAGATCTCTAATCATTTTAGCCTATTGCAACATAGAATTTCTAACCTAAATTTTAATTGCTTTATCAAATGAATTCCTCAGTGTAAAACTTTCTATTTGTCATCTGATCTGTGTCCTTTTTCAGCTGCTTGTTCAGCAAGTGAAGAAGATTTGAGAGAACACAACATAAGGCTGAAGTGGGACAACGGGGATAAAATATATTCTCAGGATGGAAATGTAGTGGAATTTGTATGCTTAAGAAACTACATACCACATCCAGATACCAGATCATTTAGAGTTAATTGTGTGGATGGGAAATTTAACTATCCGCGTTGCATTCCTGTATGTATATTTTCAGAAAAATACTTTAATTCACCAATATTAACATTTCTTTCGCTTGTCTATATCTATATACCTATATATCTATATCTGTGCATTAAAAAAAATCACTTGAAATATTTAAAAGACCTAGGTCTGGCAGCTAAATTTGTTGATGTAATGTTTTCTAAGGTAACTTGGTCTTCTGCATTTCTTCTAAATCAGAACACTTCTTAACAGACTTGATTTAAACATTGATCATTGATAGACAGACTTGAACATTGGGTGCTATCTAAGAAAACGAAATTCCATGTTGAAAAAAGTAAGTTTCTACATTTAAGCAAGAAAAACAAAATGCACAGCCATAGTGTAGGTGGTACCTTGCTCAATAGTAGTAATTGTGAGAGGGCTCTTGGAGACAATAATTTAAATATGAGCCAGCAGTGTGCTGCAGCTGCCAAAAAAAATCAACACAGTTCTAGACTGTATAAACAGAGGGATAGAATCAAGATCACGTGAAATATTAATACCAGTTTATAATGTCTTGGTAAGGCCACACTTGGAATACTGCAAACAGTTTTGTTTGCCATGATGTGAAAAAGATGTTGAGATTCCAGAAAGAGTGCAGAGAAGAGCAATAAAGATGATTTGGGGACTGGAGACTAAAAGATATAAAGAAGGGATGCTGGAATTGGGTATGTCTAGTTTAATGAAAAGAAGGGCTGGGCTGACATGATAGCAGTGTTCCAATATGTCAGGGAATGCCACAAAGAAGAGGGAGTCAAGCTATTCTCCAATGCAACTGAGGGCAGGACAAGAAGCAATGGTTGGAAACTAATCAAGGAGAGAAGCAACCTAGAATTAAGGAAAAATTTCCTGACAGTTAGAACAATTAATAGGTGGAAAAACTTGCTCCAGAAGTTGTGAATGCTTCAACACTGGAAGTTTTTAAGAAGAGATTGGACAACCATTTTTCTGAAATGGTATAAGGTTTTCTGCCTGAACAAGGGGTTGGACTAGGAAACCTCCAAGGTCCCTTCCAACTCTGTTGTTTTGTTAAGATTCATTTGTTAAGCACTATGGGGACGGGGTTAATACTTAAAAACAATGAGGAATGGGGCTGGAATGCTGAATCTGCCAGCATTTCATCTCTTCTGGTCTGTTGATCAATCCGGACAGATTCCAAGATGAAGACCTCTATGTTAAACCCAGTGGGCTATTTTCACTTATTTCATTGGTCGCAGTCAACAAATTTAGTTGCCTCAAAATGAATGGTTCCAAATGAACACACATACATTTTACTTTATTTATTTCATTTGCATTGATATTGAAATATTCTCCTGGCTTTTGAACTTGCATATGCAACTTACTCACTTGTGTGTCTAGATGCATATTTATAAATACCTATCAGAAGCCACAGGACCAGAAATCCAGTGGGCTATTTTCATTGATTTCATTGGCCTCAGTCATCAAATTTAGATGCCTGAAAAAGAATTGTTCCGAATGAACACTCATACATTTTACTTTATTTATTTCATTGCATTGATATTGAAATATTGTCCTGTCCTTTGAACTTCCATATGCAATTTACTCACTCATGTGTTTATATGCATATTTATAAATACCTACCAGAAGCCGCAGGGCCAGAACAAAAAGTAAAATTACTAAATTAGTAACACTTGATAATAGCAATAGCAAAAGCTCTTAGTCTTATAGACCACTTCATAGTGTTTTACAGCCCTCTCTAAGCGGTTTACAGAGTCAGCATATGGCTCCCAACAATCTAGGTCTTCATTTTATCAACCTTGGAAGGATGGAAGTCAACCTTGAGCTTGTCGGGATCAAACTCCTGGCAGAAGGAATGCAGAGGTAGCCTGCAATATTGCATTCTAACCACTGTGCCACCACGGTTGTGTAATCATACATTATATATTACATGTAAAATGAGATATCCCACGAAATATTTCTAAGCTTAGAATAAATGGAAAAATAGATTGAGCAAGAACACTCTCTGAAATGAATTGGACCAGATTGATTGATTATCTATTAGTAAATGAGATTCTATTGACTTCCAGAGACTACTAGATCTAACCTAAGAATTACTTGCTTTCTGTTGAAAACTTTAGGGTGCACACTGATTGAATTTGTTGTACTGAGCACAATGAAATCAATGAAAGGAGCTCATTGGAGTTAAATTAGACTTTTCAGTCATTTCATTCTCAGGACAGAGGGATCTCCTGGTCTTCAGTTTTGGAATCTGACAGGATTCAGCATCAGATTAGAAGAGATGAAATGATGGGCAATGTTTGTGCCTCCTTGTCCCATGCCTCTTTGTTTTTAGGTATTAACCCCACTCCCCATAGAACTTCTTTCCCATTGCTCTAAATGGAAGGAATTTCATTTGGATCACAGGAATCCCCCATTATATGATGAGTTTGCATTTGAAATTGCAATTAATACAAATGCTATTAGTGAAATACAAATTTTGCTGAAATGTACATGTAAATATCAAATATATGTATAGTGTACATTTTATTGGAAATCTTCCTAGTTAACAAAAAATGATTTTTTTCTTGGCATTGCTGTGCTACAGTTCCCAGTATTCTTCTATTGGCTGTGTTGTCTGAGGATATTGTGAGTTTGTTTATTCACTGCATTTGTGTTCCATCTTCCCTCAAGTGTATCCACTGTGAGGATGAATTAAAGTTTGGTAACATCTAATTCCCCATTCCTATATTTAAAATGTTGGTGTTTTGAGTTCATTCTGACTGCCAGAGCTTATATCCCAAAATATAGAGAATGCCCAATAAATTATTACAGTCTGTTACATGTCATTGTATCAAAAGTAATCTTAAAAAAGATAGAAATTGCTCAGTGATAAAATAGGCTAGAGTTCTTGAGTCTCTTGAGTAGTTTTAACCATTTGATTTAAAAACGGTGATACTGACTTTCAAAATTGTCTTGGCCATGTTGTCTCAAAAATAATTGCAGGCTGCTTTCTGCTGCAGATCATATGAATGAGTTTAAAAAATAATTACATAAAATGTACAGATGCAAATTTATTTATTACTTACTGTTCACTTTTTATTTTAGAGAACTGCGTAAATGAAGAACAGGATATATACAGCACCCTTTAAACCAGAAGATGAACGTCTGAAATCATGTATCGTTCTCTTTAATATAACCACATGAAGCTGGATTGTATACAGTTATAAATGGTGGATCCAAACCTAAAAGCCTACTCTGTAAAAGACAGATTTTACCAACTGAAATTACTGTGAAAATGATAACATTTAAAAACAAGTTTATAGAACATCTTTAAGGCAGATAAAATATTATAATATAACCTTATAAATATATTTTTTAAATGCATACTGAGTGAGGAATGTAGATTTTCTTCTATATATATATATATTAATTGTAAACATTTGATTAATCTAAATTATCAATCAACAGCGCATCTTAAAGGAATGACAATAGATAATTGAAATTGATGTTTTTGCATACAGTATAGAGGTGTTAAGTTCTTTTAAAAAATTTTTTAAATCCATTAATCATTTTTCCTGCCAAACAATTTGTAGTATATTTTGTAAAGATACATTTAATACTGCAGTTTACAGTCTAATTCAAGATCCAGAAAGAAATTGGTGCTCTGGAAATGTTGCTCTGGAAATAGCCAAATGTATTTTGATGATCAGAATTTGATGGAAGTCCAGCCAGATGGATTTCTATACTTGTTTTTGTTTTGCTTTGCTTTTGATTGTTTGTTTTTACAGTATGAAATTATATAATTATAAGTAATTAAAAATTAAGATAAAGTTTAGAAATTGGCACAGGCCTCCCCAAACTACATTCCTTCAAAAGGTGTTATTTAACACAGAATGGGCTAGAATTTGCCATGATATAAATTCAGTCTGATTCATTGCTCTATACAAAGTGAACCCATTCAAAACAAACCTTGTAGCACCTTTTTGGATTGCCAACTCCCTTCATATTTTTCATTACCCTAGACTAACAAGGCTATGCTTCCTTTAATGAACAAAGTGAAGGGAACTTCATAAGGAATTTGATGTGTCCTTTTTGAATATGATAGAGCTGTTTGGTGGAAACTTATACAGAAGTATAAGATGTTATCTCAATGGCCTTTTCTAAACATTAATTGATTTGCTAGATTAGGTCAGCCGCTGCTGCAGTTGATGGAATACAAGTGGCCCTCATTTAGCATCCACAATTGGAGCCAGCAATTCAGTTGTTACAAGAAATAGTTGCTAAGTGAACGATTGTGTGACTGCAAACTTATGTTTATGGTTTTACTTCAGGCCTATCAAACTGGCAGCCCACGGGCCGGATGTGTCACATGCAGGCCACACCCATGCAAAGGCAAAGAAGTCCCAAAATGTCCTGATACATCACGTGACACGATCGAGTTTGACACCCGTGCTTTATAGCATCAGATGGATATGACCCCATATGCCCAATTAAAGAGAAAGGTTTCTGGAACTTGACTCACAAGGAAGCCAGATAACAGGGCAGATCTTGTAGCCTTTAATCCTGGTCCCTCGCCCTTTGGAATATTCACTCTGATGCTGGGATAATTCACAAGAAGAGAATGTTTATAGTTGCATTCATTTGAGGGGAAGGGATTACAAGAGAGTAAGCAGGCACACCAAGGGAAGCATACATTGAAAAGCATTCACTCTTTGCCTAGTGCAATTCATGAATCATTTCAGAGGCAAAGAAAAGCCTTTAGCTGAAACCTGGTTAAAGCATCAGTAGCAGTGCCAGACAAAGGGTTCCAATCAACTAAGATGACAAAACTGAACCAGTTAACTTGCAGTTAGCATTTTTCAGGGACGTGCTACACCGGGAAGAAAAGGAGCTCAGAAAGAATAACCTGTTTAGTCAATCTCTCCGCTCTGCAAGAGGCGGAGAAGAAAAAAATGGACCAGACACAGGACATCTACTAACTGACAATATTGCCAAACAAATGACAGGCAGAGAGATTCTGCAAAAGTTGCAAGAGATTTCTACCCAATGAAATACACCAGATCAAGAAATCAGCTCCATGGGGAAAACAGAACTAATTTTTCGTGAGATAGACCATAGTAGCAGTATCTTGCAACTCTGCTTATCTTTTACCTTCCCTCCTTACAACCTTCTAAGTCAGGGGGAGTCAGTTTGATCCTTTTCTTACTAATTACCATATTTTTCTGAGTATAAGTCGCACCTTTTTCCCTAAAAAAAGAGGGTGAAAATCTGGGTGCGACTTATACTCCGAATGTAGCCTCGCCTAGCTTCTCAAACGGAGGTTTCAGAGGCTGAAAAAGCATCAGAAAAGAAGCCCCCAAACAGAGCTTCAGAGGCTTTTATTCTGAAGCTGTTTCAGAGGCTTTCAGAGGCGGGAATTTTTTTTTTCTGAAACTGAGTTTCAGAAGTTTCAGAGGCAGAAAAAAAGGCAAAAAGAAAAAAAAAAGGTACAGAGCTCACAACCAAGGAACCTGTTGCTAAAATTCACCTCTGGGAACAACTGATTGGGGGTATTCCGGGAGGCAGATGCACCTGCCAATCAGCTTTTTTCTTATTTTCCATCCCCAAAACAAGGTGCGTCTTATATTCTGGTGTGTCTTATACTCCGAAAAATACGGTATCTCCTTTCTTGGGCTTTATAAAAAGTTTCTGCCCTTGTTATTTCTATAATTGTTTCTGAATATTCTTTTTAAGGTCCTCTCCATGATTCCCCATAGCAAAGGATGCAATATTCCAGGGTAAATCGTTTACCTAGTTGGTCCAGCAATATTGTTTGGGCCCTATTGGTTCAAATATTGAATTGGAACTCTTTCACACAAACACACACAAACAGATCAATGTCATAGGAATCTATGATGGGTGAGCATGTGGGGCCTACATCTAATACTATGGTTAAATCTTTATAACTGCATCACATGTGTGGGAATCATTAGAAACTGCTTAAAGGAAGATACAACAAAAGGAAGTGATATTTCTGCTTTTAAAGAATAGAAGGCTGAGTGAACTAGCCAAACAAAGGCATGCCACTGCTTTAGCTGCTCTGTTTGATAAATTAAAGGATCACAAGTATGCCAAATGTGATCCTCAGCTTAACATGGCAATTGGGACCAGAATTTCCATCACAGAATGGCAAAGTACAGGTAGTCCTTAATTTATGACCACAATTGAGCCCCAAATTTATGTTAAGAGAGGAATTTGTTAAGTGAGTTTTGCCCCATTTTATGACTTTTCTTGCCACATTTGTTAAGTGAATCACTGTAGCTGTTAAATTAGTAACAGGATTGTTAAGTGAATCTGTTTTCCTCATTGTTTGTCAGAAGGTCCCAAAAGGTGACCACATGCACCAGCACACTGCAACTGTCATAAATGTGAGTCAGTGGTCAAGCATCCAAATGTAAATCACATGACCATGGGGATGCTACAATGGTCATAACTGTGAAAAACGGTCTTAAGTCACTTAGTGATGTTGTAACTGCTTCTTTCTTCCAGGTTGGATGAAGTAGGCTTGCAAAAATAACATGCACTGTTCAGTATGAACAGAGGTTCAGACCAGAGTTTTGGTAAACATTGCAAAGTTTAGTGTCAAGAAAAAAAATTAACTCTATATGACAATGAGAACAGACACACATTACAACATTAAAGTATCTTCCACTCCAACTGAGCTAATTAATATTCAAGGGAATTTCTGTGTGTTCCTGCACTAGAAAGGAACACCCTTAAATGAGAAAAATATCTAAAGAACTGAATATGCTTTTCAGCAATAGCATTTAGACTTATATATCACTTTACAGTGCTTTACAGCCCTCTCTAAGCGGTTTACAGAGTCAGCATATTGCCCCCAACAATTTGGGTCCCCATTTTACCCACCTTGGAAGGATAGAAGGCTGAGTCAACTTTGAGCCTGGTGAGATTTGAACTGCCAAATTGCAGGCAGCCGGCAGTCCGCAGAAGTAGCTTGCAGTACTGCACTCTAACCACTGCACCACTGTGGCTCACTACTGCACCACTGTGGCTGACTCATTTTAATATTAAATTATTAAATAATAAAACATGTATAATATTTCAATAATATTTTTTTTTATTGAAAAGTTTTACAAAAGGTTTACATATTCCCCCCCCTTCCCTACCACCCCCACCCCCTCTCCTTCCCATCCACCCACCTCCCCACCCCCTTCCCAGAACAAATTACAGGGTATAACTTTCAACAATCATAATCCATCCTAATCTAGATAATTATAACATTTAACATCTCTTGTTCCTTCAATTCCCTAATTACTCTACTAACTTGATTACCTAAAAAACACACCAAATATCTATATATTCATTCATAACCTATCTGCAACTTCTTATTCTGGTATTTACTTTGGATATAATCTATCCATCTTCTCCAATCCCTTAGATATCTTTCATTTGAATGTTCTTTCAAGTACGCCAAAATTTTTGCCATTTCCGCTAGATTTGTAACTTTCATTGTCCATTCTTGGATTGTAGGTACGTCTTGCTTCTTCCAATATTGTGCCACCAACAGTCTTGCTGCAGTTCTTAAATTCAGAATCAATTTAGTCTCTATAACCGTACAATCCGTAATTATACTCAGCAGAAACAGCTGTGGTGTAAATTTTAACCTCTTTTTAAGAATATTTTGTAAAATCCACCAAATTTTTATCCAAAACACTTTAACCTTTTTACATGTCCACCAAATATGGAAATATGTGGCATCCTCACAATCACATCTCCAACATTTTGGTTGTATATTCGGATACATGCGAGATAGCTTTCTTGGATCTAAATGCCATCTAGAAAACATTTTATAAAAGTTCTCCCTTAAATTTTGCGCTTGTGTAAATTTCACATTTGTTACCCATATTTTTTCCCAGGTTTCCATCATTATTGGTTGTTCAAAATTCTGCACCCATTTTATCATACAATCCTTAACTTGCTCTGTTTCCGAGTCTATCTCTATCAATATATTATACAGTCTTTTTATATGCATTAAACTTTGGTCTCTAATTTGTTTTATTAAATTTTTTGTGTAATACCAATTTTCTGGTCTTTTCTCCATCTGGCTTGTAGTTGTACATACTGAAACCAAGTTTGAATTATTTTCTCCTCTTTCAACACATTCACAGGTTTTAGTTTTAGTATACCTCTCTCCATATTAAGAATATCTATATATGTGATTACATCCTGTCTACTTTCTATACTCATGTTCTCTTTTGCGTGCCTGGGTACTGTCCATATAGGTATCTTTTCATTTAACTTAAATTGATATTTCTTCCAGACACGCAATAAAGCATTCCTCAATATATGGCTTTTAAATGCTCTATCCACCTTTTTATCATACACTAAATAAACATGCCAACCATAAACCAAATCATGCCCTTCAATATTCAATATCCTTCCATTTGTTAAATTAATCCAATCACTAATTGATGATAAAACAGCTGCTTCATAATATAATTTTAAGTTTGGCATTTTTAACCCCCCTCTTTCTCGCGTATCCTGCATTATTTTCAATTTTATCCTTGGTTTCTTGCCTTGCCATACAAACTTATTAATGCCTTTCTGCCATTCTTCCAGGTTGGCATCCTTTTTTAGTATTGGTATCATTTGAAAAAGGAATAAAAACCTAGGTAAAACATTCATTTTTATAACTGCTATTCTACCTAACAAAGACAATTGTAATTTTTTCCATTTATCCATTTCAACTTGTATTTTATGCCATATCAACTCATAATTATATTTATACAGTTTACCGTTGGAAGATGCAATATGAACACCTAGGTATATAACTTTTTTGACTATTTCACATCCCGTTACCCTTTGTAACTCCTCTTTTTGATTTATTGTCATATTTTTAACTATCATCTTTGTTTTTCCAACGTTTATTTTAAACCCAGACACTTGACCATACTGTTTAATTATATCCATCAAAGCCTTTGCTGATTCCACTGGATGAGTTAAAGTCATAACCAAATCGTCTGCAAATGCCCGTACCTTATATTCATAATCTCTAACTTTAATTCCCTCTATCTCATCTATATTACGTATTTTGTTCAACAACAGTTCTAAAGTTAATATAAATAATAATGGCGATAAGGGACATCCCTGCCTCGTACCTTTTTCAATTTTGAAAGTTTCTGTCAAACTGCCATTAACAATTATCTGAGCTGTCTGTTCTTGATATATTGCTTTTATAGACTGCATAAAGCAATTCCCAAATTGCATCCTGTGGGAATGAGGTAGCCATGGTGTATGTGTAGATCAGACTGGTTGGTTGGAACACATATGCGGAGCCTGGCACCGAAATAATTTGGAGATCATGAATCATTAGACTGTTTAAGTTTTGTTTTTGCTTTAGGTATTGCTTTCCTAGAAATCATATGATTTACTGTAGGGATTGTAGGATATGAAACTTATGTCCATATATGGGGTAAATATGTAGTAACTGAATACTTTCCTTTTAGTCACGAATGTAATATGAGAATGTATAGCTGTAATCATGTCTTCTGATACGCCCTACACCCTTTAATAAAAGAGAGGTCTGGAGTCAGCTCGAGGCTCTCTCATCCCGAGAAACACCTGTGCCTGTGTCTTCTCTAATCTGGACCCCTCATGGGGAGCCCACCAGATGATCGCAACAGCATCCTATAAACCACTCTCAATAAAAATTGCCAGTCCAAACGATCAAAAGCTTTTTCCACATCTAAAAATATAAGCACCGCAGGGATTTGGTTATTCCTTTCCAAATATTCCAATATATCAACAATTTGTCTTACATTATTTTTCATTTGCCTCCCTTGTATAAAACCAGTTTGATCCGCATGAATCATTTTTTGCATTACTGACATTAACCTGTTTGCCAATATCTTAGCAAATATCTTATAATTTGTATTCAATAATGATATAGGTGTATAATTCTTTGGATGTGTCAAGTCTTGATCTTCTTTTGGAATTAATGAAATAAAGGCTGTTTTCCATGAAGGTGGTACCCCTTCACCCAACTGAATTCTATTAAACAATTCTTTAAGAGGTACAACCATTTCCAATTGTAGATATTTATAGTACACAGCTGTTAATCCATCCGTACCAGGAGCCTTGCCAGTTTTTAACTGTTTAATTACTAAGAGGATCTCCTCCTCTGTTATTAATTGGTTTAACCGTTCTCTTTGTTCCTCTGTAACTATAGGAATATTCTGACTATCCAAATATCTCTCTATATCTACACCTTGTATTTTATCTGCAGTATACAATCTTGCATAAAATTCTAAAAATGCCTTTTTAATCATATTTTGGTGATAAACCTCTTTACCTTTATACTCTATTTTCTCTATGGTACGAGATTTTTGTTTTTTCCTCAGCATATATGCCAACCATCTACCTGGTTTATTTGCATTACAAAAAGTATTATGTTTAGCATATTGTAAGTTGGTTGCCACTTGATCTGAGAGCATCATATTAAATTGCCCTCGTAATAGGGTAATCTCTTCTTTAATTTTCTTATCCCCTGGGTTATGTATTAACACCCTTTCTTTTTTCTTGATCTCTTCCTCTAATTCCCTCCTTTTTTCCATCTGTCTATGCCTATATGCATTATTCATATTTATCAGTACTCCTCTCATATATGCTTTACTAGCATCCCATACCATATCCATAGATGTTCCCTTATTCATATTAAAAACAAAAAAATCCTTCATTAATTTTTTACATTCTATTACATTTTTCTCATATCTGAAAAGATTTTCGTTTAACCGCCAAGATCTCCTAGATCTTTCCCCACACTCCAGTTCCATCCAAACTGGATTATAATCCGTTAAAATTCTGGGACAAATCTTTGTCTTCTTTACCTTGGAAAAGAAATCATTTGTAGTTAGTATAAAATCAATTCTCGAAAAAGATTGATGTCTATCTGAAAAAAATGTAAAATCTTGTTCTCTGTAATTCCGTTCACGCCAAATATCTCTTAATTTCATATCCTCCATCATATCAAAAGAAGATTTAGGCAGTCTGGTTCGCAATTTAGTAGATTGTAATAGTCTTTTCTTATCAATATTAGGGTCTATTACTCCATTCCAATCCCCCATCAATATACATGAATTATAATCCCAATGTAGTAATTTTGTATGTATCAACTTGTAAAATTTTTCTTGTTGTTGGTTAGGAGCATATATCCCCATTAAAAGTATTTTCTTCCCTTCTATCAGTAACTCAATTGCCAAAAATCTTCCTTGTTGATCTGCCTCAACTAATTTAGCCATCATGTCTCTTTTCAAATAAATCACTATTCCATTCTTTTTTTCCAGGGCAGATGCAACAAAATGTGTTCCCAGTTTTGCATTTATTAAGTATTTTTGATCAGTTGTCTTTATATGTGTTTCCTGCAGGCATATTATATCATTTTTAAGTTGTCTCAAATGATGAAATATTTTCTTCCTTTTTGGTGGTGAATTTAAACCATTGACATTCCAGGTTAAAAACCTAGAGGCCAACTTCAGACTCTCGAAGCTTGGCAAGAACTGCTTGGTAATCCTCTTGGAATTTCTTTTTCGGTCTCGCCCCTCCCACAGCTTCTGTACCAATATTCACATTTTCTTGTGATAAGGCCTGCTCTTGTAGCTTTTTTAACTCTTGTTCCTTACGTTTAGTAACTGCTCTGGTTTGTCTTTGATCTTTAACTTCTTCTTGTTTTTCAACTATATCCCATGCTTGGACAGCACTTGAAAGTTGCAGTAATTCCTCCTGCATACTCATAGCTCCGCCTTCTGCTTGCTTCTGCAGATCCTCCTTCCTTCCCTCTGTTGCCTCTCTTGCTTTTTTAACTCCCACTGATGGTGGGTGTCCAGCCTTTAGTATATTAGTATAGAAATCTCTTGCTTTCCATATTGTATTAAGGCGATATCGCTCTCCTGCGTAATTCACCGTTAATCCGACTGGAACTTCCCATCTGTATTGTATCTGTCAGTTTCTAAGCTCATCTTCAATAATATTCTTGAGGATATTGTGTGATGCAAATCAACTCTGGGATTTAATGACTAGGACATTCCGAAGAAAACATCAGAGATATGATACATTTTTGTGTCGATCGATCAATCTATTCAATTTAATTCAATCTGATAAAGGATCTGAACCAAACAAAATGATTAAATGGTACATAAACATCAGCAACAGAACATTTTTCTAGAGACCCACATGAACCTATTACTCAATGGAACTCAGAGTCATTTGTTTATAAATACTGAGAGATGATATTCAAAATCTATCCAATTTAATTTAATTCATTAATTGGTTACTCTTGAATATACTACACACACACACACACATACACGTGTGTGTGTGTGTGTGTGTGTGTGTGTGTGTGTGTGTGTACAGTTAATATTTCGGGTTTCTTCCCGTGTAATTGTGAACATATCCCTAAAAGGGTAGAAGCGACGTTTCGACAGAATCTCATCTGCCATCATCAGGCTTATGTGAAGGGTCTTTTGCTGTAACTGCTGTTACTATTTCAAATCTGGTGCTGGTAATCTGGGATGGCTCCACCTTTTCATTCTGATTGGTTGGGAATCTCAGTTTGTGTTTATTGGTTTGGCTTCCGGTGTATGGTCGGTTTTTCTCCACCAGGTGGCAGGGCTTCATCTTTGTGGCTGGCTGGAATGTGTTTTGGCTGGAACTTTTGACCATAGAGGCCTTTTGATTAACACTTGATCTATGTTTTATATTTTGTGTTAAGATTCGTCTATCTATGAGAGCAGGTTTCCAAATAGTAGGCAGACGTGAAGTGTCATCATGTTTATTCATGCAATATGGTCTTTTCTCTATTTCTATGGCTATACTCAACATACTCTCCTCAGTGATTACTTCCCCCCTTTGCATTAGTTCAGCCCTGGTTGCATTAAGTTTCAATATATGTTTGCTCATGGGGACCCCTGGTCTGAGTCTAGCAGAGTGGAATTCCCTGGATATCCTTGTTGTGGTTGCTCTGCTCTGACTATAGAATAAACCGTATAATTTTTGCATGATCTCATACACAGTTAAATTGTTACCTATGCTAGGATACATAGTGGGTGGAATACTGGTCAACAATAGATAAAATGCCTTGTGGTGAGCAGTCAATTTCAAATGACCAGGGCCTCCCTGGAGGTTTGGAAATTAAAAAGAGTACATTTTCTTTCATAAAGACAATCTGTAGCTGCTGGCTCCATTCTAAAAGATTCCCTCCATCTATCTGTAATTTTGGAAAGTTAACAGGCATTGTCCCAGAATTGTTTGAATAGTTACTCACTGAGGGTAGCTGTCCATGGTTTTGTAAATGAGGGAACTCACAATAAGGCACGGGTATGCATGTTGTCACGCTGTACTGATTTGTCTCTATGTTCCTTTCCTTTCTCTCAGTAGGTGAAGATGTTGTTACTCTGTACTGATTTGTCTCTATGTTTCTTCTCTCTCTCTCTGTAGATGAAGACTGGGCATGCACGAAGCTCATTTGGCACTGGAAGTCGTAAGGTGAGGAGCTCTCGGCTGTGGCTCCTGCATCTAGGCCCAGGCCTGCTGGAGGGGGGTCGGATTCGCCCCTGAAGTACCTGAACTGGGTGCTGGATGTCCGGAGACACTCCTGGACAGCTGGCTCTCTGCTGGACATCGGCAGGAGGCCGATGTCGCGGTCGTCGGTCGAGGACTTCTGATCTCAGCGGCCCGGCGGCGGCGACGGCAACAGCAGCGGTGGATCCGGATCGGCGGATGCTGGTCACTGGGAGAATGAAGAAGCCCGGAGGTGGTCGCAACATGGGTGAGTAGCTGGCTTGGTCGTCTTCCCTCAGGTCTTGCAGCAGCAGCTGGAAGGGTGGTGGGTTCGAATCCTGCCGTGGGATCGGCCCGTGGGCGGTCAGTGTGCTGGGCTCGTTGCGGAGGTGCGTCCTTCTCATTGGGATTGGCGGGATGGGTGCTTCGCCCTCGAAGGTCGGTTTGGTGTCCCTCTGGTTCCTGGAGGCCTCCTCGCGGCTCGCAGCTGGCTCGGGAAGTTGGAATGTGGAGCCAAAGGCTGCCTCCAGTGTTTTGATCACTTTTTCTACTTCGAGCTCGGTAGGCGAGCTCCTGGTATCTTGGATTTGCCCATCGCAGTCATTTTTTGGGCATTCTCCATTTGATTCGGGGTCCCCGCTGGTTCGTGCCATTAAATTTGAACCCAGGCTTCCTATTGGTTGCTGGCCATTCCAAGATGGCCACCGGGAAAATGGCGCGAAAGTGGGCTCGTACCGGTCCGGGGTATTGGGCTGGAGGGACCCCTCTCTTACCGGTGTGTTGGTCTCCTGTGCTTGTTCCTGGGCTTCCATTGCTGCTCCATGGCTTCTCAGGAGACTTTGGAGTTTCGCGATGAGCTCGCCGTTGCTGGCAGACATTTCCATCACTTCTAGTATGGACAGTCAGAGTCTATCTTCCTCCTGGGCTGTGCTTCTGTTGCGGTCACTTGCTGCTCCCATCTGTCCCTCATCTCTGGGTGGTGAGTCCGGCTCGAAGTCCTGTCCACCTTCAACTGGGATGTCCTTTGGTGTGGCACCTTCGGATGCCAGTAGTTCAGCCATCCTTTTGGTGAATGCTCTGGTGTTTACTCTGTTCTCCTTTTTAGAGTAAACAGCTCGCTCGGTCATCATTCAGAGTTATGGGTAACCATCCTCTGCTACCATATTTGTTAAGAGTGATGGATCTAACCCAATAACTCGCAAGACACAGGTACATCTTTTCTTCAATTCTTTATTGCAGGCCTGGACTGTTCCTAGGCCCATTCATCTAATAGTCACTGACTATGGTCTATCTCTTGCAGGTATGCATCTGGAACTGCTGGATGGCCTCGTGGTGAGTTCTTTTATACCCAAGGGGAGGAGTCAGAGGTAAGGTGGCATGATGGGATATGTGGTCATGTTAACCCTTGCATGGTCATGGTGGGAAGTGGCAGGGGAGAATTAGACATTTAACCTGACACATACATTCAGAATTGTTGTTGTCAAAGCAAGGTTCTGACTTCAAAGTCTCTCTTCTTCAAAATTAAAGAAGAATTCAGAAAGGTTATTTGGACATTACGCAACCAGACAATTCCTCTGTTGTTCAGTGAAAAAGCCTACTTTTTTCAAGATGAACCTGAAAAAGAAGTGTCACTACTTTAATAAATCAGCTTCAAAGATTTTCTTTCCTAAAGGCCTTTTTTACCTTCCAGAGAAGAGATGGTGAGTGTAGATAGTTTAGGCAGGGGCCACAACTTCAACAAAAGGATGCAAAGCTAAGCACAACAGTGTAAAGCTTTGGGAAGCCTTTTCTTGCCAGTCTGTGTCTGGGGCTTCACTAGTATAACATTCCTTTGAGTCTTTGCCTTCAGTGCTATTCTGGCTGCCCTGTTTTCTCTCCTGTGTGTCTGCTAGAATGGCTTGGCCTTTTTAAGAAGGAGACTATTATGCTTTCTTTGGGGGAAAACAAAGATTAGATTTTCTCTAATCTACAGGAATCACTTCTCATTGGGAGAGCAAAAATACATACAATCTCTCCAATTTTCTCTTGAACGACTTGGTGAGGCACAAAGCTTGGGGGCTC
Organism: Pantherophis guttatus; assembly: GCF_059756535.1. Lineage (NCBI taxonomy): Eukaryota > Metazoa > Chordata > Lepidosauria > Squamata > Colubridae > Pantherophis > Pantherophis guttatus. The sequence continues at coordinate 94,059,921 of NC_142065.1, forward strand.
TGAGGCACTCATTACTATTTGTCTTAAATGCAAAGTTGCTTGTTATGGGAGATTGCAGTTACAAAAATAACAACAAAGGAGACAAAGGCTGAAAGATGTCATGACGGTTTGTGTGTGTGTATGTATGTGTGTATGTGTGTAAGAGTTTAGATACAGTAAAAGAGAAACCTAAAAGACACAATAAGTTCAAGAAAAGAAAGAAAAAAAATCCTGTTATGAAATAGTATGACTTCCAAACTTATTCTCTCTCTCTCTCTCTCTTTCTCTCTCTCTCTCTCTCTCTCTCTCTCTCTCTCTCTCTCTCTCTCTCTCTCTCTGTCTTATCTAACAATCATCTTTCTCCATCTCTATCCATCCCTAATCTCCATCTATCTCCATCTATCTAATCTATTTTGTATGCCACCCATCTTGCCTGGACTGACTCTAGTTGTCTTACAATCATTCAATCATTATATTAGAAATACTATTGTCCCTCTTAGCTCTCCCAGAAATCCCTTCATCCCTTATTTAATTTTCACCTGTTTCAATAATAAAATTTATAAATAGTCCTTTCACTTTTTTTCTTCTTTTAGCAAGAGGGCCATAAAAGGTGTCTGATCTTTTTAGAAAGCAAATAGTTTTCTCCCTAATCAGAGAACTCAGTTTTGCCATGATTTATGACTCAGTGACTCATATGGTTAGAACACTGGGTTGACAATCTGAAAGCTCACGTTCAAAGTGCTGCTCTATGATGGGGTGAACTCCTGTCATTTGCTCCAGCTACTGTTCAGCTAGCAGTTTGAAAGCATGCAAACACAAGTAGATAAATAGGTACCACTCCAGTGAACACATTAACAGGAATATGGTGGGCAATGGTGAGAAAGGAAGGAAGGAAGGAAGGAAGGAAGGAAGGAAGGAAGGAAGGAAGGAAGGAAGGAAGGAAGGAAGGAAGGACTGAAAGTCACTTTTGTCAACCCAATGTCTGTTTGGCATGTGCTTTCTTCCAAAGCTCCTGGTGCTCTACTTTAAAGGTGCTGGCAACATCCCTTCAGATCTATGTTGTTTTTAAATGAATGTAAACCCACTTATCAGCTAGATCAAGGCTGTCAAACTCCTGGCCCATGGGCTGGATGCATCACATACTGGCCATGCCCACGCCCACTTTAGCGAAGGGGAAAAAAAAGTCCCAATACGTCACATGACACCGCCATGATGACGTGAGTTTGACACCCCTGAACTAGATCTTCGGTGTCATCTCTGCCACACTCTGCCAAGTGTATCTCAATGACAGAGATATTGTTGGGAACATAGTATATTTTTAACATTAAAGCTATAATCTTGAAAACTGCAACACAATGAAATTAAAGAAGCATTCCAGACAAGTACCACCTTTTGTCTGATTTCTATTGCAGCAACACAAAGCTTATTTACCAAGTTGCTGATGTAGGATTTGAAGTCTTCCAAAAGGAACATTGCCAGGTGATAATCTGGTCTTCTAGCTAAGTTGCACAATAAGGCTGAAATGACCTAGTGAATTTACAGAGTGAATGGTCCTATTAAATATACATGCACTGGATACCTCTTATTGTTTCTATCTTATTTGTAAGAAACTTGCTAGAGCAGTGGTAAACTTCTTAACTGCCAGCGACAGAATGATAACCATCAGAATTCATGCCAAGCTTCTCAATATCACAGTTACCCAAGTCTGTGCCCCAAAGACTGCTTCAACAGAGCTTGAAATAGAGGGTTTTTGTGCCGTGGTCTAAGAAATTCTGATACAATTGGTACAAATATATATATAACTTTATTGTCATTGTATGTATATTCACAGTATACCCATACAACGAAATTCACTTAACACCCAAAGACCAGGCCCAACACACATAACAATCCCCAAACACACCCCTATCCACCACAAATTCCCCGCCTCTGAACCACCCAAACATCCACACAACAGACCAAGTAATGCTGTCCAACAGCTCTCTGATGGTGGCCCTTTAGTTCATTGTTGAGTGCGATTATAGCTCTGGGATAAAAACTATTCAGAAAACATGTGGTCTGAGTTTTAATTGCTCTGTATCTTCTGCCAGAAGGCAACAGTCCAAAATCATAAATACGTGGTTCAAACAAGTGCCACTTATACACTTGGACCTCACCAAATGGACTTCGCCATAATCAGGTCAACCTTATGCAGTCATTAATAGTAGTTTTCACTATTTTGTTTAAAAATGGTGATACTGACTTTCAAAATTGTCTTGCCCATGTAGTTTGATACATTAAAAATTATTACAGGCTGCATTCTGCTGCAAATCAGATGAATCGGTTTAAAAAAGAATTACATAAAATGTACAGATGCAAATTTATTTCTTTATTCTTCACATTTTATTTTACAGACCTAAGCAAATGAACAATAGGACATATACCACACCCTTTGAACCAGAAGATGAATATCTGGAGTCGTATATTATTTTTTTTTCATATGATCCCATGAAGCTGGATTGTATATACACAGTTATAAACAGTGGATCCGAATCTAAAAGTCTATTTTGTAAAAGATAGATTTTACCAACTGTAATTACTGGGAAAATAATAACATTTAAAAATAAATTTACAGACCACCTTTAAGGCAGATAAAATTTTACAGTATAACATTATAAATAACTTTTTAAACATGTATCTGGAGTGAGAAATGAAGAATTTTTTCTATATACTGTAATTTTACCTTTAAACATTTGATTCATCTGAACAATCAATCAGCAGTCCATCTTAAAGCAATGACAATAGATAATTGTAGTTGATATGTTTAGCATATGGATTCTTGAATTCTTCAAAAAATAAAAGAAATCCAAAAATGATTTTTATTGAGAAACAATTTGTAATATAATTTGTAAAGAAACAGAGATGCACAGTAAACATTTCAATTCACTATCCAATCAAAAATCCCCAACGATTGCTCCTCCTGGGGTTGCTCTGGAGTTAGCAAAATCAGAGGGAGGTTCAGCCGAAAGGATTTCTGCCTATTCTAAAATCTAACGTGGGAAAATCACAAACAGATATAATGCTTTGTTTTTCTTTTTTGCTTTGTTTTCCTTTTTTTCTGTTTGGACAGTAAGATATTGTATAAAAATGTACTTATTTAATAAATTTATTTATTTATTTAATAAAATTTATATGCTGCCCATCTCACCAGCAAGTGATTCTAGGCAGTTTACAATCAGATGATGCAATCAGATGAATTCGGGGAGGTCTTATTTTCGGGGGGGAGGCTTATTTTAACGCATGCGCTTAAAAGCCTGATTGGGCTTATTATCAGGGGATGTCTTATTTTTGGGGAAACAGGGTAAGTAAAACAAGATTGAGCTACATCTTAGAAATTGATGCAGGGTTTCCAACTACATACCTTCAAAATCTATTATTTGACACAAAATGGGCCAAAATTTGCCGTGATATAAATTTAGACTGATCCATTGAAGATGTTCTGCACAGAAAATAGGCATCGGACTGCTTGGTCCATGTTTTTCCAAGCATGGCCAGAAGGCAGGTTTAGATTTTGTAGAGCTGTTACTCTGCAGAGACACTATTAAATGTGCCTTAGCTACTGGCTGTGGTCCAGCACACGCACTATTATTAGTGCCTCAGCTACTGGTGGCTGTGAAGTTCTGCAGTTTAAAAACTCCTGCCTGCTTTTGAGAAATAATATGGCAGCCTCAGATTCCAAAGAAGAGTTTAATGGTTCTGCAAGCCTTTTTACACCACTGGACACACTAACATCTGGCAACTCAAGACATATTTTCATAGAATGCAAGAAAGCCTGTTGTCTAGGTTTAAATAAAGAAAACGTTTACTTCAGGCCCATCTGATGCTTACCAAGCTGCGAGATGGGGAAAAGATCATCTTTATCTTTCAGCAAAGGACATGCAGCAGGTAAGTAACTGGTTTTTAGTTACTGGTCAGTAAAGCATGGTGGTAGAGATAGCACAATGTTTTATATTTTGCAGACCCTGAATCAATACCACATGATGGATTCTACTAGTTCGCACCAGTTAACTTTCTAAGCAGTTTGGAGAACCAGTTGTTAGACAAAATCTCCTCCCCCCCCCCCACTTTATAGGGTTAATCCTGTAAGGAATTATAACATTCTGGTGTTGTTTCTAGCCTAATCTTTATTGCCCTGCTTACAGAAACTGCCTTTCCATTAACCCTTACTATATTCTTGGCAGTACACCTATACTTACTGTCACCTCCGGAGCTTCTCCTGAGTTTTTTTTTTCTTTGCTTGACTTTCTTAAAGAGGAAGAGTTGTTTTAAGCTTTTACACTGCTGTTGGGAGGAAATACTCCCCTGTTGGAGTTCTTCCAGCTGGGATGCAATGATCAGCACTTTGAAGAAATAATTGAATAACAAAGCTGCCGGAGCTGCCGGAAAGAAGCTTTTAATGAGAAGGAACCAAAATGAGTGACATTCAGCAAGGCTTCTTGACTATCTAGAAAGATTGACATTCAAAGGTGACTTTACATACCCTTTCTGACTTTTGGTCTAAAACTGTTTTTTGATGAAGTTTAATTCTGTGCTTGGTGATGTTTAATCCTTTGTTTATTGATGGGATAATTTTCCCTATTCAGCTTTGTTTGGAAGGAAAAATGTTAATCTCTGTTCCTGAAAAGAAGCAGCTCCAGAAATCTGGCTAGTTCCTGTTTCTATTTGTTCTGGTAATTCGTTTAACAAGCAACAGCTACTGTGTTTGCTCCTTTGCTTCATTCTGGAGATCTTAAATGACCTCTCTGCTAAAGGGTTTCACTTTATGAGCAAGAGTTGTCTGCTGATAGTTATTGCATTTAAACTATTTTAATTCCTCAAGGTGCTCTGGCACCCTCACTGATTTGTAACTCCAGTTTGCAGGTATTTCTAATCTAATGATTTGTATTTAGGAATTGGTATTCTTTGCTTTGCAAGCAAAGAAGCTTTTTGTATTTTTGTACAGGTAATCCTTGACATACAGCAGTTCATTTAGTGACCATTCAAAGTTACAATGGCACTGAAAAAAGTGACTTATGACTGTTTTTCACACTTACAGCTGTTGCAGCAAACTGTCATTAGGGCAAAGAAGCAATGTCAAGTTGGCCATGCCCACCCAGCCACATGAAGCACTGCAGTTGTGAAATGAGTGACATGGTTGTTAAGAATGCTGCAACAGGCATAAATGACAACCGGTCATAAGTGCAAGGACAAGTCAAAAGTACGAGGACAGGTCAGAAATAACTTTTTGCAGCCCTCTGGGTAGTCCCTATGCGCATAGGGACTACTCAGAGGGCTGAAAAAGTTATTTTTGACTGGTCCTCGCAGTTTTGACCAATCCTTGCACTTACAACTGTCCTCACATTTTACGTTTTGCACCCTATCTTGTCACCGTGGTAAAGGGAAGCACTGTAGTTGTGAAATGAGTGACATGGTTGCTAAGAATGCTGCAATGGGCATAAATGGGAGGATGTTCGTAGGTGCGAGGACCGGTCAGAAATAAGTTTTTTCAGCCTTCTGAGTTGTTTCAAGTAGGTTTAATCATCAATAAAAGCATCTTAACAAGCCATCATTACAAGTATATATCTACATATGATAGGAACCAGAAATACCTCACAGATGCAGCTATAGGCAGCTACTCGAGAGTCAAGGAATACATCTCAAACTAATCCTGCCAAGACTGTAGACATAACCCTTGTAACATCTTTCCTTTTTCATTAATACAACTGTCACATTTTGAAACATTAAAAACCCCACTAACCCCATAAGCATTACATATATACATTAAAATGATATAAAACACTGTATTACTAAAGCACTACATTGTGAACCATACGAAGTTCCGATGCAAGCGACTGTAACATCTTCCCTTCATATTAACACAACTATCACATATTAAGACATTATAAAACATTGTGAAACATGCAGAGTTCCGATGCAAGCAACTGTATCATCTTCCCTTTTCATATTAACACAACTATCCCATAATAAAACATTAAAAAACATTGCAAAAGTGTTCAAATTGTAAAAAGGAACAATATCAACACTTTCTACAAATAGAGTCTGTTAGATTATAGAAAAAGAACAATATCAACACTTTCTACAAATTGAGTGTATCAGGTGGTCGTGAACAACAGTCAACTGTGAGTAACAACTGGCCCTCTTGTGCCAACGGCTCTCTTTGCACTCTGGGCTTCTCCGTCCTCACTGGAATCACTGGGCTCTTCTCGCCACTTACTGGAGGGTCCGGCACTTGACTGCTATCGGGTATACCCGCTTGCTCCGAGCTCTCATCAACATTAATCTGAGGTCCCACCCCTGTGCATTCCTCATTGTCTATGGGTAAATGCGGCATGTTAATATCAGATACATCTGGCCTGTCCACAGGATATGTAAAGTCTGGCCACTCAGCTACACGCAAGTCTACCCAATTGCGACGATACAAAGTTCCTTCAACATCCACCAAATAGGAATGTGGAGCCACTTGTTGTAAGCAGCTACCCATTTTCCAGCGACCTATTTTATCTCCAGGCAGCGGTTTCATCCGAATCTGCTCCCCAATCTTCAATTCTGGCAAATCTCTAGCTGAGTTGTCATATCTTCCCTTGACCGCTTGTCTCTTCAGCCGTAACTTTTCTTGAACCCTTTGTATCACCGAGGGCTCAAGCAGCCTGTCGGACACTGGTAGTGATGTCTTTAGTCTCCTTGCCATCAGTCTATGCCAGACTACTGTCCATGCCCTCAGATAAGGTATTTCTCCAATGTAGAATGGCTTTCCACGGGTCTTTACCTTCAGTGTGAGCTTTCCTACATAGATTCACAGCTGATTCAGCTTTGCTGTTAGCTTGGGGATGACGCGGTGACGCAGTGAAGAGGTCACATGCTCGAACTCCCACTCAGGGGCAAATTAAGATAGTCTGCTTGGTTAACTTTAGCAAAAAAAGTTTGTTCCTGTTGCATCCAGCAAACTGTCTGATGCTCATGTTCTCCTCCAAGTGTCACCTGATCTAATGTAGCACTACTCAGGGTATCACTAATATACATTTCACATCCTGGCTTATAGACAACATTTAGGCTGTAATTCTGCAAACTAAGCATCATGCTCTGCAGACGTTTGGGAGCACACAAAAGGGGCTTCTTGAATATGGCTATTAGTGGCTTGTGATCAGTTTCAGCTATGATTATATCCTGGCCGTAAAGATAATGATGGAAAAGTTGGCAGGCAAATACAATACTTAAGCACTCCTTTTCAATTTGAGCATAGTTCAACTCAGCAGAAGAGAGCGCTCTGGACGCATATGCGATCGGCTGACCTTCTTGCATTAGGCAACATCCTAGGCCATTTTTGCTCGAGTCACTTTGAATGGTAACAGTCTTTGTAACATCATAATATTTTAACACTGGAGCAATAGTGACCAAGCGTTTTATCTCCTGTACTGCCTGCTCATGCATGGGGAGCCAATGTCAAACTGCATCTTTGTCCAGAAGGCGTCTCAATGGCTGGCACACCTCCAATAGGTACGGCAGAAATTTTGCTAGATACGTAACAAATCCGATAAATCTCTGCACTGATTTAACATCAGCAGGTGATGGCATCACCACAATGGCTCTAATCTTTTCTGGATCAGCTCGTGAAGACAAAGTATGCCCATGGAAGCAGATTTCGTGCACCTTAAATTGCAACTTTTTTACACTGAGCCTTAACCTTACCTGCCTAGACCAATCCAATAGTGCTATTAACTTCTCATCATGGTCAAAAAGTGAATTTGACTTCCGGCGGTGACGTAGGGTCGAGGCGGTACGGGAAAAGAAGAGCTCTATTCCCAGTGTCGGATTTCTAAGTTTTTGGTGCCCTTTCGGGCAAAGATCGGTCCTGGAGGGGAATCTTCAGAGGAGGCGAGGAGAGGTGCGATCTCCAGGCCCACCAAGAAGGACCCTCAGTTCAAGCTTGGAAGAAGTCAGCCGGTGCAGCTGACTCAGAGGCCCGACGCCCCGAGCGAGACCAACGGGAAGCAGGAGAGTGAATACGGTGCTGAGAAAAGCAGTGTGAGCAGAGTAAGAAACATTAAGAAATGATAGAAGACTTCCTGTTTGCTGCTGGCCGCCGCCAGACGTTCCTTTGGGATCGTCAGCTTCCACTGCCTGTCAGAGCCGCCTTCACAACGGAATGGCGGCTCGAAAAAACTCCGTTCCCATGAGGAAACGGAGATAGAGCCGGCAGGGGTGGGTAGAACTCTCTGCAGAGTCCCAAAAGTTTTTCTTTTACTTTTGGGATGGAGCGGATGAGATGCCCCATATCCCCAGCCGCTGCTCCGGGCTTTGGGAGACCTCTGCTAATGCAGAGCCAGGCGTCAAAAGCAAGCCTGCGAATTTGACAGATTACTCAAAGAAAATGTGAGCTGGACCTGTAATACTGAAGCGCAAGTATTTTACTTATCTTTTAAAAATTACTTAGGAGAATAGAGGAAGAGAAAGAGGAAAAAAGTTTCTTTTTAAAATGGCGTCTGCCGCGGCTGGAGAAGAGTTTGAGAGGGAAAGTTCTTCCGTTTTTTATTATTACAATGTAGCGGAATAAATACCACTGGCTACATTTGTAGACAAAACTCCGCTCCTGTTTTTGTTTTTCTCTTTTTCCCCTGGAGGATTGTTGCTGGCTGGAAGTCTTTTGTCTTGTTTTTTTTTTTTTCTTCTAACAAAGCCTGCTTAGGCGGAAACATGGCACTGAGGCTTGTGAAGTCAGACAAGCAAATAGGTGGGGGGGATTCCCCCACTAAGAATTTAAAGGAACAAGTTTTAACTCTTCAGTCCCAGAAACCTGATTTTAATATAATAGAATTTCTCTTAGAGGAGATTGAAAGAAGGGATGAGATTGTGAATCAGCAACTTGAAAAATTTAAGCAGGAAACTAAGGAATTGGTGAAATCCAAGTTTGACTTTTTGCAGCAAAAAATTTTAAAAGTGTCAGAATTCATGATTCGGTTGGATACAAATACTAATTTACTAGAGTCAAAAATGGATGAAATTCAAGATAAATTGGACAATAGAATTCAAAAAATTGAAAATGATTTGTTAAATATTCAGGATTATAGTTCAGAAGAAAAATTTAAAATGGATGCTGACCAAAAGTCTGGTAATGTAGAAAATCTGCAACAGAGGATTGAAAAAGAGGTTCTAAAGATACAATATAATTTCACAGAATATGCAATAAGACTTAGAGGTTTGCAGGAAAATAACAGAGATGACTTAAGGAAAATATCTTCTGAATTTCTAGCTGGGATTTTAAAGATTCAACCTGAGGAAGTGTTTTGTAGGATTGACAGAGCTTATCGAATAAACTCCTGGACTGCCAAGCAAAGGCAATTGCCTAGAGATGTGGTAATCTATTTTTCAGATAAAGAAATTAGGAATAAAATTGTGCAAAATTCCTTCAATTCTAATTTGCAATTGTATGGAAGAAAGATTTGGATTTACAAGGAACTCCCACCTAAGATATTAATGGAAAGGAAGAAATTTGGCTTTCTGGTGTCTGAGTTAAAAAGGAGAAATATTCAATTCCGGTGGGACGTCCCAGTTGGTATTATATTGAGATATCAAGGAGAAAGATACCAGTTAAATACTGTTGAAAGAGCGGAAGAATTTTATCAAAATAGGTTGAAAATGAATTTAACGTCTTCAGATATAATACAGGATAAGCAGAAGGAGTTGGAACTAAAGACAGAGACTGTACCAGATAAATTGCCTTTGGATTTATCGGATACCCCAGCTGGATTATCTACAAATTTGAGAGAAGTGCCATCTGATTTTAATGTGATGACTTATCAAGGCAAGGACAAGCATGGAAACCAATTAGAGGATATACAAGGGATAAAAAAGAAACGCGAGACACAAAAAATTAGGATGGAAGTCAAACCCACAAAAAGAAAACAAAAAAAGAAATAGGTTGTACAAAAATAGAAATTTCTAACCCAAGCAACAGTGAAGCCAGTGATTTTAAAATATGAATGATTATGTGAAAACATAGAGGAGGCGACATATTGGTCAATATCATCCTGAGGATAGTGGCAGATCTCTGCATTGCCGTAATTTTGGGACATGGAAAGAGCCTCAAATTGATGGTTTTGAATTATCTACTTTGAAACTTCTTTTTGTGTTGATAAATATATTATAATTATCTTGAATTATAAGGCAAGAGAATCACATTGGGACATGCAGAAGATCGGGTTGTTACCCAATACGATGATGGAAATTAATAATCCTGATGAAACCCACAATTATTATTATATGGAATATAATTATAATGTCACTCGGGTGGTTGTTTTTACTTTTATATATATAAGAAGATGTTTACTACTGATGGGGGCAGATATGATTGGAGATCTTGAATAAACTGTTGCATCAGCAAGCTATGTTACCCTATTATGGATGTTGGTTTTAACAATCCAGTGGAAAGACTTCAAGAAGATATTATATGGACTATAAATTTAAAGTTATTGTCTTTTCTTTTTTTATTTAGATATAATGGAATATATATATATATATTTTTAAGTAGTGTGGGCAGTGAATTAAAGATATCAAGAATTGTTGTGTATGGTAAATTTGTAAGACAGTGGGTGAATAAGCTAGCTACAGACTGATTAGTTTAAGAAAAGGGATTTTTAAGTGATACATTTAGGGGAGTGGAGGAAATGGATAGAGTGGAATAAATGTTAAATTAGATTTTATGGGGAGCCCGCTTTGAAATGTTATTAAAGTAGGACTTATCGTATAGTTTTAAAGTGGAAGGTGGTTTTGAATTGTTGCAATAATGTATAGATATAAAACACTATTATGCTAAATTAGAAGTTATTTTATAATAGTTATAGTATAATGTGTTTGTTTTTTTTTTGTTTTTTTTTCTCTTCTTCTTTTCTGAAATGTATGGATAAAGGGGGATTTATAATACTTTTAGTAAGTAAAGGTCAGTATTTTGAGGAGGGAGTAAGTAATCTGTTATGAATTAGGGTTTTTTTTTGTTACGAAGAAGTCACAGGGGGGGAAGGGTGGGGAGGGGGGGTTAGGGAGGGGGGGGAGGGGGGGGAAAAGGGGGAAAAATTTGTATTTGAAAACCTTTTCAATAAAAAAAAAAAAAAGAAATGATAGAAGAAAGAATGGAATCTTTAGATTTAAAAATGATGGGACTAAATAAAGAATTAGAAAACAATGTGGCGCAATTGGAGATGGAAAGAGCTGCATTCTTCTTACCTTTTCAAAATGTGGTGGAAGACAGAGAGGAGGACCTAACGTTTGTAATGGCGGAGATGATAGCAGAGGCCCTCCAAAGAGAGAAGGATGAAATAATAAATGAGCTGGACGAAGTATACAGAATCCACACTAATTATGCGCGACAAAACAAATTACCCTGGGAGGTACGTGTAAGATTCGTGAGAAGGAAAGTTAGAGGCATTGTGTATAAAATAACAAAAGATGAGCCTATGTTGTATAGGAACAAAGAAATAATTACACTGAAACAAATTCCAAAAAGAATAAGAAACCTATGGAAGGATTATTGGTTCCTGGCCACGTTACTAAATAAGAGATTTATACCATTTAGATGGATAACGCCAGAAGAAATGTTGGTAACGTGGCAGGGAAAGAAAATAAGGGTGGACTCACAAAGTAAAGTAAGAGATCTATATGATGAAGTGATGGGTATTGAAACATCAAGTAATAGTAAAGAGGAAGTGGGATGAAACACTAAAGGAAAACAAAGATGAGAGTGTGAAAGACCACTAAAGGAAGGAGAAAAGAGGAGGAAGGAGAGATTCAGGAGGAAGAAGGAGTACAAACAAGGGGGGGAAAGAAACAAGAAGAAACAAAAAAGAAACAACAGGAAAATAAATAAGAAATGGAACAGAGCCTAAAAATTCTATCGTTAAAAGTAAACGGTTTTTGTTATGTATTGATACATTTAAGCGGGAGTTTCAAATATTTAAGTGTTGCTGATTGGCTGACAGTCACTCCTGGAGTGTATATAAGGAAGGCTGCTGCCAGAGAGTTTTTGTTGAAGTCTCACTCTATATTAAAGAGCTGTTGTCACTTGCTTGCTTGTGCCTCTCATTATTCCCGTGCTACAACATTGGCGATGAAGGTGGGATTGAGGCCACAAGAAGCAAACCAGTGAGACCCTCGAGCTTCAGCTAGGGTGATGAAGTGAACTACAGGAGACATACTGGCATGTCTGCCTACGTTCCGCCCAAGCCCTTCGATCCTGCTCGCGAGAAATGGGCATCCTACATGACGAGGTTCAAGTGCTCCCTCGAAGCCAGCAACATGCAAGGACTCTCCGCTAATCAGAAGAGAGCCCTATTCCTAAGTCACTGCGGACCGGACATGTTTGAGATGGCGGAGTCCCTCTGCAAGGCAACGCCAGTTCAGACCGTTCCCTGGGACACACTGATGGCGACTCTCCGAGCACACTACACTCCGGTGCCCTCCAAGTTCATGCAGCGCTACGAATTCAGACAACACGTGCAGAAAGAGGGAGAGCCGGTCAGTGCATACATGGCAAGCCTTCGTAAAGCCGCAACGCATTGTGACTATAGAGACTTAGACGACGTGCTGCTCGAGCAGCTAATATGCGGCATTTGGGATACGAGACTGCAAAGGCGACTGCTCGCTAAACCCAACTTGACACTGGTTGGAGCCCTAGACGAGGCCAGGGCTCACAAAACCTCTACAAAAGCCACTGATGCCTTGCAGCGACCATTGGCAAACAAAGACACTCCCAAAACTACACCAGTGCATTGGGAGGACGTCAGATCCAGCTCAGAAGGAGAGTCCAACGAGGACATCTGCCACACCGAGCACAAAAAGACAGAAGTAAACAGTCATCAGAAAAACTGTTCTAGCTGTGGCAGAAAGCACGAGAGACAGATCTGCAAGTACCGAGACGCTGTTTGCAGGCACTGTGAAAAGAAGGGACACTTGGCGAGAGTCTGCAGGGCCATCATTCATGGACAATTCCGGCCACGTGACCACCACAGCCAACCCGAAGCGGCTCGTTCAAAACAGCCAGTCAAAGATGGCGGCGCGAAAAATCGGCGCGAAATTCAAAAATGAGACGCCTACAGTACAACCGTCGACCGGGCCAGCAAAACCAATGATGACAAGATCTACACTAAGGTTGAGATCAACGGTCATCAATGCGAGATGGAAATCGACACCGGATCTGCACTATCTATAATGTCATGGGCGACCCTGAAAACCATCCTACTAGCATTCAGGAAGAATCAACCAGCAAGACAGAAGTCGTGCCTCCTCGACTACCAGGAAAATCGAATTCTGGTTGAAGGCATCGCCACAGTACAAAACACATACGGCGAGTTTAAGAAAGAACTGCCACTAACCATTGTTAGCAAGCAGCTTCCCAGCCTCTTGGGCATGGGGTGATTCCGAGCCCTCAGTATGGGTTTCACCGGCATCCACAGCCTAAACAAGCCGTCATTGAAAGACGACATCCTACACGAATTCCGGGATGTCTTCGATGAGGCATTGGGCAAGTATGTGGGGACCCCAATTTCTTTTAATTTAGACCCCAACGTGGCCCAAGTAAGACTGAAGGCTAGGCGGGTGCCTTTCGCATTGAAACCGAAAATCGATGCGGAATTAGACAAATTAATAAGGCAAGGGGTGTTGGTTTCCATTGACCACAATAAATGGGAGACCCCAATAGTCACCCCTATAAAGGCCGAAGGCTCAGTTAGAATTTGCGCCGACTACAAATGCATGATAAACAAGGCTTTGCAGCAGAGCGCCTATCCGGTGCCGATCGTGCATCATCTACTACACTCCCTGGGGCCCGGCCAAATTTTTGCCAAGCTAGACCTGGCACAAGCGTATCAGCAGCTGCCAGTGGACGATGCCACAGCTGAGGTGCAAACAATAGTGACCCACAGAGGGGCATTCAAATGCACCAGGTTGCAATTTGGAGTAAGCGTCGCGCCTGGCCTATTTCAAAGTACAATGGAGCGCTTGCTACAAGGACTTCCGGGACTGGTGCCGTACTTTGATGACATACTAATAAGCGTCCAAAACACAGAGCAACTAGGCGATAGAGTTAGGAAAGTGCTGCAAAGATTTAGGGAAGCGGGACTGAAACTTAAAAGAAATAAGTGCATGATCGCAGTCCCCTCTGTCGAATTCTTGGGGTACAGGGTCGACGGTACAGGCATCCACCCCACAGAGAGTAAAGTAAAGGCAATCAGGATTGCCCCCACCCCTAAATCGAAAACCGAGCTCCAAGCATTCCTAGGGCTCCTGAAATTTTATATCATGTTTCTCAAAGACAGAGCCACCGTTGCAGAGCCCCTGCACAAGCTACTAGGCAAAAACATCCCTTGGGTGTGGGGCAAGGCCGAAACAGCATTTGCTGCTGTTAAAAGACTCTTGTCAGAGGAAAGTTTCCTTATCCAATACAACACAGAGCTACCGCTAGTTCTTGTTTGTGACGCTTCCCCCTTTGGTGTCGGGGCCGTCCTGAGCCATAGACTGCCTAATGGCCTAGAGGTGCCATTGCCTACTACTCTCGCACCCTGTCCAGCGCGGAACGCAATTACAGTCAGCTGGACAGGGAAGCATTGCCTGCAATAGCAGGAGTTAAGAAGTTCCATGAGTATCTTTTTGGCCGAGAATTTGAACTTGTGACTGATCACCGGCCGCTGCTGGGACTTTTGGCCAGAGATAAACCCACTCCAACTGCGCCATGGGGCGCAGTCCTGCTGAGTTATTAATGGGCAGAAAGTTGAGGTGTGTATTAGACAGATTGCACCCAAATTATACACACGAGAATTATAAGGGAGAAGTAGCGGGGCTAAGACAGTTCCAAATCGGAACACCAGTCTTTGCCAGGAACTATGCCAGCAGACCATTGTGGGTGGCTGGAACCATCGTAGGAATTACTGGCCCAAAATCCTACACGGTAGATGTCGGCCATGACAAACTCTGGAAACGCCACATAGACCAGTTGCACAAACGTTTAGATAACGAGGTCTATGATAACCCGAAAATAACAGAGCCTAACTACAATGATTTTCCCCAAACAGCTAGCTCAAGCCCGAGTTCGAGGGAATACTTAGCTGACAAGCCCTGGTTCCAGCGCCGCCCCGACGAGTCGACACTCCCAGCCAGGGAAGACCACGCCTCCGAGGAAATCCAGGCGGTTCCATTGGCGGAGCCAGGAGAGACAAAGAGTCCCTCTGACCGGCTTGACGCCTCACCCAATACTGAACTGCGCAGGCCGACCCGAGCGAGAACACGCCCTGGTCACCTGCGAGACTTTGTTTGTAATTATGTAAATAGTTAAATGAATAGTGCCTTCTGGGAATGGAGGGGTGTTATGTATTGATACATTTAAGCAGGAGTTTCAAATATTTAAGTGTTGCTGATTGGCTGACAGTCACTCCTGGAGTGTATATAAGGAGGGCTGCTGCCAGAGAGTTTTTGCTGAAGTCTCACTCTATATTAAAGAGCTGTTATCACTTGCTTGCTTGTGCCTCTCGTTATTCCCGCGCTACAACAGTTTTAACTCACCATCCAAGCGACATCAAACATTAAAAAAAAATTGGAAACAAAAAACAGATATTGTGTGCCTCCAGGAGGTACACATAAGAAAACAAGACGAAAAATATGTACAATACAAGAAGTTAGGTAAAGCATATGCAGCATTAGCTGAAGAAAAAAAACGAGGGGTTGTGGTATATGTTAAGAAGAAATAGGGAGTAATTTAAAGTATGTAGACTTGGAAGGGAGAATAATGTTGATAGAAGTAAAACTTAATTATAAAAACATTTTATTAGTAGTGATTTATGCTCCAAATAGTCGACAATCAGAATTCTATAAAAAAGGGCATGAGAAAAATATAGAACAAAAAATGGAAAATGTATGTTTGATCAGAGATTTTAATGCGATTATGGATATAAGAAAGGATTATAAAAGTGCCCAGAGAAATAAAAATAAGAAAAATGTACTGCCCAGAACTTTTACAGATTTAGTAGAGGAATTAAGTATGGTAGACAGTTGGAGATTTCATAACCCGGAAATTAAAATTTTTACATATTATTCAAACCCACACAAGTCTTGGTCTAGACTGGATATGGCATGGGTAACTAACACATTGTTGTCAGAGATAGAAATGGTAGAAATATTGTCTAATAAGTGGGCAGATCATAACCCAATAATGTTGACATGGAAGGGACAGCAGAGAAAAAAAAGCAGATGGACAATGAATACACAACTATTGAAAGAGAAGCAATACAAGGAGTATATGGAGAAGGAATTAGAATTGTTCTATAAGGAGAACATAAAACAACACACCTCCCTACAAAATTTATGGGACACAACTAAGGCGTATGTGAGAGGTCTGACTATAGCTTACAAGGCAAAATGGAAAAAAGAGAGGGAAAAAGAATATAATAAGGCACAAGAAGAAATTAAAAATGGGAAAGAAAATTATAGGAAAACCCGGGAAATGAACAAATTAGAGTCAATTGGGCAGCAGTGAAACATAATTTGACTATATTAGAACAGGGAAAATATGTAATGGCATTGAAATACATAAAACAGAATTATTTCGAGCATGCAAATAAACCTGGGAGGTGGTTGTCGTATAGGTTGAGGAAAGAAAGGGAAAAAAGAACAATTCAAAAATTACAGGATAAAAAGGGCATAATTCAACAGAATTTAGAGAAGAAAAAGGAGATAATAATTCAATACTACCAAGAGCTATATGAGAAAGACAAAGTAACAGCGGAGGAAATAGAACAATATTTAAGTGGGGAAGGGATGTCAATATTGACAGAGGAAGAAAAAGAGCTACTTGATAAGGAAATTACCATAGGGGAGTTAAAAGAAGCATTGAAGAGGCAAAAAAACAATAAAACCCTGGGGACAGATGGTCTACCAATGGAGCTTTATAAAAGTTTAGGGGAATCATTAAATGGGATATTATTGGAAACATACAACGAGGCATTGATGGAGGCAAAGCTACCAAATACATGGAGGGAAGCATATATATCCCTGATACTGAAAGAAGGAGCAGATACCACATTAATAAAAAATTATAGACCAATCTCCTTATTAAATACCGACTACAACATTTTCATGAATATAATTGCAAATAGAATGAAAAAGATACTAAACAATAGAATACATCAGGATCAAAATGGTTTCCTGCCAGCAAGGCAAATAAAAAATAATATAAGACTGGTAATTAAAGTTTTAGAATACTATGAGATGCATCCAGACAGACAGGCAGCACTGATATTCCTGGATGCACAGAAAGCATTTGATCAAGTTAATTGGCAGTTCATGATACATCAAATTAAAAATATGAAATTTGGAGAGAAATTTACAAGAATGATATCGTCAATATATAAGGATCAAAAGGCAAGTATTATAGTAAATGGGGACCCAACAAAATTTTTTGGAATAAGTAAAGGAGTAAGGCAGGGCTGCCCATTGTCACCCTTACTTTTTATTATGACTCTGGAAAACTTGCTTATTAGAATTAGGTTGAATAAAGAAATAAAAGGATTAAAAGTAAAAAAAGAAGAATACAAGGTCCAAGCCTTTGAGGACGACCTTGTCTTCTTCATAGAAGACCCAATAAAAACAACACCAAAATTAATAAAAGAGATAGAGAAATTTGGAAAGGTAGCGGGCTTAAAGATCAATAAAGAAAAGACTAAAATGATAACAAAAACATGATAGCAAAACAGGTGGAGAAATTAGTAAAAGATTCAGGATTACAAGTAGTTAAAAAGGTGAAATACCTAGGGATACATTTGACAGCCAGAAGTGTAACGATAAAAGAAAATAATTATGACCCTTTGGTTCAAAAAATAAAAGAGGATTTGGTAAAATGGGGGAAATTAAAATTGTCATTGCTAGGAAGAATTGCAGCAATAAAATCGAATATATTGCCAAGACTCCTTTATTTATTCCAAACAATTCCAATAAAATTAGACAAGAAATTCTTTATAAATTTGGATAAAATAACTACCAATTTTGTGTGGGAGGGGAAAAAATCAAGAATTAAATTAAGTATATTACAAGATGATAAAATTAGAGGTGGATTCAGACTTCCGGCATGGGAGAAATATTATAAAGCTTCTAGTTTAACATGGATTAGAGAATGGGTAACATTGGGAAATCAAAGATTATTACAATTAGAAGGCCACGATTTAATGAAAGGATGGCATGCTTTTCTGTGGAGCCCTAGAAATAAAATATATAGACATTTTAATAATCATGTAATTAGGAAATCATTAATTAGTACATGGCAGGATACCAAAAGTAAACATTATATGAAAGTACCCAGTTGGCTATCAACAATAGAAGCAATAACATACCCCAACACACTATCCAAACAAAAATTGTTAAGTAATAGAGAGATACTAGACCCACAAGGAATATTGAAAACGAGAGAGGAATTAAAAGAGCAAGGAATATTAATAGACTGGTGGCCCTACTTACAAATTAAGACAAGATATAGGAAAGACCAGGAGGAGGGAGGAATAGACCCAAAACTAAATCAATTAGACAAATTATTAGAATCAAAAGAAGAAAAATCAATTTCAAAAATTTACAAATACCTACTAGAATTGGATTTGGCAGAAGAATTGGTTAAAGGACAGATGATAGCTTGGGCAAGGAACATTGGGCACAGTATACAGCTAGAAGAATGGGAAAGGGCATGGGAAAACAATTACAGTATGACAAAATCAGTAGCATATAAGGAGAATCATTATAAAATGTGGTATAGGTTGTATTTAGCTCCTTCGAGGTTAGCGAAAATGAACCCGAATGTAAATTCGGCTTGTTGGAAATGTAAGCAAGCTCAGGGTACTTTCTTCCATTCATGGTGGCTTTGCCCAGAAATTAAGAAATATCGGAGGAAAATAAAAACATGGATAGTAGAAATAACAGATCAAGAAATTGAATTAGAACCAGAAATTTTCTTATTAGGCATGATTAAAAGGAACATTAGACAGGACATAAAATACTTAACATTACACATAATTACGGCGGCAAGATTGGTACTAGCACAATTATGGAAAACAGATCGTTTGCCAACAGACCAGGAGATAATTCAAAAAATTTACGCATGTGCAGAAATGGATAAATTAACCTTAAAATTAAAGGACAAGGAAGACTCAAAATATTTAGAAGTATGGAATAGATGGTATAAGTGGGTAAATCAAAAGAAAAAAGGGTAAAGACTAAATTTAGGAAAAATCAAAGGTAACAAATAAGCACCGTAAGGTAGATAGAATAAGGAATAAATCACTGTTTATATATGTATGTATATGTACACATAGGTACATATAGTTAGCTTGTTGGTGGAGTTGTGTACTGTATATGCAATTTTACGACTGAGAAAAATGTGTATAATTTTGTATTTTTAAATTTTTAAATTCAATAAAGTTTGTTTTTTAAAATTAAAAAAAAAAACTTCTCATCATGGTCAAGCTCAGCTTCTTTGTCTGTTTCACCACAGCCAACTATAAGAATATCATCAACTATTGGCTCAATTCCATTGAGCCCACTCAGCAATTCATGCTACTTTTGTTGATACACCTCTGGTGCTACCGAAACTCCAAGGGATAATTTAAGCCATCTCTTTCTACACCATGGGGTCCAGAAAGTAGTCATGTAGTACTTATTTCATCTAGCTTACACTGTAAAAAGGCGTCTCTAGCATCAACAAGTGTAAAAACCCGTGCTTTGGGTAGCTTGTGCAAAACGTCATCAAACGTTGGCACTAAATAATGTGACCACTTCAGGGTCATATTCAGAAACTTGGGGCCAATGCAAATTCTAATCTTCTCTGGCCTCCTAATAACAACCATGTTGCTTATCCAGTCAGTGGGCTCAGTTACTGATGTAATATGTCCTTCCGCCTCGTACTTATCTGTGCTTTAACCTGCTGCTTAATAGCTATAGGCACATTGCGTAGTGCACTTTGTGCTGGGGAAACAGCAGGGTCAAGTTCAAAATGAACCTCTCCTGGAACAGATACTATGGGGCCCTCAAACACTTCCTGGTATACTTGGAGGATTTGCTGTTTTGTCAATGGTTCCACCAAAGATTTAGGGGGTAACTCACAACATTGTGTAACTCAGTCGGAATGGTAAACTGCATCAACCCCAAGCGTTCACATGTTGATCCTGACAATAATGGTTTCTGATCAGCTTCCACATTCTCAAATTCAAATTTATAAAGATCCCCACTTATGCTGCATTCTGTTTGAAATAGGCCCAGTGAGTTCATTAATTCTCCTGAATATAACTTCAATTTAGTACTGCTAGGCTGAAGAAGTATCTCGGATGCCAATTTCATTCCAGAACTGGTCAGAACCTGCTGAAACCCACCTCTGCCTGGACAAGAAGAGCTATCCATCACTAAATGAAATTCTATTGACTTCAAGGGACAACCAAATCCAATCTAAGAATTACTTGCTTTCTCCTGAAAACTTTAGGGTGCATACTGAATTTATTGCACTGAGAACAATGAAATGAATGAAAATAGCTCCCTGAAGTCCACTCATTTTCAGCCTCAGGACAGAGGGATCTCCTGGTCTTCAGTCTTGGAATCTGCCAGGATTTAGGATCAGACTAGAAGAGATGAAATGATGGGTGATGTTTGTACCTCCCTGTCCCATGCCTCATTGTTTTTAAGTATTACTCCCATCCCCATAGTAATTTTCTCCCATTGCTCTGTATGGACAGGATTTCATTTGATTACAGGAATCTTATTGTATGATGAGACTTTCATTGAAACTGTAATTAATGCAAACACTATTAGTAAAATATCAATTTGTGTTGTGATATACATGTAAATATCAAATATTTCTGTAATGGACATTTTATTGGAACTTTTTCTTTCTTAGTTAATAAGGAAATGGGGGCTTTCTTGGTACTGCTGGACTACAGTTCCCAGTATTCATTTATATCCCAGCTTTCCTCAAGCGTATCCCCTGTGAGGATGAATTGTCACTTCACGGTCACCTCACGGTTAGATTATTGCAACATGGGGCTACCCTTGAAAAGTGTTTGGAGACTACAGTTGGTCCAGACAGCCGTGCGAGCTGTCGTGGGTGCACCTAGGTACACCCACATTACACCAATTCTCCGCGAGCTGCACTGGCTCCCTATTGGTCTCCGGTCACAATTCAAGGTGTCGGTTATTACCTTTAAAGCCCTACATGGCTCAGGGCCAGGGTATCTTCGAGAATGCCTTCTACCGCATAGCTTCCAGCGACCGGTAAGATCCCACAGAGTTGGTCTCCTCCGGGTCCCGTCAGCTAAACAGTGCTGGCTGGTGGGCCCGTGGGGGAGGGCCTTCTCTGTGGCTGCCCCAGCTCTCTGGAACCAGTTACCTCCTGAGGTCCAGACCATCCCCACCCTATTGGCCTTTCGAAAAGCAGTGAAGACCTGGCTTTTCCGGCAGGCCTGTGGCCGTTGATCTTGCTCTTGCGATCCGGCGAGATCCGGCCATGAATGGTGTGAATGAGTTTTAATGTTTTTAATTTTTAAATGTTTTTTTATAATGATTTTAAATGCATTGTGAGCCGCCCTGAGTCTTCGGAGAGGGGCGGCATATAAATTGAATTAATAAATAAATAAATAAAATAAAGGTTTGGTAACATCTAATACCCCACTCCTGTTTTTAAAATGTTGGTGCTTCAGGTTCATCCTAAATGTCAGAGTTTATAATCCAAAATATCAAGAATGCCTAATAAATTATTAAAGTTTATTAGATGTCATTGTGTCAGAAGTCATCTTAAAAGAAATAGAAATTGCTCAGTGATAAAATGGTCTACGGTTTTTGAGTCACTTGAGTAGTTTTAGCCATCTGGCTTAAAAAAATGGCGATGCTGACATTTCAGAATCTTCTTGCCTATGTAGTTTGATATGTTAAAATTATTGCAGGCTGCTTTCTATTGCAGATCGGATAAATCAGTTTTAAAAGGATTACGTAAAATGTACAGATGCAAATTTATTTCTTTTTTTTTAATGTCAAGGTTTTTTTATTTATATATAAGTATTTTGAATACAGTGTATTGTCCGAGCATAACATTTTACAAAAAGGAAAGAAAAAAAAGATAACACATATACTGATAGCAATAATAATAATAATAATATAACAAAATAATTCTAACCATATTTATAATTATATTCGCTTATTTATGTTCCTATTATTCCTACTGTTCTTATATATTGGCATGCATATGATTATAAACAACATTCATATTTTACTTAAACATAGCAATACTCTTTCTTCATCTAATTTCTACCTCTTGTCTCTAACTATTGATAAAACCTATTCCACGTTAAATAGTATTCTGTGTCTCCTTTATCTTTTATTTTCAAAGATAATAATTGAAAATGTTGCAAATTTACTTCTTTGCTCTTCACTTTTTATTTTACAGATCTAAGTAAATGAATAACAGGACATATATAGCACCTTTGAGCCAGAAGATGAATCTCTGAAATCATATATTGTTCTCTTTAATGTGACCACATGAAGCTGGATTGTATACAGAGTTATAAGCAGTGGATCCAAACCTAAAAGCCTATTTCATAAAAGACAAATTTTACCAACTGTAACTACTGGGAAAATGATAACATTTAAAAACCAGTTTATAGATCATGTTTAAGGCAGATAAAATATTATAATGCAACATTATGAATAACTTTTTAAAAATACATCTGGAGTGAGGAATTTTCCCTGAATTTTAGCTGTAAACATTTGATTATTCTGAATTATCAATCAGCAACCCATTTTAAAGCAATAATAATAGATAATTGTAAATGATATTTTTAGTGTGTAGATGTGTTGAATTCTTTAAAAAAAAAAATTTAAAAAAATCCAAAAATGATTTTTCATTGCCAGTTTGTAATATATTTTGTAAAGAAACAGAGTGGTACAGTAGACTATCCAATCAAAGTCCCACAAACAGTTGTTTCTGCTGTTGTTGCTCTGGAGTTAGCATAATCAAACTTGATGTTCATAATCAGAAGGAGGTTCAGCCAAACAGATTTATGCCTATTAATATCTAAGATGGGAAACAAGGTTTTGTTTTTCTTTTCTTTTTTTCCCTTTCTTTTTCTTTTTGACAGGTGTAGTTGTTAGTTGAGAAGTCATGTCCGACTCAATGCGACCCCATGGGCAACATTCCTCCAGGCCTTCCTGTCCTCTACCATCCTTTGGAGTCCATTTAGGCTCACACCTATTGCTTCAGTGATTCCATCCAGCCACCTCGTTCTCTGTTGTCCCATTCCTCTTTTGCCCTCAATCTTTCCCAGCATTAGGCCCTTCTCCAGTGAGTCCTTCCTTCTCATTAGAAGAAATGGGCAAAATATTTGAATTTCAGACAGTATATAGCCTTGCCAGACTCCTTTCCCAATTTTGAACCAATCAGTGATTCCGTGTCCAGTTCTCACTGTTGCTTCTTGACCCGCATATAGGTTTCTCAAGAGACAAATAAGATGGTCTGGTACTCCCATCTTTTAAGAATTTGCCACAATTTGTTGTGATCCACACAATCATATGAAGCAGAAGTAGATGTTTTTCTGGAACTCCCTAGCTTTCTCCATGATCCAACGTATGTTGGCAATTTGATCTCCAGTTCCTCTGCCTCTTCGAAATCCTGCCTGTACTTCTGGTAGTTCTCGATCCATATACTGCTGGAGCCAAATTTGCAGGCAAATTGAGTGTAGCACTTTTACTGCATCATCTTTTAAGATTTTGAATAGCTCAGCTGGAATACTATCACCTCCACTAGCTTTGTCGTTGCTCAAATTTCCTAAGGCCCATTTGACTTCACATTCTAGGATGTCTTATTATTTTGGGGTGCATGGAGCAAGATGTGGTTCCTCTTGCTGTCTTACCTGATTTACAGCTCTGCATTTAAATATTTTCAGGGAGGGCTTATTTTCGGGGGGAGGCTTCTTTTAGCACATACACTCAAAGGCCCAATTGGGTTTATTTATTTATTATTTATTTATTTATTTATTTATTTATTTATTTATTTATTTATTTATTTATTTATTTATTTATTTAATTCAATTTGTATACTGCCCTTCTCCTAGTGGACTCAGGGCGGTGCACAGCCAGAACTAAAACACATACAAATACAAAATTTAAAATTATTAAAAGAATTACATACTTTGGCCCAAATTTAAAACAATTCGAATTAAAACCCATTGACAGATTAAAAGCTAAAAAGCTAAAAAACTAAAAAAAAAGGGGGGGGTTTCACGCCAGCCCTACTTGATGGAAAAGAAAAGTTTTCAGGGCACGGCGAAAGACCCGGAGATCCGTTATCCTTCTTATCTCTGGGGGCAAATCGTTCCAGAGGGCAGGAGCTGCCACAGAGAAGGCCCTCCCCCTGGGGGTCGCCAGCCGACATTGCCTGGCTGACGGCACCCTGAGGAGTCCCTCTCTGCGGGAGCGTACTGGTCAGTGGGAGGCTATCGGCCTTATTATTAGGGGATGTCTTATTTTTGGGAAAACAGGGTATATTAAGAATATCATAAAGAAAAAATATAATATATAAAGAAGTAACAGAATAACAGAATTGGAAGGGAACATGGAAGTTTCTTGGTGTAATCCTCTGCTCAAGAAGAAGCATAGAAAAAAAATCATCCACAAATAATAAGAAAAAACACATGTTCAATTAACCCCTTCTAAGAAAATAAAATGGTGATAAGAAATTAATCATCTGATTCTGGTTTTCCTGATCAAGAAAAGGGCCAAGGAAAGATCCTAGCTGCTTTTCTAAAGGTCTTTAAGGTGTGGACCAATGTTAATATTAAAAATGCCTTGTAAACCTTCTTAAAGTTTATTGTATGTTATTGTGTCAATAATTATTTATTAAAAAGGAAAAATTGCTCAGTGATAGAATGGTTTACAATTTTTGTGTCACTTGAATAATTTTAGCCATTTACTAGAAGTAGCATGCTATAGAACCCATCAGTCAAGGAACTTCAACTAAGAGGTTCTAGGAAAAGAGCCTTCATTGCCCTGCCCACACCTAGAAAATCTTGCTGCTGGAGAGGATATATGACCCCACCCTCTAGGCCTTCTGGACTGACCTCAAAACCTGTCTCACACAATTGGCTTGGGACCATGATGGGGGTGCTTTACACTATTGTGTGACCTTTTGTGTGTGGGGAGCTAAAGTGGTTGAATTCCCTTTTTCAGGAAAGAAGGAAATGTGGTAAAAACCAAGTTTTTATAGCTCTTATACACTGGTATAAAAATGAGGTAAGAAGAAAAAGGTAGATCTTGTATCCTTCTGATAAGGAGGCAATATCTTTCTTATTTTCTCTGTTCTTATATCCACTGGGAGGTGATATCATTTTGACTTCCTAGATATTTGTAAAAGTTAAATCCAACCCTAGCTCTCCAGAATCGGGGGGGAGGGGAAGGGGAAACAAACAGGTATCAAAGGGTACAGTCTCCCATGGGATTGCCAATGATTAACTGTATTTGACTGAAGATTGTAAAACTACAGTTTTTTTTAAAAAAAGAAAGATATTGGATATCTACAACGTGTGGTTCCTATACATCATAAATGCAAAATAGATCTGTCAGATTCATAAATGTCATGTATAATAATTTTGCTGATAGCTGCTGCTGCTGAAGACGTTGGACAGATTCTTGAATGCAAGTGGTGTTTTTTTTTCCCTTCGTAAGAATTGAAAGCACTGCCTGAAAAGCCAAAGTATTGTTTTATTTGTTTATGGTAATCATTGCAACACAAAGTTCAAAAATTTCTCGTGGAATCCTCTCTTAGCTCTTGGCAAGATCATATTCTTATTCCCGTAATACTGTCTTCTCCCAGAATCCTTGACAACAAACAAATATAAAATGAGGAAGGGATGGTAGTAGTTGGGAGAAATCCACTGAGATTGCCAAATTGCCGAACTGAGGTTTGGTAGTTCAGACATTGCCTGAAGAGCTATGAAGAGCTGGCTACTCTTGGTTGCTGCTGTTCTTCTCTGGCCAGGCGGCTCTTCTCAAAATGGTAAGTTAAGAAGAAAAGAAATCAAGGGGTTACTAAGGAAAGCAGCTTCTGCTGCGTTCATCAAAGAAGCAATTTCTTTTAGCAAAAGCAAAGAGTTCCATTTTCCACCTGTGGCTTTCTGGAAATTTGTAATGGCAGATTCTTTAAGGATATCATAGACTTACAGTATAATTCTAATCCCCTTCTTAAATGCAAGATTTTTGAGCAACTGATTTGTGTATAGCAAAATACCTTGCATCAGTATTGTAAATTCACACCTGTTGTGAGGGACTTTGCTTCAGTTAATAAAAAAGAGGATAGGATGATAACCAAATGATCACCATGTCTAATAACGCTACTTTATGTTTAATGGTTTATTTTGCTTATAAACAAAAAAGATCCTCAAAAGTTGAAATGAACAGATGTAAAAATGAAATATTTATTTGTTTTATTTATTTATAAAATTTGTAAAATTGTATATATTTATATTATATAAATATAATTTATATATCTACCATATTTCTACCATAATTTAACTAAGTACATGCTGTCAGTACGAATCTACATTTCCCCCCCAATTTTTCTCTCGTCTTCCTTCTAGATGAGGTGATTTTATGAGAGCCTCCATTATGCCTCGGGCTGCCCCTATAGTACATGATACATGCATAAAAACATTGATCATCTAGGAACCATAACCTGTTCCAAGGAGACAAGTCAGAAGTTTGAAATTTTAGAGATGTATTTCAGTTGTGTTTGCATCAGGATACATACAAAAGTAATTAGTATATATCTTAATTCACAGTGATGATATGAAGAAAAAGAGGGAAATATTCACATCTCAAGACATTGAAGCTAAGATTACATTTGCTTATATTCACACTAATTGAACCTTTGAGCAAATAATAATTAAATAAATAATTAATTATTTATCACTGTTTTTGGTTGCCTGACAGTTGCCTGGGCCGGGCTTTCTTCTTTTCCCTTTTTTAATCAATTGATTTATGTTTCTTATGTAGGGGGAAAAGTAAGAAAAGTATTGACCCTGTAAACGTAGATCACAGAAGGTGTTCCTTTCCCAATAATTGTAAAATTAATAAACCATTTGTACAATAGGTAATGATTGCCATCTCGTATCAAGCTGTTACTTTCAAATTCGATAGCTGAAGGGTTAGAGATATTCTACAATTATTTTCTTCCCTGCTTCTGCCCACCATTGCTGTTTTGAATGAATATTTGTGCTCTCTACACTGTATAAACTCTCTCTCTCCCTCCCTCTCCCTCCCCCCTCTCTCCCCCTCAATATCTCACAATTGTATTCTACTATGCTCTATCTCTAAAAAAGATAAGGGAAGGGAAGGGAAGAACAAGGTGAGAGAATTATAGCCTATAGAATAAATTCTCAGCTGGCACCATTTAAACTAGATAAAAAGAAAGAAACTATAGGTAATAGACATTGAAAAATTAATAGTAAGAAATGGATTTATTTCTCTGGGGAAAGAACTGTTGCCAGCTTTAACATTTTTGAGTCAGATATTGCTGAGGAAGTATATAGGGAAAGATGAGAGGGTGATTACAATTAACAAAAATTTATTGTTGAAAATCTAATATGTACAATATCAGAAAGATTTCTTCAGAACCACCCATGTTTAGCCACGGTAAGTACCAGCAAGGAGGAAATTCCAAAGAAAAACTTACAAAGAAGTTGCTTTGGGGGGGCAAGTTTGCTAGCCCTTCAACCTCTCTCTATCTCCCCATCCACAGAGTTGCTTAGGTTACGCTTCAGCAAGGGAAGGTTACATATTACAGGCAGTCCTTGAGTTATATCTTAATGGAGACTTTCCATCACAGTTATGCAACATGTTACGATCATAAAGTGGATCAGTCATGAGAGTGACTAGATTTTATAAATATGTTTGTGGTGGCCATTAAATGAATTATCACAGTCATTAAGTGAATATGTATTTGTTAAGTATACCAGTGGTTCGCCATTGGTGTGGTTTTGCAGTAAACCAGAAGTAAATGCTTTTTACTTACTTAGGTTTTCAGCAAAACTGTCATAAAACAGGGTCATGTGTATACGGGATGCTTCAATTGGCTGTAAATACAACCCAGTTGCCCAGCACCAATTTAATTTAATTTAATTTAATTTAATTTAATTTAATTTAATTTAATTTAATTTAATTTAATTTAATTTAATTTAATTTAATTTAATTTAATTTAATTTAATTTAATTTAATTTAATTTAATTTAATTTAATTTAATTTAATTTAATTTAATAATTTAATTTAATTTAATTTAATTTAATTTAATTTAATTTAATTTAATTTAATTTAATTTAATTTATCGCATTTCTATGCCGCCCAACTCCCAAGGGACTCTGGGCGGCTTACAGCAAATATAATGCAAACAAGGAACATAGAAAAATTATTTAAAAATATTATAAAAACATTTTAAAAACATCAAAAGCCCATGCACACAATTCATGGCTGGATCTCGCAAGATTGCAACAGCGAGATCAACAACTCCAGGCCTGCTGGAAAAGCCAGGTCTTCACCACTTTCCAGAAGGCCAATAGGGTGGGGGCAGTCCAGATCTCAGGAGGTAACTGGTTCCAGAGAGCTGGGGCAGCGACAGAGACGGAGTCCCCTGCGGGCCTGCCAGCCAGCACTATTTAGCTGACGGGACCCAAAGGAGACCAACTCTGTGAGATCTTATCAGTCGCTGGGAGCTATGTGGTAGAAGGCAGTCTCGAAGATAGCCTGGCGCTGAGCCATGTAGGGCTTTCAAAGGTAATAACCAACACCTTGAATTGAAACCAACACCAAAGTGCACTCATCTGACTGAAGCAGGGGGTGAGTGTTGACATTTTGAATCTGGATCATAAGCACTCCACAACTAAGTTCCTTGGCATTTCAAATGATCACTAAATTGAGGATTACTTATAGTTAAGTGTCCAGCAAGCATTGGTTTCTTAGTTAAGACAAAAGTGGGAAATAATTATCTAACTTGGGTTTGTTATCTCCAGTTCATGGGAAGTTCATGAGAGTAAATAGAAAAAGTGAGCTTGTCTAAGCAAATAAGATAATTTTATGTAAATATAATTTCAGCATGTGAAGAACCAGATGAGATTGACTTTGGGGAAATTGTGAGTGCTGAGAAAGCCAAGTATCTGGAAAATGACCGAGTGCAATACAGGTGCAACCCTGGCTATGTCTTGGAAGGACCTGAATGGATTCAGTGTAAGGGACAAAAATGGACACCTCATCTACCAAAATGCTTGGGTAAGGCATCATGCTTTTTTTTTTTTTACTAGTGTAGACCTGGGAGAAAATGCTGAATTCATCCAGTAGGAGAAGAATTGTAGCTGCCAAATTCTTTGAGAATTTGATTGAATTTGCATCCAGGTTTTCCCTCTGAAGACACAAACTGTGCTGGTGTCATCTTCTTCCATTTGAAAGCTAAAAAAAATTAAACTGTTCCAAACTGTTGAATGAGCAAGCAAAATAGTGGATATAACTAAATGATATTCAATTGGTAGCTTATTCAAGGATGCTGAGTAACTGCGGGATACAGTTACATCTGGTAACAGACTCAGTGGTTAATAAAATAGGAAAGTGAATTCTTTTGCTATGGAATTCAGCCAGCTAGAATGCTGTAGAAGGAAAACTTTTGAGTCTAGTAATTACAATTTATTCAGCACATTTACTCAGTTTCCTCCATGATCTTTCCATCTCTATTAATAATACAAAACTAGATCCCATCATCCTTGTAGCTGGTACAGTTGGGTAAATCATCACATTCTTACATCCTTTGTGCAAAAACTGTCTAGGAAATAACAAAAGCTCAGACAATTCAGCACAGTTTGTCAAGAGGTTATTCAGAGGACAAAATACTTCACTGAAACATTTCTGGCCAGGACTCAGATTTCTTTTATTTGACTGGTGCCTTGGTAGTGACTTTTCCTCCAGTTCCCCAAAGTTATTTCTTATGCTTGTTATGGATATTAGGATGTCATTAATTCAACAAACCCCTTCATGAATCACTGCTGTGTCATGGTAAAGGGGCTTGTAAAGCTCAAAAGCTATGAGCTAAGCCTTGTGGGGTCACCCAAGATGGACAGGTCATAGGAGAGTTCTGCCAAAATGTGGTCTACTTGAGAAGGAAATTGCCACCCACTCTGGTATCCTTGCCAATAAAACCACATGAACAGTACCAAAAGGCTAAACAATATGATGCTGGTAGTTGAGCTCTTTCAGTTGGATTGTGTCCAATATGCTACTGGGGAAGCGAGGAGGGCAATTGCAAGTAGCACAAGAAAGAATGAAGCAGCTGGGCCAAAGCTGAAATGACACTCAGTGGTGGATGTGTCTGGTGGTGAAAAGAAAGTCCAGTGCTGTAAGAACACTATTCCATAGGAATCTGGAATGTAAGATCTATGAATCAAAGTAACATGGATCTGGTTGAACATGAATGGGAAGATTGACAGCAACATCTTGGGAATCAGTGCAATTAAAGTGGATGAGAATGAAATTTTCCAATTTTAATAGAAAAACAATACAGGGATATAATCTCAAAAATGACAAAATGATCTTGGTTAGAATTCAAGGCAAAGCATTCAACATCATAGTAATTTAAATCTATGCCCCAACTACTGATGCTATAGAGCAGGGTGTCAAACTGGATTTCTTTGAGGGTCAGATCAGCATTGTAGTTTTCTGTGGGCCAGCAAGGGGGGGGGAAGTAGAGGAGAAACCAATTGGCAATTATCTCCCTTCAGAAGATCTACTTTCTTTTCTTTTCTATTTTTTTAGCACCCTGCAGTATCACAAGCCAACAGCTAGCAACAAAAAACTTGTTTGTATTTGGGAGTCAAAGAAAAGCTCGACTTATTCAGAGTAATCATAGCCTGCAATTTCAGTGTAATGAAGGATATGTCATTGTGGTTCCATCAGTCAGAAAGTGTGTTGACGGTTACATGGAGTTGCCTTTATGTATCTCTGGTAAGCATGCTGTCAGTATAATGGATTCTGTCAGTGATTTAATCTTCACTGAACTCTCTCACATCTTGGCTTAGAATTTTACTAGTGTAATCTAATTTTTAAAAAAATCTGAAGCACATCAGATAGGAGAAGGTTGTTCTGGCATTTCTCCAAACATACAAATTGTCTCTAAGGTTAAGTCTTAACCGAACTTCAGTTAAGAATTATGTTTCCTTGTAGTTGAAAATATGCATAATATTGGTAGGAATTTGTATCACAAATTGCAAAGGTTGTATCAAAATATGTTGATGTCATATTATTAAAAGAGAATTTAACTTGGAAAGTATTTGATGGTTAAATTAGCCTATAAATAGAAAGTATACTGTGCTATGCTCACAGAGCTGATGGATTATTTTTATGCTGATCAAGTTGAAGAGTTTAAAATTAAAATATTGGGTGCTTCATGAATTAACAGGTAAATTGTTAGCATGTTGTTTAAAGCAAGTGAGACAGCAACATAAAGTTTAAAATATCTACATATGATGGTATGAGAATTACAAATGCAATAGAATATACAATAGAACAGATACAATTACAGATCCAACAGAATGAGCGATAATACAACACTGATATTACTATTCAGTTATTTAATCATATCTATGTGTAATAATTTAAATGAAAGACCTTTACAGTCTTTATTAGAACATGATTATGTGTCAGCCTTGCAAAGTAGATCGTAGAGGATGTACCATCAGATGAGCTAATTCTACTGTTAAGGTAGGGTTACTTTAACAGAATCTTGCAATCCAAAAGTACATTCCTTCGCCCTGTGCCTTTTAGAGCCCATGAAACTGGGAGGGTCTCTTCTGAACCACTTGCCCTGTCTATTCCTGGCATGGACTGAGTTGCCTTTTAAACTGATGGTTCCCTTGGTTGCATTTCTTCCCCTTTTCTCCCAAGGTCATTCCCACATACCATTACTTCATATATTTCTGTAGAGATCTTGGCAGTTATCTGAGTCAACATAAAGCAAAAAGTATTTTAACTTATAGCAAAACAAGAGAGAGAGAGGGGGGGAGGGAGAGGGAGAGGGAGGGAGAGAGAGATTGTTCTAATAGGTTGTACCTGATTTTATTTGAAAAGTTGGACAGAATGTATAATAATGTTAAACCAATTTCTTTATAATTATTATTTTAAGGAATGTCAACAGTTTCAGCTTCAATTTCCTGCCCCAAAATTTAACAGTGTCAATATAATCAATTTAATCATATTTTATTGTTAATCAAATTGAATTTGAAACATATCAGAAATTTTAAAATACCTTTAAAGTTGAAAATGCTGATATTTCTGATTTATGGGATGAAGACTTGAAATATTTGATAATGGAGTATCAATTTATTTAAGACTTTAAAACATGATAAGTGTTTGTGTTAAGTGTAACTTGAGTTTGAAATGAATTTATGAAAGGATTTTCTTCTGAGCTTAGTGGAACATCTGAAAGACTATTTCAGGACGATTTCTGATTGTAGCTGAAATAGATTTTCTTTGTTGCTGGTGTAAGAAAGGTAAGGGCACATCAATTAATTTGATTTGATCACGGCCAATTTTGGTTTTCTTTTGGAAGAATCTTGTAATAAATCACCTGATCTGCTGGGAGTTTTTTAGTTTTTGTAAGGGTTTTAATTGGAGTATTTTAATTAACTAAAAATAATTTATTATTTTATTGTGCGATTATTTTATTTTTGTGAGCCGCCCCGAGTCCTTTGGGCTAAGGGAGGCATATAAATTTGATTAAATAAATAAATAAATAAATAAATAAATAGAAATACTGTATATGCAAATGTTTTCATCATTACACATGTTAAAGATGTGAATGCTATTTTACTATTTTGAATTACATTCTAAAATGAAGGCATCTAATACTTTCTTAGGAACTTGGGGTTATGTCATGCGTAGCCAAGAAAATTTGGAAAACTGCTATTACTTTAAATATCAAGAAGTGGATTAAAAAATGTATAACATCAATTTTTGAAAAGACCATTCTTTTCTGTAAAGAAAAATTGATATTGTAAAATTTTGTCATAGATTCCATAATAATGACAGATTTTGTTTAAATATAATTTGAAATTATATAATACATATAAGGGGTGTGCATGTATTATATAAATTACATACATACATACACACACACACATATAAATTATTTAGATCAGTTTAACCTGTTAATTCTTAGAGAAGAAATTCTAAGTTTATTTATTTATTCATCTTCATGCTTTCATATTTGACAGAAAGAGGGCAAAATTGCAGTGGTCCACCAAGAACTGAGAACGGAGACATTACTACTTTATCTGAGAAGCAGTACAGATCTGGCTCTTCAGTAGAATTCAAATGCCAAAGTTATTATGCCATGGAAGGCCAAAAAATATCTTTTTGTGATGATGGGACCTGGACAAAAGTACCCATTTGCCTTGGTAAGCGGAAAAGAAAGTCTTCATCTAATTTTCATGAGCATTTCTAATAATTAAGAATAATTGCTTTCTCTCTCTTATATAAAGAAGATTTAATTGATGTTTCCTGCAGCAGCCCTCCTTTATATACGATTTCAATTCTGTTAACTTGGGTGAAGTAGCTACTAGATGAAAGCTAAATCTAGGTAAATCTTGCAATAAGATAATATGATGCATTTCAATCCCGACAGCCTTCTCAAATAGGATTTGCTTTCTTTTTCACCTCAGATCCCTGTGTGATCCCCAGGACTGAATTGGAAAGCCAGAAAATAGAAGTTAAAGATGGAATAGATGTGCCTGAAAATATAGTTGTTCAACGTGGTCTTTCTATTGAGCTGACCTGTAGAACAGGATATGTCCTGGAAGCAAATTTTTCCCAATCAGCTTTTATAATTCAGTGTGATGGGACACCACCCGTGATTCCTAAATGCAAAGGTGACTCAAAAAGTTTAATTTTACAATTCTGCTATCACCAATCCAGGGCCAAAACACTTCAGTTTGAGTCTATTTATGATTAGAGCTAAAATAAGCTGCAATTATTTATGTGTTTTACTGGTAATTTTTATCCCATCTTGATGCATTCCCAGCTGGGCTGCACTTTTCTATTCTGAAAAGGCCCATTTGAAATTCTTGGGATGTAATTGAAATAGAACAATGTGAAAACTTTCAGATTGCTGAAGAGGAGTGGTGCAATGAAAGACACATCCATTGGTGGTTTAATGGCCAAGTTAGTGCAAAAACTGCACTCTTCAGATCCTCCCCCAAAGGTCTGTTGTATCATCAATGTAGGGGTAATCTGCACCAGTGGTGGGTTTCTACCGCTTCACCCCGGTTCCACCCACCCAGATTTTATCACGGATGCTCTGTGCATGCGCAGAAGCACCGCACGTGAGTGAAACAAGTTCACAGTTCCGAACCAGTAGGGAAGGTAAGTGAAAACCACTACTTATCTGCATGGCAATATTTTTATATCATTAAAAGATACAGTAATTGCTTTTGCTGATAGTAGACTCCATAGCTGAGCTATTGTTTCCATTTTTAAAGAATTTATAAACTACTAGCTGTACCCGGCCACGTGTTGCTGTGGCCCAGTCTGGTGCTTCCGCTGGGCTGAAAGAGCGAGGCTGAAGTTCCAAACTCTCCATGAACATTTGGTGGGCATGGCCCACTCGACGTCACTCACTTTCATCAGTCACATGACAGCCCCTGAGCCATGCTTACCTACCTGGTGATTAGGGCAGAGAACCGGTTGCTAAAAAACAATGGGAACCACAAAATCCTCCCTCTCTGTCTCCCCCCTTTATCTTTCTATGTCTCTCTCTCTCCCCCGTCTGTATCTCTCTATGTGTCTCTCTCTCTCTCCCTCTCTCTGTATCTCTATGTCTCTCTCTCTCCCCCCTCTCTCTGTATCTCTCTCTGTCTCTTTTTCTGTCCCACCCTCTCTCTCTGTATCTCTGTATGTATCTCTCTCTCCCCCCCGTCTCTCTGTATTTCTCTATGTCTCTCTCTCTCCCTCTTTCTCTGTTTATCTCTGTCTCTGGCCCGGCCTCTTCTGCATCCCCCACCATCACCCTTACCTTTTCAGGCCAGGCCTTCACAGCTCTCTGCACTAGAGCAGAATCTTGGGGGGGCCCTCTGTCCTCCCTACACAGAAGTTCTCTGGGGGCTCAACGGGGAGACACATAGCAGGGAAGAGAAGGGAAGGGAGGGAGGGAAGGGGTGTGGCGGGGGTTGGAGGCTGTTTTGGGGCTTCCCGCCCGAAGGAAGAAAGCGGCAAAGCCAGGAGCCATGTACACCCCACTGGATTCCTGCTGTGCAATTCTCCACCACCACCTGCAAAGGGCAGGGGAATGATTAAATCCCCCCCTCTTCCAGGCGAAATGAAGGAGGGCCGGCCATTCTCCCTCCTGGCCATTTTCACCCCCGAAGCCTCCCCGGAGCCCCTTTTCCGCCAGAGGCCGAAATTTTCATGTAGGCTCCATGAACTGCCAGAGCACCCATCTGGGAATCAAAGGTGGCGCTGGTCAAAGGTGACCCCGAGGCTCCACTTGCCTCCATCTCCTGCTCACCGACTGGATTCGCATAGCGCGGGTTAGCGGCTGGTCTTTCTGACCTCAGGGCCTGTGGTAGCGTTGGGCCAGGCACGATTCGGGCCAGGCGAGGGATGGAGGGTTCCCACTTAGCAGACCCAGGCAGCCTGGTTGCCAGGTGTTCTTTGGAGGGAGCCCCGAGAGCGGCTGGTGAGAGGGATGGGCAGCAGCGGTGGGTGAGGCTAGTTCGCGGGGTGGCCGGGGGAGGGGGAGGTCAGAGCCAGGCTCGGGCAGACTCCGGCCAGCCCTAGAAGTGCTGTGAGGGCTTCCTGGTGGGGAGCCAGCTGCCTACCTGCCGAGCCTGGTGGCAGGATATGGCCCTCGGGCATCTCTGCCTTCCAAATGTGCAGTTTCTTGGAAGCAATATGGAGAGTCTAAATATAAGGAGCAAAAATCTGTTGAGCGTAATCAGGGCTTGGAGGCTGCCATATTGGTTTTACGTCCAGCAGATGGCACTGTTTTTCAATGTTTTTCAATGTTTGTCAATATCTTTCAATGTTTTCCAATGTTTCAATGTTATTCATGTTTTTACCTGTCACAAGTGTGACATGTATATAAAATAGGTATATAAAAACATGCCCGTAGTCGAATGCAACGTTGTGTCAAAATTTGAAAGCAATCGGAGAAGAACTTTAGGAGATGTGCGGTTATGTACAAATGGACATTTACATTTTTATTTATATAGATTACCATACCAAAATCTAAATATCAATACCAACAGAAATTCCAACTCTATTTCTAACAAGACTATAGGGAATTCTTTAATTAGTGGGGGGAAATATTGCTGTGCTTCTAATTTTAGCACTAGCAGATTAGGGGATGTCTAGTGAAAGACAACTCACAATTTTAGTAGCCCAACCTCTCCCAGAACCAGTTATTCCACCACAGGCATTAGAAGAACTTCATGGAGATGTTTCTTTGTTTATTCATGCATGCTATTTCTGTACCATGTTGATTCTTATGGATTCTAGGCAGTTTACAGATATTAAAATAGCAATAAAATAATCAAAAATTTTAAAATTTAAAAATAGAGCCTTGGTAGTACAGTGGTCTAAAGCACCCTGTTATTAAGACCAGCTGCCTGCAATTACTGCAGGTTTGAATCTCGCCAGGCTCAAGGTTGACTCAGCCTTCCATCCTTTCTAAGGTAGGTAAATTGAGGACCCAGTTGTGGGGGCAATAAACTGATTTTGTATAAATATACAAAAGGATGAAGGTTATTGCTTAGCGCATTGTAAGCCGCCCTGAGTCTCCAGAGAAGGGCGGCATATAAATCAATTTTTTTAAAAAAATTCAATAACATAATGACTAAGAATAAATCATAAGAAAAATGCACACATGTAGACCCAAATCTCTGTGGTCCTACACTCACTACTAGCTTCAAGAAAACCAGGAGAATGACTGCCATTCTCTACTTAGGGCAGCTGTTCCTAAGGAGGGGAGCTGCAAGGAGAAGATGTGATATCACTCCCTGACTAACCTGAAAGCTGGGAACTCTTGCCATCCAGGTTAAACAAACCCTGGTTATCTGGAAAACTCAATGTCATAGATGCCCCATACTCAAGCTATAAACAACTAATCATGACCAGAGGCACATTGGTAGCCACTGCAACTTTTGCAGCAATGATGTAATGTAGCAGATCTAAGAGTATATATTGAGCATACAGATATTGAATTCTAGACCAGTTGATGTTTTGATGGTATCCCTGGGGCAATGCCAGGAGGAGCTAATTAATTGTTTAATTACATGCCAAGAAGGCGGTATCCACTCTCAGAAATCACATAGATTGATAGTCTCCAGGGAATTTGTCCCACTCTATCCTTCAGGTCTTCCAGCAATGCATCCATCATCACCCTAATTGTCCATCTATATTGTTGTTGGTGATCCACTACCTGAGAGTTATCATGATGGATAGATGACTGCTCCTAGTTCTGAGCAGAATTTGAACAGAATGGGAAAAGGAACAAGCCCTGCAAGTTCCATTGCAAAGCATTTGAAGGCCTGATTTCTTTCCCCTGTTATTGTTAACTGAAACTGTAGCTTCAGGCAGGAGTAGAACCACTACAATGTGGAACCCCTAATGTGCAATCCTTGCAGGTGGTTGAAAACACTACTGGGATTGACCGTGGGACTGAATAGCAAGAAGAGAGATATCAAATTGTAGCTTTATATTTCAATTCAAAGCCAAAGTGAAGGGAAAGAATAATTATAGCAACTTGCTAAATTTATTTACAATCTTCCAAATAAATAGTAGCCAAGGGCCACTAAAAGTATTTTAAATCAAGTTGGTTGATTTCACACTACATTTTAGATACTAATTTGCAGTTTTAAATTAGTTAATGCCCATCAGTATGCATGACTGCTAATGAAAATGGTCTCATTGGATATTTTAAAAATAATAATGATACTGGGGTTTTTTTTGATAATAGAAATCAATGCCCATAATCTGATATGAGTGCATATTTCTTTTTTCAATATAAGATATGATTTATTTTCTTTAGAAATTACATGCAATTCTCCAAGAATATCAAATGGTTCTTTCCGACCTCAAAGAACTTTATACCATGATGGGGATCTAATTCGAATTCTGTGTGACAGTGGATTTACTTTTGAACCTGATAATGGAGAAAAGGTAGTTGAGTGCACGAGAAATGGATGGTCACCTTCACCAAAATGTGTCAGTAAGTAGAACTTCCATGTATTGCTAAGACTTATAGAAGGGCTAAGATATTTAACTCTGTGGAAGTGTACTTTTTAACATTATTTCATATAATTTTCCAATTATTTTTGCCCAAGGGATTTATCTCACCCAGAACATTTTGGTAGATTTTACACTTTTATTTATTTATTTGTCAAGCACATATTAGATAGCATATATAAGTATAAACCTGATTATGAATACATGAAATGAATATGAATAAAAGTGGGCATTAGGACAGGGTCAGTAGGCACGTTGGTGCGCTTATGCACGCCTCTTACAGACCTCTTAGGAATGGGGTGAGGCCAACAGTAGAGGGTCTAAGGTTAAAGTTTTGGGGGTGTAGGGATGAAACCACAGAGTCAGGTAGTGCATTCCAGGAATTGACCACTCTGTTGCTGAAGTCGTATTTTCTGCAATTGAGTTTGGAGGGATTTACTTTAAGTTTGTATCTGTTGTGTGCTCATGTATTGTGGTTGAAGCTGAAGTAGTCATTGATACAATATCATTTCATGCACCTTAAAAAGATTCTTTCTTTTGAAATACATGTGGGATGTATGCAACAAAATGTGTTTCAACAAAATGTGGATCAGTGTTTATTAACTGCATGCAAATGTTGGGAGTCCCTTGGCATCGCCCCGAATTGGTAGCATCCTAGGGGACAATTGAACACTGTCATTTGTCTCCCTCTTTAATCCTCACTTGGTAGTATGCCTCCCTCAAGTCCAGTTTAGTGAAGATTTTCCCCCTTGCTAAATAACCTACCATGTTTTCCCCAAAATAAGGCTCGGTCTTATTTTCTTTTCGGTCCCAAAATAACCACCAGGTTTTATTTTCAGGAGATGTTTCACCCCCTTTCCTTAGGACCACTGCAGCCACACTTCCCACACCCTGACACCTGTCACACCACTGTAAGATGCCACAAGGCTCATAATGCCGCTGCTGCCACTTATGGCAGGATGTCACATGGCTCATCATGCTGGTTCTGCCACTCACGGCAGAAGGCTGCGTAGTGTGTTGTGTTGTTGTATGCATGACCATAATGAGACTCGCGGAATTCTGCCATGAGCAGCAGCACCAGCAGGACGACCAGCGAGCAGCTGCAGAAGAAGTTGGACAGTGGCATGACAGGTGTCAGGGCATGGGAAACCTGGTTGCAATGGTACTAAAGTAAGTGGTTATGGAGTGCATGGAGAAGCTCCACCCCCCCACCCCTGCCATAGCTTGATTTTTACTCCTACGCCTTGCTCTACCTCGTACAACCAGATAGTAGGTGTTGCTTAATTAGGGCTTATTTTTGGGATTTGATTTATATTAGGCATAGATGTGAAAATCGGGCTGGGGCTTGTTTTCAGGGTAGGTTGTATTTTCAGGGACACATGTCTCTGAAAATTAGGGGGAGACACATAAGCAGTTCAGCTCCCTGTAATCTACATGAAACCTAAGGGACCCTTCTTTCTCTTCCTTGAAGAGTAGCGGGGCAGCCATTCTTGATTTCACTGGCTGAATGAACCCCCATTCCAGCTTCTTATCTATAAATGCTTGAAATGCATCTATCTCTTTGGGAGTCATCAAGTACATCTTTGGCTTGGACAGTTTAGCTCCCGGTATGACCTCTACTGCACAGTCAGTGGGTTGATGAGGTGGGAGCACATCTGACTCTATCTCACTAAAAACCTCAGCCAAGTCACAATATTCTGTCATAATTAGCAGTTCTTACCCATCTCCTCTTCTTAGTATATTCGCAGGTTCTGCTTTTACTTTCCTAACTTCAGGTGCAGGGCTGGTCCTCTGCACTTTCCATGGCCCTTGCCAATTAGAAGCTTTTTTCTGCATCCCCCGCCTATCTTTGTCCCAATCCACAGAAGGGTTCCACTTTTGCCACCATGCCAGGCCTAGGACCACGGCCTCAGTCATAGCCAGGGATTAAAATAAATTAAATAGTCTCCACGTAGTTCCCTGCCTTGAACTTCACTGGCTCAGTTAGGCAGGTAGCTGGCACACCACCTGTTATAGATTTCTCCAATTGGGAAAATATTATGGGTCACTTCAGCTCCCTCAGTCTCAGTCCAAGTCTCTACACCACCTGGGGGCTGACCACACACCTGGGACAAATCACACCTGACCAACTCACCATGGGCCAAATCTCTGCAGGGCAAGAATCACACTAACATCAAACAAATGGTGGAATAGAATAATTAAAGAAAGGATGCAAATAGAGGGACAAAATGAAATGTGAATGACAAAAATTAAAATTATTTTTAAAATTATTTTAAATAATTAAATTGAATTGTTGAATTATCCTGCAGTGAGTTAACCTGCAGGAAGTTGGCCATAGTGAGTTTGCTGCATCAAGTTTTATTTTTTATTTTTATTTTATTTATTTTGTCAAGCACATATTAGATAACAGATATAGATATAAACATGGTTATTAATACGTGAAATGGTTACAAATAAAAGGGGGACATTAGGACAGGGACGGTAGGCACATTGGTGCGCTTATGCAGGCCCCTTTTGTTGTCCCGTTCTGTAGATAAAGAGCTACTGCTTTTCCTCCAACAGCTTCCCAATCTCACAGAATAATAAAAGTGCTGGATAAAGTCATTTCCTTCCTCACAAATTCCTCTCTTGTTACCTCTCTAAGCTCTGACAGCCTTGTGTGACTGGTAGGTTTGGCAGAAGAATTGGGAGCTTTATATTAGGGTTCATTGGAATTCAGTAGAACAAGAAAATAAAGAATGTCATGATTATGAACAGAACAGAACAGAACATCAATTGATTAGTCTTGTGACCTTATCAATAAGATAAAAGAAAAATAAAACACATAATCTGGTTCCAGGATAAAATAGATTCCCTCTGTGTGTAAAGGGAAGTTCTCAAATGTGTTTAAAAAAAGGCTTCATTTTGAACAGCATGTTGGCAACAGTAGGATATTTGAAAAAAAGAAAAGAAAAGAAAAGAGGGATGCGTTTAGAGTTTCTCCTGGATGGGAGCCATTTGATCTTTTTCAAATCAATCAATTGCCTTTTGCAGTATAGAATCTGATTGAGAAATGGCTGCATTTCTGGATGCCCATTGTCATCTATCTTGGTATTCTTTGATTGCCTTTGAGGTAGTCCAGGTCAGGAAACTAACTCCACCAATTTGACTGGATCTTTATTGATATAGGCCAGTAATGGCTAACCATTTTGCCATCGTGTGCCGGGGGGGGGAGGTTCACACCCACACGTGTCCTCACCTGTAATTCTATGCACCCCGCCCTGCACATTCGCACGCAACCCCCTCTTCCACCCCCGCTTCTGGCACGTGATGGCCCGGTAGGCCCGTTTTTCTTTCTCACCTGGCATCTCACCTCTCTATGCATCTGGGGAGGGCGAAAACAGCCTTCCCCACCCCCTCAGAGATCAAATTACTCTTTACATTGTGTGGGCAAAGAAGGCTAGACTAAAATAACCAATGGAAGCATTATTGGAACTGATCAACATGTGAACAATGTTGTGACTTTAGCTGGCCTAATGTTGATGATATATTTTGTCATAATTTATTTTTGGCCTATATTCTATCTCTCTTGAATCATTTCAGAAAATTGAAGTCTTGTATCCTCTATCCATTTAGATGCAATGTGTCCCACACCCCCTATAGTTGAAAATGCTGAAATTATTGAAGATACAATGAAGAAGTACCTGAATGGCGAGAAAATAAATTATCAGTGTAATGATGGTTTTGATATACATGGATCAGCTGCTGTAACATGTAGACAAAATAACTGGTCACACTTGCCAAGATGTGTAGGTAGGAATGTATGGTCTATATATATTTTTGCTGAGATTCACAAAATTCACATGGAGAGTACATTTTTTTAAAAAATCAGAAATTAAATATTATTAATCTGAACCATTCATCCAAGATGAGCTGATCCTGTGTTGTTGCTCTTAATTTTCCTGTTTGACAAATAGATAAGCCTGTGGACATTTTGATACACTCATAATTTTTCCACCCATCCCCAATTGCCCAACTTCCAACCCACAGTCCAGCATTCCCCCTCAGGTGGCCTGCAAAAAGGAGCAAAATATAGCCTTTAACTAGTCAGGAAAAAAAAATAAGTTACAACTTAATTGCAGGACTATTCTTCAGAATAATTAGAAAGGATGGGGAGACACTTGCCAATGGTAACTGGTATCTTGAGCTCTAGAGGGTAGAGACACTGAGAGCTGGGAGACAGGATGAAGCTGAACTTCCTCCAATTTGAAATGTTTTCTTTTCTGTTCAAGAAGAAATGCAGCTCAATACCCGTGGTAATATTTCCTCTGCTTCAGCATTTCCTAATCGGAGGGTGAGAGTGTCAGCCTAGATATCCAGTCTATGTGAGGTCATGGAAACACAGCATGAGGGACAGATTTTAGATTAGTACAATGTTTGTGTCTGGAAATATCACCTGTGGTTGACTTGCCTACCTTGAATGATCAAGTTTGACTGCATATTTATTTTTCCTCCGCTTCTACCCCATCACAATCTAGAGACTGTTAGCTGCTTATATAGAGTATAAAAACCAAATATAACATCCTCAGTATAATCAACTGTAAAAATAGTAAAGCAACAGAACGGACTAAGCAACCTTTATATTAATCTGTTCTCTCTCATCCAGATCTGATGGTTTCCAAACATCAGCAAAGGATATTGAGACTATCTTCCTCACTGCCTAGAGTAGAGGATCACATTTTTTTATTTATTTATTTATTTTATGTATTTATTTATTTTGTAAAGCATATATTAAATAACAGATACAAGTATAAACATGATTACAAATACATGAAATGGATAAGAATAAATGGGGACATTAGGACAGGGATGGTAGGCAC
The DNA here is from genome assembly GCF_059756535.1 of Pantherophis guttatus. NCBI lineage: Eukaryota > Metazoa > Chordata > Lepidosauria > Squamata > Colubridae > Pantherophis > Pantherophis guttatus. The sequence goes on from NC_142065.1 coordinate 94,103,099, forward strand.
ATTGGTGCGCTTATGCAAACCCCTTACAGACCTCTTAGGAATGGGGTGAGGTCAACAGTAGACAGTCTATTTGCATCCATTGCTTTGATATCCAGCTTCATGACAGACTGATTGGAAGGGAAAAGGCCAGAATAGTTCATCATGCAGGGGTTCACTATATAGCTTCTTTTCTGCATGTAGTTCATAGAAGGATTTAAATTTCTTGCAGGATAATCTAGTTATTTATTTATTTACACAAACACAACACTGCCATTAATCTGTGGCTGATCAGATATCATGACAGTATTGATTGAAAGCACCCGGTTTCATTTCTTCAAGAGCAGTAGAAACAGGTGCTGTAGGAGGAAGAGGAGCTTCCTCTGTCTGTAGCCTCACACTCTCCTCACCTCAAAGGGAAGCACCCTCAAGCCTGTAGCATCACCCTTGTATTTTCTGTGCTATAGGATGTGAGTTGACAGTTTTGGTTTCATCATCATCATCATCATCATCATCATCATCATCATCATCATCATCATCACAACAACTTTATTGTCATTGTACGTGTATACACAGTATAACCATACAACGAAATTCACTTAACACCCAAAGACCATGTCCAACACACATAATAATCTCCAAACACACTCCCACCCACCACAATTCCCCATCCCTAAACCACCCAAACATCCACACAACAGACCAAGTAATGCTGTCCAACAGCTCTCTGATGGTGGCCCTTTAGTTCATTGTTGAGTGCAATTATAGCTCTGGGATTAAAAACTATTCAGAAGACGTGTGGTCTGATTTTAATTGTTCTATATCTTCTGTCAGAAGGCAACAGTCCAAAAAGATTGTAAGCAGGATGGGAAGAGTCTCTGAGAATGTTATGCAACTTCCTCAAACAGCAAGATTCAAAGATGTCGTCCAGGGCTGGTAGCTGCAGCCCGATGATATTCTGGGCAATTTTAATGATTCTCTGTAGGGCTTTTTTGTCCGCTACAGAGCTGCTCCCATACCATGCAAGAATATCGTATGTCAGGACACTCTCAATGGTGCTGCGATAGTAGGACAGAAGTAGATGCTGAGATAGATTTATCTTCCTGAGCATTTTTAGGAAGTACAGCCTCTTCGGTGTCTTCTTCACAAGCTTGTTAACATTCATAGTCCATGAGAGGTCCTTCGAGATATAAGTGCCCAGAAATTTAAAATTACCATCCCTCTCTACCTCCTCACCATTTATGTACAATGGTAAATGTACATCTCTCTTCCTCCTGAAGTCAATTATAAGTTCTTTAGTTTTTTTGGTGTTAAGTGTAAGATTATTTTCTTTATACCACAATGTCAGCCCTTGTATTTCCTTTCTGTAAACAGACTCGTTGTTCTTATTAATGAGCCCCACCACTGTTGTGTCATCCACAAATTTAATAATTGCGTTGGTGTTATACAATAGGGTGCAGTCATGTGTGTACAAGGAATAAAGGAAAGGGTTTAGCACACAATCCTGGGGAGCTCCTGTGCTTAGTATCAGAGTAGAGGAATGGTGAGATCCCATCCTTACTGACTGTGGCCTATCTGTCAGAAAATCCTTTATCCACAAACAAATCCTCTGATTTATACCCAAATTGGACATTTTAAGAAACAACCTGTTGGGTAAAATGGTGTTAAAGGCAGAGCTATAATCCACAAATAACAGCCTCGCATATGTCTCCTGTTGTTCCAAATGATTCAGTACAGTATGGACAACAATAGACTTAGAAGCGGGAGCATGTTTTCAGACATTTGCTTTGGGAAAACCAAGTGCATTTTATTTGAATGGGACAATTTTTTATTTAAATTTTAGATGTAAGATGTTCTTCTCCCCATCGAATTCAAAATGGTCAGATTATTGGTGAAATAAAGGCAAAGTATTTGCCCCGGGAGAAGGTGCAGTATCGATGCTACACAGGTTATGCTCTTCTTGGATCTCCTTTCATTACATGTTCGAAGAATGGTTGGACAGAAATACCACGTTGTACAGGTATTTATGTGCAGATCTTCACTATGTAGAAATGAAGATAGAATTGGAAATGAATTTGCTTTTACTTCACTGTCTCTTTCATGTTATTTTGAAAAGGTTCTATCAGGCTTTTTCAATATTTTATTGCTAGAATTGTAAAATTTAATGTCCCTGTTGAACTGTGAAAGTACAATATATTTTCATTAACATTGTCCCTCTTCTACAAAAATTTGAATTTCTACTTATATAAATCTATTCAGTTCATTTCATAGCTAGAAGTCTTTTCTCATTTGAAAGAGTATGTGACTTTTGGAGCACAAACATGGATTTCTATTTCAAAATTAGCCTTTCCTTCTCAGTCCTATGATGTCATAGAACATAAAACTGGTTGTTATTTAAAAAATCTCATATATATTACATATATTACTTATGTTAACTTCTCCATCTGTTTTCACACTTATAGTCATCATTCTACCAAGATATGTAGATTGACCCATTTGCTTAATTTCTCCGTTTATTAAAAATTTTGTATTCTCCTTTCCCTTTCAAATTTAATCATTTGAGGGTTTCCTACATTGCTCCTCATTACACCATTCACATGACTAACATTCACTCAAATCATTTACATTCTCAGCCAACATAGTGACTTCACCCATAAATGAAATTATGTTCACATTCATGTCCCCAACCAATGCAAGCCTCCTTATAAGCACTTATTATACTTTTATAAAGGAATATATAATTATTACCCAACACCGTGTGTGTGTCTCACATATCCATGTCTAACGTCCTGCTTAGTTAAATGCTCCCTTGATTGTCATGCTTGCTTTCTCTCTAATACCTCTATTATCATATTCAGCAACCAACTTTCAACTCTACACAAAATCTTCCATAATTTCAAGCCAATTTTCCATTATTTCATAATTCACTTATTTTCCTCCAGGGTACCAAGGCCTAGTCAAATACTGTAACCACTTATCATTGAAAGCACATTTTAAAATTTCTCCTGATGTAGCATCAAATTTGCCCATCCCTACCATTTTTCATCATTTACTGCCTTTTTCTGACTTTTCTTTTGATGCTAATATCAGTAGCATTCAGTTCCATACCTTTCAATTCCATCCTTCAACTTATCCCTATTATTTGCATTATAACTTATATAATGGGAAGGAGGACTTGGGCGATCATCTTCAGGGCCATGTGGAGGAATTTGTGAAATATCTGATGGGAAAAGATGCTTGTATCTATTCTCAGTAGGAGACCAAACATAGAGCAGGTCCATGAGAGATTCCCAGGGAATGGGCTTACACAGGTATCTGGGAACAGGTTGATTCTGTTAGATCTGAAGAAGTGGACAGGGTCCTTAGAGCTGTCAGTGCAAGTGCCTGCCTATTAGATTCATATCCCTCCTAACTGGTGAAAACCTCCAGTGGTGATCAATGCATCACTGCAGAAGGGGGCATCCCTGGGATCTTTTAAGGAGACATTAGTCTGTTCCCTCCTTAGATGCTGTGGGTGACTGGATGGGGGACAATAGGCTTGAACCCTGGTAAGACTATGTTGCTATGGCTTGGAGCTTGGGATCTGGGAATTTAAAATCTTCAGTTCTGGATGAGGTTGGGGGTTACAACCTGTGGGTTCTTGTAGACTTACAATGCCTGCTCAATGGCACATGTAACATTTCTGTTACATGAGTTGCACTAGTTGCTGGTTTGCTTCCAGGTCCAATTTAATATGTTAGTTATCATCTTTAAAGGCCTTCATGGCACAGGGGACTATGTCACCCCAATGGGATTGACCCACCCCACTCACTCTGGCAAAAGGAACATGCTGCAAACCTCCTCAGTCAAGGAACTTTGCTAGCAGGATCTGGTAAATGATTTTTCTCTGCCATGCCTCCACAATCTGGAAAATCTTGCTGTTGGATGTGAGATATGCCCTCACCCTCTAGGCCTTCTGGATTTGCCTCAAGACCTCGGTCAGCCAATTGACTTGGGGCCATGATGGAGCTCTTTACACTGGAAGTGACTGGTGAACTAAGAAAGAAGGTTCTACCACTGTGATGCTTATGTACTAGTTCCTAGTTTTAATCAATCTCTATTAATTTTAATGTTTATAATTTTTTAATGTTTTTTCTATTCTTGCTTTTATTGTGTTGCAAGCCTCCCATCACTTCAATACTGAGATGGATAGCACAACATCCAGTACAACTACACAATTGATTTGTGCAGAGTTTGAACAGTTATTAATGGAAAATGGGTAATAAAAATAAGAACACCTTGTGGGGAGATGCCGTTTGTCCGAAAGCAATTGCTATTTGTTTAAATACAGATCTGACTTTAGGTATTAAGAAAGTAATGACTATATTTTCTGAAGTTGAAAGACAACACTAGGGACAACAGTAGTAATCATTTTCTGCCTATCAATTGACTAAGCTGTATGATATTGTTACTTTTTAAAAATAAGAATTAGTATAATTTTGAAATGACTATGTTTCTTATGAATTTTGAAATGAATATGTTTCTTATGAATATGTTTAAAATGTGTCTCTGTGTGTGAATACACTATAATATTTGTAATCATGAGGACTCTTGCTCAATAGATTCTGTATCTGTTATAGATTTTGGGGGAAAATGTGGACGTCCACCTTATGTGGAGAATGGAGACATTGTGGACTCACCCAAGCTAATCTATTTACATTCTGAAAGTGTAATTTATCAGTGCCAAAATTATTATACAATGCAAGGTTCTCCAAGAGTGACTTGTCAAAATGGTCGTTGGTCACAAATACCAACATGTAGAGGTATAAGTAATATCTTTAATTCTTTATAGATTTAATCTTTATAGAGAAATATTTTATTTTGGGAATGGAATAAATTTCACACATCAGACATGTTATGTCAGTATGTTAGTGCCAGAAAATATTTTACTTCCTTGTAATTGAATAAAAGTAGTAGTATTATGAACCAAGATAAAGTAACTTTCTCAGGGAGAAACTGCTTCATAATGGAGAATTGTACAAGATCTTTTGCCATGTACAAATGTTGTCCTCATTTTGTGAAACCCTCCTGGTGAAATTCTGCTTCCCCTAAGCTATATTTCATAACAGACATCTTTTTAGTCAGTGGCATTATTGATAAAATTCAGATTTTAGTTTACTTGAGTTCAGTAAGTAGATTTTATTTTTCTTAGTATTTCACAGATCAGAACACTGGGCCCTCCATTATCATCATCATGCCATCAGTCAGTCAATCAATCATTCCTTGAACAAAAATTACAAAAAGTCATGTTTCCCAACAATCCACTAGGGCTCTTTTTGAATGATAGTATAAGTTGAATCTCTAGGGAACTAACATTATTATTTTTTAAATAGGCTAAGTATGGATGAAGACTCTGTTGACTTAATCACATCTACCCTATTTAGTCAATGTTGAAAAAGAAGATATGAGGTGACATTGTAAGAGAAGTTGCCTGAACCTGGTCTTCTCCTAATCCAGATATTCAGTATGAGGAAATTTGGAAGATGGGGACTAAAATGTTTTTCTTCTTCCTTCTACACATGTAACATTGTCTTGCTTAAAAGAGTTTTAGTTCATAACTGATAATTAGTTCATCAGAGACAAAATAAAATAAAGGGGGGGGGAATCCATTTACATAGATCTCTAATCATTTTAGCCTATTGCAACATAGAATTTCTAACCTAAATTTTAATTGCTTTATCAAATGAATTCCTCAGTGTAAAACTTTCTATTTGTCATCTGATCTGTGTCCTTTTTCAGCTGCTTGTTCAACAAGTCAAGAAGATCTGAGAGAACACAACATAAGGCTGAAGTGGGCCAACGGGGATAAAATATATTCTGAGGATGGAAATCTAGTGGAGTTTATATGCTTAAGAAACTACATACCACATCCAGATACCAGATCATTCAGAGTTAATTGTGTGGATGGGAAAATTAACTATCCGCGTTGCATTCCTGTATGTATATTTTCAGAAAAATACTTTAATTCACCAATATTAACATTTCTTTAGCTTGTCTATATCTATATACCTATATATCTATATCTGTGCATTAAAAAAATCACTTGAAATATTTAAAAGACCTAGGTCTGGCAGCTAAATTTGTCGATGTAATGTTTTCTAAGGTAACTTGGTCTTCTGCATTTCTTCTAAATCAGAACACTTCTTAACAGACTTGATTTAAACATTGATCATTGATAGACAGACTTGAACATTGGGTGCTATCTAACAAAACAAAATTCCATGGTGAAAAAAGTAAGATTCTACATTTAAGCAAGAAAAACAAAATGCACAGCCATAGTGTAGGTGGTACCTTGCTCAATAGTAGTAATTGTGAGAGGGCTCTTGGAGACAATAATTTAAATATGAGCCAGCAGTGTGCTGCAGCTGCCAAAAAAAGTCAACACAGTTCTAGACTGTATAAACAGAGGGATAGAATCAAGATCACGTGAAATGTTAATACCAGTTTATAATGTCTTGGTAAGGCCACACTTGGAATACTGCAAACAGTTTTGTTTGCCATGATGTAAAAAAGATGTTGAGATGCCAGAAAGAGTGCAGAGAAGAGCAATAAAGATGATTTGGGGACTGGAGACTAAAACATATAAAGAAGGGATGCTGGAATTGGGTATGTCTAGTTTAATGAAAAGAAGGACTGGGGTGACATGATAGCAGTGTTCCAATATGTCAGGGAATGCCACAAAGAAGAGGGAGTCAAGCTATTCTCCAATGCAACTGAGGGCAGGACAAGAAGCAATGGTTGGAAACTAATCAAGGAGAGAAGCAACCTAGAATTAAGGAGAAATTTCCTGACAGTTAGAACAATTAATAGGTGGAAAAACTTGCTCCAGAAGTTGTGAATGCTTCAACACTGGAAGTTTTAAAGAAGAGATTGGACAACCATTTTTCTGAAATGGTATAAGGTTTTCTGCCTGAGCAAGGGGTTGGACTAGGAAACCTCCAAGGTCCCTTCCAACTCTGTTGTTTTGTTAAGATTCATTTGTTAAGCACTATGGGGACGGGGTTAATACTTAAAAACAATGAGGAATGGGGCTGGAATGCTGAATCTGCCAGCATTTCATCTCTTCTGGTCTGTTGATCAATCCTGACAGATTCCAAGATGAAGACCTCTATGTTAAACCCAGTGGGCTATTTTCACTTATTTCATTGGCCGCAGTCAATAAATTTAGATGCCTGAAAAAGAATTGTTCCAAATGAACACTCATACATTTTACTTTATTTATTTCATTGCATTGATATTGAAATAGTCTCCTGTCCTTTGAACTTCCATATGCAATTTACTCACTCATGTGTTTATATGCATATTTATAAATACCTACCAGAAGCCGCAAGGCCAGAACAAAAAATAAAATTACTAAATTAGTAACACTTGATAATAGCAATAGCAAAAGCTCTTAGTCTTATAGACCACTTCATAGTGTTTTACAGTCTCTAAGCGGTTTACAGAGTCAGCATATGGCTCCCAACAATCTAGGTCTTCATTTTATCAACCTTGGAAGGATGGAAGTCAACCTTGAGCTTGTCGGGATCAAACTCCTGGCAGAAGGAATGCAGAGGTAGCCTGCAATATTGCATTCTAACCACTGTGCCACCATGGTTGTGTAATCATACATTATATATTACATGTAAAATGAGATATCCCACGAAATATTTCTAAGCTTAGAATAAATGGAAAAATAGATTGAGCAAGAACACTCTCTGAAATGAATTAGACCAGATTGATTGATTATCTATTAGTAAATGAGATTCTATTGACTTCCAGAGACTACTAGATCCAACCTAAGAATTACTTGCTTTCTGTTGAAAACTTTAGGGTGCACACTGATTGAATTTGTTGTACTGAGCACAATGAAATCAATGAAAAGAGCTCATTGGAGTTAAATTAGACTTTTCAGTCATTTCATTCTCAGGACAGAGGGATCTCCTGGTCTTCAGTTTTGGAATCTGACAGGATTCAGCATCAGATTAGAAGAGATGAAATGATGGGCAATGTTTGTGCCTCCTTGTCCCATGCCTCTTTGTTTTTAGGTATTAACCCCACTCCCCATAGAACTTCTTTCCCATTGCTCTAAATGGAAGGAATTTCATTTGGATCACAGGAATCCCCCATTATATGATGAGTTTGTATTTGAAATTGCAATTAATACAAATGCTATTAGTGAAATACAAATTTTGCTGAAATGTACATGTAAATATCAAATATATGTATAGTGTACATTTTATTGGAAATCTTCCTAGTTAACAAAAAATGATTTTTTTCTTGGCATTGCTGTGCTACAGTTCCCAGTATTCTTCTATTGGCTGTGTTGTCTGAGGATATTGTGAGTTTGTTTATTCACTGCATTTGTGTTCCATCTTCCCTCAAGTGTATCCACTGTGAGGATGAATTAAAGTTTGGTAACATCTAATTCCCCATTCCTATATTTAAAATGTTGGTGTTTTGAGTTCATTCTGACTGCCAGAGCTTATATCCCAAAATATAGAGAATGCCCAATAAATTATTACAGTCTATTACATGTCATTGTGTCAAAAGTAATCTTAAAAAAGATAGAAATTGCTCAGTGAAAAAACGGGCTAGAGTTCTTGAATCTCTTGAGTAGTTTTAACCATTTGATTTAAAAATGGTGATACTGACTTTCAAAATTGTCTTGGCCATGTTGTTTGATATCTCAAAAATTATTGCAGGCTGCTTTCTGCTGCAGATCATATGAATGAGTTTAAAAAATAATTACATAAAATGTACAGATGCAAATTTATTTATTACTTACTGTTCACTTTTTATTTTAGAGAACTGCGTAAATGAAGAACAGGATATATACAGCACCCTTTAAACCAGAAGATGAACGTCTGAAATCATGTATCATTCTCTTTAATATAACCACATGAAGCTGGATTGTATACAGTTATAAATGGTGGATCCAAACCTAAAAGCCTACTCTGTAAAAGACAGATTTTACCAACTGAAATTACTGTGAAAATGATAACATTTAAAAACAAGTTTATAGAACATCTTTAAGGCAGATAAAATATTATAATGTAACCTTATAAATATATTTTTAAAATGCATATTGAGTGAGGAATGTAGATTTTTTTCTATATATATATATATATATATTAATTGTAAACATTTGATTAATCTGAATTATCAATCAACAGCCCATCTTAAAAGAATGACAATAGATAATTGAAATTGATGTTTTTACATACAGTATAGAGGTGTTAAGTTCTTTAAAAAAAATTTTTTTAAATCCATTAATCATTTTTGCTGCCAAACAATTTGTAGTATATTTTGTAAAGATACATTTAATACTTCAGTTTACAGTCTAATTCAAGATCCAGAAAGAAATTGGTGCTCTGGAAATGTTGCTCTGGAAATAGCCAAATGTATTTTGATGATCAGAATTTGATGGAAGTCCAGCCAGATGGATTTCTATACTTGTTTTTGTTTTGCTTTGCTTTTGATTGTTTGTTTTTACAATATGAAATTATATAATTATAAGTAATTAAAAATTAAGATAAAGTTTATAAATTGGCACAGGCCTTCCCAAACTACATTCCTTCAAAAGGTGTTATTTAACACAGAATGGGCTAGAATTTGCCATGATATAAATTCAGTCTGATTCATTGCTCTATACAAAGTGAACCCATTCAAAACAAACCTTGTAGCACCTTTTTGGATTGCCAACTCCCTTCATATTTTTCATTACCCTAGACTAACAAGGCTATGCTTCCTTTAATGAACAAAGTGAAGGGAACTTCATAAGGAATTTGATGTGTCCTTTTTGAATATGATAGAGCTGTTTGGTGGAAACTTATACAGAAGTATAAGATGTTATCTCAATGGCCAATGAGTTCCCAATGGAACTCAAATCTTAATTGATTTGCTAGATTAGGTCAGCCGCTGCTGCAGTTGATAGAATACAAGTAGTCCTCATTTAGCATCCACAATTGGAGCCAGCAATTCAGTTGTTACAAGAAATAGTTGCTAAGTGAACGATTGTGTGACTGCAAACCTATGTTTATGGTTTTACTTCAGGCCTATCAAACTGGCAGCCCGCGGGCCGGATGTGTCACATGCAGGCCACACCCATGCAAAGGCAAAAAAGTCCCAAAATGTCCTGATGCATCACGTGACACGATCGAGTTTGACACCCGTGCTTTATAGCATCAGATGGATATGACCCCATATGCCCAATTGAAGAGAAAGGTTTCTGGAACTTGACTCACAAGGAAGCCAGGTAACAGGGCACATCTTGTAGCCTTTAATCCTGCTCCCTCGCCCTTTGGAATATTCACTCTGATGCTGGGATAATTCATAAGAAGAGAATGTTTATAGTTGCATTCATTTGAGGGGAAGGGATTACAAGAGAGTAAGCAGGCACACCAAGGGAAGCATACATTGAAAAGCATTCACTCTTTGCCTAGTGCAATTCATGAATCATTTCAGAGGCAAAGAAAAGCCTTTAGCTGAAACCTGGTTAAAGCATCAGTAGCAGTGCCAGACAAAGGGTTCCAATCAACTAAGATGACAAAACTGAACCAGTTAACTTGCAGTTAGCATTTTTTAGGGACGTGCTACACCGGGAAGAAAAGCAGCTCAGAAAGAATAACCTGTTTAGTCAATCTCTCCGCTCTGCAAGAGGCGGAGAAGGAAAAAATGGACCAGACACAGGACATCTACTAACTGACAATATTGCCAAACAAATGACAGGCAGAGAGATTCTGCAAAAGTTGCAAGAGATTTCTACCCAATGAAGTACACCAGATCAAGAAATCAGCTCCATGGGGAAAACAGAACTAATTTTTCATAAGATAGACCATAGTAGCAGTATCTTGCAACTCTGCTTATCTTTTACCTTCCCTCCTTACAACCTTCTAAGTCAGGGGGAGTCAGTTTGATCCTTTTCTTACTAATTACCATATTTTTCTGAGTATAAGTCACACCTTTTTCCCTAAAAAAAGAGGGCGAAAATCTGGGTGGGACTTATACTCCGAATGTAGCCTCACCTAGCTTCTCAAATGGAGGTTTCAGAGGCTAAAAAAAGCATCAGAAAAGAAGCCCCCAAACAGAGCTTCAGAGGCTTTTATTCTGAAGCTGTTTCAGAGGCTTTCAGAGGCGGGAATTTTTTTTTTTTCTGAAACTGAGTTTCAGAAGTTTCAGAGGCAGAAAAAAAGGCAAAAAAAAAAAAAAGGTACAGAGCTCACAACCAAGGAACCTGTTGCTAAAATTCACCTCTGGGAACAACTGATTGGGGGTATTCCGGGAGGCAGATGCACCTGCCAATCAGCTTTTTTCTTATTTTCCATCCCAAAAACAAGGTGCGTCTTATATTCCGGTGTGTCTTATACTCCGAAAAATACGGTATCTCCTTTCTTGGGCTTTATAAAAAGTTTCTGCCCTTGTTATTTCTATAATTGTTTCTGAATATTCTTTTTAAGGTCCTCTCCATGATTCCCTATAGCAAAGGATGCAATATTCCAGGGTAAATCGTTTACCTAGTTGGTCCAGCAATATTGTTTGGGCCCTATTGGTTCAAATATTGAATTGGAAGTCTTTCACACAAACACACACAAACAGATCAATGCCATAGGAATCTATGATGGGTGAGCATGTGGGGCCTACATCTAATACTATGGTTAAATCTTTATAACTGCATCACATGTGTGGGAATCATTAGAAACTGCTTAAAGGAAGATACAACAAAAGGAAGTGATATTTCTGCTTTTAAAGAATAGAAGGCTGAGTGAACTAGCCAAACAAAGGCATGCCACTGCTTTAGCTGCTCTGTTTGATAAATTAAAGGATCACAAGTATGCCAAATGTGATCCTCAGCTTAACATGGCAATTGGGACCAGAATTTCCATCACAGAATGGCAAAGTACAGGTAGTCCTCAATTTATGACCACAATTGAGCCCCCAATTTATGTTGTTAAGTGAGGAATTTGTTAAGTGAGTTTTGCCCCATTTTATGACTTTTCTTGCCACATTTGTTAAGTGAATCATTGTAGCTGTTAAATTAGTAACAGGATTGTTAAGTGAATCTGTTTTCCTCATTGTTTGTCAGAAGGTCCCAAAAGGTGACCACATGACACCAGGACACTGCAACTGTCATAAATGTGAGTCAGTGGTCAAGCATCCGAATATAAATCACATGACCATGGGGATGCTACAATGGTCATAACTGTGAAAAACGGTCTTAAGTCACTTAGTGATGTTGTAACTGCTTCTTTCTTCCAGGTTGGATGAAGTAGGCTTGCAAAAATAACACGCACTGTTCAGTATGAACAGAGGTTCAGACCAGAGTTTTGGTAAACATTGCAAAGTTTAGTGTCAAGAAAAAAAAATGAACTCTATATGACAATGAGAACAGACACGCATTACAACATTAAAGTATCTTCCACTCCAACTGAGCTAATTAATATTCAAGGGAATTTCTGTGTGTTCCTGCACTAGAAAGGAACACCCTTAAATGAGAAAAATATCTAAAGAACTGAATATGCTTTTCAGCAATAGCATTTAGACTTATATATCACTTTACAGTGCTTTACAGCCCTCTCTAAGTGGTTTACAGAGTCAGCATATTGCCCCCAACAATTTGGGTCCTCATTTTACCCACCTCGGAAGGATGGAAGGCTGATTCAACTTTGAGCCTGGTGAGATTTGAACTGCCAAATTGCAGGCAGCCAGCAGTCCGCAGAAGTAGCTTGCAGTACTGCACTCTAACCACTGCACCACTGTGGCTCACTACTGCACCACTGTGGCTGACTCATTTTAATATTAAATTATTAAATAATAAAACATGTATAATATTTCAATAATATTCTTGAGGATATTGTGTGATGCAAATCAACTCTGGAATTTAATGACTAGGACATTCTGAAGGAAACATCAGAGATATGATACATTTTTTTGTCGATCGATCAATCTATTCAATTTAATTCAATCTGATAAACGATCTGAACCAAACAAAATGATTAAATGGTACATAAACATCAGCAACAGAACATTTTTCTAGAGACCCACATGAACCTATTGCTCAATGGAACTCAGAGTCATTTGTTTATAAATACTGAGAGATGATATTCAAAATCTATCCAATTTAATTTAATTCATTAATTGGTTACTCTTGAATATACTACATATATATATATTCAATCAGTCACTCTGGAATTGTTCCCCTGAATCCTTCTATCTAGCCTTTTCACTATGCTGAATTCTATATGATTTGATTACTTTAAATTTTTGACCTCCAAAACTCTCTTGAATGGTTCCCTTAACCCCCAATTTTTAAATCATTCCCTACTTGCTATTATTCAGAAAGTCACTCTGGCATTCAAAAGCCAAATGTGGCTCTAAACAAAAGTTTTGCTCCTGTACTTTCAAAATAAATGGAATGGAGAATAGGATTTTTCACTATCTGCATAGAGTGAAGCAATATTCTAGTCTGACCCTTTTCTATGAAAGCCTCCTTAATTTTCATCAGAGACTTGTATCTCCAGATGAGTTGCTAACTCTAGTCCAAATGCAATAACAATGATGAATAATCATTCAATAATCCTATCATTTCGTCAAGGACTGGAGACTGACGTTGAAACCACTTCCTAAAATCTTGCTAAAAATCTGCAGGGATTAGTCCGGGCAGTTGCCAGGAGTCAACACTGACTCAAAGGCACAAAACAAAAATGAAAAACTTCTCTAGGCTCACAACTAATAATTTACTATTCTGCTTTCATAGTCAAAAATATTCTGACTTGTTTGCACACAGTATAATATACTATATTTAGAAAATCCATGGAATGCAGCTGGTAAATTCATCTAGTCAAACTGGAAAGACACTTTGGCTGTAGTACAGAGAGCATTGTTCAGCTATCACTGTGATTGAATGGGGCTTGTACAGGATACAGTTATATGCAGTGGTGGGATTCAATTCTTTTAACAACCAGTTCTGTGGGCGTGGCTTAGTTGGGGGTGTGGCTTGGTGGTCATGTGACTGGGTGGGTGTGGCTAGCTGATCATGTGACTGGGTGGGCGTGGCTATGTGCATAGGGACTACTCAGAGGGTTGAAAAAAGTCATTTTTTATGCATTCTTAACAACCGTGTCAATCATTTCACTACTACTTCTCTTCACCACAGTGACAAGATAGGGCACAAAACGTAAAAGGTGAGGACAGTCGTAAGTTCAAGCACTGGTCAAAAATGCGAGGACCAGTCAAAAATAACCTTTTCAGCCCTCTGAGTAGTCCATATGCACATAGGACTCATCATTTATGCCATCATTTATCTTCTAGCCCTAGCTCAGAGGTCTTCAAAAAGTCCACAAATCTTAAAGCTGCCAAGTTTGAAGACCTCTGAGCTAGGGCTTTGGGGCCAGCCTTTTGGAGAGGGGGTCCCACTCGGAGAGATCCCCTGCCTCTCAGGAAGCATCAGGCCCAGGCAGAGAAAGTTTCCAAGGTTGGAGATCTCTGGACTAGAAGACCTCCAAAGGTCCCTTCCAACTCTGTAATTCTGGTATTGGCAAGCAAACACAGTTAAGCTACTTAAATCCTCCAGAGCAGGGGTCCCCAACCTTTTGGACCTCAGGGACTACCAAGTTCATAATTTTAAATTTCGCGGACCACTAATATGAATCCAGCATGCCGCTTGCTGAAGCACCTGGACTCCCAGTGACGGGATAGGGTCCTTCAGGCACTCTCCCCCTCTCTTTCTCTCTCTCTCCCCCACTCTTTCTCTCATTCTCTTTCTCTCCCCCCTCTTTCTCTCTCTCTCCCCTCTCTCTCTCCCCCTTTCTCTCTCTCTCTCTCCCTCTCTCATTCTTTTTCTCTCTCCCCTCTTTCTCTCTCCCCCTCTTTCTCTCTCTCTCCCCCTCTTTCTCTCATTCTCTTTCTCTCCCCCCGCTCTCTCTCATTCTTTCTCTCTCCCCCTCTTTCTCTCTCTCTCCCCCTCTCCCCCACTCTTTCCCTCTCATTCTCTCTTTCTCTCTCCCCCCTCTTTCTCTCTCTCTCTCCTGTCCTTCTCCCACTCTTTCCCTCTCATTCTCTCTTTCTCTCCCCCCTTCTCTCTCCCCCCCACTCTCTCTCATACATCCACAGTATGCAGTCTTTCAACCAACTGTTCAGACTTCAAAGCAGTTTAAGACCAACCAGTTTGCAAAGTACCGCTGTGATTACAACCTGCATCAAACAAAATGTGTTAATGGATTATGGCTTCCTGAGCCACGGTGTAAAGGTATCGTTTGCATGCTATGTACAAGTTTATAGTTTCTTCAATAGGATGACGTTAATCATATCAAAAAAAATAAAAGTGGGGCACACCTGAGAACTGTCTTCCTATGTAACATCTTTTGATGGCACACAGTTTCTTCTGCAACACCCCATTAAGGTCCTATGAGTTTGGCATTCTTTGTCTAATCTCATGAAATAATGAAATAATGTGAATATATCCATCAAAAAAGAAAAGATAATTTTGCAATATAGAAAAATCTTTTTTAACAATCCAAGGACAAAATCAAATGCAGCAATACCCTTAAAATCAGTTGGTTTCTTCCTTAGCAGCTATTTTGTTTCCTTCACAGGTTTAGTTTGCGACTGTTAAATTGGTTTTGATCTTATATGTCTTTTACTGTAGTTGTTTTATATCTACCCTTGAGAGTTTCATGATTGTAGTAAAGCTCCAGTGTGATCAATTAGTAATAGAAAACAAATGGCTCTTTTGTGAGAGTTGTCAGGTGAAATGTTTAAGGATGAATTATGAGTTCTAGCCAGGGGTGAAATCCAGCAGGTTCTAGAGAACTGATAGCGGAAATTTTGAGTAGTTCAGAGAACCGGCAAATGCCACCTCTGGCTGACCCCAGAGTGGGGTGGGAATGGAGATTTTGCAATATCCTTCCCCCAGGAGTGGGGAGAGAATGGGGATTTTGCCGTATCCTTCCCCTGCCATGCCCACCAAGCCACGCCCACAGAACCGGTACTAAAAAATTTGGATTTCACCACTGGTACTAGCTGACAGCAAAGGGTTAGAATTTATTTTTTTTATTTTTTTTATTTTAAATTTGATTTATATGCCGCCCTTCTCCGGAGACTCAGGGCGGCTTACATGCGTTAAGCAATAGCCTTCATACTTTTTGTATATTTTATACAAAATATGTTGGAAGCAACAGACATTAGGTCTTAAATTTGAGTCCTGAAATATTAGTTTGTGAAAAAACAGACTGGAGTATATGAAGAGAAGTGTGAGAGCATATAGCAGAAAAGAATGATTGAGAGAAAAGATACGTAAAAGATTTACTATGATCTGATAACAACCATATAGTTGTTTTTTTGTTTGTTCCCCAATTGGGTCAATCCTGGGGTTTAGTATCATTGTGGAAAGGGACGTTGATGTGGCATCTCTATGGATGTTACTCTATGATGTAATTTTAGCTGGTGCAGTTTGTTGGTTCAGTGTGATGACTGCTATTTCTACTACATCAACCACTGGAGACTTAATCAGAGCATGCTGCTAAATCTTGGAGAAAATTTCTGGAAGATGAAGTGATTAGTTAAGGATTCTCACCATGCAAGCAGTCTACCTCACAGACAACAAGAGACTGGCAAAGGAAGGAATAGCACATAAGACTTTTCATTGGTTCCCAAAAGATTATCAGGATCAATTCCTGGTGTTGATCTGTATAGTTTGGCAACGGGATACCTGCAGGTCTCCAATCGCTGTCAGCTAGTTTATATGGACAAGGTGCTAGTGGTATTTAACTTCCATGAAACGAGGGGGAGGACTAAAATATAAAATCACTGTTTCTCAGTAGTAGCATCAGTCTTATTGTTATAGCATTTTTCTTTAGGAAAATGTTCCAAACTGATCTCTTTCCCAGAGCATTTGTGGATTAATTGCATGTCCTGTACCCAGGGCCGGATTTAGATGAAAAGAGGCCCTAGGCTATTCCACTTATGAGGCCCTTTCACCAGTGGTGGGATTCAATTTTTTTAACAACAGGTTCTGTGGGCGTGGGTTAGTTGGGGGTGTGGCTTGGCAATCATGTGACGGTGGGCGTGGCTAGTTGGTCACGTGACTGTGTAGGCATGGGTAGCTTGTCATGTGACCGGGTGGGCGTGGCTATGTGCATAGACTTTTTTCAGAGGGCTGAAAAAAGTCATTTCTGACTGGGCCTCGCACTTTTGACTGGTCCTCACACTTATGACCATCCTCACATTTATGCCCGTGCAGCTTTCTTAGCAACCATGTCACTCATTTCACAACTGCTTTTCTTCACCATGGTGACAAGATAGGGCAAAAACGTAAAATGTGAGGACAGTCGTAAGTTCGAGAACTGGTCAAAAGTGTGAGGACCAGTCAAAAATAACTTTTTCAGCCCTCTGAGTAGTCTCTGTGCACAAAAGGACTACCCAGAGGGCTGAAAAAAGTCATTTCTGACTGGGCCTCGCACTTTTGACCGGTCCTCACACTTATGACCATCCTCACATTTATGCCCATGCAGCTTTCTTTACAACCATGTCACTCATTTCACAACTGCTTCTCTTCACCATGGTGACAAGATAGGGCAAAAACGTAAAATGTGAGGACAGTCGTAAGTTCAACGACTGGTCACAAGTGCGAGGACCAGTCAGAAATAACTTTTTCAGCCCTCTGAGTAGTCCATATGCATAAAAGGATACAGCACTAGAGAGGGATGAAGGAAGGGAAGGGAAATTAGAGTAGGAGTGAGGGTAAGAGAGGGAGGAAGAGAGGAGGAGAAGGAGAAAGGAAGAGGAAGTAGGGAGGAGAAGAAGAGGGGGAGGAAGAGAAAGTAAGAAGGAAAGAAAAGAGAGAGGTGGTAGGTTTGAGGAGAAAGATTGCTGTACAATAAAAAAGATGAAAGGGAAGAAAGCCAACCCCAAACAAATATAAAGATATTAAGATAAAGAATGAATTGTTAAACTTTAAAGAATAAAAGAGAACAAATATGAATAAATAACAATAATTAGAAACACACATACAAACATACAATGTATTTTCTTTGAACAGAGTATTTGGCCGGTTCACAAATTTAACCAGTGTTTAGTCATTTCAATTAAATTTACAATTTCTATATTTCCTTTTTGCCATATTTATTCCTCATCTATTTTTGTAAAAAACCAATATTACCCTTCATCCTCATCTCTAATCTTAATCAAATTCAATTTTTCCCTTCTATTCTATATTATACCCCTTCCCATTGTCATCTATTTTTATATCCATCCTCACATTGGTTAATTATGTAATATTAGTTGGTTAATATAAATTCAACATTTTAATATAAATCAATTAGTTATATAACTACCTTTTTTTGTATATTAATCAATATGAACATGAATATTCCAATTATTTCCATGCAATCCAATTTCTTACAAATCCATTAATTATATTTACCAATAATAATAAACCAAATAATTTCCCCCATATATTCCTCCAAACCACAACTTAACCATTTCTGCTTTCAGAAATATACAATTAATAGTATCTCAATTATTACAATTCCCTAGTTAAATAGAGCTTTTTTTCTTTTGTGTTTTAAAATCTCCTCTTTTTCCCTAAATTTCCCGTTGTTTGCACCTACCTTTTTTGGTGAGGAAAAAGAAAAGAAATCTGCCTGCCTAATTTTCCAACGTGCAAAGCCAACAGCCTGCTTTACTTTCTCTTTCGTTTTTCAGTATATCTAGGGGGAAAAAAATCTGCACTCTTTCCAAGGAAGCAAAAGAGCACTGAGTAAAACAGCTGAGAGCAAATCAGCTGGGGGTCGGGAGCCGATCTAAGCAAGGGCTAATTAGCCTCTGCTGAAGCTCCCGGGGCCAATAAAATTACAAAAAAAAACCACCGAACCCTTTGTTAAATTGCTGGCTCCCCCGCCCCTCGCCCACCACTATTTATTGGCAATAAATAGTGGTGTGGAGGGGCTGGACAAGCCAGCAATTTAACAAACGGTTCGGCTGCACCACTGGCTCTAGGGCGGCCCTTTGAAGCCCCGCGGCAAGAATTTGCAGTTTCTTTTCCCTCTAGCCATCGGAGGCAGCAATAGATGGGGAGTGGGCAGGGTAAGCGAACGGCCGGCGATCCAACAGAGCAGAGAGTGAGGGTGAGTGAAGGCTGGAAGCTGCTTTCTCCATCCGGAGCCGATGGGGAACCACGTGGCAGTCCACGTGGATCCCAGGCAGCGGAACTCAGGCTAGGGAAAGGGTGGGCAATTGTGGCTCTTTTACAACCTGTGGCCTTCAACTCCCAGAATTCCTGAGACAGCCAAGCTGTTTGCACAAGTAATAAATAGTACTTTTTTCTGAAATGCAAACAGTGGATTTGGGCTCTAAAAAAAGTTATACAGGCTTTTTATCCAGCCTTATGCTAATGTTAGAAATTATGCAAGGAAGATGCATAAACAAGGAACTTGGGGGTTTTATATAAATATTGAGAAGTTTCAAAAATGTCTCACAAGTGGCCTCAAACATTAATCTCAAATGAAATGTCCTGCATACGTTCAGAATTGTTGTTGTCAAAGCAAGGTTCTGACTTCAAAGTCTCTCTTCTTCAAAATTAAAGAGGAATTCAGAAGGGTTATTTGGACATCACGCAACCAGACAATTCCTCTGTTGTTCAGTGAAAAAGCCTACTTTTTTCAAGGTGAACCTGAAAAAGAAGTGTCACTACTTTAATAAATCAGCTTCAAAGATTTTCTTTCCTAAAGGCCTTTTTTACCATCCAGAGAAGAGATGGTGAGTGTAGATAGTTTAGGCAGGGGCCACAATCACAACAAAAGGACGCAAAGCTAAGCACAACCCTGTAAAGCTTTGGGAAGCCTTTTCTTGCCAGTCTGTGTCTGGGGCTTCACTAGTATAACATTCCTTTGAGCCTTTGCCTTCAGTGCTATTCTGGCTGCCCTGTTTTCTCTCCTGGGTGTTTGCTAGAATGGCTTTTTAAGAAGGAGACTATTATGCTTTCTTTGGGGAAAAACAAAGATCTTTTTCTCTAATCTACAGGAATCACTTCTCACTGGGACAGCAAAAATACATACAATCTCTCCAATTTTCTCTTGAACGACTTGGTGAGGGACAAAGCTTGGGGGCTGTGAGGCATTCATTACTACTTGGCTTAAATGCAAAGTTGCTTGTTATGGAGATTGCAGTTACAGAACTAACAACAAAGGAGACAAAGGCTGAAGGATGTCATGATGGTTTGTGTGTGTGTGTGTGTGTGTGTGTGTATGTGTGTATGTATGTGTATGTGTGTAAGATTTTAGATACAGTAAAAGACAAACCTAAAAGACACAACAGGTGCAAGAAAAGAAAGAAAGAAAAATCCTGTTATGAAATATTATGACTTCCAAACTTCTCTCTCTCTCTCTCTCTCTCTCTCTCTCTCTCTCTCTCTCTCTCTCTCTCTCTCTCTCATCTAACCATCATCTTTCTCCATCTCTATCAATCCCTAATCTCCATCTATCTTCACGCCCATGCCCGCTTTAGCGAAGGGAAAAAAAGCCCCGATATGTCACATGACACCGCCGTGACGATGTGAGTTTGACACCCCTGAACTAGATCTTCGGTGTCATCTCTGCCACACTCTGCCAAGTGTATCTCAGTGACAGAGATATTGTTGGGAACATAGTATATTTTTAACATTAAAGCTGTTATCTTGAAAACTGCAACACAATGAAATTAAAGAAGCATTCCAGACAAGTACCACCTTTTGTCTGATTTCTATTGCAGCAACACAAAGCTTATTTACCAAGTTGCTGATGTAGGATTTGAAGTCTTCCAAAAGGAACATCGCCAGGTGATTATCTGGTCTTCCAGCTAAGTTGCACAATAAGGCTGAAATGACCTAGTGAATTTACAGAGTGAATGGTCCTATTAAATATACATGCAGTGGATACCTCTTATTGTTTCTATCTTATTGGTAAGAAACTTGAGCAGTGGAAAACTTCTTAACTGCCAGCGACAGAATTATAACCATCAGAATTCATGCCAAGCTTCTCAATATCACAGTTACCCAAGTCTATGCCCCAAAGACTGCTTCAACAGAGCTTGAAATAGAGGGTTTTTATGCCGTGGTCTAAGAAATTCTGATACAATTGGTACAAATATATATATAACTTTATTGTCATTGTACATATATACACAGTATACCCATACAACAAAATTCAGTTAACATCCAAAGACCAGGCCCAACACACATAACAAACACACCCCCACCCACCACAAATTCCCCATCCCTGAACCACCCAAACATCCACACAACAGGCCAATTAATGCTGTCCAACAGCTGACTGGTGGTGGCCCTTTAGTTCATTGTTGAGTGCAATTGGGATAAAAACTATTCAGAAAATGTGTGGTCTGAGTTTTAATTGCTTTGTATCTTCTGCCAGAAGGCAACAGTCCAAAATCATGAATACATGGTTCAAACAGCACAAGTGCCACTTATACACTTGGACCTCACCAAATGGACTTCACCATAATCAGGTCAACCTTATGCAATCATCAATAGTAGTTTTCACTATTTTGTTTAAAAATGGTGATACTGACTTTCAAAATCGTCTTGCCCATGTAGTTTGATATATTAAAAATTATTACAGGCTGCATTCTGCTGCAGATCAGATGAATCAGTTTAAAAAAGAATTGCATAAAATGTACAGATGGGAATTTATTTCTTTATTCTTCACATTTTATTTTACAGATCTAAGCAAATAAACAATAGGACGCATACCACAGCCTTTGAACCAGAAGAATATCTGGAGTCGTATATTATTTTTTTTTCATATGATCCCATGAAGCTGGATTGTATATACACAGTTATAAACAGTGGATCCGAATCTAAAAGTCTATTTTGTAAAAGATAGATTTTACCAACTGTAATTACTGGGAAAATAATAACATTTAAAAATAAATTTATAGACCACCTTTAAGGCAGATAAAATTTTACAGTATAACATTATAAATAACTTTTTAAATATGTATCTGGAGTGAGAAATGAAAATTTTTTTCTATATACTGTAATTTTACCTTTAAACATTTGATTCATCTGAACAATCAATCAGCAGTCCATGTTAAAGCAATGACAATAGATAATTGTAGTTGATATGTTTAGCATATGGATTCTTGAATTCTTCGAAAAATAAAAGAAATCCAAAAATGATCTTTATTGACAAACAATTTGTAATATAGTTTGTAAAGAAACAGAGATGCACAGTGAACATTTCAATTCACTATCCAATCAAAGATCGCCAACGACTGCTCCTCCTGGGGTTGCTCTGGAGTTAGCAAAATCAAACTTGATGTTAATAATCAGAGGGAGGTTCAGCCAAAAGGATTTCTGCCGATTCTAAAATCTAACGTGGGAAAATCACAAATAGATATATGCTTTGTTTTTCTTTTTTGTTTTGTTTTCCTTTTTTTCTGTTTGGACAGTAAGATATTGTAAAATGTATTTATTTAATAAATGTATATGCTGCCCATCTCACCAGCAAGTGACTCTAGGCAGTTTACAACCAGATAAGCAGTATCAAAAATTAAAACAAATGATAAATATTAACAATGCCCCCAGGCCAATCAGCAGAGCCACATTTTAATTATAATACTGTGTTTTCCCAAAAATAAGGGGTATTTTCATGGGGAGGCTTATTTTAGCATATGCGCTCAAAAGCCTGGTTGGGGTTATTATCAGGGGATGTTTTATTTTCAGGGAAATAGGGTAAGTAAAACAAGATTTTAACAACAGGCATAGAGCCTGGTGGCGCAGTGGACTAAGTGCTGTTAAAGTAGCACTTAAATTACCAGCTGCCTGCAATTATTGCAAGTTCAAATCTCACCAGGCTCAAGGTTGACTCAGCCTTCCATCCTTTCGAGGTAGGTAAAATGGATTGTGGGGGCAATAAGCTGACTTTGTATAAAAAAGAACACTGCTTAGGGGGGCCCGAAAGCCCTACTAAGCAGGTATATACAAAAGTATGAAGGCTATTGCTTAATGCATTGTAAGCCGTCCTGAGTCTCTGGAGAAGGGTGGCATATAAATCTAACTAATAAATAAATAAATAAATAAGATTAAGCTATATCTTAGAAATTGATGCAGGGTTTCCAACTACATACTTCAAAATCTGTTAGTTGACACAAAATTTGCCGTGATGTAAATTTAGACTGATCCACTGAAGTTTTTCTGCACAGAAAGTAGGCATAGGAATGCTTGGTCCATGTTTTTCCAAGCACGGCCAGAGGGCAGGTTTAGATTTTGTAGAGCTGTTACTCTGCAGAGGCACTATTAAATGGGTCTTAGCTACTGGCTGTGGTCCAGCACATGCACTATTATTAGTGCCTCAGCTGGTGGCTGTGAAGTTCTGCAGTTTAAAAACCCCAAGCCTGCTTTTGAGAAATAATATGGCAGCCTCAGATTCCAAAGTAGAGTTTAATGGTTCTGCAAGCCTTTTTACACCATTGGACACACCAACATCTGGCAACTCAAGACATATTTTCATAGAATGCAAGAAAGCCTATTGTCTAGGTTTAAATAAAGAAAATGTTTACTTCAGGCCCATCTGATGCTTACCAAGCTACGAGATGGGGAAAAGATCATCTTTATCTTTCAGCAAAGGACATGCAGCAGTTAAGTAACTGGTTTTTAGTTACTGGTCAGTAAAACATGGTGGTAGAGATAGCACAATAATAGTTTTATAATTTGCAGTCCCTGAATCAAAACCACATGATGGATTCTACTGGTTCGCACCAGTTAACTTTCTAAGTAGTTTGGAGAACCAGTTGTTAGAAGAAATCTCCTCCCCGCCCCCCACTTTATAGGGCTAATCCTGTAAGGAATTACAACATTCTAGTGTTGTTTCTAGCCTAATCTTTATTGCCCTGCTTACAGAAATTGCCTCTCCATTAACCCTTATTACATTCTTGGCAGTATGCCTATACTTACTGTCACCTCCGGAGCTTCTCCTGAGTTTTTTTTTTTTCCTTTGCTTGACTTTCTTAAAGAAGAAGAGTTGTTTTAAGCTTTTTACACTGTGTTGGGAGGAAATACTCCCCTGTTGGAGTTCTTCCAGCTGGGATGCAATGATCAGCACTTTGAAGAAATAATTGAATAACAAAGCAGAGCTGCCGAAAAGAAGCTTTTAATGACAAGGAACCAGAATGAGTGACATTCAGCAAGGCTTCTTGACTATCTAGAAAGGTTGACATTCAAACGTGACTTTATATACCCTTTCTGACTTTTGGTCTAAAACTGTTTTTTGGTGAATTTAATTCTGTGCTTGGTGATGTTTAATCCTATGTTTATTGATAGGATAATTTCCTTTGTTTGGAAGGAAAAATCTTAATCTCTGTTCCTGAAAAGAAGCAGCTTCAGAAATCTGGCTAGTTCCTGTGTCTATTTGTTCTGGTAATTGGTTTAACAAGAAACAGCTACTGTGTTTGCTCCTTTCTTCATTCTGGAGATCTTAAATGATCTCTCTGCTAAAGGGTTTCACTTTATGAGCAAGAGTTGGCTGCTGATAGTTATTACATTTTAACTATTTTAATTCCTCAAGGTGCTCTGGCACTCTCCCTGATTTGTAACTCCAGTTTGCAGGTATTCCTAATCTAATGATTTGTATTTAGGGATTGGTATTCTTTGCTTTGCAAGCAAAGAAGCTTTTTGTATTTTTGTACAGGTAATCCTTGACTTATAACAGTTCATTTAGTGACCATTCAAAATTACAATGGCACTGAAAAAAGTGACTTATGACCATTTTTCACACTTACGGCTGTTGCAGCAAACTGTCATTAGGGCAAAGAAGCTATGTAGAATTGGCTGTCCCACCTGGTCACATGAAGCACTGCAGTTGTGAAATGAGTGACATGGTTGTTAAGAATGCTGCAACAGGCATAAATGACAACTGGTCATAAGTGCAAGGACAAGTCAAAAGTATGAGGACCGGTCAGAAATCACTTTTTGCAGCCCTCTGGTAGTACCTATGTGCATAGGGACTACTCAGAGGGCTGAAAAAGTTATTTTTGACTGGTCCTCGCACTTTTGACCAGTCCTTGCACTTACAACTGTCCTCACATTTTACGTTTTGCACCCTATCTTGTCACCGTGGTAAATGGAAGCACTGCAGTTGTGAAATGATTGACACGGTTGCTAAGAATGCTGCAATGGGTATAAATGTGAGGATGGTCGTAAGTGCGAGGACCGGTCAAAAATAACTTTTTTCAGCCGTCTGAGTTGTTTCAAGTAGGTTTAATCATCAATAAAAGTGCCTTAACAAGCCATCATTACAGGTATATATCTATTTATTTTTATTTTTATTTATTTATGTAATTTATATGCCGCCCTTCTCCCGAAGGACTCAGGGCAGCTTACAAGAAGGAACAAAAAAATTACATAAACATCAAAGTCAATTTAAAATTAGTTAAAATTAATTAAAAATTTAATTAAAATTATTAAAAATCACCCCTACGGATTCAGCACATTTGGTGAAAAAGCCACATCTTCAATTCGTGACAGAAGGAGAGGCGGTCAGGGGCTGTCCTGAGGCCGGTGGGCAGCCCACTCCCGAGGGTCGGCACTCCCACAGAGAACACTCTCCCCTTTGGGAGCCAACATTGTCTGGCTGACGGCACCCTGAGGAGGCCCGCTCCGTGTGAGCGCACCGGACGATGGGAGGATGGCAGGAGATGATCCTGCAGGTACCCCGGGCCTAAGCCATGTAGGGCTTTATAGGTGAGCACCAGCACCTTGAAATGAACCCAAAGAACTACCGGTAGCCAGTGCAGCTCACGCAGGAGAGGTGTCACACGGGAGTACCGAGAAGCCCCTGTAACAATCTGTGTGGCCGCATTCTGGACTAACTGTAGTCTCCGGGTGCATCCCAAGGGCAGCCCCATGTAGAGGGCATTACAGTAGTCCAACCGAGATGTAACAAGGGCATGAGTGACATGATGGCAAGGGCATCCCGATCTAGGAAAGGGCGCAACTGGCGCACCAGGCGTACCTGTGCGAAGGCCCCCCTAGTCACGGCCGTCAAATGATCTTCTAAAGATAGCCGTGAATCCAGGAGGACCCCCAGATTGCGGACCCTTTCTGAGGGAGTAAGGACCTCCCCTCCCATCACAAGTGACGGGGCCACTAGATCATGAGATGCCGGTATCCACAGCCACTCAGTCATGGATGGGTTGAGTCTGAGTCTGTTTCTTCCCATCCAGGCCCATACCGCTTCCAGGCAGCGGGACATCACAGAAAGGGCATCCCCAGGGTGATCCAGGGCGGAGATATAAAGCTGAGTGTCGTCAGCATATTGGTGGTACCTCACCCCGAAACCACGAATGATCTCACCCAGTGGCTTCATATAGATGTTAAAGAGCAGGGGGGAGAAAACCGACCCCTGAGGCACCCCACATGTGAGGGGCCTCGGGATGGATCTCTCTCCCCCCGTCCATACAAACTGTGAGTGGCCCAAGAGATAGGAGGAGAACCACCATAAAACGGTGCCTCCTATCCCCAACCCCCCGAGTCGCTGCAGTAGGATACCATGGTCGATGGTATTGAAAGCCGCTGAGAGGTCAAGAAGGGCCAGGTTGGAGGAGCAACCGCCAGAGATCATTCACTAAAGTGACCAATGCCGTTTCTGTGCTATAACCGGACCTGATTGGTATGGGTCTAGGAAGTCAGTTTCCTCCAGGAACTGCAGGAGCTGCTGTGCCACCATGGATTCAACAACCTTCTCTATAAAGCGAAGGTTGGAGACTGGACGATAGTTGTTAAGGGAGTCTGGATCAAGGGTGGGCTTCTTGAGGAGGAGACGAACCACCGCCTTTTTAAGTGTGGTGGGGAAGACCCCTTGCCTCAGAGAAGCGTTGACAACCGCTTGAATCCAGCCTCCAGTCACCTCTCTGGCTGCAGAAACAAGCCAGGAGGGACAAGGGTCCAATAAACCTGTGGAGGCACCCAGTTGACCCATGATCCTGTCCATTTCATCCATTGAAACAGGCTCAAACCCAACCCAGATGTTACCATCAGGACAGGCCCCTGTCACCTCACCAGACTCTGCCCAGTCAGAGTCCAACCCATTTCGAATCTGAGCGATTTTATCTTGCAGAAACTGTACAAAATCCTCAGCTCTGCCCTGCAAGGGGTCCTCCCTCACTCCATGATTGAGAAGAGAGTGGGTCACTTTAAACAGAGCAGCTGGGCGGTTTTCTGCAGATGGAATGAGAGCGGCAAAATATTGGCATTTTGCCGCTTCCATTGCCACAAGATAAGACCTAATATGGGTTCTTAACTGTGTTCAGTCAGATTCGGATCGGGAGGATCTCCAACCGCCCTCCAGGCATCTTCTACGACGCTTCATTTCCCTGAGCTCCGTGGTAAACCATGGATCTGTGTCAGGTCAGAGGCCGCAAAGGCGCGATTCGATCCAAGGCCCCCACCGCGGCCTGTTCCCAGGCCGCAACTAGGGCCTTGGGGTTAAGGAGGCGGGAAATGGCCTAAGCTCTGTCAGGAACACTTCCGGGTCCATCAGGCGGAACAGTCTCATTGGTTCCGCCTCCCAGCAGTGGGGAATGATGGAGAGAAAGTCCAGCCTGAGGAGGGAATGATCGTCCATGACAGGGGGTAGATTGACAAGTTTCCCCTACCACGATCATTTATCCACTGTCCAGAGAGAAAAATCAGGTCGAGTGTCCTTATTCCTCTCTTATGAATTGGGCCCTGCACAACCTGAGTTAGGTCCATGGCCATCATGGAGGCCATGAACTCCCGGACTGACTCAGATGTCTTCCTGGCCGATGGTAAATTGAAGTCTCCCACAACCAGAAGGTTGGGGAGTTCAACCAACTCGGCCAGGACATCTAGCAGTGCGGGCAGGGCTGAGGCTACG
Source organism: Pantherophis guttatus (assembly GCF_059756535.1). Lineage (NCBI taxonomy): Eukaryota > Metazoa > Chordata > Lepidosauria > Squamata > Colubridae > Pantherophis > Pantherophis guttatus. Next base: position 94,130,980 of record NC_142065.1, read on the forward strand.
CAGCTGGGAGATAGGTACGTAACCAACAGACCCGACTGAACTCCAGGGTCCCACTTCAAAAGGAGGGATTCACACCTGCCTATCTGAGAAACAGTGTACTCCCTGGGACTGAGGCTTTCTCTAATAACAACCGCCACCCCCCAGCCCCTACCCTGGAGTCGCGGCTGGTGAAGCACACGGAAGCCTGGGGGGCATAAATCAGTGAGAGGGACACCTCCCTCCAGCCCTAGCCAGGTCTCCATAATGCATGCCAGGTCCACGTCCTCCTTGTCAATTAAATCTCAGACAAGGAGAGCCTTGTTCACCACGGACCTACATATGACAGGAACTGGAAATACCTCACAGATGCAGCTGAAGGCAGCTCCTCGAGAGTCAAGAAATACATCTCAAACTAATCCTGCCAAGACTGCAGACATAACCCTTGTAATAGCTTTCCTTTTTTCATTAATACAACTATCACGTTTTAAAACATTAAAAACCCCACTAACCCCATAAGCATTACATATATACATTGAAAAGATATAAAACACTGTATTACTAAAACATTTTAATATTTTATTTATTTATTTATTTATTTATTAAATTTCTATACCGCCCTACTCCCGAAGGACTCAGGGCGGTGAACAGCCAGGAAATAAAACACATACATAGAAAAAATTTAAAATTGAATAAAATGAATTAAATAAATTTGGCTGAATTTAAAATACCCTTAATTTAAAATACCCATATTTTAAAACACACTAAAATTTAAAATTTGCACTTAAAAGGGAGAAGATTTAGGCCAGGTCAACTTGATGAAATAAAAGAGTCTTAAGCTCGCGGTGGAAGGTGCGCAGATCCGGGATCCTCCGTATCTCTGGGGGGAGCTCGTTCCAGATCGTAGGTGCCCCCACAGAAAAGGCTCTCCCCCTAGGGGCCGACAGCCGACATTGTTTGGCTGACGGCACCTGGAGGAGCCCCTCTCTGTGGGAGCGTACTGGTCGGTGGGAGGCTATTGGTGGTAGCAGGCGGTCCCGTAAATAACGAGGTCCTAAGCCTGGTTATTACAATGTTATCACATTACATTGTGAACCATACGAAGTTCTGATGCAAGCGACTGTAATATCTTCTGTTCATATTAACACAACTATCACATATTAAGACATTATAAAACATTGTGAAACATGCAGAATTCCGATGCAAGCAACTGTAACATTACTGTAACATCTTCCCTTCATACTATCACATATTAAAACATTATAAAACATTGTGAAAACATGCAAAGTTCCGGTGCAAGCAACTGTATCATCTTCCCTTTTCATATTAACACAACTGTCCCATAATAAAACATTAAAAAACATTGCAAAAGAGTCAAAATTGTAAAAAGGAACAATATTAACACTTTGTACAAATTGAGTCTGTTAGATTATAGGAAAAAAACAATATCAACACTTTCTACAAATTGAGTCTGTCAGGTGGTCGCGAACATCAGCCGCTGCGAGTCACAACTGGCCCTCTTGTGCCAACGGCCCTCTTTGCACTCTGGGCTTCTCCATCCTCATTGGAACCACTGGGCTCTTCTCACTGCTTACTGGAGTGTCTGGCACTCGACTGCTATCGGGTATACCCGCTCGCTCCGAGCTCTCGTCAACATTTTTTACTTTTACTTTACTTTACTTTTACTTTTATTTGATTTATATACCGCCCAACTTCTGAAGGACTCAGGGCAGTGAACAGCCAACAATAAAATACATATATACAAAATTTAAAAAGCAGAAATAAAATCGAATTAAGTAGTTTGGCCCAGACAGATTAAAACCCTAATCAATTTAAAACAAATTTAAACTTTGAGTATTAAAAATATTAAAATTATTTAAATTATTTAAAAAGAGGGAGAAAGTTAGGCCAGGACCACCTGGTGAAATAAAAAAGTCTTTAGAGCATAGTGGAAGGTGTGCAGATCCAGGATCCTCCGTATCTCCGGGGGGAGCTCGTTCCAGATAGGTGCCCCCACAGAGAAGGCTCTTTCCCTGGGGGCCACCAGTTGACATTGTTTGGCCGACGGCACCTGGAGGAGCCCCTCTCTATGAGAGCGTTCCCGCCGGTGGGAAGCTATTGGTGGTAGTAGGTGGTCCCGCAAGTACCCAGGTCCTGAGCCATGGAGCGCTTTAAGGGTGGTAACCAAAACCTTGAAGCGCACCTGGAAGACCACCAGGAACCAGTGCAGCTCGCGCAGGAGGGGTGTTACATGAGAGCGCCGTGTCGCTCCCATTCCACCCGCGTGGCGGCACTCTGCACCAGTTGGAGCCTCCGGGTGCTCCTCAAGGGGAGCCCCATGTAGAGAGTGTTACAATAGTCCAGGCGGGAGGTGACGAGGGCATGAGTGACTGTGCGTAAGGAGTCCCGATCCAGAAAGGGATGCAACTGGTGAATCAGGTGAACCTGATAAAAAACCCTCCCGGTCACGGCTGTCAAGTGCTCTTCTAAAGACAGCCGTGCATCCAGGAGGACGCCCAAGTTGCGTGCCCTCTCCGTGGGGGCCAATGATTCACCCCCAATAGTCAGTGATGGCACCAACTGACTATATCGGGACGTCGGAAACCACAGCCACTCGATCTTGGATGGGTTGAGCCTGAGCCTATTCCTCCCCATCCAGATCCGCACAGCCTCCAGGCACCGGGACATCACTTCAAGGGCATCGTTGGGGTGGTCTGGGGTGGAGATGTACAGCTGGGTGTCATCAGCGTACTGGTGGTACTTCACCCCGAAACCATGGATGATCTCACCCAGTGGCTTCACATAAATGTTGAACAGGAGGGGCGAGAGGACTGACCCTTGCATATGAGGGGCCTCGGGGTCGACTTCTGCCCCCCTGTCAACACAGACTGCGACCAGTCAGAGAGAAAGGAGGAGAACCACTGCAACACAGTACCTCCCACCCCTAACTCTTCCAACCGGTGCAGCATGATACCATGGTCGATGTATCAAAAGCCACTGAGAGATCTTACAGGACCAGGACAGAGGAGCACACCCTGTCCCGAGCCCTCCAGAGATCATCTACCAACGTGACCAATGCCATTTCCGTGCTGTACCCGGGCCTGAAGCCTGAGTGGAACGGATCCAGATACGTCACTTCATCCAGGTGCTGGGGAAGCTGTTGCGCAACCACACTCTCAACAACCTTCGCCACAAAGTGAATGTTGGAGACCGGACGATAGTTTACCAACATTGCTGGGTCCAGAGAAGGCTTCTTGAGGAGAGGCCTCACCACCGCCTCTTTCAAGGTGGCGGGAAAGTCACCCTCACCCAATGAAGCATTTATAATCCCCTGGAGCCAGCCTCGTGTCACTTCCCGGGAAGCCAGCACTAACCAGGAAGGACACGGGTCCAATAAACAAGTGGTCACATTCAGTCTACCCAGAATCCTGTCCACATCCTCAGGGGTCACAGGATCAAACTCATCCCAGATAACAGTCTCAAGACCTGCCCCAATCCCTCCCCCTGAGACTACCCAGTCAGAGTCCAGATCTTCCCGAATCTGAGTGATTTTTGTCATACAGATACTGAACAAAATCCTCAGCTCTACCCTCCAAGGGGTCCTCCCGCGCTTCCTGGTGGAGCAGGGAGTGGGTCACCCTAAAGAGGGCGGCCGGGCGGTTATCTGATGATGCAATAAGAGCAGCAAAATAACTACATTTCGCTGCTTTTATCCCTACTAGGTAATTCCTAATATGAGATCTTACCTGTGTCCGGTCCGATTCAGAAAGACTGGCCCTCCAACTACTCTCTAGGCGTCTTTTCCGGTGCTTCAACTCCCTCAGCTCCTCAGTGAACCAAGGAGCCAAATGAGATCGGCACCGGGTCAGAGGCCGCAAAGGCATGACCCGATCCAGAGCTCCAGCGGCCGCCCTATCCCAGGTAGCCACTAGGTCTCCAGTCGAGGCGTGTGCCAGAGCCTCAGGAAATGGCCCAAGCTCCATCTGGAAACTATCAGGTTCCATCAGGCACCTGGGGCGGAACCATCTTACCAGCTCCGCCTCCCTGCAGCGGGGTGCAGCAGTTCAAAAGTCGAGACGAAGGAGAGAGTGATCTGACCATGACAAGGACAACATTAATCTGAGGCTCCATCCCTGTGCATTACTCATTGTCCATGGATACTTCTGGCCTGTCCACAGGTTATGTAAAGTCTGGCCGCTCAGCTACATGCAAGTCTACTCGATTGCGACGATACAAAGTTCCTTCAACATCCACCAAATAGGAACATGGAGCCTATTGTTGTAAGCAGCTACCCATTTTCCAGCAATCTGTTCAATCTCCAGGCAGCGGTTTCATCCGAATCTGTTCCCCGATCTTTAATTCTGACAAATCTCTAGCTGAGTTGTCATATCTTGCCTTGACCACTTGTCTCTTCAGCCATAACTTTTCTTGAACTCCTTGTATCACCAAGGGCTCAAGCTGCCTGTTGGACACTGGTAGTGATGTCTATAGTCTCCTTGCCATCAGTCTGTGCCGGACTACTGTCCATGCCCTCAGATGGGGTATTTCTCCAATGTAGAATGGCTTTCCATGGATCTTTACCTTCACTGTGAGCTTTCCTACAAAGATTCACAGCTGATTCAGTTTTGCCGTTAGCTTGAGGATGATGCAGTGATGCGGTGAAGAGGTCACATGCTCGAACTCCCACTCAGGGGCAAATTAAGATAGTCTGCTTGGTTAACTTCAGCAAAAAAAGTTTGTTCCTGTTGCATCCAGCAGACCGTCTGATGCTCATGTTCTCCTCCAAGTGTCACCTGATCCAACACACCACACTACTCAGGGTGGTGTGGCCCACTAGCGACATGCGCAGATTGAGGCTTATCCCGAAGACAAGGAGGCTGGTGTGGTGTCGCGCCAGCAGTCCGCTCATGTCGGATAGTGAGGAGGCTGAGGAGGATGTGGTTCCAGAGGCAGAGACTCAGCCAGGGCCTTCAGAACCTCCAGAGGCTCCTTCAAGTGGAGAGAGCGAAGTGGAGGAGCCTCTTCTCAATGCTCGAGCACACAGGGCTGCCAAAAGGCAGGAATGGCTACTCAGGAGGAGGAGGTCTCCTCGACAGCAAGGATTGAGGATAATTGGCCACTCCCTTAACCTATTTAAGTCACACGCCGTTAGTAAGTTTCTTGCTGGAAACAACTTGTAATGATCATCAGAGCATTTTTGGAAAAGTCCTATTGTATCTTGTTTTCTGGGCTGGTTGCCAACCTTTGCCAGACTTTGGTTTATTCTTGCTACTTAATAAATTTGATAAGGACCGTTGGTGTGTGTCAATATCCTCGAGAATCCGGAGCTGGGGCAGAACACAGGGTATCACTAATATACATTTCACATCCTGGCTTATAGACAACATTTAGGATGTAATTCTGCAAACTAAGCATCATGCTCTGCAGACGTTTGGGAGCACACAAAAGGGGCTTCTTGAATATGGCTATTAGCGGCTTGTGATCAGTTTCGGCTATGATTATATCCCGGCCAAAAAGATAATGGCAGACAAATACAATACTTAAGCACTCCTTTTCAATTTGAGCATAGTTCAACTCGGCAGAAGAAAGCGCTCTGGACGCGTATGCAATCGGCTGACCTTCTTGCATTAGGCAACATCCTAGGCCATTTTTGCTCAAGTCACTTTGAATGGTAATAGTCTTCGTAACATCATAATATTTTAACACTGGAGCAATAGTGACCAAGTGTTTTATCTCCTGTACTGCCTGCTCATGCATGGGGAGCCAAAGTTAAACTGCATCTTTGTCCAGAAGGCATCTCAATGGCTGGCACACTTCTGATAGGTGCGGCAGAAATTTTGCTAGATACAGTATGTAACAAATCTGATAAATCTCTGCACTGATTTAACATCATCAGGCGATGGCATCTCCACAATGGCTCTAATCTTTTCTGGATCAGCTTTTCTGGATCAGCTTTTCTGGATCAGCTTTTCTGGATCAGCTCGTGAAGACAAAGTATGCCCATGGAAGTGGACTTTGTGCACCTTAAAATTGCAACTTTTTTTTTTATTGAAAAAGTTTTACAAATACAAATTTTCCCATTTCCCCCCCCCTTTCCCTCCCTAACCCTCCCTAGTCCTCCCGTCCTCCCATGACTTCCCCAAGGTGAAATCCAAATCCACATCATATTATATCATACCTTACCTCCCTTCTATTCTCCCCCCTGTGTACTATACATTTCTACACAACATTGAACTAAAAGCTATCTGATACTTCCTAGTTTGATATTTATTCTGCACATAATCTATCCATTTCTTCCACTCCCATGCATAGGTCTCTTGAGTCCAGTCTTTTAAGTATGCTGATATCTTCGCCATTTCTGCAAAACTAGCCACCTTCAAAGTCCATTCTTCAATAGTAGGCAAGACATCCTTTTTCCAATATTGACCAATCAGTAACCTAGCTGCTGTCACCATGTACAATATCAATTTTGTTTCACCCATTGAAAAACCCTTAACTATACCCAACAAAAACAATTGAGGAGAAAATTGGAGTTTTTTCTTCAGAACATTTTGCATGACCCACCAAATTTTTATCCAGAAAGCCTTCACTTTCTTGCAAGTCCACCATATATGATAATATGTAGCATCCAAACAATCACATCTCCAACATTTTGGTTGAACATTAGGATATATGCATGACAATTTCTTAGGATCTAAATGCCACCTATAAAACATTTTATAAAAATTTTCCCTCAAGTTCTGTGACTGCGTAAATTTAACATTCTGAACCCATATTTTTTCCCACGTTTCCATCTTTTTAACACTGAGCCTTAACTTTACCTGCCTATACCAATCTAATAGTGCTATTAACTTCTCATCATGGTCATGCTCAACTTCTTTGTCTGTTTCACCACAGCCAACTATAAGAATATCATTAGCTATTGGCTCAATTCCATCGAGCCCAGTCAGTAATTCATGCTGCTTTTGTTGATATACTTCTGGTGCTACCGAAACTCCAAAGGGTAATTTAAGCCATCTCTTTCTACCCCATGGGGTCCAGAACGTAGTCATGTAGCTACTTATTTCATCTAGCTTACACTGTAAAAAGGCGTCTCTAGCATCAACCAGCGTAAAAACCTGTGCTTTGGGTAGCTTGTGCAAAACGTCATCAAGCGTTGGCATTAATTAATGTGACCGCTTCAGGGCCATATTCAGAAATTTAAGGTCAATGCAAATTCTAATCTTCTCTGACCTTCTAATAACAACCATGTTGCTTATCCAAACAGTGGGCTCAGTTACTGATGTAATATGTCCTTCTGCCTCGTACTTATCCAGTTGTGCTCTAACCTGCTGCTTAATAGCTATAGGCACATTGTGTGGTGAACTTTGTACTGGGGAAATAGCAGGGTCAAGTTCAAAATGAACCTCTCCTGGAACAGATACTATGGGGCCCTCAAACACTTCCTGGTATACTTGGAGGATTTGCTGTTTTGTCAATGGCCCCACCAAAGATTTAGGGGAGTAACTTACAACATTGTGTAACTCAGTCGGAATGGTAAACTGCATCAACCCCAATGCTCACATGTTGATCCTGACAATAATGGTTTCTGATCAGTTTCCACAATCTCAAATTCAAGTTTATAAAGATCCCCACGTATGCTGCATTCTGTTTGAAATACGCCCAGTGAGTTCACTAATTCTCGTGAATATAACTTCAATTTAGTACTGCTAGGCTGAAGAAGTATCTTGGATGCCAATTTCATTTTGTCCTTCAAACTCATAACATCACAGGTTGCACCTGAGTCCAGCTGGCAGGGTTGAATTATGTTGTTAAACCTGAGATTCACAAACCATTTTTTGCCCTTGGAGTGTATTGTACTGATACATTCTTTCCTATAAACCGCATCAGTGATAAACAAAGATGCCTCCTCCTGTGATGCATTCTCCAAGTCTAACGTTTGCTCAATTGTATGCAGCTTCCTTATTTCTCTTTCCCATGCCTGACACACTTCTGCAAAGTGGTTAAGCCTCCCAGACACTCTGCAGATTTTCCCATATGCTGGGCACTGCTCCCTCTCTCTTGTATGTGCATACTGCCGCAATATTTGCATGCTACTTAATTGTTCACAGATGAATTATAAAACTGCCTTTTATTCTGATATTTGTATTGATAAGTCATCATACTTGGCTGTTGTTTAGAGACTGTATTAACACAGTCCTTACCTCGCTCTAGAACTCTCAGCCATTTGTCATTAAATTCTATAGTCCGACACATCTCAATTGCTACTTGTAGGCTTAAATTATGCTCCCTCAAGAGGCAGTGGCATTTTCTTTCACTAGTAGCGCCCAAAATTATTTTGTCCTGAATGAGCTCATCCCTTAAGGGACCATAGTCACAACTGGCTGCTTTTTTCTTTAAGCGTGTGACAAAATTATCTACAGTTTCACCTTCTTCTTGCTTGCAGCTGCCAAATATGTATCTTTCAAAAATAACATTTTTGAGAGGTCTGAAATAAGTCTCTAAAGCGTCTAGAATAACTTTGGTATCTCTTTCTTGCTCCAAAGAAAGGGTTAAATTGAGTTTGTAGATATGGAGACATTCACTGCCCATCAATCTCCTTAATGTGGCAGCTTGAACTGCTGCCGACTTCTCTTCCAAGCCTTTAGCTAAGGCATAATCTTCAAACTCTGCCCTGAACTCATTCCAATTGCTACCGCAGTCTCCACTCGCCCTCATAGGCTCAGGCAGAGGTATACTGTTAGCAGCTGCCATACTTCCACTGCTTAGCTTTTGGGAGTATGCTTCAAATGTATCCAAAAAACATGGATTCAGGCTTCTGACACCATGTTTCAAGTAGGTTTAATCATCAATAAAAGCACCCTAACAAGCCATCATTACAGGTATATATCTACATATGACAGGAACCGGAAATACCTCACAGACACAGCTGAAGGCAGCTCCTCGAGAGTCAGGAAATACATCTCAAATTAATCCTGCCAAGACTCAGACATAACCCTTCTAACATGAATGCCCATACATTTTTCTTTATTTCATTTGCATTGATATTGAAATATTCTCCTTTGAAATTGCATATATAACTTACTCACTTACTCATGTGACTACATGCATATTTTTAAATACCTGTCAGAAGCCACAGGACCAAAACAAAAAATAAAATTAACTGAATTAGTAATTACTGATAATAGAAATAGAAATAGCACTTAGACTTATATGCCGCTTCACAGTGCTTTACAGCCCTCTCTAAGTGGTTTACAGAGTCAAGATATTGCCCCCACAATCTGGGTCCACATTTTACTAATCTTGGAAGGATGGAAGCTGAGTCAACCTTGAGCCAGTGAGAATCAAACTGCGAAACTGCTGGCAGCCAGTATGTAATGATTCATTACATGTAAAATAAGGTATCCCATGAAATATTTTCAAGTTTAGAATAAATGGAAAATAGATTGAACAAGAAAACTCTCTGAAATGACCTGGACACAGTGGTGGGTTTCAAATTTTTTTTTACTACTGGTTCTGTGGGTATGGCTTGGTGAGTATGGCAGGAGAAGGATACTGTAAAATCTCCATTCTGGCCCCACTCCAGGGGAAGGATACTGTAAAATCTCCATTCCCTCCCGATTAGCTGGGACTCGGGAGGCAGAGAATAGATAGGGGTGGGGGCAGTCAGAGGTGGTATTTACCGGTTCTCCAAACTACTCAAAATTTCCGCTACCAGTTCTCCAGAACTGGTCAGAACCTGCTGAAACCCACCTCTGCCTGGAGAAGAAAAGCTATCCATCACTAAATGAAATTCTATTGACTTCAAGGGACAACCAAATCCAGTCTAAGAATTACTTGCTTTGTCCTGAAAACTTTAGGGTGCATACTGAATTTATTGCACTGAGAACAATGAAATGAATGAAAATAGCTCCCTGAAGTCCACTCATTTCAGCCTCAGGACAGAGGGATCTCCTGGTCTTCAGTCTTGGAATCTGCCAGGATTTAGGATCAGACTAGAAGAGATGAAATGATGGGTGATGTTTGTACCTCCCTGTCCCATGCCTCATTGTTTTTAAATATTACTCCCATTCCCATAGTAGTTTTCTCCCATTCCTGTATGGACAGGATTTCATTTGATCACAGGAATCTTATTGTATGATGAGACTTTCATTGAAACTGCAATTAATGCAAACACTATTAGTAAAATATCAATTTGTGTTGTGATATATATGTAAATATGAAATATTTCTGTAATGGACATTTTATTGGAACTTTTTCTTTGTTAGTTAATAAGGAAATGGGGGCTTTCTTGGTATTGCTGGACTACAGTTCCCAGTATTCATTTGTATCCCAGCTTTCCTCAAGTGTATCCCCTGTGAGGATGAATTAAAATTTGGTAACATCTAATTCCCCTCTCCTGTTTTTAAAATGTTGGTGCTTCAGGTTCATTCTAAATGCCAGAGTTTATATTCCAAAATATCAAGAATGCCTAATAAATTATTAAACTTTATTAGATGTCATTGTGTCAGAAGTCATCTTAAAAAAAAATAGAAATTGCTCAGTGATAAAACGGTCTAAAGTTTTTGAGTCACTTGAGTAGTTTTAGCCATCTGGCTTAAAAAAAATGGCGATGCTGACATTTCAGAATCTTCTTGCCTATGTAGTTTGATATGTTAAAATTATTGCAGGTTGCTTTCTGCTGCAGATCGGATGAATCAGTTTTAAAAGGATTACGTAAAATGTACAGATGCAAATTTATTTCTTTTTTTTTAATATCAAGGTTTTTTTATTTATATATAAGTATTTTGAATACAGTGTATTGTCCGAGCATAACATTTTACAAAAAGGAAAGAAAAAAAAAGATAACACATTTTTTTTTTTTAATTTGATTTATATGCCGCCCTTCTCCGGAGACTCAGGGTGGCTTACAATGCGTTAAGCAATAGCCTTCATTCTTTTGTATATTTTATACAAAGTCAGCTTATTGCCCCCACAAACTGGGTCCTCATTTCACCTACCTTAGAAAGGATGGAAGGCTGAGTCAACCTTGAGCCTTGGAGAGATATACACATATACTTATAGCAATAATAATAATAATATAACAAAATAATTCTAACCATATTTATAATTATATTCGCTTATTTATGCTCCTATTATTCCTATTGTTCCTATATATTGGCATGTATATGATTATAAACAACATTCATATTTTATTTAACATAACAATACTCTTTCTTCATCTAATTTCTACCTCTTATCTCTAACCATTGATAAAACCTATTTCACGTTAAATAGTATTCTGTCTCCTTTATCTTTTATTTTCAAAGATAATAATTGAAAATGTTGCAAATTTACTTCTTTGCTCTTCACTTTTTATTTTACAGATCTAAGTAAATGAATAACAGGAGATATATAGCACCTTTGAGCCAGAAGATGAATGTCTGAAATCATATATTTTCTTTAATGTGACCACATGAAGCTGGATTGTATACAGAGTTATAAGCAGTGGATCCAAACCTAAAAGCCTATTTCATAAAAGACAAATTTTACCAACTGTAACTACTGGGAAAATGATAACATTTAAAAACCAGTTTATAGATCATGTTTAAGGCAGATAAAATATTATAATGCAACATTATGAATAACTTTTTAAAAATGCATCTGGAGTGAGGAATTTTCCCTGAATTTTAGTTGTAAACATTTGATTATTCTGAATTATCAATCAGCAACCCATCTTAAAGCAATAACAATAGATAATTGTAAATGATATTTTTAGTGTGTAGATGTGTTGAATTCTTAAAAATAAATAAATCCAAAAATGATTTTCTGTGGTCGACAGATAAACCCCATTATCGTTTTAAAGAGACAGAGACTAAAATAATCCTAGGACAGAGTTTTTATTTACTTTGCAAAGGGCCTTTCTCTCTGGAGTAGAGAAAGACGGAAATAAAACAATTTACACAAGTTTTTATAGTCTTCAGGAACATCAGAATACACGTCAATAAAGTACCTTGGGAATCAGTTTCAGATCTTACATAACATCTTATATAACATATGTAGTACATAATTCCAGGGTACTTACAGGACCGCCTTCTGCCACCAATAGCCTCCCACCGGCCAGTTCGCTCCCACAGAGAGGGCCTCCTCAGGGTGCCGTCGGCTAGACAATGCCGGCTGGCGACCCCCAGGAGGAGAGCCTTCTCTGTGGTGGCACCTACCCTTTGGAACAATCTACCCCCAGAGATACGAGTGATCTCCGACCTCCGGACCTTTCGTCGGGCCCTAAAAACTCATCTCTTTCAGTTAGCTGGTCTCTCTTGATTTTATGATTTTATGGTTGGTTTTAAATTTTGATATGGACTTTAAATTGATAAATTTTAAACTATGGGCCAAATTTAATTATTTTAAATCTATTTTTAATCGTATTTATGTATAAATGTTTTTATTTTGGCTGTTCACCGCCCTGAGTCCGAAAGGAGAAGGGCGGTATAGAAATTCGAATAATAAATAAATAAATAAATAAATAAATAAATAAATAAATAAATAAATAATTCCACCCTGGAAATTCCCCAATTCTCAACAGAAATACCCCTCAAAAACATCAATTGCGTACTTCCTTTAATTAATGAGGGCAAGTTAACCCAAGAACATATTTCCTGCAAGATAAACATCCTCTAAAAAACACAGGAATTACACACTTCCTTTCTCATGTTCTTAAATGTCAGCTAAATTATATAATCAGGTTATACAAGGTAAAACAAAGCCTTAACATGATTTTAAAATGGCGTAACTCAGGTTATGCTTTTACAGGAATAATTCTTATTTTTCTCACATTTTCCATTGCCAAACAGTTTGTAATATATTTTGTAAAGAAACATAGTACAGTAAACACTTCAACTCACTATCCAATCAAAGACCCACAAACAGTTGCTTGTGCTGTTGTTGCTCTGAAGTTAGCATAATCAAACTTGATGTTCATAATCAGAAGGAGGTTCAGCCAAACAGATTTATGCCTATTAACATCTAAGATGGGAAACAAGGCTTTATTTTTCTTTTCTTTTTTTCCCTTTCTTTTTCTTTTTGACAGTTGTTATTGTTAGTTGAGAAGTCGTGTCTGACCCATCGCGACCCCAAGGGTAACATTCGTTCGTCCTGGCCTTCATGTCCTCTACCATCCTCTGAAGTCCATTTAAGCTCACGCTTACTGCTTCAGTGCCTCCATCCAGCCATCTCATTCTCTGTTGTCCCCTTCTTCTTTTGCCCTCAATCTTTCCCAGCATTAGGCTCTTCTCTAGTGAGTCCTTCCTTCCCATTAGGTGGCCAAAATATTTGAGTTTCATCTTCAGGATCTGGCCTTCTAAAGAGCAGTCAGGGTTGATCTCCTTTAGGACTGAGTGGCTTAGTGCTTTTCCCTACTTTCTTCAATTTAAGCCTACATTTTGCAACAATCAACTCCTGGTGTTGTTTTTACTGACTGTATAGAGCTTCTCCATCTTTGACTGCAGAGCATATAGTCAATCTGATTTCTGTGTTGACCGTCTGGTGATGTCCATGTGTAGAGTCATCTCTTGGGTTGTTGGAAAAGAGTGTTTGTTTTGACCATGGTTTTTTGGTGATAATTCTATAAAGTGCTGTAGGGCTTCATAGAACTGGTCAATTTCATCCTCTTCAGTACCAGTGGTTGGGGCATAGACTTGGACTACTGTGATATTGAATAGTTTGCCTTGGATTCGAACTGAGATCATTCTGTCATTTTGGGGATTGTATCCCAGTATTGCTTTTCCTATTCTTTTATTGAACATGAAGGCTACTCCATTTCTTCTGAGGGTTTCTTGCCCGCAGTAGTATACCTGATGGTCATCTGAATTAAATTCACCCATTCCTGTCCATTTTAGTTTGCTGATCCCTAAAATGTCAATATTCAGTCTTGTTATCTCTTGTTTGACCACGTCTAGTTTGCCTTGATTCATGGATCTTACATTCCAGGATCCTATGGAGAAAAAATATTTGCAGCATCAGACTTTCCTTTTACCACCAGATGCATCCACAGCTGAATTCCTTTTGGCTTTTGCCCAGTTGCTTCATTCTTTCTGGCGCTACTAGTACTAGTCCTCTGCTCCTCCCCAGTAGCATATTGGACACCTTCTGACCTAAGGGGATCATCCTCCGGCATCATATCTTCTTTCTTTTTGGTACTGTCCATTGGGTTTTCATGGCAAAGATACTGGAGTGGATTGCCATTTCCTTCTCCAGTGGATCACATTTTGTCAGAGGTCTCTGCTATGACCTGTCCATCTTGGGTGGCCCTGCAGGGCATAGCTTATAGTTTCATTGAGTTACACTAGCCCCTTCGCCACGACAAGGCAGTAATCCATGAAGGGGAGGAGGGAAATAAGGGACATTTTTTTAAAAAAAAATGTTCTGTTTTCTAGATTGTGTGAGGAAAGCTAATCAATGGCCAGTAAACAGGTTTCTCTTAGCAGAATGCATTGAATGGGTTTCTCACATCTTCATTTATATATATATGCAACATACAGCAGAATTGTATTCTTAAATTGTGAATAGAAAATGTTTATATGAATAGTAATATTAATTGTTTTTCAGGTTTTTGAAAAATATTTTAGAGGCAATGGGATTATTTCTTTTACATTATATTAATAGGATTTTGAATGTACTTTTAATATAACCAAGCAAAAAAAGAAATCAGATAGCAGAATTACGAGCCTATTGTAATATACTGTCTTGACACTCTCAATACAGATGTTTATTAGGCTTAAACAGACAGCCTACTCAAAACCGAAAATGTATATTGAAAAAAGAAAGAAATGGCAGTTCTCCTGTGTTGACAAGTAACAGCTGTATTTGCAGTCTGCTTTTTATTGTAATCATTAAACAACACACCATTTTTATTAAACTTTATACATTAAAGATACAAAGTTAAAAAAAAGAGAAAGGAATGGCAGAAAAGAATGAAAAAAGAACCAGAAACAGAAAAAAATACTGTGTTTCCCTGAAAATAAGACCCTGTCTTATATTTTTTGAACCCCAAAATAAGCGCTTGGCCTTATTTTTGGGGAGGTCTTATTATTATTTTGTGTTGCATGGAGCAAGATGCGGTTCCTCTTGCTGTCTTACCTGATTTCCAACTCTGCATTTAAATATTTTCAGGGAGGGCTTATTTTTGGGAGGAGGCTTATTTTAGCACATGCACTCAAAAGCCCAATTGGGGTTATTATTAGGGAATGTCTTATTTTCAGGGAAACAGAGTATATTAAGAATATCATAAAGAAAAAAGACAGTATATAAAGATGTAACAGAATAACAGAATTGGAAGGGAACATGGATGTCTCCTGGTATAACCCTATGCTCAAGAAGAAGCATCGGAAAAAAATCATCAACAAATACTAAGAAAAAACACACATTCTATTTACACCTTCTAAGAAAATAAAATGGTGATAAGAAATTAATCATCTGGTTCAGGTTTTCCTGACCAAAAAAAGGGCCAAGGAGAGATCCTAGCTGTTTTTCTAAAGGTCTTTAAGGTGTGGACCAATGTTAATATTAAAAATGCCTTGTAAACCTTCTTAAAGTTTATTGTATGTTATTGTGTCAATAATTATTTATTAAAAAGGAAGAATTGCTCAGTGATAGTATGGTCTACAATTTTTGTGTCACTTGAATAATTTTAGCCATTTACTAGAAGTAGCATGCTATAGAACCCATCAGTCAAGGAACTTCAACTAAGAGGTTCTAGGAAAAGAGCCTTCTTTGCCATGGTTACAATCTTGCTGCTGGAGATGATATATGACCCCACCCCCTAGGCCTTCTGGATTGACCTCAAAACTTGTCTCACACAATTGGCTTGGGACCATGATGGGCAGTGGTGGGTTGCCCCTACTTTGCACCGGTTTTATAGAACTGGTAGTAAAACCGGCGGGAGGCTCTGCCCACCGACCCAACATCATCAAAATGCATCTGCACATGCGCAGAAGGGCACATGGCCCCACTGTGAACTGGTAGTAAAGGTAAGTAGAACCCACCCCTGATGATGGGGGTGCTTTACACTATTGTGTGAGCTTTTGTGTGAGGGGAGCTATAGTGATTTAATTCCCTTTTTCAGGAGGGAAGGGAACTTGGTAAAAACCAAGTTTTTATAGCTCTTATACACAGGTATAAAAATGAGGTAAGAAGAAAAAGGTAGATCTTGTATCTTTCTGATAAGGAGGCAATATCTTTCTTATTTTCTCTGTTCTTATATCCACTGGGAGTTGATATCATTTTGACTTCCTAGATATTTGTAAAAGTTAAATCCAACCCTAGCTCTCCAGAATCGGAGGGGGGAGGGGAAACAAACAGGTATCAAAGGGTACAGTCTCCCATGGGATTGCCAATGATTAACTGTATTTGACTGAAGATTGTAAAACTACAGTTTTTTTTAAAAAAAGAAAGATATTGGATATCTACAACGTGTGGTTCCTATACATCATAAATGCAAAATAGATCTGTCAGATTCATAAATGTCATGTATAATAATTTTGCTGATAGCTGCTGCTGCTGAAGACGTTGGACAGATTCTTGAATGCAAGTGGTGTTTTTTTTTCCCTTCGTAAGAATTGAAAGCACTGCCTGAAAAGCCAAAGTATTGTTTTATTTGTTTATGGTAATCATTGCAACACAAAGTTCAAAAATTTCTCATGGAATCCTCTCTTAGCTCTTGGCAAGATCATATTCTTATTCCCGTAATACTGTCTTCTCCCAGAATCCTTGACAACAAACAAATATAAAATGAGGAAGGGATGGTAGTAGTTGGGAGAAATCCACTGAGATTGCCAAATTGCCGAACTGAGGTTTGGTAGTTCAGACATTGCCTGAACAGCTATGAAGAGCTGGCTACTCTTGGTTGCTGCTGTTCTTCTCTGGCCAGGCGGCTCTTCTCAAAATGGTAAGTTAAGAAGAAAAGAAATCAAGGGGTTACTAAGGAAAGCAGCTTCTGCTGCGTTCATCAAAGAAGCAATTTCTTTTAGCAAAAGCAAAGAGTTCCATTTTCCACCTGTGGCTTTCTGGAAATTTGTAATGGCAGATTCTTTAAGGATATCATAGACTTACAGTATAATTCCAATCCCCTTCTTAAATGCAAGATTTTTGAGCAACTGATTTGTGTATAGCAAAATACCTTGCATCAGTATTGTAAATTCACACCTGTTGTGAGGGACTTTGCTTCAGTTAATAAAAAAGAGGATAGGATGATAACCAAATGATAACTATGTCTAATAATGCTACTTTATGTTTAATGGTTTATTTTGCTTATAAACAAAAAAGATCCTCAAAAGTTGAAATGAACAGATGTAAAAATGAAATATTTATTTATTTTATTTATTTATAAAATTTGTAAAATTGTATATATTTATATTATATAAATATAATTTATATATCTACCATATTTCTACCATAATTTAACTAAGTACATGCTGTCAGTACGAATCTACATTTCCCCCCCAATTTTTCTCTCGTCTTCCTTCTAGATGAGGTGATTTTATGAGAGCCTCCATTATGCCTCGGGCTGCCCCTATAGTACATGATACATGCATAAAAACATTGATCATCTAGGAACCATAACCTGTTCCAAGGAGACAAGTCAGAAGTTTGAAATTTTAGAGATGTATTTCAGTTGTGTTTGCATCAGGATACATACAAAAGTAATTAGTATATATCTTAATTCACAGTGATGATATGAAGAAAAAGAGGGAAATATTCACATCTCAAGACATTGAAGCTAAGATTACATTTGCTTACATTCACACTAATTGAACCTTTGAGCAAATAATAATTAAATAAATAATTAATTATTTATCACTGTTTTTGGTTGCCTGACAGTTGCCTGGGCCGGGCTTTCTTCTTTTCCCTTTTTTAATCAATTGATTTATGTTTCTTATGTAGGGGGAAAAGTAAGAAAAGTATTGACCCTGTAAACGTAGATCGCAGAAGGTGTTCCTTTCCCAATAATTGTAAAATTAATAAACCATTTGTACAATAGGTAATGATTGCCATCTCGTATCAAGCTGTTACTTTCAAATTCGATAGCTGAAGGGTTAGAGATATTCTACAATTATTTTCTTCCCTGCTTCTGCCCACCATTGCTGTTTTGAATGAATATTTGTGCTCTCTACACTGTATAAACTCTCTCCCTCCCTCTCCCTCCCCCCTCTCTGCCCCTCAATATCTCACAATTGTATTCTACTATGCTCTATCTCTAAAAAAGATAAGGAAAGGGAAGGGAAGAACAAGGTGAGAGAATTATAGCCTATAGAATAAATTCTCAGCTGGCACCATTTAAACTTGATAAAAAGAAAGAAACTATAGGTAATAGACATTGAAAAATTAATAATAAGAAATGGATTTATTTCTCTGGGGAAAGAACTGTTGCCAGCTTTAACATTTTTGAGTCAGATATTGCTGAGGAAGTATATAGGGAAAGATGAGAGGGTGATTACAATTAACAAAAATTTATTGTTGAAAATCTAATATGTACAATATCAGAAAGATTCCTTCAGGACCACCCATGTTTAGCCACGGTAAGTACCGGCAAGGAGGAAATTCCAAAGAAAAACTTACAAAGAAGTTGCTTTGGGGGGGGGCAAGTTTGCTAGCCCTTCAACCTCTCTCTATCTCCCCATCCACAGAGTTGCTTAGGTTACGCTTCAGCAAGGGAAGGTTACATATTACAGGCAGTCCTTGAGTTATATCTTAATGGAGACTTTCCATCACAGTTATGCAACATGTTATGATCATAAAGTGGATCAGTCATGAGAGTGACTAGATTTTATAAATATTTTTGTGGTGGCCATTAAATGAATTATCACAGTCATTAAGTGAATATGTATTTCTTAAGTATACCAGTGGTTCGCCATTGGTGTGGTTTTGCAGTAAACCAGAAGTAAATGCTTTTTACTTACTTAGGTTTTCAGCAAAACTGTCATAAAACAGGGTCATGTGTATACGGGATGCTTCAATTGGCTGTAAATACAACCCAGTTGCCCAGCACCAATTTAATTTAATTTAATTTAATTTAATTTAATTTAATTTAATTTAATTTAATTTAATTTAATTTAATTTAATTTAATTTAATTTAATTTAATTTAATTTAATTTAATTTAATTTAATTTAATTTAATTTATTCCATTTCTATGCCGCCCAACTCCCAAGGGACTCTGGGTGGCTTACAGCAAAAATAATGCGAACAAGGAACATAGAAAAATTATTTAAAAACATTATAAAAACATTTTAAAAACATTAAAAGCCCATGCACACAATTCATGGCTGGATCTCGCAAGATTGCAACAGCGAGATCAACAGCTCCAGGCCTGCTGGAAAAGCCAGGTCTTCACCACTTTCCAGAAGGCCAATAGGGTGGGGGCAGTCCAGATCTCAGGAGGTAACTGATTCCAGAGAGCTGGGGCAGCGACAGAGAAGGACCTCCCCTGCGGGCCCGCCAGCCAGCACTATTTAGCTGACGGGACCCGAAGGAGACCAACTCTGTGGGATCTTATCAGTCACTGGGAGCTATGCGGTAGAAGGCGGTCTCGAAGATAGCCTGGCGCTGAGCCATGTACGGCTTTCAAAGTTAATAACCAACACCTTGAATTGAAACCAACACCAAAGTGCACTCATCTGACTGAAGCAGGGGGTGAGTGTTGACATTTTGAATCTGGATCATAAGCACTCCACAACTAAGTTCCTTGGCATTTCAAATGATCACTAAATTGAGGATTACTTATAGTTAAGTGTCCAGCAAGCATTGGTTTCTTAGTTAAGACAAAAGTGGGAAATAATTATCTAACTTGGGTTTGTTATCTCCAGTTCATGGGAAGTTCATGAGAGTAAATAGAAAAAGTGAGCTTGTCTAAGCAAATAAGATAATTTTATGTAAATATAATTTCAGCATGTGAAGAACCAGATGAGATTGACTTTGGGGAAATTGTGAGTGCTGAGAAAGCCAAGTATCTGGAAAATGACCGAGTGCAATACAGGTGCAACCCTAGCTATGTCTTGGAAGGACCTGAATGGATTCAATGTAAGGGACAAAAATGGACACCTCATCTACCAAAATGCTTGGGTAAGGCATCATGCTTTTTTTTTTTTTACTAGTGTAGACCTGGGAGAAAATGCTGAATTCATCCAGTAGGAGAAGAATTGTAGCTGCCAAATTCTTTGAGAATTGGATTGAATTTGCATCCAGGTTTTCCCTCTGAAGATACAAACTGTGCTGGTGTCATCTTCTTCCATTTGAAAGCTAAAAAAAAAATTAAACTGTTCCAAACTGTTGAATGAGCAAGCAAAATAGTGGATATAACTAAATGATATTCAATTGGAAGCTTATTCAAGGATGCTGAGTAACTGCGGGATACAGTTACATCTGGTAACAGACTCAGTGGTTAATAAAATAGGAAAGTGAATTCTTTTGCTATGGAATTCAGCCAGCTAGAATGCTGTAGAAGGAAAACTTTTCAGTCTAGTAATTACAATTTATTCAGAATATTTACTCAGTTTCCTCCATGATCGTTCCATCTCTATTAATAATACAAAACTAGATCCCATCATCCTTGTAGCTGGTACAGTTGGGTAAATCATCACATTCTTACATCCTTTGTGCAAAAACTGTCTAGGAAATAACAAAAGCTCAGACAATTCAGCACAGTTTGTCAAGAGGTTATTCAGAGGACAAAATACTTCACTGAAACATTTCTGGCCAGGACTCAGATTTCTTTTATCTGACTGGTGCCTTGGTAGTGACTTTTCCTCCAGTTCCCCAAAGTTATTTCTTATGCTTGTTATGAATATTAGGATGTCATTAATTCAACAAACCCCTTCATGAATTACTGCCATGTCATGGCAAAGCGGCTTGTAAAGCTCAAAAGCTATGAGCTAAGCCTTGTGGGGTCACCCAAGATGGACAGGTCATAGGAGAGTTCTGCCAAAATGTGGTCTACTTGAGAAGGAAATTGCCACCCACTCTGGTATCCTTGCCAATAAAACCACATGAACAGTATCAAAAGGCTAAACAATATGATGCTGGTAGTTGAGCTCTTCCGGTTGGATTGTGTCCAATATGCTACTGGGGAAGAGAGGAGGGCAATTGCAAGTGGTACAAGAAAGAATGAAGCAGCTGGGCCAAAGCTGAAATGACACTTAGCTGTGGATGTGTCTGGTGGTGAAAAGAAAGTCCAGTGCTGTAAGAACAATATTCCATAGGAATCTGGAGTGTAAGATCTGTGAATCAAAGTAACATGGATCTGGTTGAACATGAAATGGGAAGATTGAAAGCAACATCTTGGAAATCAGTGCAATTAAAGCGGATGAGAATCAGCAATTTTAATGGAAAAACAATACAGAGATATAATCTCAAAAATTACAGAACGATCTTGGTTAGAATTCAAGGCAAAGCATTCAACATCATAGTAATTCAAATCTATGCCCCAAACACTGACGCTATAGAGCAGGGTGTCAAACTGGATTTCTTTGAGGGCCAGATCAGCATTGTAGTTTTCTGCGGGCCAGCAAGGGGTGGGTGGGAAGTGGGGGAGATGGGATGGACTTCTCCTGCAGCACTTTGTTGGCCAAAATAGGTTGTGGGGGGTGCATGCCCCCCCAGCACATTTTTGGCTGGCAGAGTGCTGCTGGAGGCCAGGGAGGCCAAAAACAGGCTACACGGGGGGCTTGTGGGGCCTCCATGCAGTCCATTTTTAGCCAGCAGAGGCACTGCGGGCCAGTTCTTTGCTATTTCCAGGCCAGTCCCATGGGCCAGGTTTAAGCACCCCATCAGCTGGATCTGGCCCGCGGGCCTTAAGTTTGACACCCGTGCTATAAAGGCTGAAGATCTACCATACCTTATAGAACTAACACCAAAAAAAGATGTCATTTTCATCATAGTGGATTGGAATTCAAAAAATAGGAAATCAAGATAACCGAAATAATAGCAATAAGAAGTTTGCCCATGAAGTTACAAATGAAGCAGGGCAAAGACCCTGATGTTGAGAACGATTGAAGGCAAAAGGACAAGGGGACAGCAGAGGATGAGGTGGATAGATAGTGTCATTGATCAATGAACATGAATTTGGGCAAACTCCAGGAGACAATTAAGGATAGGGTGCTGGTTTGCTATGGTCTATGCGGTTGTGAAGAGTAAGACATGACTTAGCAACTAAACAATGACATCACAATTCAATAAGGGGCATTATAATATTTACTGGAGAGCTAAAAGAATGCTTTAAAAGTATTGTCTATCTAACCTGTAATGCTGGAAATGTTAAATGGGTAGAAGAACATTGACTGATAGGATATTGACTTGCCCCACTATTAATAACAATAATCTCATTAATGTGAGCAAAAAGACAAAACTAGAAATTGTCCCATTACAACTCGGTTAACTCAAGACATCTTTGCAGAACATTCTGAATTGCGCTGTCTATTCTTAACTTAAAACAAACAGAACAACATCCATTTGGCATGCTTCTACAAGCCAGTCCTCTAGCATAGGTCTAAAAACTATAGCAGAATCATAACTTGTTTATCATTAATACTGTGATCTAACTTGGTTTATTTGTATTTGGCCTAGAATTATCCATTGCGACTTGTAAATCTGTCTTATTTTCTTAGGGTGGAATAGAGGAGAAACCAATGGACAATTATCTCCCTTGAGAAGATCTATTTTCTTTTCTTTTCTGTTTTATTTTTAGCACCCTGCAGTATCACAAGGCAACAGCTAGCAACAAAAAACTTGTTTGTATTTGGGAGTCAAAGAAAAGCTCAACTTATTCAGAGTAATCATAGCCTGCAATTTCAATGTAATGAAGGATATGTCATTGTGGTTCCATCAGTCAGAAAGTGTGTTGACGGTTACATGGAGTTGCCTTTATGTATCTCTGGTAAGCATGCTGTCAGTATCATGGATTCTGTCAGTGATTTAATCTTCACTGAACTCTCTCACATCTTGGCTTAGAATTTTACTAGTGTAATCTAAATTTTAAAAAATTTGAAGCACATCAGATAGGAGAAAGATGTTCTGGCAATTCCCCAAACATATAAATTGTCTCTAAGGTTCAGTCTTAATTGAACTTCAGTTAAGAATTATGTTTCCTTGTAGTTGAAAATATGCATAATATTGGTAGGAATTTGTATCACAAATTGCAAAGGTTGTATCAAAATATGTTGATGTCATATTATTAAAAGAGAATTTAACTTGGAAAGTATTTGATGGTTAAATTAGCCTATAAATAGAAAGTATACTGTGCTATGCTCACAGAGCTAATGGATTATTTTTATGCTGATCAAGTTGAAGAGTTTAAAATTAAAATATTGGGTGCTTCATGAATTAAGAGGTAAATTGTTAGCATGTTGTTTAAAGCAAGTGAGACAGCAACATAAAGTTTAAAATATCTACATATGATGGTATGAGAATTACAAATGCAATAGAATATACAATAGAACAGATACAATTACAGATCCAACAGAATGAGCGATAATACAACACTGATATTACTATTCAGTTATTTAATCATATCTATGTGTAATAATTTAAATGAAAGACCTTTACAGTCTTTATTAGAACATGATTATGTGTCAGCCTTGCAAAGTAGATCATAGAGGATGTACCATCAGATGAGCTAATTCTACTGTTAAGGTAGGGTTACTTTAACAGAATCTTGCAATCCAAAAGTACATTCCTTCGTCCTGTGCCTTTTAGAGCCCATGAAACTGGGAGGGTCTCTTCTGAACCGCTTGCCCTGTCTATTCCTGGCATGGACTGAGTTGCCTTTTAAACTGATGGTTCCCTTGGTTGCATTTCTTCCCCTTTTCTCCCAAGGTCATTCCCACATACCATTACTTCATATATTTCTGTAGAGATCTTGGCAGTTATCTGAGTCAACATAAAGCAAAAAGTATTTTAACTTATAGCAAAACAAGAGAGAGAGAGAGAGAGAGAGAGAGAGAGAGAGAGAGAGAGAGGGAGGGAGGGAGAGGGAGGGAGAGAGAGATTGTTCTAATAGGTTGTACCTGATTTTATTTGAAAAGTTGGACAGAATGTATAATAATGTTAAACCAATTTCTTTATAATTATTATTTTAAGGAATGTCAACAGTTTCAGCTTCAATTTCCTGCCCCAAAATTTAACAGTGTCAATATAATCAATTTAATCATATTTTATTGTTAATCAAATTGAATTTGAAACATATCAGAAATTTTAAAATACCTTTAAAGTTGAAAATGCTGATATTTCTGATTTATGGGATGAAGACTTGAAATATTTGATAATGGAGTATCAATTTATTTAAGACTTTAAAACATGATAAGTGTTTGTGTTAAGTGTAACTTGAGTTTGAAATGAATTTATGAAAGGATTTTCTTCTGAGCTTAGTGGAACATCTGAAAGACTATTTCAGGACGATTTCTGATTGTAGCTGAAATAGATTTTCTTTGTTGCTGGTGTAAGAAAGGTAAGGGCACATCAATTAATTTGATTTGATCACGGCCAATTTTGGTTTTCTTTTGGAAGAATCTTGTAATAAATCGCCTGATCTGCTGGGAGTTTTTTAGTTTTTCTAAGGGTTTTAATTGGAGTATTTTAATTAACTAAAATTAATTTATTATTTTATTGTGCGATTATTTTATTTTTGTGAGCCGCCCGGAGTCCTTTGGGCTAAGGGAGGCATATAAATTTGATTAAATAAATAAATAAATAAATAAATAAATAAATAAATAAATAAATAGAAATACTGTATATGCAAATGTTTTCATGTTAAAGATGTGAATGCTATTTTACTATTTTGAATTACATTCTAAAATGAAGGCATCTAATACTTTCTTAGGAACTTGGGGTTATATCATGCGTAGCCAAGAAAGTTTGGAAAACTGCTATTACTTTAAATATCAAGAAGTGGATATGTATAACATCAATTTTTGGAAAGACCATTCTTTTCTGTAAAGAAAAATTGATATTGTAAAATTTTGTCATAGATTCCATAATAATGACAGATTTTGTTTAAGTATAATTTGGAATTATATAATACATATAAGGGGTGTGTGTGTATTATATAAATTACATACATACATACACACACATTACACACACACATATACACACACACATTTAAATTATTTAGATCAGTTTAACCTGTTAATTCTTAGAGAAGAAATTCTAAGTTTATTTATTTATTCATCTTCATGCTTTCATATTTGATAGAAAGAGGGCAAAATTGCAGTGGTCCACCAAGAACTGAGAACGGAGACATTACTACTTTATCTGAGAAGCAGTACAAATCTGGCTCTTCAGTAGAATTCAAATGCCAAAGTTATTATGCCATGGAAGGCCAAAAAATATCTTTTTGTGATGATGGGACCTGGACAAAAGTACCCATTTGCCTTGGTAAGCGGAAAAGAAAGTCTTCATCTAATTTTTATGAGCATTTCTAATAATTAAGAATAATGGCTTTCTCTCTTTCTCTCATATAAAGAAGATTTAATTGATGTTTCCTGCAGCAGCCCTCCTTTATATACGATTTCAATTCTGTTAACTTGGGTGAAGTAGCTACTAGATGAAAGCTAAATCTAGGTAAATCTTGCAATAAGATAATATGATGCATTTCGATCCCGACAGCCTTCTCAAATAGGATTTGCTTTCTTTTTCACCTCAGATCCCTGTGTGATCCCCAGGACTGAATTGGAAAGCCAGAAAATAGAAGTTAAAGATGGAATAGATGTGCCTGAAAATATAGTTGTTCAACGTGGTCTTTCTATTGAGCTGACCTGTAGAACAGGATATGTCCTGGAAGCAAATTCTTCCCAATCAGCTTTTGTAATTCAGTGTGATGGGACACCACCCGTGATTCCTAAATGCAAAGGTGACTCAAAAAGTTTAATTTTACAATTCTGCTATCACCAATCCAGGGCCAAAACACTTCGGTTTGAGTCTATTTATGATTAGAGCTAAAATAAGCTGCAATTATTTATGTGTTTTACTGGTAATTTTTATCCCATCTTGATGCATTCCCAGCTGGGCTACATTTTTCTATTCTGAAAAGGCCCATTGGAAATTATTGGGATGTAATTGAAATAGGACAATGTGAAAAATTTCAGATTGCTGAAGAGGAGTGGTGCAATGAAAGACACATCCATTGGTGGTTTAATGGCCAAGTTAGTGCAAAAACTGCACTCTTCAGATCCTCCCCCAAAGGTCTGTTGTATCATCAATGTAGGGGTAATCTGCACCAGTGGTGGGTTTCTACCGCTTCACCCCGGTTCCACCCACCCAGACGTCATCATGGATGCTCTGTGCATGCGCAGAAGCACCGCACGTGAGCGAAACAAGTTCACAGTTCTGAACCAGTAGCGAAGGTATGTGAAAACCACTACTTATCTGCATGTCAATATTTTTATATCATTAAAAGATACAGTAATTGCTTTTGCTGATGATAGACTCCATAGCTGAGCTATTGTTTCCATTTTTAAAGAATTTATAAACTACTAGCTGTACTTGGCCACGTGTTGCTGTGGCCCAGTTTGGTGCTTCTGCTGGGCTAAAAGAGTGAGGCTGAAGTTCCAAACTCTCCATGAACATTTGGTGGGCATGGCCCATTCGACGTCACTCACTTTCATCAGTCACATGACAGCCCCTGATGATTAGGGCAGAGAACCGGTTGCTAAAAAACAATGGGAACCACAAATTCCTCCCTCTCTGTCTCCCCCCCTTTATCTTTCTATGTCTCTCTCTCTCCCTGTCTGTATCTCTCTATGTGTGTCTCTCTCTCCCTCTCTCTGTATCTCTATGTCTCTCTCTCTCTCCCCTCTCTCTCTGTATCTCTCTCTGTCTCTTTCTCTGTCCCACCCTCTCTCTCTGTATCTCTGTATGTGTGTCTCTCTCTCTCCCCGTCTCTCTGTATTTCTCTATCTCTCTCTCTCTCCCTCTTTCTCTGTTTATCTCTGTCTCTGGCCCAGCCTCTTCTGTATCCCCCGCCATCACCCTTACCTTTTCAGGCCAGGCCTTCACAGCTCTCCGCACTAGAGCAGAATCTTGGGGGCCCCCTTCATCCTCCCTACACAGATGCTCTCTGAGGGCTCGATGGGGAGACACATAGCAGGGAAGGGAAGGGAAGGGAGGGAGGGAAGGGGTGCGGCAGGGGTTGGAGGCTGTTTTGGGGCTTCCGCCCGAAGGAAGAAAGTGGCAAAGCCAGGAGCCATGTACACTCCACTGGATTCCTGCTGCGCAGTTCTCCTCCCCCGCCTGCCAAGGGCAGGGGAATGATTAAATCCCCCCCTCTTCCAGGCAAAATGAAGGAGGGCCGGTCATTCTCCCTCCTGGCCATTTCCGCCCCCGAAGCCTCCCCGGAGCCCCTTTTCTGCCAGAGGCCGAAATTTTCATGTAGGCTCCATGAACTGCCAGAGCACCCACCTGGGAATCAAAGACAGCACTGGTCAAAAGTGACCCCGAGGCTCCACTTGCCTCCATCTCCCACTCACCGACCGGATTCGCATAGCGCCAGTTAGTGGCTGGTCTTTCTGACCTCGGGGCCTGTGGTAGCGTTGGGCCAGACATGATTCGAGCCAGGTGAGGGATGGAGGGTTCCTGCTTAGTGGACCCAGGCAGCCTGGTTGCCAGGTGTTCTTTGGAGGGAGCCCCGAGAGCGGCTGGCGAGAGGGATGGGCAGCAGCAGCGGGCGAGGCTAGTTTGCGGGGTGGCCGGGGGATGGGGAGGTCAGAGCCAGGCTCGGGCAGGTCCCGGCCAGCCCTAGAAGTGCCAGCTGTGAGGGCTTCCTGGTGGGGAGCCAGCTGCCTACCTGCCGAGCCTGGTGGCAGGATATGGCCCTCTGGCATCTCTGCCTTCCAAATGCGCAGTTTCTTGGAAGCAATATGGAGAGTCTAAATATAAGGAGCAGAAATCTGTTGAGCGTAATCAGGGCTGGGAGGCTGCCATATTGGTTTTATGTCCAGCAGATGGCGCTGTCTTTCAATGTTTTCCAAAGTTTTTCATGTTTTTACCTGTCAGAGGTGTGACATGTATATAATATAGGTATAGAAAAACATGCCCGTAGTCGAATGCAACATTGTGTCAAAATTTGAAAGCAATCAGAGAAGAACTTTAGGAGATGTGCGGTTATGTACAAACGGACATTTACATTTTTATTTATATAGATTACCATACCAAAATCTAAATATCAATACCAATAGAAATTCCAACTCCATTTCTAACAAGACTATAGGGAATTCTTTAATTAGTGGGGGGAAATATTGCTGTGCTTCTAATTTTAGCACTAGCAGATATGGGGATGTCTAGTGAAAGACAACTCACAATTTTAGTGGCCCAACCTCTCCCAGAACCAGTTATTCCACCACAGGCATTAGAAGAACTTCATGGAGATGTTTCTTTGTTTATTCATGCATGTTATTTCTGTACCATGTTGATTCTTATGGATTCTAGGCAGTTTACAGATATTAAAATAGCAATAAAATAATCAAAAATTTTAAATTTTAAAAATAGAGCCTTGGTAGTACAGTGGTCTAAAGCATCCTGTTATTAAGACCAGCGGCCTGCAATTACTGCAGGTTCGAATCTCGCCAGGCTCAAGGTTGACTCAGCCTTCCATCCTTTTTAAGATAGGTAAATTGAGGACCCAGTTGTGGGGGCAATAAGCTGACTTTGTATAAATGTACAAAAGGATGAAGGCTATTGCTTAGCACATTGCTTAGCCCTGAGTCTCCGGAGAAGGGCGGCATATAAATCAAATTTAAAAAAAAAATTCAATAACATAATGACTAAGAATAAATCATAAGAAAAATGCACACATGTAGACCTAAATCTCTGTGGTCCTACACTCACTACTAGCTTCAAGAAAACCAGGAGAGTGACTGCCATTCTCTACTTAGGGCAGCTGTTCCTAAGGAGGGGAGCTGCAAGGAGAAGATGTGATATCACTCCCTGACTAACTGAAAGTTGGGGACTCTTGCAATCCAGGTTAGACAAACCATGGTCATCTGGAAAACTCAATGTCATAGATGCCCCATACTCAAGCTATAAATAAGTAATCATGACCAGAGGGACATTGGTAGCCACTGCAACTTTTGCAGCAATGATGTAATGTAGCAGATCTAAGAGTATATATTGAGCATACAGATATTGAATTCTAGACCAGTTGATGTTTTGATGGTATCCCTGGGGCAATGCCAGGAGGAGCTAATTAATTGTTTAATTACATGCCAAGAAGGCGGTATCCACTCTCAGAAATCACATAGATTGATTTTCTCCAGGAAATCTGCCCCAATCTTCAAATCTTCTAGCAATGCATCCATTGCCACAGTAACTGAATTGTTGTTGGTGATACTCTACCTCAGAGTTATCATTATAGAATCTATAATATAGATTCTGCTTCTAATTCTGAACAGAATTTGAACATAAATGGGACTAGGAACAAGCCCTGCGGGCTCCATCACAGCCTTTGAAAGCCTGACCTCTTTCCTTTGTCGCCATGATCGACAACGTCAGGCAGAAGTGGAACCACTGCCATGTGTAGCTCTTAATTTTACAACCTTGCAGGTGGTTGAAAATGCTAGTGAAATTGACAACAGGACTGAATAGCAAGAAGAGGGGTATCAAATTGTAGTTTTATGTTTCAACTCAAAGCAAAGTAAAGAATAATTATAGGAACTGGCTGAATTTATTTATGATGTTCCAAATAAATAATAGCCAAGAACTACTAAAAGTAATAAAAGCTCCATTACAAAGAATTTGAAGGCCTGACCTCTTTTCCCTGTCACCATTAACTGAAACTGTAACCTCAGACAGGAGAGGAACTACTACAATGTGGAGCCCCTGATTTGTAACCTTGCAGGTGGCTAAAAATCCTACCAGGCTCAACAGTGGGACTAAAAAGTAAGAATGATGGTATCAAGTATGGGGGTATAGGGGTATCAAATTGTAGCTTTTTATTTCAATTGGAAACCAAAGTGAAGGAGGAGAATAATTACAACAACTTTCTGAATTTATTTATGATCTTTCAAATAAATACAAGGCTACTAAAAGCACTTTTAATCAAGATGACTATTTTCACAGTATATTTTAGAACCTAACTGGCAGTTTTAAATTAGTTGTGCCCATCAGTAAGTATGTCTATTGATTAATATGTTCTTGTGGTGCTATATAGATATTTAAAATAGTAATATTGTTTTCTGTGCTTATAGAAATCAATGCCTACAATCTGATATGAGTGCACGTTTTCCTTTTTTCATATAATATATGATTTATTTTCTCTAGAAATTACATGCAACTCTCCAAGAATATCTAATGGTACTTTCCGACCTCAAAGAACTATATATCATGATGGGGATCTAATTCGAATTCAGTGTGACAGTGGATTTACTTTTGATCCAGATAATGGAGAAAAGGTGGTTGAATGCACAAAGAATGGATGGTCACCTCCACCAAAATGTATCAGTAAGTAGAACTAGTGTACATTACTATGATTGTAGAATGGCATATATATTGAACTTTGTACAAGTGTACTTTTTAATACAATTTTATATGATTTTCTAGTTTTCTGCCAAAGGGACATATTTCATCCAGAGCATTTTAACAGTATTTACATATATATAATGTACTTTTCAGAGTATAAGATGCACCTTTTTACCCCCAAAAAGAGGGTGAAAATCTGGGTGTGTCTTATAGTCCGAATCAGAGGTGGGTTTCAGCAGGTTCTGACCAGAGAACAGTTCTGGAGAATTGGTCATAGCGAAAATTTTGAGTAGTTCAAAGAACCAGTGGTAAAAATTCTGACTGGCCCCGCCTCCATCTATTCTCTGCTTCCCAAATCCCAGCTGATCAGGAGGAAGTGGGGATTTTGTAGTAACCTTCCCCTGGATTGGGGGCGGAATGGAGATTTTACAGTATACTTCCCCTGCCATGCCTACCAAGCCATGCCCACCAAGCCATGCCATGCCAACCAAGCCATACCCATAGAACTGGTAGTAAAACATTTGAAACCCACCATCGGTCTGAATGTAGCTCTGCCCACCCACCTTCGGATATTTTTGGGCTCCGTGTGTCATATTTTTATGTGGTTCCAGGTGGCAGGGATCTGGGTCAGGGCACAGCCTGAGGAATGACCCTCTTTGGGATGGCTTGGGGAGGGGGTAGCTTCGGCAAACAAGATGGGCCCCATGGTTCGCAGCTGGTCCGCCCTCTGGCTGCCCAGTGGGCAGCTCAGGGCAAACAATGGCCATGATGACTTCACTCCCCAGCAATGTAAGGAGATGCTGAGCTCTCTCTGTGCCCGGGAGCCGAACTGAGCGGGAGCCCCTAAAGTGAAATGTCCCTCCTTTCCAGCCACCGCCACCCGTTGGCCCAATTCCCCAATGCAATTCACAGAGCTATGTTTCAGGCAGCGGCTGGTTCCCCTGCAATGTGCATCAGGGAACAGGGAATCATTTTTGGATTCGGGGACGGAATTGCAGCACTGCCACGTGAAAATGCTTTTCTCCCCAATGCACATTGCAGAGCTGTGCGCCCTCCTCCTCCTTCTCAGCAGACTCACTTCTCTTTCCTCCTGGCCAGACCCATTGCCTTAAACGCGATGCACTTTTTTTGCTTCTGCGTGCCCCATTTTTGGAATCAGGAAGGAAAGCATTTTTGGGTGGCAGACTCGTGATCCCCTTTCTGATTCCAAAAATGGGGCGTGGAATATCGTGGACCCTACAATCTGAGTCTAGGGCCTGGCAATTATAGTCCCAATCTTCTTCTTCTTCTTCTTCTTCTTCTTCTTCTTCTTCTTCTTCTTCTTCTTCTTCTTCTTCTTCTTCTTCTTCTTCTTCTTCTTCTTCTTCTTCTTCTTCTTCTTCTTCTTCTCCTTCTCCTTCTCCTTCTCCTTCTCCTTCTCCTTCTCCTTCTTCTCCTCCTCCTCCTCCTCCTCCTCCTCCTCAAAATGTTCAAAATCCATATATACAATATATTCTCTGGTTACAGTTCTTTACAGTAATATTCATCATAATCATAATAGTATTTTCTAATGGTAGTTTCATAATAACAGTTCTTTTTCCTCATAACATTGATACATACTAATTAGTAATACTAATCAAAATTAATAAATTACAGTAAACAACCATAATAGTGAGATTAATCTTTCTCTTGTAATCTTCAAGATTCTAACTCCAGTTTCTCTTATTTAACTATTATCTATCATAGTTTGTTTTACTTGTTCCTCTTCCATTCTAATAGTTAATAAATAATTATAAAAAAATTCAATCAGTTTATCCTCTGGTCCTGTTAAAATTTGATCCAACTCTGTTGGTTCTTTTAAAAAACCATACATTTTGGCATCTTTACGGTATCTAGATTGTATCTGTGGATGCGGCCACCATGCTAAATTTATCCCTTGGTTATTCAATTCCTATTTGTTTTTCAATTCCCCCTTCTCATTTAAAATATCTCTATACCTTACAATTTTTCCATGTCCATCACATTTGGATATGCTAGTGCCTCCATCGTGGAGAGCCAGACTGGCATTTTCAAGAAATGTTTTTCCTTGATTTTTGCCCATACTGAGAGTAGGGCATTTCTAATGTAGTGTCCCTGAAAGTATTTATGTGCTATATATTTCTCATGCCATAGAAAGGCATGCCAGTTGTAAATCGTGTCCCTACAGTACACCTAATTGTCTATATCTCAGGATTATCCATTCTTTTAGCCAGGTAAGGGAAGCTGTTTGATAGTATAGTTCCCAGTTTGGCAGCCCAAAACATCCTGTATTGATAGAGTCTTGCATTAATTTCAACCTAATCCTTGCCTTTCTGCCTTGCCATATAAATTTGGTTACCATTCTATTTAATTCCTTGAAGTATTTCCTTTCTAGCTTTATTGGAATTGTTTGGAACAAGTACAACAGTCTCGGTAAGATATTCATTTTGTCCCAGTCTTTAAGAAAGGAAAAGAGATGAAGGAAGCTGGTTTTAAAGAAGATAGCACTGATTGAAAAATATTCAGTCAACAATGTATCATTGTATGCTGCCCTCATTAATCTTGAAGCAGCTTTTGACTCTGTATTCAGGACCAAATTATGGGAGTAGCTGGAAGTTGCATCAATTGATTATCTCCATTTAGAGGTGTGGAAGTGCACTGATTAGAATTTTCACTGCTCGCTGCCAGGTGTTTGAATCTGATCAGCTCGAGGTTAACTCAGCCTTCTGAGGTCAGTAAAAAAATTTTTGAAAAGTTTTTCAGATTTCCAGTTTTATTTCTTATACAGATAATATAAATTGTACATTTTCTTATACATAATTAATCATACATATACATGCTTTCCTTAAAGAAAGCATTAAATAAGGCATTTTAATTACATTCGGAATTGCTCTTCTACCCTTTCTTCCCTCATTTCACAACAAACCTTCTTCTTCTCCTCCTCTTTCCCTTCCCTCCCTCCCTCCTCTCCTCTCCTACTGTCTCCTTCCTCTTCTCCTACCTCATCCTACTTCCCCTTCCTTTCCTCCATTACTCTCTTCTTTTCCCCTTCTCACCTTCTCTCCTACTCCTGTCCCCTACCCTTCCTTCCTCTCCTTTTCCCTTTCTTCCATTCCTCTCTGTCCCTCTCCTCTTCCTACCCTCTACTCCTCTACTCCTCTCTCCTTTCTATCTTCTTTGCTGTGGAATATTCTTCTTGTTTGGTATCCGAGCAACTCCTGTATTCTAATAGTATACACTTTCTTTCAATTTCTTTTCAGATTTATTCTATCAGTGCTATCATCATAATTGTACATTTATTCTTATTATCTTCTTTCTTTCCCCCCCATCCCCCTTTATCATTTACTCAGGTGTCATCTGGGTTTCTATTTCTTTTTTATCCTGTCCCTCATTTAACTTTCTATTATCTAAATAATTTATCTATCCTCTTAACTTCATATTTTTTTTCTAACAGGGGTGAAATGCTCCTGGTTCAGACCGGATCACCCGATCTAGTAGCGATGGAGGCAGGTGGTTTGGAGAACCGGTAGCAAAAATCCCTCCCCTCCACCATTGCCCAGCTGAGCCACGCAATCATCAGAGGCTTTTTTAAAATTTATTTTTAAAAGCATTTTTTCTACAACCTCTTTGGTCTTTAAAAGTTAAAAAAAAGCCTCTGATCATCGGGCGGCTCAGCTGGGATCATCAGAGACTTTTAAAAGCATTTTTTCTACAACCTCTTTGGCCGAAGAGGTTATAGAAAAAATGTTTTTAAAAGGAAAAAAAGGCTCTGCTGATCAGGCAAGTCAGCTGGGATTGTCAGAGGCTTTAAAAAAGAGAGAGAGAAAGCCTCTGCCGATCAGACAAGTCACCTGGGATCGTCAGAGGCTTTAAAAGCATTTTTTTTACAACCTCTTCAGCTGAAGAGGTTGTAGAAAAAGTGGTTTTAAAAGTAAAAAAAAAGTTGGCCATGCCCACTCAGTCATATTACACCCCCCACCAAGCCACATCCACAGAAGCTGTAGTAACAAATTTTACATTTCACCACTGTTTTCTAACCATATATAAAATCTTCCCCATGTCTTGAAATACACTGATTCCTCTTTATCTCTTATTCTTAAAGTTAATTTATTCATTTTCGCACAGTCTAAAATCTTTTTACTCTTTCCCATACTACCAACAAACCATTCCTTACACAATGTCTCTGGAAGTATCCATGGATCCATTTTTTTTCCATACCATAAGAAAGGATGCCATCCTAGTTGTAAATCATGTCCTTCCAAAGTCAACAGTCTTGTATTTCTCAATAAGATTCATTCTTTAATCCAAGTTAACATCGCCACTTGGCGATACAATTCCCAATTTGGAAGACCAAATCCTCCTCTAATTCTGGAATCTTGAAGCAATTTAAGGTTAATTCTCACTTTTTTCCCTATATTTGTTTGGATTGTATTGTCTGTTTGATGTAAAATGCTACTCCTCTTTTGCTTTGACAAGCCAAAGTTATATACGATGTCTCTAATTTTATTCGCTCCAAAAGTTTTTTATGTTGCTTTCTAATATGCACTTCTTGTAAGCATATAATTTCTAATTTTAGCTTGTCTATTTTATTGAATATTTTCCTTCTCTTTGTTGCTAAGTTTAATCCATTTATATTCAAAGATATTATTTTAATTTCTTCTTCCATTTCTTATTTATTTATTTGTTTTGTCCATCTAGTCATTCTTATCTCCCTTAGTTCCTTAACTTCTTTCACCCTCACTCCTTCTCTTAATGCTCTCTCTTGTTCTTTCATTGTCTCTCTTGGTTGTTCTTTCTTCTCCTCCTGTTGTTCATCCCCTTTTTCTTTCCACAACCTTCCTTCCTCTTGGACATCTATATATTGTTTATAAAATAACTCTGCTTTCTCTACTGAATCTAATCTGTATCTTTGTTCTTGCCAGTTCACCAATATCCTTTCTGGAATCAACCATCTAAAATTTATTTTTCTCTTTATTAAACATTTCATGAGAAATTGATATTCTTTTCTCAGATCTCTCACTCTTCTTGGAATTTGTTTCAGTGCCACTACTTCTCTCCCTTTGTATTTTATCGTCGTGTTTCTCATCAATTGCAATATCCCTGTTCTCAGTGTTTTCTTGGTGAATCTGACATGAATTTCTCTAGGAAGATTATTCTCATCACATATCTTGTGTGCACTCTGTATATCTCATCGATTCTACTTAATATCCCTTCCTTACTTTCTTCCATTGCTTCTGCTATTATCTCTGCAATTTTCTCTGCTAAATTTTCTCCCTTTTCTTCTTCAATGTTTTGAAATCTTAAATAAAAATCAGCTTTATCCATTTCCAGGGTTATAATTGTTTTTTCCTGATTTTTATCAGTAATTGTAAGTCTATAGTCCATCTCTTCAATTTTTTTGTTGCTTTTTCTTTTTCTTCCATTTGCTGTAATCATTGTTCATTTTTCCCTATCATTTCTTTAACTTCTTTCAATTCTCCTACCATTTTTTCCATATTTCCTTCCATTTTTTTCCATTCTCCCATCTACCTTGTCTAATCTTGTCTTAAAATCTTGTCATAGTCTGTAGCATATTTTTTTTAATTCTGTGTTGACTTTGTCTTGATGTGATGCAATTTCTGTTGTCTTTTGCCCTGTAGTACCAGGTGTTGTTGATATTGATGGTAATGATAAATATGTTTTTTCTTCACCTTATATTTTTTCAAATATTACTACCCAATTTTATAATCCAAATACTTGATTTCTTTAAATTCAAAATGCCCTATCAGACTCTTCAGGTTCTTGATACTCTAATCCACATAGATTTTATCCGTAAACCATACAAAAAGCCAAGAACAATCAAACAGCCCAAAAGGGCGAAAAGAGAAGAAAAAAAGAGAAAGAAGAGAAAGAAAGAAAAAAAGGAAGGAAGGAAGGAAAGAAAGAAAGAAAGAAAGAAAGAAAGAGAAAGAAAGAATGAAAGAAAAGGTAAAACCAGTGCAAAAATAAAAATTCACTAGTCCAAAGCCCAGCTGTTTGCCCAAAATATCCAACCAGGCAATAAAAAGATGAAAAAACATATCTCCCCCCAAAAATATTAAAAAATAGAAAAAACAAAAACCCTGCCAATGAACTCTTTTAAGTCCAGGAAGAGGGAATTTCTACATGAAAAAAGGAAAAGGAAAAGGCATAAAAAGAGAAAAACCAGAAAGAAAAAATAATATTCTAAAATACCACAATTCCAAAATCTTCCAAAATTTATAACTCCATCAAGTGAAAGGAAAAAACGAATAGCTTTCTTTCTTTTTTCCCCCTGCTATATATTCCCCCTTCTGTTACAAAGTCACAAGACTACTTCTTATCAAAATCTTCTTGCCAGTTTCCAAAACATCCCAAGGTCACTCCCTTCTCATCTTTTTATTTATTTATTTATTTATTTATTTATTTATTTATTTATTTATTTATTTATTTATTTATTTATTTATTTATTATCCGCATTTCTATGCCACCCAACTCTCCGAGGACTCTGGGCGGCTTACAACAAGGACAATATGAACAATATACAATAAGAGATGTTAAAAAAAACCATACACACCACTCATGGCCGGATCTGGCAAGATCGCAGCGGCGAGATCAACGGCCCCAAGCCTGCTGGAAAAGCCAGGTTTTCACCATTTTCCGGAAGGCCAGTAGGGTGGGAGCAGTCCGGGCCTCAGGAGGTAGCTGGTTCCAGAGAGCCGGGGCAGCCACAGAGAAGGCCCTCCCCTGCGGACCTGCCAGCCGACATTGTTTAGCTGATGGGACCCAGAGGAGGCTAACTCTGTGGGATCTTACTGGTCACTGGGAACTATGCAGTAGAAGACGGTCTCGAAGATAGCCTGGCCCTAAGCCATATAGTGCTTTAACGATAATAACAACACCTTGAATTGTGACATGAGACCGATAGGAAGCCAGTGCAGCTCACGGAGGAGTGGTGTAATGTGGGAGTACCTAGGTGCACCCCCGACCACTTGAGCGGCTGCATTCTGGACCAACTGTAATCTCCGAACACTTTTCAGAGGTAGCCCTATGTAGAGCACGTTGCAATAATCCAACTGTGAGGTGACAAGGGCATGAGTGACTGTGAGAAGAGCCTCCCGATCCAGGTAGGGTCGCAATTAGTGTACAAGGCGAACCTGTACAAATGTCCCCTTAGCCACAGCTGCCAGGTGTTGCTCTAATCTCAGCTGTGGGTCAAGGAGGACACCCAAATTGTGAACCCATTCTGAGGGGGACAGCTTCTCCCCCCCCGGGTTAAGGATGGACAATCGACATGGTCCTTGGGAGGCAATACCCACAGCCACTCGATCTTGTCTGGGTTAAGTCTGAGCCTGTTGACTCCCATCCAGACTCTCACAGCCGCCAGGCACTGGCACATCACATCCACTGCTTCACTGAAATGATGCGGAGTGGAGATATACAGCTGGGTATCATTGGCATACTGCTGATATCCCACCCCGTATTGTCAGATGATCTCCCCTAGCAGTTTCATGTAGATGTTGAATAGAAGGGGAGAGAGGATTGGGCCCTGAGGCACCCCACAAACGAGGGGCCTAGGGGTCGACTTTTGTCCTCCTATCAACACCGACTGAGACCAACCAGAGAGATAAGAGGAGAACCACCGTAATACGGTGCCTCCCACTCCCAACTCCCTTAGTCAGCCTAGTAGGATACCATGGTCGATGGTGTCAAAAGCTGCTGAGAGGTCAAGTAGCACCACGATAGAGGAATGACCCCCATCACTGGCTCACCAAAGATCATCCATCAGCGCAACCAAAACAGTTTCCGTGCTGTAGCCAGGTCTGAAGCCAGATTGAAAAGGGTCCAGATAATCCGTTTCATCCAATGTCCATCGGAGCTGAAGTGCCACCACTTTCTCTACAACCTTCCCCACAAAGGGTAAATTGGAGACTGGATGAAAGTTTTTTAATTCTGCTGGGTCTAAGGAAGGCTTCTTGAGGAGGGGCCTTACAACTGCTTCCTTTAATGGTTGCAGAAAAGACCCCTCCCTTAAGGAAGCATTAACTACAGTCAGCAGCCAGCCTCGTGTCGCCAGCCAGGAGGGGCATGGGTCCAACAAACAAGTGGAGGAATTCATTGCACCCACAGCCTTGTCCACTTCCTCAGGTGTCACAGGCTCAAACTCATCCCACACAATATGACTAAGACCTGCCCTGGTCATCTCGGTCAGAATTGCCCAATCAGAGTCCAGGTCCATCCGAATCTGAGCGACTTTATCCAACAGAAACTGCACAAATTCCTCAGCTCTACCCTGTAAGGGCTCCTCCATTCCCCCTACATTAAGGAGAGAGCCTTTGTCCAATATATCTCTTTAATTTCCTCTGCAATCCAAAATAGTCTTAAAAGAGAGAAAAAATAAACCCCCAGCTTCGAAACTCCAAACTCAAATTTTCAAATTATATTTCTTTAACCAAAAATGCCTCTTTTCCCAATCTGCTTTCAATTTGTTAAATTACTTTTTCAGCTTTTGTTAATTAGCTTTTATTAAAGGCTTCAGCTT
Organism: Pantherophis guttatus; assembly: GCF_059756535.1. Lineage (NCBI taxonomy): Eukaryota > Metazoa > Chordata > Lepidosauria > Squamata > Colubridae > Pantherophis > Pantherophis guttatus. Next base: position 94,169,970 of record NC_142065.1, read on the forward strand.
CTTCACAGCTGTTCTGGAGGTGGGGAGGTAGTCTTTTTCCACTCCCTCCCCTCTCTCTTTGCCAAGTTTCTCAAGTAAAATAGTTTTAAAAGTTCAGGAGTTAAATATATAAAGGAATCTTGTTTCCAAGACCACAGTTTCTCACCCAGATGATCACCTCGTTCTTTTTTCCTTCTCTTCTTGTGTTTGGCCACCCGGCTTTTGACAGCTCCTAATGACTGTATTCCCTTGCTGCTGGGTCGGAGGCTGATGCAGACACTTCAGGGAACTTGCGACTTCCCTGTTTGTGCCTGTCTGTGCCTCCGTTCTTCACTGTCCCTACAGGACAGCTATGATCCCTGGGGATCTCCTAAAGCAGCTGAGATATCAGCATTTTCCAGGAGCCCTGGAATTTGCTGTACCGCTGCTGGCACTGGCCACACCCCCTCTGATGTGAGGACCCAGAGTGTTGGGGGCAATATATTGACTCTGTAATCTGCTTAGAGAGGACTGTAAAGCACTATGAAGCAATATATAAGTCTAAGAGCTATTATTATTGCTATTTAATTTGTGCCTTGCACATCAATAAGACATTTACGGTCAGGTACAATATGCAAGAATTTCACTCAAAACCACTTACAACTCAAATGGGAGTTAAAACATATTTATTTTGGTTCCCCTGCTTTTCAATTCTATATCAATGGTATAGTGAGGTGTCCAAATGATATTTCCATCCCCCTAAAGTAGGAGATTAAAGTACTGCCCTGCTGCTCTATACAGATGATGCTATAGTTCTTTCCAGAATAGCAATACACCTCAAAAGTGTTATGAGAAATCTGGTCTCATATTTTGGTCATTTCTGTTTCAGTCTGAAATTGTGGCTTCACTATTGACCCATCATTTCTATTTGAAGGTCTTTGTATTTTTTCTCTAGTTCTTTCTCTTCTTTTTTTCTGTCAGAAGAGAACCAGCCAGAGTTCTTTGTCTTTCTTACCAACAATTGTTAAGTGTGGGTGTTATATAGCAGGTCTTGTCTGTTTGAATTCTAAAGTCCCAGAGAAGTTTAGCTTCTTCTTCTATTTTGTGATGCCACCAGTTCTTGTTTGCAGGCAAGTAGTATATCTTGCAGATCTTCCAATGCATCATTATGGGTACTTTGTCATAACTTTGCTGTAATCCATTTGTGCAATCTTCTTGCAGCAGCTAACTAGGTGATTCGCTGTTTCTTCAGCTTTTTGCCAAGGCAGCACTTGCTGTGTGATGCTGTCTTCCCAACTCTGCCTTTGTTTGTATTTGTTCTTATTATCAGTAGTATGGTTTACTGCTGTCTACCAGATATTTGGCATTTTTATCCACCTAATCCTTATTTTTTGCAGTTGTATTTGTTATTATAGCAGTAGTAATAGTGCTGTTAGTTATATATTTAAGTATCAGTAAGCAGTTGAAAATTTCACAAAGGTTTGATGAACTGAACTGTTGGGGACCCTTTCTTTAGACATTAGCCTTCCTCAGCCAAATTTCTTCTAGGCTTGATATACCTCTGCCTGCCTTCCTATCTTAGGGCAATTGCTCGATTGCTACTGCTTCAACCACTTACCTTCCAGGTGATATTGTTCTCTGGCATCTTCCCCATATACTTGTGTTTTGTTTTTGTTTATTTGTAAAACGTTTTTCTTTATTTTTTACACATACACACATACAAACATACAATGTATTTTTGTTGATCAGAGTATTTGGCCAGTTAACAAATTAAAACAATTTTTAATTTTTACAACTAAGATTACCATTTCTATACCTTCTTTTTGCCATAGTGTTCACTTTCATCTTCCCCCCCCAATTTTACCCTTTATTTTCATCTCTAATTTTAACCAAATTCTAATTTTCCTTCTATTCTATATTAAACCCCAATCCATCCTCAGAATAATTAATTTTGTGATGTTACAATTGTTCAGTTCTTACAAGAATAGTGAGCCCACTTATTTTATGACTTACATTTTCTTAAGTAATACAGTCCAACATTTTAATATAATTGGTTATTTCTACCAGTAACTTTTATATTTATATATTCAAACACTTAATGAAAAAGGAAAAAAGAAAAACGAATATAGGCATGGCTGTTCCAATTAGTTCCATTTTCATACATCAAATAATTTCCCCATATGTTCCTCCAAACCACATCTTAATCATTTCTACTTCATCACAATATATCATTAAAACTATTTCATCTATTACAATTTCCTTAATTAAATTTTAAAAATATTCTGATTGTTATCCTCTACTTGCTTCCCCTATGAATTATTTCAAATCCTCACTTAATCATTTTTATACACACCACCATAAACCATTAACAATATTTCAATTATTACATTTTAAACTTATTCATATTTCTCAAAAAAGAAAACAAAACAAAGCTCATCATTATCTAGATTTCAAAAATATAAATGATAATATTCCAATTATTATACAGTTCATTTTCACCATCATATACTTTACCGTTATTACTTGCTACAATTCACATTTCAGTTCTAAATGTATACCACAAATTCCTCTTTCATTTCATTTCCTTTTCTCCCTTTTCAATTTTATATTTATCTTTTTCTTTCCCCTTCTTTCCTGCACTTTAAAATCCTGATCTCTCCTATGTTGCCTTATGTTGCCCATTGTTCCCTCTCTCTTTTTTCTTTTTTTATTTCACCACTGTTTAGCCCGCTGTTTAACCCAATATTGTCATTCTGTATATCAAAGTTCTGAATTCTTCTCTTCTGCCCTATATTTCCTCTTTCTCTCTTTTGTGTTTTTTCACTGTAAATCCCAGTGTAATCATTTAAATTCTTTATATCCTTTCTATTCCACTCTTCTTTCCATGTTTGTCTTTTTCTATCCTCCCTATTTCTTTCATTGTTAATCCCAATGTAATCTTTAAAAACCCCTTTTTTATTATTACTATCCACATATTCAAATACATTTTCACATTTGGTCTCATTTTCTTTATCTTCTTTATCTTCAGCCTTTGAGTCTCGCTTCCTCCTCTTTCTCGTTTTTTATGTCCTCAGATTTTGTTTCCCCATGTATAATTGTAATTATTTCTCTTATTTCCATTTTCTTTTTTTCCCAAAACCAAACATAAAAATAAAATCATCCATTACAATTACAGAAAGTGTATCGACCGGTTACAAATCTTTTATGCTTAATCCCATATTCATCATTTACAAGTTGTCTCATGTTTATCAATCTATTGTATTTCTTTGTATTATTATTCTCATTTGTCATTTAACAACGGCATTTTCATCCCATTAAAAAAAAGAGCTCTTTTCATATATTATATTATTGCCTTTGTTCCATACTTCATAATTCATTTCCATTTTTTATTATCTAACCATTGATAAAACAAATCCCATATCATATAATATTGTTTGTCTTCTTTTTTTTTTTTTTATTGCAAAAGTTTTACAATTACATTTTCACCCCTTTTTTCACCCCCCCACCTCCCTCCCCAAACTTCCCGTCCTCCCTAACCCTCCCTAACCCTCCCCCCCAGACTTCCCTATTATGTACTCATAACTAATAACACTGATATATATACCTGAACCCATCCCTCCCCCTATATAATTTTCCCTCTTTGTCTCTTTATATTAAAATATTTCTAATACATTGTTTTCAAATAAAAGCTATTTGATACTTTCTAATTTGGTATTTGTTCTGAACATATTCTATCCACCTTTTCCATTCCCATTCATAAGTCTCTTGTGAACAATCTTTTAAATATGCTGAAATCTTCGCCATCTCTGCAAAACTGGCCATCTTCGAAGTCCATTCCTCGATAGTAGGCAAAGCTTCATTCTTCCAATATTTACCTATCAACAATCTTGCTGCTGTTATCATATACAATATTAATTTTGTTTCATCCCGTGTAAAACCCTTAACTATGCCCAATAAAAACAATTGTGGAGAAAATTGAATTTTTTTCTTCAAAACGTTCTGCATGACCCACCATATTTTTATCCAAAAAGCCTTAACTTTCCTACAGGTCCACCAAACATGATAATACGTAGCATCCAAACATTCACATCTCCAACATTTTGGCTGAACATTAGGGTACATACATGACAACTTTTTAGGATCTAAATGCCATCTATAAAACATTTTATAAAAATTTTCCCTCAGATTCTGCGACTGTGTAAATTTAACATTCTGAACCCAAATTTTTTCCCATGTTTCCAACATCACTGGTTCTTCAAAATTTTGTGCCCACTTAATCATGCAATCTTTAACTAATTCCGTTTCTGAATCCCTTTCTAGCAAAACATTATAAAGCCTTTTAATATGCATTAGACCTTTCTCTCTTATATGTCTAACCAATTCTTCCTCATGCAACATAATACCAGTTTTTTGGTCCTCTTTCCATCTCAATTGTAATTGATTATATTGTAACCAGGTTAAATTAATCCCTTCATCCAACAGTGTCTGCAATGTCTTCAACTGCCATCTGCCCGCATCTGTAAAAAGAACCTCTTTGTATAAAAACCCCCCGAGTGACATTATATTTGTATTCCACAAGGTATGACCAAGATCCAGCCATAGCGGTATTTTATAATCCCATTTGAGTCGGTGCTTCTTCCAAACTCTCATCAAAGAGTCTCTAAGTATATGACTTTTAAATACTTTATCAACTTTGTCATCATAAAATAGGTAAGCATGCCATCCAAATTCAAGATCAAAACTTTCTGCATTCAATATTCCAGCCTTTTTACCCCCAAACCAATCACTTGTTAAAGTTAAAGCTGCTGCATCATAATATAACTGTAGGTTTGGAAGTTTAAGGCCTCCTCTTTCTGGAACATCTTGCATAATTTTCAATTTCACTCTCGGCTTTTTCTCGTTCCAGACGAACTTATTAAGTCCAGTTTGCCAAACTTTCAGTTGTTTATCACTTTTAAGCACCGGAATCATTTGAAACAAAAACAGAAATCTTGGCAACATGTTCATCTTAACTGCTGCTATTCTTCCAAGTAAAGACAGTTGCAGCTTTTTCCAAGTCTCCATGTCTTTCTGAACCTCTCGCCACAACACCTCGTAGTTATTTTGAAACAATTTCATATTTGATTCTGCAACCTGAACTCCAAGATATTTTACCTTAGGTACAATTTCAAAACCTGCCCTCCTTTCAAGCTCATGTTTACGATCTTGTGTCATATTTTTGACTATCATTTTAGTCTTTTTTGAATTCAGTCTAAAACCTGAAACTCTACCATAATCTTGTATAATGTCATTCATCAGGATTGTTGATTCCATTGGTTGTGATAGGGTAACCACCAGATCATCTGCAAATGCCTTTATTCTATAATCCTCTTGCCTTATCATTATACCTTTCAAAATTTTTGAGTCCCGTATTGTATTTAGCAAGACTTCCAATGTTAAAATAAATAAAAGTGGGGACAACGGACATCCCTGTCTTGTTCCTTTTTCAATTTTAAACTCTGTCGTCAAACTTCCATTAATAATAATCTGTGCTTTTTGCTCTTGATAAATTGCTGAGATCGCCTGTATAAATTGGTCCCCAAAGCCCATCTTTTTTAAAGTCTTTAATAGAAAATTCCAATCCACTCTATCAAAGGCCTTCTCCGCATCCAAAAAAAACAGCACTGCAGAAATCTGTTTATTCTTATCAAGATATTCCAATAAGTCTATTACTTGCCTTACATTGTCCTTCATATATCTGCCCTCAATAAATCCCTGTTTGTGCCTGTCTGTGCCTCCGTTCTTCACTGTCCCTACAGGACAGCTATGATCCCTGGGGATCTCCTAAAGCAGCTGAGATATCAGCATTTTCCAGGAGCCCTGGAATTTGCTGTACCGCTGCTGGCACTGGCCACACCCCCTCTGATGTGAGGACCCAGAGTGTTGGGGGCAATATATTGACTCTGTAATCTGCTTAGAGAGGACTGTAAAGCACTATGAAGTAATATATAAGTCTAAGAGCTATTATTATTGCTATTTAATTTGTGCCTTGCACATCAATAAGACATTTACGGTCAGGTACAATATGCAAGAATTTCACTCAAAACCACTTACAACTCAAATGGGAGTTAAAACATATTTATTTTGGTTCCCCTGCTTTTCAATTCTATATCAATGGTATAGTGAGGTGTCCAAATGATATTTCCATCCCCCTAAAGTAGGAGATTAAAGTACTGCCCTGCTGCTCTATACAGATGATGCTATAGTTCTTTCCAGAATAGCAATACACCTCAAAAGTGTTATGAGAAATCTGGTCTCATATTTTGGTCATTTCTGTTTCAGTCTGAAATTGTGGCTTCACTATTGACCCATCATTTCTATTTGAAGGTCTTTGTATTTTTTCTCTAGTTCTTTCTCTTCTTTTTTTCTGTCAGAAGAGAACCAGCCAGAGTTCTTTGTCTTTCTTACCAACAATTGTTAAGTGTGGGTGTTATATAGCAGGTCTTGTCTGTTTGAATTCTAAAGTCCCAGAGAAGTTTAGCTTCTTCTTCTATTTTGTGATGCCACCAGTTCTTGTTTGCAGGCAAGTAGTATATCTTGCAGATCTTCCAATGCATCATTATGGGTACTTTGTCATAACTTTGCTGTAATCCATTTGTGCAATCTTCTTGCAGCAGCTAACTAGGTGATTCGCTGTTTCTTCAGCTTTTTGCCAAGGCAGCACTTGCTGTGTGATGCTGTCTTCCCAACTCTGCCTTTGTTTGTATTTGTTCTTATTATCAGTAGTATGGTTTACTGCTGTCTACCAGATATTTGGCATTTTTATCCACCTAATCCTTATTTTTTGCAGTTGTATTTGTTATTATAGCAGTAGTAATAGTGCTGTTAGTTATATATTTAAGTATCAGTAAGCAGTTGAAAATTTCACAAAGGTTTGATGAACTGAACTGTTGGGGACCCTTTCTTTAGACATTAGCCTTCCTCAGCCAAATTTCTTCTAGGCTTGATATACCTCTGCCTGCCTTCCTATCTTAGGGCAATTGCTCGATTGCTACTGCTTCAACCACTTACCTTCCAGGTGATATTGTTCTCTGGCATCTTCCCCATATACTTGTGTTTTGTTTTTGTTTATTTGTAAAACGTTTTTCTTTATTTTTTACACATACACACATACAAACATACAATGTATTTTTGTTGATCAGAGTATTTGGCCAGTTAACAAATTAAAACAATTTTTAATTTTTACAACTAAGATTACCATTTCTATACCTTCTTTTTGCCATAGTGTTCACTTTCATCTTTCCCCCCCCCCAATTTTACCCTTTATTTTCATCTCTAATTTTAACCAAATTCTAATTTTCCTTCTATTCTATATTAAACCCCAATCCATCCTCAGAATAATTAATTTTGTGATGTTACAATTGTTCAGTTCTTACAAGAATAGTGAGCCCACTTATTTTATGACTTACATTTTCTTAAGTAATACAGTACATGAATACATAATTCATTTCCATTTTTTATTATCTAACCATTGATAAAACAAATCCCATATCATATAATATTGTTTGTCTTCTTGTTCTCTAATTTCAAATGTCAATTTACTCATTTCAGCACATTCCATAATTTTCTTAATAACCTCATCATCAGTAAGTAGCTTCTCTCCTTTCCAATTTTTAGCAAATACAATTCTAGTTGCTGTTAAAACATTCACAATTAAATATTGCAGTTCTTTGCTATATGTTTCTGGTAAGATCCCCAATAAAAATATCTCTGGTTTAAAGTCAATGTGTTTCTTTATCATTTTTTCCAACCACGTCTGTATCTTAGTCCAATATCTCTTGGCTTCTACACATGTCCACCACATATGGTAGTATGATCCTGGAGTCTGATGGCACTTCCAACATTTTTCTGATTTATTCTTGGACATTCTGGCTATCCTCGTCGGGGGTAGATACCACCTGTAAAACATCTTATACAAATTCTCCTTATATGCTGTTGACATTGTCATTTTATAATTTTGCAACCACAATTTTTGCCATTTCTCTAAATCAATCCCATGATCAAAATTTTTCCCCCAGGCAATCATTGTTTCATTAACTTGTTCTTCTTCCAGTTTTACTTCTAATAGATAACCATACAGTTTTTTAATTACATAGTCATCAGAACTTGTTAAAATTTTATCTAAATTCATCAAATTACTGTAAAAACCCTCTGTCTTAGAATCTTTGTCGTATCTAGACTGTATTTGCATATATCAAAACCAATCCATTTTTATCTCTTGTTCTTCTAATTCTTGCTTCGATTTAAGTTCACCCTTTTCATTCAATAATTCACAATCTCTAACAATTTGTTCCTTTCTAAATGTTATTGAGTGTTAGAATGCTTCAATATTCAATACTTCAATGCTCCGGACGGCTCCTGATCTCCGCTCCTTCTGTCGGGACCTGAAGACTTGGCTGTTCAAGTAAATAGGCTGACTCTGATTCTGGGTTTTATTATTTATTATTTATTAGTTAATTTGGTTTAAAATGGGATTTTGTTGTACATGTTTTTAACTTGTGTTCGCCGTCCTGAGTCCTTCTGGAGAAGAGCGGCATATAAATACATGAAATAAATAAATAAATAAATAAATAAATAAATAAATAAATAAATAAATAAATAGTAGATAACCAGACTGGAATTTTTAAATAATGATATTTTTTGATCTTCTCCCAATTTGATAACAAAGATTCTCGTATAACATGTCTTCTAAAATAACCCTGTGTTTTTGTACTCTTATACCACAAAAAAGCATGCCAGCCCAACAGCAAATCATGTTCTTCTAAGGTCAACAATCTAGCATTTCTTAACGTTATCCATTCTTTAATCCACATCAAATTACTAGCTTGATAGTATAATTCCCAATCCGGCAAACCAAAACCTCCTCTTGTTCTAACATCTTGCAACAATTTTAGTTTTATCCTCGCCTTTTTACCCTGCCAAATATATTTTAACACAATTTTATTTAAATCTTCAAAATACTCTTTTCCCAACCTAATTGGGATTGTCTGGAACAAATATAAAATTCTAGGCAATATATTCATTTTGATAGTTGATATCCTTCGTATCAATGATAATTGCAAGTTCTCCCATTTTGCCAAATCTGTCACTATCTGCTGTTTAAGCTTATTATAATTATTCTTCTTAAGTGTACTACACCTTGCTGTCAAATGTATCCCCAAATACTTTACCTTGCTCGTGACCTGCATCCTTGATACTTCCACCAGCTTTTCTTTTTGTTTTTTAACATATTTTTTGTCAAGATCTTTGTTTTATCTTTCTTTATTTTCAAACCTGCCACCTTACCAAATTCTCCTATTTTGTCTATCAGTTTGTTTATTGATTCAAATGGATCTTCCAAAATAAACACCAGAGCCAGCAGAGCCTTGGTAGTACAGTGGTTTAATGCACCCTGTTATTAACACAGCTGCCTGCAATTACTGCAGGTTCGAATCTTACCAGGCTCAAGGTTGACTCAGCCTTCCATCCTTTCTAAGGTAGGTTAAATGAGGACCCAGTTTGTGGGGGCAATAAGCTGACTTTGTATAAATATACAAAAGTATGAAGGCTATTGCTTAACGCATTGTAAGCCGCCCTGAGTCTCCGGAGAAGGGCGGCATATAAATCAAATTTAAAAAAAAATGCTTGCAGGTTATATTCTTGATTTCAAATTTTCATTCCTTTTATTTCTTTTTCTTCTCTAATATTTCTATTTAGTACTTCTAATGTTAACACAAACAACAGTGGTGACAATGGGCAGCCTTGTCTCGTTCCTTTTTGTATTTCAATAGCTTCTGTCAATTCTCCATTTATCATTATTTTTGCTATTTGTTTATGGTATATAGCTTCTATGGCTTGAATGAATTTTCTCCCAAAGCCCATCTGTTCCAATTGTAATAACATAAATCGCCAATTCACATTGTCAAAGGCTTTCTGTGCATCTAAAAACATCAAAGCCGTTTGCTTTTCCGGGTGTGCCTCATAATATTCCAAAGTGTCCAATATTATCCTCAAATTGTCTCTGATGTGTCTTTTTGGTAAAAATCCATTTTGATCCGAGTGTATAAAGTTATTTAAATATCTTTTAAGCCTTTCTGCCAATATTGTAGCAAAGATTTTATAGTCTGAATTTAGCAGAGATATAGGCCTATAGTTCTTGATTTGTTGTGTGTCAGCATCCTCCTTTGGGATAAGTGTAATATATGCTTCTAACCATGTTTTGGGTATTTCCTTCTTTAACATTACTTCATTCATAACTTCTAGTAATGGGAGACTCAGTGTTTCCTGGAGAGTCTTATAATACTCCGCAGGCAATCCATCCGGACCTGGCGCCTTCCCAATCTTTTGTTTTTTAAGTGCTTCAGTCAGTTCCATCATTGTTATATTTCCTTCTAACATCATCTCAGTATCTTTTGAAATCTGGGGTAAATTTGCCTTATGTAGATATTGTTTAACACATTCTTCCTCTATAATTTCTTTTTCATATAATTTTTTATAATAGTCTTATATATTTTTCTTCTCATCTTTCCCAAATCTCATTTGTCCATGTTCATCTAATAATTGGGCTTAGGCTGGTCTATTTTAATGCTAGGTCTGTGGTCAATAAAGCTCCCCTCATTCGAGATTTGATTGAGGAGGAAACCACAGACCTGGCATGCATTACGGAAACCTGGTTGCGCTCAGAGGGGGGGTGTCCCTCTGACTGAATTGTGCCCACCAGGTTTCTGGGTGCTGCACCAGCCAAGGGCCCAGGGGAGGGGAGGGGGAGTGGCAGTGGTTATTAGGGAGGTCCTTAGTCCGCGGGAGGTCACTGCTCCTAAGATTGATGGATGTGAGGCCCTCCTCATGAGGTGGGGCCAGTATGGTCAGTTGGGTCTGTTAATTGCATACCTGTCTCCCAGCTGTGTTTCAACAGCCCTGCCCGCGCTGCTCGACGCCCTCTCGGGGCTGGTGGTGGAGTTTCCCAGACTTATTGTTCTGGGAGACTTCAATCTGCTGTCCTTGGGTGTGGCGTCGGGTGTGGCTCAGGAGTTCATGGCTTCCATGGCAGCTATGGACCTGACTCAGATTATCCAAGGCCCGACTCATGGGGGGGGGGCACACGCCCGATCTGGTTTTCGTCTCGGAGCAGTGCTGAGATGAGTTTGGTGGGGGATCTCCTACTATTTATCCCCTGTCATGGACCGACCATTATCTCCTTTGGCTAGGCTTCCATTACGCCGCCCCTCCTCGCTGGGAGGTGGAACCGACCATCTGGTTCCGCCCCAGGTGCCTGATGGACCCTAAGAGGTTCCAGAAGGAGCTTGGGATGATCCATCTCTCTCTCTCCCATGCCCTGGTCATGACCCTGGTGGAGGCCTGGGAAGAGGCTGCTGCTGGGGCTCTGGACTGGGTTGTTCCTTTGCGGCCTCTGACTCGTCGCAGACCCCAATTGGCTCCCTGGTTTACCGAGGAGCTCCGGGGGATGAAGTGGCATAGACAAGGCCTAGAGAGCTGTTGGAGAGCCAGCCGTTCCGAATCTGACCAATTTCAATTAAGGTCGGCCACACGGGCCTACCTGGCGGAGTTGGCGGTGGCAAAGCGCCGCTACTTCGCCGATGTCATCGTCTCCACAGAGAATCGCCTGGCTGCCCTGTTTAAGGTGTCCCGCTCCCTCTTAAATCAGAGGGTGAGGAACGATCCTTTACAGGGATGAGCCAAGGAGTTTGGTCAGCACCTGTCGGACAAAATCGCTCAGATTCGGGACGGCTTGGACTCTGACTGGACAGAGTCAGACGGGGGTGAAACAGCGGGTCCTGTGTTTTGGGAAGAGTTCGATTCTGTTACCCCAGAGGAAGTGGACAGGATCATGGGGAAGCTGAGTGCTGCCACCTGTGTGTTGGACCCGTGTCCCTCCTGGCTGGTCTATTCGGCCTGGGAGGTGACATGAGGCTGGATCCAGGTGGTGATAGCGGCTTCGTTGAGGGAGGGAAACTTCCCAACCATCTTGAAGGAGGCGGTGGTAAGGCCCCTCCTTAAGAAGCCGGCCTTGGACCCAGCTGTATTAAGTCATTTTCGTCCAGTCTCCAACCTTCGCTTTTTAGTGAAGGTTGTTGAGAATGTGGTCGCACGTCAGCTCCCACAGGTCCTGGATGAAGCGGATTACCTCGACCCCTACCAATCGGGTTTCAGGCCCAGGTACAGCATGGAGACGGCACACTGGTGGATGATCTCTGGAGGGCCCGGGACAGAGGTCACTCCTCTGTTCTGGTCCTATTGGATCTTTCGGCGGCATTTGATACCGTTGACCACGGTATCTTGCTGCGCTGCCTCGAGGGGCTGGGAGTGGGAGGCACTGTTCTACGGTGGTTCTCCTCCTACCTCTCGGGTCGAATGCAAGCGGTGTTGGCAGGGGGGCAGAGATCGACATTGAGGCCCCTCACTTATGGGGTGCCTCAGGGGTCAGTTCTCTCGCCCCTCCTGTTCAACATCTATATGAAACCGCTAGGGGAGATCATCCGTGGTTTCGGGGTGAGGTATCATCAGTACGCTGATGATACTCAGATTTATATTTCCACTCCGAACCAACCCAGTGATGCCCTCGACGTGATGGCCCGGTGCCTGGAAGCGGTGTGGGTCTGGATGGGTAGAAACAGATTGCAACTCAACCCGGCCAAGACCGAGTGGCTGTGGGTACCGGCATCTCGGTTCAGGTGAGAGGTACCATCGCTGACTATAGGGGGTGAAGTTTTGCCCCCTGTAGACAGGGTGCACAACTTGGGCGTCCTTCTGGATTCACGGTTGAGTTTAGAAGACCAGATAATGACTGTGACCAGGGGGGCATTTGCCCAGATACGTCTGGTGCACCAGTTGCGTCCCTACTTGGTCACCTCATGGATTGACTACTGCAATACTCTCTACATGGGGCTGCCCTTGAGGACCACTCGGAGGCTTCAGCTGGTGCAAAATGCAGCCGCGCGGGTTGTGATGGGAGAATCCCGATACTCCCATGTTACACCCCTCCTGCGCGGTTTGCATTGGCTACCAGTTGCCCTCCGGGTGAGATTCAAGGTGCTGGTGATGACCTATAAAGCCCAACATGGCTTAGGACCAGGATATTTGGCGGACCACTTACAGCCAGCAACGATATCCCATCGCCCAGTTCGCGCCCATAGAGAGGGCCTACTCAGGGTGCCGTCGGCTAGACAGTGGTGGCTGGCGGCCCCCAGGGGTAGAGCCTTCTCAGTCGGTGCGCCCACCCTCTGGAATCAACTCCCCTTGGAGCTCTGATTAGCTCCTGACCTTCGCACCTTCCGCCGGGAATTAAAAACTTGGCTTTTCAAATCCCTTGACCTGGACTGATGATGGGGTTTTAATTGGTTTTAAGGGTTAATTTTAAATTTTTTTAGATTTTGGTCTTTATTTTATATTGTGGCTTGTGTTTTATTGTTGTGAGCTGCCCTGAGTCCATTGTGAGATAGGGCGGCATATAAACCGAATAAAATAAATAAAATAAAATAAATAAAAAAATTTTTTATTCTCTGTTATTTCAATTTATATGCTAGCCACCTGCCTGGTTTATTAGCATCTTCAAAGTAGTTCTGTCTAGCACTTCTAATTTTTTGTGCTAAATCTTCTTTTTCTTTTAATCCCATTTTATGTTTAATTATGTCTATTCTCATTTTAATATCCTTTTTTGTGGGAATTTTTGTAATTCTTTTTCATATTCCTTATAATCATCCTCTAATGTTTTATAAGCTTGTCTTTTCTTAATATTTTTTTTTCTTATATAGTCGATTATCAGGCCTCTGGCATAAGCTTTCATAGTATTCCACCGATTTTGCAATGATGTATCCTCCGTTCTATTTTCTTTGAAGAAAAAAGCCAATTCTTTCACCATTTTCTGTACAAAGTCCTTTTCTTTTAGTACTGTAGTATTTAAAGTCCATCTGGATCTTTTCCTTTGTCCTTTCCATCTCACCATCATTGGATTGTGGTCTGCCCAAGTATTAGCTTCTATGTCAATTTCTTCTATGTTCGAGGTCAATTCCTTTGTCATCCATATCATCTCTACTCTAGACCATGATAGGTGTCTATTAGAATAAAATGTATATTGTCTATTTTTAGCATTTCTTTCTCTCTATACATCTTTTAAATTTATTTCCTCTATCATCTTGAAAAAAGATTTCGGTAGAATTCTCCTACTTTGTTTTGTTATCTTTTGTGTATTATAGTCCATTTTCCCATCCACTATTCCATTAAAGTCTCCCATTATGCAGATGTTATCATAGTCCAGTTCAATTAATTTCATATGTAATTTTCTGTAAAAATCATCTTGATTGTCGCTTGGAGCATATATCACTATTAACAGTATTTCCTGTTGTTATCTATTATTTCCACCATCAAAATTCTTCCTTTTTCATCTGTATAAATTTTTTCCGTTGGTATTATATCTTTAATATACAAAACCACTCCTCTTTTCGTACAGTATGGCAATGAGGCAAATAATTTCCCTAGTTTAGGCTGTACCAAAAGTTGTTCCTGTTGCTTTTTAATATGCACTTCTTGTAAACAAATTATGTCCAATATTAATTTCTCCAATTTATGAAATACTTTTCTTCTTTTTGTTCCTATATTGAATCCATTTATATTCATTGTAATCAATTTTTCCTCTTCCATACTTATACTTTATATAAGGGCTTTGCTGCTCTAGTGGATCTCAGTTCACATTGTTCTTTATATTCTACAGTACCTCCTACTGCACCTTCTAGTATACCCTCCACCTTTTCAATCATCACTAGGTCCTCCTCTTGCAGTGGCTCTTCCCTTCTAGGTTCAGCATCCTTTTCTTTTAAGTATTCTGCATAAAATGCTTTAGCTTTATCAATTGAATCTATTTTGAATCTTTGCAATTGCCATGTAAACACCAAACCTTCTGGTGTCAGTCATCTGTAATTCACACCTTTCTGGAGCAGTATTTTTGTTAAAAATTGATATTCTCTTCTCATCTCTCTCAGTCTTCTTGGTATTTGCTTCAGAACCACAATTTCCCTGCCCTTGTACTGCAGTGTTTTTTCTTTTGTAATCTGCAATATTTGTGTTCTAATTGATTTCTTGGTAAATCTTATAAGGACTTCTCTTGGTAATTTATTACTCATTGCATATCTAGTATATACTCGATATGTCTCATCAATGCCATCAAACATTTTTTCTTTAGTAATTTCTAACACTTTTGACACGATTTCGGTCATTTTTTCCATTAAATTTTCTCCTTTTTCTTCTTCTACATTTTGAAATCTTAAGTAAAATTCTGATTTATCCATGTCCCAACCTAATCCACTCTTATCACGTTCAACCTCTTCTAATCTGCTATCCATATCTCTAATTTTTTTATCTCTTTGTTCCTCCTTTTTTTCAATTTTTCCAAGTCTGTCCTCATATTTCTTCATCATCTGTTGTATATCTCTACTTTTCCATCTGTTTCCCCTGTTCTTTGTTCAATTTTCTCTACTTTTAGTTTTATATCTTGTATTCCTTGTAGAATCATCTGCATTGTAGTATCCTTGTCTTTTTCACGTTCCTTCTCTCTTTCCTGCTGCAACATTGCCTGTATTGATTGTTGTCCTTCCGCTGGTGATGAAGAGTGGGTTGATCCAGCAGAGCTAACAACTGCTGCTTTTTTACTCATTTCCATAGGTAATCCAAACCAAAGCAGTAAAATAAAAAAAATCTTCAGGTTCTTCTCAACCCTAATCCATTTTTATGGATAGCAAGTATTATCCCAAATAACCATAGGCAAAAAAGAAAGAAAAAGAAAAAGAAAAGAAAGAAGGCAAGAAGAAAAAGAAAAAAAACCAAGAAAAAAATCAATTTTTAGGCTCTTGTGTGCCCTAATCCAATCGAGTAATAAGGTTAAAAAAAACAAAAACAAAATTAAATAGCAATCTCCAGTCAATAGGGGGGGAAAAGAAGAAGGAAAAAAAAATCTTCAGGCTCTTGTGTGCCTTAATCCAATTGAACAATAATATATTGTAAAGAAAAGTGAAAAAGAAAAAAAGTACTATTTCAAAAACTTAAAAGTACTAAAAGTCTACAATCACAGACCTGATCTATTAAAAATAATCAGAGAGTGAAGAAGTGGAATAATAAAAAGAAAACTTTCTATCAGATTTATAATTTCAAATTTAATTTAAGAGTCCACAACTGTGTAGCATTTAAAGGCTTTCATATAACTCATTCAATTCTTCTTTCAAATTTTAGCCGCCTGCCAACAATATTTTCTCCAAAGAGCATCTGTATAAACAATCCTGCAAACGCTCTTTAATGCTCTTCTATGTTTTGTCTATAAACAGGCTTAGTGACCTTGAAAAAATAATACAGTTGCTACTCTCTCTTATCAGTAAGAAGAAAAAACAAAAAGAAATACAATGTTTCAATCCACTAGATGGCAATGTTTCTTACTTCTTCCACTCTCCCTTTTTGCAGTAAAGCCAATATAAAAGAGTAAAAAAATGATTTAAAATGTGAAAGTTAACCAAATTAATCAAAAGAGTAGATAACAAAACTAGTCCAAAATCTTATAGGCTCAATAGGCACCAAAAATTTAATATTTAAATGAATAAAAGAGGGAATCTTATTTCAAACCAGTCCAGTCAAAGTTAAAAATAAAACTCTCCACAAGCATCCACAAATAAAAATAGTTCACAGTTTTGGAAAATTAATTTAAGTTCAGGCTCAATTCTGCCGCTAAATGTCTCTTATCTTCAATTTCTAATCATATTTGCACTTCAGGGTGTTCTTAAAGTCTAGGTTTAAAAAAAAACAACCTCTCACCAGATCATAACACTTTCACTCATCCTTTTCCGTTTGGAGCTATTCCGACTTCAGCAGTTTGATGGCTTCCTCTTCAGAAACAGAAAAAGGGGCTTCTCCTGGATCAAACCAGGACTTTGCGGTGTCCCTGGGATCAGCAGGATGTGCCCTCCTCTATCACTATCTCTACGGGACAGTGAGGTGCAATTTGGACCATCCAGAGATGGAGATATCGGCGGTGGTCTCGGAGTGTAGAAACCTACCATTGTCTCGTCGCATCAGCCCTGCCCCTCTCCTCTTATTTCCATTTTCCATGACAAGTACATCGCTTTAATCATTTCTCTAATTTCCTGTACCATTTTATTCTTTTTAAGTTGATATTGTTCCAATTTTAAAAGTTCAGTAGTATTCCTTCCCCCCCCCCACTCAAAGTCAAGCCGCTTGCAAACAAAGGGTTCCTCCCCAAAAGTTCTCACAGCTGTTATCTGTAAAGTTCACAATTTTCCAAAACACAGACCAAGTTACAATGTTCCTTTTTGCTCCTGATGGTGTCTCTCTGCAATCCACAATTTCTGGTTATCTAACAAGTATCCATTTTGTTTCAGTATGTTAACGATCTTAACTAGTTTCTCTTTTTCTTTTTTGGCTTTAAGAATACCAAGTCCATTTTGTAGTTCAGTCCAAATTTAAACAGCTCTTTTCATTTCTTTTTCCCTGTTTACTTTTGTTTTTTTTTTTATTGCAAAAGTTTTACAATTACATTTTCACCCCTTTTTTCACCCCCCCACCTCCCTCCCCAAACTTCCCGTCCTCCCTAACCCTCCCTAACCCTCCCCCCCAGACTTCCCTATTATGTACTCATAACTAATAACACTGATATATATACCTGAACCCATCCCTCCCCCTATATAATTTTCCCTCTTTGTCTCTTTACATTAAGATATTTCTAATACATTGTTTTCAAATAAAAGCTATTTGATACTTTCTAGTTTGGTATTTGTTCTGAACATATTCTATCCATCTTTTCCATTCCCATTCATAAGTCTCTTGTGAACAATCTTTTAAATATGCTGAAATCTTCGCCATCTCTGCAAAACTGGCCATCTTCAAAGTCCATTCCTCGATAGTAGGCAAAGCTTCATTCTTCCAATATTTACCTATCAACAATCTTGCTGCTGTTATCATATACAATATTAATTTTATTTCACCCCGTGTAAAACCCTTAACTATACCCAATAAAAACAATTGTGGAGAAAATTGAATTTTTTTCTTCAAAACATTCTGCATGACCCACCATATTTTTATCCAAAAAGCCTTAACTTTCCTACAGGTCCACCAAACATGATAATACGTAGCATCCAAACATTCGCATCTCCAACATTTTGGCTGAACATTAGGGTACATACATGACAACTTTTTAGGATCTAAATGCCATCTATAAAACATTTTATAAAAATTTTCCCTCAGATTCTGCGACTGTGTAAATTTAACATTCTGAACCCAAATTTTTTCCCATGTTTCCAACATCACTGGTTCTTCAAAATTTTGTGCCCACTTAATCATGCAATCTTTAACTAATTCCGTTTCTGAATCCCTTTCTAGCAAAACATTATAAAGCCTTTTAATATGCATTGGACCTTTCTCTCTTATATGTCTAACCAATTCTTCCTCATGCAACATAATACCAGTTTTTTGGTCCTCTTTCCATCTCAATTGTAATTGATTATATTGTAACCAGGTTAAATTAATCCCTTCGTCCAACAGTGTCTGCAATGTCTTCAGCTGCCATCTGCCCGCATCTGTAAAAAGAACCTCTTTATATAAAAACCCCCCGAGTGACATTATATTTGTATTCCACAAGGTATGACCAAGATCCAGCCATAGCGGTATTTTATAATCCCATTTGAGTCGGTGCTTCTTCCAAACTCTCATCAAAGAGTCTCTAAGTATATGACTTTTAAATACTTTATCAACTTTGTCATCATAAAATAGGTAAGCATGCCATCCAAATTCAAGATCAAAACTTTCTGCATTCAATATTCCAGCCTTTTTACTTCCAAACCAATCACTTGTTAAAGTTAAAGCTGCTGCATCATAATATAACTGTAGGTTTGGAAGTTTAAGGCCTCCTCTTTCTGGAACATCTTGCATAATTTTCAATTTCACTCTCGGCTTTTTCTCGTTCCAGACAAACTTATTAAGTCCAGTTTGCCAAACTTTCAGTTGTTTATCACTTTTAAGCACCGGAATCATTTGAAACAAAAACAGAAATCTTGGCAAAATATTCATCTTAACTGCTGCTATTCTTCCAAGTAAAGACAGTTGCAGCTTTTTCCAAGTCTCCATATCTTTCTGAACCTCTCGCCACAACACCTCATAGTTATTTTGAAACAATTTCATGTTTGATTCTGCAACCTGAACTCCAAGATATTTTACCTTAGGTACAATTTCAAAACCTGCCCTCCTTTCAAGCTCATGTTTACGATCTTGTGTCATATTTTTGACTATCATTTTAGTCTTTTTTGAATTCAGTCTAAAACCTGAAACTCTACCATAGTCTTGTATAATGTCGTTCATCAGGATTGTTGATTCCATTGGTTGTGATAGGGTAACCACCAGATCATCTGCAAATGCCTTTATTCTATAATCCTCTTGCCTTATCATTATGCCTTTCAAAATTTTAGAGTCCCGTATTGTATTTAGCAAGACTTCCAATGTTAAAATAAATAAAAGTGGGGACAACGGACATCCCTGTCTTGTTCCTTTTTCAATTTTAAACTCTGTCGTCAAACTTCCATTAATAATAATCTGTGCTTTTTGCTCTTGATAAATTGCTGAGATCGCCTGTATAAATTGGTCCCCAAAGCCCATCTTTTTTAAAGTCTTTAGTAGAAAATTCCAATCCACTCTATCAAAGGCCTTCTCCGCATCCAAAAAAAACCAGCACTGCAGAAATCTGTTTATTCTTATCAAGATATTCCAATAAGTCTATTACTTGCCTTACATTGTCCTTCATATATCTGCCCTCAATAAATCCCGCTTGGTCCGCATGAATCACCTTTTGGATTACTGGCATCAACCTGTTGGCTAATACCTTCGCATAAATTTTATAGTCTGTGTTCAAAAGAGATATTGGTCTGTAGTTCTCTGGTTTTTTAGGACCAACTTGTTCTTTTGGTATCAAAGATATATAAGCAGTTGTCCAAGATGGGGGTATTTTGCCCCCTTGTTGAATATTGCAAAATAAATCTCTAAGTTGTCCCACCATTTCAGCTTGTAAAGTTTTGTAATACACTGCGGTCAAACCATCCGTGCCAGGAGCTTTGGCTGTTTTTAGCTGTTTAATTGCTGCTGTTATCTCCTCCTCTGTTATAGGATAATTCATTCTTTCCTTTTGTTGATCAGTAATTTTTGTAACTCTCTTATCCTTTAAATATTTTTCTATAAGTCCATTCTGCACCTCTTCTTTGGCATATAGTTTAGTATAATAATCCACAAAAGCTTCTTTAATTAGTTTTTGTTGAAAGATTTCTTTCCCTCCAATATCAATACTATCAATAGTCCGTATACTTTGTTTTTTCCTCAATGTGTAAGCCAACCATCTGCCCGGTTTGTTAGCGTTGCAAAATGTATTATGCTTCGCATATTGTAAACTTGTTGCAACTTGTTCCGCCATAAGCATTTGAAATTGGTCTTTCAAAAGTTTTATAGCACTTCGTATTCTTTCATCTGTTGGGTTTTTAATAAGTAACTGTTCTTTATTCTTTATTTCCATTTCCAACTCAAATCTTTTCTTTTGTCGGAACAGTCTATGTTTAGAATTCATGTAGATGAGTACCCCTCTCATATAAGCTTTACTTGCATCCCAAACAATTTCAATTGGGGTACCTTTATTCAAATTTATTTCAAAAAATTCTTTCAAATGCTTTTTAAGTTCTATTGTATTTTTTTCATATCTAAACAAGTTCTCATTTAATCTCCAAGAACGTCTCTCAACCTTATCCATCTCAATTTCTATCCATACAGGGCTATGGTCAGTCAGAGTTCTTGGAAAAATCTTTGTTCTTTTTGTCTTAACAAGTAGATCATTTGACAACAGGATAAAATCAATCCTAGAAAAAGATCTATGTCTATCCGAAAAAAAGTGTAGTCCAATTCATTTGGATTATGTATTCTCCAAACATCTTTTAATTCCATATCTTCTTTCATATCAAAAAAAGTCTGTGGTAGTCTAATTCTAGACTTTGCCAAGCTCTTTTTATCTAGTTTAGAATCAATTACTCCATTCCAGTCTCCCATAATTAAAATAGATCTATAGTCCCATTGCAATATTTTAGTATGTAACATCTTATAAAAATAATCCTGTTGTTGGTTGGGAGCATAAATTCCAATCAAAAGAATTTGACCATTTGCTGTGAGCAATTCAATTGCTACAAACCTACCATCTTGATCTGCTTCTATAACTTTCGCTGTTAATTTTTTATTTACATAAATAACCACACCATTCTTTTTCTGCGAAGTTGAAGATATATAATGTGCTCCTAGTTTTGAGTTTATCAAATATTTTTGATCTTGAGTTGTGATATGCGTTTCTTGTAAACATATTATATCATTATTAAATTGTTTCAAATATGTAAATAATTTCTTCCTTTTCTGTGCTGAATTCAACCCATTGACATTCCAAGATAGACACTTAAAGGTCATCAGCCTCTTTCTGGAGCACAGAGCAGAATATTTGAAGTTCATCCGAGAGCTTCGATCTCGCTCCTCCCATAGCTCCACTCTCTTGTACGGTACTCTTAACTGCCTTCTTGTCTTGTCTTTCCTGTTGTTGTTGTTGCTTTTGTTTAAGTAGCTTGGATTGGGCTCTAGTTATACGTTGATCTTTAACTTCTGTCAACTGAATCAAATCCAAAATTGGAGAAGAATCCAACAAGGGCTCACTCAGAAAACCTCCTTCTGCACCTTGCACGTTTTCTAATTCCTGCTTAGACTGTTCTTTCAATTGCCTCTCTTCACTCTCCTTAATCTCCAAAACTGTAGATGTACGTGGAGATGGTGTTCTTTCCTTAAGAATAGTACTGTAAAAGTGTTGTGCCTTCTCCACGGTATTCAACCGATATCCTTCTCCCTTATATCTAAAAATTATCCCAGCTGGTGCGTCCCACCGGAAGGGTATCTGTAAATTTTTCAATTCCTTAACAAGAAAACCAAATTCTTTTCTAGCTTTCAGCATTTTAGGAGGTAATTCTTTAAAAATTTCAAGTCGTGAGCCCCCCACTTGTACAGAAGTGTGAAAAGATTTTTGCAGGATATCATTTCTAATTTCTCTCTCAGTAAAGTATATGACCACATCTCTAGGCAATTGTCTTTGTCTGGCCACCCAAGAGTTCACTCTGTAAATTTTATCTATTTTATGAAATACCAAATCAGGATT
The DNA here is from genome assembly GCF_059756535.1 of Pantherophis guttatus. NCBI lineage: Eukaryota > Metazoa > Chordata > Lepidosauria > Squamata > Colubridae > Pantherophis > Pantherophis guttatus. The sequence goes on from NC_142065.1 coordinate 94,192,174, forward strand.
AGCTTGTAAAATCTTAGCCAAGGCTTCAGAGCAAACCTGTCTCAAGTCCTGTCTCTCCTCCTCTCGAATTCCCCGAAGCCGTATGGCAAATTCCATCGCCCGGAATTGTATCATAACAATCTCATCTTCAATTCTCTGCATTTTATTGTCAACTTCATCAATTTTATAATCATTGTCTTTCATCTTAACATTAACTTCTGATTTGAATTCTTCAACTTTAAAATCAACTTTCCCAATAAATTCTGCCAGGCCAGACGCCACTTCTGATATTTTTTTGGTCACCTTATTTTGATTCTGTTTCACCATGTCTTTAACTTCATTAATTTCCTGCATAAGTTCCTGATGTGATTTTTGAAATTTATCATCTATCTCCTGTTGAGATTTTTGAAATTTGTCATCCAGAGTTTTAGAAATAAATTCTTTTAAATCTCCCACATCAAATTCTTTTTTCTGGGTTTGTAGCTGTTGAGCAGGGGGAAGTTGCGTTTGATGTTTGTGTGTGGGGGATCCCCCCCCCCCAATGCCTTCCCTTCCTGCTTCTTTGACGCCATCCTGGCTCGTGATCTAGTTTTTCTAAAGAGGAAAGTTCCTTTTCCTTTCCCTCCTGCACAAAGACTTCTAAAAAAGTCCCCCAGATTTGATCAAACAAGGGTTAAAATAAAGCAAAGTCCAATATTGAAAAGGGAAAAAATTTCCCAGTTATTTCTCTTATAACAAGCAAGGCAGCTTAGTAGCAACTTGGAAACTTTGTAGCAAAACAAAGTAACTTCACCAATCCACACTCGCTGGCTCGTTAACTCTGAAGCTAGGCGCCATGTTTTTTCAAAGCACTTTCACTCATTCGCATTTTCTCAGATTGAAAAGTCAACAAAGTGCTAATACTTGCGTTTCCAAATTTCAGGATTCAGGTAGTTTCGCTGTTTATTAAAACTGGTTCTTTCGCTTTAAGTTTCCTGCAGCCGGCTTGTTCTGCAAGAGCAGAATCGTCCCACGTCGCCCGGAGTTCCAGCAGGTTGGGAGGGAGCCACACCTGTTCTCTCCCCAGAAACTTCCCTGGGGGGTTACAGGGGCTCAACCTGTGCCCTGCGATCTCTCCTTCTTCAATCCTGTGGATTTAGAAGTTTTCGAGCCGCTTCTTCGTCTCGAAGCGGCTCTACAGGCGGCGGGGCTGGCGGAGCTTCAAAGAGCGCCGCCGTCGCCGAAGACAAGGAAACCGGAAGTCCCTGTTTACTTTTGTTTATACAGCACTTCTGTTACAAGGCTTATTATCTATTCTCTTTTTATTTTACTTGAAGTTCACAAGAAAGAGGAGAGAAAAAGGATCTAATTATTCCTTTTGGATCCTTTAATCAATCTTGAGGTAATTTCTTACATTTTAAAGATTTTCCACATTATTTCCAAATCGTTTTGTTCAAAGATCAATTTTCTATTCGGGTTCTTTTTTTGTCTCTTTAAAAATATGCTCCAATGTCCTCTTTTCTTCTCCCCATGCTTATTAGCCGCCGTTTTCTCACTAGGGGTCTTCAGGTTTTAAATTTTTTCCCCTTATTATGAATTGGCTAACACTCAACCAGCTCCAAAAACTCTGTCCAATTCACCACTCCTGCTCCATGCTTAGTCCGGTTGCCCCAGCTTCGTGACAGCCGCAATGGCTGCCGCCCCTGCCGCCAAGTCATAGAGAGCTAGCTCTGACCATCAAGGAATTTGCCTGTTCCTCTTGGTCTCCCGAGGTGCCTCTCCTTCACCCCCGTCCCTACAGGATGGTTCCAGTCCAAAGACCCCTTGGCAGCAGTTCGTCAGTCCAGTTTTTGCGGAGCTCATCAGAGCCCACAAATTCCCAGACTGTCTCGCCGCGATGCTTCCAGTCGAAAAACTCCCCCCACCCCCCATCTAATGATATCCTTGTACCTGAAGGGCACATGTTTCAGGATCTTAAGCTTAGAACTGGAAAGAGAAGAAAGGAGTAAAGGCTTAGGGAAAAAGTTGCACAAATTTTCTTGATGTCAAAGTTTTTGGTGTTTTTTTTTTAACTGTAAAGAGTCATTTCGTAAAATATTAGCTGAGGAAAGCATTTTCTTTTAGGACCAAAGCAATATAAATTAGTCCTCAGCTTGTTATTGATGCAAACCTTGTTAAAAGTTCCTTGGTGATGAATATTTATTTTTATTTATTTATTTTATTTGTCAAGCATGTATAAGATAACAGATATAAATATAAACATCATTATGAATACAGGAAATGGATACGAATAAATGGGGACAGTAGGACAGGGACAGTAGGCACATTGGTGCGCTTATGCATGCCCCTTACAGATCTCTTAGGAATGGGGTGAGGTCAACAGTAGACAGTCTAAGGTTAAAGTTATGGGGGTTTAGGGATGAAACCACGGAGTCAGATAGTGAATTCCAGAATATATCTTGATGTATCAGAATATATCAGAACTCTTGATTATTTAGTATCGTGGGATTCAGCAGACCAGTTAAAAGGTTGCTGTATGAATGAACCTAATCCCTCTGGAATATGAAAACCACACTTGTGCAAGTTTCATCAAAAGCAATACCTGTATGCATCAGCTGAGCTCCTAGGAAGGGATTTGCTGCCTATATACCATTCTACTGTAATTATTCACCACTACTAATCACTAATTAGCAGCGGCAAAACATTTCAAAAAGAAAGAGCTACACTTTTAAACTAGAGTGCAGGAGAACATAAGAAAACAGCTAATCATGAGAGACAGATTGAGTGGGAAGAACCTTAGAGGTTTAATTTTAGAAATCTTAGTGATGCTAGGCCCAGGATTACTGAGGAGAAGCCATTCATGCAGGAAAGCACAGAAAATCCTGCACGTTATGATGAAGCTCTTTTGGAAGTATTGCGGATCTCCCACAAGGAAAGAACTGTTACTTTACCTGTGTCTCCAGGAAGGTTAAAAATGTACTTCTTTCTTACTTCTCACTTAGCTTTTCATTAAATATATACTCTAGAGCCAGTTTGTTATAATTGTGAAGGTGCCAATCTTGAAACCAGGAGACTGTGAGTTGTAGTCCTACCTTGTATGAAAGCCACTGGGTAATACGGTGCCAGTCACTCTCTCAGCCCAATTCACCTCATAGGTGATAGAGAAAATAGAAGCTAGAAGTATAACTATGTTTGCTGCCTTGACTCATTTATGAAAAGGCAGGATGAAAATATAATAATCACAATAACAGCAAGAATCATAATAGTTGAATAAGTCACTGTGCAGTGATAAAAAGAAGATAGAAAGAAGTTCAGTCCCATTTTACAGTGTAAGATTGAAGATGTCAAATCAACATCATTTCATTCTCCTTACAGTCCTCACAGATTGTAAACAGAAGAAATAAGGGCCTTTGATTTCCCCTTCAGTCACTGTCATTCTCTGTTCTTTCTTAGATGCAGGGCAGAAATCCAGATCAGATTCTGGTATTGCAACAACATTTAATAAGAAGTTCGTCTCTGATGCCAGTACAAATTAAAGCAAAGCAAATGAACCAATAGAATATTCTGAATTATGGGGGTGCCTTACTTTTTTTTCTATCCCTTTTCTTCAGGAAAGGGCTGTGACTATATCCGTATCGAAAATGGAAGAATGGCTGATCATTTTGAATGGTATAAACCATTTCCAATATGGGAGGGACAATCAATTCAGTTTTATTGTTATGGTGGTTATCTGCCTAAAAACAAGCAAACATGGCAAACAGCAAAGTGCATCAGTTCCCGCTATGACCCAGAACCAAAGTGTTTCAGTAAGTAATTCTTCCTCTTTGCAGTAGATATTGCCAAGTACAAACAAAACAGATCAGATGCTGTCCTGACCTTTCTTTAACTTGGAAGAAGTAGCATCCTATAGAGCTGTGATGGTGAGCCTATGGCATGTGTGTCCGAGGTGACACACAGAGCCATCTTTACGGGCATGCGAGCTGTCACCCAACTCACCTGCAGCTGCGCATGTGTGTGCCCCCCATCTAGTGTCCGGGCCTTCGGTGCACATGCGTGCAATTCAGGGGACCCACCTCATTTTCGGAACTTCCTGCGCATGTGTGTGTGTTTGCACAAGTGTGAGTACTTGTGTGCAGTGTGTGCATGTGCACACACACATGCACAGATGGTGTGATTGCGCACACAGTGCATGGGGGAACCGCGCAAAACCTGTGCATATGTGCAGATGGTGTAGTTGCATGCACAGTGCATGGGGGCGTGCTGTCCGGTTGCATGCGCAGCACACAGAGGAGCCACACATTAGGGTGGATAGCACGCACATGCGCAAAGCGCACAAAGCGTGCAAAGCACTTACCTGTTCAGCACTTGATGAGTAAAAGCTTCGCCACCACTGCTATAGAGATTTCAGCTTGTTTGGTTCTTCTGCCTGCTGGGGTGATGCTTCCACTGCTGTCTCATCTCAAGGGACCCTAAAATTTGTTTTGGAGCCTACAGTTTGTGTACTAAAACCTTAAATGAGAGAGGCAAAAGCTGAGTTTTTTATAAAATATAAATAGCAAAATAGGGATCTTCCTCATCAGCTTCCTCCTCTCTTCACATCTTGTCTGTGAATTAGATGTCATGCATAGCATGAATAGCCTTCCAAGAACCATAAATGATGAAACCAATTTGCTCTCTTTTGCTTTTAGAAATCTGTGATCCTGCTCAACGTTTTTATTATGGTCGCATCATTTATCACTACTGGAGCAATTACATAGAAGGTGACGACGTTACATTTGTTTGTGATATGGGATATTCTCCTGCAAACCAGCAATCATCAATAACTTGCACAAAAAAGGGATGGTCACCTGCTCCAAGATGTATCCAGCCAGGTAAGCTTTAGGAAACTCTGCTAAAATTGCCTGACCTGAAATTGCTTATCATGCTGTGTGTGTGAGTGTGTGTGTGTTCATATAAGATTCATATTTCCACAGGGAATTGTGCTCTGACTGGGGTAAAGATATGTATAGGTGTTTATGTATATGCACATAGTTGTGCCTATCATTTATTTATTAAACTTAATGCCCTCTACTACTTAGATCTATTGAATATTTGCAATAAAAAGCTACCTTTTGATTAGAAGAAAAATATTTCAGTTGATGTTTGTTTCCAATTAAAAATTGTTTTCATTATATTTATTATTTTTAAAGAGGGTGTGATGTGTTTTGATGTGTAAAGGGGATTTAAGTTTGTCTCCAATGAAGATCTGAGGCCCAGTATCAATTGTATTGGGCAGTATACAAATATAAAAATAAATGAATAGGTAAATGGCAATTATTAAGGAACAGTAAACTAAAGAAAAGGGTAGTAAACATCAAAATTGCATGATAATACCTTTTAATATATATTTTGCAACTAAAACAATTCACTGCATCTAACACATTTTAAAAACTTAATGTGTGTGAGTGTGTGTGTGTGTGTGTGTGTGTGAATGATAATATTTGCATAAAAAGAATTAGTGCTTTCACAATTGTATAATGCTACAGAAGTCTTAAAATATGACTATCCTCTAATTGTTGTCAGTTAAGTTGTATTGTGTCTAAAGGTTGAATTGTGGCAAGTGGACAAAACTTTGTTAATCTAAGACATTTAGTTGCTAATCTGATATTGTCACCCATTAAACTCCAAAAGATTTGGACCAGAATACAGGACATTCAAAACACAAGTGAGAATCTTCGGCCCATGATGCACATGTAGGAATTCCAATACAGACTCAGATCAGGCCACTAAACTATGGAATACATATAGCTTATGTATCAGGCGACCCTGATAAAAGGCCCCCCTGGCCACAGCCATCAGATGTTCTTCCAAGGACAGCTGTGCATCCAGGAGGACACCCAAGTTGTGGACCCTCTCTGTGGGGGCCAAAGACTCACCCCCAATAGTCAGTGATGGCATCAGGTGACTATATCGGATGCCAGGAGCCACAGCCACTCGGTCTTGGAGGGGTTGAGTCTGAGCATGTTCCTCCCCATCCAGATCCGCACGGCCTCCAGGCACAGGGACATCATGTTAAGGGCATCATTGGGGTGGTCCGGGGTGGAGATGTACAGCTGAGTGTCGTCAGCATACTGATGGAACCTCACCCCAAAACCACAGATGATCTCGCTCAGCGGCTTCACATAAATGTTGAACAGGAGGGGCGAGAGGACCGACCCTTGCAGCACCCCACAAACAAGGCGCCTTGAGGTCGACCTCTGCCCCCCTGCCAACACAAACTGCGACCGGTTGGAGGGAAAGGAGGAGAACCACCGCAACACGGTGCCCCCCACCCCCAACCCCTCCAACCGGCACAGCATGATACCATGGTCGATGGTATCAAAAGCCGCTGAGAGATCTAATAGGACCAGGACAGAGGAGCAACCTCCATCCCAAGCCCTCCAGAGATCATCAACCAAAGCGACCAATGCCATTTCCGTGCTGTACCCAGGCCTGAAGCCTGACTGGAATGGATCTAGATAGACAGCTTCATCCAGGTGCTGGGAGAACTGTCACGCCACCACACTCTCAACAATCTTCGCCACAAAGTGAAGGTTGGAGACTGGACGATAATTAGCTAAAATAGCTGGGTCCAGGAAAGGCTTCTTGAGGAGGGGCCTCACCACCGCCTCTTTCAAGGCAGAGGAGAAGAAACCCTCACTCAAAGAAGCGTTAACAATCCCCTGGAGCCAGCTTCGTGTAACCTCCCGGGAGGCCAGTACGAACCAGGAGGGACACGGGTCCAATAAACACGTGGCCGTGCTAAGCCTATCCAGAATCCTGTCCATGTCCTCGGGAGTCACCAGGTCAAACTCCTCCCAGATAACATTCTCAAGACCCCCCTCCATCACTCCGCCTGCACTTACCCAGTCAGAGTCCAAGCCCTCCCGAATCTGAGCGATTTTGTTGTGCAGATATTGCACAAAATCCTCAGCCCTACCCTGCAAGGGGTCTTCCCATGCTCCCAGATGAAGCAGGGAGTGGGTCACCTTAAACAGGGCGGCCGGGCGATTATCTGCCAACGTGATAAGAGCGGAAAAATAATTAGATTTTGCCGCTCTTATCGCCACTAGGTAGATCTTAATATGAGACCTCACCAGTGTTCAGTCGGATTCAGAAAGGATGGTCCTCCAACCGCTCTCCAGGCATCTTTTTCGGTGCTTCATCTCCCTCAGCTCCTTGGAGAACCAGAGAGCTAAATGGGATCGGCGCCGGGTCAGAGGCTGCAAAGGCACAATGCAATCCAAAGCCCCAGCGGCCGCCCTATCCCAGGCGGCCACCAGGTCTTCAGTCGAGTCGTGAGCCAGAGTCTCAGGGAGTGGCCCAAGCTCCATCCGGAACCTATCTGGGTCCATCAGGCGCCTGGGGTGGAACCACCTAATCGGTTCCGCCTCCCTGCAGCAGGGTGTAGCAGTTTGAAGGTCCTTTCAAAGGAGAGAATGATCCGACCATGACAAGGACTCAATGACTACATCCCCTATGTCCAGACCATTTAGCCACTGACCAGAAACAAAAATCAAGTCCAGAGTGTGTCCCCCCATGTGAGTTGGGCCATGCACTAACTGGGTTAGGTCCATGGCCGCCATGGAAGCCATGAACTCCTGATCCGCTTCTGACGTTTCACCGATGGATGGCAGGTTGAAATCCCCCAGGACCATAAGCCTGGGAGTATCAACCACCACCCCGGTTATTACGTTGAGCAATTCGGGCAGGGCCGCCGCCATGCAGCAGGGAGCCAGGTACGCAACCAGCAGGCCCATCTGCACCCCACGACCCCACTTCACAAGGAGGGATTCACAGCCGGCTATCTGAGGAACAGTGGCCTCCCTCGGATCAAGACCTTCCTTTATCACAACCGCCACCCCCCCGCCCCTACCCTGGGCCCTTGGCTGATGGAATGCACGGAAACCTGGTAGGCACATTTCAACGAGAGGCACCCCCCTCCTCCCCCAACCAGGTCTCCGTAATACCCGCCAGGTCCGCTCCCCCCTCCTGTAACTCTAAATGTATCTCTTCAAGAAGTCTAACTATAGGCTCATAGTATAAAATTATTGTTTTTGTTCATGATTTGAAAAAATAACTTGCAGTCTAAATCTGTGTACCCTTTTATTCAGTGGTGGGATTCATGTAATTTAACAACCGGTTCTCTGACCTAATGATTTCTTCCAACAACCAGTTTGCCAAACTGCTCAGAAAGTTAACAATCGGTTCTCCCAAAGTGGTGCGAACTGGCTATATCCCACCACTGCTTTTATTGTAAACATACAATTTGCATTTTATTTCCTGTCCTCCCAAGAGCTTATGCCACAAATATCCTATAGATGCAAACAGAAAACATATATTATGGATTTTCCCTTTACAGAGAGTTAAATATCCTTAAACTTGCAAAAGGGCAAGAAAACTTGTTGAACATCTGCCATGTTCTCTACACAACATATAATAAGCACAAAATTTACTTCAGATTCAAAAACAAAAACTGTTGAAAGACACAAAGTGCTCACATAGCGACTTGTCTGCAGGGTAGGTAGCCACAACTACAGCACAATCCTGAATAACTATGTATATGTGTTCAGATGCTAGAATCATGAAAGGGTCAGTGAAGCAGTCTGCAAGACCAGATTGTCTAATGTGACCCACTAACCTGGTTAAAAAGCAACTAACTATGTTTGCCAAAATCACTAGCGTGAAGCAGTGAGAGTTTATTTATAGCAACTCATCATTTGCTTTGTGCATGTGCCTATACCTAAGAGGTCATTCCTTGGTGAGAATTGTTGAGCTTAGACTCATGAGAAAAGAATAGTGAGACATTGATAATATTCACTCTTTGATTCCACAGAGACATGCTTAAAGCCACCTGAAGGTGATTTTATTTTCAACACAACTAAGTCTGTTTTCTTTCCTGGAGACAAACTTCACTATGAATGTAAAGAGGGTTTTGAAATCACTAAAAATACCATCGATGACACCGTAGCATGCACTGAAAAAGGATGGGAACCTACTCCTAGCTGTGTGGGTAAGTTAATGAAACACCAGTCTAATTACCCAGTTTTGGGAAATTATAGTTCATCAAGAATATTTTCCTGATGATTTCCATAATGTTGCATTTATATTTATATATACTTAAAAGTATTGTAATCCTAAATTATTTTTCAGAAATTGGCTTTTCAAATAGAAACTAAAAAAAGGAGAATAATTAAATTGTTTATTTAATTTTCTCCCATTTGTTCTTCCAGTAATTTCTAAATATTAGCTATAACTTTCTCAATAATAATCTATTTATCATATATTCACAGATGTTAAATAAATAATATAAAATAATATAAATATTAAAATGGATAACCATATCTCATTATAATCATCCATCCATAGTTTATGCCTGGGAGATTCAGCAAGGTGTAATGGTACTGGACTAAATGCAGGGAAATCCAGTTTTAAGTCTTCCCCTCAATTCAGAAAACAGCTGGGTAACCTTGGACCAATAAACATCAGGCTGTGAGACAAGCTGACTGAAAAATAAAAATCCTCATCACCTTATGCATTGACAGTTTTACTGTGTGACTAGGCAAGCACAATGCAAAACAAGAAACACTAGGAAAAATCCTAAAAAAGAAGATACCATCAATAACATGGCCTAATTTAACGATTTTAGGCATTGCCAAAACATGTTTGATTGAAACATAGTCTGATTTAATATCTGATAATAGGTTAATTTACCCATTTCTTTTGCAATTTGGTCCAATGTCCAAGATATCATTTTTATTGAATAATGCAAAGTTTAATATCTATTGAAATATTGTTAAAACAGCTTTTATTGTTTAGATAAAATGGGGATCTCGAATTCCTTATTTGACCTATTCTACTTGACATTGACATTTATTTTCATGGGTAAAAAGGTAAAGGTAAAGGTTCCCCTCGCACATATGTGCTAGTCGTTCCTAACTCTAGGGGGCGGTGCTCATCTCCGTTTCAAAGCCAAAGAGCCAGTGCTGTCCAAAGACGTCTCTGTGATCATGTGGCCGGTATGACTAAATGCCAAAGGTGCACAGAACGCTGTTATTTTGATGGGTATATATGTACAAATCCAATTGATTGATTGAGAAATATTTTTAAAGATTAATCACAAGATTGTTAGTTTCATAAGACTTGATAATCATAATAATTAGGTGCTGCTAAAGCGGAAAATGCTGAATTGTGGCAGTTTTGAAATGGTCCCACTTCTGGAATGTCATTACCCTGTCCCCCACTCTATAAGGAGCCCAAAGGGCAGAGCAGCTGGCTCTATTTCCCAAACACAAGGTCATCTGAAGCTCTGTACAACAACTTTCTCAACCACCTTTCCAAAACAAGGTTAAATACTGGACTAAAATTGTCCAATGTTTAGCAGTGGCTAAAGTCTCATACAGGCTTCTTTAATGAGACAGAAGGGACATGTATCTATAGAGAAGATGGCTGAACTCCCATTCCTAGGTACCCGATCCACTTTGTCAGGTCCAACAGTTCAAACTGCTTCCAAATAAGAGACTTCTTCCCAGGCATCTACTCTGGACCTGCAACAAGGCTGGCATCTAATTGTGAACTTATCTGAGCATTTTTTTTCTAACAGATTCTGAGCAAATTTCTCCATATGCTCCTACAAAACATTTTTCAAACTCCCCTTTATTCAAAAGGAATTGTGTCACCCTAGACAGGGCCATGGAGCAACTATCCTAGTGCATGCAGTAGGGGTATAGAAGCATTGAAGCTTCATCATCCTTATGGCCACACGATAAACCTTAATAGAGGCTCTAACCCATATTTGGTCACATTTGTCCTTTGCTGAGTGCCAGAAATACTCTATACATCTCTCTCTCTCTCTCTCTTTTTTTTTTTAAAATGATTTATATGCCACCCTTCTCCGGAGACTCAGGGCGGCTTACAATGCGTTAAGCAATAGCCTTCATACTTTTGTATACTTATACAAAGTCAGCTTATTGCCCCCACAAACTGGGTCCTCATTTCACCTACCTTAGAAAGGATGGAAGGCTGAGTCAACCTTGAGCCTTGGAGAAATTCGAACCAGCAGTAAATTGCAGGCAGCTGTGTTAATAACAGGGTGCGTAGACCACTGTATTATCAAGGCTCTTTTCTGTCCGATCATCTCCCTCAGCTTTTTCATAAGCCATGAGAAATGGCAGGATTCTTGAGAGGAAAGATTGCATGGTTGCTATCTGATACAATGCCTTAGCCCCCCTCCCCCACCTCTTATTCCAACCAGTGACCAAGTCTTTGGATGGACCGTAAAGCAGATGAGCAGGAATAACCACCCAGCTCTCCTGAAACCTATGTATCCATCATCTAAGACACCAATCTAATGGACCCATAGAGGCACTTGAGAATCCCATAGTAATCAGGGTGTGATCTAAAACACTAGAAGCTCTCCCAATTCCAGATCACACAGCCACTACTCCAAAGGAAACCAGATCTGGAGTGTGATAATTATCCCATGTTGGGCTCTGGGTGATCCGAGATAAGCCCATGACCATCAAGATTGGCATGAACTCCTGAGCCATCTGATCCCACTCCCAGAGAAGGCAAATTGAAGTCCTCTAAAGTCTGGGGAACCACACTTTCATCCTAGAAATGGAATGAAGGAGCTCAGGTAGGGAGTTTATTGTACAGTAGGAACTACAGCAACAATCCCAGTTAATCACTAGAGTGCAATTTACTGAACAGGGTCTCACATCTGGTGACATGTAGAATAGTGCCATCAGAAGCCATAAGGGATTCCTGGATGACAATCTACTGGGAAACTCTGAGGAATATATAGTCGAACTCATATTGCACTTAAGGAATATAAAATATTGTTTATTTTATATATAAGCATGAGTGTCTCAAACTTTCTGGCAAGCAGTTTCATTCTGAAATAACTTTATTCTATTTTGTTCAAATTTGTATAGCCATAGTATGTAATATTCCATTTTTGGAAAGTGGCACAATTGAACCAAGAGAGGACATTTTTCAGCATAAAATGGTGGCACATTTTAAATGTAATGAAGAATTCACAAGAGTTGGCTCTGAATCTGCACAATGTTATCACTTTGGATGGTCTCCACAGCCTCCAATATGTAAAGGTAAAAATGGGCAATTTAAGAATTATTACTGTATTTGAGGTGGGAGGAGGGAAATTAGGGGATAGGTTTTTCTAAAAATATGGTCTGTTTCTTAGATTGTGTGAGGAAAGCTAATCAGTGGCCAGTAAACAGATTTCTCTTAGCAGGATGCATTAAATGGGTCTCTCACATCTTCATTTATACATATACAACTGTATTCTTAAATTGTGAAAACAAAATGCTTATATGAATAGTAATATTAATTGTTTTTCAGGTTTTTTTATATTTTAGAGGCAATGGGGTTATTTCTTCTTCATTGGCTTCATTGGCTCCCCTTGGGGTACACCCGGAGGCTCCAACTGGTGCAGAATGCGGCCGCGCGGGGGATTATGGGAGTGACGGGGCGCTCCCATGTGGCTCCTCTCCTGCGTGAGCTGCATTGGCTTCCGGTGGACTTCCGGGTGCGCTTCAAGGTGTTGGTGATCACCTTTAAAGCGCTCCATGGCTTAGGGCCAGGGTACTTACGGGACCGCCTTCTGCCACCAATAGCCTCCCACCGGCCAGTTTGCTTCCACAGAGAGGGCCTCCTCAGGGTGCCGTCGGCCAGACAATGTCAGCTGGCGACCCCCAGGAGGAGAGCCTTCTCTGTGGTGGCACCTACCCTTTGGAACAATCTACCCCCAGAGATACGAGTGATCTCCGACCTCCGGACTTTTTGTCGGGCCCTAAAAACTTATTTTTTTCAGTTAGCCGGTCTGTCCTGATTTTATGGTTGGTTTTAAAATTTGATACGGATTTTTAAATTGATAAGTCTTAAATTATGGGCCAAATTTATTTAATTATTTTAAATCTATTTTTAACTTTATGTATAAATGTTTTTTATCTTGGCTGTTCACCGCCCTGAGTCCGGAAGGAGAAGGGCGGTATAGAAGTTTGAATAAATAAATAAATAAATAAATAAATAAATAAATAAATAAATAAATAAATAAATAAATAAATAAATAAATAAATAATATTAATAGGACTTTTGAATGTAATTTTAACATAACCAAGCACAAAAAGAAGTCAGATAGCAGAATTACAAATCTATTGTAATATTAAACTGACCAGCTACACAAAATCAGAAATGTATATTGCAAAAGGAAAGAAATGGCAATTCTCCTGTATTGACAAGTAGCAGCTGTATTTGAAGTCCATTTCTTTATTGTAATCATTAAATAACATACAATTTTTTATCGAACTTTATAAAAGATTACAATTACGACAGTAAAAATACAAACTAAAAATGGAAAATAGAAAGTGCAGGAAAAAATGAAAAAAGAAACAGATATAGAAAAGAAAAAATATTAAGAATATCATAAAGAAAAATATATAAAGTAGTAACAGAATAACAGAGTTGGAAGGGAACTTGGAGGTCTTCTAGTATAACCCCCTGCTCAAGAAGAAGGATACAAAAAGAGATAAAATGATCAACAAATAATAAAAACATTCCATTAACACCTTATTACGAAAATAAAATGGTGGTAAGAAACTCGTCATTTGAGAAATCTGGTTTTCCTGACCAAAAGGCAGAAAGGAAAGATCTTAGCTGCTTTTCTAAAGGTGTTTAAGGTGAGGATCAATTTTACATTGGGGGAAAATGTTTCAAAAAGGCTGGCGCATCCCTCAGAAAAGCAGACAACCTGGGTGCCATAAGATGACATTATTCATTGAGGGAAATCAGATCAATATATACACTTGGGAGCAGTTGGCCCTGCAAGTAGCCAATCCTATCCCATGTAGGGCTTTATAGATTGTAACTAGCACTTTCAATTGCACTTTGAAGCCTATTGGGAGCCATGACAGCTCACAGAGTATATATGTCATATGGGCAAAATGAGAGACGTACATAATTACCCGCATCATTGCATTCAGGACCAAGTGAATTTTCCAGAATTTTCATAGTCCCATGTACAGCACATTGCAATAATTCAATCAGAAGGTTACTAAGGCATTAATGACTGTGAGAATTACCCCTATAAAAACTAAAGAAGTTGACCTTGATAGAGAGAGAGAAGAGCTGTTACTAAGTCAGCGAGGAAATAAAAATTGCAGAAGCCCAAATGAGGGGGCAGATGTACAAAAACCAGTTTAATTTACACAACATATAAAAGAAGGAGGAGGGGAAAGACATTCAAATCTGCAAGTTAGCTATATGCAATATTAATAAAATGCATTCTAGCCTTCTATGATGTCTCTTTCTTGGTCTGAGTCAGGATCAGTGGTGGGTTGCCCCTGGTTCAGACCGATTCACAAGAATTGGTAGTAAAACCGGTGGGAGGCCCCGCCCACTGCCCCGGATGTCATCATGCGCATGTGCAAAAGCTTCTGCGCATGCGCATAAGCAAAGCATGCACACAAGTGAAGTGAGCGCGCACACACGTGTGATCCTGTTGTGAATCGGTAGTAAAGGTAAGTAGAAACCACCCCTGGTCAGGATCAAGCACAATTGGTATGCAAGATGAAGCTTTGCAAAGCTCCCCAGCCACAGTTGCCACTTCAAACATGAGCCATGTGTGCAAGAAGTATGAACTGAACCCAAGCAAAGAGGTGCAATTCCACTCAGAGTCAAGGTTGATATCTTTCCAGGTCTAAGACTGATAAGGTAAATAACCCATAGCCACTTGATCTTGTTTAGGCTGGATCTAAAATCTGTTCTTCCCTATTCAGACCCTCACATCCATCTGAACACTGTGACAAAACTGTGACAGTTTCACTTGAACAACTAGGGACAGAAATGTACAACTAGGTATAATTAAAATAGGATAATATTGCATAGAAATTGGTGAATGACCTCCCCCAACAGCTTCATAAAGATCTTTAGAAAGGGATGGGGCTAAGGCTTTAGTCACCCAACTAAGCAAGAGGTTCAGACTACACTGTTCCACCTTACATTGACTGGAACAAGCCCTGGAATAAGAAGAAACATCTCAATAAGTGCCCCACTTCCCAAGTTCCTAAACTAGTCCAGAATGTTACTGTGATTGAAGGTATCAAAGGTTCCTTTTCTTTCAGCCATGGATGACTCAACAACAAAAGCTACTTACTTCTGAGTTTTGTTCAGTATTTAATCTGAAAGAGAAAATTGTCTTTGCTCTGATATTTAGCCAACCGGCCCTCTTGGGATTCCTTCTAGGCATTTAAGATAAATGTTTGACCATGTACAGCATTAATTTTCTTAAAATGGAACACTTGGTTCTAAATATAACTTTCCTCAACTTTCTAATACATTGTTCATTCCCATGTTTTATTCATTCATTTTTCCCCTGTTGGTTAGTACCAAGTCAGGAGAGTTGATCCTCTTCTAACTTTCCACATGCTTTGAAGACGACAATTATTGAAAACTCACATGTAGACTTTGCTGAAAAGCGTTTCTAGCTATTACTACAACTTTATATGTCTTTGTTCACCTGTCTTTGCACCTTTTTGAGGGTAAGGGAGGAAATGAGTAACAGATAGCAATAGTAGACACAAAAAATCTACTTAGTTATGTTTTTAAAGTTATTTCTAATATATACTCTTGGACACCAGATCTATATTGACATTTTTAACAAACATTGTCTACTACTGTTCTTCTACTGCTTTTGGTCCTGAGGTTGTTGTAATAGTTGCAATAGATATAACAATAATAAAATTCAAGCATATCCCTGTGGGACTTGAATAAACACTCAAAATAAAAGTGATATTCTCTTTTTTTAAGAAAATGTTAAACCTTGTCCGGCATTACCTATCATTTCACATGGCATAGTTACTGGTGAACCTAAAGCAGTATTTCAGCATGGTGATCGATTGGAAGTTCAGTGTGAGATCTCATTTGCACTATATGGATCAAAAATCATAGAGTGTGTGGATGGTGAATGGGCACCCTTACCATCATGCAAAGGTAAGCAGCAGCTGCTTGAAAGATGTCTTCACAAGAAGAAATATAAGCAGACAGACTTGTAAATGTAACATGGAAGTTTCTTGCACTTATTTGGGAGGGGGAGTGATGGTGGGAGTGTTCCATGGTGTGCAAACTGGAATCTTCCTTCAGAACAGATTCCAATACATTATTCGAAGAGAATGGAAAGGGTGAGATTACTTGCCAGTGTTTAAGTAACAAAATTATAGAGGAATTAAAGTGTTCTGATTTAGTCTAATAATCTCATGAGTCATGAATATATTCCTGTGCTTAGTTCTAATACTTGAGTCTTTGTTCCTTCCAACAGGAAGTAGAAATTGAGAGCTGTCCTTCTCTCTGTAGCATTTCCATGGCTCCATCAGAACAAATAGTAAACTCAGACATTGCTAGAGGTAGCATGATATTCGGAAAATTTGGGACAAAGTATTGGAAATAAAATGAATGTGGGCTTAATGTAGCTAGCTGGTTCACCAATTCATGTTAAAAATACCACCTCAGATTTTGAGACTTCAGTGTTGCAAATTAAATGACAAAAAATTGCAGCAAATGATTTAAATAATTAGCAATAAAAATATTTAAGTCATGGTAATATAGTACAAATTGAGAGTTAGCAGTAGAATGTGGATGTTCACATATATTTGCCTCCTTCATTTGACCAGAACTTTCTGTCAGAGATATTAAAGGCCTCTAACAAAACTGAAAAAAATAAAAACTGTCCATAATGTTTTATTTTTATTTATTTATTTATTGATTGATAATGGAGTTACACTGGGTACATGAAACAGAGCAGCAAATTGTTAGAAGAAGCTAAATTATTAATACCTTTATGTAATAATACCTTTTCTGCTGGTTTCAACAGAGGAAGTAAAAACTTGTGGACGACCTTCAGCAATTAAAAATGGATATTTTGTCAATGTTAAGTCATCCATATACAGGCATGGTGACACCGTGGAATGCAGATGCCTACAACGATATTCCATTATTGGGACCAACCTAGCTAAGTGTCTTCATGGGCAGTGGGAAGTACCTTCATGTCTTGGTAAGCTAATAAACCTACAGAAATGAATTTTAGGCTTGTCTTGGAATACATCAGTATTTATTATTGACATGATTGCTCAGAAGTGTGATTCAATGGGATAACAATGGGAATTGCTGCTAGGAAGTATAGGTTATATTGAATTGGTTTATGCCAGTATGGTTCACAGGCATCTTATTTTTCCTGTCTGATCCCTATTTAAAGAGGATTTTCATAGGGCCTATGAAAAAGCCATATTTTAGTGCTTTTGAAAATGATTCAATCTGAAATATAATCCTGGTGGGATTATGTCTTTACCGTTAGACAAGAAAAATCAAATGCATAGGTATAGAATAGGTGGCATGTAGCTCAACAGCAGTGGACAACCACTTAAATATGAGTCAGCAATGTGCTGCAGCTGCCAAAAAAGCCAATGAAGTCCTAGGCTTTATCACAGAGGAATATTATCAAGGTCACATGAAGTGTTAGTACTGCTTTATACTGCTTTGGTAAGACCATATTTGGAATACTGCATCCAGTTTTGTTACTTTGATAAAAAAAAAAAGATGTTGAGACTCTAAAAAGGATGTAGAGAAGAGTAGCAAAAATGATTAGGGGACAGGAGGCTAAAACATACAATGAATGGATGCAGGAACTGGGCATGTCTAATCTAACGAAGAGGAGGATTAGGAGTGACGTGACAGCAGTGTCCCAATATTTGAGGGGCTGTCACAGAAAAGAGGAGTCAACCTATAGTTTTTATTGAATGGTTTTTTTATTGAACGGTTTTCAAGACAGTCTACCATAGATTAAGATTCCTATGTTCCTCACAATAGGGAAGATCTATAACTGGTAGCCTTGAAATTCAGAGTGGGAACAGAAAGGAAAGGGATAAGATTATCCAGGTTTATTGATTTATTGGTTTGTTTGTTTATCAATCCAACCTGTATGCCGCCCATCTCATTAAAGGCAACTCTCTGCCTTATCTCTCTGAAATTTAATTTGAGGAGCACATCAAATCTAAAATCCTATATAGGAGAGTAGAAAGAGATGTCTATAATCTGTTAATCAGAGTAGATAACAGATGAATAAACCATATATTGATCAGTATATTTTTGATAGATGTACTTGGAATATAAAGTCAGATAATCTAGAAGAAGAATGGAGTATATACATAGAAGGAAGAATAATGGATTTATTATATAAATACTTATGTAACAATATTTGAATTGTTAGTTAATCCACGAAGTTGTACACGTCCACAGTATGCAGTCTTTCAACCAACTGTTCAGACTTCAAAGCAGTTTAAGATCAACCAGTTTGCAAAGTACCGCTGTGGTTCCAATCTGCATCAAACAAAATGTGTAAATGGATTATGGCTTCCTGAACCACGGTGTAAAGGTATTGTTTGCATGCTATGTACAAGTTTATAGTTTCTTCAATAGGATGACGTTAATCATATCTAAAAAATAAAAGTGGGGCACACCTGAGAACTGTCTTCCTATGTAACATCTTTTGATGGCACACAGTTTCTTCTGCAACACCCCATTAAGGTCCCATGAGCTGTGCATGCTTTGTCTAATCTCATGTGCAATGAGAAAAGATAATTTTGCCATGTAGAAAAAAATCCTTCTCAACAATCCAAGGATAAAAGGAAATACAGCATTAGTCTTAAAATCAGTTGGTTTCTTCCTTAGCAGCTATTTTGTTTCCTTCACAGCAGCCAATCCAGCTCAGTTGTGGAACACAGATTACTAGCCTACATTGGACAGCATACTTTTTGCCGACTTTTCCCCATTAGGCAAATTCAGTGATAAAATGTCATTTGTCACATTACAAAGGTTCTTCGCTTTGAGTCTTTTGTGTCTTCAGCAACCTAAGTGAATTTACATAGAACAAATCTAGTACGGAATTCATCTTTGACTTTTGCTACTTGCATGGAGACATCCATACAGATTTCTTGACCTAGCAAAAAAAAAAACCCTCAATGGAAGAAGTTTCAGAATTTCTGCTGCTTAAGAGGACCATCGGATCATTACATCACTCCTAGTTAATTCCCAAAAAAATATTCAATAAGGAAAAATCATTCATTTTTTTCTTTTTATTGATAAATATTTTGTTGGAAAACAATACATACAGTATATTCTGTCCTTCTACAAATTCTTCCAAGTCAGTTAATTTACAATAAATGTAAAAAAACCTATAAATTGATAAGAAACATATTGCAATAAAATGTAACTATTTTAACATTCAGGTTACAAACCATGTCTTCATTCCTTTCTAAAGATGTAGGAATCTTTGAGGCATCCTAACTACATTTGCATTAATTAAATCTTATTTTTGTTCAGTTCGTAGAGAAGCAAACATTGTAGTGGATGGGTAAACTTTGCCTGGATTAGATGAATGATTTCAACTAGCTACCTGTCTTTGTGGTAATTGGTGGCCTTTCCTCATACTATAGTTCAATATCAGCTTGTCCAGTTTAATCTAATTTATGATCAATCCTGCAAACTATTTTTATATATGCCAAAGAGCAATACAATTAAATTTCACTAGTGTATAAATGTCATCGCTACAAAGCTTTGATGGCTCCTTCTGCTTCACCAATTGTGGCCTTAAAGTAAAACAATCTTGCAATAGTGACTTATATTGCTATTTTATGTAATTACCGTCTTTCCCCCAAAATGCGGCCTACCCCGAAAACAAGCCCTAGTTCGATTTTTCACGACTGTGCCTATATAAGCCTTACTCCCCAAAATAAGCCCCAGTTAAGCCCCGCCCATCATCTGGTTATACAAAGTGGGGCAAGGCACATGTGTAAAAATCAAGCTAGGGTGGGGATGTGGGGTGGAGCTGCCCCACACTCACTTACCTTAAGACGGCCACAGCCAAGCCTCCCACACCCGGATAAATGTCGCACCAATGTCCGACTTCTTCTGTGGATGCTTGTGGCTGCTCGCAGCTGGAAGCCATGTGGGGCATCATGCTGGTGCCGCCAGTCACGGCAGGACACTGCAAGGCTCGTTGTGCCGGTGCTGCTGCTTGCAGCAGGGCACTGTGTGCCACATCCTGCCACTGCTGCCACTCACACGTGCAGCCTCACACCATGAACAATGGCATCAGCACACTGAGCCATGCAGGAGGCCTGGCTGCGATAGTCCTAAAATAAGCAGGTAAGACATCCCCTAAAATGGGGCCCAAAAGAAAATAAGACCAGGTCTTATTCAGTTAGAACAACACTACTGTGTTTCCCTGAAAATAAGACCAGGTCTTATTTGTAGACCTGGTAACTGTTTAATTGGTTTTGATCTTATATGTCTTTTATTATAGTTGTTTTATAAGTACCATTGAGAGTTTCATGATTGTAGTAAAGTTCTAGTGTGATAACAGGGAACAAATGGCTCTTTTGTGAGAGTTTTCTGGTGAAATGTTTAAAGATGAATTATAAGTACTAGGTAACAGCAAAGGGTTAGAATTGTAAGAAACAGACATCATGATTTAAATTTGGGTCCTGAAATATTAGTTTGTGGAAAAACAGACTGGAGGATATGAAGACAAATGTGAGAACAGATAGCAGAAAAGAATGATTGAGAGAAAAATGGATAAAAGATTTGCTATCGTCTGATAGGAAATGATATCTGTAGTTTTGTTGTTGTTGTTATTTGTTCCCCAGTTGGTCAATCCTGGCATTCTGTATCATTGTGGAAAGGGAAATCTATGTAACAACGACTGGAGATCTAATCTGAGCATGCTGTTAGGTGCTAAATCTTGGAGAAGATTTTTTCAGGATGAAGTGATTAGTCAAGGATTCTCACTATGCAAGCAGTCTACCTCATAGACAATGAGAGACTGGCAAAGGAAGGAATAGCACATAGGGCCTGTCACTGGTTCCCAATAGATTTCTGGGTCAATTCTTAGTGTTGATCTATATAGTTTGGGACTTGGATACCTGCAAGTCTCTAATTGCAGTCAGCTAGTTTACATGGACAAAGTGCTAGTGGAACTCAACTTCCATGAAATGATGGGGGAGGACTGAGATATAAAGTCACTGTTTCTCAATAGTAGTATCAGTCTTATGGTTATAGCATTTTTCTTTTGGAAAATGTTCCAAACTGATCTCTTTCACAGAACATTTATGGACTAATTGCATGTCCTGTATCTTAGATTTATTGTTAAGGTAAATTAAGGACACTATTATTAGTGTCCAATTGCTATTTGACTTTTAAAGTGATTAATTTTTGCATGCTGTTAATTCTTTTTTTTTATTGAAAAAGTTTTACAAATACATTTTCTCCCCAGTTTCCCCCCCTAACCCTCCCTGACCCCCCCTAACCCTCCCTAACCCCCCCCAACCCTCCCCTCCCCCCAGGACTTCCACAGAATATAGTCCAAATCAGAAACATATTTTATAAAACTTGAACCCCTCCACCCCCTATATATTTTTCACATCTTCACAATTCAATTATTCTATCACTATATAATACATTCAGTTAAAAGCTATCTGATATTTCCTAGTTTGATATTTATTCTGCACATAATCTATCCACTTTTTCCACTCCCATACATAAGTCTCTTGTGTCCGATCTTTTAAATATGCTGAAATCTTCACCATCTCTGCAAAACTAGCCATCTTCAAAGTCCATTCTTCAATAGTGGGCATAGCTTCATTTTTCCAATATTGACCTATCAGTAATCTCGCTGCTGTTATCATATACAATATCAGCTTTACTTCACCCAATGTAAAACCCTTAACTATACCCAATAAAAACAATTGTGGAGAGAACTGAATTTTTTTCTTCAAAACGTTTTGCATGACCCACCAAATTTTTATCCAAAAAGCCTTCACTTTCTTACAAGTCCACCACATATGGTAATATGTGGCATCTAAGCAATCACATCTCCAGCATTTTGGTTGAACATTAGGATACATACACGATAATTTCTTAGGATCTAAATGCCACCTATAAAACATTTTATAAAAGTTTTCCCTCAGATTCTGCGACTGTGTAAATTTAACATTCTGAACCCATATTTTTTCCCATGTTTCCAACATCACTGGTTCTGCAAAATTTTGTGCCCACTTTATCATACAATCTTTAACCAGTTCAGTTTCTGAATCCCTTTCTAACAAAACATTATAAACCCTTTTAATATGCATTGGACCTTTCTCTTTTATATGTCTAACCAATTCTTCTTCATGCATCATTATACCAGGTTTTTGGTCCTCTTTCCATCTCAATTGAAGTTGATTATACTGCAACCAGGTTAAATTAATGCTGTTAATTCTTATCATAAGTGTTTATCTGCAAAACACTGTCAAACAAACAAATATCTCCTGAAATTTAAGGCAAATATTGACTGACAGGAATAAGGATAGAAGCCTGTGGATCAGCAGAATCTTATGGCTGTGATACACAAAACTAGTTCCCCATGATCACTTGAGGACATCAGCAGTCAAGAAAAATGAGAGCCACAAATTTCTGTAAGACTCAGTTGCCAAAGAGAGAAGAATATCATAATCAAATGTATGGAAAGTTTCTAAAAATCTAAAGACTACTTGAGATTATGATATTTTATTTCTTTATTTGCCAGCTCTGCTACACAGCCATTTACCAACTGGATGAAGAAAGCCTGATTTAAAATAAGTCCTGATAATTGTATCATACAAATATAATTAGAATTTCAATCTCTTTGTGATTATGGCATTCTCAATCGCAGTAAACAAGAGATTTGACATAAAAGCCTCCTAAGAAAATACTTAGGATTAATCTTCTTTGGGTGAAATAGAAATGAGATAATTTTCAGCCCTAATCCTAATCAAGTTCTAATCATAAACTGTTTTGTTAAAGGAATCTGCCCTTCACCACCTCAGCTTCCCAATGCCATCAATATAGCTGAGATGAGAATCTACAAGAGCGGAGACGAAGTTAGCTTCAAGTGTCAAGAACATTTCCTTCTTCGTGGCCCACAAAAGATAAAGTGTGAAAATGGAACATGGCAAACACCTCCACGCTGTCTTGGTTTGTATGCTCAGTTTTACCTTTATTTTAAAGAAACTGGACATTATAGATAAAGTAAATATCGCTTCTTATAGATAAGAAGCAAAAAGGTCAGGAGAACATTCAGAGCATGGTTTATGGAATTCTTCACAGCCATTTATCCACAGTGGCCTCTCTATATATGCGTGTGCTCCAGGGGTGGGTTCTACTTACCTTTACTACCGGTTTGCATCGTGCCCACGCACTTCTGTGCATGCACAGATGGCCTATGATGACATCCGGGTCAGTGGGCGGAGCCTCCCACCGGTTTTACTACCAGTTCTTGTGAACTGGTCCGAACCGGGGGCAGCCCACCACTGGTGTGATCTATTCCAAGGGACTGATCAGGTTCTTTTGCACATTGTACATTGTGCCTTTGTCTTTCTCTGAGAGTCAGATCAGGGTTTATTTATTTATTTATTTATTTTGTCACATTTCTATGCCGCCCAACTCCCAAGGGACTCTGGGCGTCTTACAGCAGAGAATAAAACAATGCAACAATATCCCATACAAAAGTTAAAAGAAGACATTAAAACATTAAAATATTAAAACACATACACTCCAATTTGTAGCCGGGTCTCGCAAGATCACTATAACGAGATCAACAGCCCCAGGCCTGCCGGAAGAACCAGGTCTTCACCGCTTTCCGGAAGGCCAATAGGGTGGGGACGGTCCGGACTTCAGGAGGTAATTGGTTCCAGAGAGCCGGGGCAGCCACAGAGAAGGCCCTCCCCCGTGGGCCTGCCAGCTGACATTGTTTAGCTGACGGGACCCGGAGGAGACCGATTCTGTGGGATCTTACTGGTTTCTGGGAGCTATGTGGTAGAAGGTAGTCTTGAAGATAACCTGGTCCTGAGCCATGTAGGGCTTTAAAGGTAATAACCAACACCTTGAATTGCGCCCAGAGACCGATGCAGCTCGCAGTGAATTGGTGTAATGTGGGTGTATCTAGGTGCACCCACTATAACTCGCGTGGCTGCATTCTGGACCAACTGAACACTTTTCAAGGGTAGCCCCATGTAGAGCGTGTTGCAATAGTCCAAACCTGAGGTGACAAGGGCATGAGTGACTGTGAGGAGAGCCTCCTGGTCCAAGTAGGGTCACAATTGGTACACCAGATGAACCTGTGCAAAGGTCCCCCTAGCTACAGCTGTCAGATGTTGTTCCAATCTCAGCTATGAGTCTAGAAGGACACCCAAATTGCGAACCTGTTCTGAGGGGGGTACTTTCTCTCCCCCCAGAACCAAGGATGGATAATCAACATAGACTTTAGGGGGCAATACCCAGAGCCATTCGGTCTTGTCTAGGTTAAGTCTGAGCCTGTTTACTCCCATCCAGATCCTCACAGCCTCCAGGCACCAGCACATCACATCTACCACCTCACTGAACTGACAAGGGGTGGAGATATACAGCTGGGTACCATCAGCATATTGCTGATATCCACCTTGCGTCGTCGGATGATTTCACCCAGTGGTTTCATGTAGATATTAAATAGGAGGGGAGAGAGGACCGAGCCCTGAGGCACCCCGCAGACGAGGGGCCTAGGGGACGACCTCTGTCCTCCTACCAGCACTGACTGTGATCGACCAGAGAGATGGGAGATGAAGCACCACAACATGGTGCCTCCCACTCCCAGCTCTCTTAGTTGCCCCAGAAGGATACCATGGTCAATGGTATCGAAAGCCACTGAGAGGTCAAGTAGCACCAAGATAGAGGAATGACCCCTGTCTCAGGCTTGCCAGAAATCATCCATCAGCGTGACCAAGGCAGTTTCTGTGCTGTATCCAGATCTGAAGCTGGACTGAAAAGGGTCCAGATAATCCGTTTCATCCATTGATCGCAGGAGCTGAAGTGCCACCACTTTCTCTACAACCTTTCCCACAAAGGGTAGGTTGGAGACTGGACGAAAGTTTTTTTAATTCTGCTGGGTCCAGGGAAGGCTTCTTGAGGAGGGGCCTTACAACCACTTCCTTTAATGCATCCCTCAAGGATGCATTAACTAAAGCCTGGAGCCAGCCTCATGTCATCTCCTTGCTGGCTGAAACCAGCCAGGAGGGGCTTGGATCCAACAAACAAGTGGAGGAGCTCATCTCCCCTACAGTCTTGTCCACTTCCTCAGGAGTCACTGGCTCAAACTCCTCCCACACAACAGGACTAAGACCCGCCCCCATCATCTCGGTCGGTATTGCCCAATCAGAGTCCAGGTCCATCCGGATCTGAGTGATTTTATCCAACAGAAACTGCACAAATTCCTCAGCTCTACCATGCAAGGGCTCCTCTGTTCCCCCAACCTTAAGGAGGGAGCGAGTTACCCTAAATAGGGCAGCTGGGCGAGAATCCGCAGATGCAATAAGTGCGGAAAAATGTGAACATTTTGCCGCCTGTATCACCACTAAGTAAGTCCTAACAAAGGCTCTCAAAAGTGTTCAAAAGTGTTCAGTCGGATTCAGATTTACTGGTCCTCCAGTGTCACTCTAGACGTCTCTTCTGGCGCTTCATCTCCCGGAGCTCCTCAGTAAACAAGGAGCTTTCCTGGATCCGCTGCCATTGAGAGGCCGCAAAGGCACAATCCAGTCCAATGCTCCAGATGCCGCCTTATGCCAGGCAGCCACTAGGGTTTCGGCCGGACTGTGGACAAGGGAGTCAGGTATTTCCCCAAGCTCCTTCTGAAACCCTTCAGGATCCATTAGGCATCTGGGGTGGAACCACTTAATCGGCTCCACCTCCCTGTGATGGAGGAGTGGCGTCTTAAAGTCCAATCTCAACAGGAAATGATCTGACTACAAGGGAGAGACCTCTATAGCCCTTAATTCCAGATTATCTCCACTGCTCCGAGAGAAATACCAGGTCGAGAGTGTGTCCCCTCCTCATGGGTCAGACCCTGAACTACTTGGGTCAGGTCCATGGTTGTCATGGAAGCCATGAACTCCTGAGCCCCATCTGAAGAATCACCAAGTGATGGTAGTTGAAGTCCCCCAGTACCATAAGCCTGGGGAACTCCACCACCAACCCGGCTATTGCCTCTAGCAGCACAGGCAGGGCTGTTGTTATGCAGCTGGGAGGCAGGTACGTCAACAACAAGCCCATCTGAACCCTTGAGTCTAACCTCAAGAGGAGAGACTCACACCCAACAATCTCCAGGGCAGGGATCCTGCGAGGACAAAGGCTCTTCCGGACAATAGCTGCCACCCCTGCCCTGGGCAGATGTGCCCAAACCCATCTGGGCACATCTCAGAGAGGGGAACCCCCCCCGCCCGGCCTAGCCAGGTCTCAGTTATACATGCCAGGTCAGCCTCCTGCTCCAAGATTAAGTCCCGAACAAGGGGAGCCTTGTTAACAACAGACCTGGCATTAAACAGCAGCAGCCTGAGGCCAGGGCCCTGACATCCCAAGTCACCAGGTATAAGAGGTGAGCCCAGTGAACCAGAACCAAAGGGGCTGGAACAAGTAATTGCTTAGAGGTAGCGAGTCCTAGTTCCCCGAGAGCGGCCTACTCCTTGGCTCCCACCATATCTACCTCTCCCAGTCATAACCGTGATATTCCGGCTCTCCATCCCCCAGAGATCCCCTTCCCCACCTCTTTGGTCCCCCACCTCCCCGGCAAACAAGGCATCCCATTCATACCGAACCGGGGTTCCCATCTGAGCCCCGATCTGCTTCTGCTTGTACACTCAGCAGAGGAAACTCCATTCCCTTCCCCCGGCTCCCTCATTCTCCCTAATTCCAGCCACTCCAAACCTGTTCCTTCCATTCTAATAATTAAATTCTAACCTATCCCTAACCCATTCACACCCACAAACATACACATCCTCTCAGGATAAAATTAATATATCCAGCAACAAATGAATATCTCGCACCTCGTCAGCGTAACAGCAAAAAGTTCCTCCGAGCTCACCCAGGCTTTGTTAGGGACGGTGATAGCATTGTGATAAGATGGCTTCACCTCACCGGCTCGCACGAAGACGCCATACTTGTTGCAGCCCACGCCAGAGAAGAAGTGTTTGGAGTCCACCGCAATGGAGGTGCCTTCAGGAAACTTGCCATAAAGGCCTCCTCCTCCTCCATCACCTCCTCCTTTGCCTCCTCCGGGGCCCCCGCCACCACCGCCCTCCTCGTCTTCATCGGCGTGTAGTTGTCAATCAGCCTAGCCAAAGTGTCGCGGAACTCAATGAGGTCCCAAGCCAGCAAGGGAATGGCCCGGCCACTTTGGAGGCCTGAAGGCCCCCAGGGAGACCGGCCTTGCTGCTCCCGCACCTGGGTTGGTACATGGATGCTAAACCTATTTCTCTACATTTCTGCTTTGACCTGTGTCTGTATATGGTGGCAGGCATAAGGGCTGTATATGCTCTACATACTCCATTATGAGGGAGGGAGGAGCTTATGATGGAAGGGTTGGCAGCATCTTGAGTCTTTCACAACTACTTCTCCATTAGTGGCTGCTTTTTGCATAGAGATTTGCTTTTTGAATCATGTTTCATTAAAACAGATTTGCTATACAGATACAATAAAAATGATATTGATTTTTTTATGTTATGATATTTTATTTCTTTCATTAACAAATCTTCCTGTGGTTCCTGTTTCTAGATTTACGATGTAAATCTCCTCCTGAAATTGACAATGGTATAATAGACATTGGGAATCGCACAATATTTTTACCTGGTGAAACTGTGGAGTATCGTTGCTCTTCAGGTTTTGAAATTAGTCAGTTAAAAACTGTAAGATGTGAAAATTTGAAATGGTCTGAGCTACCCGTTTGCAAAGGTAAGAAATAGTAATTTTTTCTATTGAAATGCCAACACTGGGTTTGAGTTCTAAAAAAAGTTATCCATGCATTTTTTTTTTCATTCCTATGCTGATATTAGAAATGGGACAATGAAGATGCATAAACGAGGAATTTGGAGTTTTTGTATAAATATTGAAATTTCACAGGTCTTAAAATGTCACATTTTGAACTCAAGCATTAATCTCATGTGAAATATCATGTATACTTTCAGAACTGTTCTTATCAGAGCAGGATTCTGACTTCAAAATCTCTCTTATTCACAATTTATAAAAGATTTAGAAAGTGTCATGTGAACATCATACAACTGCACCATCCCTCTGTTGTTCAGGCAAAAAAGCCCCAAAAAACACCACAACCACTATTATTTTTTGAGGTGAACCTGCAAAATAAGGGTCACTGCTTTAATAAATCAGCTCAAAGATTGCCTTCCCTAAAGGCCTCTTTTACCACTCCAGAGAAGAGATAGTGAATGTATATAGGTTAGGCAAGTGCCATATGATAATAATAATAAAAAAAATGCAAAGTAAGTAAGCATAACAGTGCAAAGCTTTTTTTTTTTTCCTTGTCCATGTCTAATCTTCACTAGCATAACATTCCTTTATTTATTTATAAAGCACTTTATTTTCAGTGCTATTCTGGCTGCCCTGTTTTCTTTCCTAGATATTTGCTAGAATTGCTGGGCCTTTTTAAGCAGGAGACCATTATGCTTTCCCTGGGAAAAACAAAGACCTTTCTCTCCAATCTACAGGAATCATTTCTCACTAAGTCTACCAGAAATACATACAATCTCTCAAAAGTTTCTCTTGCAAGACAGGGTGGAGGGACAAAGCTTGGGGGCTCAGACATTCGTTTTTGGGTGGCTTGAATGCAAAATTGATGGTTAGAGGATATTGCAGTTATGGAACTAAAGGTGACAAAGGCTGGAGCATGTCATGCTAGTGTGTGTGTGCGTGCACACACTTGTATAAGATTTTACAAAAAGGAAAAGACAAACCTAAAAGAAATAAGAATAGGTCCAATAATTAAATTTAATGCATAATTCCTAGCTTGACTTCTTAATTATTTTTGTCAGTATGACCTGGTGCTTGAAGCTAAAGTCAGCTGCTGACTTTCCTCAATTGTTGTTAGCTTTTTGTACATTTGCTTTCTATCAGGGCCTCAATGGGACATAACTTCTGTCTTCAGTTCAATGCAGAGGTGAAATCTAAATTTTTTTGCTACTGGTTCTGTGGGCGGGGCTTAATTAGTGGGCGGGGCTTGGTAAGGTGACTGGGTGGGCGTGGCCAAGTCAATGTCACTTCTTTGCCCTTTTTTAACCTACAAAACACAACACAACACAACTGGCTCACCCACAATGTAAAAGCAGCTGTGCTAGACTCAAAATGGCCCCGCAACAAGGAGGAACCTCACACAGCCACAAAAAGCCCCCCAAAAACAACTTTCACACTTTACACACACACAACACAACACAACTGGCTCACCCACAATGTAAAAGCAGCTGTGCTAGACCCAAAATGGCCCCTGCAACACAGCCACAAAAAGCCCAAAAAACCAACTTTCACACTTTACACACACAAAATTCCACATACCGCTTTGTGAGATTTTGTGTGTCTGTGTAGTTAGAGTGAAACACTGCAGAAACACACTAAATCTCAGAAAGCTGCACAAATATTATTTTATTTTAATTTATTTTTATTTTTATATAATAGCAGCTAAATTTAAAACTTCCTAAACTTTAAATGGCTAGGTCTAAAAAAAAGAACAACTAAAAAACCCCCCAATTAACTATTTTTTTTAAGCTCCCAAAGGGGGAAAAAACTTACCCAATAGAACAGGGGTCTCCAACCTTGGCAACTTTAAGACTTGTGGACTTCAACTCCTAGAATTCCTCAGCCAGCTTTGCTGGGAGTTGAAGTCCACAAGTCTAGGGACTTCCGGTGGCACCGCAGGCACCGAGGACACTCTTCTTTTGAGCGCCAGCCCCGCGATCTCATAAAGCCACTAGAACAGCGCAAATCAACTGTCTAGTGGCTTGGAAACTTTCTCCCCGGGAAAAGGGGAGGAAGAGAGCAGACGGGCGTAGGTAGAGCTCCTCAAGGAGCCCCAGGAACAATTCTGGGGCTCGAAGGGTGAGAGCTCCCTGGAAGCCCGACAGAGCTCCGGATCCGGGACATTTCTGCTTTAAGCAGAATAAGACACCACGACCACCCCTGCAAACAACGCTTGGATTAAACATCATTCAGAAGCAGGCTGAGCAAACTCAGGAGAGATTAGAACTGCAAGTACTGAACTTTAACTCCAAATATGTATTACTTCCTTCTGACTTATTAAGGGGAGAAAGTGAAACCAAGATGGCAATTGAGCTTTAATGGGGCGTGAAAGTAAAAGTTAAAAAGGAAAGTTTTTTTTTCTCAGCGAGGGCAGCCCCTGTGCAAAATTAGAGATTTGTGCTTTTTTTTAAAAAAGGAGAAGATTAAAGAATTACTTAAAGACTGATTTCTGGATTTGGTGGATCTATTGTTCTGGCAGCTGAGTAAATTTAAATTGGAAACTAAAGATGGCTTCAAAACAAATTAAGGCTATTGTCCCCAAAAGTGCTGGGTCTTCGCCAGCTCAAACGTCCAGATTGCAATCTCTCTCTGTTCCAACGGAATCAACAATATTAACACTTGAAATGTTGCAGGAAGCCGTCAAAACACAAGCTTCTGATATAGAAAAAAAATTGTTTCAATATTTCAGGAGCAAACACGTGAGGTTGCTGAAGAAACTGAGCAAGTCAAAGAGACTATCCAAAAACGAAACCAAGAAATTAGAGAAGATATTATCTTGGCAGTACAAGGATTGGCAGGACATATTGAAGCAATAGATGAAAAAGTGGAAGAAATTAAGCAGCCTAATGAGAACCTTGAAAATAAAATGGGGGAGGTCCAGGGCAAGATGGAAAGAGTAGAGGCTGATGTGATAATGATACAATATAGAGACATGGAATTTGCTCTGAGAATAAGAGGCCTCAAGGAAAATAAGCAAGAGAATTTGAGAGAGATCTTTTCAGAAGCATTTGCACAGATAATGGGAGATCAAAAAGCAAATTTTGAATGGCAAATTGACAAAATTTATCGTGTCAATTCATGGATGGCCAGACAGAAATATCTACCAAGAGACATTGTAGTTTATTTTACAACAAGAAGATTACGTAACGAAATCTTACAAATCACATTTAAAAATAAACTTCAAGTGCAGGGGCAGGAGGTTTTAACATTGAAAGAAATCCCCCACAAAATGTTGAGAATCAGAAAGGAGTATTCCTTTCTGGTGGAAGAACTGAGAAACTGACAGATACAGTATAGATGGGAAGTTCCAGCTGGTCTAGTGGTGAACTATTCAGGAGAAAGATATCATCTCAATTCAGTGTGGAAGGCAAGAGATTTCTATACCAATGTGTTAAAGGCTGGATGCCCACAGCCCCAGGAAGCTAGAAGGAAGATGGAAATAGAGGGGGCAAGAAAGGGGGAGAAAGACGAATTGTTGGCACAGGGCCAAAAGGGTGATTTGCTTATCCAAGAAGAATTAATACAATTTTCGACTACTGTTCAAGCTTTGGAGATAGAAGAACCTAAGGATCAAAGACAGACTCGAGCGGCAGCCAAGCGTCAAGAAGACTTAAGAGTGCAGCAACTTCAAATGATTCAAGACACTACAAAAACAGAAGCAGTGGGAGGAGCAAGACCAAAAAGTAAAATGCATGGAGATTTCCAGCAGATGCTCCAAAAGCTTCAGGGGGCCAAGAATGGCAACTAAATTTTTGACCTGGAATGTTAATGGCCTAAATTCACCACCAAAGAGGAGAAAAATATTTCACTATTTGAAACAGTTTAAAAATGATGTAATTTGTTTACAAGAGACTCATATTAGAAGTAAAGCTCAAAAATACTTAACAAATGCAAGGTTAGGTATACATTTTGTCGCATCTGCTCCCGAAAAGAAGAATGGTATAGTTATATATCTAAAAAAAGACTTAATTGCCAAATTAATTGAAGCAGATGATCAAGGAAGATTTATAGCAATTGAACTTTTAATAAAAGGAGAAAAAATACTTTTAATTGGAGTCTACGCACCGAACCAACAGCAGGAAAAATTTTATAAGCTTTTACATTCCAAATTATTACAATGGGATTATAAATCATGTATTTTATTGGGTGATTGGAATGGAGTTTTGGACACTAAAAAAGATAAGAAGGGGCTCTTGCAGAACATTTCAACGCGTGCTAGATTGCCAAAATCGTTTTTTGAAATGATGGAGGTTATGGAGTTGAGAGATATTTGGCGAGAGAGAAATCCTGGAGAAAAAGACTTTACCTTTTTTTCTGATAGACATCAATCCTTCTCTAGGATTGATTTTATATTAATCACAAATGATTTTTTTTCCAGGGTGAAGAAAACGAAGATTTGTCCAAGAGCTTTAACGGATCATAGTCCAGTTTGGATGGAATTAGAGAATGGAATGGGATCTAGGAGATCTTGGAGGTTAAATGAAAATCTGTTTAGATATGAGGAAAATGTAAAAGAATCCAAAAAATTTATGAAAGAATTTTTTATTATAAATATGCATAAGGATACATCTATGGAAATGGTTTAGGACGTAAGTAAAGCATATATGAGAGATATTTTGATATATTTGAATAATAAATATAGACGCAAACAGGAAAAAAAAAGGAAGGACTTAGAAGAGGAAATTAAAAAAAAAAGAACAAGCTTTGATATTGAACCCAGCAGATAAGAAAATAAAAGAAGCAATTAATTTATTGCAACGGCAATTTAAAATGTTAATGGCAGATCAGGTCGCAACTAATTTGCAATATGCTAAACATAATATTTTTTGCAATCCTAATAAACCAGGGAGGTGGTTAGCATATTTGCTAAGGAAAAAACAAAAGTCACGGACTATAGAGAAAATAGAATATAAAGGTAAAGAGGTTTATCAGCAAAATATGATTAAAAAAGCTTTCTTAGAATTTTATACGAGATTGTATGCTAGTGACAAAATTCAAGGTACAGATATAGATAGATATTTACAGAAAGAGAATATTCCTGCAATTACAAAGGAGCAAAGGGAGGGTTTAAATCAACTAATAACCACTGAGGAGATTATGTTTGCAATTAAGCAGTTGAAAGTGGGTAAAGCTCCTGGGATGGATGGTTTGACAGCTGCTTCTTATAAACATTTGCAGTTAGAAATGGTGGTACCACTTAAAGAATTATTTACTAATATACAATCTGGAGGAGATGTACCCCCATCTTGGAGGACAGCTTATATTTCTCTGATTCCAAAGGAGGAGCAAGACCACACCCAGCCAAAAAGTATAGGCCCATATCACTTTTAAATACAGACTACAAGATTTTTGCTAAAATATTAGCAAATAGGTTAATGACAGTCATGCAACAAATGATTCATAATGATCAAACTGGTTTCATAAATGGTAGACAAATGAAGAGTAATGTAAGGCAAATGGTTAACTTATTGGAGTATTTGGGGAAGAACAACCAAATCCCTGTAGTGCTGATATTTCTTGATGTGGAGAAAGAATTTGATCGATTGAATTGGCAATTTTTATTGAAAATAATAGAAAAGATGCAGTTTGGAGAACATTTTATAAAATCTATTAAGGCAATATATCAGAAACAAACAGTGCAAATAATAATTAATGGTAGTTTAACAGATACTTTTAATATAGAAAAAGGAAGAAGACAAGGATGCCCTTTGTCTCCATTATTGTTTATCTTGACTTTGGAATTTTTGTTAAGTAAGATACGTGGGTCGGACAAAATAAGTGGAATTAAGATTAGGCAGTATGACTATAGATTACGAGCATTTGCAGATGACTTGGTTGTTACTTTAACCCAACCATTACAGTCGGTTGCAGGTTTAATGGATATAATTAATCAATATGGACAAGTATCTGGATTCAAAATAAATGCAGGGAAAACGAAGATAATAACTAAAAATATGACTATCAATCAAAAAGCAGAATTAGAAAGATTAACAGGATTTGAAATTGTAAAAAAAGTTAAGTATTTAGGGGTCTATATTATGACATCAAATGCAAAATTATTTAAGCATAATTACGATCCGTTGTGGCAAAAAATACAGAGAGAGATGGAAAACTGGAAAAAATTACAATTATCCTTGTTAGGAAGGATAGCAGCAGTAAAAATGAATGTTTTGCCTAAGTTTTTGTTTCTTTTTCAAATGATACCTATACTTAAAAAAGATGAGAATTTGAAGATATGGCAGAAGGGTATTAATAATTTTGTCTGGGCAGGGAAGAGACCGAGAATAAAACAAAAAATAATGCAGGATACACGTGAAAGAGGAGGCCTCAAAATGCCTAATTTAAGATTATATTATGAGGCAGCTGTTCTATCAGCAATGAGTGATTGGATGAATTTAACAGAAGAAAGAATATTGAATATTGAGGGATATTATTTGGTTTACGGGTGGCATGCTTACTTATTATATGATAAGAAAGTGGACAAGACTTTTAAAAGCCATATATTAAGGAATGCTCTATTGCATGTCTGGAAAAAGTATAAATATAAACTAAACGAGAAGTTACCATTGTGGGCAATACCCAGACACGCGATAGAGAATATAAGTGTAGAGCAAAGGCAGGATGTGATTACATATAAAGAGCTTCTTAACAAGGAAAGGTATACTACAATTAAAATCTTTGAATCAACTAAGAGAAGAAAGGACAATTCGAACATGGTTTCAATATGTACAGTTGCAAGCTAGATGGAGAGAAGATCGGAAAATTGGTTTTTTGCAAAATGAGGAGAATTTGGTAAAACAGATTAGAGACCAAAGTCAAATGCATATAAAAAGGTTGTATAATGCATTGATAGAAATAGATTCAGAGACGGAGTTAGTTAAGGACTATATGATAAAGTGGGCACAAAATATTGAAGAACCAATAATGATGGAAACATGGGAAAAAATATGGGTTAGGAATGTGAAGTTCATGCAAGCCCAAAATTTAAGAGAGAATTTTTATAAAATGTTTTATAGATGGCATCTGGATCCTAAAAAGTTAGCCTGTATGTATCCAAGTGTGCAACCTAAGTGTTGGAGATGTGAATGTGATGATGCCACATATTATCATATATGGTGGACATGTAAAAAAATTAAGGCATTTTGGATAAAAATATGGTGGATTATTCAAAATATTCTTAAAAAGAAGATAAAATTTACACCACAGTTCTTTTTGTTAGGTATAATTACAGATTGTACTGTTATAGAGACTAAGTTGATTTTAAATTTAATAACAGCAGCCAGACTCTTGGTGGCGCAGTACTGGAAGAAGGAAGACCTGCCTACTATTGAAGAATGGACATTAAAAGTAGTGAATTTAGCAGAGATGGCCAAAATTTCAGCGTATTTGAAGGACCATTCAAATGAAAGATATATATTGGAATGGAGAAGATGGATTGACTATATTCAAAACAAATATCGGACTAAAAAGTTTCAAATAGTCTATGAATGAAATCTATACTTTTTTTTTGAAATATGATTAGTTAGTTGTAAGGGGAGTTAAAGAGGAAGAGGGAGTTTGGAGACCACAGAAAGTTAGCTTATTTTAGCTTATGTTTGTTATGTTATACCCTGTTTTTGCTCTGGGAAGTCCAGGGGGTGGGTGGTTGGGGGGAGGGGGGTTGGAGGGAGAGGGGAGGGGGTGGGGAGAAAATTGTTGTATTGATTATTAAAACTTTTTAAATAATAATAAAAAAGTCCACAAGTCTAGGCAGGAAGGCAGAAAGAGCTGCTCACCAATGAGCTTGATTGCAGGCAGGGAGATTCAGTTGCTTGCTAATGCATGAATTGTGATTGTCATGCGATCAGCAGCTAAGATAAGCAACCTGGAGGCTGGGAGGGGGGGAGAAACATGGCTCTGGCGATCCAAGCTGAGTTGTCTGATTAGCAGGCAACTCAGCTGGGATGTCAGAGCTTGGCTGGTCAGAGCCATTTAAAAGGAAAAAAAGGCTCTGATGATCACGGGGCTCAGCTGGGCATGGGGGGCGGGGCAGGGATTTTTGCTACCGGTTCTCCGAACTACCCGCTGCCATCGCTACCTACTCGCCCGAGCCGGTCCGAACCGGGAGTGTTTCACCCCTGGTCCAATGGTCCTTCAGAACCTGGCCCCTGGTACCCTCCTTTGAAGATAAAGAAAAACTTTATTTAAAAAAGGTTTTAATACTTATTTTAATAATTTATATAGTTGACTATCTCACAAAAGTGACTCTATGCAATGAACAGAAAGTTAAAACTAAAACACAAACACTATATGAAAATCAAACATATATGCACAGTCTAAAAATCACTCTATTTCTAAATTAAAGTATAGAACTGAACAAATCAATCAGCAGATTTCTATTAATTTGCTTTTAGAATGTTGTTTTAATAAATTCCCGAAATACCTCAAAATCTTTTTTGTGGTTTCTCTTTGAGAAAATCAGGCCAGAGAAGCATTTATGCAATTCTAAAACCAAACTTTAATCAATTTCTTCAGTTTTTTTCCCTTGCTAAAGAAAATGTATTTAAGTATATGCATAATACAATTATACTTAAATCATGCAATATTAATGTATGCTCTTATGACTTAATTGTATAGATTATCTAGTTCATTTAGTGACCGTTCAAAGTTACAATGGCATTGAAAAAAGTGACTTATGATGATTTTTCACACTTACAACTGTTGCAGCATCCCCATGGTCACATGATCAAAATTCAGATGTTTGGCAAGTGGTTCAAATTTATGACGGTTGCAGTGTCCTGGGCTCATGTGACTCCTGACAAGCAAAGTCAATGGGGAAGGCAGATTCACTTAACAACCGTGTTACTAACTTAACAAATACAATGATTCACTTAATAAGTGTGGCAATAAAAGTTGTAAAATGGGTCAAACTCACTTAACAAATGTTTCACTTAGCAACATAAATTTTGGGCTCAATTGTGATTCAAGGACTACCTGTATTTAGAATTTTATTTTAAAAAATGCATCGGACTTCTGAAACAGACAGTCTCCTATGAATAAATTCTTTGCAAAGATTAAGGTAAACAGGTGAACAGGGCTCTTGCATCTTAACTTTTTAAAACTGTTATTGATATGCTTATTGTTTAATATTTAAAGAAATCTTGGCATAAATTGATTTATACTGAAAGTTGTTTTTTCATTTTTTTCCCCAGAACAGTCATGTGGTCCAGCCCCAGTAATCCCCAATACTTCACTGGAGGAAGAAGATAGCGAACAATATGATTCTGGAAAAATAATAAATTATATATGCAATCATGGATTTGATACTAAAGAATCTACTAAAATAACATGTAGAAGAGGACAATGGATAGGATTCTTTACTTGTAAAGGTACAGTAATTTTATTTTTGAACTTCTCAAGGTAATTGTTTTTGAAGCAACATTGTTGAAAAGTGATGCTTAAAAGAAAGAGGCCAAACTTGCTGTCTTTCAATCTATGCAGACTCAGACAAACAGGTATTTGTTGTTCCAGAGATTGAATGATTCTTTACATTGTGTGGGCAAAGAAGGCTAGACTAAAATAACCAATGGAAGCATTATTGGAACTGATCAACATGTGAACAATATTGTGACTTTAGCTGGCCTAATATTGATGATATATTTTGTCATAGTTTATTTTTGGCCTATATTCTCTTGAATCAATTCAGAAACGTCCTGCTTATTTAAATGCTCCCTTGATTGTCATGCTTGCTTTCTCTCTAATACCTCTATTATCATATTCAGCAACCAACTTTCAACTCTACACAAAATCTTCCATAATTTCAAACCAATTTTCCATTATTTCATAATTCACTTATTTTCCTCGAGGGTACCAAGGCCTAGTCAAATACTGTAACCACTTATCATTGAAAGCACATTTTAAAATTTCTCCTGATGTAGCATCAAATTTTCCCATCCCTATCATTTTTCATCATTTACTGCCTTTTTCTGACTTTTCTTTTGATGCTAATATCAGTAGCATTCAGTTCCATACCTTTCAATTCCATCCTTCAACTTATCCCTATTATTTGCATTATAACTTATATAATGGGAGGAGGACTTGGGCGATCATCTTCAGGGCCATGTGGAGGAATTTGTGAAATATCTGATGGGAAAAGTTGCTTGTATCTATTCTCAGTAGGAGACCAAACATAGAGCAGGTCCATTAGAGATTCCCAGGGAATGGGCTTACACAGGTATCTGGGAACAGGTTGATTCTGTTAGATCTGAAGAAGTGGACAGGGTCCTTAGAGCTGTCAGTTCAAGTGCCTGCCTATTAAATTCATATCCCTCCTAACTGGTGAAAACCTCCAGTGGTGATCAATGCATCACTGCAGAAGAGGGCATTCCTGGGATCTTTTAAGGAGACATTAGTCTGTTCCCTCCTTAGATGCTGTGGGTGACTGGATGGGGGACAATAGGCTTGAACCCTGGTAAGACTATGTTGCTATGGCTTGGAGCTTGGGATCTGGGAATTTAAAATCTTCAGTTCTGGATGAGGTTGGGGGTTACAACCTGTGGGTTCTTGTAGACTCACAATGCCTGCTCAACGGCACATGTAACATTTCTGTTACATGAGTTGCACTAGTTGCTATTTGCTTCCAGGTCCAATTTAATATGTTAGTTATCATCTTTAAAGGCCTTCATGGCACAGGGGACTATGTCACCCCAATGGGATTGACCCACCCCACTCACTCTGGCAAAAGGAACATGCTGCAAACCTCCTCAGTCAAGCAGGATCTGGTAAATGATCTTTCTCTGCCATGCCTCCACAATCTGGAAAATCTTGCTGTTGGATGTGAGATACGCCCTCACCCTCTAGGCCTTCTTGATTTGCCTTAAAACCTGGGTCAGCCAATTGACTTGGGGCCATGATGGAGCTCTTTACACTGGAAGTGACTGGTGACCTAAGAAAGAAGGTTCTACCACTGTGATGCTTATGTACTAGTTCCTAATTTTAATCAATCTCTATTAATTTTAATGTTTATAATTTTTTAATGTTTTTTCTATTCTTGCTTTTATTGTGTTGCAAGCCTCCTATCACTTCAATACTGAGATGGATAGCACAACATCCAGTACAACTACACAATTGATTTGTGCAGAGTTTGAACAGTTATTAATGGAAAATGGGTAATAAAAATAAGAACACCTTGTGGGGAGATGCCGTTTGTCCGAAAGCAATTGCTATTTGTTTAAATACAGATCTGATTTTAGGTATTAAGAAAGTAATGACTATTTTCTGAAGTTGAAAGACAACACTAAGGACAGCAGTAGTAATCATTTTCTGCCTATCAATTGACTAAGCTGTATGATATTGTTACTTTT
Source organism: Pantherophis guttatus (assembly GCF_059756535.1). Classification (NCBI taxonomy): domain Eukaryota; kingdom Metazoa; phylum Chordata; class Lepidosauria; order Squamata; family Colubridae; genus Pantherophis; species Pantherophis guttatus. Next base: position 94,231,407 of record NC_142065.1, read on the forward strand.
TAAAAATAAGAATTAGTATAATTTTGAAATGACTATGTTTCTTATGAATTTTGAAATGAATATGTTTCTTATGAATATGTTTAAAATGTGTCTCTGTGTGTGAATACACTATAATATTTATAATCATGAGGACTCTTGCTCAATAGATTCTGTATCTGTTATAGATATTGGGGGGAAATGTGGACGTCCACCTTATGTGGAGAATGGAGACATTGTGGACTCACCCAAGCTAATCTATTTACATTCTGAAAGTGTAATTTATCAGTGCCAAAATTATTATACAATGCAAGGTTCTCCAAGAGTGACTTGTCAAAATGGTCGTTGGTCACAAATACCAACATGTAGAGGTATAAGTAATATCTTTAATTCTTTATAGATTTAATCTTTATAGAGAAATATTTTATTTTGGGAATGGAATAAATTTCACACATCAGACATGTTATGTCAGTATGTTAGTGCCAGAAAATATTTTACTTCCTTGTAATTGAATAAAAGTAGTAGTATTATGAACCAAGATAAAGTAACTTTCTCAGGGAGAAACTGCTTCATAATGGAGAATTGTACAAGATCTTTTGTCATGTACAAATGTTGTCCTCATTTTGTGAAACCCTCCTGGTGAAATTCTGCTTTCCCTAAGCTATATTTCATAACAGACATCTTTTTAGTCAGTGGCATTATTGATAAAATTCAGATTTTAGTTTACTTGAGTTCAGTAGGTAGATTTTATTTTTCTTAGTATTTCACAGATCAGAACACTGGGCCCTCCATTATCATCATCATGCCATCAGTCAGTCAATCAATCATTCCTTGAACAAAAATTACAAAAAGTCATGTTTCCCAACAATCCACTAGGGCTCTTTTTGAATGATAGTATAAGTTGAATCTCTAGGGAACTAACATTATTATTTTTTAAATAGGCTAAGTATGGATGAAGACTCTGTTGACTTAATCACATCTACCCTATTTAGTCAATGTTGAAAAAGAAGATATGAGGTGACATTATAAGAGAAGTTGCCTGAACCTGGTTTTCTCCTAATCCAGATATTCAGTATGAGGAAATTTGGAAGAAGGGGACTAAAATGTTTTTCTTCTTCCTTCTACACATGTAACATTGTCTTGCTTAAAAGAGTTTTAATTCATGACTGATAATTAGTTCATGAGAGACAAAATAAAATAAAAGGGGGGGGGAATCCATTTACATAGATCTCTAATCATTTTAGCCTATTGCAACATAGAATTTCTAACCTAAATTTTAATTGCTTTATCAAATGAATTCCTCAGTGTAAAACTTTCTATTTGTCATCTGATCTGTGTCCTTTTTCAGCTGCTTGTTCAGCAAGTGAAGAAGATTTGAGAGAACACAACATAAGGCTGAAGTGGGACAACGGGGATAAAATATATTCTCAGGATGGAAATGTAGTGGAATTTGTATGCTTAAGAAACTACATACCACATCCAGATACCAGATCATTTAGAGTTAATTGTGTGGATGGGAAATTTAACTATCCGCGTTGCATTCCTGTATGTATATTTTCAGAAAAATACTTTAATTCACCAATATTAACATTTCTTTCGCTTGTCTATATCTATATACCTATATATCTATATCTGTGCATTAAAAAAAATCACTTGAAATATTTAAAAGACCTAGGTCTGGCAGCTAAATTTGTTGATGTAATGTTTTCTAAGGTAACTTGGTCTTCTGCATTTCTTCTAAATCAGAACACTTCTTAACAGACTTGATTTAAACATTGATCATTGATAGACAGACTTGAACATTGGGTGCTATCTAACAAAACGAAATTCCATGTTGAAAAAAGTAAGTTTCTACATTTAAGCAAGAAAAACAAAATGCACAGCCATAGTGTAGGTGGTACCTTGCTCAATAGTAGTAATTGTGAGAGGGCTCTTGGAGACAATAATTTAAATATGAGCCAGCAGTGTGCTGCAGCTGCCAAAAAAAAATCAACACAGTTCTAGACTGTATAAACAGAGGGATAGAATCAAGATCACGTGAAATGTTAATACCAGTTTATAATGTCTTGGTAAGGCCACACTTGGAATACTGCAAACAGTTTTGTTTGCCATGATGTAAAAAAGATGTTGAGATTCCAGAAAGAGTGCAGAGAAGAGCAATAAAGATGATTTGGGGACTGGAGACTAAAACATATAAAGAAGGGATGCTGGAATTGGGTATGTCTAGTTTAATGAAAAGAAGGGCTGGGGTGACATGATAGCAGTGTTCCAATATGTCAGGGAATGCCACAAAGAAGAGGGAGTCAAGCTATTCTCCAATGCAACTGAGGGCAGGACAAGAAGCAATGGATGGAAACTAATCAAGGAGAGAAGCAGCCTAGAATTAAGGAGAAATTTCCTGACAGTTAGAACAATTAATAGGTGGAAAAACTTGCTCCAGAAGTTGTGAATGCTTCAACACTGGAAGTTTTTAAGAAGAGATTGGGGACAACCATTTTTCTGAAATGGTATAAGGTTTTCTGCCTGAGCAAGGGGTTGGACTAGGAAACCTCCAAGGTCCCTTCCAACTGTGTTGTTTTGTTAAGATTCATTTGTTAAGCACTATGGGGACGGGGTTAATACTTAAAAACAATGAGGAATGGGGCTGGAATGCTGAATCTGCCAGCATTTCATCTCTTCTGGTCTGTTGATCAATCCTGACAGATTCCAAGATGAAGACCTCTATGTTAAACCCAGTGGGCTATTTTCACTTATTTCATTGGTCGCAGTCAACAAATTTAGTTGCCTCAAAATGAATGGTTCCAAATGAACACACATACATTTTACTTTATTTATTTCATTTGCATTGATATTGAAATATTCTCCTGGCTTTTGAACTTGCATATGCAACTTACTCACTTGTGTGTCTAGATGCATATTTATAAATACCTATCAGAAGCCACAGGACCAGAAATCCAGTGGGCTATTTTCATTGATTTCATTGGCCTCAGTCATCAAATTTAGATGCCTGAAAAAGAATTGTTCCGAATGAACACTCATACATTTTACTTTATTTATTTCATTGCATTGATATTGAAATATTGTCCTGTCCTTTGAACTTCCATATGCAATTTACTCACTCATGTGTTTATATGCATATTTATAAATACCTACCAGAAGCCGCAGGGCCAGAACAAAAAGTAAAATTACTAAATTAGTAACACTTGATAATAGCAATAGCAAAAGCTCTTAGTCTTATAGACCACTTCATAGTGTTTTACAGCCCTCTCTAAGCGGTTTACAGAGTCAGCATATGGCTCCCAACAATCTAGGTCTTCATTTTATCAACCTTGGAAGGATGGAAGTCAACCTTGAGCTTGTCGGGATCAAACTCCTGGCAGAAGGAATGCAGAGGTAGCCTGCAATATTGCATTCTAACCACTGTGCCACCATGGTTGTGTAATCATACATTATACATTACATGTAAAATGAGATATCCCACGAAATATTTCTAAGCTTAGAATAAATGGAAAAATAGATTGAGCAAGAACACTCTCTGAAATGAATTGGACCAGATTGATTGATTATCTATTAGTAAATGAGATTCTATTGACTTCCAGAGACTACTAGATCCAACCTAAGAATTACTTGCTTTCTGTTGAAAACTTTAGGGTGCACACTGATTGAATTTGTTGTACTGAGCACAATGAAATCAATGAAAAGAGCTCATTGGAGTTAAATTAGACTTTTCAGTCATTTCATTCTCAGGACAGAGGGATCTCCTGGTCTTCAGTTTTGGAATCTGACAGGATTCAGCATCAGATTAGAAGAGATGAAATGATGGGCAATGTTTGTGCCTCCTTGTCCCATGCCTCCTTGTTTTTAAGTATTAACCCCACTCCCCATAGAACTTCTTTTCCATTGCTCTAAATGGAAGGAATTTCATTTGGATCACAGGAATCCCCCATTATATGATGAGTTTGTATTTGAAATTGCAATTAATACAAATGCTATTAGTGAAATACAAATTTTGCTGAAATGTACATGTAAATATCAAATATATGTATAGTGTACATTTTATTGGAAATCTTCCTAGTTAACAAAAAATGATTTTTTTCTTGGCATTGCTGTGCTACAGTTCCTAGTATTCTTCTATTGGCTGTGTTGTCTGAGGATATTGTGAGTTTGTTTATTCACTGCATTTGTGTTCCATCTTCCCTCAAGTGTATCCACTGTTAGGATGAATTAAAGTTTGGTAACATCTAATTCCCCATTCCTATATTTAAAATGTTGGTGTTTTGAGTACATTCTGACTGCCAGAGCTTATATCCCAAAATATAGAGAATGCCCAATAAATTATTACAGTCTATTACATGTCATTGTGTCAAAAGTAATCTTAAAAAAGATAGAAATTGCTCAGTGATAAAATGGGCTAGAGTTCTTGAGTCTCTTGAGTAGTTTTAACCATTTGATTTAAAAACGGTGATACTGACTTTCAAAATTGTTTTGGCCATGTTGTTTGATATCTCAAAAATTATTGCAGGCTGCTTTCTGCTGCAGATCATATGAATGAGTTTAAAAAATAATTACATAAAATGTACAGATGCAAATTTATTTATTACTTACTGTTCACTTTTTATTTTAGAGAACTGCGTAAATGAAGAACAGGATATATACAGCACCCTTTAAACCAGAAGATGAACGTCTGAAATCATGTATCATTCTCTTTAATATAACCACATGAAGCTGGATTGTATACAATTATAAATGGTGGATCCAAACCTAAAAGCCTACTCTGTAAAAGACAGATTTTACCAACTGAAATTACTGTGAAAATGATAACATTTAAAAACAAGTTTATAGAACATCTTTAAGGCAGATAAAATATTATAATATAACCTTATAAATATATTTTTAAAATGCATATTGTGTGAGGAATGTAGATTTATATATATATATATATATATATATATATATATATATATATATATATATATATATATATATATATTAATTGTAAACATTTGATTAGTCTGAATTATCAATCAACAGCCCATCTTAAAAGAATGACAATAGATAATTGAAATTGATGTTTTTACATACAGTATAGAGGTGTTAAGTTCTTTAAAAAAATTTTTTTTAAATCCATTAATCATTTTTGCTGCCAAACAATTTGTAGTATATTTTGTAAAGATACATTTAATACTTCAGTTTACAGTCTAATTCAAGATCCAGAAAGAAATTGGTGCTCTGGAAATGTTGCTCTGGAAATAGCCAAATGTATTTTGATGATCAGAATTTGATGGAAGTCCAGCCAGATGGATTTCTATACTTGTTTTTGTTTTGCTTTGCTTTTGATTGTTTGTTTTTACAATATGAAATTATATAATTATAAGTAATTAAAAATTAAGATAAAGTTTATAAATTGGCACAGGCCTTCCCAAACTACATTCCTTCAAAAGGTGTTATTTAACACAGAATGGGCTAGAATTTGCCATGTTATAAATTCAGTCTGATTCATTGCTCTATACAAAGTGAACCCATTCAAAACAAACCTTGTAGCACCTTTTTGGATTGCCAACTCCCTTCATATTTTTCATTACCCTAGACTAACAAGGCTATGCTTCCTTTAATGAACAAAGTGAAGGGAACTTCATAAGGAATTTGATGTGTCCTTTTTGAATATGATAGAGCTGTTTGGTGGAAACTTATACAGAAGTATAAGATGTTATCTCAATGGCCAATGAGTTCCCAATGGAACTCAAATCTTAATTGATTTGCTAGATTAGGTCAGCCGCTGCTGCAGTTGATGGAATACAAGTAGTCCTCATTTAGCATCCACAATTGGAGCCATCAATTCAGTTGTTACAAGAAATAGTTGCTAAGTGAACAATTGTGTGACTGCAGACTTATGTTTATGGTTTTACTTCAGGCCTATCAAACTGGCAGCCCGCGGGCCGGATGTGTCACATGCAGGCCACACCCATGCAAAGGCAAAAAAGTCCCAAAATGTCCTGATACATCACGTGACACGATCGAGTTTGACACCTGTGCTTTATAGCATCAGATGGATATGACCCCATATGCCCAATTGAAGAGAAAGGTTTCTGGAACTTGACTCACAAGGAAGCCAGATAACAGGGCAGATTTTGTAGCCTTTAATCCTGCTCCCTCGCCCTTTGGAATATTCACTCTGATGCTGGGATAATTCATAAGAAGAGAATGTTTATAGTTGCATTCATTTGAGGGGAAGGGATTACAAGAGAGTAAGCAGGCACACCAAGGGAAGCATACATTGAAAAGCATTCACTCTTTGCCTAGTGCAATTCATGAATCATTTCAGAGGCAAAGAAAAGCCTTTAGCTGAAACCTGGTTAAAGCATCAGTAGCAGTGCCAGACAAAGGGTTCCAATCAACTAAGATGACAAAACTGAACCAGTTAACTTGCAGTTAGCATTTTTTAGGGACGTGCTACACCGGGAAGAAAAGCAGCTCAGAAAGAATAACCTGTTTAGTCAATCTCTCCGCTCTGCAAGAGGCGGAGAAGGAAAAAATGGACCAGACACAGGACATCTACTAACTGACAATATTGCCAAACAAATGACAGGCAGAGAGATTCTGCAAAAGTTGCAAGAGATTTCTACCCAATGAAGTACACCAGATCAAGAAATCAGCTCCATGGGGAAAACAGAACTAATTTTTCGTGAGATAGACCATAGTAGCAGTATCTTGCAACTCTGCTTATCTTTTACCTTCCCTCCTTACAACCTTCTAAGTCAGGGGGAGTCAGTTTGATCCTTTTCTTACTAATTACCATATTTTTCTGAGTATAAGTCACACCTTTTTCCCTAAAAAAAGAGGGTGAAAATCTGGGTGGGACTTATACTCCGAATGTAGCCTCACCTAGCTTCTCAAATGGAGGTTTCAGAGGCTAAAAAAAGCATCAGAAAAGAAGCCCCCAAACAGAGCTTCAGAGGCTTTTATTCTGAAGCTGTTTCAGAGGCTTTCAGAGGCAGGAATTTTTTTTTTTTCTGAAACTGAGTTTCAGAAGTTTCAGAGGCAGAAAAAAAGGCAAAAAAAAAAAAAGGTACAGAGCTCACAACCAAGGAACCTGTTGCTAAAATTCACCTCTGGGAACAACTGATTGGGGGTATTCCGGGAGGCAGATGCACCTGCCAATCAGCTTTTTTCTTATTTTCCATCCCAAAAACAAGGTGTTTCTTATACTCCAAAAAATACGGTATCTCCTTTCCTGGGCTTTATAAAAAGTTTCTGCCCTTGTTATTTCTATAATTGTTTCTGAATATTCTTTCTAAGGTCCTCTCCATGATTCCCTATAGCAAAGGATGCAATATTCCAGGGTAAATTGTTTATCTAGTTGGTCCCTATTGGTTGGGCCCTATTGGCTCACATATTGAACTGGAACTCTTTCACACAAACACACACAAACAGATCAATGTCATAGGAATCTATGATGGGTGAGCATGTGGGGCCTACATCTAATACTATGGTTAAATCTTTATAACTGCATCACATGTGTGGGAATCATTAGAAACTGCTTAAAGGAAGATACAACAAAAGGAAGTGATATTTCTGCTTTTAAAGAATAGAAGGCTGAGTGAACTAGCCAAACAAAGGCATGCCACTGCTTTAGCTGCTCTGTTTGATAAATTAAAGGATCACAAGTATGCCAAATGTGATCCTCAGCTTAACATGGCAATTGGGACCAGAATTTCCATCACAGAATGGCAAAGTACAGGTAGTCCTCAATTTATGACCACAATTGAGCCCCAAATTTATGTTGTTAAGTGAGGAATTTGTTAAGTGAGTTTTGCCCCATTTTATGACTTTTCTTGCCATATTTGTTAAGTGAATCATTGTAGCTGTTAAATTAGTAACAGGATTGTTAAGTGAATCTGTTTTCCTCATTGTTTGTCAGAAGGTCCCAAAAGGTGACCACATGACACCAGGACACTGCAACTGTCATAAATGTGAGTCAGTGGTCAAGCATCCGAATATAAATCACATGACCATGGGGATGCTACAACGGTCATAACTGTGAAAAACGGTCTTAAGTCACTTAGTGATGTTGTAACTGCTTCTTTCTTCCAGGTTGGATGAAGTAGGCTTGCAAAAATAACATGCACTGTTCAGTATGAACAGAGGTTCAGACCAGAGTTTTGCAAAGTTTGCAAACATTGCAAAGTTTAGTGTCAAGAAAAAAAAAATGAACTCTATATGACAATGAGAACAGACACGCATTACAACATTAAAGTATCTTCCACTCCAACTGAGCTAATTAATATTCAAGGGAATTTCTGTGTGTTCCTGCACTAGAAAGGAACACCCTTAAATGAGAAAAATATCTAAAGAACTGAATATGCTTTTCAGCAATAGCATTTAGACTTATATATCACTTTACAGTGCTTTACAGCCCTCTCTAAGCAGTTTACAGAGTCAGCATATTGCCCCCAACAATTTGGGTCCTCATTTTACCCACCTCGGAAGGATGGAAGGCTGAGTCAACTTTGAGCCTGGTGAGATTTGAACTGCCAAATTGCAGGCAGCCGGCAGTCCGCAGAAGTAGCTTGCAGTACTGCACTCTAACCACTGCACCACTGTGGCTCACTACTGCACCACTGTGGCTGACTCATTTTAATATTAAATTATTAAATAATAAAACATGTATAATATTTCAATAATATTCTTGAGGATATTGTGTGATGCAAATCAACTCTGGAATTTAATGACTAGGACATTCCGAAGGAAACATCAGAGATATGATACATTTTTGTGTCGATCGATCAATCTATTCAATTTAATTCAATCTGATAAATGATCTGAACCAAACAAAATGATTAAATGGTACATAAACATCAGCAACAGAACATTTTTCTAGAGACCCACATGAACCTATTGCTCAATGGAACTCAGAGTCATTTGTTTATAAATACTGAGAGATGATATTCAAAATCTATCCAATTTAATTTAATTCATTAATTGGTTACTCTTGAATATACTACATATATATATATATTCAATCAGTCACTCTGGAATTGTTCCCTGAATCCTTCTATCTAGCCTTTTCACTATGCTGAATTCAATATGATTTGATTACTTTAAATTTTTGACCTCCAAAACTCTCTTGAATGGTTCCCTTAACCCCCAATTTTTAAATCATTCCCTACTTGCTATTATTCAGAAAGTCACTCTGGCATTCAAAAGCCAAATGTGGCTCTAAACAAAAGTTTTGCTCCTGTACTATCAAAATAAATGGAATGGGGAGAATAGGGTTTTTCACTATCTGCATAGAGTGAGGCAATATTCTAGTCTGACCCTTTTCTATGAAAGCCTCCTTAATTTTCATCAGAGACTTGTATCTCCAGATGAGTTGCTAACTCTAGTCCAAATGCAATAACAATGATGAATAATCATTCAATAATCCTATCATTTCGTCAAAGACTGGAGACTGACGTTGAAACCACTTCCTAAAATCTTGTTAAAAATCTGCAGGGATTAGTCCGGGCAGTTGCCAGGAGTCAACACTGACTCGAAGGCACAAAACAAAAACGAAAAACTTCCCTAGGCTCACAACTAATAATTTACTATTCTGCTTTCATAGTCAAAAATATTCTGACTTGTTTGCACAGAGTATAATATACTATATTTAGAAAATCCATGGAATGCAGCTGGTAAGTTCATCTAGTCAAACTGGAAAGACACTTTGGCTGTAGTACAGAGAGCATTGTTCAGCTATCACTGTGATTGAATGGGGCTTGTACAGGATACAGTTATATGCAGTGGTGGGATTCAATTCTTTTAACAACCGGTTCTGTGGGCGTGGCTTAGTTGGGTGTGTGGCTTGGTGGTCATGTGACTGGGTGGGTGTGGCTAGCTGATCATGTGACTGGGTGGGCGTGGCTATGTGCATAGGGACTACTCAGAGGGCTGAAAAAAGTCATTTTTTATGCATTCTTAACAACCGTGTCAATCATTTCACTACTACTTCTCTTCACCACAGTGACAAGATAGGGCGCAAAACGTAAAAGGTGAGGACAGTCGTAAGTTCAAGCACTGGTCAAAAATGCGAGGACCAGTCAAAAATAACCTTTTCAGCCCTCTGAGTAGTCCATATGCACATAGGACTCATCATTTATGCCATCATTTATCTTCTAGCCCTAGTTCAGAGGTCTTCAAAAAGTCCACAAATCTTAAAGCTGCCAAGTTTGAAGACCTCTGAGCTACGGCTTTGTGGCCAGCCTTTTGGGGAGGGGGTCCCACTCGGAGAGATCCCCTGCCTCTCAGGAAGCATCAGGCCCAGGCAGAGAAAGTTTCCAAGGTTGGAGATCTCTGGACTAGAAGACCTCCAAAGGTCCCTTCCAACTCTGTAATTCTGGTATTGGCAAGCAAACACAGTTAAGCTACTTAAATCCTCCAGAGCAGGGGTCCCCAACCTTTTGGACCTCAGGGACTACCAAGTTCATAATTTTAAATTTCGCGGACCACTAATATGAATCCAGCATGCCGCTTGCTGAAGCACCTGGACTCCCAGTGACGGGATAGGGTCCTTCAGGCACTCTCCCCCTCTCTTTCTCTCTCTCTCCCCCTCTTTCATTCTCTCTTTCTCTCCCCCCTTTCTCTCTCTCCCCCACTCTTTCTCTCATTCTCTTTCTCGCCCCCCTCTTTCTCTCTCTCTCCCCTCTCTCTCCCTTTCTCTCTCTCTCTCTCCCTCTCTCATTCTTTTTCTCTCTCCCCTCTTTCTCTCTCCCCCTCTTTCTCTCTCTCTCCCACTCTTTCTCTCATTCTCTTTCTCTCCCCCCGCTCTCTCTCATTCTTTCTCTCTCCCCCTCTTTCTCTCTCTCTCCCCCACTCTTTCCCTCTCATTCTCTCTTTCTCTCTCCCCCCTCTTTCTCTCTCTCTCTCCTGTCCTTCTCCCACTCTTTCCCTCTCATTCTCTCTTTCTCTCCCCCCTTCTCTCTCCCCCCCACTCTCTCTCATACGTCCACAGTATGCAGTCTTTCAACCAACTGTTCAGACTTCAAAGCAGTTTAAGACCAACCAGTTTGCAAAGTACCGCTGTGATTACAACCTGCATCAAACAAAATGTGTTAATGGATTATGGCTTCCTGAGCCACAGTGTAAAGGTATCGTTTGCATGCTATGTACAAGTTTATAGTTTCTTCAATAGGATGACGTTAATCATATCAAAAAAAATAAAAGTGGGGCACACCTGAGAACTGTCTTCCTATGTAACATCTTTTGATGGCACACAGTTTCTTCTGCAACACCCCATTAAGGTCCTATGAGTTTGGCATTCTTTGTCTAATCTCATGAAATAATGAAATAATGTGAATATATCCATCAAAAAAGAAAAGATAATTTTGCAATATAGAAAAATCTTTTTTAACAATCTAAGGACAAAATCAAATGCAGCAATACCCTTAAAATCAGTTGGTTTCTTCCTTAGCAGCTATTTTGTTTCCTTCACAGGTTTAGTTTGCGACTGTTAAATTGGTTTTGATCTTATATGTCTTTTACTGTAGTTGTTTTATATCTACCCTTGAGAGTTTCATGATTGTAGTAAAGCTCCAGTGTGATCAATTAGTAATAGAAAACAAATGGCTCTTTTGTGAGAGTTGTCAGGTGAAATGTTTAAGGATGAATTATGAGTTCTAGCCAGGGGTGAAATCCAGCAGGTTCTAGAGAACTGATAGCGGAAATTTTGAGTAGTTCAGAGAACCGGCAAATGCCACCTCTGGCTGACCCCAGAGTGGGGTGGGAATGGAGATTTTGCAATATCCTTCCCCCAGGAGTGGGGAGAGAATGGGGATTTTGCCGTATCCTTCCCCTGCCATGCCCACCAAGCCACGCCCACAGAACCGGTACTAAAAAATTTGGATTTCACCACTGGTACTAGCTGACAGCAAAGGGTTAGAATTTATTTTTTTTATTTTTTTTATTTTAAATTTGATTTATATGCCGCCCTTCTCCGGAGACTCAGGGCGGCTTACATGCGTTAAGCAATAGCCTTCATACTTTTTGTATATTTTATACAAAATATGTTGGAAGCAACAGACATTAGGTCTTAAATTTGAGTCCTGAAATATTAGTTTGTGAAAAAACAGACTGGAGTATATGAAGAGAAGTGTGAGAGCATATAGCAGAAAAGAATGATTGAGAGAAAAGATATGTAAAAGATTTACTATGATCTGATAACAACCATATAGTTGTTTTTTTGTTTGTTCCCCAATTGGGTCAATCCTGGGGTTTAGTATCATTGTGGAAAGGGACGTTGATGTGGCATCTCTATGGATGTTACTCTATGATGTAATTTTAGCTGGTGCAGTTTGTTGGTTCAGTGTGATGACTGCTATTTCTACTACATCAACCACTGGAGACTTAATCAGAGCATGCTGCTAAATCTTGGAGAAAATTTCTGGAAGATGAAGTGATTAGTTAAGGATTCTCACCATGCAAGCAGTCTACCTCACAGACAACAAGAGACTGGCAAAGGAAGGAATAGCACATAAGACTTTTCATTGGTTCCCAAAAGATTATCAGGATCAATTCCTGGTGTTGATCTGTATAGTTTGGCAACGGGATACCTGCAGGTCTCCAATCGCTGTCAGCTAGTTTATATGGACAAGGTGCTAGTGGTATTTAACTTCCATGAAACGAGGGGGAGGACTAAAATATAAAATCACTGTTTCTCAGTAGTAGCATCAGTCTTATTGTTATAGCATTTTTCTTTAGGAAAATGTTCCAAACTGATCTCTTTCCCAGAGCATTTGTGGATTAATTGCATGTCCTGTACCCAGGGCCGGATTTAGATGAAAAGAGGCCCTAGGCTATTCCACTTATGAGGCCCTTTCACCAGTGGTGGGATTCAATTTTTTTAACAACAGGTTCTGTGGGCGTGGCTTAGTTGGGGGTGTGGCTTGGCAATCATGTGACGGTGGGCGTGGCTAGTTGGTCACGTGACTGTGTAGGCATGGGTAGCTTGTCATGTGACCGGGTGGGCGTGGCTATGTGCATAGACTTTTTTCAGAGGGCTGAAAAAAGTCATTTCTGACTGGGCCTCGCACTTTTGACTGGTCCTCACACTTATGACCATCCTCACATTTATGCCCGTGCAGCTTTCTTAGCAACCATGTCACTCATTTCACAACTGCTTTTCTTCACCATGGTGACAAGATAGGGCAAAAACGTAAAATGTGAGGACAGTCGTAAGTTCGAGGACTGGTCAAAAGTGTGAGGACCAGTCAAAAATAACTTTTTCAGCCTTCTGAGTAGTCTCTGTGCACAAAAGGACTACCCAGAGGGCTGAAAAAAGTCATTTCTGACTGGGCCTCGCACTTTTGACCGGTCCTCACACTTATGACCATCCTCACATTTATGCCCATGCAGCTTTCTTTACAACCATGTCACTCATTTCACAACTGCTTCTCTTCACCATGGTGACAAGATAGGGCAAAAACGTAAAATGTGAGGACAGTCGTAAGTTCAAGGACTGGTCACAAGTGCGAGGACCAGTCAGAAATAACTTTTTCAGCCCTCTGAGTAGTCCATATGCATAAAAGGATACAGCACTAGAGAGGGATGAAGGAAGGGAAGGGAAATTAGAGTAGGAGTGAGGGTAAGAGAGGGAGGAAGAGAGGAGGAGAAGGAGAAAGGAAGAGAAAGTAGGGAGGAGAAGAAGAGGGGGAGGAAGAGAAAGTAAGAAGGAAAGAAAAGAGAGAGGTGGTAGGTTTGAGGAGAAAGATTGCTGTACAATAAAAAAGATGAAAGGGAAGAAAGCCAACCCCAAACAAATATAAAGATATTAAGATAAAGAATGAATTGTTAAACTTTAAAGAATAAAAGAGAACAAATATGAATAAATAACAATAATTAGAAACACACATACAAACATACAATGTATTTTCTTTGAACAGAGTATTTGGCCGGTTCACAAATTTAACCAGTGTTTAGTCATTTCAATTAAATTTACAATTTCTATATTTCCTTTTTGCCATATTTATTCCTCATCTATTTTTGTAAAAAACCAATATTACCCTTCATCCTCATCTCTAATCTTAATCAAATTCAATTTTTCCCTTCTATTCTATATTATACCCCTTCCCATTGTCATCTATTTTTATATCCATCCTCACATTGGTTAATTATGTAATATTAGTTGTTTAATATAAATTCAACATTTTAATATAAATCAATTAGTTATATAACTACCTTTTTTGTATATTAATCAATATGAACATGAATATTCCAATTATTTCCATGCAATCCAATTTCTTACAAATCCATTAATTATATTTACCAATAGTAATAAACCAAATAATTTCCCCCATATATTCCTCCAAACCACAACTTAACCATTTCTGCTTTCAGAAATATACAATTAATAGTATCTCAATTATTACAATTCCCTAGTTAAATAGAGCTTTTTTTCTTTTGTGTTTTAAAATCTCCTCTTTTTCCCTAAATTTCCCGTTGTTTGCACCTACCTTTTTTGGTGAGGAAAAAGAAAAGAAATCTGCCTGCCTAATTTTCCAACGTGCAAAGCCAACAGCCTGCTTTACTTTCTCTTTCGTTTTTCAGTATATCTAGGGGGAAAAAAATCTGCACTCTTTCCAAGCAAGCAAAAGAGCACTGAGTAAAACAGCTGAGAGCAAATCAGCTGGGGGTCGGGAGCCGATCTAAGCAAGGGCTAATTAGCCTCTGCTGAAGCTCCTGGGGCCAATAAAATTACAAAAAAAACCACCGAACCCTTTGTTAAATTGCTGGCTCCCCCGCCCCTCGCCCACCACTATTTATTGGCAATAAATAGTGGTGTGGAGGGGCTGGGCAAGCCAGCAATTTAACAAACGGTTCAGCTGCACCACTGGCTCTAGGGCGGCCCTTTGAAGCCCCGCGGCAAGAATTTGCAGTTTCTTTTCCCTCTAGCCATCGGAGGCAGCAATAGATGGGGAGTGGGCAGGGTAAGCGAACAGCCGGCGATCCAACAGAGCAGAGAGTGAGGGTGAGTGAAGGCTGGAAGCTGCTTTCTCCATCCGGAGCCGATGGGGAACCACGTGGCAGTCCACGTGGATCCCAGGCAGCGGAACTCAGGCTAGGGAAGGGGTGGGCAATTGTGGCTCTTTTACAACCTGTGGCCTTCAACTCCCAGAATTCCTGAGACAGCCAAGCTGTTTGCACAAGTAATAAATAGTACTTTTTTCTGAAATGCAAACAGTGGATTTGGGCTCTAAAAAAAGTTATACAGGCTTTTTATCCAGCCTTATGCTAATGTTAGAAATTATGCAAGGAAGATGCATAAACAAGGAACTTGGGGGTTTTATATAAATATTGAGAAGTTTCAAAAATGTCTCACAAGTGGCCTCAAACATTAATCTCAAATGAAATGTCCTGCATACGTTCAGAATTGTTGTTGTCAAAGCAAGGTTCTGACTTCAAAGTCTCTCTTCTTCAAAATTAAAGAGGAATTCAGAAGGGTTATTTGGACATCACGCAACCAGACAATTCCTCTGTTGTTCAGTGAAAAAGCCTACTTTTTTCAAGGTGAACCTGAAAAAGAAGTGTCACTACTTTAATAAATCAGCTTCAAAGATTTTCTTTCCTAAAGGCCTTTTTTACCATCCAGAGAAGAGATGGTGAGTGTAGATAGTTTAGGCAGGGGTCACAATCACAACAAAAGGACGCAAAGCTAAGCACAACCCTGTAAAGCTTTGGGAAGCCTTTTCTTGCCAGTCTGTGTCTGGGGCTTCACTAGTATAACATTCCTTTGAGTCTTTGCCTTCAGTGCTATTCTGGCTGCCCTGTTTTCTCTCCTGGGTGTTTGCTAGAATGGCTTTTTAAGAAGGAGACTATTATGCTTTCTTTGGGGAAAAACAAAGATCTTTTTCTCTAATCTACAGGAATCACTTCTCACTGGGACAGCAAAAATACATACAATCTCTCCAATTTTCTCTTGAACGACTTGGTGAGGGACAAAGCTTGGGGGCTGTGAGGCATTCATTACTACTTGGCTTAAATGCAAAGTTGCTTGTTATGGAGATTGCAGTTACAGAACTAACAACAAAGGAGACAAAGGCTGAAGGATGTCATGATGGTTTGTGTGTGTGTGTGTGTGTGTATGTGTGTATGTATGTGTATGTGTGTAAGATTTTAGATACAGTAAAAGACAAACCTAAAAGACACAACAGGTGCAAGAAAAGAAAGAAAGAAAAATCCTGTTATGAAATATTATGACTTCCAAACTTCTCTCTCTCTCTCTCTCTCTCTCTCTCTCTCTCTCTCTCTCTCTCTCTCTCATCTAACCATCATCTTTCTCCATCTCTATCAATCCCTAATCTCCATCTATCTTCACGCCCATGCCCACTTTAGCGAAGGGAAAAAAAGCCCCGATATGTCACATGACACCGCCGTGACGATGTGAGTTTGACACCCCTGAACTAGATCTTCGGTGTCATCTCTGCCACACTCTGCCAAGTGTATCTCAGTGACAGAGATATTGTTGGGAACATAGTATATTTTTAACGTTAAAGCTGTAATCTTGGAAACTGCAACACAATGAAATTAAAGAAGCATTCCAGACAAGTATCCCTATACCACCTTTTGTCTGATTTCTATTGCAGCAACACAAAGCTTATTTACCAAGTGACTGATGTAGGATTTGAAGTCTTCCAAAAGGAACATCGCCAGGTGATTATCTGGTCTTCCAGCTAAGTTGCACAATAAGGCTGAAATGACCTAGTGAATTTACAGAGTGAATGGTCCTATTAAATATACATGCAGTGGATACCTCTTATTGTTTCTATCTTATTGGTAAGAAACTTGAGCAGTGGAAAACTTCTTAACTGCCAGCGACAGAATTATAACCATCAGAATTCATGCCAAGCTTCTCTATATCACAGTTACCCAAGTCTATGCCCCAAAGACTGCTTCAACAGAGCTTGAAATAGAGGGTTTTTATGCCGTGGTCTAAGAAATTCTGGTACAATTGGTACAAATATATATATAACTTTATTATCATTGTACATATATACACAGTATACCCATACAACAAAATTCAGTTAACACCCAAAGACCAGGCCCAACACACATAACAAACACACCCCCACCCACCACAAATTCCCCATCCCTGAACCACCCAAACATCCACACAACAGGCCAATTAATGCTGTCCAACAGCTGACTGGTGGTGGCCCTTTAGTTCATTGTTGAGTGCAATTGGGATAAAAACTATTCAGAAAATGTGTGGTCTGAGTTTTAATTGCTCTGTATCTTCTGCCAGAAGGCAACAGTCCAAAATCATGAATACATGGTTCAAACAGCACAAGTGCCACTTATACACTTGGACCTCACCAAATGGACTTCACCATAATCAGGTCAACCTTATGCAATCATCAATAGTAGTTTTCACTATTTTGTTTAAAAATGGTGATACTGACTTTCAAAATCGTCTTGCCCATGTAGTTTGATATATTAAAAATTATTACAGGCTGCATTCTGCTGCAGATCAGATGAATCAGTTTAAAAAATAATTGCATAAAATGTACAGATGGGAATTTATTTCTTTATTCTTCACATTTTATTTTACAGATCTAAGCAAATAAACAATAGGACGCATACCACAGCCTTTGAACCAGAAGAATATCTGGAGTCATATATTATTTTCTTTCATATGATCCCATGAAGCTGGATTGTATATACACAATTATAAACAGTGGATCCGAATCTAAAAGTCTATTTTGTAAAAGATAATTACCAACTGTAATTACTGGGAAAATAATAACATTTAAAAATAAATTTATAGACCACCTTTAAGGCAGATAAAATTTTACAGTATAACATTATAAATAACTTTTTAAATATGTATCTGGAGTGAGAAATGAAGAATTTTTTCTATATACTGTAATTTTACCTTTAAACATTTGATTAATCTGAACAATCAATCAGCAGCCCATCTTAAAGCAATGACAATAGATAATTGTAGTTGATATGTTTAGCATATGGATTCTTGAATTCTTCGAAAAATAAAAGAAATCCAAAAATGATCTTTATTGACAAACAATTTGTAATATAGTTTGTAAAGAAACAGAGATGCACAGTGAACATTTCAATTCACTATCCAATCAAAGATCGCCAACGACTGCTCCTCCTGGGGTTGCTCTGGAGTTAGCAAAATCAAACTTGATGTTAATAATCAGAGGGAGGTTTAATCAGAGCCAAAAGGATTTCTGCCTATTCTAAAATCTAACGTGGGAAAATCACAAATAGATATATGCTTTGTTTTTCTTTTTTGTTTTGTTTTCCTTTTTTTCTGTTTGGACAGTAAGATATTGTAAAATGTATTTATTTAATAAATGTATATGCTGCCTATCTCACCAGCAAGTGACTCTAGGCAGTTTACAACCAGATAAGCAGTATCAAAAATTAAAACAAATGATAAATATTAACAATGCCCCCAGGCCAATCAGCAGACCCACGTTTTAATTATAATACTGTGTTTTCCCAAAAATAAGGGGTATTTTCATGGGGAGGCTTATTTTAGCATATGCGCTCAAAAGCCTGGTTGGGGTTATTATCAGGGGATGTTTTATTTTCAGGGAAATAGGGTAAGTAAAACAAGATTTTAACAACAGGCATAGAGCCTGGTGGCGCAGTGGACTAAGTGCTGTTAAAGTAGCACTTAAATTGCCAGCTGCCTGCAATTATTGCAAGTTCAAATCTCACCAGGCTCAAGGTTGACTCAGCCTTCCATCCTTTCGAGGTAGGTAAAATGGATTGTGGGGGCAATAAGCTGACTTTGTATAAAAAAGAACACCGCTTAGGGGGGCCCGAAAGCCCTACTAAGCAGGTATATACAAAAGTATGAAGGCTATTGCTTAATGCATTGTAAGCCGTCCTGAGTCTCTGGAGAAGGGTGGCATATAAATCTAACTAATAAATAAATAAATAAATAAGATTAAGCTATATCTTAGAAATTGATGCAGGGTTTCCAACTACATACTTCAAAATCTGTTAGTTGACACAAAATTTGCCGTGATGTAAATTTAGACTGATCCACTGAAGTTTTTCTGCACAGAAAGTAGGCATAGGAATGCTTGGTCCATGTTTTTCCAAGCACGGCCCGAGGGCAGGTTTAGATTTTGTAGAGCTGTTACTCTGCAGAGGCACTATTAAATGGGTCTTAGCTACTGGCTGTGGTCCAGCACATGCACTATTATTAGTGCCTCAGCTGGTGGCTGTGAAGTTCTGCAGTTTAAAAACCCCAAGCCTGCTTTTGAGAAATAATATGGCAGCCTCAGATTCCAAAGTAGAGTTTAATGGTTCTGCAAGCCTTTTTACACCATTGGACACACCAACATCTGGCAACTCAAGACATATTTTCATAGAATGCAAGAAAGCCTATTGTCTAGGTTTAAATAAAGAAAATGTTTACTTCAGGCCCATCTGATGCTTACCAAGCTACGAGATGGGGAAAAGATCATCTTTATCTTTCAGCAAAGGACATGCAGCAGTTAAGTAACTGGTTTTTAGTTACTGGTCAGTAAAACATGGTGGTAGAGATAGCACAATAATAGTTTTATAATTTGCAGTCCCTGAATCAAAACCACATGATGGATTCTACTGGTTCGCACCAGTTAACTTTCTAAGTAGTTTGGAGAACCAGTTGTTAGAAGAAATCTCCTCCCCGCCCCCCCACTTTATAGGGCTAATCCTGTAAGGAATTACAACATTCTGGTGTTGTTTCTAGCCTAATCTTTATTGCCCTGCTTACAGAAATTGCCTCTCCATTAACCCTTATTACATTCTTGGCAGTATGCCTATACTTACTGTCACCTCCGGAGCTTCTCCTGAGTTTTTTTTTTTTTCCTTTGCTTGACTTTCTTAAAGAAGAAGAGTTGTTTTAAGCTTTTTACACTGTGTTGGGAGGAAATACTCCCCTGTTGGAGTTCTTCCAGCTGGGATGCAATGATCAGCACTTTGAAGAAATAATTGAATAACAAAGCAGAGCTGCCGAAAAGAAGCTTTTAATGACAAGGAACCAGAATGAGTGACATTCAGCAAGGCTTCTTGACTATCTAGAAAGGTTGACATTCAAACGTGACTTTATATACCCTTTCTGACTTTTGGTCTAAAACTGTTTTTTGGTGAATTTAATTCTGTGCTTGGTGATGTTTAATCCTGTGTTTATTGATAGGATAATTTCCTTTGTTTGGAAGGAAAAATCTTAATCTCTGTTCCTGAAAAGAAGCAGCTTCAGAAATCTGGCTAGTTCCTGTGTCTATTTGTTCTGGTAATTGGTTTAACAAGAAACAGCTACTGTGTTTGCTCCTTTCTTCATTCTGGAGATCTTAAATGATCTCTCTGCTAAAGGGTTTCACTTTATGAGCAAGAGTTGGCTGCTGATAGTTATTACATTTTAACTATTTTAATTCCTCAAGGTGCTCTGGCACTCTCCCTGATTTGTAACTCCAGTTTGCAGGTATTCCTAATCTAATGATTTGTATTTAGGGATTGGTATTCTTTGCTTTGCAAGCAAAGAAGCTTTTTGTATTTTTGTACAGGTAATCCTTGACTTATAACAGTTCATTTAGTGACCATTCAAAATTACAATGGCACTGAAAAAAGTGACTTATGACCATTTTTCACACTTACGGCTGTTGCAGCAAACTGTCATTAGGGCAAAGAAGCTATGTAGAATTGGCTGTCCCACCCAGTCACATGAAGCACTGCAGTTGTGAAATGAGTGACATGGTTGTTAAGAATGCTGCAACAGGCATAAATGACAACTGGTCATAAGTGCAAGGACAAGTCAAAAGTATGAGGACCGGTCAGAAATCACTTTTTGCAGCCCTCTGGTAGTACCTATGTGCATAGGGACTACTCAGAGGGCTGAAAAAGTTATTTTTGACTGGTCCTCGCACTTTTGACCAGTCCTTGCACTTACAACTGTCCTCACATTTTACGTTTTGCACCCTATCTTGTCACCGTGGTAAATGGAAGCATTGCAGTTGTGAAATGATTGACACGGTTGCTAAGAATGCTGCAATGGGTATAAATGTGAGGATGGTCGTAAGTGCGAGGACCGGTCAAAAATAACTTTTTTCAGCCGTCTGAGTTGTTTCAAGTAGGTTTAATCATCAATAAAAGTGCCTTAACAAGCCATCATTACAGGTATATATCTATTTATTTTTATTTTTATTTATTTATGTAATTTATATGCCGCCCTTCTCCCGAAGGACTCAGGGCAGCTTACAAGAAGGAACAAAAAAATTACATAAACATCAAAGTCAATTTAAAATTAGTTAAAATTAATTAAAAATTTAATTAAAATTATTAAAAATCACCCCTACGGATTCAGCACATTTGGTGAAAAAGCCACATCTTCAATTCGCGACAGAAGGAGAGGCGGTCAGGGGCTGTCCTGAGGCCGGTGGGCAGCCCACTCCCGAGGGTCGGCACTCCCACAGAGAACACTCTCCCCTTTGGGAGCCAACATTGTCTGGCTGACGGCACCCTGAGGAGGCCCGCTCCGTGTGAGCGCACCGGACGATGGGAGGATGGCAGGAGATGATCCTGCAGGTACCCCGGGCCTAAGCCATGTAGGGCTTTATAGGTGAGCACCAGCACCTTGAAATGAACCCAAAGAACTACCGGTAGCCAGTGCAGCTCACGCAGGAGAGGTGTCACACGGGAGTACCGAGAAGCCCCTGTAACAATCTGTGTGGCCGCATTCTGGACTAACTGTAGTCTCCGGGTGCATCCCAAGGGCAGCCCCATGTAGAGGGCATTACAGTAGTCCAACCGAGATGTAACAAGGGCATGAGTGACATGATGGCAAGGGCATCCCGATCTAGGAAAGGGCGCAACTGGCGCACCAGGCGTACCTGTGCGAAGGCCCCCCTAGTCACGGCCGTCAAATGATCTTCTAAAGATAGCCGTGAATCCAGGAGGACCCCCAGATTGCGGACCCTTTCTGAGGGAGTAAGGACCTCCCCTCCCATCACAAGTGACGGGGCCACTAGATCATGAGATGCCGGTATCCACAGCCACTCAGTCATGGATGGGTTGAGTCTGAGTCTGTTTCTTCCCATCCAGGCCCATACCGCTTCCAGGCAGCGGGACATCACAGAAAGGGCATCCCCAGGGTGATCCAGGGCGGAGATATAAAGCTGAGTGTCGTCAGCATATTGGTGGTACCTCACCCCGAAACCACGAATGATCTCACCCAGTGGCTTCATATAGATGTTAAAGAGCAGGGGGGAGAAAACCGACCCCTGAGGCACCCCACATGTGAGGGGCCTCGGGATGGATCTCTCTCCCCCCGTCCATACAAACTGTGAGTGGCCCAAGAGATAGGAGGAGAACCACCATAAAACGGTGCCTCCTACCCCCAACCCCCCGAGTCGCTGCAGTAGGATACCATGGTCGATGGTATTGAAAGCCGCTGAGAGGTCAAGAAGGGCCAGGTTGGAGGAGCAACCGCCAGAGATCATTCACTAAAGTGACCAATGCCGTTTCTGTGCTATAACCGGACCTGATTGGTATGGGTCTAGGAAGTCAGTTTCCTCCAGGAACTGCAGGAGCTGCTGTGCCACCATGGATTCAACAACCTTCGCTATAAAGCGAAGGTTGGAGACTGGACGATAGTTGTTAAGGGAGTCTGGATCAAGGGTGGGCTTCTTGAGGAGGAGACGAATCACCGCCTTTTTAAGTGTGGTGGGGAAGACCCCTTCCCTCAGAGAAGCGTTGACAACCGCTTGAATCCAGCCTCCAGTCACCTCTCTGGCTGCAGAAACAAGCCAGGAGGGACAAGGGTCCAATAAACCTGTGGAGGCACCCAGTTGACCCATGATCCTGTCCATTTCATCCATTGAAACAGGCTCAAACCCAACCCAGATGTTACCATCAGGACAGGCCCCTGTCACCTCACCAGACTCTGCCCAGTCAGAGTCCAACCCAGTTCGAATCTGAGCGATTTTATCTTGCAGAAACTGTACAAAATCCTCAGCTCTGCCCTGCAAGGGGTCCTCCCTCACTCCATGATTGAGAAGAGAGTGGGTCACTTTAAACAGAGCAGCTGGGCGGTTTTCTGCAGATGGAATGAGAGCGGCAAAATATTGGCATTTTGCCGCTTCCATTGCCACAAGATAAGACCTAATATGGGTTCTTAACTGTGTTCAGTCAGATTCGGATCGGGAGGATCTCCAACCGCCCTCCAGGCATCTTCTACGACGCTTCATTTCCCTGAGCTCCGTGGTAAACCATGGATCTGTGTCAGGTCAGAGGCCGCAAAGGCGCGATTCGATCCAAGGCCCCCACCGCGGCCTGTTCCCAGGCCGCAACTAGGGCCTTGGGGTTAAGGAGGCGGGAAATGGCCTAAGCTCTGTCAGGAACACTTCCGGGTCCATCAGGCGGAACAGTCTCATTGGTTCCACCTCCCAGCAGTGGGGAATGATGGAGAGAAAGTCCAGCCTGAGGAGGGAATGATCGTCCATGACAGGGGGTAGATTGACAAGTTTCCCCTACCACGATCATTTATCCACTGTCCAGAGAGAAAAATCAGGTCGAGTGTCCTTATTCCTCTCTTATGAATTGGGCCCTGCACAACCTGAGTTAGGTCCATGGCCATCATGGAGGCCATGAACTCCCGGACTGACTCAGATGTCTTCCTGGCTGATGGTAAATTGAAGTCTCCCACAACCAGAAGGTTGGGGAGTTCAACCAACTCGGCCAGGACATCTAGCAGTGCGGGCAGGGCTGAGGCTACGCAGCTGGGAGATAGGTACGTAACCAACAGACCCGACTGAACTCCAGGGTCCCACTTCAAAAGGAGGGATTCACACCTGCCTATCTGAGAAACAGTGTACTCCCTGGGACTGAGGCTTTCTCTAATAACAACCGCCACCCCCCAGCCCCTACCCTGGAGTCGCGGCTGGTGAAGCACACGGAAGCCTGGGGGGCATAAATCAGTGAGAGGGACACCTCCCTCCAGCCCTAGCCAGGTCTCCATAATGCATGCCAGGTCCACGTCCTCCTTGTCAATTAAATCTCAGACAAGGAGAGCCTTGTTCACCACGGACCTACATATGACAGGAACTGGAAATACCTCACAGATGCAGCTGAAGGCAGCTCCTCGAGAGTCAAGAAATACATCTCAAACTAATCCTGCCAAGACTGCAGACATAACCCTTGTAATAGCTTTCCTTTTTTCATTAATACAACTATCACGTTTTAAAACATTAAAAACCCCACTAACCCCATAAGCATTACATATATACATTGAAAAGATATAAAACACTGTATTACTAAAACATTTTATTATTTTATTTATTTATTTATTTATTTATTAAATTTCTATACCGCCCTACTCCCGAAGGACTCAGGGCGGTGAACAGCCAGGAAATAAAACACATACATAGAAAAAATTTAAAATTGAATAAAATGAATTAAATAAATTTGGCTGAATTTAAAATACCCTTAATTTAAAATACCCATATTTTAAAACACACTAAAATTTAAAATTTGCACTTAAAAGGGAGAAGATTTAGGCCAGGTCAACTTGATGAAATAAAAGAGTCTTAAGCTCGCGGTGGAAGGTGCGCAGATCCGGGATCCTCCGTATCTCTGGGGGGAGCTCGTTCCAGATCGTAGGTGCCCCCACAGAAAAGGCTCTCCCCCTAGGGGCCGACAGCCGACATTGTTTGGCTGACGGCACCTGGAGGAGCCCCTCTCTGTGGGAGCGTACTGGTCGGTGGGAGGCTATTGGTGGTAGCAGGCGGTCCCGTAAATAACGAGGTCCTAAGCCTGGTTATTACAATGTTATCACATTACATTGTGAACCATACGAAGTTCTGATGCAAGCGACTGTAATATCTTCTGTTCATATTAACACAACTATCACATATTAAGACATTATAAAACATTGTGAAACATGCAGAATTCCGATGCAAGCAACTGTAACATTACTGTAACATCTTCCCTTCATACTATCACATATTAAAACATTATAAAACATTGTGAAAACATGCAAAGTTCCGGTGCAAGCAACTGTATCATCTTCCCTTTTCATATTAACACAACTGTCCCATAATAAAACATTAAAAAACATTGCAAAAGAGTCAAAATTGTAAAAAGGAACAATATTAACACTTTGTACAAATTGAGTCTGTTAGATTATAGGAAAAAAACAATATCAACACTTTCTACAAATTGAGTCTGTCAGGTGGTCGCGAACATCAGCCGCTGCGAGTCACAACTGGCCCTCTTGTGCCAACGGCCCTCTTTGCACTCTGGGCTTCTCCATCCTCATTGGAACCACTGGGCTCTTCTCACTGCTTACTGGAGTGTCTGGCACTCGACTGCTATCGGGTATACCCGCTCGCTCCGAGCTCTCGTCAACATTTTTTACTTTTACTTTACTTTACTTTTACTTTTATTTGATTTATATACCGCCCAACTTCTGAAGGACTCAGGGCAGTGAACAGCCAACAATAAAATACATATATACAAAATTTAAAAAGCAGAAATAAAATCGAATTAAGTAGTTTGGCCCAGACAGATTAAAACCCTAATCAATTTAAAACAAATTTAAACTTTGAGTATTAAAAATATTAAAATTATTTAAATTATTTAAAAAGAGGGAGAAAGTTAGGCCAGGACCACCTGGTGAAATAAAAAAGTCTTTAGAGCATAGTGGAAGGTGTGCAGATCCAGGATCCTCCGTATCTCCGGGGGGAGCTCGTTCCAGATAGGTGCCCCCACAGAGAAGGCTCTTTCCCTGGGGGCCACCAGTTGACATTGTTTGGCCGACGGCACCTGGAGGAGCCCCTCTCTATGAGAGCGTTCCCGCCGGTGGGAAGCTATTGGTGGTAGTAGGTGGTCCCGCAAGTACCCAGGTCCTGAGCCATGGAGCGCTTTAAGGGTGGTAACCAAAACCTTGAAGCGCACCTGGAAGACCACCAGGAACCAGTGCAGCTCGCGCAGGAGGGGTGTTACATGAGAGCGCCGTGTCGCTCCCATTCCACCCGCGTGGCGGCACTCTGCACCAGTTGGAGCCTCCGGGTGCTCCTCAAGGGGAGCCCCATGTAGAGAGTGTTACAATAGTCCAGGCGGGAGGTGACGAGGGCATGAGTGACTGTGCGTAAGGAGTCCCGATCCAGAAAGGGATGCAACTGGTGAATCAGGTGAACCTGATAAAAAACCCTCCCGGTCACGGCTGTCAAGTGCTCTTCTAAAGACAGCCGTGCATCCAGGAGGACGCCCAAGTTGCGTGCCCTCTCCGTGGGGGCCAATGATTCACCCCCAATAGTCAGTGATGGCACCAACTGACTATATCGGGACGTCGGAAACCACAGCCACTCGATCTTGGATGGGTTGAGCCTGAGCCTATTCCTCCCCATCCAGATCCGCACAGCCTCCAGGCACCGGGACATCACTTCAAGGGCATCGTTGGGGTGGTCTGGGGTGGAGATGTACAGCTGGGTGTCATCAGCGTACTGGTGGTACTTCACCCCGAAACCATGGATGATCTCACCCAGTGGCTTCACATAAATGTTGAACAGGAGGGGCGAGAGGACTGACCCTTGCATATGAGGGGCCTCGGGGTCGACTTCTGCCCCCCTTTCAACACAGACTGCGACCAGTCAGAGAGAAAGGAGGAGAACCACTGCAACACAGTACCTCCCACCCCTAACTCTTCCAACCGGTGCAGCATGATACCATGGTCGATGTATCAAAAGCCACTGAGAGATCTTACAGGACCAGGACAGAGGAGCACACCCTGTCCCGAGCCCTCCAGAGATCATCTACCAATGTGACCAATGCCATTTCCGTGCTGTACCCGGGCCTGAAGCCTGAGTGGAACGGATCCAGATACGTCACTTCACCCAGGTGCTGGGGAAGCTGTTGCGCAACCACACTCTCAACAACCTTCGCCACAAAGTGAATGTTGGAGATCGGACGATAGTTTACCAACATTGCTGGGTCCAGAGAAGGCTTCTTGAGGAGAGGCCTCACCACCGCCTCTTTCAAGGTGGCGGGAAAGTCACCCTCACCCAATGAAGCATTTATAATCCCCTGGAGCCAGCCTCGTGTCACTTCCCGGGAAGCCAGCACTAACCAGGAAGGACACGGGTCCAATAAACAAGTGGTCACATTCAGTCTACCCAGAATCCTGTCCACATCCTCAGGGGTCACAGGATCAAACTCATCCCAGATAACAGTCTCAAGACCTGCCCCAATCCCTCCCCCTGAGACTACCCAGTCAGAGTCCAGATCTTCCCGAATCTGAGTGATTTTTGTCATACAGATACTGAACAAAATCCTCAGCTCTACCCTCCAAGGGGTCCTTCCGCGCTTCCTGGTGGAGCAGGGAGTGGGTCACCCTAAAGAGGGCGGCCGGGCGGTTATCTGATGATGCAATAAGAGCAGCAAAATAACTACATTTCGCTGCTTTTATCCCTACTAGGTAATTCCTAATATGAGATCTTACCTGTGTCCGGTCCGATTCAGAAAGACTGGCCCTCCAACTACTCTCTAGGCGTCTTTTCCGGTGCTTCAACTCCCTCAGCTCCTCAGTGAACCAAGGAGCCAAATGAGATCGGCACCGGGTCAGAGGCCGCAAAGGCATGACCCGATCCAGAGCTCCAGCGGCCGCCCTATCCCAGGTAGCCACTAGGTCTCCAGTCGAGGCGTGTGCCAGAGCCTCAGGAAATGGCCCAAGCTCCATCTGGAAACTATCAGGTTCCATCAGGCACCTGGGGCGGAACCATCTTACCAGCTCCGCCTCCCTGCAGCGGGGTGCAGCAGTTCAAAAGTCGAGACGAAGGAGAGAGTGATCTGACCATGACAAGGACAACATTAATCTGAGGCTCCATCCCTGTGCATTACTCATTGTCCATGGATACTTCTGGCCTGTCCACAGGTTATGTAAAGTCTGGCCGCTCAGCTACATGCAAGTCTACTCGATTGCGACGATACAAAGTTCCTTCAACATCCACCAAATAGGAACATGGAGCCTATTGTTGTAAGCAGCTACCCATTTTCCAGCAATCTGTTCAATCTCCAGGCAGCGGTTTCATCCGAATCTGTTCCCCGATCTTTAATTCTGACAAATCTCTAGCTGAGTTGTCATATCTTGCCTTGACCACTTGTCTCTTCAGCCATAACTTTTCTTGAACTCCTTGTATCACCAAGGGCTCAAGCTGCCTGTTGGACACTGGTAGTGATGTCTATAGTCTCCTTGCCATCAGTCTGTGCTGGACTACTGTCCATGCCCTCAGATGGGGTATTTCTCCAATGTAGAATGGCTTTCCATGGATCTTTACCTTCACTGTGAGCTTTCCTACAAAGATTCACAGCTGATTCAGTTTTGCCGTTAGCTTGAGGATGATGCAGTGATGCGGTGAAGAGGTCACATGCTCGAACTCCCACTCAGGGGCAAATTAAGATAGTCTGCTTGGTTAACTTCAGCAAAAAAAGTTTGTTCCTGTTGCATCCAGCAGACCGTCTGATGCTCATGTTCTCCTCCAAGTGTCACCTGATCCAACACACCACACTACTCAGGGTGGTGTGGCCCACTAGCGACATGCGCAGATTGAGGCTGATCCCGAAGACAAGGAGGCTGGTGTGGTGTCGCGCCAGCAGTCCGCTCATGTCGGATAGTGAGGAGGCTGAGGAGGATGTGGTTCCAGAGGCAGAGACTCAGCCAGGGCCTTCAGAACCTCCAGAGGCTCCTTCAAGTGGAGAGAGCGAAGTGGAGGAGCCTCTTCTCAATGCTCGAGCACACAGGGCTCCAAAAGGCAGGAATGGCTACTCAGGAGGAGGAGGTCTCCTCGACAGCAAGGCTTGAGGATAATTGGCCACTCCCTTAACCTATTTAAGTCACACGCCGTTAGTAAGTTTCTTGCTGGAAACAACTTGTAATGATCATCAGAGCATTTTTGGAAAAGTCCTATTGTATCTTGTTTTCTGGGCTGGTTGCCAACCTTTGCCAGACTTTGGTTTATTCTTGCTACTTAATAAATTTGATAAGGACCGTTGGTGTGTGTCAATATCCTCGAGAATCCGGAGCTGGGGCAGAACACAGGGTATCACTAATATACATTTCACATCCTGGCTTATAGACAACATTTAGGATGTAATTCTGCAAACTAAGCATCATGCTCTGCAGACGTTTGGGAGCACACAAAAGGGGCTTCTTGAATATGGCTATTAGCGGCTTGTGATCAGTTTCGGCTATGATTATATCCCGGCCAAAAAGATAATGGCAGGCAAATACAATACTTAAGCACTCCTTTTCAATTTGAGCATAGTTCAACTCGGCAGAAGAAAGCGCTCTGGACGCGTATGCAATCGGCTGACCTTCTTGCATTAGGCAACATCCTAGGCCATTTTTGCTCAAGTCACTTTGAATGGTAATAGTCTTCGTAACATCATAATATTTTAACACTGGAGCAATAGTGACCAAGTGTTTTATCTCCTGTACTGCCTGCTCATGCATGGGGAGCCAAAGTTAAACTGCATCTTTGTCCAGAAGGCATCTCAATGGCTGGCACACTTCTGATAGGTGCGGCAGAAATTTTGCTAGATACAGTATGTAACAAATCTGATAAATCTCTGCACTGATTTAACATCATCAGGCGATGGCATCTCCACAATGGCTCTAATCTTTTCTGGATCAGCTTTTCTGAATCAGCTTTTCTGGACCAGCTTTTCTGGATCAGCTCGTGAAGACAAAGTATGCCCATGGAAGTGGACTTCGTGCACCTTAAAATTGCAACTTTTTTTTTTATTGAAAAAGTTTTACAAATACAAATTTTCCCATTTCCTCCCCCCTTTCCCTCCCTAACCCTCCCTAGTCCTCCCCTCCTCCCATGACTTCCCCAAGGTGAAATCCAAATCCACATCATATTATATCATACCTTACCTCCCTTCTATTCTCCCCCCTGTGTACTATACATTTCTACACAACATTGAACTAAAAGCTATCTGATACTTCCTAGTTTGATATTTATTCTGCACATAATCTATCCATTTCTTCCACTCCCATGCATAGGTCTCTTGAGTCCAGTCTTTTAAGTATGCTGATATCTTCGCCATTTCTGCAAAACTAGCCACCTTCAAAGTCCATTCTTCAATAGTAGGCAAGACATCCTTTTTCCAATATTGACCAATCAGTAACCTAGCTGCTGTCACCATGTACAATATCAATTTTGTTTCACCCATTGAAAAACCCTTAACTATACCCAACAAAAACAATTGAGGAGAAAATTGGAGTTTTTTCTTCAGAACATTTTGCATGACCCACCAAATTTTTATCCAGAAAGCCTTCACTTTCTTGCAAGTCCACCATATATGATAATATGTAGCATCCAAACAATCACATCTCCAACATTTTGGTTGAACATTAGGATATATGCATGACAATTTCTTAGGATCTAAATGCCACCTATAAAACATTTTATAAAAATTTTCCCTCAAGTTCTGTGACTGCGTAAATTTAACATTCTGAACCCATATTTTTTCCCACGTTTCCATCTTTTTAACACTGAGCCTTAACTTTACCTGCCTATACCAATCTAATAGTGCTATTAACTTCTCATCATGGTCATGCTCAACTTCTTTGTCTGTTTCACCACAGCCAACTATAAGAATATCATTAGCTATTGGCTCAATTCCATCGAGCCCAGTCAGTAATTCATGCTGCTTTTGTTGATATACTTCTGGTGCTACCGAAACTCCAAAGGGTAATTTAAGCCATCTCTTTCTACCCCATGGGGTCCAGAACGTAGTCATGTAGCTACTTATTTCATCTAGCTTACACTGTAAAAAGGCGTCTCTAGCATCAACCAGCGTAAAAACCTGTGCTTTGGGTAGCTTGTGCAAAACGTCATCAAGCGTTGGCATTAATTAATGTGACCGCTTCAGGGCCATATTCAGAAATTTAAGGTCAATGCAAATTCTAATCTTCTCTGACCTTCTAATAACAACCATGTTGCTTATCCAAACAGTGGGCTCAGTTACTGATGTAATATGTCCTTCTGCCTCGTACTTATCCAGTTGTGCTCTAACCTGCTGCTTAATAGCTATAGGCACATTGTGTGGTGAACTTTGTACTGGGGAAATAGCAGGGTCAAGTTCAAAATGAACCTCTCCTGGAACAGATACTATGGGGCCCTCAAACACTTCCTGGTATACTTGGAGGATTTGCTGTTTTGTCAATGGCCCCACCAAAGATTTAGGGGAGTAACTTACAACATTGTGTAACTCAGTCGGAATGGTAAACTGCATCAACCCCAATGCTCACATGTTGATCCTGACAATAATGGTTTCTGATCAGTTTCCACAATCTCAAATTCAAGTTTATAAAGATCCCCACGTATGCTGCATTCTGTTTGAAATACGCCCAGTGAGTTCACTAATTCTCGTGAATATAACTTCAATTTAGTACTGCTAGGCTGAAGAAGTATCTTGGATGCCAATTTCATTTTGTCCTTCAAACTCATAACATCACAGGTTGCACCTGAGTCCAGCTGGCAGGGTTGAATTATGTTGTTAAACCTGAGATTCACAAACCATTTTTTGCCCTTGGAGTGTATTGTACTGATACATTCTTTCCTATAAACCGCATCAGTGATAAACAAAGATGCCTCCTCCTGTGATGCATTCTCCAAGTCTAACGTTTGCTCAATTGTATGCAGCTTCCTTATTTCTCTTTCCCATGCCTGACACACTTCTGCAAAGTGGTTAAGCCTCCCAGACACTCTGCAGATTTTCCCATATGCTGGGCACTGCTCCCTCTCTCTTGTATGTGCATACTGCCGCAATATTTGCATGCTACTTAATTGTTCACAGATGAATTATAAAACTGCCTTTTATTCTGATATTTGTATTGATAAGTCATCATACTTGGCTGTTGTTTAGAGACTGTATTAACACAGTCCTTACCTCGCTCTAGAACTCTCAGCCATTTGTCATTAAATTCTATAGTCCGACACATCTCAATTGCTACTTGTAGGCTTAAATTATGCTCCCTCAAGAGGCAGTGGCATTTTCTTTCACTAGTAGCGCCCAAAATTATTTTGTCCTGAATGAGCTCATCCCTTAAGGGACCATAGTCACAACTGGCTGCTTTTTTCTTTAAGCGTGTGACAAAATTATCTACAGTTTCACCTTCTTCTTGCTTGCAGCTGCCAAATATGTATCTTTCAAAAATAACATTTTTGAGAGGTCTGAAATAAGTCTCTAAAGCGTCTAGAATAACTTTGGTATCTCTTTCTTGCTCCAAAGAAAGGGTTAAATTGAGTTTGTAGATATGGAGACATTCACTGCCCATCAATCTCCTTAATGTGGCAGCTTGAACTGCTGCCGACTTCTCTTCCAAGCCTTTAGCTAAGGCATAATCTTCAAACTCTGCCCTGAACTCATTCCAATTGCTACCGCAGTCTCCACTCGCCCTCATAGGCTCAGGCAGAGGTATACTGTTAGCAGCTGCCATACTTCCACTGCTTAGCTTTTGGGAGTATGCTTCAAATGTATCCAAAAAACATGGATTCAGGCTTCTGACACCATGTTTCAAGTAGGTTTAATCATCAATAAAAGCACCCTAACAAGCCATCATTACAGGTATATATCTACATATGACAGGAACCGGAAATACCTCACAGACACAGCTGAAGGCAGCTCCTCGAGAGTCAGGAAATACATCTCAAATTAATCCTGCCAAGACTCAGACATAACCCTTCTAACATGAATGCCCATACATTTTTCTTTATTTCATTTGCATTGATATTGAAATATTCTCCTTTGAAATTGCATATATAACTTACTCACTTACTCATGTGACTACATGCATATTTTTAAATACCTGTCAGAAGCCACAGGACCAAAACAAAAAATAAAATTAACTGAATTAGTAATTACTGATAATAGAAATAGAAATAGCACTTAGACTTATATGCCGCTTCACAGTGCTTTACAGCCCTCTCTAAGTGGTTTACAGAGTCAAGATATTGCCCCCACAATCTGGGTCCACATTTTACTAATCTTGGAATGATGGAAGCTGAGTCAACCTTGAGCCAGTGAGAATCAAACTGCGAAACTGCTGGCAGCCAGTATGTAATGATTCATTACATGTAAAATAAGGTATCCCATGAAATATTTTCAAGTTTAGAATAAATGGAAAATAGATTGAACAAGAAAACTCTCTGAAATGACCTGGACACAGTGGTGGGTTTCAAATTTTTTTTTACTACTGGTTCTGTGGGTATGGCTTGGTGAGTATGGCAGGAGAAGGATACTGTAAAATCTCCATTCTGGCCCCACTCCAGGGGAAGGATACTGTAAAATCTCCATTCCCTCCCGATTAGCTGGGACTCGGGAGGCAGAGAATAGATAGGGGTGGGGGCAGTCAGAGGTGGTATTTACCGGTTCTCCAAACTACTCAAAATTTCCGCTACCAGTTCTCCAGAACTGGTCAGAACCTGCTGAAACCCACCTCTGCCTGGAGAAGAAAAGCTATCCATCACTAAATGAAATTCTATTGACTTCAAGGGACAACCAAATCCAGTCTAAGAATTACTTGCTTTCTCCTGAAAACTTTAGGGTGCATACTGAATTTATTGCACTGAGAACAATGAAATGAATGAAAATAGCTCCCTGAAGTCCACTCATTTCAGCCTCAGGACAGAGGGATCTCCTGGTCTTCAGTCTTGGAATCTGCCAGGATTTAGGATCAGACTAGAAGAGATGAAATGATGGGTGATGTTTGTACCTCCCTGTCCCATGCCTCATTGTTTTTAAATATTACTCCCATTCCCATAGTAGTTTTCTCCCATTCCTGTATGGACAGGATTTCATTTGATCACAGGAATCTTATTGTATGATGAGACTTTCATTGAAACTGCAATTAATGCAAACACTATTAGTAAAATATCAATTTGTGTTGTGATATATATGTAAATATGAAATATTTCTGTAATGGACATTTTATTGGAACTTTTTCTTTGTTAGTTAATAAGGAAATGGGGGCTTTCTTGGTATTGCTGGACTACAGTTCCCAGTATTCATTTGTATCCCAGCTTTCCTCAAGTGTATCCCCTGTGAGGATGAATTAAAATTTGGTAACATCTAATTCCCCTCTCCTGTTTTTAAAATGTTGGTGCTTCAGGTTCATTCTAAATGCCAGAGTTTATATTCCAAAATATCAAGAATGCCTAATAAATTATTAAACTTTATTAGATGTCATTGTGTCAGAAGTCATCTTAAAAAAAAAATAGAAATTGCTCAGTGATAAAACGGTCTAAAGTTTTTGAGTCACTTGAGTAGTTTTAGCCATCTGGTTTAAAAAAAATGGCGATGCTGACATTTCAGAATCTTCTTGCCTATGTAGTTCGATATGTTAAAATTATTGCAGGTTGCTTTCTGCTGCAGATCGGATGAATCAGTTTTAAAAGGATTACGTAAAATGTACAGATGCAAATTTATTTCTTTTTTTTTAATATCAAGGTTTTTTTATTTATATATAAGTATTTTGAATACAGTGTATTGTCCGTGTTGCAATATTTTCAGGATCAGACTCAATAAAGATAATAGAAGTTAAAGCTTTAAATATATTTCTTTTTAATTATGATAGGCATTCTATATTCACTGAATATTCGAGGTAGAAGCGACGAGAATGGTGAGGGTGGCTCCTTATATATACAAGGGGTGGAGCTAGGAATGGGAGTGGTAAGTTATGAATACATTAAAGTCCAAAGAATAAGTTAACCTCTGATGTTCCATATATACATTATTTACACATTGGAGAATAAGGCATTTACATCTGACAAATCCCCCTCTAAATGCCGGTTCGTTACACAACACCAATTACATTCTGATTCAGGACAATATAATACATATAATTTAGAAGTTAAATATTTGTGTTGTTTAGAAGGTAAGGGTTTTGTTAATATGTCAGCTAATTGTTCAGAAGTATCGCAATGTATTGCTTTAATGAATCCGTCTTGAGACAGTTGTCTCACATGCTTAAACTTTATATCAATATGCCTGGACCTTTGTCCAATTGCATCGGATCTGGATATTTCAATGGCCGCTTTATTGTCTTCATGCATAATAAATGGTAAGGTGGGTTTCTTCCAAACATCAGTGATCAGATCATTGAACCATACAAGGTTATTTGCAGCTTTGGACAAACAAACATATTCCGCTTCTGTAGTAGAAGTGGCTACTAGTTCTTGTTTACCAGTATACCAGTAAACTGGACAATCATTCAATAGAAAAACATAACCAGAAGTACTCTTTCTGCATGTTGTATCACCAGCCCAATCTGCATCAGCATAACAAGTAATTTTTGGTTCTCTGTCATTATTGGGTTCCAACATTAAACAAAAATCTAATGTACCCTTCAGATATCTTAGAATTCTTTTGACAGCTTCCCAATGATACAAGGTTGGTTTACTAACATATCTTGACAATAGATTGAGAGGTAATGCAATATCTGGCCTAGTCCAATTAGATATATAAAGGAGTGAACCTATAACTGATCTGTAAAATGTGTTGTCTTTAAACTCAGGGGAAGATTCATCAGTGTTTCTAAGAAAATCAGTTTGCATAGGGGTGTCACAGGTTTTAGCATTATTTAAGTTACATTTGTTTAGGAGTTCGATGATTTTATCTTTCTGTGTAAGTTTGAATCCCCTTTTAGTTTTGTTAATTTGCACACCAAGGTATTTATTCACTTTACCCAGAGATTTCAGTGAGAAGTGTTCATTTAACTTATTTACAAAGATTTCCCTGCTCTCTTTATGCTTTCCAATGTATAAAATATCGTCCACGTAAATTAATACAAATTCAATATGATCATTACTCTTTTTTACAAAGAAACAGTTATCAGCAGTGGTGGCGTTGAAATCCATGGTCTTAAGTACTTTTACCAAGCAATCGTACCATCTTTTGCCGGATTGCTTTAATCCGTACAGACTCTTATTTAATAACCAAATTTCGTTCTTATTAGTGTATTGACTGTGTGGTGCTCTTACATATATTTCCTTATCTAATTTTGCATGTAAGTATGCGGTCTGTATGTCATATTGGAATACGTCCAGATTGAGTGCAGATGCTACTACAAGGGCTGTTTTGACACTCTCTGTTCTCACTGTGGGTGAATATGTATCAGTATAGTCTTCTGGATATTTTTGTGCATAGCCTTGTGCAACTAGTCTAGCCTTGTATAAGGTATTGCCTCCTTCTAAGTTCTTAATTTTATAAATCCACCTGGTACCTATAATTGTTTTATCCTTAGGTGCGATCGCAGGTGTGAATACATTTAATCCTTGTAAACTTTCCATCTCTTTTTCCATAGCTAGTTCCCATTTTTCTCTTTCTTCATGTGGAAGTTTCAATACTTCTTCATATGTATTAGGTGTTATTTGTTCTCCATTCATATGCATTATGTAATCTTTGTATTTATTTGGTATTTGGTTTCTATTGTTTCTAATAGTTCTTTCAGGCTTGCTATGGTTATCATGCAAATATCTAGCTTCCTTTTTTGTTAATGTGTCTGTCTTTATTTTATGCTGACTATTAGTCCAAGTTTTGGTTTTGTTCTTACTTTTGTTAATATTTTGATTTTCTGTTGTTCCTTCCTCACAAGATATCGTATCTTTACATTTATTAGGAAATATTTCATTAAGGTGCAATTTTGACCAATTGGCCTGTTCATGGAACACAGCTGTTCTGGATACTATAAATTTGTTATTACTATCAATAAATCTGTACCCTTTGGTTCCAGTTTCGTATCCCATGAATCTTAATCTCCTGGATACGTTTTCTCCCTTTCTCCTCAATTGTTTAGGTATGTGTACGTCTGCAGTGACTCCAAATATGTGCATGTGTGATAATTTGGGTTTTCTATTGTACATCACCTCATATGGTGTCTTATTCACAATACTGGACCAGGTTCTATTTTGAGTGTAATTCGAATAATGTAATGCCTCTGACCAAAATTGTTTGCCTAAACCAGCATCCTCTAATGTGCACCTAATCATGGTTTGTAGTGTGGAATTTTTCCTCTCTGCAACTCCATTTTGAAATGCAGAAAAAGGATTGGACGTGAAATGTAACATTCCTCTATCCTTTAACCATTGGGAGAATTCTTTAGACATGAACTCACATCCCCTATCTGTCATAATTTGCTTTATTCTGATATTATGTTGTGTTTCTATACGTTTGTAGAATTCCTTAAATTTCTGAAATGTTTCATCCTTGTGCTTTAATGTGTAAACAAAACCATATCGGCTGTAGTCATCCACTATTGTTAGGAAGTAACGTTTTCTATAGGTAATTGAGGGACTTAATGGACCAACTAAGTCCATATGTACCAAATCAAAAATATTGTTAGTTGATCTGTTAGATTTTTTTGGTCTGGGACTGGTTTTTAGTTTGGTGGACTTACATACTGAGCATTCCAAATAATTTTCACAATTTTTTATTTTGACACCTTCTGCGTGTTCAGTCATTTTTTGTACTACAGGAAAGCTTGCATGTCCTAACTTCCTGTGTAAGATGTGAGCACACTCATCATGAATTGGTTTACCTATTTTTGGTTTCTTTTCCTTGTATGTGTTTTTGTGATCATGAGTTATTCTACACTCATCATTGTCACTGTTACTGACATTTTCATCATCTGCTTCAATACAATCTTCCATATTTGAATCAATGTTATGTAAACATCTTTCTTTAGTTATCAGATAGGGTAGACCTCCTTTTATCATTACAGTACCTACATTTGTTTTGTTCTTTTCTATAGTTGCTTTCCCCTTTGAGAAAACTATATTGATATCAGATTCTCTGCTTAATTTTATGGCACTTAGTATGTTGTGAGGTATTTCTGGGATTAATAATACCCCCTCTATTTTCCCTAGACCAGGCAAGGTCACATTTCCTTTGCCTAGTACTTGAACCTTTTCTTGATTAGCTACCTTTATCACAAACTTATCTTCTATAAATGAAGATAATATACTTTTGTTGTTGGTGGTGTGATTTGTTGCACCAGAGTCAATAAGCCAATTGTTATTCTCATCCTGCTGTGTTCTGGTGCTGTCTTGTTTATTTAGCCCATTCAGTGACCCAGATTTCCTCTCTTTTGAATTTTCTCTACCCCCTCTACCTTCTTTGTAATTTGGTGGGCTTCTATATTTGTGTCTATCTGTGGAAGATTGTCTGTAATTATATTTGCTCCTATATTCTGGTCTATGTCTCTCTCTTGAGACTTTGGGGCAGTCTCTTCTACTATGTTCCCTGGATCCACAATTGTAGCATCTAAAGGCCTCATTATGTTTATCTTGAAAGACTACTTTCCTAAAAGGTTTGTGGTCTGTTTGGTTACTGGATCGATTTTTTCTTGAATTGTCTTCTGCTATCAATTTGTTAGATAGACTTTCTATGGATAAATATCCCAAATTAATGGTATCTAAGTGTGACATAAAGCTATCCCATGATGGATCAAGTGAATTGATAATAACACTTTTCATTGTTTGATCTGAAATCACTTCCCCCCTCAATTGTAGCTCAGCTCTTATTTTGTTTAGATTTATCAAATGCTCACTTATAGAAACCCCTGGTTTTACTCTAGAGGAAAAGAAATCCTTAGACATTCTTGTGGTTGTAGCTACGCTATCGCTGTGAAATAGATTAAACATGCATTGAATTATTTCTGATACAGTTAGGTTTGGTTTGATGCTATGATACATTGCAGGAGACACGCTAGATATTATTATGAAAAATGCTCTATGATGTAAACAATCTATTTTTAAAGTCCAAGGTCTTCTTGGAGGGCTAGTTATAAAGAATAGTAAATTTTCTTTCATGAAAATAACCTGAAGCTGTTGATACCACTCTTGTAAATTAATGCCATCAATTCTAAGTTTTGGGAAGTCACTGGGTAAGTTACCTACATTATTCTGTCCATTACTTACAACCTGGGGCAGTCCGTGATCTCTCAAGTGCAGGAAATTACAGAACGGCATTGGGATGCTTGCAATGAGTCTGCGCGGTTCTCTGGCCAGTTCAAGTCCTTCTGGGTCGTCTACGTAGTTTCGCACATGCGCGTTGTTCATTTCTTCTTTGGTGGCGTCGTGGAAGGTTCTCTCCCTTTCAGCTCTCTCGATCCGCTCCTCCTCAGATGAGTCGGTCTCTGGCTCGGTTTTTGGGGTTCTGGTGGTGGTGACGGTTCTTTTCTTCTTTTTGTGTGCGTTGGTATTCGATTTTGTCTGTGGTGTAGGGCGAAATCGGCATGGCTCTCTGGGCTCGGGCGTCGTCGCTTTCGAAGTCAGGATGGGAGCGTGCAGGTCTTGAGTCGCCGGTTTGATTTCTTGCTTCTTCGTAGATGTCTTGGTAATTTTCAGTCTTGGCCCAAAAGCAGCAAAAAGCGTTTTCATTGCTGATTTTACTTGAGATTTTGTTAAATCGTCTTCACTTTCTGATTTTGGATCATCTGAAGAGTTTGAGACTTCTTTCTCACTTTCTTCGTCTGATAGTGTTTTTCGCGCCAGAAATTTTGAACTGAGCGTTTTGATTGGCTCTGCTCCATTCTCTTTTGAAGTTCGTTGAAACCAAGATGGCTGCCATTCAAAATTTCGCGCGGGATCACATCTTTTCTTTTTAACAACTATTTTCTCAGTAGTCATCTCACTTACGATTTTTTGATCTTTGGGTTTTTCTTTAATGACGTTTTTCTCTCTCGCTGCTCCGCTGTTCTTCAGCATCTCCTGGAGGTCCGCGATGAGACTTTCATCATTCTTTTGGCTTTTTAGTATCTTTAATATCTCTGACCTGAGTTCGTTATTTTCTATTTCGATTTCTTTCTGGTCATTATTTTCACTCATTAGTTCTTCTTCTTCAGTGGTGTATTCTTCGGATTCTCTCGAAATCGCATTGGTGGATTCGTTGATCATCTCTTGATCAGTTTCTATTTCTTTGCTGTAGGCCCTGGTGTTGGGCCTATCTTTCTTGGACATTTTTAATTACTTATTGAGTCAATTAACCATCCTCTGCTACCAGCTTGTTGCAATATTTTCAGGATCAGACTCAATAAAGATAATAGAAGTTAAAGCTTTAAATATATTTCTTTTTAATTATGATAGGCATTCTATATTCACTGAATATTCGAGGTAGAAGCGACGAGAATGGTGAGGGTGGCTCCTTATATATACAAGGGGTGGAGCTAGGAATGGGAGTGGTAAGTTATGAATACATTAAAGTCCAAAGAATAAGTTAACCTCTGATGTTCCATATATACATTATTTACACATTGGAGAATAAGGCATTTACATCTGACAGTCCGAGCATAACATTTTACAAAAAGGAAAGAAAAAAAAAGATAACACATTTTTTTTTTTAATTTGATTTATATGCCGCCCTTCTCCGGAGACTCAGGGTGGCTTACAATGCGTTAAGCAATAGCCTTCATTCTTTTGTATATTTTATACAAAGTCAGCTTATTGCCCCCACAAACTGGGTCCTCATTTCACCTACCTTAGAAAGGATGGAAGGCTGAGTCAACCTTGAGCCTTGGAGAGATATACACATATACTTATAGCAATAATAATAATAATATAACAAAATAATTCTAACCATATTTATAATTATATTCGCTTATTTATGCTCCTATTATTCCTATTGTTCCTATATATTGGCATGTATATGATTATAAACAACATTCATATTTTATTTAACATAACAATACTCTTTCTTCATCTAATTTCTACCTCTTATCTCTAACCATTGATAAAACCTATTTCACGTTAAATAGTATTCTGTCTCCTTTATCTTTTATTTTCAAAGATAATAATTGAAAATGTTGCAAATTTACTTCTTTGCTCTTCACTTTTTATTTTACAGATCTAAGTAAATGAATAACAGGAGATATATAGCACCTTTGAGCCAGAAGATGAATGTCTGAAATCATATATTTTCTTTAATGTGACCACATGAAGCTGGATTGTATACAGAGTTATAAGCAGTGGATCCAAACCTAAAAGCCTATTTCATAAAAGACAAATTTTACCAACTGTAACTACTGGGAAAATGATAACATTTAAAAACCAGTTTATAGATCATGTTTAAGGCAGATAAAATATTATAATGCAACATTATGAATAACTTTTTAAAAATGCATCTGGAGTGAGGAATTTTCCCTGAATTTTAGTTGTAAACATTTGATTATTCTGAATTATCAATCAGCAACCCATCTTAAAGCAATAACAATAGATAATTGTAAATGATATTTTTAGTGTGTAGATGTGTTGAATTCTTAAAAATAAATAAATCCAAAAATGATTTTCTGTGGTCGACAGATAAACCCCATTATCGTTTTAAAGAGACAGAGACTAAAATAATCCTAGGACAGAGTTTTTATTTACTTTGCAAAGGGCCTTTCTCTCTGGAGTAGAGAAAGACGGAAATAAAACAATTTACACAAGTTTTTATAGTCTTCAGGAACATCAGAATACACGTCAATAAAGTACCTTGGGAATCAGTTTCAGATCTTACATAACATCTTATATAACATATGTAGTACATAATTCCAGGGTACTTACAGGACCGCCTTCTGCCACCAATAGCCTCCCACCGGCCAGTTCGCTCCCACAGAGAGGGCCTCCTCAGGGTGCCGTCGGCTAGACAATGCCGGCTGGCGACCCCCAGGAGGAGAGCCTTCTCTGTGGTGGCACCTACCCTTTGGAACAATCTACCCCCAGAGATACGAGTGATCTCCGACCTCCGGACCTTTCGTCGGGCCCTAAAAACTCATCTCTTTCAGTTAGCTGGTCTCTCTTGATTTTATGATTTTATGGTTGGTTTTAAATTTTGATATGGACTTTAAATTGATAAATTTTAAACTATGGGCCAAATTTAATTATTTTAAATCTATTTTTAATCGTATTTATGTATAAATGTTTTTATTTTGGCTGTTCACCGCCCTGAGTCCGAAAGGAGAAGGGCGGTATAGAAATTCGAATAATAAATAAATAAATAAATAAATAAATAAATAAATAAATAAATAAATAAATAAATAATTCCACCCTGGAAATTCCCCAATTCTCAACAGAAATACCCCTCAAAAACATCAATTGCGTACTTCCTTTAATTAATGAGGGCAAGTTAACCCAAGAACATATTTCCTGCAAGATAAACATCCTCTAAAAAACACAGGAATTACACACTTCCTTTCTCATGTTCTTAAATGTCAGCTAAATTATATAATCAGGTTATACAAGGTAAAACAAAGCCTTAACATGATTTTAAAATGGCGTAACTCAGGTTATGCTTTTACAGGAATAATTCTTATTTTTCTCACATTTTCCATTGCCAAACAGTTTGTAATATATTTTGTAAAGAAACATAGTACAGTAAACACTTCAACTCACTATCCAATCAAAGACCCACAAACAGTTGCTTGTGCTGTTGTTGCTCTGAAGTTAGCATAATCAAACTTGATGTTCATAATCAGAAGGAGGTTCAGCCAAACAGATTTATGCCTATTAACATCTAAGATGGGAAACAAGGCTTTATTTTTCTTTTCTTTTTTTCCCTTTCTTTTTCTTTTTGACAGTTGTTATTGTTAGTTGAGAAGTCGTGTCTGACCCATCGCGACCCCAAGGGTAACATTCGTTCGTCCTGGCCTTCATGTCCTCTACCATCCTCTGAAGTCCATTTAAGCTCACGCTTACTGCTTCAGTGCCTCCATCCAGCCATCTCATTCTCTGTTGTCCCCTTCTTCTTTTGCCCTCAATCTTTCCCAGCATTAGGCTCTTCTCTAGTGAGTCCTTCCTTCCCATTAGGTGGCCAAAATATTTGAGTTTCATCTTCAGGATCTGGCCTTCTAAAGAGCAGTCAGGGTTGATCTCCTTTAGGACTGAGTGGCTTAGTGCTTTTCCCTACTTTCTTCAATTTAAGCCTACATTTTGCAACAATCAACTCCTGGTGTTGTTTTTACTGACTGTATAGAGCTTCTCCATCTTTGACTGCAGAGCATATAGTCAATCTGATTTCTGTGTTGACCGTCTGGTGATGTCCATGTGTAGAGTCATCTCTTGGGTTGTTGGAAAAGAGTGTTTGTTTTGACCATGGTTTTTTGGTGATAATTCTATAAAGTGCTGTAGGGCTTCATAGAACTGGTCAATTTCATCCTCTTCAGTACCAGTGGTTGGGGCATAGACTTGGACTACTGTGATATTGAATAGTTTGCCTTGGATTCGAACTGAGATCATTCTGTCATTTTGGGGATTGTATCCCAGTATTGCTTTTCCTATTCTTTTATTGAACATGAAGGCTACTCCATTTCTTCTGAGGGTTTCTTGCCCGCAGTAGTATACCTGATGGTCATCTGAATTAAATTCACCCATTCCTGTCCATTTTAGTTTGCTGATCCCTAAAATGTCAATATTCAGTCTTGTTATCTCTTGTTTGACCACGTCTAGTTTGCCTTGATTCATGGATCTTACATTCCAGGATCCTATGGAGAAAAAATATTTGCAGCATCAGACTTTCCTTTTACCACCAGATGCATCCACAGCTGAATTCCTTTTGGCTTTTGCCCAGTTGCTTCATTCTTTCTGGCGCTACTAGTACTAGTCCTCTGCTCCTCCTCAGTAGCATATTGGACACCTTCTGACCTAAGGGGATCATCCTCCGGCATCATATCTTCTTTCTTTTTGGTACTGTCCATTGGGTTTTCATGGCAAAGATACTGGAGTGGATTGCCATTTCCTTCTCCAGTGGATCACATTTTGTCAGAGGTCTCTGCTATGACCTGTCCATCTTGGGTGGCCCTGCAGGGCATAGCTTATAGTTTCATTGAGTTACACTAGCCCCTTCGCCACGACAAGGCAGTAATCCATGAAGGGGAGGAGGGAAATAAGGGACATTTTTTTTTAAAAAAATGTTCTGTTTTCTAGATTGTGTGAGGAAAGCTAATCAATGGCCAGTAAACAGGTTTCTCTTAGCAGAATGCATTGAATGGGTTTCTCACATCTTCATTTATATATATATGCAACATACAGCAGAATTGTATTCTTAAATTGTGAATAGAAAATGTTTATATGAATAGTAATATTAATTGTTTTTCAGGTTTTTGAAAAATATTTTAGAGGCAATGGGATTATTTCTTTTACATTATATTAATAGGATTTTGAATGTACTTTTAATATAACCAAGCAAAAAAAGAAATCAGATAGCAGAATTACGAGCCTATTGTAATATACTGTCTTGACACTCTCAATACAGATGTTTATTAGGCTTAAACAGACAGCCTACTCAAAACCGAAAATGTATATTGAAAAAAGAAAGAAATGGCAGTTCTCCTGTGTTGACAAGTAACAGCTGTATTTGCAGTCTGCTTTTTATTGTAATCATTAAACAACACACCATTTTTATTAAACTTTATACATTAAAGATACAAAGTTAAAAAAAAGAGAAAGGAATGGCAGAAAAGAATGAAAAAAGAACCAGAAACAGAAAAAAATACTGTGTTTCCCTGAAAATAAGACCCTGTCTTATATTTTTTGAACCCCAAAATAAGCGCTTGGCCTTATTTTTGGGGAGGTCTTATTATTATTTTGTGTTGCATGGAGCAAGATGCGGTTCCTCTTGCTGTCTTACCTGATTTCCAACTCTGCATTTAAATATTTTCAGGGAGGGCTTATTTTTGGGAGGAGGCTTATTTTAGCACATGCACTCAAAAGCCCAATTGGGGTTATTATTAGGGAATGTCTTATTTTCAGGGAAACAGAGTATATTAAGAATATCATAAAGAAAAAAGACAGTATATAAAGATGTAACAGAATAACAGAATTGGAAGGGAACATGGATGTCTCCTGGTATAACCCTATGCTCAAGAAGAAGCATCGGAAAAAAATCATCAACAAATACTAAGAAAAAACACACATTCTATTTACACCTTCTAAGAAAATAAAATGGTGATAAGAAATTAATCATCT
Source organism: Pantherophis guttatus (assembly GCF_059756535.1). Taxonomy (NCBI): domain Eukaryota; kingdom Metazoa; phylum Chordata; class Lepidosauria; order Squamata; family Colubridae; genus Pantherophis; species Pantherophis guttatus. Next base: position 94,276,370 of record NC_142065.1, read on the forward strand.
GGTTCAGGTTTTCCTGACCAAAAAAAGGGCCAAGGAGAGATCCTAGCTGTTTTTCTAAAGGTCTTTAAGGTGTGGACCAATGTTAATATTAAAAATGCCTTGTAAACCTTCTTAAAGTTTATTGTATGTTATTGTGTCAATAATTATTTATTAAAAAGGAAGAATTGCTCAGTGATAGTATGGTCTACAATTTTTGTGTCACTTGAATAATTTTAGCCATTTACTAGAAGTAGCATGCTATAGAACCCATCAGTCAAGGAACTTCAACTAAGAGGTTCTAGGAAAAGAGCCTTCTTTGCCATGGTTACAATCTTGCTGCTGGAGATGATATATGACCCCACCCCCTAGGCCTTCTGGATTGACCTCAAAACTTGTCTCACACAATTGGCTTGGGACCATGATGGGCAGTGGTGGGTTGCCCCTACTTTGCACCGGTTTTATAGAACTGGTAGTAAAACCGGCGGGAGGCTCTGCCCACCGACCCAACATCATCAAAATGCATCTGCACATGCACATGCACATGTAAGTAGAACCCACCCCTGATGATGGGGGTGCTTTACACTATTGTGTGAGCTTTTGTGTGAGGGGAGCTATAGTGATTTAATTCCCTTTTTCAGGAGGGAAGGGAACTTGGTAAAAACCAAGTTTTTATAGCTCTTATACACAGGTATAAAAATGAGGTAAGAAGAAAAAGGTAGATCTTGTATCTTTCTGATAAGGAGGCAATATCTTTCTTATTTTCTCTGTTCTTATATCCACTGGGAGTTGATATCATTTTGACTTCCTAGATATTTGTAAAAGTTAAATCCAACCCTAGCTCTCCAGAATCGGAGGGGGAAGGGGAAACAAACAGGCACCAAAGGGTACAGTCTCCCATGGGATTGCCAATGATTAACTGTATTTGACTGAAGATTGTAAAACTACAGTTTTTTTTAAAAAAAGAAAGATATTGGATATCTACAACGTGTGGTTCCTATACATCATAAATGCAAAATAGATCTGTCAGATTCATAAATGTCATGTATAATAATTTTGCTGATAGCTGCTGCTGCTGAAGACGTTGGACAGATTCTTGAATGCAAGTGGTGTTTTTTTTCCCCTTCGTAAGAATTGAAAGCACTGCCTGAAAAGCCAAAGTATTGTTTTATTTGTTTATGGTAATCATTGCAACACAAAGTTCAAAAATTTCTCGTGGAATCCTCTCTTAGCTCTTGGCAAGATCATATTCTTATTCCCGTAATACTGTCTTCTCCCAGAATCCTTGACAACAAACAAATATAAAATGAGGAAGGGATGGTAGTAGTTGGGAGAAATCCACTGAGATTGCCAAATTGCCGAACTGAGGTTTGGTAGTTCAGACATTGCCTGAACAGCTATGAAGAGCTGGCTACTCTTGGTTGCTGCTGTTCTTCTCTGGCCAGGCGGCTCTTCTCAAAATGGTAAGTTAAGAAGAAAAGAAATCAAGGGGTTACTAAAGAAAGCAGCTTCTGCTGCGTTCATCAAAGAAGCAATTTCTTTTAGCAAAAGCAAAGAGTTCCATTTTCCACCTGTGGCTTTCTGGAAATTTGTAATGGCAGATTCTTTAAGGATATCATAGACTTACAGTATAATTCTAATCCCCTTCTTAAATGCAAGATTTTTGAGCAACTGATTTGTGTATAGCAAAATACCTTGCATCAGTATTGTAAATTCACACCTGTTGTGAGGGACTTTGCTTCAGTTAATAAAAAAGAGGATAGGATGATAACCAAATGATAACTATGTCTAATAATGCTACTTTATGTTTAATGGTTTATTTTGCTTATAAACAAAAAAGATCCTCAAAAGTTGAAATGAACAGATGTAAAAATGAAATATTTATTTATTTTATTTATTTATAAAATTTGTAAAATTGTATATATTTATATTATATAAATATAATTTATATATCTACCATATTTCTACCATAATTTAACTAAGTACATGCTGTCAGTACGAATCTACATTTCCCCCCCAATTTTTCTCTCGTCTTCCTTCTAGATGAGGTGATTTTATGAGAGCCTCCATTATGCCTCGGGCTGCCCCTATAGTACATGATACATGCATAAAAACATTGATCATCTAGGAACCATAACCTGTTCCAAGGAGACAAGTCAGAAGTTTGAAATTTTAGAGATGTATTTCAGTTGTGTTTGCATCAGGATACATACAAAAGTAATTAGTATATATCTTAATTCACAGTGATGATATGAAGAAAAAGAGGGAAATATTCACATCTCAAGACATTGAAGCTAAGATTACATTTGCTTACATTCACACTAATTGAACCTTTGAGCAAATAATAATTAAATAAATAATTAATTATTTATCACTGTTTTTGGTTGCCTGACAGTTGCCTGGGCCGGGCTTTCTTCTTTTCCCTTTTTTAATCAATTGATTTATGTTTCTTATGTAGGGGGAAAAGTAAGAAAAGTATTGACCCTGTAAACGTAGATCGCAGAAGGTGTTCCTTTCCCAATAATTGTAAAATTAATAAACCATTTGTACAATAGGTAATGATTGCCATCTCGTATCAAGCTGTTACTTTCAAATTCGATAGCTGAAGGGTTAGAGATATTCTACAATTATTTTCTTCCCTGCTTCTGCCCACCATTGCTGTTTTGAATGAATATTTGTGCTCTCTACACTGTATAAACTCTCTCCCTCCCTCTCCCTCCCCCCTCTCTGCCCCTCAATATCTCACAATTGTATTCTACTATGCTCTATCTCTAAAAAAGATAAGGAAAGGGAAGGGAAGAACAAGGTGAGAGAATTATAGCCTATAGAATAAATTCTCAGCTGGCACCATTTAAACTTGATAAAAAGAAAGAAACTATAGGTAATAGACATTGAAAAATTAATAATAAGAAATGGATTTATTTCTCTGGGGAAAGAACTGTTGCCAGCTTTAACATTTTTGAGTCAGATATTGCTGAGGAAGTATATAGGGAAAGATGAGAGGGTGATTACAATTAACAAAAATTTATTGTTGAAAATCTAATATGTACAATATCAGAAAGATTCCTTCAGGACCACCCATGTTTAGCCACGGTAAGTACCGGCAAGGAGGAAATTCCAAAGAAAAACTTACAAAGAAGTTGCTTTGGGGGGGGGCAAGTTTGCTAGCCCTTCAACCTCTCTCTATCTCCCCATCTACAGAGTTGCTTAGGTTACGCTTCAGCAAGGGAAGGTTACATATTACAGGCAGTCCTTGAGTTATATCTTAATGGAGACTTTCCATCACAGTTATGCAACATGTTATGATCATAAAGTGGATCAGTCATGAGAGTGACTAGATTTTATAAATATTTTTGTGGTGGCCATTAAATGAATTATCACAGTCATTAAGTGAATATGTATTTCTTAAGTATACCAGTGGTTCGCCATTGGTGTGGTTTTGCAGTAAACCAGAAGTAAATGCTTTTTACTTACTTAGGTTTTCAGCAAAACTGTCATAAAACAGGGTCATGTGTATACAGGATGCTTCAATTGGCTGTAAATACAACCCAGTTGCCCAGCACCAATTTAATTTAATTTAATTTAATAATTTAATTTAATTTAATTTAATTTAATTTAATTTAATTTAATTTAATTTAATTTAATTTAATTTAATTTAATTTAATTTAATTTATTCCATTTCTATGCCGCCCAACTCCCAAGGGACTCTGGGTGGCTTACAGCAAAAATAATGCGAACAAGGAACATAGAAAAATTATTTAAAAACATTATAAAAACATTTTAAAAACATTAAAAGCCCATGCACACAATTCATGGCTGGATCTCGCAAGATTGCAACAGCGAGATCAACAGCTCCAGGCCTGCTGGAAAAGCCAGGTCTTCACCACTTTCCAGAAGGCCAATAGGGTGGGGGCAGTCCAGATCTCAGGAGGTAACTGATTCCAGAGAGCTGGGGCAGCGACAGAGAAGGACCTCCCCTGCGGGCCCGCCAGCCAGCACTATTTAGCTGACGGGACCCGAAGGAGACCAACTCTGTGGGATCTTATCAGTCACTGGGAGCTATGCGGTAGAAGGCGGTCTCGAAGATAGCCTGGCGCTGAGCCATGTACGGCTTTCAAAGTTAATAACCAACACCTTGAATTGAAACCAACACCAAAGTGCACTCATCTGACTGAAGCAGGGGGTGAGTGTTGACATTTTGAATCTGGATCATAAGCACTCCACAACTAAGTTCCTTGGCATTTCAAATGATCACTAAATTGAGGATTACTTATAGTTAAGTGTCCAGCAAGCATTGGTTTCTTAGTTAAGACAAAAGTGGGAAATAATTATCTAACTTGGGTTTGTTATCTCCAGTTCATGGGAAGTTCATGAGAGTAAATAGAAAAAGTGAGCTTGTCTAAGCAAATAAGATAATTTTATGTAAATATAATTTCAGCATGTGAAGAACCAGATGAGATTGACTTTGGGGAAATTGTGAGTGCTGAGAAAGCCAAGTATCTGGAAAATGACCGAGTGCAATACAGGTGCAACCCTAGCTATGTCTTGGAAGGACCTGAATGGATTCAATGTAAGGGACAAAAATGGACACCTCATCTACCAAAATGCTTGGGTAAGGCATCATGCTTTTTTTTTTTTTACTAGTGTAGACCTGGGAGAAAATGCTGAATTCATCCAGTAGGAGAAGAATTGTAGCTGCCAAATTCTTTGAGAATTGGATTGAATTTGCATCCAGGTTTTCCCTCTGAAGATACAAACTGTGCTGGTGTCATCTTCTTCCATTTGAAAGCTAAAAAAAAAATTAAACTGTTCCAAACTGTTGAATGAGCAAGCAAAATAGTGGATATAACTAAATGATATTCAATTGGAAGCTTATTCAAGGATGCTGAGTAACTGCGGGATACAGTTACATCTGGTAACAGACTCAGTGGTTAATAAAATAGGAAAGTGAATTCTTTTGCTATGGAATTCAGCCAGCTAGAATGCTGTAGAAGGAAAACTTTTCAGTCTAGTAATTACAATTTATTCAGAATATTTACTCAGTTTCCTCCATGATCGTTCCATCTCTATTAATAATACAAAACTAGATCCCATCATCCTTGTAGCTGGTACAGTTGGGTAAATCATCACATTCTTACATCCTTTGTGCAAAAACTGTCTAGGAAATAACAAAAGCTCAGACAATTCAGCACAGTTTGTCAAGAGGTTATTCAGAGGACAAAATACTTCACTGAAACATTTCTGGCCAGGACTCAGATTTCTTTTATCTGACTGGTGCCTTGGTAGTGACTTTTCCTCCAGTTCCCCAAAGTTATTTCTTATGCTTGTTATGAATATTAGGATGTCATTAATTCAACAAACCCCTTCATGAATTACTGCCATGTCATGGCAAAGCGGCTTGTAAAGCTCAAAAGCTATGAGCTAAGCCTTGTGGGGTCACCCAAGATGGACAGGTCATAGGAGAGTTCTGCCAAAATGTGGTCTACTTGAGAAGGAAATTTCCACCCACTCTGGTATCCTTGCCAATAAAACCACATGAACAGTATCAAAAGGCTAAACAATATGATGCTGGTAGTTGAGCTCTTCCGGTTGGATTGTGTCCAATATGCTACTGGGGAAGAGAGGAGGGCAATTGCAAGTGGCACAAGAAAGAATGAAGCAGCTGGGCCAAAGCTGAAATGACACTTAGCTGTGGATGTGTCTGGTGGTGAAAAGAAAGTCCAGTGCTGTAAGAACAATATTCCATAGGAATCTGGAGTGTAAGATCTGTGAATCAAAGTAACATGGATCTGGTTGAACATGAAATGGGAAGATTGAAAGCAACATCTTGGAAATCAGTGCAATTAAAGCGGATGAGAATCAGCAATTTTAATGGAAAAACAATACAGAGATATAATCTCAAAAATTACAGAACGATCTTGGTTAGAATTCAAGGCAAAGCATTCAACATCATAGTAATTCAAATCTATGCCCCAAACACTGACGCTATAGAGCAGGGTGTCAAACTGGATTTCTTTGAGGGCCAGATCAGCATTGTAGTTTTCTGCGGGCCAGCAAGGGGTGGGTGGGAAGTGGGGGAGATGGGATGGACTTCTCCTGCAGCACTTTGTTGGCCAAAATAGGTTGTGGGGGGTGCATGCCCCCCCAGCACATTTTTGGCTGGCAGAGTGCTGCTGGAGGCCAGGGAGGCCAAAAACAGGCTACACGGGGGGCTTGTGGGGCCTCCATGCAGTCCATTTTTAGCCAGCAGAGGCACTGCGGGCCAGTTCTTTGCTATTTCCAGGCCAGTCCCATGGGCCAGGTTTAAGCACCCCATCGGCTGGATCTGGCCCGCGGGCCTTAAGTTTGACACCCGTGCTATAAAGGCTGAAGATCTACCATACCTTATAGAACTAACACCAAAAAAAGATGTCATTTTCATCATAGTGGATTGGAATTCAAAAAATAGGAAATCAAGATAACCGAAATAATAGCAATAAGAAGTTTGCCCATGAAGTTACAAATGAAGCAGGGCAAAGACCCTGATGTTGAGAACGATTGAAGGCAAAAGGACAAGGGGACAGCAGAGGATGAGGTGGATAGATAGTGTCATTGATCAATGAACATGAATTTGGGCAAACTCCAGGAGACAATTAAGGATAGGGTGCTGGTTTGCTATGGTCTATGCGGTTGTGAAGAGTAAGACATGACTTAGCAACTAAACAATGACATCACAATTCAATAAGGGGCATTATAATATTTACTGGAGAGCTAAAAGAATGCTTTAAAAGTATTGTCTATCTAACCTGTAATGCTGGAAATGTTAAATGGGTAGAAGAACATTGACTGATAGGATATTGACTTGCCCCACTATTAATAACAATAATCTCATTAATGTGAGCAAAAAGACAAAACTAGAAATTGTCCCATTACAACTCGGTTAACTCAAGACATCTTTGCAGAACATTCTGAATTGCGCTGTCTGTTCTTAACTTAAAACAAACAGAACAACATCCATTTGGCATGCTTCTACAAGCCAGTCCTCTAGCATAGGTCTAAAAACTATAGCAGAATCATAACTTGTTTATCATTAATACTGTGATCTAACTTGGTTTATTTGTATTTGGCCTAGAATTATCCATTGCGACTTGTAAATCTGTCTTATTTTCTTAGGGTGGAATAGAGGAGAAACCAATGGACAATTATCTCCCTTGAGAAGATCTATTTTCTTTTCTTTTCTGTTTTATTTTTAGCACCCTGCAGTATCACAAGGCAACAGCTAGCAACAAAAAACTTGTTTGTATTTGGGAGTCAAAGAAAAGCTCAACTTATTCAGAGTAATCATAGCCTGCAATTTCAATGTAATGAAGGATATGTCATTGTGGTTCCATCAGTCAGAAAGTGTGTTGACGGTTACATGGAGTTGCCTTTATGTATCTCTGGTAAGCATGCTGTCAGTATCATGGATTCTGTCAGTGATTTAATCTTCACTGAACTCTCTCACATCTTGGCTTAGAATTTTACTAGTGTAATCTAAATTTTAAAAAATTTGAAGCACATCAGATAGGAGAAAGATGTTCTGGCAATTCCCCAAACATATAAATTGTCTCTAAGGTTCAGTCTTAATTGAACTTCAGTTAAGAATTATGTTTCCTTGTAGTTGAAAATATGCATAATATTGGTAGGAATTTGTATCACAAATTGCAAAGGTTGTATCAAAATATGTTGATGTCATATTATTAAAAGAGAATTTAACTTGGAAAGTATTTGATGGTTAAATTAGCCTATAAATAGAAAGTATACTGTGCTATGCTCACAGAGCTAATGGATTATTTTTATGCTGATCAAGTTGAAGAGTTTAAAATTAAAATATTGGGTGCTTCATGAATTAACAGGTAAATTGTTAGCATGTTGTTTAAAGCAAGTGAGACAGCAACATAAAGTTTAAAATATCTACATATGATGGTATGAGAATTACAAATGCAATAGAATATACAATAGAACAGATACAATTACAGATCCAACAGAATGAGCGATAATACAACACTGATATTACTATTCAGTTATTTAATCATATCTATGTGTAATAATTTAAATGAAAGACCTTTACAGTCTTTATTAGAACATGATTATGTGTCAGCCTTGCAAAGTAGATCATAGAGGATGTACCATCAGATGAGCTAATTCTACTGTTAAGGTAGGGTTACTTTAACAGAATCTTGCAATCCAAAAGTACATTCCTTCGTCCTGTGCCTTTTAGAGCCCATGAAACTGGGAGGGTCTCTTCTGAACCGCTTGCCCTGTCTATTCCTGGCATGGACTGAGTTGCCTTTTAAACTGATGGTTCCCTTGGTTGCATTTCTTCCCCTTTTCTCCCAAGGTCATTCCCACATACCATTACTTCATATATTTCTGTAGAGATCTTGGCAGTTATCTGAGTCAACATAAAGCAAAAAGTATTTTAACTTATAGCAAAACAAGAGAGAGAGAGAGAGAGAGAGAGAGAGAGAGAGAGAGAGAGAGAGGGAGGGAGGGAGAGGGAGGGAGAGAGAGATTGTTCTAATAGGTTGTACCTGATTTTATTTGAAAAGTTGGACAGAATGTATAATAATGTTAAACCAATTTCTTTATAATTATTATTTTAAGGAATGTCAACAGTTTCAGCTTCAATTTCCTGCCCCAAAATTTAACAGTGTCAATATAATCAATTTAATCATATTTTATTGTTAATCAAATTGAATTTGAAACATATCAGAAATTTTAAAATACCTTTAAAGTTGAAAATGCTGATATTTCTGATTTATGGGATGAAGACTTGAAATATTTGATAATGGAGTATCAATTTATTTAAGACTTTAAAACATGATAAGTGTTTGTGTTAAGTGTAACTTGAGTTTGAAATGAATTTATGAAAGGATTTTCTTCTGAGCTTAGTGGAACATCTGAAAGACTATTTCAGGACGATTTCTGATTGTAGCTGAAATAGATTTTCTTTGTTGCTGGTGTAAGAAAGGTAAGGGCACATCAATTAATTTGATTTGATCACGGCCAATTTTGGTTTTCTTTTGGAAGAATCTTGTAATAAATCGCCTGATCTGCTGGGAGTTTTTTAGTTTTTCTAAGGGTTTTAATTGGAGTATTTTAATTAACTAAAATTAATTTATTATTTTATTGTGCGATTATTTTATTTTTGTGAGCCGCCCGGAGTCCTTTGAGCTAAGGGAGGCATATAAATTTGATTAAATAAATAAATAAATAAATAAATAAATAAATAAATAAATAAATAAATAAATAGAAATACTGTATATGCAAATGTTTTCATGTTAAAGATGTGAATGCTATTTTACTATTTTGAATTACATTCTAAAATGAAGGCATCTAATACTTTCTTAGGAACTTGGGGTTATATCATGCGTAGCCAAGAAAGTTTGGAAAACTGCTATTACTTTAAATATCAAGAAGTGGATATGTATAACATCAATTTTTGGAAAGACCATTCTTTTCTGTAAAGAAAAATTGATATTGTAAAATTTTGTCATAGATTCCATAATAATGACAGATTTTGTTTAAGTATAATTTGGAATTATATAATACATATAAGGGGTGTGTGTGTATTATATAAATTACATACATACATACACACACATTACACACACACATATACACACACACATTTAAATTATTTAGATCAGTTTAACCTGTTAATTCTTAGAGAAGAAATTCTAAGTTTATTTATTTATTCATCTTCATGCTTTCATATTTGATAGAAAGAGGGCAAAATTGCAGTGGTCCACCAAGAACTGAGAACGGAGACATTACTACTTTATCTGAGAAGCAGTACAAATCTGGCTCTTCAGTAGAATTCAAATGCCAAAGTTATTATGCCATGGAAGGCCAAAAAATATCTTTTTGTGATGATGGGACCTGGACAAAAGTACCCATTTGCCTTGGTAAGCGGAAAAGAAAGTCTTCATCTAATTTTTATGAGCATTTCTAATAATTAAGAATAATGGCTTTCTCTCTTTCTCTCATATAAAGAAGATTTAATTGATGTTTCCTGCAGCAGCCCTCCTTTATATACGATTTCAATTCTGTTAACTTGGGTGAAGTAGCTACTAGATGAAAGCTAAATCTAGGTAAATCTTGCAATAAGATAATATGATGCATTTCGATCCCGACAGCCTTCTCAAATAGGATTTGCTTTCTTTTTCACCTCAGATCCCTGTGTGATCCCCAGGACTGAATTGGAAAGCCAGAAAATAGAAGTTAAAGATGGAATAGATGTGCCTGAAAATATAGTTGTTCAACGTGGTCTTTCTATTGAGCTGACCTGTAGAACAGGATATGTCCTGGAAGCAAATTCTTCCCAATCAGCTTTTGTAATTCAGTGTGATGGGACACCACCCGTGATTCCTAAATGCAAAGGTGACTCAAAAAGTTTAATTTTACAATTCTGCTATCACCAATCCAGGGCCAAAACACTTCGGTTTGAGTCTATTTATGATTAGAGCTAAAATAAGCTGCAATTATTTATGTGTTTTACTGGTAATTTTTATCCCATCTTGATGCATTCCCAGCTGGGCTACATTTTTCTATTCTGAAAAGGCCCATTGGAAATTATTGGGATGTAATTGAAATAGGACAATGTGAAAAATTTCAGATTGCTGAAGAGGAGTGGTGCAATGAAAGACACATCCATTGGTGGTTTAATGGCCAAGTTAGTGCAAAAACTGCACTCTTCAGATCCTCCCCCAAAGGTCTGTTGTATCATCAATGTAGGGGTAATCTGCACCAGTGGTGGGTTTCTACCGCTTCACCCCGGTTCCACCCACCCAGACGTCATCATGGATGCTCTGTGCATGCGCAGAAGCACCGCACGTGAGCGAAACAAGTTCACAGTTCTGAACCAGTAGCGAAGGTATGTGAAAACCACTACTTATCTGCATGTCAATATTTTTATATCATTAAAAGATACAGTAATTGCTTTTGCTGATGATAGACTCCATAGCTGAGCTATTGTTTCCATTTTTAAAGAATTTATAAACTACTAGCTGTACTTGGCCACGTGTTGCTGTGGCCCAGTTTGGTGCTTCTGCTGGGCTGAAAGAGCGAGGCTGAAGTTCCAAACTCTCCATGAACATTTGGTGGGCATGGCCCATTCGACGTCACTCACTTTCATCAGTCACATGACAGCCCCTGATGATTAGGGCAGAGAACCGGTTGCTAAAAAACAATGGGAACCACAAATTCCTCCCTCTCTGTCTCCCCCCCTTTATCTTTCTATGTCTCTCTCTCTCCCTGTCTGTATCTCTCTATGTGTGTCTCTCTCTCCCTCTCTCTGTATCTCTATGTCTCTCTCTCTCTCCCCTCTCTCTCTGTATCTCTCTCTGTCTCTTTCTCTGTCCCACCCTCTCTCTCTGTATCTCTGTATGTGTGTCTCTCTCTCTCCCCGTCTCTCTGTATTTCTCTATCTCTCTCTCTCTCCCTCTTTCTCTGTTTATCTCTGTCTCTGGCCCAGCCTCTTCTGTATCCCCCGCCATCACCCTTACCTTTTCAGGCCAGGCCTTCACAGCTCTCCGCACTAGAGCAGAATCTTGGGGGCCCCCTTCATCCTCCCTACACAGATGCTCTCTGAGGGCTCGATGGGGAGACACATAGCAGGGAAGGGAAGGGAAGGGAGGGAGGGAAGGGGTGCGGCAGGGGTTGGAGGCTGTTTTGGGGCTTCCGCCCGAAGGAAGAAAGTGGCAAAGCCAGGAGCCATGTACACTCCACTGGATTCCTGCTGCGCAGTTCTCCTCCCCCGCCTGCCAAGGGCAGGGGAATGATTAAATCCCCCCCTCTTCCAGGCAAAATGAAGGAGGGCCGGCCATTCTCCCTCCTGGCCATTTCCGCCCCCGAAGCCTCCCCGGAGCCCCTTTTCTGCCAGAGGCCGAAATTTTCATGTAGGCTCCATGAACTGCCAGAGCACCCACCTGGGAATCAAAGACAGCACTGGTCAAAAGTGACCCCGAGGCTCCACTTGCCTCCATCTCCCACTCACCGACCGGATTCGCATAGCGCCAGTTAGTGGCTGGTCTTTCTGACCTCGGGGCCTGTGGTAGCGTTGGGCCAGACATGATTCGAGCCAGGTGAGGGATGGAGGGTTCCTGCTTAGTGGACCCAGGCAGCCTGGTTGCCAGGTGTTCTTTGGAGGGAGCCCCGAGAGCGGCTGGCGAGAGGGATGGGCAGCAGCAGCGGGCGAGGCTAGTTTGCGGGGTGGCCGGGGGATGGGGAGGTCAGAGCCAGGCTCGGGCAGGTCCCGGCCAGCCCTAGAAGTGCCAGCTGTGAGGGCTTCCTGGTGGGGAGCCAGCTGCCTACCTGCCGAGCCTGGTGGCAGGATATGGCCCTCTGGCATCTCTGCCTTCCAAATGCGCAGTTTCTTGGAAGCAATATGGAGAGTCTAAATATAAGGAGCAGAAATCTGTTGAGCGTAATCAGGGCTGGGAGGCTGCCATATTGGTTTTATGTCCAGCAGATGGCGCTGTCTTTCAATGTTTTCCAAAGTTTTTCATGTTTTTACCTGTCACAGGTGTGACATGTATATAATATAGGTATAGAAAAACATGCCCGTAGTCGAATGCAACATTGTGTCAAAATTTGAAAGCAATCAGAGAAGAACTTTAGGAGATGTGCGGTTATGTACAAACGGACATTTACATTTTTATTTATATAGATTACCATACCAAAATCTAAATATCAATACCAATAGAAATTTCAACTCCATTTCTAACAAGACTATAGGGAATTCTTTAATTAGTGGGGGGAAATATTGCTGTGCTTCTAATTTTAGCACTAGCAGATATGGGGATGTCTAGTGAAAGACAACTCACAATTTTAGTGGCCCAACCTCTCCCAGAACCAGTTATTCCACCACAGGCATTAGAAGAACTTCATGGAGATGTTTCTTTGTTTATTCATGCATGTTATTTCTGTACCATGTTGATTCTTATGGATTCTAGGCAGTTTACAGATATTAAAATAGCAATAAAATAATCAAAAATTTTAAATTTTAAAAATAGAGCCTTGGTAGTACAGTGGTCTAAAGCATCCTGTTATTAAGACCAGCGGCCTGCAATTACTGCAGGTTCGAATCTCGCCAGGCTCAAGGTTGACTCAGCCTTCCATCCTTTTTAAGATAGGTAAATTGAGGACCCAGTTGTGGGGGCAATAAGCTGACTTTGTATAAATGTACAAAAGGATGAAGGCTATTGCTTAGCACATTGCTTAGCCCTGAGTCTCCGGAGAAGGGCGGCATATAAATCAAATTTAAAAAAAAAATTCAATAACATAATGACTAAGAATAAATCATAAGAAAAATGCACACATGTAGACCTAAATCTCTGTGGTCCTACACTCACTACTAGCTTCAAGAAAACCAGGAGAGTGACTGCCATTCTCTACTTAGGGCAGCTGTTCCTAAGGAGGGGAGCTGCAAGGAGAAGATGTGATATCACTCCCTGACTAACTGAAAGTTGGGGACTCTTGCAATCCAGGTTAGACAAACCATGGTCATCTGGAAAACTCAATGTCATAGATGCCCCATACTCAAGCTATAAATAAGTAATCATGACCAGAGGGACATTGGTAGCCACTGCAACTTTTGCAGCAATGATGTAATGTAGCAGATCTAAGAGTATATATTGAGCATACAGATATTGAATTCTAGACCAGTTGATGTTTTGATGGTATCCCTGGGGCAATGCCAGGAGGAGCTAATTAATTGTTTAATTACATGCCAAGAAGGCGGTATCCACTCTCAGAAATCACATAGATTGATTTTCTCCAGGAAATCTGCCCCAATCTTCAAATCTTCTAGCAATGCATCCATTGCCACAGTAACTGAATTGTTGTTGGTGATACTCTACCTCAGAGTTATCATTATAGAATCTATAATATAGATTCTGCTTCTAATTCTGAACAGAATTTGAACATAAATGGGACTAGGAACAAGCCCTGCGGGCTCCATCACAGCCTTTGAAAGCCTGACCTCTTTCCTTTGTCGCCATGATCGACAACGTCAGGCAGAAGTGGAACCACTGCCATGTGTAGCTCTTAATTTTACAACCTTGCAGGTGGTTGAAAATGCTAGTGAAATTGACAACAGGACTGAATAGCAAGAAGAGGGGTATCAAATTGTAGTTTTATGTTTCAACTCAAAGCAAAGTAAAGAATAATTATAGGAACTGGCTGAATTTATTTATGATGTTCCAAATAAATAATAGCCAAGAACTACTAAAAGTAATAAAAGCTCCATTACAAAGAATTTGAAGGCCTGACCTCTTTTCCCTGTCACCATTAACTGAAACTGTAACCTCAGACAGGAGAGGAACTACTACAATGTGGAGCCCCTGATTTGTAACCTTGCAGGTGGCTAAAAATCCTACCAGGCTCAACAGTGGGACTAAAAAGTAAGAATGATGGTATCAAGTATGGGGGTATAGGGGTATCAAATTGTAGCTTTTTATTTCAATTGGAAACCAAAGTGAAGGAGGAGAATAATTACAACAACTTTCTGAATTTATTTATGATCTTTCAAATAAATACAAGGCTACTAAAAGCACTTTTAATCAAGATGACTATTTTCACAGTATATTTTAGAACCTAACTGGCAGTTTTAAATTAGTTGTGCCCATCAGTAAGTATGTCTATTGATTAATATGTTCTTGTGGTGCTATATAGATATTTAAAATAGTAATATTGTTTTCTGTGCTTATAGAAATCAATGCCTACAATCTGATATGAGTGCACGTTTTCCTTTTTTCATATAATATATGATTTATTTTCTCTAGAAATTACATGCAACTCTCCAAGAATATCTAATGGTACTTTCCGACCTCAAAGAACTATATATCATGATGGGGATCTAATTCGAATTCAGTGTGACAGTGGATTTACTTTTGATCCAGATAATGGAGAAAAGGTGGTTGAATGCACAAAGAATGGATGGTCACCTCCACCAAAATGTATCAGTAAGTAGAACTAGTGTACATTACTATGATTGTAGAATGGCATATATATTGAACTTTGTACAAGTGTACTTTTTAATACAATTTTATATGATTTTCTAGTTTTCTGCCAAAGGGACATATTTCATCCAGAGCATTTTAACAGTATTTACATATATATAATGTACTTTTCAGAGTATAAGATGCACCTTTTTACCCCCAAAAAGAGGGTGAAAATCTGGGTGTGTCTTATAGTCCGAATCAGAGGTGGGTTTCAGCAGGTTCTGACCAGAGAACAGTTCTGGAGAATTGGTCATAGCGAAAATTTTGAGTAGTTCAAAGAACCAGTGGTAAAAATTCTGACTGGCCCCGCCTCCATCTATTCTCTGCTTCCCAAATCCCAGCTGATCAGGAGGAAGTGGGGATTTTGTAGTAACCTTCCCCTGGATTGGGGGCGGAATGGAGATTTTACAGTATACTTCCCCTGCCATGCCTACCAAGCCATGCCCACCAAGCCATGCCATGCCAACCAAGCCATACCCATAGAACTGGTAGTAAAACATTTGAAACCCACCATCGGTCTGAATGTAGCTCTGCCCACCCACCTTCGGATATTTTTGGGCTCCGTGTGTCATATTTTTATGTGGTTCCAGGTGGCAGGGATCTGGGTCAGGGCACAGCCTGAGGAATGACCCTCTTTGGGATGGCTTGGGGGGGAGGTAGCTTCGGCAAACAAGATGGGCCCCATGGTTCGCAGCTGGTCCGCCCTCTGGCTGCCCAGTGGGCAGCTCAGGGCAAACAATGGCCATGATGACTTCACTCCCCAGCAATGTAAGGAGATGCTGAGCTCTCTCTGTGCCCGGGAGCCGAACTGAGCGGGAGCCCCTAAAGTGAAATGTCCCTCCTTTCCAGCCACCGCCACCCGTTGGCCCAATTCCCCAATGCAATTCACAGAGCTATGTTTCAGGCAGCGGCTGGTTCCCCTGCAATGTGCATCAGGGAACAGGGAATCATTTTTGGATTCGGGGACGGAATTGCAGCACTGCCACGTGAAAATGCTTTTCTCCCCAATGCACATTGCAGAGCTGTGCGCCCTCCTCCTCCTTCTCAGCAGACTCACTTCTCTTTCCTCCTGGCCAGACCCATTGCCTTAAACGCGATGCACTTTTTTTGCTTCTGCGTGCCCCATTTTTGGAATCAGGAAGGAAAGCATTTTTGGGTGGCAGACTCGTGATCCCCTTTCTGATTCCAAAAATGGGGCGTGGAATATCGTGGACCCTACAATCTGAGTCTAGGGCCTGGCAATTATAGTCCCAATCTTCTTCTTCTTCTTCTTCTTCTTCTTCTTCTTCTTCTTCTTCTTCTTCTTCTTCTTCTTCTTCTTCTTCTTCTTCTTCTTCTTCTTCTTCTTCTTCTTCTTCTTCTTCTTCTTCTTCTTCTTCTTCTTCTTCTTCTTCTTCTTCTCCTTCTCCTTCTCCTTCTCCTTCTCCTTCTCCTTCTCCTTCTTCTCCTCCTCCTCCTCCTCCTCCTCCTCAAAATGTTCAAAATCCATATATACAATATATTCTCTGGTTACAGTTCTTTACAGTAATATTCATCATAATCATAATAGTATTTTCTAATGGTAGTTTCATAATAACAGTTCTTTTTCCTCATAACATTGATACATACTAATTAGTAATACTAATCAAAATTAATAAATTACAGTAAACAACCATAATAGTGAGATTAATCTTTCTCTTGTAATCTTCAAGATTCTAACTCCAGTTTCTCTTATTTAACTATTATCTATCATAGTTTGTTTTACTTGTTCCTCTTCCATTCTAATAGTTAATAAATAATTATAAAAAAATTCAATCAGTTTATCCTCTGGTCCTGTTAAAATTTGATCCAACTCTGTTGGTTCTTTTAAAAAACCATACATTTTGGCATCTTTACGGTATCTAGATTGTATCTGTGGATGCGGCCACCATGCTAAATTTATCCCTTGGTTATTCAATTCCTATTTGTTTTTCAATTCCCCCTTCTCATTTAAAATATCTCTATACCTTACAATTTTTCCATGTCCATCACATTTGGATATGCTAGTGCCTCCATCGTGGAGAGCCAGACTGGCATTTTCAAGAAATGTTTTTCCTTGATTTTTGCCCATACTGAGAGTAGGGCATTTCTGATGTAGTGTCCCTGAAAGTATTTATGTGCTATATATTTCTCATGCCATAGAAAGGCATGCCAGTTGTAAATCGTGTCCCTACAGTACACCTAATTGTCTACATCTCAGGATTATCCATTCTTTTAGCCAGGTAAGGGAAGCTGTTTGATAGTATAGTTCCCAGTTTGGCAGCCCAAAACCTCCTGTATTGATAGAGTCTTGCATTAATTTCAACCTAATCCTTGCCTTTCTGCCTTGCCATATAAATTTGGTTACCATTCTATTTAATTCCTTGAAGTATTTCCTTTCTAGCTTTATTGGAATTGTTTGGAACAAGTACAACAGTCTCGGTAAGATATTCATTTTGTCCCAGTCTTTAAGAAAGGAAAAGAGATGAAGGAAGCTGGTTTTAAAGAAGATAGCACTGATTGAAAAATATTCAGTCAACAATGTATCATTGTATGCTGCCCTCATTAATCTTGAAGCAGCTTTTGACTCTGTATTCAGGACCAAATTATGGGAGTAGCTGGAAGTTGCATCAATTGATTATCTCCATTTAGAGGTGTGGAAGTGCACTGATTAGAATTTTCACTGCTCGCTGCCAGGTGTTTGAATCTGATCAGCTCGAGGTTAACTCAGCCTTCTGAGGTCAGTAAAAAAATTTTTGAAAAGTTTTTCAGATTTCCAGTTTTATTTCTTATACAGATAATATAAATTGTACATTTTCTTATACATAATTAATCATACATATACATGCTTTCCTTAAAGAAAGCATTAAATAAGGCATTTTAATTACATTCGGAATTGCTCTTCTACCCTTTCTTCCCTCATTTCACAACAAACCTTCTTCTTCTCCTCCTCTTTCCCTTCCCTCCCTCCCTCCTCTCCTCTCCTACTGTCTCCTTCCTCTTCTCCTACCTCATCCTACTTCCCCTTCCTTTCCTCCATTACTCTCTTCTTTTCCCCTTCTTACCTTCTCTCCTACTCCTGTCCCCTACCCTTCCTTCCTCTCCTTTTCCCTTTCTTCCATTCCTCTCTGTCCCTCTCCTCTTCCTACCCTCTACTCCTCTACTCCTCTCTCCTTTCTATCTTCTTTGCTGTGGAATATTCTTCTTGTTTGGTATCCGAGCAACTTCTGTATTCTAATAGTATACACTTTCTTTCAATTTCTTTTCAGATTTATTCTATCAGTGCTATCATCATAATTGTACATTTATTCTTATTATCTTCTTTCTTTCCCCCCCATCCCCCTTTATCATTTACTCAGGTGTCATCTGGGTTTCTATTTCTTTTTTATCCTGTCCCTCATTTAACTTTCTATTATCTAAATAATTTATCTATCCTCTTAACTTCATATTTTTTTTCTAACAGGGGTGAAATGCTCCTGGTTCAGACTGGATCACCCGATCTAGTAGCGATGGAGGCGGGTGGTTTGGAGAACCGGTAGCAAAAATCCCTCCCCTCCACCATTGCCCAGCTGAGCCACGCAATCATCAGAGGCTTTTTTAAAATTTATTTTTAAAAGCATTTTTTCTACAACCTCTTTGGTCTTTAAAAGTTAAAAAAAAAGCCTCTGATCATCGGGCGGCTCAGCTGGGATCATCAGAGACTTTTAAAAGCATTTTTTCTACAACCTCTTTGGCCGAAGAGGTTATAGAAAAAATGTTTTTAAAAGGAAAAAAAGGCTCTGCTGATCAGGCAAGTCAGCTGGGATTGTCAGAGGCTTTAAAAAAGAGAGAGAGAAAGCCTCTGCCGATCAGACAAGTCACCTGGGATCGTCAGAGGCTTTAAAAGCATTTTTTTTACAACCTCTTCAGCTGAAGAGGTTGTAGAAAAAGTGGTTTTAAAAGTAAAAAAAAAGTTGGCCATGCCCACTCAGTCATATTACACCCCCCACCAAGCCACATCCACAGAAGCTGTAGTAACAAATTTTACATTTCACCACTGTTTTCTAACCATATATAAAATCTTCCCCATGTCTTGAAATACACTGATTCCTCTTTATCTCTTATTCTTAAAGTTAATTTATTCATTTTCGCACAGTCTAAAATCTTTTTACTCTTTCCCATACTACCAACAAACCATTCCTTACACAATGTCTCTGGAAGTATCCATGGATCCATTTTTTTTCCATACCATAAGAAAGGATGCCATCCTAGTTGTAAATCATGTCCTTCCAAAGTCAACAGTCTTGTATTTCTCAATAAGATTCATTCTTTAATCCAAGTTAACATCGCCACTTGGCGATACAATTCCCAATTTGGAAGACCAAATCCTCCTCTAATTCTGGAATCTTGAAGCAATTTAAGGTTAATTCTCACTTTTTTCCCTATATTTGTTTGGATTGTATTGTCTGTTTGATGTAAAATGCTACTCCTCTTTTGCTTTGACAAGCCAAAGTTATATACGATGTCTCTAATTTTATTCGCTCCAAAAGTTTTTTATGTTGCTTTCTAATATGCACTTCTTGTAAGCATATAATTTCTAATTTTAGCTTGTCTATTTTATTGAATATTTTCCTTCTCTTTGTTGCTAAGTTTAATCCATTTATATTCAAAGATATTATTTTAATTTCTTCTTCCATTTCTTATTTATTTATTTGTTTTGTCCATCTAGTCATTCTTATCTCCCTTAGTTCCTTAACTTCTTTCACCCTCACTCCTTCTCTTAATGCTCTCTCTTGTTCTTTCATTGTCTCTCTTGGTTGTTCTTTCTTCTCCTCCTGTTGTTCATCCCCTTTTTCTTTCCACAACCTTCCTTCCTCTTGGACATCTATATATTGTTTATAAAATAACTCTGCTTTCTCTACTGAATCTAATCTGTATCTTTGTTCTTGCCAGTTCACCAATATCCTTTCTGGAATCAACCATCTAAAATTTATTTTTCTCTTTATTAAACATTTCATGAGAAATTGATATTCTTTTCTCAGATCTCTCACTCTTCTTGGAATTTGTTTCAGTGCCACTACTTCTCTCCCTTTGTATTTTATCGTCGTGTTTCTCATCAATTGCAATATCCCTGTTCTCAGTGTTTTCTTGGTGAATCTGACATGAATTTCTCTAGGAAGATTATTCTCATCACATATCTTGTGTGCACTCTGTATATCTCATCGATTCTACTTAATATCCCTTCCTTACTTTCTTCCATTGCTTCTGCTATTATCTCTGCAATTTTCTCTGCTAAATTTTCTCCCTTTTCTTCTTCAATGTTTTGAAATCTTAAATAAAAATCAGCTTTATCCATTTCCAGGGTTATAATTGTTTTTTCCTGATTTTTATCAGTAATTGTAAGTCTATAGTCCATCTCTTCAATTTTTTTGTTGCTTTTTCTTTTTCTTCCATTTGCTGTAATCATTGTTCATTTTTCCCTATCATTTCTTTAACTTCTTTCAATTCTCCTACCATTTTTTCCATATTTCCTTCCATTTTTTTCCATTCTCCCATCTACCTTGTCTAATCTTGTCTTAAGATCTTGTCATAGTCTGTAGCATATTTTTTTTAATTCTGTGTTGACTTTGTCTTGATGTGATGCAATTTCTGTTGTCTTTTGCCCTGTAGTACCAGGTGTTGTTGATATTGATGGTAATGATAAATATGTTTTTTCTTCACCTTATATTTTTTCAAATATTACTACCCAATTTTATAATCCAAATACTTGATTTCTTTAAATTCAAAATGCCCTATCAGACTCTTCAGGTTCTTGATACTCTAATCCACATAGATTTTATCCGTAAACCATACAAAAAGCCAAGAACAATCAAACAGCCCAAAAGGGCGAAAAGAGAAGAAAAAAAGAGAAAGAAGAGAAAGAAAGAAAAAAAGGAAGGAAGGAAGGAAAGAAAGAAAGAAAGAAAGAAAGAGAAAGAAAGAATGAAAGAAAAGGTAAAACCAGTGCAAAAATAAAAATTCACTAGTCCAAAGCCCAGCTGTTTGCCCAAAATATCCAACCAGGCAATAAAAAGATGAAAAAACATATCTCCCCCCAAAAATATTAAAAAATAGAAAAAACAAAAACCCTGCCAATGAACTCTTTTAAGTCCAGGAAGAGGGAATTTCTACATGAAAAAAGGAAAAGGAAAAGGCATAAAAAGAGAAAAACCAGAAAGAAAAAATAATATTCTAAAATACCACAATTCCAAAATCTTCCAAAATTTATAACTCCATCAAGTGAAAGGAAAAAACGAATAGCTTTCTTTCTTTTTTCCCCCTGCTATATATTCCCCCTTCTGTTACAAAGTCACAAGACTACTTCTTATCAAAATCTTCTTGCCAGTTTCCAAAACATCCCAAGGTCACTCCCTTCTCATCTTTTTATTTATTTATTTATTTATTTATTTATTTATTTGTTTATTTATTTATTTATTTATTTATTTATTTATTATCCGCATTTCTATGCCACCCAACTCTCCGAGGACTCTGGGCGGCTTACAACAAGGACAATATGAACAATATACAATAAGAGATGTTAAAAAAAACCATACACACCACTCATGGCCGGATCTGGCAAGATCGCAGCGGCGAGATCAACGGCCCCAAGCCTGCTGGAAAAGCCAGGTTTTCACCATTTTCCGGAAGGCCAGTAGGGTGGGAGCAGTCCGGGCCTCAGGAGGTAGCTGGTTCCAGAGAGCCGGGGCAGCCACAGAGAAGGCCCTCCCCTGCGGACCTGCCAGCCGACATTGTTTAGCTGATGGGACCCAGAGGAGGCTAACTCTGTGGGATCTTACCGGTCACTGGGAACTATGCAGTAGAAGACGGTCTCGAAGATAGCCTGGCCCTAAGCCATATAGTGCTTTAACGATAATAACAACACCTTGAATTGTGACATGAGACCGATAGGAAGCCAGTGCAGCTCACGGAGGAGTGGTGTAATGTGGGAGTACCTAGGTGCACCCCCGACCACTTGAGCGGCTGCATTCTGGACCAACTGTAATCTCCGAACACTTTTCAGAGGTAGCCCTATGTAGAGCACGTTGCAATAATCCAACTGTGAGGTGACAAGGGCATGAGTGACTGTGAGAAGAGCCTCCCGATCCAGGTAGGGTCGCAATTAGTGTACAAGGCGAACCTGTACAAATGTCCCCTTAGCCACAGCTGCCAGGTGTTGCTCTAATCTCAGCTGTGGGTCAAGGAGGACACCCAAATTGTGAACCCATTCTGAGGGGGACAGCTTCTCCCCCCCCGGGTTAAGGATGGACAATCGACATGGTCCTTGGGAGGCAATACCCACAGCCACTCGATCTTGTCTGGGTTAAGTCTGAGCCTGTTGACTCCCATCCAGACTCTCACAGCCGCCAGGCACTGGCACATCACATCCACTGCTTCACTGAAATGATGCGGAGTGGAGATATACAGCTGGGTATCATTGGCATACTGCTGATATCCCACCCCGTATTGTCAGATGATCTCCCCTAGCAGTTTCATGTAGATGTTGAATAGAAGGGGAGAGAGGATTGGGCCCTGAGGCACCCCACAAACGAGGGGCCTAGGGGTCGACTTTTGTCCTCCTATCAACACCGACTGAGACCAACCAGAGAGATAAGAGGAGAACCACCGTAATACGGTGCCTCCCACTCCCAACTCCCTTAGTCAGCCTAGTAGGATACCATGGTCGATGGTGTCAAAAGCTGATGAGAGGTCAAGTAGCACCACGATAGAGGAATGACCCCCATCACTGGCTCACCAAAGATCATCCATCAGCGCAACCAAAACAGTTTCCGTGCTGTAGCCAGGTCTGAAGCCAGATTGAAAAGGGTCCAGATAATCCGTTTCATCCAATGTCCATAGGAGCTGAAGTGCCACCACTTTCTCTACAACCTTCCCCACAAAGGGTAAATTGGAGACTGGATGAAAGTTTTTTAATTCTGCTGGGTCTAAGGAAGGCTTCTTGAGGAGGGGCCTTACAACTGCTTCCTTTAATGGTTGCAGAAAAGACCCCTCCCTTAAGGAAGCATTAACTACAGTCAGCAGCCAGCCTCGTGTCGCCAGCCAGGAGGGGCATGGGTCCAACAAACAAGTGGAGGAATTCATTGCACCCACAGCCTTGTCCACTTCCTCAGGTGTCACAGGCTCAAACTCATCCCACACAATATGACTAAGACCTGCCCTGGTCATCTCGGTCAGAATTGCCCAATCAGAGTCCAGGTCCATCCGAATCTGAGCGACTTTATCCAACAGAAACTGCACAAATTCCTCAGCTCTACCCTGTAAGGGCTCCTCCATTCCCCCTACATTAAGGAGAGAGCCTTTGTCCAATATATCTCTTTAATTTCCTCTGCAATCCAAAATAGTCTTAAAAGAGAGAAAAAATAAACCCCCAGCTTCGAAACTCCAAACTCAAATTTTCAAATTATGTTTCTTTAACCAAAAATGCCTCTTTTCCCAATCTGCTTTCAATTTGTTAAATTACTTTTTCAGCTTTTGTTAATTAGCTTTTATTAATGGCTTCAGCTTCTTCACAGCTGTTCTGGAGGTGGGGAGGTAGTCTTTTTCCACTCCCTCCCCTCTCTCTTTGCCAAGTTTCTCAAGTAAAATAGTTTTAAAAGTTCAGGAGTTAAATATATAAAGGAATCTTGTTTCCAAGACCACAGTTTCTCACCCAGATGATCACCTCGTTCTTTTTTCCTTCTCTTCTTGTGTTTGGCCACCCGGCTTTTGACAGCTCCTAATGACTGTCTTCCCTTGCTGCTGGGTCGGAGGCTGATGCAGACACTTCAGGGAACTTGCGACTTCCCTGTTTGTGCCTGTCTGTGCCTCCGTTCTTCACTGTCCCTACAGGACAGCTATGATCCCTGGGGATCTCCTAAAGCAGCTGAGATATCAGCATTTTCCAGGAGCCCCGGAATTTGCTGTACCGCTGCTGGCACTGGCCACACCCCCTCTGATGTGAGGACCCAGAGTGTTGGGGGCAATATATTGACTCTGTAATCTGCTTAGAGAGGACTGTAAAGCACTATGAAGCAATATATAAGTCTAAGAGCTATTATTATTGCTATTTAATTTGTGCCTTGCACATCAATAAGACATTTACGGTCAGGTACAATATGCAAGAATTTCACTCAAAACCACTTACAACTCAAATGGGAGTTAAAACATATTTATTTTGGTTCCCCTGCTTTTCAATTCTATATCAATGGTATAGTGAGGTGTCCAAATGATATTTCCATCCCCCTAAAGTAGGAGATTAAAGTACTGCCCTGCTGCTCTATACAGATGATGCTATAGTTCTTTCCAGAATAGCAGTACACCTCAAAAGTGTTATGAGAAATCTGGTCTCATATTTTGGTCATTTCTGTTTCAGTCTGAAATTGTGGCTTCACTATTGACCCATCATTTCTATTTGAAGGTCTTTGTATTTTTTCTCTAGTTCTTTCTCTTCTTTTTTTCTGTCAGAAGAGAACCAGCCAGAGTTCTTTGTCTTTCTTACCAACAATTGTTAAGTGTGGGTGTTATATAGCAGGTCTTGTCTGTTTGAATTCTAAAGTCCCAGAGAAGTTTAGCTTCTTCTTCTATTTTGTGATGCCACCAGTTCTTGTTTGCAGGCAAGTAGTATATCTTGCAGATCTTCCAATGCATCATTATGGGTACTTTGTCATAACTTTGCTGTAATCCATTTGTGCAATCTTCTTGCAGCAGCTAACTAGGTGATTCGCTGTTTCTTCAGCTTTTTGCCAAGGCAGCACTTACTGTGTGATGCTGTCTTCCCAACTCTGCCTTTGTTTGTATTTGTTCTTATTATCAGTAGTATGGTTTACTGCTGTCTACCAGATATTTGGCATTTTTATCCACCTAATCCTTATTTTTTGCAGTTGTATTTGTTATTATAGCAGTAGTAATAGTGCTGTTAGTTATATATTTAAGTATCAGTAAGCAGTTGAAAATTTCACAAAGGTTTGATGAACTGAACTGTTGGGGACCCTTTCTTTAGACATTAGCCTTCCTCAGCCAAATTTCTTCTAGGCTTGATATACCTCTGCCTGCCTTCCTATCTTAGGGCAATTGCTCGATTGCTACTGCTTCAACCACTTACCTTCCAGGTGATATTGTTCTCTGGCATCTTCCCCATATACTTGTGTTTTGTTTTTGTTTATTTGTAAAACGTTTTTCTTTATTTTTTACACATACACACATACAAACATACAATGTATTTTTGTTGATCAGAGTATTTGGCCAGTTAACAAATTAAAACAATTTTTAATTTTTACAACTAAGATTACCATTTCTATACCTTCTTTTTGCCATAGTGTTCACTTTCATCTTTTCCCCCCCCAATTTTACCCTTTATTTTCATCTCTAATTTTAACCAAATTCTAATTTTCCTTCTATTCTATATTAAACCCCAATCCATCCTCAGAATAATTAATTTTGTGATGTTACAATTGTTCAGTTCTTACAAGAATAGTGAGCCCACTTATTTTATGACTTACATTTTCTTAAGTAATACAGTCCAACATTTTAATATAATTGGTTATTTCTACCAGTAACTTTTATATTTATATATTCAAACACTTAATGAAAAAGGAAAAAAGAAAAACGAATATAGGCATGGCTGTTCCAATTAGTTCCATTTTCATACATCAAATAATTTCCCCATATGTTCCTCCAAACCACATCTTAATCATTTCTACTTCATCACAATATATCATTAAAACTATTTCATCTATTACAATTTCCTTAATTAAATTTTAAAAATATTCTGATTGTTATCCTCTACTTGCTTCCCCTATGAATTATTTCAAATCCTCACTTAATCATTTTTATACACACCACCATAAACCATTAACAATATTTCAATTATTACATTTTAAACTTATTCATATTTCTCAAAAAAGAAAACAAAACAAAGCTCATCATTATCTAGATTTCAAAAATATAAATGATAATATTCCAATTATTATACAGTTCATTTTCACCATCATATACTTTACCGTTATTACTTGCTACAATTCACATTTCAGTTCTAAATGTATACCACAAATTCCTCTTTCATTTCATTTCCTTTTCTCCCTTTTCAATTTTATATTTATCTTTTTCTTTCCCCTTCTTTCCTGCACTTTAAAATCCTGATCTCTCCTATGTTGCCTTATGTTGCCCATTGTTCCCTCTCTCTTTTTTCTTTTTTTATTTCACCACTGTTTAGCCCGCTGTTTAACCCAATATTGTCATTCTGTATATCAAAGTTCTGAATTCTTCTCTTCTGCCCTATATTTCCTCTTTCTCTCTTTTGTGTTTTTTCACTGTAAATCCCAGTGTAATCATTTAAATTCTTTATATCCTTTCTATTCCACTCTTCTTTCCATGTTTGTCTTTTTCTATCCTCCCTATTTCTTTCATTGTTAATCCCAATGTAATCTTTAAAAACCCCTTTTTTATTATTACTATCCACATATTCAAATACATTTTCACATTTGGTCTCATTTTCTTTATCTTCTTTATCTTCAGCCTTTGTGTCTCGCTTCCTCCTCTTTCTCGTTTTTTATGTCCTCAGATTTTGTTTCCCCATGTATAATTGTAATTATTTCTCTTATTTCCATTTTCTTTTTTTCCCAAAACCAAACATAAAAATAAAATCATCCATTACAATTACAGAAAGTGTATCGACCGGTTACAAATCTTTTATGCTTAATCCCATATTCATCATTTACAAGTTGTCTCATGTTTATCAATCTATTGTATTTCTTTGTATTATTATTCTCATTTGTCATTTAACAACGGCATTTTCATCCCATTAAAAAAAAGAGCTCTTTTCATATATTATATTATTGCCTTTGTTCCATACTTCATAATTCATTTCCATTTTTTATTATCTAACCATTGATAAAACAAATCCCATATCATATAATATTGTTTGTCTTCTTGTTCTCTAATTTCAAATGTCAATTTACTCATTTCAGCACATTCCATAATTTTCTTAATAACCTCATCATCAGTAAGTAGCTTCTCTCCTTTCCAATTTTTAGCAAATACAATTCTAGTTGCTGTTAAAACATTCACAATTAAATATTGCAGTTCTTTGCTATATGTTTCTGGTAAGATCCCCAATAAAAATATCTCTGGTTTAAAGTCAATGTGTTTCTTTATCATTTTTTCCAACCACGTCTGTATCTTAGTCCAATATCTCTTGGCTTCTACACATGTCCACCACATATGGTAGTATGATCCTGGAGTCTGATGGCACTTCCAACATTTTTCTGATTTATTCTTGGACATTCTGGCTATCCTCGTCGGGGGTAGATACCACCTGTAAAACATCTTATACAAATTCTCCTTATATGCTGTTGACATTGTCATTTTATAATTTTGCAACCACAATTTTTGCCATTTCTCTAAATCAATCCCATGATCAAAATTTTTCCCCCAGGCAATCATTGTTTCATTAACTTGTTCTTCTTCCAGTTTTACTTCTAATAGATAACCATACAGTTTTTTAATTACATAGTCATCAGAACTTGTTAAAATTTTATCTAAATTCATCAAATTACTGTAAAAACCCTCTGTCTTAGAATCTTTGTCGTATCTAGACTGTATTTGCATATATCAAAACCAATCCATTTTTATCTCTTGTTCTTCTAATTCTTGCTTCGATTTAAGTTCACCCTTTTCATTCAATAATTCACAATCTCTAACAATTTGTTCCTTTCTAAATGTTATTGAGTGTTAGAATGCTTCAATATTCAATACTTCAATGCTCCGGACGGCTCCTGATCTCCGCTCCTTCTGTCGGGACCTGAAGACTTGGCTGTTCAAGTAAATAGGCTGACTCTGATTCTGGGTTTTATTATTTATTATTTATTAGTTAATTTGGTTTAAAATGGGATTTTGTTGTACATGTTTTTAACTTGTGTTCGCCGTCCTGAGTCCTTCTGGAGAAGAGCGGCATATAAATACATGAAATAAATAAATAAATAAATAAATAAATAAATAAATAAATAGTAGATAACCAGACTGGAATTTTTAAATAATGATATTTTTTGATCTTCTCCCAATTTGATAACAAAGATTCTCGTATAACATGTCTTCTAAAATAACCCTGTGTTTTTGTACTCTTATACCACAAAAAAGCATGCCAGCCCAACAGCAAATCATGTTCTTCTAAGGTCAACAATCTAGCATTTCTTAACGTTATCCATTCTTTAATCCACATCAAATTACTAGCTTGATAGTATAATTCCCAATCCGGCAAACCAAAACCTCCTCTTGTTCTAACATCTTGCAACAATTTTAGTTTTATCCTCGCCTTTTTACCCTGCCAAATATATTTTAACACAATTTTATTTAAATCTTCAAAATACTCTTTTCCCAACCTAATTGGGATTGTCTGGAACAAATATAAAATTCTAGGCAATATATTCATTTTGATAGTTGATATCCTTCGTATCAATGATAATTGCAAGTTCTCCCATTTTGCCAAATCTGTCACTATCTGCTGTTTAAGCTTATTATAATTATTCTTCTTAAGTGTACTACACCTTGCTGTCAAATGTATCCCCAAATACTTTACCTTGCTCGTGACCTGCATCCTTGATACTTCCACCAGCTTTTCTTTTTGTTTTTTAACATATTTTTTGTCAAGATCTTTGTTTTATCTTTCTTTATTTTCAAACCTGCCACCTTACCAAATTCTCCTATTTTGTCTATCAGTTTGTTTATTGATTCAAATGGATCTTCCAAAATAAACACCAGAGCCAGCAGAGCCTTGGTAGTACAGTGGTTTAATGCACCCTGTTATTAACACAGCTGCCTGCAATTACTGCAGGTTCGAATCTTACCAGGCTCAAGGTTGACTCAGCCTTCCATCCTTTCTAAGGTAGGTTAAATGAGGACCCAGTTTGTGGGGGCAATAAGCTGACTTTGTATAAATATACAAAAGTATGAAGGCTATTGCTTAACGCATTGTAAGCCGCCCTGAGTCTCCGGAGAAGGGCGGCATATAAATCAAATTTAAAAAAAAATGCTTGCAGGTTATATTCTTGATTTCAAATTTTCATTCCTTTTATTTCTTTTTCTTCTCTAATATTTCTATTTAGTACTTCTAATGTTAACACAAACAACAGTGGTGACAATGGGCAGCCTTGTCTCGTTCCTTTTTGTATTTCAATAGCTTCTGTCAATTCTCCATTTATCATTATTTTTGCTATTTGTTTATGGTATATAGCTTCTATGGCTTGAATGAATTTTCTCCCAAAGCCCATCTGTTCCAATTGTAATAACATAAATCGCCAATTCACATTGTCAAAGGCTTTCTGTGCATCTAAAAACATCAAAGCCGTTTGCTTTTCCGGGTGTGCCTCATAATATTCCAAAGTGTCCAATATTATCCTCAAATTGTCTCTGATGTGTCTTTTTGGTAAAAATCCATTTTGATCCGAGTGTATAAAGTTATTTAAATATCTTTTAAGCCTTTCTGCCAATATTGTAGCAAAGATTTTATAGTCTGAATTTAGCAGAGATATAGGCCTATAGTTCTTGATTTGTTGTGTGTCAGCATCCTCCTTTGGGATAAGTGTAATATATGCTTCTAACCATGTTTTGGGTATTTCCTTCTTTAACATTACTTCATTCATAACTTCTAGTAATGGGAGACTCAGTGTTTCCTGGAGACTCTTATAATACTCCGCAGGCAATCCATCCGGACCTGGCGCCTTCCCAATCTTTTGTTTTTTAAGTGCTTCAGTCAGTTCCATCATTGTTATATTTCCTTCTAACATCATCTCAGTATCTTTTGAAATCTGGGGTAAATTTGCCTTATGTAGATATTGTTTAACACATTCTTCCTCTATAATTTCTTTTTCATATAATTTTTTATAATAGTCTTATATAATATTTTTCTTCTCATCTTTCCCAAATCTCATTTGTCCATGTTCATCTAATAATTGGGCTTAGGCTGGTCTATTTTAATGCTAGGTCTGTGGTCAATAAAGCTCCCCTCATTCGAGATTTGATTGAGGAGGAAACCACAGACCTGGCATGCATTACGGAAACCTGGTTGCGCTCAGAGGGGGGGTGTCCCTCTGACTGAATTGTGCCCACCAGGTTTCTGGGTGCTGCACCAGCCAAGGGCCCAGGGGAGGGGAGGGGGAGTGGCAGTGGTTATTAGGGAGGTCCTTAGTCCGCGGGAGGTCACTGCTCCTAAGATTGATGGATGTGAGGCCCTCCTCATGAGGTGGGGCCAGTATGGTCAGTTGGGTCTGTTAATTGCATACCTGTCTCCCAGCTGTGTTTCAACAGCCCTGCCCGCGCTGCTCGACGCCCTCTCGGGGCTGGTGGTGGAGTTTCCCAGACTTATTGTTCTGGGAGACTTCAATCTGCTGTCCTTGGGTGTGGCGTCGGGTGTGGCTCAGGAGTTCATGGCTTCCATGGCAGCTATGGACCTGACTCAGATTATCCAAGGCCCGACTCATGGGGGGGGCACACGCCCGATCTGGTTTTCGTCTCGGAGCAGTGCTGAGATGAGTTTGGTGGGGGATCTCCTACTATTTATCCCCTGTCATGGACCGACCATTATCTCCTTTGGCTAGGCTTCCATTACGCCGCCCCTCCTCGCTGGGAGGTGGAACCGACCATCTGGTTCCGCCCCAGGTGCCTGATGGACCCTAAGAGGTTCCAGAAGGAGCTTGGGATGATCCATCTCTCTCTCTCCCATGCCCTGGTTATGACCCTGGTGGAGGCCTGGGAAGAGGCTGCTGCTGGGGCTCTGGACTGGGTTGTTCCTTTGCGGCCTCTGACTTGTCGCAGACCCCAATTGGCTCCCTGGTTTACCGAGGAGCTCCGGGGGATGAAGTGGCATAGACAAGGCCTAGAGAGCTGTTGGAGAGCCAGCCGTTCCGAATCTGACCAATTTCAATTAAGGTCGGCCACACGGGCCTACCTGGCGGAGTTGGCGGTGGCAAAGCGCCGCTACTTCGCCGATGTCATCGTCTCCACAGAGAATCGCCTGGCTGCCCTGTTTAAGGTGTCCCGCTCCCTCTTAAATCAGAGGGTGAGGAACGATCCTTTACAGGGATGAGCCAAGGAGTTTGGTCAGCACCTGTCGGACAAAATCGCTCAGATTCGGGACGGCTTGGACTCTGACTGGACAGAGTCAGACGGGGGTGAAACAGCGGGTCCTGTGTTTTGGGAAGAGTTCGATTCTGTTACCCCAGAGGAAGTGGACAGGATCATGGGGAAGCTGAGTGCTGCCACCTGTGTGTTGGACCCGTGTCCCTCCTGGCTGGTCTATTCGGCCCGGGAGGTGACATGAGGCTGGATCCAGGTGGTGATAGCGGCTTCGTTGAGGGAGGGAAACTTCCCAACCATCTTGAAGGAGGCGGTGGTAAGGCCCCTCCTTAAGAAGCCGGCCTTGGACCCAGCTGTATTAAGTCATTTTCGTCCAGTCTCCAACCTTCGCTTTTTAGTGAAGGTTGTTGAGAATGTGGTCGCACGTCAGCTCCCACAGGTCCTGGATGAAGCGGATTACCTCGACCCCTACCAATCGGGTTTCAGGCCCAGGTACAGCACGGAGACGGCACACTGGTGGATGATCTCTGGAGGGCCCGGGACAGAGGTCACTCCTCTGTTCTGGTCCTATTGGATCTTTCGGCGGCATTTGATACCGTTGACCACGGTATCTTGCTGCGCTGCCTCGAGGGGCTGGGAGTGGGAGGCACTGTTCTACGGTGGTTCTCCTCCTACCTCTCGGGTCGAATGCAAGCGGTGTTGGCAGGGGGGCAGAGATCGACATTGAGGCCCCTCACTTATGGGGTGCCTCAGGGGTCAGTTCTCTCGCCCCTCCTGTTCAACATCTATATGAAACCGCTAGGGGAGATCATCCGTGGTTTCGGGGTGAGGTATCATCAGTACGCTGATGATACTCAGATTTATATTTCCACTCCGAACCAACCCAGTGATGCCCTCGACGTGATGGCCCGGTGCCTGGAAGTGGTGTGGGTCTGGATGGGTAGAAACAGATTGCAACTCAACCCGGCCAAGACCGAGTGGCTGTGGGTACCGGCATCTCGGTTCAGGTGAGAGGTACCATCGCTGACTATAGGGGGTGAAGTTTTGCCCCCTGTAGACAGGGTGCACAACTTGGGCGTCCTTCTGGATTCACGGTTGAGTTTAGAAGACCAGATAATGACTGTGACCAGGGGGGCATTTGCCCAGATACGTCTGGTGCACCAGTTGCGTCCCTACTTGGTCACCTCATGGATTGACTACTGCAATACTCTCTACATGGGGCTGCCCTTGAGGACCACTCGGAGGCTTCAGCTGGTGCAAAATGCAGCCGCGCGGGTTGTGATGGGAGAATCCCGATACTCCCATGTTACACCCCTCCTGCGCGGTTTGCATTGGCTACCAGTTGCCCTCCGGGTGAGATTCAAGGTGCTGGTGATGACCTATAAAGCCCAACATGGCTTAGGACCAGGATATTTGGCGGACCACTTACAGCCAGCAACGATATCCCATCGCCCAGTTCGCGCCCATAGAGAGGGCCTACTCAGGGTGCCGTCGGCTAGACAGTGGTGGCTGGCGGCCCCCAGGGGTAGAGCCTTCTCAGTCGGTGCGCCCACCCTCTGGAATCAACTCCCCTTGGAGCTCTGATTAGCTCCTGACCTTCGCACCTTCCGCCGGGAATTAAAAACTTGGCTTTTCAAATCCCTTGACCTGGACTGATGATGGGGTTTTAATTGGTTTTAAGGGTTAATTTTAAATTTTTTTAGATTTTGGTCTTTATTTTATATTGTGGCTTGTGTTTTATTGTTGTGAGCCGCCCTGAGTCCATTGTGAGATAGGGCGGCATATAAACCGAATAAAATAAATAAAATAAAATAAATAAAAAAATTTTTTATTCTCTGTTATTTCAATTTATATGCTAGCCACCTGCCTGGTTTATTAGCATCTTCAAAGTAGTTCTGTCTAGCACTTCTAATTTTTTGTGCTAAATCTTCTTTTTCTTTTAATCCCATTTTATGTTTAATTATGTCTATTCTCATTTTAATATCCTTTTTTGTGGGAATTTTTGTAATTCTTTTTCATATTCCTTATAATCATCCTCTAATGTTTTATAAGCTTGTCTTTTCTTAATATTTTTTTTTCTTATATAGTCGATTATCAGGCCTCTGGCATAAGCTTTCATAGTATTCCACCGATTTTGCAATGATGTATCCTCCGTTCTATTTTCTTTGAAGAAAAAAGCCAATTCTTTCACCATTTTCTGTACAAAGTCCTTTTCTTTTAGTACTGTAGTATTTAAAGTCCATCTGGATCTTTTCCTTTGTCCTTTCCATCTCACCATCATTGGATTGTGGTCTGCCCAAGTATTAGCTTCTATGTCAATTTCTTCTATGTTCGAGGTCAATTCCTTTGTCATCCATATCATCTCTACTCTAGACCATGATAGGTGTCTATTAGAATAAAATGTATATTGTCTATTTTTAGCATTTCTTTCTCTCTATACATCTTTTAAATTTATTTCCTCTATCATCTTGAAAAAAGATTTCGGTAGAATTCTCCTACTTTGTTTTGTTATCTTTTGTGTATTATAGTCCATTTTCCCATCCACTATTCCATTAAAGTCTCCCATTATGCAGATGTTATCATAGTCCAGTTCAATTAATTTCATATGTAATTTTCTGTAAAAATCATCTTGATTGTCGCTTGGAGCATATATCACTATTAACAGTATTTCCTGTTGTTATCTATTATTTCCACCATCAAAATTCTTCCTTTTTCATCTGTATAAATTTTTTCCGTTGGTATTATATCTTTAATATACAAAACCACTCCTCTTTTCGTACAGTATGGCAATGAGGCAAATAATTTCCCTAGTTTAGGCTGTACCAAAAGTTGTTCCTGTTGCTTTTTAATATGCACTTCTTGTAAACAAATTATGTCCAATATGAATTTCTCCAATTTATGAAATACTTTTCTTCTTTTTGTTCCTATATTGAATCCATTTATATTCATTGTAATCAATTTTTCCTCTTCCATACTTATACTTTATATAAGGGCTTTGCTGCTCTAGTGGATCTCAGTTCACATTGTTCTTTATATTCTACAGTACCTCCTACTGCACCTTCTAGTATACCCTCCACCTTTTCAATCATCACTAGGTCCTCCTCTTGCAGTGGCTCTTCCCTTCTAGGTTCAGCATCCTTTTCTTTTAAGTATTCTGCATAAAATGCTTTAGCTTTATCAATTGAATCTATTTTGAATCTTTGCAATTGCCATGTAAACACCAAACCTTCTGGTGTCAGTCATCTGTAATTCACACCTTTCTGGAGCAGTATTTTTGTTAAAAATTGATATTCTCTTCTCATCTCTCTCAGTCTTCTTGGTATTTGCTTCAGAACCACAATTTCCCTGCCCTTGTACTGCAGTGTTTTTTCTTTTGTAATCTGCAATATTTGTGTTCTAATTGATTTCTTGGTAAATCTTATAAGGACTTCTCTTGGTAATTTATTACTCATTGCATATCTAGTATATACTCGATATGTCTCATCAATGCCATCAAACATTTTTTCTTTAGTAATTTCTAACACTTTTGACACGATTTCGGTCATTTTTTCCATTAAATTTTCTCCTTTTTCTTCTTCTACATTTTGAAATCTTAAGTAAAATTCTGATTTATCCATGTCCCAACCTAATCCACTCTTATCACGTTCAACCTCTTCTAATCTGCTATCCATATCTCTAATTTTTTTATCTCTTTGTTCCTCCTTTTTTTCAATTTTTCCAAGTCTGTCCTCATATTTCTTCATCATCTGTTGTATATCTCTACTTTTCCATCTGTTTCCCCTGTTCTTTGTTCAATTTTCTCTACTTTTAGTTTTATATCTTGTATTCCTTGTAGAATCATCTGCATTGTAGTATCCTTGTCTTTTTCACGTTCCTTCTCTCTTTCCTGCTGCAACATTGCCTGTATTGATTGTTGTCCTTCCGCTGGTGATGAAGAGTGGGTTGATCCAGCAGAGCTAACAACTGCTGCTTTTTTACTCATTTCCATAGGTAATCCAAACCAAAGCAGTAAAATAAAAAAAATCTTCAGGTTCTTCTCAACCCTAATCCATTTTTATGGATAGCAAGTATTATCCCAAATAACCATAGGCAAAAAAGAAAGAAAAAGAAAAAGAAAAGAAAGAAGGCAAGAAGAAAAAGAAAAAAAACCAAGAAAAAAAATCAATTTTTAGGCTCTTGTGTGCCCTAATCCAATCGAGTAATAAGGTTAAAAAAAACAAAAACAAAATTAAATAGCAATCTCCAGTCAATAGGGGGGGAAAAGAAGAAGGAAAAAAAAATCTTCAGGCTCTTGTGTGCCTTAATCCAATTGAACAATAATATATTGTAAAGAAAAGTGAAAAAGAAAAAAAGTACTATTTCAAAAACTTAAAAGTACTAAAAGTCTACAATCACAGACCTGATCTATTAAAAATAATCAGAGAGTGAAGAAGTGGAATAATAAAAAGAAAACTTTCTATCAGATTTATAATTTCAAATTTAATTTAAGAGTCCACAACTGTGTAGCATTTAAAGGCTTTCATATAACTCATTCAATTCTTCTTTCAAATTTTAGCCGCCTGCCAACAATATTTTCTCCAAAGAGCATCTGTATAAACAATCCTGCAAACGCTCTTTAATGCTCTTCTATGTTTTGTCTATAAACAGGCTTAGTGACCTTGAAAAAATAATACAGTTGCTACTCTCTCTTATCAGTAAGAAGAAAAAACAAAAAGAAATACAATGTTTCAATCCACTAGATGGCAATGTTTCTTACTTCTTCCACTCTCCCTTTTTGCAGTAAAGCCAATATAAAAGAGTAAAAAAATGATTTAAAATGTGAAAGTTAACCAAATTAATCAAAAGAGTAGATAACAAAACTAGTCCAAAATCTTATAGGCTCAATAGGCACCAAAAATTTAATATTTAAATGAATAAAAGAGGGAATCTTATTTCAAACCAGTCCAGTCAAAGTTAAAAATAAAACTCTCCACAAGCATCCACAAATAAAAATAGTTCACAGTTTTGGAAAATTAATTTAAGTTCAGGCTCAATTCTGCCGCTAAATGTCTCTTATCTTCAATTTCTAATCATATTTGCACTTCAGGGTGTTCTTAAAGTCTAGGTTTAAAAAAAAACAACCTCTCACCAGATCATAACACTTTCACTCATCCTTTTCCGTTTGGAGCTATTCCGACTTCAGCAGTTTGATGGCTTCCTCTTCAGAAACAGAAAAAGGGGCTTCTCCTGGATCAAACCAGGACTTTGCGGTGTCCCTGGGATCAGCAGGATGTGCCCTCCTCTATCACTGTCTCTACGGGACAGTGAGGTGCAATTTGGACCATCCAGAGATGGAGATATCGGCGGTGGTCTCGGAGTGTAGAAACCTACCATTGTCTCGTCGCATCAGCCCTGCCCCTCTCCTCTTATTTCCATTTTCCATGACAAGTACATCGCTTTAATCATTTCTCTAATTTCCTGTACCATTTTATTCTTTTTAAGTTGATATTGTTCCAATTTTAAAAGTTCAGTAGTATTCCTTCCCCCCCCCCACTCAAAGTCAAGCCGCTTGCAAACAAAGGGTTCCTCCCCAAAAGTTCTCACAGCTGTTATCTGTAAAGTTCACAATTTTCCAAAACACAGACCAAGTTACAATGTTCCTTTTTGCTCCTGATGGTGTCTCTCTGCAATCCACAATTTCTGGTTATCTAACAAGTATCCATTTTGTTTCAGTATGTTAACGATCTTAACTAGTTTCTCTTTTTCTTTTTTGGCTTTAAGAATACCAAGTCCATTTTGTAGTTCAGTCCAAATTTAAACAGCTCTTTTCATTTCTTTTTCCCTGTTTACTTTTTTTTTTTTTTATTGCAAAAGTTTTACAATTACATTTTCACCCCTTTTTTCACCCCCCCACCTCCCTCCCCAAACTTCCCGTCCTCCCTAACCCTCCCTAACCCTCCCCCCCCAGACTTCCCTATTATGTACTCATAACTAATAACACTGATATATATACCTGAACCCATCCCTCCCCCTATATAATTTTCCCTCTTTGTCTCTTTACATTAAGATATTTCTAATACATTGTTTTCAAATAAAAGCTATTTGATACTTTCTAGTTTGGTATTTGTTCTGAACATATTCTATCCATCTTTTCCATTCCCATTCATAAGTCTCTTGTGAACAATCTTTTAAATATGCTGAAATCTTCGCCATCTCTGCAAAACTGGCCATCTTCAAAGTCCATTCCTCGATAGTAGGCAAAGCTTCATTCTTCCAATATTTACCTATCAACAATCTTGCTGCTGTTATCATATACAATATTAATTTTATTTCACCCCGTGTAAAACCCTTAACTATACCCAATAAAAACAATTGTGGAGAAAATTGAATTTTTTTCTTCAAAACATTCTGCATGACCCACCATATTTTTATCCAAAAAGCCTTAACTTTCCTACAGGTCCACCAAACATGATAATACGTAGCATCCAAACATTCGCATCTCCAACATTTTGGCTGAACATTAGGGTACATACATGACAACTTTTTAGGATCTAAATGCCATCTATAAAACATTTTATAAAAATTTTCCCTCAGATTCTGCGACTGTGTAAATTTAACATTCTGAACCCAAATTTTTTCCCATGTTTCCAACATCACTGGTTCTTCAAAATTTTGTGCCCACTTAATCATGCAATCTTTAACTAATTCCGTTTCTGAATCCCTTTCTAGCAAAACATTATAAAGCCTTTTAATATGCATTGGACCTTTCTCTCTTATATGTCTAACCAATTCTTCCTCATGCAACATAATACCAGTTTTTTGGTCCTCTTTCCATCTCAATTGTAATTGATTATATTGTAACCAGGTTAAATTAATCCCTTCGTCCAACAGTGTCTGCAATGTCTTCAGCTGCCATCTGCCCGCATCTGTAAAAAGAACCTCTTTATATAAAAACCCCCCGAGTGACATTATATTTGTATTCCACAAGGTATGACCAAGATCCAGCCATAGCGGTATTTTATAATCCCATTTGAGTCGGTGCTTCTTCCAAACTCTCATCAAAGAGTCTCTAAGTATATGACTTTTAAATACTTTATCAACTTTGTCATCATAAAATAGGTAAGCATGCCATCCAAATTCAAGATCAAAACTTTCTGCATTCAATATTCCAGCCTTTTTACTTCCAAACCAATCACTTGTTAAAGTTAAAGCTGCTGCATCATAATATAACTGTAGGTTTGGAAGTTTAAGGCCTCCTCTTTCTGGAACATCTTGCATAATTTTCAATTTCACTCTCGGCTTTTTCTCGTTCCAGACAAACTTATTAAGTCCAGTTTGCCAAACTTTCAGTTGTTTATCACTTTTAAGCACCGGAATCATTTGAAACAAAAACAGAAATCTTGGCAAAATATTCATCTTAACTGCTGCTATTCTTCCAAGTAAAGACAGTTGCAGCTTTTTCCAAGTCTCCATATCTTTCTGAACCTCTCGCCACAACACCTCATAGTTATTTTGAAACAATTTCATGTTTGATTCTGCAACCTGAACTCCAAGATATTTTACCTTAGGTACAATTTCAAAACCTGCCCTCCTTTCAAGCTCATGTTTACGATCTTGTGTCATATTTTTGACTATCATTTTAGTCTTTTTTGAATTCAGTCTAAAACCTGAAACTCTACCATAGTCTTGTATAATGTCGTTCATCAGGATTGTTGATTCCATTGGTTGTGATAGGGTAACCACCAGATCATCTGCAAATGCCTTTATTCTATAATCCTCTTGCCTTATCATTATGCCTTTCAAAATTTTAGAGTCCCGTATTGTATTTAGCAAGACTTCCAATGTTAAAATAAATAAAAGTGGGGACAACGGACATCCCTGTCTTGTTCCTTTTTCAATTTTAAACTCTGTCGTCAAACTTCCATTAATAATAATCTGTGCTTTTTGCTCTTGATAAATTGCTGAGATCGCCTGTATAAATTGGTCCCCAAAGCCCATCTTTTTTAAAGTCTTTAGTAGAAAATTCCAATCCACTCTATCAAAGGCCTTCTCCGCATCCAAAAAAAACCAGCACTGCAGAAATCTGTTTATTCTTATCAAGATATTCCAATAAGTCTATTACTTGCCTTATATTGTCCTTCATATATCTGCCCTCAATAAATCCCGCTTGGTCCGCATGAATCACCTTTTGGATTACTGGCATCAACCTGTTGGCTAATACCTTCGCATAAATTTTATAGTCTGTGTTCAAAAGAGATATTGGTCTGTAGTTCTCTGGTTTTTTAGGACCAACTTGTTCTTTTGGTATCAAAGATATATAAGCAGTTGTCCAAGATGGGGGTATTTTGCCCCCTTGTTGAATATTGCAAAATAAATCTCTAAGTTGTCCCACCATTTCAGCTTGTAAAGTTTTGTAATACACTGCGGTCAAACCATCCGTGCCAGGAGCTTTGGCTGTTTTTAGCTGTTTAATTGCTGCTGTTATCTCCTCCTCTGTTATAGGATAATTCATTCTTTCCTTTTGTTGATCAGTAATTTTTGTAACTCTCTTATCCTTTAAATATTTTTCTATAAGTCCATTCTGCACCTCTTCTTTGGCATATAGTTTAGTATAATAATCCACAAAAGCTTCTTTAATTAGTTTTTGTTGAAAGATTTCTTTCCCTCCAATATCAATACTATCAATAGTCCGTATACTTTGTTTTTTCCTCAATGTGTAAGCCAACCATCTGCCCGGTTTGTTAGCGTTGCAAAATGTATTATGCTTCGCATATTGTAAACTTGTTGCAACTTGTTCCGCCATAAGCATTTGAAATTGGTCTTTCAAAAGTTTTATAGCACTTCGTATTCTTTCATCTGTTGGATTTTTAATAAGTAACTGTTCTTTATTCTTTATTTCCATTTCCAACTCAAATCTTTTCTTTTGTCGGAACAGTCTATGTTTAGAATTCATGTAGATGAGTACCCCTCTCATATAAGCTTTACTTGCATCCCAAACAATTTCAATTGGGGTACCTTTATTCAAATTTATTTCAAAAAATTCTTTCAAATGCTTTTTAAGTTCTATTGTATTTTTTTCATATCTAAACAAGTTCTCATTTAATCTCCAAGAACGTCTCTCAACCTTATCCATCTCAATTTCTATCCATACAGGGCTATGGTCAGTCAGAGTTCTTGGAAAAATCTTTGTTCTTTTTGTCTTAACAAGTAGATCATTTGACAACAGGATAAAATCAATCCTAGAAAAAGATCTATGTCTATCCGAAAAAAAGTGTAGTCCAATTCATTTG
Organism: Pantherophis guttatus; assembly: GCF_059756535.1. NCBI lineage: Eukaryota > Metazoa > Chordata > Lepidosauria > Squamata > Colubridae > Pantherophis > Pantherophis guttatus. The sequence continues at coordinate 94,316,721 of NC_142065.1, forward strand.
GATTATGTATTCTCCAAACATCTTTTAATTCCATATCTTCTTTCATATCAAAAAAAGTCTGTGGTAGTCTAATTCTAGACTTTGCCAAGCTCTTTTTATCTAGTTTAGAATCAATTACTCCATTCCAGTCTCCCATAATTAAAATAGATCTATAGTCCCATTGCAATATTTTAGTATGTAACATCTTATAAAAATAATCCTGTTGTTGGTTGGGAGCATAAATTCCAATCAAAAGAATTTGACCATTTGCTGTGAGCAATTCAATTGCTACAAACCTACCATCTTGATCTGCTTCTATAACTTTCGCTGTTAATTTTTTATTTACATAAATAACCACACCATTCTTTTTCTGCGAAGTTGAAGATATATAATGTGCTCCTAGTTTTGAGTTTATCAAATATTTTTGATCTTGAGTTGTGATATGCGTTTCTTGTAAACATATTATATCATTATTAAATTGTTTCAAATATGTAAATAATTTCTTCCTTTTCTGTGCTGAATTCAACCCATTGACATTCCAAGATAGACACTTAAAGGTCATCAGCCTCTTTCTGGAGCACAGAGCAGAATATTTGAAGTTCATCCGAGAGCTTCGATCTCGCTCCTCCCATAGCTCCACTCTCTTGTACGGTACTCTTAACTGCCTTCTTGTCTTGTCTTTCCTGTTGTTGTTGTTGCTTTTGTTTAAGTAGCTTGGATTGGGCTCTAGTTATACGTTGATCTTTAACTTCTGTCAACTGAATCAAATCCAAAATTGGAGAAGAATCCAACAAGGGCTCACTCAGAAAACCTCCTTCTGCACCTTGCACGTTTTCTAATTCCTGCTTAGACTGTTCTTTCAATTGCCTCTCTTCACTCTCCTTAATCTCCAAAACTGTAGATGTACGTGGAGATGGTGTTCTTTCCTTAAGAATAGTACTGTAAAAGTGTTGTGCCTTCTCCACGGTATTCAACCGATATCCTTCTCCCTTATATCTAAAAATTATCCCAGCTGGTGCGTCCCACCGGAAGGGTATCTGTAAATTTTTCAATTCCTTAACAAGAAAACCAAATTCTTTTCTAGCTTTCAGCATTTTAGGAGGTAATTCTTTAAAAATTTCAAGTCGTGAGCCCCCCACTTGTACAGAAGTGTGAAAAGATTTTTGCAGGATATCATTTCTAATTTCTCTCTCAGTAAAGTATATGACCACATCTCTAGGCAATTGTCTTTGTCTGGCCACCCAAGAGTTCACTCTGTAAATTTTATCTATTTTATGAAATACCAAATCAGGATTAGCTTGTAAAATCTTAGCCAAGGCTTCAGAGCAAACCTGTCTCAAGTCCTGTCTCTCCTCCTCTCGAATTCCCCGAAGCCGTATGGCAAATTCCATCGCCCGGAATTGTATCATAACAATCTCATCTTCAATTCTCTGCATTTTATTGTCAACTTCATCAATTTTATAATCATTGTCTTTCATCTTAACATTAACTTCTGATTTGAATTCTTCAACTTTAAAATCAACTTTCCCAATAAATTCTGCCAGGCCAGACGCCACTTCTGATATTTTTTTGGTCACCTTATTTTGATTCTGTTTCACCATGTCTTTAACTTCATTAATTTCCTGCATAAGTTCCTGATGTGATTTTTGAAATTTATCATCTATCTCCTGTTGAGATTTTTGAAATTTGTCATCCAGAGTTTTAGAAATAAATTCTTTTAAATCTCCCACATCAAATTCTTTTTTCTGGGTTTGTAGCTGTTGAGCAGGGGGAAGTTGCGTTTGATGTTTGTGTGTGGGGGATCCCCCCCCAATGCCTTCCCTTCCTGCTTCTTTGACGCCATCCTGGCTCGTGATCTAGTTTTTCTAAAGAGGAAAGTTCCTTTTCCTTTCCCTCCTGCACAAAGACTTCTAAAAAAGTCCCCCAGATTTGATCAAACAAGGGTTAAAATAAAGCAAAGTCCAATATTGAAAAGGGAAAAAATTTCCCAGTTATTTCTCTTATAACAAGCAAGGCAGCTTAGTAGCAACTTGGAAACTTTGTAGCAAAACAAAGTAACTTCACCAATCCACACTCGCTGGCTCGTTAACTCTGAAGCTAGGCGCCATGTTTTTTCAAAGCACTTTCACTCATTCGCATTTTCTCAGATTGAAAAGTCAACAAAGTGCTAATACTTGCGTTTCCAAATTTCAGGATTCAGGTAGTTTCGCTGTTTATTAAAACTGGTTCTTTCGCTTTAAGTTTCCTGCAGCCGGCTTGTTCTGCAAGAGCAGAATCGTCCCACGTCGCCCGGAGTTCCAGCAGGTTGGGAGGGAGCCACACCTGTTCTCTCCCCAGAAACTTCCCTGGGGGGTTACAGGGGCTCAACCTGTGCCCTGCGATCTCTCCTTCTTCAATCCTGTGGATTTAGAAGTTTTCGAGCCGCTTCTTCGTCTCGAAGCGGCTCTACAGGCGGCGGGGCTGGCGGAGCTTCAAAGAGCGCCGCCGTCGCCGAAGACAAGGAAACCGGAAGTCCCTGTTTACTTTTGTTTATACAGCACTTCTGTTACAAGGCTTATTATCTATTCTCTTTTTATTTTACTTGAAGTTCACAAGAAAGAGGAGAGAAAAAGGATCTAATTATTCCTTTTGGATCCTTTAATCAATCTTGAGGTAATTTCTTACATTTTAAAGATTTTCCACATTATTTCCAAATCGTTTTGTTCAAAGATCAATTTTCTATTCGGGTTCTTTTTTTGTCTCTTTAAAAATATGCTCCAATGTCCTCTTTTCTTCTCCCCATGCTTATTAGCCGCCGTTTTCTCACTAGGGGTCTTCAGGTTTTAAATTTTTTCCCCTTATTATGAATTGTCTAACACTCAACCAGCTCCAAAAACTCTGTCCAATTCACCACTCCTGCTCCATGCTTAGTCCGGTTGCCCCAGCTTCGTGACAGCCGCAATGGCTGCCGCCCCTGCCGCCAAGTCATAGAGAGCTAGCTCTGACCATCAAGGAATTTGCCTGTTCCTCTTGGTCTCCCGAGGTGCCTCTCCTTCACCCCCGTCCCTACAGGATGGTTCCAGTCCAAAGACCCCTTGGCAGCAGTTCGTCAGTCCAGTTTTTGCGGAGCTCATCAGAGCCCACAAATTCCCAGACTGTCTCGCCGCGATGCTTCCAGTCGAAAAACTCCCCCCACCCCCCATCTAATGATATCCTTGTACCTGAAGGGCACATGTTTCAGGATCTTAAGCTTAGAACTGGAAAGAGAAGAAAGGAGTAAAGGCTTAGGGAAAAAGTTGCACAAATTTTCTTGATGTCAAAGTTTTTGGTGTTTTTTTTTTAACTGTAAAGAGTCATTTCGTAAAATATTAGCTGAGGAAAGCATTTTCTTTTAGGACCAAAGCAATATAAATTAGTCCTCAGCTTGTTATTGATGCAAACCTTGTTAAAAGTTCCTTGGTGATGAATATTTATTTTTATTTATTTATTTTATTTGTCAAGCATGTATAAGATAACAGATATAAATATAAACATCATTATGAATACAGGAAATGGATACGAATAAATGGGGACAGTAGGACAGGGACAGTAGGCACATTGGTGCGCTTATGCATGCCCCTTACAGATCTCTTAGGAATGGGGTGAGGTCAACAGTAGACAGTCTAAGGTTAAAGTTATGGGGGTTTAGGGATGAAACCACGGAGTCAGATAGTGAATTCCAGAATATATCTTGATGTATCAGAATATATCAGAACTCTTGATTATTTAGTATCGTGGGATTCAGCAGACCAGTTAAAAGGTTGCTGTATGAATGAACCTAATCCCTCTGGAATATGAAAACCACACTTGTGCAAGTTTCATCAAAAGCAATACCTGTATGCATCAGCTGAGCTCCTAGGAAGGGATTTGCTGCCTATATACCATTCTACTGTAATTATTCACCACTACTAATCACTAGTTAGCAGCAACAAAATATTTAAAAAACAAAGAGGTACACTTTTAAACTAGAGTGCAGGAGAACATAAGAAAACAGCTAATCATGAGAGACAGATTGAGTGGGAAGAACCTTAGAGGTTTAATTTTAGAAATCTTAGTGATGCTAGGCCCAGGATTACTGAGGAGAAGCCATTCATGCAGGAAAGCACAGAAAATCCTGCACGTTATGATGAAGCTCTTTTGGAAGTATTGCGGATCTCCCACAAGGAAAGAACTGTTACTTTACCTGTGTCTCCAGGAAGGTTAAAAATGTACTTCTTTCTTACTTCTCACTTAGCTTTTCATTAAATATATACTCTAGAGCCAGTTTGTTATAATTGTGAAGGTGCCAATCTTGAAACCAGGAGACTGTGAGTTGTAGTCCTACCTTGTATGAAAGCCACTGGGTAATACGGTGCCAGTCACTCTCTCAGCCCAATTCACCTCATAGGTGATAGAGAAAATAGAAGCTAGAAGTATAACTATGTTTGCTGCCTTGACTCATTTATGAAAAGGCAGGATGAAAATATAATAATCACAATAACAGCAAGAATCATAATAGTTGAATAAGTCACTGTGCAGTGATAAAAAGAAGATAGAAAGAAGTTCAGTCCCATTTTACAGTGTAAGATTGAAGATGTCAAATCAACATCATTTCATTCTCCTTACAGTCCTCACAGATTGTAAACAGAAGAAATAAGGGCCTTTGATTTCCCCTTCAGTCACTGTCATTCTCTGTTCTTTCTTAGATGCAGGGCAGAAATCCAGATCAGATTCTGGTATTGCAACAACATTTAATAAGAAGTTCGTCTCTGATGCCAGTACAAATTAAAGCAAAGCAAATGAACCAATAGAATATTCTGAATTATGGGGGTGCCTTACTTTTTTTTCTATCCCTTTTCTTCAGGAAAGGGCTGTGACTATATCCGTATCGAAAATGGAAGAATGGCTGATCATTTTGAATGGTATAAACCATTTCCAATATGGGAGGGACAATCAATTCAGTTTTATTGTTATGGTGGTTATCTGCCTAAAAACAAGCAAACATGGCAAACAGCAAAGTGCATCAGTTCCCGCTATGACCCAGAACCAAAGTGTTTCAGTAAGTAATTCTTCCTCTTTGCAGTAGATATTGCCAAGTACAAACAAAACAGATCAGATGCTGTCCTGACCTTTCTTTAACTTGGAAGAAGTAGCATCCTATAGAGCTGTGATGGTGAGCCTATGGCATGTGTGTCCGAGGTGACACACAGAGCCATCTTTACGGGCATGCGAGCTGTCACCCAACTCACCTGCAGCTGCGCATGTGTGTGCCCCCCATCTAGTGTCCGGGCCTTCGGTGCACATGCGTGCAATTCAGGGGACCCACCTCATTTTCGGAACTTCCTGCGCATGTGTGTGTGTTTGCACAAGTGTGAGTACTTGTGTGCAGTGTGTGCATGTGCACACACACATGCACAGATGGTGTGATTGCGCACACAGTGCATGGGGGAACCGCGCAAAACCTGTGCATATGTGCAGATGGTGTAGTTGCATGCACAGTGCATGGGGGCGTGCTGTCCGGTTGCATGCGCAGCACACAGAGGAGCCACACATTAGGGTGGATAGCACGCACATGCGCAAAGCGCACAAAGCGTGCAAAGCACTTACCTGTTCAGCACTTGATGAGTAAAAGCTTCGCCACCACTGCTATAGAGATTTCAGCTTGTTTGGTTCTTCTGCCTGCTGGGGTGATGCTTCCACTGCTGTCTCATCTCAAGGGACCCTAAAATTTGTTTTGGAGCCTACAGTTTGTGTACTAAAACCTTAAATGAGAGAGGCAAAAGCTGAGTTTTTTATAAAATATAAATAGCAAAATAGGGATCTTCCTCATCAGCTTCCTCCTCTCTTCACATCTTGTCTGTGAATTAGATACCATGCATAGCATGAATAGCCTTCCAAGAACCATAAATGATGAAACCAATTTGCTCTCTTTTGCTTTTAGAAATCTGTGATCCTGCTCAACGTTTTTATTATGGTCGCATCATTTATCACTACTGGAGCAATTACATAGAAGGTGACGACGTTACATTTGTTTGTGATATGGGATATTCTCCTGCAAACCAGCAATCATCAATAACTTGCACAAAAAAGGGATGGTCACCTGCTCCAAGATGTATCCAGCCAGGTAAGCTTTAGGAAACTCTGCTAAAATTGCCTGACCTGAAATTGCTTATCATGCTGTGTGTGTGAGTGTGTGTGTGTTCATATAAGATTCATATTTCCACAGGGAATTGTGCTCTGACTGGGGTAAAGATATGTATAGGTGTTTATGTATATGCACATAGTTGTGCCTATCATTTATTTATTAAACTTAATGCCCTCTACTACTTAGATCTATTGAATATTTGCAATAAAAAGCTACCTTTTGATTAGAAGAAAAATATTTCAGTTGATGTTTGTTTCCAATTAAAAATTGTTTTCATTATATTTATTATTTTTAAAGAGGGTGTGATGTGTTTTGATGTGTAAAGGGGATTTAAGTTTGTCTCCAATGAAGATCTGAGGCCCAGTATCAATTGTATTGGGCAGTATACAAATATAAAAATAAATGAATAGGTAAATGGCAATTATTAAGGAACAGTAAACTAAAGAAAAGGGTAGTAAACATCAAAATTGCATGATAATACCTTTTAATATATATTTTGCAACTAAAACAATTCACTGCATCTAACACATTTTAAAAACTTAATGTGTGTGAGTGTGTGTGTGTGTGTGTGTGTGTGTGTGAATGATAATATTTGCATAAAAAGAATTAGTGCTTTCACAATTGTATAATGCTACAGAAGTCTTAAAATATGACTATCCTCTAATTGTTGTCAGTTAAGTTGTATTGTGTCTAAAGGTTGAATTGTGGCAAGTGGACAAAACTTTGTTAATCTAAGACATTTAGTTGCTAATCTGATATTGTCACCCATTAAACTCCAAAAGATTTGGACCAGAATACAGGACATTCAAAACACAAGTGAGAATCTTCGGCCCATGATGCACATGTAGGAATTCCAATACAGACTCAGATCAGGCCACTAAACTATGGAATACATATAGCTTATGTATCAGGCGACCCTGATAAAAGGCCCCCCTGGCCACAGCCATCAGATGTTCTTCCAAGGACAGCTGTGCATCCAGGAGGACACCCAAGTTGTGGACCCTCTCTGTGGGGGCCAAAGACTCACCCCCAATAGTCAGTGATGGCATCAGGTGACTATATCGGATGCCGGGAGCCACAGCCACTCGGTCTTGGAGGGGTTGAGTCTGAGCATGTTCCTCCCCATCCAGATCCGCACGGCCTCCAGGCACAGGGACATCATGTTAAGGGCATCATTGGGGTGGTCCGGGGTGGAGATGTACAGCTGAGTGTCGTCAGCATACTGATGGAACCTCACCCCAAAACCACAGATGATCTCGCTCAGCGGCTTCACATAAATGTTGAACAGGAGGGGCGAGAGGACCGACCCTTGCAGCACCCCACAAACAAGGCGCCTTGAGGTCGACCTCTGCCCCCCTGCCAACACAAACTGCGACCGGTTGGAGGGAAAGGAGGAGAACCACCGCAACACGGTGCCCCCCACCCCCAACCCCTCCAACCGGCACAGCATGATACCATGGTCGATGGTATCAAAAGCCGCTGAGAGATCTAATAGGACCAGGACAGAGGAGCAACCTCCATCCCAAGCCCTCCAGAGATCATCAACCAAAGCGACCAATGCCATTTCCGTGCTGTACCCAGGCCTGAAGCCTGACTGGAATGGATCTAGATAGACAGCTTCATCCAGGTGCTGGGAGAACTGTCACGCCACCACACTCTCAACAATCTTCGCCACAAAGTGAAGGTTGGAGACTGGACGATAATTAGCTAAAACAGCTGGGTCCAGGAAAGGCTTCTTGAGGAGGGGCCTCACCACCGCCTCTTTCAAGGCAGAGGGGAAGAAACCCTCACTCAAAGAAGCGTTAACAATCCCCTGGAGCCAGCTTCGTGTAACCTCCCGGGAGGCCAGTACGAACCAGGAGGGACACGTGTCCAATAAACACGTGGCCGTGCTAAGCCTATCCAGAATCCTGTCCATGTCCTCGGGAGTCACCAGGTCAAACTCCTCCCAGATAACATTCTCAAGACCCCCCTCCATCACTCCGCCTGCACTTACCCAGTCAGAGTCCAAGCCCTCCCGAATCTGAGCGATTTTGTTGTGCAGATATTGCACAAAATCCTCAGCCCTACCCTGCAAGGGGTCTTCCCATGCTCCCAGATGAAGCAGGGAGTGGGTCACCTTAAACAGGGCGGCCGGGCGATTATCTGCCAACGTGATAAGAGCGGAAAAATAATTAGATTTTGCCGCTCTTATCGCCACTAGGTAGATCTTAATATGAGACCTCACCAGTGTTCAGTCGGATTCAGAAAGGATGGTCCTCCAACCGCTCTCCAGGCATCTTTTTCGGTGCTTCATCTCCCTCAGCTCCTTGGAGAACCAGAGAGCTAAATGGGATCGGCGCCGGGTCAGAGGCTGCAAAGGCACAATGCAATCCAAAGCCCCAGCGGCCGCCCTATCCCAGGCGGCCACCAGGTCTTCAGTCGAGTCGTGAGCCAGAGTCTCAGGGAGTGGCCCAAGCTCCATCCGGAACCTATCTGGGTCCATCAGGCGCCTGGGGTGGAACCACCTAATCGGTTCCGCCTCCCTGCAGCAGGGTGTAGCAGTTTGAAGGTCCTTTCAAAGGAGAGAATGATCCGACCATGACAAGGACTCAATGACTACATCCCCTATGTCCAGACCATTTAGCCACTGACCAGAAACAAAAATCAAGTCCAGAGTGTGTCCCCCCATGTGAGTTGGGCCATGCACTAACTGGGTTAGGTCCATGGCCGCCATGGAAGCCATGAACTCCTGATCCGCTTCTGACGTTTCACCGATGGATGGCAGGTTGAAATCCCCCAGGACCATAAGCCTGGGAGTATCAACCACCACCCCGGTTATTACGTTGAGCAATTCGGGCAGGGCCGCCGCCATGCAGCAGGGAGCCAGGTACGCAACCAGCAGGCCCATCTGCACCCCACGACCCCACTTCACAAGGAGGGATTCACAGCCGGCTATCTGAGGAACAGTGGCCTCCCTCGGATCAAGACCTTCCTTTATCACAACCGCCACCCCCCCGCCCCTACCCTGGGCCCTTGGCTGATGGAATGCACGGAAACCTGGTAGGCACATTTCAACGAGAGGCACCCCCCTCCTCCCCCAACCAGGTCTCCGTAATACCCGCCAGGTCCGCTCCCCCCTCCTGTAACTCTAAATGTATCTCTTCAAGAAGTCTAACTATAGGCTCATAGTATAAAATTATTGTTTTTGTTCATGATTTGAAAAAATAACTTGCAGTCTAAATCTGTGTACCCTTTTATTCAGTGGTGGGATTCATGTAATTTAACAACCGGTTCTCTGACCTAATGATTTCTTCCAACAACCAGTTTGCCAAACTGCTCAGAAAGTTAACAATCGGTTCTCCCAAAGTGGTGCGAACTGGCTATATCCCACCACTGCTTTTATTGTAAACATACAATTTGCATTTTATTTCCTGTCCTCCCAAGAGCTTATGCCACAAATATCCTATAGATGCAAACAGAAAACATATATTATGGATTTTCCCTTTACAGAGAGTTAAATATCCTTAAACTTGCAAAAGGGCAAGAAAACTTGTTGAACATCTGCCATGTTCTCTACACAACATATAATAAGCACAAAATTTACTTCAGATTCAAAAACAAAAACTGTTGAAAGACACAAAGTGCTCACATAGCGACTTGTCTGCAGGGTAGGTAGCCACAACTACAGCACAATCCTGAATAACTATGTATATGTGTTCAGATGCTAGAATCATGAAAGGGTCAGTGAAGCAGTCTGCAAGACCAGATTGTCTAATGTGACCCACTAACCTGGTTAAAAAGCAACTAACTATGTTTGCCAAAATCACTAGCGTGAAGCAGTGAGAGTTTATTTATAGCAACTCATCATTTGCTTTGTGCATGTGCCTATACCTAAGAGGTCATTCCTTGGTGAGAATTGTTGAGCTTAGACTCATGAGAAAAGAATAGTGAGACATTGATAATATTCACTCTTTGATTCCACAGAGACATGCTTAAAGCCACCTGAAGGTGATTTTATTTTCAACACAACTAAGTCTGTTTTCTTTCCTGGAGACAAACTTCACTATGAATGTAAAGAGGGTTTTGAAATCACTAAAAATACCATCGATGACACCGTAGCATGCACTGAAAAAGGATGGGAACCTACTCCTAGCTGTGTGGGTAAGTTAATGAAACACCAGTCTAATTACCCAGTTTTGGGAAATTATAGTTCATCAAGAATATTTTCCTGATGATTTCCATAATGTTGCATTTATATTTATATATACTTAAAAGTATTGTAATCCTAAATTATTTTTCAGAAATTGGCTTTTCAAATAGAAACTAAAAAAAGGAGAATAATTAAATTGTTTATTTAATTTTCTCCCATTTGTTCTTCCAGTAATTTCTAAATATTAGCTATAACTTTCTCAATAATAATCTATTTATCATATATTCACAGATGTTAAATAAATAATATAAAATAATATAAATATTAAAATGGATAACCATATCTCATTATAATCATCCATCCATAGTTTATGCCTGGGAGATTCAGCAAGGTGTAATGGTACTGGACTAAATGCAGGGAAATCCAGTTTTAAGTCTTCCCCTCAATTCAGAAAACAGCTGGGTAACCTTGGACCAATAAACATCAGGCTGTGAGACAAGCTGACTGAAAAATAAAAATCCTCATCACCTTATGCATTGACAGTTTTACTGTGTGACTAGGCAAGCACAATGCAAAACAAGAAACACTAGGAAAAATCCTAAAAAGGAAGATACCATCAATAACATGGCCTAATTTAACGATTTTAGGCATTGCCAAAACATGTTTGATTGAAACATAGTCTGATTTAATATCTGATAATAGGTTAATTTACCCATTTCTTTTGCAATTTGGTCCAATGTCCAAGATATCATTTTTATTGAATAATGCAAAGTTTAATATCTATTGAAATATTGTTAAAACAGCTTTTATTGTTTAGATAAAATGGGGATCTCGAATTCCTTATTTGACCTATTCTACTTGACATTGACATTTATTTTCATGGGTAAAAAGGTAAAGGTAAAGGTTCCCCTCGCACATATGTGCTAGTCGTTCCTAACTCTAGGGGGCGGTGCTCATCTCCGTTTCAAAGCCAAAGAGCCAGTGCTGTCCAAAGACGTCTCTGTGATCATGTGGCCGGTATGACTAAATGCCAAAGGTGCACAGAACGCTGTTATTTTGATGGGTATATATGTACAAATCCAATTGATTGATTGAGAAATATTTTTAAAGATTAATCACAAGATTGTTAGTTTCATAAGACTTGATAATCATAATAATTAGGTGCTGCTAAAGCGGAAAATGCTGAATTGTGGCAGTTTTGAAATGGTCCCACTTCTGGAATGTCATTACCCTGTCCCCCACTCTATAAGGAGCCCAAAGGGCAGAGCAGCTGGCTCTATTTCCCAAACACAAGGTCATCTGAAGCTCTGTACAACAACTTTCTCAACCACCTTTCCAAAACAAGGTTAAATACTGGACTAAAATTGTCCAATGTTTAGCAGTGGCTAAAGTCTCATACAGGCTTCTTTAATGAGACAGAAGGGACATGTATCTATAGAGAAGATGGCTGAACTCCCATTCCTAGGTACCCGATCCACTTTGTCAGGTCCAACAGTTCAAACTGCTTCCAAATAAGAGACTTCTTCCCAGGCATCTACTCTGGACCTGCAACAAGGCTGGCATCTAATTGTGAACTTATCTGAGCATTTTTTTTCTAACAGATTCTGAGCAAATTTCTCCATATGCTCCTACAAAACATTTTTCAAACTCCCCTTTATTCAAAAGGACTTGTGTCACCCTAGACAGGGCCATGGAGCAACTATCCTAGTGCATGCAGTAGGGGTATAGAAGCATTGAAGCTTCATCATCCTTATGGCCACACGATAAACCTTAATAGAGGCTCTAACCCATATTTGGTCACATTTGTCCTTTGCTGAGTGCCAGAAATACTCTATACATCTCTCTCTCTCTCTCTTTTTTTTTTTTTAAAATGATTTATATGCCACCCTTCTCCGGAGACTCAGGGCGGCTTACAATGCGTTAAGCAATAGCCTTCATACTTTTGTATACTTATACAAAGTCAGCTTATTGCCCCCACAAACTGGGTCCTCATTTCACCTACCTTAGAAAGGATGGAAGGCTGAGTCAACCTTGAGCCTTGGAGAAATTCGAACCAGCAGTAAATTGCAGGCAGCTGTGTTAATAACAGGGTGCGTAGACCACTGTATTATCAAGGCTCTCTTCTGTCCGATCATCTCCCTCAGCTTTTTCATAAGCCATGAGAAATGGCAGGATTCTTGAGAGGAAAGATTGCATGGTTGCTATCTGATACAATGCCTTAGCCCCCCTCCCCCACCTCTTATTCCAACCAGTGACCAAGTCTTTGGATGGACCGTAAAGCAGATGAGCAGGAATAACCACCCAGCTCTCCTGAAACCTATGTATCCATCATCTAAGACACCAATCTAATGGACCCATAGAGGCACTTGAGAATCCCATAGTAATCAGGGTGTGATCTAAAACACTAGAAGCTCTCCCAATTCCAGATCACACAGCCACTACTCCAAAGGAAACCAGATCTGGAGTGTGATAATTATCCCATGTTGGGCTCTGGGTGATCCGAGATAAGCCCATGACCATCAAGATTGGCATGAACTCCTGAGCCATCTGATCCCACTCCCAGAGAAGGCAAATTGAAGTCCTCTAAAGTCTGGGGAACCACACTTTCATCCTAGAAATGGAATGAAGGAGCTCAGGTAGGGAGTTTATTGTACAGTAGGAACTACAGCAACAATCCCAGTTAATCACTAGAGTGCAATTTACTGAACAGGGTCTCACATCTGGTGACATGTAGAATAGTGCCATCAGAAGCCATAAGGGATTCCTGGATGACAATCTACTGGGAAACTCTGAGGAATATATAGTCGAACTCATATTGCACTTAAGGAGTATAAAATATTGTTTATTTTATATATAAGCATGAGTGTCTCAAACTTTCTGGCAAGCAGTTTCATTCTGAAATAACTTTATTCTATTTTGTTCAAATTTGTATAGCCATAGTATGTAATATTCCATTTTTGGAAAGTGGCACAATTGAACCAAGAGAGGACATTTTTCAGCATAAAATGGTGGCACATTTTAAATGTAATGAAGAATTCACAAGAGTTGGCTCTGAATCTGCACAATGTTATCACTTTGGATGGTCTCCACAGCCTCCAATATGTAAAGGTAAAAATGGGCAATTTAAGAATTATTACTGTATTTGAGGTGGGAGGAGGGAAATTAGGGGATAGGTTTTTCTAAAAATATGGTCTGTTTCTTAGATTGTGTGAGGAAAGCTAATCAGTGGCCAGTAAACAGATTTCTCTTAGCAGGATGCATTAAATGGGTCTCTCACATCTTCATTTATACATATACAACTGTATTCTTAAATTGTGAAAACAAAATGCTTATATGAATAGTAATATTAATTGTTTTTCAGGTTTTTTTATATTTTAGAGGCAATGGGGTTATTTCTTCTTCATTGGCTTCATTGGCTCCCCTTGGGGTACACCCGGAGGCTCCAACTGGTGCAGAATGCGGCCGCGCGGGGGATTATGGGAGTGACGGGGCGCTCCCATGTGGCTCCTCTCCTGCGTGAGCTGCATTGGCTTCCGGTGGACTTCCGGGTGCGCTTCAAGGTGTTGGTGATCACCTTTAAAGCGCTCCATGGCTTAGGGCCAGGGTACTTACGGGACCGCCTTCTGCCACCAATAGCCTCCCACCGGCCAGTTTGCTTCCACAGAGAGGGCCTCCTCAGGGTGCCGTCGGCCAGACAATGTCAGCTGGCGACCCCCAGGAGGAGAGCCTTCTCTGTGGTGGCACCTACCCTTTGGAACAATCTACCCCCAGAGATACGAGTGATCTCCGACCTCCGGACTTTTTGTCGGGCCCTAAAAACTTATTTTTTTCAGTTAGCCGGTCTGTCCTGATTTTATGGTTGGTTTTAAAATTTGATACGGATTTTTAAATTGATAAGTCTTAAATTACGGGCCAAATTTATTTAATTATTTTAAATCTATTTTTAACTTTATGTATAAATGTTTTTTATCTTGGCTGTTCACCGCCCTGAGTCCGGAAGGAGAAGGGCGGTATAGAAGTTTGAATAAATAAATAAATAAATAAATAAATAAATAAATAAATAAATAAATAAATAAATAATATTAATAGGACTTTTGAATGTAATTTTAACATAACCAAGCACAAAAAGAAGTCAGATAGCAGAATTACAAATCTATTGTAATATTAAACTGACCAGCTACACAAAATCAGAAATGTATATTGCAAAAGGAAAGAAATGGCAATTCTCCTGTATTGACAAGTAGCAGCTGTATTTGAAGTCCATTTCTTTATTGTAATCATTAAATAACATACAATTTTTTATCGAACTTTATAAAAGATTACAATTACGACAGTAAAAATACAAACTAAAAAAGGAAAATAGAAAGTGCAGGAAAAAATGAAAAAAGAAACAGATATAGAAAAGAAAAAATATTAAGAATATCATAAAGAAAAATATATAAAGTAGTAACAGAATAACAGAGTTGGAAGGGAACTTGGAGGTCTTCTAGTATAACCCCCTGCTCAAGAAGAAGGATACAAAAAGAGATAAAATGATCAACAAATAATAAAAACATTCCATTAACACCTTATTACGAAAATAAAATGGTGGTAAGAAACTCGTCATTTGAGAAATCTGGTTTTCCTGACCAAAAGGCAGAAAGGAAAGATCTTAGCTGCTTTTCTAAAGGTGTTTAAGGTGAGGATCAATTTTACATTGGGGGAAAATGTTTCAAAAAGGCTGGCGCATCCCTCAGAAAAGCAGACAACCTGGGTGCCATAAGATGACATTATTCATTGAGGGAAATCAGATCAATATATACACTTGGGAGCAGTTGGCCCTGCAAGTAGCCAATCCTATCCCATGTAGGGCTTTATAGATTGTAACTAGCACTTTCAATTGCACTTTGAAGCCTATTGGGAGCCATGACAGCTCACAGAGTATATATGTCATATGGGCAAAATGAGAGACGTACATAATTACCCGCATCATTGCATTCAGGACCAAGTGAATTTTCCAGAATTTTCATAGTCCCATGTACAGCACATTGCAATAATTCAATCAGAAGGTTACTAAGGCATTAATGACTGTGAGAATTACCCCTATAAAAACTAAAGAAGTTGACCTTGATAGAGAGAGAGAAGAGCTGTTACTAAGTCAGCGAGGAAATAAAAATTGCAGAAGCCCAAATGAGGGGGCAGATGTACAAAAACCAGTTTAATTTACACAACATATAAAAGAAGGAGGAGGGGAAAGACATTCAAATCTGCAAGTTAGCTATATGCAATATTAATAAAATGCATTCTAGCCTTCTATGATGTCTCTTTCTTGGTCTGAGTCAGGATCAGTGGTGGGTTGCCCCTGGTTCAGACCGATTCACAAGAATTGGTAGTAAAACCGGTGGGAGGCCCCGCCCACTGCCCCGGATGTCATCATGCGCATGTGCAAAAGCTTCTGCGCATGCGCATAAGCAAAGCATGCACACAAGTGAAGTGAGCGCGCACACACGTGTGATCCTGTTGTGAATCGGTAGTAAAGGTAAGTAGAAACCACCCCTGGTCAGGATCAAGCACAATTGGTATGCAAGATGAAGCTTTGCAAAGCTCCCCAGCCACAGTTGCCACTTCAAACATGAGCCATGTGTGCAAGAAGTATGAACTGAACCCAAGCAAAGAGGTGCAATTCCACTCAGAGTCAAGGTTGATATCTTTCCAGGTCTAAGACTGATAAGGTAAATAACCCATAGCCACTTGATCTTGTTTAGGCTGGATCTAAAATCTGTTCTTCCCTATTCAGACCCTCACATCCATCTGAACACTGTGACAAAACTGTGACAGTTTCACTTGAACAACTAGGGACAGAAATGTACAACTAGGTATAATTAAAATAGGATAATATTGCATAGAAATTGGTGAATGACCTCCCCCAACAGCTTCATAAAGATCTTTAGAAAGGGATGGGGCTAAGGCTTTAGTCACCCAACTAAGCAAGAGGTTCAGACTACACTGTTCCACCTTACATTGACTGGAACAAGCCCTGGAATAAGAAGAAACATCTCAATAAGTGCCCCACTTCCCAAGTTCCTAAACTAGTCCAGAATGTTACTGTGATTGAAGGTATCAAAGGTTCCTTTTCTTTCAGCCATGGATGACTCAACAACAAAAGCTACTTACTTCTGAGTTTTGTTCAGTATTTAATCTGAAAGAGAAAATTGTCTTTGCTCTGATATTTAGCCAACCGGCCCTCTTGGGATTCCTTCTAGGCATTTAAGATAAATGTTTGACCATGTACAGCATTAATTTTCTTAAAATGGAACACTTGGTTCTAAATATAACTTTCCTCAACTTTCTAATACATTGTTCATTCCCATGTTTTATTCATTCATTTTTCCCCTGTTGGTTAGTACCAAGTCAGGAGAGTTGATCCTCTTCTAACTTTCCACATGCTTTGAAGACGACAATTATTGAAAACTCACATGTAGACTTTGCTGAAAAGCGTTTCTAGCTATTACTACAACTTTATATGTCTTTGTTCACCTGTCTTTGCACCTTTTTGAGGGTAAGGGAGGAAATGAGTAACAGATAGCAATAGTAGACACAAAAAATCTACTTAGTTATGTTTTTAAAGTTATTTCTAATATATACTCTTGGACACCAGATCTATATTGACATTTTTAACAAACATTGTCTACTACTGTTCTTCTACTGCTTTTGGTCCTGAGTTGTTGTAATAGTTGCAATAGATATAACAATAATAAAATTCAAGCATATCCCTGTGGGACTTGAATAAACACTCAAAATAAAAGTGATATTCTCTTTTTTTAAGAAAATGTTAAACCTTGTCCGGCATTACCTATCATTTCACATGGCATAGTTACTGGTGAACCTAAAGCAGTATTTCAGCATGGTGATCAATTGGAAGTTCAGTGTGAGATCTCATTTGCACTATATGGATCAAAAATCATAGAGTGTGTGGATGGTGAATGGGCACCCTTACCATCATGCAAAGGTAAGCAGCAGCTGCTTGAAAGATGTCTTCACAAGAAGAAATATAAGCAGACAGACTTGTAAATGTAACATGGAAGTTTCTTGCACTTATCTGGGAGGGGGAGTGATGGTGGGAGTGTTCCATGGTGTGCAAACTGGAATCTTCCTTCAGAACAGATTCCAATACATTATTCGAAGAGAATGGAAAGGGTGAGATTACTTGCCAGTGTTTAAGTAACAAAATTATAGAGGAATTAAAGTGTTCTGATTTAGTCTAATAATCTCATGAGTCATGAATATATTCCTGTGTTTAGTTCTAATACTTGAGTCTTTGTTCCTTCCAACAGGAAGTATAAATTGAGAGCTGTCCTTCTCTCTGTAGCATTTCCATGGCTCCATCAGAACAAATAGTAAACTCAGACATTGCTAGAGGTAGCATGATATTCGCAAAATTTGGGACAAAGTATTGGAAATAAAATGAATGTGGGCTTAATGTAGCTAGCTGGTTCACCAATTCATGTTAAAAATACCACCTCAGATTTTGAGACTTCAGTGTTGCAAATTAAATGACAAAAAATTGCAGCAAATGATTTAAATAATTAGCAATAAAAATATTTAAGTCATGGTAATATAGTACAAATTGAGAGTTAGCAGTAGAATGTGGATGTTCACATATATTTGCCTCCTTCATTTGACCAGAACTTTCTGTCAGAGATATTAAAGGCCTCTAACAAAACTGAAAAAAAATAAAAACTGTCCATAATGTTTTATTTTTATTTATTTATTTATTTTTTTATTGCAAAAGTTTTACAATTACATTTTCACCCCTTTTTTTCACCCCCCCACCTCCCTCCCCAAACTTCCCGTCCTCCCTAGCCCTCCCTAACCCTCTCCCCCAGACTTCCCTATTATATACTCATAACTAATAATACTGATATATATACCTGAACCCATCCCTCCCCCTATATAATTTTCCCTCTTTATCTCTTTACATTAAAATATTTCTAATACATTGTTTTCAAATAAAAGCTATTTGGTACTTTCTAGTTTGGTATTTGTTCTGAACATATTCTATCCACCTTTTCCATTCCCATTCATAAGTCTCTTGTGAACAATCTTTTAAATATGCTGAAATCTTCGCCATCTCTGCAAAACTGGCCATCTTCAAAGTCCATTCCTCGATAGTAGGCAAAGCTTCATTCTTCCAATATTTACCTATCAACAATCTTGCTGCTGTTATCATATACAATATTAATTTTATTTCACCCCGTGTAAAACCCTTAACTATACCCAATAAAAACAATTGTGGAGAAAATTGAATTTTTTTCTTCAAAACATTCTGCATGACCCACCATATTTTTATCCAAAAAGCCTTAACTTTCCTACAGGTCCACCAAACATGATAATACGTAGCATCCAAACATTCACATCTCCAACATTTTGGCTGAACATTAGGGTACATACATGACAACTTTTTAGGATCTAGATGCCATCTATAAAACATTTTATAAAAATTTTCCCTCAAATTCTGCGACTGTGTAAATTTAACATTCTGAACCCAAATTTTTTCCCATGTTTCCAACATCACTGGTTCTTCAAAATTTTGTGCCCACTTAATCATACAATCTTTAACTAATTCCGTTTCTGAATCCCTTTCTAGCAAAACATTGTAAAGCCTTTTAATATGCATTGGACCTTTCTCTCTTATATGTCTAACCAATTCTTCCTCATGCAACATAATACCAGTTTTTTGGTCCTCTTTCCATCTCAATTGTAATTGATTATATTGTAACCAGGTTAAATTAATCCCTTCGTCCAACAGTGTCTGCAATGTCTTCAACTGCCATCTGCCCGCATCTGTAAAAAGAGCCTCTTTGTATAAAAACCCCCCGAGTGACATTATATTTGTATTCCACAAGGTATGACCAAGATCCAGCCATAGCGGTATTTTATAATCCCATTTGAGTCGGTGCTTCTTCCAAACTCTCATCAAAGAGTCTCTAAGTATATGACTTTTAAATACTTTATCAACTTTGTCATCATAAAATAGGTAAGCATGCCATCCAAATTCAAGATCAAAACTTTCTGCATTCAATATTCCAGCCTTTTTACTTCCAAACCAATCACTTGTTAAAGTTAAAGCTGCTGCATCATAATATAGCTGTAGGTTTGGAAGTTTAAGGCCTCCTCTTTCTGGAACATCTTGCATAATTTTCAATTTCACTCTCGGCTTTTTCTCGTTCCAGACAAACTTATTAAGTCCAGTTTGCCAAACTTTCAGTTGTTTATCACTTTTAAGCACCGGAATCATTTGAAACAAAAACAGAAATCTTGGCAAAATGTTCATCTTAACTGCTGCTATTCTTCCAAGTAAAGACAGTTGCAGCTTTTTCCAAGTCTCCATGTCTTTCTGAACCTCTCGCCACAACACCTCATAGTTATTTTGAAACAATTTCATGTTTGATTCTGCAACCTGAACTCCAAGATATTTTACCTTAGGTACAATTTCAAAACCTGCCCTCCTTTCAAACTCATGTTTACAATCTTGTGTCATATTTTTGACTATCATTTTAGTCTTTTTTGAGTTCACTCTAAAACCTGAAACTCTACCATAGTCTTGTATAATGTCGTTCATCAAGATTATTGATTCCATTGGTTGTGATAGGGTAACCACCAGATCATCTGCAAATGTCTTTATTCTATAATCCTCTTGCCTTATCATTATGCCTTTCAAAATTTTTGAGTCCCGTATTATATTTAGCAAGACTTCCAATGTTAAAATAAATAAAAGTGGGGACAACGGACATCCCTGTCTTGTTCCTTTTTCAATTTTAAACTCTGTCGTCAAACTTCCATTAATAATAATCTGTGCTTTTTGCTCTTGATAAATTGCTGAGATCGCCTGTATAAATTGGTCCCCAAAGCCCATCTTTTTTAAAGTCTTTAGTAGAAAATTCCAATCCACTCTATCAAAGGCCTTCTCCGCATCCAAAAAAAACAGCACTGCAGAAATCTGTTTATTCTTATCAAGATATTCCAATAAGTCTATTACTTGCCTTACATTGTCCTTCATATATCTGCCCTCAATAAATCCCGCTTGGTCCGCATGAATCACCTTTTGGATTACTGGCATCAACCTGTTGGCTAATACCTTCGCATAAATTTTATAGTCTGTATTCAAAAGAGATATTGGTCTGTAGTTCTCTGGTTTTTTAGGACCAACTTGTTCTTTTGGTATCAAAGATATATAAGCAGTTGTCCAGGATGGGGGTATTTTACCCCCTTGTTGAATATTGCAAAATAAATCTCTAAGTTGTCCCACCATTTCAGCTTGTAAAGTTTTGTAATACACTGCAGTCAAACCATCCGTGCCAGGAGCTTTGGCTGTTTTTAGCTGTTTAATTGCTACTGTTATCTCCTCCTCTGTTATAGGATAATTCATTCTTTCCTTTTGTTGATCAGTAATTTTTGTAACTCTCTTATCCTTTAAATATTTTTCTATAAGTCCATTCTGCACCTCTTCTTTGGCATATAGTTTAGTATAATAATCCACAAAAGCTTCTTTAATTAGTTTTTGTTGAAAGATTTCTTTCCCTCCAATATCAATACTATCAATAGTCCGTATACTTTGTTTTTTCCTCAATGTGTAAGCCAACCATCTGCCCGGTTTGTTAGTGTTGCAAAATGTATTATGCTTCGCATATTGTAAACTTGTTGCAACTTGTTCCGCCATAAGCATTTGAAATTGGTCTTTCAAAAGTTTTATAGCACTTCGTATTCTTTCATCTGTTGGATTTTTAATAAGTAACTGTTCTTTATTCTTTATTTCCATTTCCAACTCAGATCTTTTCTTTTGTCGGAGCAGTCTATGTTTAGAGTTCATGTAGATGAGTACCCCTCTCATATAAGCTTTACTTGCATCCCAAACAATTTCAATTGGGGTACCTTTATTCAAATTTGTTTCAAAAAATTCTTTCAAATGCTTTTTAAGTTCTATTGTATTTTTTTCATATCTAAACAAGTTCTCATTTAATCTCCAAGAACGTCTCTCAACCTTATCCATCTCAATTTCTATCCATACAGGGCTATGGTCAGTCAGAGTTCTTGGAAAAATCTTTGTTCTTTTTGTCTTAACAAGTAGATCATTTGACAACAGGATAAAATCAATCCTAGAAAAAGATCTATGTCTATCCGAAAAAAAAGTATAGTCCAATTCATTTGGATTATGTATTCTCCAAACATCTTTTAATTCCATATCTTCTTTCATATCAAAAAAAGTCTGTGGTAGTCTAATTCTAGACTTTGCCAAGCTCTTTTTATCTAGTTTAGAATCAATTACTCCATTCCAGTCTCCCATAATTAAAATAGATCTATAGTCCCATTGCAATATTTTAGTATGTAACATCTTGTAAAAATAATCCTGTTGTTGGTTGGGAGCATAAATTCCAATCAAAAGAATTTGACCATTTGCTGTGAGCAATTCAATTGCTACAAACCTACCATCTTGATCTGCTTCTATAACTTTCGCTGTTAATTTTTTATTTACATAAATAACCACACCATTCTTTTTCTGCGAAGTTGAAGATATATAATGTGCTCCTAGTTTTGAATTTATCAAATATTTTTGATCTTGAGTTGTGATATGCGTTTCTTGTAAACATATTATATCATTATTAAATTGTTTCAAATATGTAAATAATTTCTTCCTTTTCTGTGCTGAATTCAACCCATTGACATTCCAAGATAGACACTTAAAGGTCATCAGCCTCTTTCTGGAGCACAGAGCAAAATATTTGAAGTTCATCCGAGAGCTTCGATCTCACTCCTCCCATAGCTCCACTCTCTTGTACGATACTCTTAACTGCCTTCTTGTCTTGTCTTTCCTGTTGTTGTTGTTGCTTTTGTTTAAGTAGCTTGGATTGGGCTCTAGTTATACGTTGATCTTTAACTTCTGTCAACTGAATCAAATCCAAAATTGGAGAAGAATCCAGCAAGGGCTCACTCAAAAAACCTCCTTCTGCACCTTGCACTACTTCTAATTCCTGCTTGGACTGTTCTTGCAATTGCCTCTCTTCACTCTCTTTAATCTCCAAAACTGTGGATGTACGTGGAGATGGTGTTCTTTCCTTAAGAATAGTAGTGTAAAAGTGTTGTGCCTTCTCCACGGTATTCAACCGATACCCTTCTCCCTTGTATCTAAAAATTAACCCAGCTGGTGCGTCCCACCGGAAGGGTATCTGTAAATTTCTCAGTTCCTTAACAAGAAAACCAAATTCTTTTCTGGCTTTCAGCATTTTAGGAGGTAATTCTTTAAAGATTTGAAGTCGTGAACCCCCCACTTGTACAGAAGTATAAAAAGATTTTTGCAGGATATCATTTCTAATTCCTCTTTCTGTAAAGTATATGACCACATCTCTAGGCAGTTGTCTTTGTCTGGCCACCCAAGAGTTCACTCTATAGGTTTTATCTATTTTGTGAAATACCACATCAGGATTAACTTGTAGAATCTTGGCCAAGGCTTCAGAACAAACTTGTCTCAAATCCTGTCTCTCCTCCTCTCGAATTCCCCGAAGCCGTATGGCGAATTCCATCGCCCGGAATTGTATCATAACAATCTCATCATCAATTCTCTGCATTTTATTATCAACTTCATCAATTTTATAATCATTGTCTTTCATCTTGACATTAACTTCTGATTTGAATTCTTCAACTTTATAATCAACTTTCCCAATAAATTCTGCCAGGCCAGACGCCACTTCTGATATTTTTTGGGTCACCTTATTTTGATTCTGTTTCACCATGTCTTTGACTTCATTAATTTCCTGCATAAGTTCCTGATGTGATTTTTGAAATTTATCATCTATCTCCTGTTGACATTTTTGAAATTTGTCATCCAGAGTTTTAGAAATAAATTCTTTTAAATCTCCCACATCAAATTCTTTTTTCTGAGTTTGTAGCTGTTGAGCAGGGGGAAGTTGCGTTTGCTGTTTGTGTGTGGGGGATCCCCCCCCTAATGCCTTCCCTTCCTGCTTCTTTGAAGCCATCCTGGCTCGTGATCTAGTTTTTCTAAAGAGGGAAGTTCCTCTTCCTTTCCCTCCTGCACAAAGACTTCTAAAAAAGTCCCCCAGATTTGATCAAACAAGGGTTAAAATAAAGCAGAGTCCAATATTGAAAAGGGAAAAAATTTCCCAGTTATTTCTCTTATAACAAGCAAGGCAGCTTAGTAGCAACTTGGAAACTTTGTAGCAAAACAAGATAACTTCACCAATCCACACTCGCTGGCTCATTAACTCTGAAGCTAGGCGCCATGTTTTTTCAAAGCACTTTCACTCATTCGCATTG
Organism: Pantherophis guttatus; assembly: GCF_059756535.1. NCBI lineage: Eukaryota > Metazoa > Chordata > Lepidosauria > Squamata > Colubridae > Pantherophis > Pantherophis guttatus. The sequence goes on from NC_142065.1 coordinate 94,340,282, forward strand.
TCTCAGATTGAAAAGTCAACAAAGTGCTAATACTTGCGTTTCCAAATTTCAGGATTCAGGTAGTTTCGCTGTTTATTAAAGCTGGTTCTTTCGCTTTAAGTTTCCTGCAGCCGGCTTGTTCTGCAGGAGCAGAATCGTCCCACGCCGCCCGGAGTCTCAGCAGGTTGGAAGGGAGCCGCGCCTGTTTCCTCCCCAGAAACGATTCCCTGGGGGGTTACAGGGGCTCGACCTGTGCCCTGCTATCTCTCCTCCAACAATCCTCAGGATTTTGAAGTTTTCGAGCCGCTTCTCGATCGCGAAGCGGCTCTTACAGGCGGCGGGGCTGGCGGAGCTTCAAAGAGCGCCGCCGTCGCCGAAGACAAGGAAACCGGAAGTCATTTTATTTTATTTTTATTTATTTATTGATTGATTGATAATGGAGTTACACTGGGTACATGAAACAGAGCAGCAAATTGTTAGAAGAAGCTAAATTATTAATACCTTTATGTAATAATACCTTTTCTGCTGGTTTCAACAGAGGAAGTAAAAACTTGTGGACGACCTTCAGCAATTAAAAATGGATATTTTCTCAATGTTAAGTCATCCATATACAGGCATGGTGACACCGTGGAATGCAGATGCCTACAACGATATTCCATTATTGGGACCAACCTAGCTAAGTGTCTTCATGGGCAGTGGGAAGTACCTTCATGTCTTGGTAAGCTAATAAACCTACAGAAATGAATTTTAGGCTTGTCTTGGAATACATCAGTATTTATTATTGACATGATTGCTCAGAAGTGTGATTCAATGGGATAACAATGGGAATTGCTGCTAGGAAGTATAGGTTATATTGAATTGGTTTATGCCAGTATGGTTCACAGGCATCTTATTTTTCCTGTCTGATCCCTATTTAAAGAGGATTTTCATAGGGCCTATGAAAAAGCAATATTTTAGTGCTTTTGAAAATGATTCAATCTGAAATATAATCCTGGTGGGATTATGTCTTTACCGTTAGACAAGAAAAATCAAATGCATAGGTATAGAATAGGTGGCATGTAGCTCAACAGCAGTGGACAACCACTTAAATATGAGTCAGCAATGTGCTGCAGCTGCCAAAAAAGCCAATGAAGTCCTAGGCTTTATCACAGAGGAATATTATCAAGGTCACATGAAGTGTTAGTACTGCTTTATACTGCTTTGTTAAGACCATATTTGGAATACTGCATCCAGTTTTGTTACTTTGATAAAAAAAAAAAGATGTTGAGACTCTAAATAGGATGTAGAGAAGAGTAGCAAAAATGATTAGGGGACAGGAGGCTAAAACATACAATGAATGGATGCAGGAACTGGGCATGTCTAATCTAACGAAGAGGAGGATTAGGAGTGATGTGACAGCAGTGTCCCAATATTTGAGGGGCTGTCACAGAAAAGAGGAGTCAACCTATAGTTTTTATTGAACGGTTTTTTTATTGAACGGTTTTCAAGACAGTCTACCATAGATTAAAATTCCTATGTTCCTCACAATAGGGAAGATCTATAACTGGTAGCCTTGAAATTCAGAGTGGGAACAGAAAGGAAAGGGATAAGATTATCCAGGTCTATTGATTTATTGGTTTGTTTGTTTATCAATCCAACCTGTATGCCGCCCATCTCATTAAAGGCAACTCTCTGCCTTATCTCTCTGAAATTTAATTTGAGGAGCACATCAAATCTAAAATCCTATATAGGAGAGTAGAAAGAGATGTCTATAATCTGTTAATCAGAGTAGATAACAGATGAATAAACCATATATTGATATATTATATATTTTTGATAGATGTACTTGGAATATAAAGTCAGATAATCTAGAAGAAGAATGGAGTATATACATAGAAGGAAGAATAATGGATTTATTATATAAATACTTATGTAACAATATTTGAATTGTTAGTTAATCCACGAAGTTGTACACGTCCACAGTATGCAGTCTTTCAACCAACTGTTCAGACTTCAAAGCAGTTTAAGATCAACCAGTTTGCAAAGTACCGCTGTGGTTCCAATCTGCATCAAACAAAATGTGTAAATGGATTATGGCTTCCTGAGCCACGGTGTAAAGGTATTGTTTGCATGCTATGTACAAGTTTATAGTTTCTTCAATAGGATGACGTTAATCATATCTAAAAAATAAAAGTGGGGCACACCTGAGAACTGTCTTCCTATGTAACATCTTTTGATGGCACACAGTTTCTTCTGCAACACCCCATTAAGGTCCCATGAGCTGTGCATGCTTTGTCTAATCTGATGTGCAATGAGAAAAGATAATTTTGCCATGTAGAAAAAAATCCTTCTCAACAATCCAAGGATAAAAGGAAATACAGCATTAGTCTTAAAATCAGTTGGTTTCTTCCTTAGCAGCTATTTTGTTTCCTTCACAGCAGCCAATCCAGCTCAGTTGTGGAACACAGATTACTAGCCTACATTGGACAGCATACTTTTTGCCGACTTTTCCCCATTAGGCAAATTCAGTGATAAAATGTCATTTGTCACATTACAAAGGTTCTTCGCTTTGAGTCTTTTGTGTCTTCAGCAACCTAAGTGAATTTACATAGAACAAATCTAGTACGGAATTCATCTTTGACTTTTGCTACTTGCATGGAGACATCCATACAGATTTCTTGACCTAGCAAAAAAAAAACCTCAATGGAAGAAGTTTCAGAATTTCTGCTGCTTAAGAGGACCATCGGATCATTACATCACTCCTAGTTAATTCCCAAAAAATATTCAATAAGGAAAAATCATTCATTTTTTTCTTTTTATTGATAAATATTTTGTTGGAAAACAATACATACAGTATATTCTGTCCTTCTACAAATTCTTCCAAGTCAGTTAATTTACAATAAATGTAAAAAAACCTATAAATTGATAAGAAACATATTGCAATAAAATGTAACTATTTTAACATTCAGGTTACAAACCATGTCTTCATTCCTTTCTAAAGATGTAGGAATCTTTGAGGCATCCTAACTACATTTGCATTAATTAAATCTTATTTTTGTTCAGTTCGTAGAGAAGCAAACATTGTAGTGGATGGGTAAACTTTGCCTGGATTAGATGAATGATTTCAACTAGCTACCTGTCTTTGTGGTAATTGGTGGCCTTTCCTCATACTATAGTTCAATATCAGCTTGTCCAGTTTAATCTAATTTATGATCAATCCTGCAAACTATTTTTATATATGCCAAAGAGCAATACAATTAAATTTCACTAGTGTATAAATGTCATCGCTACAAAGCTTTGATGGCTCCTTCTGCTTCACCAATTGTGGCCTTAAAGTAAAACAATCTTGCAATAGTGACTTATATTGCTATTTTATGTAATTACCGTCTTTCCCCCAAAATGCGGCCTACCCCGAAAACAAGCCCTAGTTCGATTTTTCACGACTGTGCCTATATAAGCCTTATTCCCCAAAATAAGCCCCAGTTAAGCCCCCTCCACCATCTGGTTATACAAAGTGGGGCAAGGCACATGTGTAAAAATCAAGCTAGGGTGGGGATGTGGGGTGGAGCTGCCCCACACTCACTTACCTTAAGACGGCCACAGCCAAGCCTCCCACACCCGGATAAATGTCGCACCAATGTCCGACTTCTTCTGTGGATGCTTGTGGCTGCTCGCAGCTGGAAGCCATGTGGGGCATCATGCTGGTGCCGCCAGTCACGGCAGGACACTGCAAGGCTCGTTGTGCCGGTGCTGCTGCTTGCAGCAGGGCACTGTGTGCCACATCCTGCCACTGCTGCCACTCACACGTGCAGCCTCACACCATGAACAATGGCATCAGCACACTGAGCCATGCAGGAGGCCTGGCTGCGATAGTCCTAAAATAAGCGGGTAAGACATCCCCCAAAAATGGGGCCCAAAAGAAAATAAGACCAGGTCTTATTCAGTTAGAACAACACTACTGTGTTTCCCTGAAAATAAGACCAGGTCTTATTTGTAGACCTGGTAACTGTTTAATTGGTTTTGATCTTATATGTCTTTTATTATAGTTGTTTTATAAGTACCATTGAGAGTTTCATGATTGTAGTAAAGTTCTAGTGTGATAACAGGGAACAAATGGCTCTTTTGTGAGAGTTTTCTGGTGAAATGTTTAAAGATGAATTATAAGTACTAGGTAACAGCAAAGGGTTAGAATTGGAAGAAACAGACATCATGATTTAAATTTGGGTCCTGAAATATTAGTTTGTGGAAAAACAGACTGGAGGATATGAAGACAAATGTGAGAGCAGATAGCAGAAAAGAATGATTGAGAGAAAAATGGATAAAAGATTTGCTATCGTCTGATAGGAAATGATATCTGTAGTTTTGTTGTTGTTGTTATTTGTTCCCCAGTTGGTCAATCCTGGCATTCTGTATCATTGTGGAAAGGGAAATCTATGTAACAACGACTGGAGATCTAATCTGAGCATGCTGTTAGGTGCTAAATCTTGGAGAAGATTTTTTCAGGATGAAGTGATTAGTCAAGGATTCTCCTATGCAAGCAGTCTACCTCATAGACAATGAGAGACTGGCAAAGGAAGGAATAGCACATAGGGCCTGTCACTGGTTCCCAATAGATTTCTGGGTCAATTCTTAGTGTTGATCTATATAGTTTGGGACTTGGATACCTGCAAGTCTCTAATTGCAGTCAGCCAGTTTACATGGACAAAGTGCTAGTGGAACTCAACTTCCATGAAATGATGGGGGAGGACTGAGATATAAAGTCACTGTTTCTCAATAGTAGTATCAGTCTTATGGTTATAGCATTTTTCTTTTGGAAAATGTTCCAAACTGATCTCTTTCACAGAACATTTATGGACTAATTGCATGTCCTGTATCTTAGATTTATTGTTAAGGAAAATTAAGGACACTATTATTAGTGTCCAATTGCTATTTGACTTTTAAAGTGATTAATTTTTGCATGCTGTTAATTCTTTTTTTTTATTGAAAAAGTTTTACAAATACATTTTCTCCCCAGTTTCCCCCCCCAACCCTCCCTGACCCCCCCTAACCCTCCCCTCCCCCCAGGACTTCCACAGAATATAGTCCAAATCAGAAACATATTTTATAAAACTTGAACCCCTCCACCCCCTATATATTTTTCACATCTTCACAATTCAATTATTCTATCACTATATAATACATTCAGTTAAAAGCTATCTGATATTTCCTAGTTTGATATTTATTCTGCACATAATCTATCCACTTTTTCCACTCCCATACATAAGTCTCTTGTGTCCGATCTTTTAAATATGCTGAAATCTTCACCATCTCTGCAAAACTAGCCATCTTCAAAGTCCATTCTTCAATAGTGGGCATAGCTTCATTTTTCCAATATTGACCTATCAGTAATCTCGCTGCTGTTATCATATACAATATCAGCTTTACTTCACCCAATGTAAAACCCTTAACTATACCCAATAAAAACAATTGTGGAGAGAACTGAATTTTTTTCTTCAAAACGTTTTGCATGACCCACCAAATTTTTATCCAAAAAGCCTTCACTTTCTTACAAGTCCACCACATATGGTAATATGTGGCATCTAAGCAATCACATCTCCAGCATTTTGGTTGAACATTAGGATACATACACGATAATTTATTAGGATCTAAATGCCACCTATAAAACATTTTATAAAATTTTCCCTCAGATTCTGCGACTGTGTAAATTTAACATTCTGAACCCATATTTTTTCCCATGTTTCCAACATCACTGGTTCTGCAAAATTTTGTGCCCACTTTATCATACAATCTTTAACCAGTTCAGTTTCTGAATCCCTTTCTAACAAAACATTATAAACCCTTTCAATATGCATTGGACCTTTCTCTTTTATATGTCTAACCAATTCTTCTTCATGCATCATTATACCAGGTTTTTGGTCCTCTTTCCATCTCAATTGAAGTTGATTATACTGCAACCAGGTTAAATTAATGCTGTTAATTCTTATCATAAGTGTTTATCTGCAAAACACTGTCAAACAAACAAATATCTCCTGAAATTTAAGGCAAATATTGACTGACAGGAATAAGGATAGAAGCCTGTGGATCAGCAGAATCTTATGGCTGTGATACACAAAACTAGTTCCCCATGATCACTTGAGGACATCAGCAGTCAAGAAAAATGAGAGCCACAAATTTCTGTAAGACTCAGTTGCCAAAGAGAGAAGAATATCATAATCAAATGTATGGAAAGTTTCTAAAAATCTAAAGACTACTTGAGATTATGATATTTTATTTCTTTATTTGCCAGCTCTGCTACACAGCCATTTACCAACTGGATGAAGAAAGCCTGATTTAAAATAAGTCCTGATAATTGTATCATACAAATATAATTAGAATTTCAATCTCTTTGTGATTATGGCATTCTCAATCGCAGTAAACAAGAGATTTGACATAAAAGCCTCCTAAGAAAATATTTAGGATTAATCTTCTTTGGGTGAAATAGAAATGAGATAATTTTCAGCCCTAATCCTAATCAAGTTCTAATCATAAACTGTTTTGTTAAAGGAATCTGCCCTTCACCACCTCAGCTTCCCAATGCCATCAATATAGCTGAGATGAGAATCTACAAGAGCGGAGACGAAGTTAGCTTCAAGTGTCAAGAACATTTCCTTCTTCGTGGCCCACAAAAGATAAAGTGTGAAAATGGAACATGGCAAACACCTCCACGCTGTCTTGGTTTGTATGCTCAGTTTTACCTTTATTTTAAAGAAACTGGACATTATAGATAAAGTAAATATCGCTTCTTATAGATAAGAAGCAAAAAGGTCAGGAGAACATTCAGAGCATGGTTTATGGAATTCTTCACAGCCATTTATCCACAGTGGCCTCTCTATATATGCGTGTGCTCCAGGGGTGGGTTCTACTTACCTTTACTACCGGTTTGCATGGTGCCCACGCACTTCTGTGCATGCACAGATGGCCTATGATGACATCCGGGTCAGTGGGCGGAGCCTCCCACCGGTTTTACTACCAGTTCTTGTGAACTGGTCCGAACCGGGGGCAGCCCACCACTGGTGTGATCTATTCCAAGGGACTGATCAGGTTCTTTTGCACATTGTACATTGTGCCTTTGTCTTTCTCTGAGAGTCAGATCAGGGTTTATTTATTTATTTATTTATTTTGTCACATTTCTATGCCGCCCAACTCCCAAGGGACTCTGGGCGTCTTACAACAGAGAATAAAACAATGCAACAATATCCCATACAAAAGTTAAAAGAAGACATTAAAACATTAAAACATTAAAATATTTAAACACATACACTCCAATTTGTAGCCGGGTCTCGCAAGATCACTATAACGAGATCAACAGCCCCAGGCCTGCCGGAAGAACCAGGTCTTCACCGCTTTCCGGAAGGCCAATAGGGTGGGGACGGTCCGGACTTCAGGAGGTAATTGGTTCCAGAGAGCCGGGGCAGCCACAGAGAAGGCCCTCCCCCGTGGGCCTGCCAGCTGACATTGTTTAGCTGACGGGACCCGGAGGAGACCGATTCTGTGGGATCTTACTGGTTGCTGGGAGCTATGTGGTAGAAGGTAGTCTTGAAGATAACCTGGTCCTGAGCCATGTAGGGCTTTAAAGGTAATAACCAACACCTTGAATTGCGCCCAGAGACCGATGCAGCTCGCAGTGAATTGGTGTAATGTGGGTGTATCTAGGTGCACCCACTATAACTCGCGTGGCTGCATTCTGGACCAACTGAACACTTTTCAAGGGTAGCCCCATGTAGAGCATGTTGCAATAGTCCAAACCTGAGGTGACAAGGGCATGAGTGACTGTGAGGAGAGCCTCCTGGTCCAAGTAGGGTCACAATTGGTACACCAGATGAACCTGTGCAAAGGTCCCCCTAGCTACAGCTGTCAGATGTTGTTCCAATCTCAGCTATGAGTCTAGAAGGACACCCAAATTGCGAACCCGTTCTGAGGGGGGTACTTTCTCTCCCCCCAGAACCAAGGATGGATAATCAACATAGACTTTAGGGGGCAATACCCAGAGCCATTCGGTCTTGTCTGGGTTAAGTCTGAGCCTGTTTACTCCCATCCAGATCCTCACAGCCTCCAGGCACCAGCACATCACATCTACCACCTCACTGAACTGACGAGGGGTGGAAATATACAGCTGGGTATCATCAGCATATTGCTGATATCCACCTTGCGTCGTCGGATGATTTCACCCAGTGGTTTCATGTAGATATTAAATAGGAGGGGAGAGAGGACCAAGCCCTGAGGCACCCCGCAGACGAGGGGCCTAGGGGACGACCTCTGTCCTCCTACCAGCACTGACTGTGATCGACCAGAGAGATGGGAGGTGAAGCACCACAACATGGTGCCTCCCACTCCCAGCTCTCTTAGTTGCCCCAGAAGGATACCATGGTCAATGGTATCGAAAGCCACTGAGAGGTCAAGTAGCACCAAGATAGAGGAATGACCCCTGTCTCAGGCTTGCCAGAAATCATCCATCAGCGTGACCAAGGCAGTTTCTGTGCTGTAGCCAGATCTGAAGCTGGACTGAAAAGGGTCCAGATAATCCGTTTCATCCATTGATCGCAGGAGCTGAAGTGCCACCACTTTCTCTACAACCTTTCCCACAAAGGGTAGGTTGGAGACTGGACGAAAGTTTTTTTAATTCTGCTGGGTCCAGGGAAGGCTTCTTGAGGAGGGGCCTTACAACCACTTCCTTTAATGGATCCCTCAAGGATGCATTAACTAAAGCCTGGAGCCAGCCTCATGTCATCTCCTTGCTGGCTGAAACCAGCCAGGAGGGGCTTGGATCCAACAAACAAGTGGAGGAGCTCATCTCCCCTACAGTCTTGTCCACTTCCTCAGGAGTCACTGGCTCAAACTCCTCCCACACAACAGGACTAAGACCCGCCCCCGTCATCTCGGTCGGTATTGCCCAATCAGAGTCCAGGTCCATCCGGATCTGAGTGATTTTATCCAACAGAAACTGCACAAATTCCTCAGCTCTACCATGCAAGGGCTGCTCTGTTCCCCCAACCTTAAGGAGGGAGCGAGTTACCCTAAATAGGGCAGCTGGGCGAGAATCCGCAGATGCAATAAGTGCGGAAAAATGTGAACATTTTGCCGCCTGTATCACCACTAAGTAAGTCCTAACAAAGGCTCTCAAAAGTGTTCAGAAGTGTTCAGTCGGATTCGGATTTACTGGTCCTCCAGTGTCACTCTAGACGTCTCTTCTGGCGCTTCATCTCCCGGAGCTCCTCAGTAAACAAGGAGCTTTCCTGGATCCGCTGCCATTGAGAGGCCGCAAAGGCACAATCCAGTCCAATGCTCCAGATGCCGCCTTATGCCAGGCAGCCACTAGGGTTTCGGCCGGACTGTGGACAAGGGAGTCAGGTATTTCCCCAAGCTCCTTCTGAAACCCTTCAGGATCCATTAGGCGTCTGGGGTGGAACCACTTAATCGGCTCCACCTCCCTGTGATGGAGGAGTGGCGTCTTAAAGTCCAATCTCAACAGGAAATGATCTGACTACAAGGGAGAGACCTCTATAGCCCTTAATTCCAGATCATATCTCCACTGCTCCGAGAGAAATACCAGGTCGAGAGTGTGTCCCCTCCTCATGGGTCAGACCCTGAACTACTTGGGTCAGGTCCATGGTTGTCATGGAAGCCATGAACTCCTGAGCCCCATCTGAAGAATCACCAAGTGATGGTAGTTGAAGTCCCCCAGTACCATAAGCCTGGGGAACTCCACCACCAACCTGGCTATTGCCTCTAGCAGCACAGGCAGGGCTGTTGTCATGCAGCTGGGAGGCAGGTACATCAACAACAAGCCCATCTGAACCCTTGAGTCTAACCTCAAGAGGAGAGACTCACACCCAACAATCTCCAGGGCAGGGATCCTGCGAGGACAAAGGCTCTTCCGGACAATAGCTGCCACCCCTGCCCTGGGCAGATGTGCCCAAACCCATCTGGGCACATCTCAGAGAGGGGAACCCCCCCGCCCGGCCTAGCCAGGTCTCAGTTATACATGCCAGGTCAGCCCCCTCCTCCAAGATTAAGTCCCGAACAAGGGGAGCCTTGTTAACAACAGACCTGGCATTAAACAGCAGCAGCCTGAGGCCAGGGCCCTGACATCCCAAGTCACCAGGTATAAGAGGTGAGCCCAGTGAACCAGAACCAAAGGGGCCGGAACAAGTAATTGCTTAGAGGTAGCGAGTCCTAGTTCCCCGAGAGCGGCCTACTCCTTGGCTCCCACCATATCTACCTCTCCCAGTCATAACCGTGATATTCCGGCTCTCCATCCCCCAGAGATCCCCTTCCCCACCTCTTTGGTCCCCCACCTCCCCGGCAAACAAGGCATCCCATTCATACCGAACCGGGGTTCCCATCTGAGCCCCGATCTGCTTCTGCTTGTACACTCAGCAGAGGAAACTCCATTCCCTTCCCCCGGCTCCCTCATTCTCCCTAATTCCAGCCACTCCAAACCTGTTCCTTCCATTCTAATAATTAAATTCTAACCTATCCCTAACCCATTCACACCCACAAACATACACATCCTCTCAGGATAAAATTAATATATCCAGCAACAAATGAATATCTCGCACCTCGTCAGCGTAACAGCAAAAAGTTCCTCCGAGCTCACCCAGGCTTTGTTAGGGACGGTGATAGCATTGTGATAAGATGGCTTCACCTCACCGGCTCGCACGAAGACGCCATACTTGTTGCAGCCCACGCCAGAGAAGAAGTGTTTGGAGTCCACCGCAATGGAGGTCCCTTCAGGAAACTTGCTGTAAAGGCCTCCTCCTCCTCCATCACCTCCTCCTTTGCCTCCTCCGGGGCCCCCGTCACCACCGCCCTCCTCGTCTTCATCGGCGTGTAGTTGTCAATCAGCCTAGCCAAAGTGTCGCGGAACTCAATGAGGTCCCAAGCCAGCAAGGGAATGGCCCGGCCACTTTGGAGGCCTGAAGGCCCCCAGGGAGACCGGACTTGCTGCTCCTGCACCTGTGTTGGTACATGGATGCTAAACCTATTTCTCTACATTTCTGCTTTGACCTGTGTCTGTATATGGTGGCAGGCATAAGGGCTGTATATGCTCTACATACTCCATTATGAGGGAGGGAGGAGCTTATGATGGAAGGGTTGGCAGCATCTTGAGTCTTTCACAACTACTTCTCCATTAGTGGCTGCTTTTTGCATAGAGATTTGCTTTTTGAATCATGTTTCATTAAAACAGATTTGCTATACAGATACAATAAAAATGATATTGATTTTTTTATGTTATGATATTTTATTTCTTTCATTAACAAATCTTCCTGTGGTTCCTGTTTCTAGATTTACGATGTAAATCTCCTCCTGAAATTGACAATGGTATAATAGACATTGGGAATCGCACAATATTTTTACCTGGTGAAACTGTGGAGTATCGTTGCTCTTCAGGTTTTGAAATTAGTCAGTTAAAAACTGTAAGATGTGAAAATTTGAAATGGTCTGAGCTACCCGTTTGCAAAGGTAAGAAATAGTAATTTTTTCTATTGAAATGCCAACACTGGGTTTGAGTTCTAAAAAAAGTTATCCATGCATTTTTTTTTCATTCCTATGCTGATATTAGAAATGGGACAATGAAGATGCATAAACGAGGAATTTGGAGTTTTTGTATAAATATTGAAATTTCACAGGTCTTAAAATGTCACATTTTGAACTCAAGCATTAATCTCATGTGAAATATCATGTATACTTTCAGAACTGTTCTTATCAGAGCAGGATTCTGACTTCAAAATCTCTCTTATTCACAATTTATAAAAGACTTAGAAAGTGTCATGTGAACATCATACAACTGCACCATCCCTCTGTTGTTCAGGCAAAAAAGCCCCAAAAAACACCACAACCACTATTATTTTTTGAGGTGAACCTGCAAAATAAGGGTCACTGCTTTAATAAATCAGCTCAAAGATTGCCTTCCCTAAAGGCCTCTTACCACTCCAGAGAAGAGATAGTGAATGTATATAGGTTAGGCAAGTGCCATATGATAATAATAATAATAAAAAAATGCAAAGTAAGTAACAGTGCAAAGCTTCTTTTTTTTTTGCCCTGTCCATGTCTAATCTTCACTAGCATAACTTTATTTATTTATAAAGCACTTTATTTTCAGTGCTATTCTGGCTGCCCTGTTTTCTTTCCTAGATACCTGCTAGAATTGTTGGGCCTTTTTAAGCAGGAGACCATTATGCTTTCCCTGGGAAAAACAAAGACCTTTCTCTCCAATCTACAGGAATCATTTCTCACTAAGTCTACCGGAAATACATACAGTCTCTCAAAAGTTTCTCTTGCAAGACAGGGTGGAGGGACAAAGCTTGGGGGCTCAGACATTCGTTTTTGGGTGGCTTGAATGCAAAATTGATGGTTAGAGGATATTGCAGTTATGGAACTAAAGGTGACAAAGGCTGGAGCATGTCATGCTAGTGTGTGTGTGCGTGCACACACTTGTATAAGATTTTACAAAAAGGAAAAGACAAACCTAAAAGAAATAAGAAGAATAGGTCCAATAATTAAATTTAATGCATAATTCCTAGCTTGACTTCTTAATTATTTTTGTCAGTATGACCTGGTGCTTGAAGCTAAAGTCAGCTGCTGGCTTTCCTCAATTGTTGTTAGCTTTTTGTACATTTGCTTTCTATCAGGGCCTCAATGGGACATAACTTCTGTCTTCAGTTCAATGCAGAGGTGAAATCTAAATTTTTTTGCTACTGGTTCTGTGGGCGGGGCTTAATTAGTGGGTGGGGCTTGGTAAGGTGACTGGGTGGGCGTGGCCAAGTCAATGTCACTTCTTTGCCCTTTTTTAACCTACAAAACACAACACAACACAACTGGCTCACCCACAATGTAAAAGCAGCTGTGCTAGACTCAAAATGGCCCCGCAACAAGGAGGAACCTCACACAGCCACAAAAAGCCCCCCAAAAAACAACTTTCACACTTTACACACACACAACACAACACAACTGGCTCACCCACAATGTAAAAGCAGCTGTGCTAGACCCAAAATGGCCCCTGCAACACAGCCACAAAAAGCCCAAAAAACCAACTTTCACACTTTACACACACAAAATTCCACATACAGCTTTGTGAGATTTTGTGTGTCTGTGTAGTTAGAGTGAAACACTGCAGAAACACACTAAATCTCAGAAAGCTGCACAAATATTATTTTATTTTAATTTATTTTTATTTTTATATAATAGCAGCTAAATTTAAAACTTCCTAAACTTTAAATGGCTAGGTCTAAAAAAAAGAACAACTAAAAAACCCCCCAATTAACTATTTTTTTTAAGCTCCCAAAGGGGGAAAAAACTTACCCAATAGAACAGGGGTCTCCAACCTTGGCAACTTTAAGACTTGTGGACTTCAACTCCTAGAATTCCTCAGCCAGCTTTGCTGGGAGTTGAAGTCCACAAGTCTAGGGACTTCCGGTGGCACCGCAGGCACCGAGGACACTCTTCTTTTGAGCGCCAGCCCCGCGATCTCATAAAGCCACTAGAACAGCGCAAATCAGCTGTCTAGTGGCTTGGAAACTTTCTCCCCGGGAAAAGGGGAAGAAGAGAGCAGACGGGCGTAGGTAGAGCTCCTCAAGGAGCCCCAGGAACAATTCTGGGGCTCGAAGGGTGAGAGCTCCCTGGAAGCCCGACAGAGCTCCGGATCCGGGACGTTTCTGCTTTAAGCAGAATAAGACACCACGACCACCCCTGCAAACAACGCTTGGATTAAACATCATTCAGAAGCAGGCTGAGCAAACTCAGGAGAGATTAGAACTGCAAGTACTGAACTTTAACTCCAAATGTGTATTACTTCCTTCTGACTTATTAAGGGGAGAAAGTGAAACCAAGATGGCAATTGAGCTTTAATGGGGCGTGAAAGTGAAAGTTAAAAAGGAAAGTTTTTTTTTCTCAGCGAGGGCAGCCCCTGTGCAAAATTAGAGATTTGTGCTTTTTTTAAAAAAGGAGAAGATTAAAGAATTACTTAAAGACTGATTTCTGGATTTGGTGGATCTATTGTTCTGGCAGCTGAGTAAATTTAAATTGGAAACTAAAGATGGCTTCAAAACAAATTAAGGCTATTGTCCCCAAAAGTGCTGGGTCTTCGCCATCTCAAACGTCCAGATTGCAATCTCTCTCTGTTCCAACGGAATCAACAATATTAACACTTGAAATGTTGCAGGAAGCCGTCAAAACACAAGCTTCTGATATAGAAAAAAAATTGTTTCAATGTTTCAGGAGCAAACACGTGAGGTTGCTGAAGAAACTGAGCAAGTCAAAGAGACTATCCAAAAACGAAACCAAGAAATTAGAGAAGATATTATCTTGGCAGTACAAGGATTGGCAGGACATATTGAAGCAATAGATGAAAAAGTGGAAGAAATTAAGCAGCCTAATGAGAACCTTGAAAATAAAATGGGGGAGGTCCAGGGCAAGATGGAAAGAGTAGAGGCTGATGTGATAAAGATACAATATAGAGACATGGAATTTTCTCTGAGAATAAGAGGCCTCAAGGAAAATAAGCAAGAGAATTTGAGAGAGATCTTTTCAGAAGCATTTGCACAGATAATGGGAGATCAAAAAGCAAATTTTGAATGGCAAATTGACAAAATTTATCGTGTCAATTCATGGATGGCCAGACAGAAATATCTACCAAGAGACATTGTAGTTTATTTTACAACAAGAAGATTACGTAACAAAATCTTACAAGTCACGTTTAAAAATAAACTTCAAGTGCAGGGGCAGGAGGTTTTAACATTGAAAGAAATCCCCCACAAAATGTTGAGAATCAGAAAGGAGTATTCCTTTCTGGTGGAAGAACTGAGAAACTGACAGATACAGTATAGATGGGAAGTTCCAGCTGGTCTAGTGGTGAACTATTCAGGAGAAAGATATCATCTCAATTCAGTGTGGAAGGCAAGAGATTTCTATACCAATGTGTTAAAGGCTGGATGCCCACAGCCCCAGGAAGCTAGAAGGAAGACGGAAATAGAGGGGGCAAGAAAGGGGGAGAAAGACGAATTGTTGGCACAGGGCCAAAAGGGTGATTTGCTTATCCAAGAAGAATTAATACAATTTTCGACTACTGTTCAAGCTTTGGAGATAGAAGAACCTAAGGATCAAAGACAGACTCGAGCGGCAGCCAAGCGTCAAGAAGACTTAAGAGTGCAGCAACTTCAAATGATTCAAGACACTACAAAAACAGAAGCAGTGGGAGGAGCAAGACCAAAAAGTAAAATGCATGGAGATTTCCAGCAGATGCTCCAAAAGCTTCAGGGGGCCAAGAATGGCAACTAAATTTTTGACCTGGAATGTTAATGGCCTAAATTCACCACCAAAGAGGAGAAAAATATTTCACTATTTGAAACAGTTTAAAAATGATGTAATTTGTTTACAAGAGACTCATATTAGAAGTAAAGCTCAAAAATACTTAACAAATGCAAGGTTAGGTATACATTTTGTCGCATCTGCTCCCGAAAAGAAGAATGGTATAGTTATATATCTAAAAAAAGACTTAATTGCCAAATTAATTGAAGCAGATAATCAAGGAAGATTTATAGCAATTGAACTTTTAATAAAAGGAGAAAAAATACTTTTAATTGGAGTCTACGCACCGAACCAACAGCAGGAAAAATTTTATAAGCTTTTACATTCCAAATTATTACAATGGGATTATAAATCATGTATTTTATTGGGTGATTGGAATGGAGTTTTGGACACTAAAAAAGATAAGAAGGGGCTCTTGCAGAACATTTCAACGCGTGCTAGATTGCCAAAATCGTTTTTTGAAATGATGGAGGTTATGGAGTTGAGAGATATTTGGCAAGAGAGAAATCCTGGAGCAAAAGACTTTACCTTTTTTTCTGATAGACATCAATCCTTCTCTAGGATTGATTTTATATTAATCACAAATGATTTTTTTTCCAGGGTGAAGAAGACGAAGATTTGTCCAAGAGCTTTAACGGATCATAGTCCAGTTTGGATGGAATTAGAGAATGGAATGGGATCTAGGAGATCTTGGAGGTTAAATGAAAATCTGTTTAGATATGAGGAAAATGTAAAAGAATCCAAAAAATTTATGAAAGAATTTTTTATTATAAATATGTATAAGGATACATCTATGGAAATGGTTTAGGACGTAAGTAAAACATATATGAGAGGTATTTTGATATATTTGAATAATAAATATAGACGCAAACAGGAAAAAAAAGGAAGGACTTAGAAGAGGAAATTAAAAAAAAAGAACAAGCTTTGATATTGAACCCAGCAGATAAGAAAATAAAAGAAGCAATTAATTTATTGCAACAGCAATTTAAAATGTTAATGGCAGATCAGGTCGCAACTAATTTGCAATATGCTAAACATAATATTTTTTGCAATCCTAATAAACCAGGGAGGTGGTTAGCATATTTGCCAAGGAAAAAACAAAAGTCACGGACTACAGAGAAAATAGAATATAAAGGTAAAGAGGTTTATCAGCAAAATATGATTAAAAAAGCTTTCTTAGAATTTTATACGAGATTGTATGCTAGTGACAAAATTCAAGGTACAGATATAGATAGATATTTACAGAAAGAGAATATTCCTGCAATTACAAAGGAGCAAAGGGAGGGTTTAAATCAACTAATAACCACTGAGGAGATTATGTTTGCAATTAAGCAGTTGAAAGTGGGTAAAGCTCCTGGGATGGATGGTTTGACAGCTGCTTCTTATAAACATTTGCAGTTAGAAATGGTGGGACCACTTAAAGAATTATTTACTAATATACAATCTGGAGGAGATGTACCCCCATCTTGGAGGACAGCTTATATTTCTCTGATTCCAAAGGAGGAGCAAGACCACACCCAGCCAAAAAGTATAGGCCCATATCACTTTTAAATACAGACTACAAGATTTTTGCTAAAATATTAGCAAATAGGTTAATGACAGTCATGCAACAAATGATTCATAATGATCAAACTGGTTTCATAAATGGTAGACAAATGAAGAGTAATGTAAGGCAAATGGTTAACTTATTGGAGTATTTGGGGAAGAACAACCAAATCCCTGTAGTGCTGATATTTCTTGATGTGGAGAAAGAATTTGATTGATTGAATTGGCAATTTTTATTGAAAATAATAGAAAAGATGCAGTTTGGAGAACATTTTATAAAATCTATTAAGGCAATATATCAGAAACAAACAGTGCAAATAATAATTAATGGTAGTTTAACAGATACTTTTAATATAGAAAAAGGAAGAAGACAAGGATGCCCTTTGTCTCCATTATTGTTTATCTTGACTTTGGAATTTTTGTTAAGTAAGATACGTGGGTCGGACAAAATAAGTGGAATTAAGATTAGGCAGTATGACTATAGATTACGAGCATTTGCAGATGACTTGGTTGTTACTTTAACCCAACCATTACAGTCGGTTGCAGGTTTAATGGATATAATTAATCAATATGGACAAGTATCTGGATTCAAAATAAATGCAGGGAAAACGAAGATAATAACTAAAAATATGACTATCAATCACAAAGCAGAATTAGAAAGATTAACAGGATTTGAAATTGTAAAAAAAGTTAAGTATTTAGGGGTCTATATTATGACATCAAATGCAAAATTATTTAAGCATAATTACGATCCGTTGTGGCAAAAAATACAGAGAGAGATGGAAAACTGGAAAAAATTACAATTATCCTTGTTAGGAAGGATAGCAGCAGTAAAAATGAATGTTTTGCCTAAGTTTTTGTTTCTTTTTCAAATGATACCTATACTTAAAAAAGATGAGAATTTGAAGGTATGGCAGAAGGGTATTAATAATTTTGTCTGGGCAGGGAAGAGACCGAGAATAAAACAAAAAATAATGCAGGATACACGTGAAAGAGGAGGCCTCAAAATGCCTAATTTAAGATTATATTATGAGGCAGCTGTTCTATCAGCAATGAGTGATTGGATGAATTTAACAGAAGAAAGAATATTGAATATTGAGGGATATTATTTGGTTTACGGGTGGCATGCTTACTTATTATATGATAAGAAAGTGGACAAGACTTTTAAAAGCCATATATTAAGGAATGCTCTATTGCATGTCTGGAAAAAGTATAAATATAAACTAAACGAGAAGTTACCATTGTGGGCAATACCCAGACACGCGATAGAGAATATAAGTGTAGAGCAAAGGCAGGATGTGATTACATATAAAGAGCTTCTTAACAAGGAAAGGTATACTACAATTAAAATCTTTGAATCAACTAAGAGAAGAAAGGACAATTTGAACATGGTTTCAATATGTACAGTTGCAAGCTAGATGGAGAGAAGATCGGAAAATTGGTTTTTTGCAAAATGAGGAGAATTTGGTAAAACAGATTAGAGACCAAAGTCAAATGCATATAAAAAGGTTGTATAATGCATTGATAGAAATAGATTCAGAGACGGAGTTAGTTAAGGACTATATGATAAAGTGGGCACAAAATATTGAAGAACCAATAATGATGGAAACATGGGAAAAAATATGGGTTAGGAATGTGAAGTTCATGCAAGCCCAAAATTTAAGAGAGAATTTTTATAAAATGTTTTATAGATGGCATCTGGATCCTAAAAAGCTAGCCTGTATGTATCCAAGTGTGCAACCTAAGTGTTGGAGATGTGAATGTGATGATGCCACATATTATCATATATGGTGGACATGTAAAAAAATTAAGGCATTTTGGATAAAAATATGGTGGATTATTCAAAATATTCTTAAAAAGAAGATAAAATTTACACCACAGTTCTTTTTGTTAGGTATAATTACAGATTGTACTGTTATAGAGACTAAGTTGATTTTAAATTTAATAACAGCAGCCAGACTCTTGGTGGCGCAGTACTGGAAGAAGGAAGACCTGCCTACTATTGAAGAATGGACATTAAAAGTAGTGAATTTAGCAGAGATGGCCAAAATTTCAGCGTATTTGAAGGACCATTCAAATGAAAGATATATATTGGAATGGAGAAGATGGATTGACTATATTCAAAACAAATATCGGACTAAAAAGTTTCAAATAGTCTATGAATGAAATCTATACTTTTTTTTTGAAATATGATTAGTTAGTTGTAAGGGGAGTTAAAGAGGAAGAGGGAGTTTGGAGACCACAGAAAGTTAGCTTATTTTAGCTTATGTTTGTTATGTTATACCCTGTTTTTGCTCTGGGAAGTCCGGGGGGTGGGTGGTTGGGGGGAGGGGGGTTGGAGGGAGAGGGGAGGGGGTGGGGAGAAAATTGTTGTATTGATTATTAAAACTTTTTAAATAATAACAAAAAAAGAAGTCCACAAGTCTAGGCAGGAAGGCAGAAAGAGCTGCTCACCGATGAGCTTGATTGCAGGCAGGGAGATTCAGTTGCTTGCTAATGCATGAATTGTGATTGTCATGCGATCAGCAGCTAAGATAAGCAACCTGGAGGCTGGGAGGGGGGGAGAAACATGGCTCTGGCGATCCAAGCTGAGTTGTCTGATTAGCAGGCAACTCAGCTGGGATGTCAGAGCTTGGCTGGTCAGAGCCATTTAAAAGGAAAAAAAGGCTCTGATGATCACGGGGCTCAGCTGGGCATGGGGGGCAGGGATTTTTGCTACCGGTTCTCCGAACTACCCGCCATCATCGCTACCTACTCGCCCGAGCCGGTCCGAACCGGGAGTGTTTCACCCCTGGTCCAATGGTCCTTCAGAACCTGGCCCCTGGTACCCTCCTTTGAAGATAAAGAAAAACTTTATTTAAAAAAGGTTTTAATACTTATTTTAATAATTTATATAGTTGACTATCTCACAAAAGTGACTCTATGCAATGAACAGAAAGTTAAAACTAAAACACAAACACTATATGAAAATCAAACATATATGCACAGTCTAAAAATCACTCTATTTCTAAATTAAAGTATAGAACTGAACAAATCAATCAGCAGATTTCTATTAATTTGCTTTTAGAATGTTGTTTTAATAAATTCCCGAAATACCTCAAAATCTTTTTTGTGGTTTCTCTTTGAGAAAATCAGGCCAGAGAAGCATTTATGCAATTCTAAAACCAAACTTTAATCAATTTCTTCAGTTTTTTTCCCTTGCTAAAGAAAATGTATTTAAGTATATGCATAATACAATTATACTTAAATCATGCAATATTAATGTATGCTCTTATGACTTAATTGTATAGATTATCTAGTTCATTTAGTGACCGTTCAAAGTTACAATGGCATTGAAAAAAGTGACTTATGATGATTTTTCACACTTACAACTATTGCAGCATCCCCATGGTCACATGATCAAAATTCAGATGTTTGGCAAGTGGTTCAAATTTATGACAGTTGCAGTGTCCTGGGCTCATGTGACTCCTGACAAGCAAAGTCAATGGGGAAGGCAGATTCACTTAACAACCGTGTTACTAACTTAACAAATACAATGATTCACTTAATAAGTGTGGCAATAAAAGTTGTAAAATGGGTGAAACTCACTTAACAAATGTTTCACTTAGCAACATAAATTTTGGGCTCAATTGTGACTCAAGGACTACCTGTATTTAGAATTTTATTTTAAAAAATGCATCGGACTTCTGAAACAGACAGTCTCCTATGAATAAATTCTTTGCAAAGATTAAGGTAAACAGGTGAACAGGGCTCTTGCATCTTAACTTTTTAAAACTGTTATTGATATGCTTATTGTTTAATATTTAAAGAAATCTTGGCATAAATTGATTTATACTGAAAGTTGTTTTTTCATTTTTTTCCCCAGAACAGTCATGTGGTCCAGCCCCAGTAATCCCCAATACTTCACTGGAGGAAGAAGATAGCGAACAATATGATTCTGGAAAAATAATAAATTATATATGCAATCATGGATTTGATACTAAAGAATCTACTAAAATAACATGTAGAAGAGGACAATGGGTAGGATTCTTTACTTGTAAAGGTACAGTAATTTTATTTTTGAACTTCTCAAGGTAATTGTTTTTGAAGCAACATTGTTGAAAAGTGATGCTTAAAAGAAAGAGGCCAAACTTGCTGTCTTTCAATCTATGCAGACTCAGACAAACAGGTATTTGTTGTTCCAGAGATTGAATGATTCTTTACATTGTGTGGGCAAAGAAGGCTAGACTAAAATAACCAATGGAAGCATTATTGGAACTGATCAACATGTGAACAATATTGTGACTTTAGCTGGCCTAATATTGATGATATATTTTGTCATAGTTTATTTTTGGCCTATATTCTCTTGAATCAATTCAGAAACGTCCTGCTTATTTAAATGCTCCCTTGATTGTCATGCTTGCTTTCTCTCTAATACCTCGATTATCATATTCAGCAACCAACTTTCAACTCTACACAAAATCTTCCAAAATTTCAAGCCAATTTTCCATTATTTCATAATTCACTTATTTTCCTCCAGGGTACCAAGGCCTAGTCAAATACTGTAACCACTTATCATTGAAAGCACATTTTAAAATTTCTCCTGATGTAGCATCAAATTTTCCCATCCCTACCATTTTTCATCATTTTCTGCCTTTTTCTGACTTTTCCTTTGATGCTAATATCAGTAGCATTCAGTTCCATATCTTTCAATTCCATCCTTCAATTTATCCCTATTATTTGCATTATAACTTCTATAATGGGAAGGAGGACTTGGGCGATCATCTTCAGGGCCATGTGGAGGAATTTGTGAAATATCTGATGGGAAAAGTTGCTTGTATCTATTCTCAGTAGGAGACCAAACATAGAGCAGGTCCATTAGAGATTCCCAGGGAATGGGCTTACCCAGGTATCTGGGAACAGGTTGATTCTGTTAGATCTGAAGAAGTGGACAGGGTCCTTAGAGCTGTCAGTGCAAGTGCCTGCCTATTAAATTCATATCCCTCCTAACTGGTGAAAACCTCCAGTGGTGATCAAGCAGTGGTATCACTGCAGAAGGGGGCATCCCTGGGATCTTTTAAGGAGACATTAGTCTGTTCCCTCCTTAGATGCTGTGGGTGACTGGATGGGGGACAATAGGCTTGAACCCTGATAAGACTATGTTGCTATGGCTTGGAGCTTGGGATCTGGGAATTTAAAATCTTCAGTTCTGGATGAGGTTGGGGGTTACAACCTGTGGGTTCTTGTAGACTTACAATGCCTGCTCAACGGCACATGTAACTTTTCTGTTACATGAGTTGCACTAGTTGCTGTTTGCTTCCAAGTCCAATTAATATGTTAGTTATCATCTTTAAAGGCCTTCATGGCACAGGGGACTATGTCACCCCAGTGGGATTGACCCACCCCACTCACTCTGGCAAAAGGAACATGCTGCAAACCTCCTCAGTCAAGGAACTTTGCTAGCAGGATCTGGTAAATGATCTTTCTCTGCCATGCCTCCACAATCTGGAAAATCTTGCTGTTGGATATGAGATACGCCCTCACCCTCTAGGCCTTCTGGATTTGCCTTAAAACCTGGGTCAGCCAATTGACTTGGGGCCATGATGGAGCTCTTTACACTGGAAGTGACTGGTGAACTAAGAAAGAAGATTCTACCACTGTGATGCTTATGTACTAGTTCCTAGTTTTAATCAATCTCTATTAATTTTAATGTTTATAATTTTTTAATGTTTTTTCTATTCTTGCTTTTATTGTGTTGCAAGCCTCCTATCACTTCAATACTGAGATGGATAGCACAACATCCAGTACAACTACACAATTGATTTGTGCAGAGTTTGAACAGTTATTAATGGAAAATGGGTAATAAAAATAAGAACACCTTGTGGGGAGATGCCGTTTGTCCGAAAGCAATTGCTATTTGTTTAAATACAGATCTGACTTTAGGTATTAAGAAAGTAATGACTATATTTTCTGAAGTTGAAAGACAACACTAAGGACAGCAGTAGTAATCATTTTCTGCCTATCAATTGACCAAGCTGTATGATATTGTTACTTTTTAAAAATAAGAATTAGTATAATTTTGAATGATAGTATAAGTTGAATCTCTAGGGAACTAACATTATTATTTTTTAAATAGGCTAAGTATGGATGAAGACTCTGTTGACTTAATCACATCTACCCTATTTAGTCAATGTTGAAAAAGAAGATATGAGGTGACATTGTAAGAGAAGTTGCCTGAACCTGGTCTTCTCCTAATCCAGATATTCAGTATGAGGAAATTTGGAAGAAGGGGACTAAAATGTTTTTCTTCTTCCTTCTACACATGTAACATTGTCTTGCTTAAAAGAGTTTTAGTTCATGACTGATAATTAGTTCATGAGAGACAAAATAAAATAAAAGGGGGGGGGAATCCATTTACATAGATCTCTAATCATTTTAGCCTATTGCAACATAGAATTTCTAACCTAAATTTTAATTGCTTTATCAAATGAATTCCTCAGTGTAAAACTTTCTATTTGTCATCTGATCTGTGTCCTTTTTCAGCTGCTTGTTCAGCAAGTGAAGAAGATTTGAGAGAACACAACATAAGGCTGAAGTGGGACAACGGGGATAAAATATATTCTGAGGATGGAAATGTAGTGGAATTTGTATGCTTAAGAAACTACATACCACATCCAGATACCAGATCATTCAGAGTTAATTGTGTGGATGGGAAATTTAACTATCCGCATTGCATTCCTGTATGTATATTTTCAGAAAAATACTTTAATTCACCAATATTAACATTTCTTTCGCTTGTCTATATCTATATACCTATATATCTATATTTGTGCATTAAAAAAAATCACTTGAAATATTTAAAAGACCTAGGTCTGGCAGCTAAATTTGTTGATGTAATGTTTTCTAAGGTAACTTGGTCTTCTGCATTTCTTCTAAATCAGAACACTTCTTAACAGACTTGATTTAAACATTGATCATTGATAGACAGACTTGAACATTGGGTGCTATCTAACAAAACGAAATTCCATGGTGAAAAAAGTAAGATTCTACATTTAAGCAAGAAAAACAAAATGCACAGCCATAGTGTAGGTGGTACCTTGCTCAATAGTAGTAATTGTGAGAGGGCTCTTGGAGACAATAATTTAAATATGAGCCAGCAGTGTGCTGCAGCTGCCAAAAAAAATCAACACAGTTCTAGACTGTATAAACAGAGGGATAGAATCAAGATCACGTGAAATATTAATACCAGTTTATAATGTCTTGGTAAGGCCACACTTGGAATACTGCAAACAGTTTTGTTTGCCATGATGTGAAAAAGATGTTGAGATTCCAGAAAGAGTGCAGAGAAGAGCAATAAAGATGATTTGGGGACTGGAGACTAAAACATATAAAGAAGGGATGCTGGAATTGGGTATGTCTAGTTTAATGAAAAGAAGGGCTGGGCTGACATGATAGCAGTGTTCCAATATGTCAGGGAATGCCACAAAGAAGAGGGAGTCAAGCTATTCTCCAATGCAACTGAGGGCAGGACAAGAAGCAATGGTTGGAAACTAATCAAGGAGAGAAGCAACCTAGAATTAAGGAAAAATTTCCTGACAGTTAGAACAATTAATAGGTGGAAAAACTTGCTCCAGAAGTTGTGAATGCTTCAACACTGGAAGTTTTTAAGAAGAGATTGGACAACCATTTTTCTGAAATGGTATAAGGTTTTCTGCCTGAACAAGGGGTTGGACTAGGAAACCTCCAAGGTCCCTTCCAACTCTGTTGTTTTGTTAAGATTCATTTGTTAAGCACTATGGGGACGGGGTTAATACTTAAAAACAATGAGGAATGGGGCTGGAATGCTGAATCTGCCAGCATTTCATCTCTTCTGGTCTGTTGATCAATCCGGACAGATTCCAAGATGAAGACCTCTATGTTAAACCCAGTGGGCTATTTTCACTTATTTCATTGGTCGCAGTCAACAAATTTAGTTGCCTCAAAATGAATGGTTCCAAATGAACACACATACATTTTACTTTATTTATTTCATTTGCATTGATATTGAAATATTCTCCTGGCTTTTGAACTTGCATATGCAACTTACTCACTTGTGTGTCTAGATGCATATTTATAAATACCTATCAGAAGCCACAGGACCAGAAATCCAGTGGGCTATTTTCATTGATTTCATTGGCCTCAGTCATCAAATTTAGATGCCTGAAAAAGAATTGTTCCGAATGAACACTCATACATTTTACTTTATTTATTTCATTGCATTGATATTGAAATATTGTCCTGTCCTTTGAACTTCCATATGCAATTTACTCACTCATGTGTTTATATGCATATTTATAAATACCTACCAGAAGCCGCAGGGCCAGAACAAAAAGTAAAATTACTAAATTAGTAACACTTGATAATAGCAATAGCAAAAGCTCTTAGTCTTATAGACCACTTCATAGTGTTTTACAGCCCTCTCTAAGCGGTTTACAGAGTCAGCATATGGCTCCCAACAATCTAGGTCTTCATTTTATCAACCTTGGAAGGATGGAAGTCAACCTTGAGCTTGTCGGGATCAAACTCCTGGCAGAAGGAATGCAGAGGTAGCCTGCAATATTGCATTCTAACCACTGTGCCACCACGGTTGTGTAATCATACATTATATATTACATGTAAAATGAGATATCCCACGAAATATTTCTAAGCTTAGAATAAATGGAAAAATAGATTGAGCAAGAACACTCTCTGAAATGAATTGGACCAGATTGATTGATTATCTATTAGTAAATGAGATTCTATTGACTTCCAGAGACTACTAGATCTAACCTAAGAATTACTTGCTTTCTGTTGAAAACTTTAGGGTGCACACTGATTGAATTTGTTGTACTGAGCACAATGAAATCAATGAAAGGAGCTCATTGGAGTTAAATTAGACTTTTCAGTCATTTCATTCTCAGGACAGAGGGATCTCCTGGTCTTCAGTTTTGGAATCTGACAGGATTCAGCATCAGATTAGAAGAGATGAAATGATGGGCAATGTTTGTGCCTCCTTGTCCCATGCCTCTTTGTTTTTAGGTATTAACCCCACTCCCCATAGAACTTCTTTCCCATTGCTCTAAATGGAAGGAATTTCATTTGGATCACAGGAATCCCCCATTATATGATGAGTTTGCATTTGAAATTGCAATTAATACAAATGCTATTAGTGAAATACAAATTTTGCTGAAATGTACATGTAAATATCAAATATATGTATAGTGTACATTTTATTGGAAATCTTCCTAGTTAACAAAAAATGATTTTTTTCTTGGCATTGCTGTGCTACAGTTCCCAGTATTCTTCTATTGGCTGTGTTGTCTGAGGATATTGTGAGTTTGTTTATTCACTGCATTTGTGTTCCATCTTCCCTCAAGTGTATCCACTGTGAGGATGAATTAAAGTTTGGTAACATCTAATTCCCCATTCCTATATTTAAAATGTTGGTGTTTTGAGTTCATTCTGACTGCCAGAGCTTATATCCCAAAATATAGAGAATGCCCAATAAATTATTACAGTCTGTTACATGTCATTGTATCAAAAGTAATCTTAAAAAAGATAGAAATTGCTCAGTGATAAAATAGGCTAGAGTTCTTGAGTCTCTTGAGTAGTTTTAACCATTTGATTTAAAAACGGTGATACTGACTTTCAAAATTGTCTTGGCCATGTTGTCTCAAAAATAATTGCAGGCTGCTTTCTGCTGCAGATCATATGAATGAGTTTAAAAAATAATTACATAAAATGTACAGATGCAAATTTATTTATTACTTACTGTTCACTTTTTATTTTAGAGAACTGCGTAAATGAAGAACAGGATATATACAGCACCCTTTAAACCAGAAGATGAACGTCTGAAATCATGTATCGTTCTCTTTAATATAACCACATGAAGCTGGATTGTATACAGTTATAAATGGTGGATCCAAACCTAAAAGCCTACTCTGTAAAAGACAGATTTTACCAACTGAAATTACTGTGAAAATGATAACATTTAAAAACAAGTTTATAGAACATCTTTAAGGCAGATAAAATATTATAATATAACCTTATAAATATATTTTTTAAATGCATACTGAGTGAGGAATGTAGATTTTCTTCTATATATATATATATTAATTGTAAACATTTGATTAATCTAAATTATCAATCAACAGCGCATCTTAAAGGAATGACAATAGATAATTGAAATTGATGTTTTTGCATACAGTATAGAGGTGTTAAGTTCTTTTAAAAAAATTTTTAAATCCATTAATCATTTTTCCTGCCAAACAATTTGTAGTATATTTTGTAAAGATACATTTAATACTGCAGTTTACAGTCTAATTCAAGATCCAGAAAGAAATTGGTGCTCTGGAAATGTTGCTCTGGAAATAGCCAAATGTATTTTGATGATCAGAATTTGATGGAAGTCCAGCCAGATGGATTTCTATACTTGTTTTTGTTTTGCTTTGCTTTTGATTGTTTGTTTTTACAGTATGAAATTATATAATTATAAGTAATTAAAAATTAAGATAAAGTTTAGAAATTGGCACAGGCCTCCCCAAACTACATTCCTTCAAAAGGTGTTATTTAACACAGAATGGGCTAGAATTTGCCATGTTATAAATTCAGTCTGATTCATTGCTCTATACAAAGTGAACCCATTCAAAACAAACCTTGTAGCACCTTTTTGGATTGCCAACTCCCTTCATATTTTTCATTACCCTAGACTAACAAGGCTATGCTTCCTTTAATGAACAAAGTGAAGGGAACTTCATAAGGAATTTGATGTGTCCTTTTTGAATATGATAGAGCTGTTTGGTGGAAACTTATACAGAAGTATAAGATGTTATCTCAATGGCCTTTTCTAAACATTAATTGATTTGCTAGATTAGGTCAGCCGCTGCTGCAGTTGATGGAATACAAGTGGCCCTCATTTAGCATCCACAATTGGAGCCAGCAATTCAGTTGTTACAAGAAATAGTTGCTAAGTGAACGATTGTGTGACTGCAAACTTATGTTTATGGTTTTACTTCAGGCCTATCAAACTGGCAGCCCACGGGCCGGATGTGTCACATGCAGGCCACACCCATGCAAAGGCAAAGAAGTCCCAAAATGTCCTGATACATCACGTGACACGATCGAGTTTGACACCCGTGCTTTATAGCATCAGATGGATATGACCCCATATGCCCAATTAAAGAGAAAGGTTTCTGGAACTTGACTCACAAGGAAGCCAGATAACAGGGCAGATCTTGTAGCCTTTAATCCTGGTCCCTCGCCCTTTGGAATATTCACTCTGATGCTGGGATAATTCACAAGAAGAGAATGTTTATAGTTGCATTCATTTGAGGGGAAGGGATTACAAGAGAGTAAGCAGGCACACCAAGGGAAGCATACATTGAAAAGCATTCACTCTTTGCCTAGTGCAATTCATGAATCATTTCAGAGGCAAAGAAAAGCCTTTAGCTGAAACCTGGTTAAAGCATCAGTAGCAGTGCCAGACAAAGGGTTCCAATCAACTAAGATGACAAAACTGAACCAGTTAACTTGCAGTTAGCATTTTTCAGGGACGTGCTACACCGGGAAGAAAAGCAGCTCAGAAAGAATAACCTGTTTAGTCAATCTCTCCGCTCTGCAAGAGGCGGAGAAGAAAAAAATGGACCAGACACAGGACATCTACTAACTGACAATATTGCCAAACAAATGACAGGCAGAGAGATTCTGCAAAAGTTGCAAGAGATTTCTACCCAATGAAATACACCAGATCAAGAAATCAGCTCCATGGGGAAAACAGAACTAATTTTTCGTGAGATAGACCATAGTAGCAGTATCTTGCAACTCTGCTTATCTTTTACCTTCCCTCCTTACAACCTTCTAAGTCAGGGGGAGTCAGTTTGATCCTTTTCTTACTAATTACCATATTTTTCTGAGTATAAGTCGCACCTTTTTCCCTAAAAAAAGAGGGTGAAAATCTGGGTGCGACTTATACTCCGAATGTAGCCTCGCCTAGCTTCTCAAACGGAGGTTTCAGAGGCTGAAAAAGCATCAGAAAAGAAGCCCCCAAACAGAGCTTCAGAGGCTTTTATTCTGAAGCTGTTTCAGAGGCTTTCAGAGGCGGGAATTTTTTTTTTCTGAAACTGAGTTTCAGAAGTTTCAGAGGCAGAAAAAAAGGCAAAAAGAAAAAAAAAAGGTACAGAGCTCACAACCAAGGAACCTGTTGCTAAAATTCACCTCTGGGAACAACTGATTGGGGGTATTCCGGGAGGCAGATGCACCTGCCAATCAGCTTTTTTCTTATTTTCCATCCCAAAAACAAGGTGCGTCTTATATTCTGGTGTGTCTTATACTCCGAAAAATACGGTATCTCCTTTCTTGGGCTTTATAAAAAGTTTCTGCCCTTGTTATTTCTATAATTGTTTCTGAATATTCTTTTTAAGGTCCTCTCCATGATTCCCCATAGCAAAGGATGCAATATTCCAGGGTAAATCGTTTACCTAGTTGGTCCAGCAATATTGTTTGGGCCCTATTGGTTCAAATATTGAATTGGAACTCTTTCACACAAACACACACAAACAGATCAATGTCATAGGAATCTATGATGGGTGAGCATGTGGGGCCTACATCTAATACTATGGTTAAATCTTTATAACTGCATCACATGTGTGGGAATCATTAGAAACTGCTTAAAGGAAGATACAACAAAAGGA
This sequence comes from Pantherophis guttatus, assembly GCF_059756535.1. Lineage (NCBI taxonomy): Eukaryota > Metazoa > Chordata > Lepidosauria > Squamata > Colubridae > Pantherophis > Pantherophis guttatus. The sequence continues at coordinate 94,369,816 of NC_142065.1, forward strand.
AGTGATATTTCTGCTTTTAAAGAATAGAAGGCTGAGTGAACTAGCCAAACAAAGGCATGCCACTGCTTTAGCTGCTCTGTTTGATAAATTAAAGGATCACAAGTATGCCAAATGTGATCCTCAGCTTAACATGGCAATTGGGACCAGAATTTCCATCACAGAATGGCAAAGTACAGGTAGTCCTTAATTTATGACCACAATTGAGCCCCAAATTTATGTTAAGAGAGGAATTTGTTAAGTGAGTTTTGCCCCATTTTATGACTTTTCTTGCCACATTTGTTAAGTGAATCACTGTAGCTGTTAAATTAGTAACAGGATTGTTAAGTGAATCTGTTTTCCTCATTGTTTGTCAGAAGGTCCCAAAAGGTGACCACATGCACCAGCACACTGCAACTGTCATAAATGTGAGTCAGTGGTCAAGCATCCAAATGTAAATCACATGACCATGGGGATGCTACAATGGTCATAACTGTGAAAAACGGTCTTAAGTCACTTAGTGATGTTGTAACTGCTTCTTTCTTCCAGGTTGGATGAAGTAGGCTTGCAAAAATAACATGCACTGTTCAGTATGAACAGAGGTTCAGACCAGAGTTTTGGTAAACATTGCAAAGTTTAGTGTCAAGAAAAAAAATTAACTCTATATGACAATGAGAACAGACACACATTACAACATTAAAGTATCTTCCACTCCAACTGAGCTAATTAATATTCAAGGGAATTTCTGTGTGTTCCTGCACTAGAAAGGAACACCCTTAAATGAGAAAAATATCTAAAGAACTGAATATGCTTTTCAGCAATAGCATTTAGACTTATATATCACTTTACAGTGCTTTACAGCCCTCTCTAAGCGGTTTACAGAGTCAGCATATTGCCCCCAACAATTTGGGTCCCCATTTTACCCACCTTGGAAGGATAGAAGGCTGAGTCAACTTTGAGCCTGGTGAGATTTGAACTGCCAAATTGCAGGCAGCCGGCAGTCCGCAGAAGTAGCTTGCAGTACTGCACTCTAACCACTGCACCACTGTGGCTCACTACTGCACCACTGTGGCTGACTCATTTTAATATTAAATTATTAAATAATAAAACATGTATAATATTTCAATAATATTTTTTTTTATTGAAAAGTTTTACAAAAGGTTTACATATTCCCCCCCCTTCCCTACCACCCCCACCCCCTCTCCTTCCCATCCACCCACCTCCCCACCCCCTTCCCAGAACAAATTACAGGGTATAACTTTCAACAATCATAATCCATCCTAATCTAGATAATTATAACATTTAACATCTCTTGTTCCTTCAATTCCCTAATTACTCTACTAACTTGATTACCTAAAAAACACACCAAATATCTATATATTCATTCATAACCTATCTGCAACTTCTTATTCTGGTATTTACTTTGGATATAATCTATCCATCTTCTCCAATCCCTTAGATATCTTTCATTTGAATGTTCTTTCAAGTACGCCAAAATTTTTGCCATTTCCGCTAGATTTGTAACTTTCATTGTCCATTCTTGGATTGTAGGTACGTCTTGCTTCTTCCAATATTGTGCCACCAACAGTCTTGCTGCAGTTCTTAAATTCAGAATCAATTTAGTCTCTATAACCGTACAATCCGTAATTATACTCAGCAGAAACAGCTGTGGTGTAAATTTTAACCTCTTTTTAAGAATATTTTGTAAAATCCACCAAATTTTTATCCAAAACACTTTAACCTTTTTACATGTCCACCAAATATGGAAATATGTGGCATCCTCACAATCACATCTCCAACATTTTGGTTGTATATTCGGATACATGCGAGATAGCTTTCTTGGATCTAAATGCCATCTAGAAAACATTTTATAAAAGTTCTCCCTTAAATTTTGCGCTTGTGTAAATTTCACATTTGTTACCCATATTTTTTCCCAGGTTTCCATCATTATTGGTTGTTCAAAATTCTGCACCCATTTTATCATACAATCCTTAACTTGCTCTGTTTCCGAGTCTATCTCTATCAATATATTATACAGTCTTTTTATATGCATTAAACTTTGGTCTCTAATTTGTTTTATTAAATTTTTTGTGTAATACCAATTTTCTGGTCTTTTCTCCATCTGGCTTGTAGTTGTACATACTGAAACCAAGTTTGAATTATTTTCTCCTCTTTCAACACATTCACAGGTTTTAGTTTTAGTATACCTCTCTCCATATTAAGAATATCTATATATGTGATTACATCCTGTCTACTTTCTATACTCATGTTCTCTTTTGCGTGCCTGGGTACTGTCCATATAGGTATCTTTTCATTTAACTTAAATTGATATTTCTTCCAGACACGCAATAAAGCATTCCTCAATATATGGCTTTTAAATGCTCTATCCACCTTTTTATCATACACTAAATAAACATGCCAACCATAAACCAAATCATGCCCTTCAATATTCAATATCCTTCCATTTGTTAAATTAATCCAATCACTAATTGATGATAAAACAGCTGCTTCATAATATAATTTTAAGTTTGGCATTTTTAACCCCCCTCTTTCTCGCGTATCCTGCATTATTTTCAATTTTATCCTTGGTTTCTTGCCTTGCCATACAAACTTATTAATGCCTTTCTGCCATTCTTCCAGGTTGGCATCCTTTTTTAGTATTGGTATCATTTGAAAAAGGAATAAAAACCTAGGTAAAACATTCATTTTTATAACTGCTATTCTACCTAACAAAGACAATTGTAATTTTTTCCATTTATCCATTTCAACTTGTATTTTATGCCATATCAACTCATAATTATATTTATACAGTTTACCGTTGGAAGATGCAATATGAACACCTAGGTATATAACTTTTTTGACTATTTCACATCCCGTTACCCTTTGTAACTCCTCTTTTTGATTTATTGTCATATTTTTAACTATCATCTTTGTTTTTCCAACGTTTATTTTAAACCCAGACACTTGACCATACTGTTTAATTATATCCATCAAAGCCTTTGCTGATTCCACTGGATGAGTTAAAGTCATAACCAAATCGTCTGCAAATGCCCGTACCTTATATTCATAATCTCTAACTTTAATTCCCTCTATCTCATCTATATTACGTATTTTGTTCAACAACAGTTCTAAAGTTAATATAAATAATAATGGCGATAAGGGACATCCCTGCCTCGTACCTTTTTCAATTTTGAAAGTTTCTGTCAAACTGCCATTAACAATTATCTGAGCTGTCTGTTCTTGATATATTGCTTTTATAGACTGCATAAAGCAATTCCCAAATTGCATCCTGTGGGAATGAGGTAGCCATGGTGTATGTGTAGATCAGACTGGTTGGTTGGAACACATATGCGGAGCCTGGCACCGAAATAATTTGGAGATCATGAATCATTAGACTGTTTAAGTTTTGTTTTTGCTTTAGGTATTGCTTTCCTAGAAATCATATGATTTACTGTAGGGATTGTAGGATATGAAACTTATGTCCATATATGGGGTAAATATGTAGTAACTGAATACTTTCCTTTTAGTCACGAATGTAATATGAGAATGTATAGCTGTAATCATGTCTTCTGATACGTCCTACACCCTTTAATAAAAGAGAGGTCTGGAGTCAGCTCGAGGCTCTCTCATCCCGAGAAACACCTGTGCCTGTGTCTTCTCTAATCTGGACCCCTCATGGAGAGCCCACCAGATGATCGCAACAGCATCCTATAAACCACTCTCAATAAAAATTGCCAGTCCAAACGATCAAAAGCTTTTTCCACATCTAAAAATATAAGCACCGCAGGGATTTGGTTATTCCTTTCCAAATATTCCAATATATCAACAATTTGTCTTACATTATTTTTCATTTGCCTCCCTTGTATAAAACCAGTTTGATCCGCATGAATCATTTTTTGCATTACTGACATTAACCTGTTTGCCAATATCTTAGCAAATATCTTATAATTTGTATTCAATAATGATATAGGTGTATAATTCTTTGGATGTGTCAAGTCTTGATCTTCTTTTGGAATTAATGAAATAAAGGCTGTTTTCCATGAAGGTGGTACCCCTTCACCCAACTGAATTCTATTAAACAATTCTTTAAGAGGTACAACCATTTCCAATTGTAGATATTTATAGTACACAGCTGTTAATCCATCCGTACCAGGAGCCTTGCCAGTTTTTAACTGTTTAATTACTAAGAGGATCTCCTCCTCTGTTATTAATTGGTTTAACCGTTCTCTTTGTTCCTCTGTAACTATAGGAATATTCTGACTATCCAAATATCTCTCTATATCTACACCTTGTATTTTATCTGCAGTATACAATCTTGCATAAAATTCTAAAAATGCCTTTTTAATCATATTTTGGTGATAAACCTCTTTACCTTTATACTCTATTTTCTCTATGGTACGAGATTTTTGTTTTTTCCTCAGCATATATGCCAACCATCTACCTGGTTTATTTGCATTACAAAAAGTATTATGTTTAGCATATTGTAAGTTGGTTGCCACTTGATCTGAGAGCATCATATTAAATTGCCCTCGTAATAGGGTAATCTCTTCTTTAATTTTCTTATCCCCTGGGTTATGTATTAACACCCTTTCTTTTTTCTTGATCTCTTCCTCTAATTCCCTCCTTTTTTCCATCTGTCTATGCCTATATGCATTATTCATATTTATCAGTACTCCTCTCATATATGCTTTACTAGCATCCCATACCATATCCATAGATGTTCCCTTATTCATATTAAAAACAAAAAAATCCTTCATTAATTTTTTACATTCTATTACATTTTTCTCATATCTGAAAAGATTTTCGTTTAACCGCCAAGATCTCCTAGATCTTTCCCCACACTCCAGTTCCATCCAAACTGGATTATAATCCGTTAAAATTCTGGGACAAATCTTTGTCTTCTTTACCTTGGAAAAGAAATCATTTGTAGTTAGTATAAAATCAATTCTCGAAAAAGATTGATGTCTATCTGAAAAAAATGTAAAATCTTGTTCTCTGTAATTCCGTTCACGCCAAATATCTCTTAATTTCATATCCTCCATCATATCAAAAGAAGATTTAGGCAGTCTGGTTCGCAATTTAGTAGATTGTAATAGTCTTTTCTTATCAATATTAGGGTCTATTACTCCATTCCAATCCCCCATCAATATACATGAATTATAATCCCAATGTAGTAATTTTGTATGTATCAACTTGTAAAATTTTTCTTGTTGTTGGTTAGGAGCATATATCCCCATTAAAAGTATTTTCTTCCCTTCTATCAGTAACTCAATTGCCAAAAATCTTCCTTGTTGATCTGCCTCAACTAATTTAGCCATCATGTCTCTTTTCAAATAAATCACTATTCCATTCTTTTTTTCCAGGGCAGATGCAACAAAATGTGTTCCCAGTTTTGCATTTATTAAGTATTTTTGATCAGTTGTCTTTATATGTGTTTCCTGCAGGCATATTATATCATTTTTAAGTTGTCTCAAATGATGAAATATTTTCTTCCTTTTTGGTGGTGAATTTAAACCATTGACATTCCAGGTTAAAAACCTAGAGGCCAACTTCAGACTCTCGAAGCTTGGCAAGAACTGCTTGGTAATCCTCTTGGAATTTCTTTTTCGGTCTCGCCCCTCCCACAGCTTCTGTACCAATATTCACATTTTCTTGTGATAAGGCCTGCTCTTGTAGCTTTTTTAACTCTTGTTCCTTACGTTTAGTAACTGCTCTGGTTTGTCTTTGATCTTTAACTTCTTCTTGTTTTTCAACTATATCCCATGCTTGGACAGCACTTGAAAGTTGCAGTAATTCCTCCTGCATACTCATAGCTCCGCCTTCTGCTTGCTTCTGCAGATCCTCCTTCCTTCCCTCTGTTGCCTCTCTTGCTTTTTTAACTCCCACCGATGGTGGGTGTCCAGCCTTTAGTATATTAGTATAGAAATCTCTTGCTTTCCATATTGTATTAAGGCGATATCGCTCTCCTGCGTAATTCACCGTTAATCCGACTGGAACTTCCCATCTGTATTGTATCTGTCAGTTTCTAAGCTCATCTTCAATAATATTCTTGAGGATATTGTGTGATGCAAATCAACTCTGGGATTTAATGACTAGGACATTCCGAAGAAAACATCAGAGATATGATACATTTTTGTGTCGATCGATCAATCTATTCAATTTAATTCAATCTGATAAAGGATCTGAACCAAACAAAATGATTAAATGGTACATAAACATCAGCAACAGAACATTTTTCTAGAGACCCACATGAACCTATTACTCAATGGAACTCAGAGTCATTTGTTTATAAATACTGAGAGATGATATTCAAAATCTATCCAATTTAATTTAATTCATTAATTGGTTACTCTTGAATATACTACACACACACACACACATACACGTGTGTGTGTGTGTGTGTGTGTGTGTGTGTGTACAGTTAATATTTCGGGTTTCTTCCCGTGTAATTGTGAACATATCCCTAAAAGGGTAGAAGCGACGTTTCGACAGAATCTCATCTGCCATCATCAGGCTTATGTGAAGGGTCTTTTGCTGTAACTGCTGTTACTATTTCAAATCTGGTGCTGGTAATCTGGGATGGCTCCACCTTTTCATTCTGATTGGTTGGGAATCTCAGTTTGTGTTTATTGGTTTGGCTTCCGGTGTATGGTCGGTTTTTCTCCACCAGGTGGCAGGGCTTCATCTTTGTGGCTGGCTGGAATGTGTTTTGGCTGGAACTTTTGACCATAGAGGCCTTTTGATTAACACTTGATCTATGTTTTATATTTTGTGTTAAGATTCGTCTATCTATGAGAGCAGGTTTCCAAATAGTAGGCAGACGTGAAGTGTCATCATGTTTATTCATGCAATATGGTCTTTTCTCTATTTCTATGGCTATACTCAACATACTCTCCTCAGTGATTACTTCCCCCCTTTGCATTAGTTCAGCCCTGGTTGCATTAAGTTTCAATATATGTTTGCTCATGGGGACCCCTGGTCTGAGTCTAGCAGAGTGGAATTCCCTGGATATCCTTGTTGTGGTTGCTCTGCTCTGACTATAGAATAAACCGTATAATTTTTGCATGATCTTATACACAGTTAAATTGTTACCTATGCTAGGATACATAGTGGGTGGAATACTGGTCAACAATAGATAAAATGCCTTGTGGTGAGCAGTCAATTTCAAATGACCAGGGCCTCCCTGGAGGTTTGGAAATTAAAAAGAGTACATTTTCTTTCATAAAGACAATCTGTAGCTGCTGGCTCCATTCTAAAAGATTCCCTCCATCTATCTGTAATTTTGGAAAGTTAACAGGCATTGTCCCAGAATTGTTTGAATAGTTACTCACTGAGGGTAGCTGTCCATGGTTTTGTAAATGAGGGAACTCACAATAAGGCACGGGTATGCATGTTGTCACGCTGTACTGATTTGTCTCTATGTTCCTTTCCTTTCTCTCAGTAGGTGAAGATGTTGTTACTCTGTACTGATTTGTCTCTATGTTTCTTCTCTCTCTCTCTGTAGATGAAGACTGGGCATGCACGAAGCTCATTTGGCACTGGAAGTCGTAAGGTGAGGAGCTCTCGGCTGTGGCTCCTGCATCTAGGCCCAGGCCTGCTGGAGGGGGGTCGGATTCGCCCCTGAAGTACCTGAACTGGGTGCTGGATGTCCGGAGACACTCCTGGACAGCTGGCTCTCTGCTGGACATCGGCAGGAGGCCGATGTCGCGGTCGTCGGTCGAGGACTTCTGATCTCAGCGGCCCGGCGGCGGCGACGGCAACAGCAGCGGTGGATCCGGATCGGCGGATGCTGGTCACTGGGAGAATGAAGAAGCCCGGAGGTGGTCGCAACATGGGTGAGTAGCTGGCTTGGTCGTCTTCCCTCAGGTCTTGCAGCAGCAGCTGGAAGGGTGGTGGGTTCGAATCCTGCCGTGGGATCGGCCCGTGGGCGGTCAGTGTGCTGGGCTCGTTGCAGAGGTGCGTCCTTCTCATTGGGATTGGCGGGATGGGTGCTTCGCCCTCGAAGGTCGGTTTGGTGTCCCTCTGGTTCCTGGAGGCCTCCTCGCGGCTCGCAGCTGGCTCGGGAAGTTGGAATGTGGAGCCAAAGGCTGCCTCCAGTGTTTTGATCGCTTTTTCTACTTCGAGCTCGGTAGGCGAGCTCCTGGTATCTTGGATTTGCCCATCGTAGTCATTTTTTGGGCATTCTCCATTTGATTCGGGGTCCCCGCTGGTTCGTGCCATTAAATTTGAACCCAGGCTTCCTATTGGTTGCTGGCCATTCCAAGATGGCCACCGGGAAAATGGCGCGAAAGTGGGCTCGTACCGGTCCGGGGTATTGGGCTGGAGGGACCCCTCTCTTACCGGTGTGTTGGTCTCCTGTGCTTGTTCCTGGGCTTCCATTGCTGCTCCATGGCTTCTCAGGAGACTTTGGAGTTTCGCGATGAGCTCGCCGTTGCTGGCAGGCATTTCCATCACTTCTAGTATGGACAGTCAGAGTCTATCTTCCTCCTGGGCTGTGCTTCTGTTGCGGTCACTTGCTGCTCCCATCTGTCCCTCATCTCTGGGTGGTGAGTCCGGCTCGAAGTCCTGTCCACCTTCAACTGGGATGTCCTTTGGTGTGGCACCTTCGGATGCCAGTAGTTCAGCCATCCTTTTGGTGAATGCTCTGGTGTTTACTCTGTTCTCCTTTTTAGAGTAAACAGCTCGCTCGGTCATCATTCAGAGTTATGGGTAACCATCCTCTGCTACCATATTTGTTAAGAGTGATGGATCTAACCCAATAACTCGCAAGACACAGGTACATCTTTTCTTCAATTCTTTATTGCAGGCCTGGACTGTTCCTAGGCCCATTCATCTAATAGTCACTGACTATGGTCTATCTCTTGCAGGTATGCATCTGGAACTGCTGGATGGCCTCGTGGTGAGTTCTTTTATACCCAAGGGGAGGAGTCAGAGGTAAGGTGGCATGATGGGATATGTGGTCATGTTAACCCTTGCATGGTCATGGTGGGAAGTGGCAGGGGAGAATTAGACATTTAACCTGACACATACATTCAGAATTATTGTTGTCAAAGCAAGGTTCTGACTTCAAAGTCTCTCTTCTTCAAAATTAAAGAAGAATTCAGAAAGGTTATTTGGACATTACGCAACCAGACAATTCCTCTGTTGTTCAGTGAAAAAGCCTACTTTTTTCAAGATGAACCTGAAAAAGAAGTGTCACTACTTTAATAAATCAGCTTCAAAGATTTTCTTTCCTAAAGGCCTTTTTTACCTTCCAGAGAAGAGATGGTGAGTGTAGATAGTTTAGGCAGGGGCCACAACTTCAACAAAAGGATGCAAAGCTAAGCACAACAGTGTAAAGCTTTGGGAAGCCTTTTCTTGCCAGTCTGTGTCTGGGGCTTCACTAGTATAACATTCCTTTGAGTCTTTGCCTTCAGTGCTATTCTGGCTGCCCTGTTTTCTCTCCTGTGTGTCTGCTAGAATGGCTTGGCCTTTTTAAGAAGGAGACTATTATGCTTTCTTTGGGGGAAAACAAAGATTAGATTTTCTCTAATCTACAGGAATCACTTCTCATTGGGAGAGCAAAAATACATACAATCTCTCCAATTTTCTCTTGAACGACTTGGTGAGGCACAAAGCTTGGGGGCTCTGAGGCACTCATTACTATTTGTCTTAAATGCAAAGTTGCTTGTTATGGGAGATTGCAGTTACAAAAATAACAACAAAGGAGACAAAGGCTGAAAGATGTCATGACGGTTTGTGTGTGTGTATGTATGTGTGTATGTGTGTAAGAGTTTAGATACAGTAAAAGAGAAACCTAAAAGACACAATAAGTTCAAGAAAAGAAAGAAAAAAAATCCTGTTATGAAATAGTATGACTTCCAAACTTATTCTCTCTCTCTCTCTCTCTCTCTCTCTCTCTCTCTCTCTGTCTTATCTAACAATCATCTTTCTCCATCTCTATCCATCCCTAATCTCCATCTATCTCCATCTATCTAATCTATTTTGTATGCCACCCATCTTGCCTGGACTGACTCTAGTTGTCTTACAATCATTCAATCATTATATTAGAAATACTATTGTCCCTCTTAGCTCTCCCAGAAATCCCTTCATCCCTTATTTAATTTTCACCTGTTTCAATAATAAAATTTATAAATAGTCCTTTCACTTTTTTTCTTCTTTTAGCAAGAGGGCCATAAAAGGTGTCTGATCTTTTTAGAAAGCAAATAGTTTTCTCCCTAATCAGAGAACTCAGTTTTGCCATGATTTATGACTCAGTGACTCATATGGTTAGAACACTGGGTTGACAATCTGAAAGCTCACGTTCAAAGTGCTGCTCTATGATGGGGTGAACTCCTGTCATTTGCTCCAGCTACTGTTCAGCTAGCAGTTTGAAAGCATGCAAACACAAGTAGATAAATAGGTACCACTCCAGTGAACACATTAACAGGAATATGGTGGGCAATGGTGAGAAAGGAAGGAAGGAAGGAAGGAAGGAAGGAAGGAAGGAAGGAAGGAAGGAAGGAAGGAAGGAAGGACTGAAAGTCACTTTTGTCAACCCAATGTCTGTTTGGCATGTGCTTTCTTCCAAAGCTCCTGGTGCTCTACTTTAAAGGTGCTGGCAACATCCCTTCAGATCTATGTTGTTTTTAAATGAATGTAAACCCACTTATCAGCTAGATCAAGGCTGTCAAACTCCTGGCCCATGGGCTGGATGCATCACATACTGGCCATGCCCACGCCCACTTTAGCGAAGGGGAAAAAAAAAGTCCCAATACGTCACATGACACCGCCATGATGACGTGAGTTTGACACCCCTGAACTAGATCTTCGGTGTCATCTCTGCCACACTCTGCCAAGTGTATCTCAATGACAGAGATATTGTTGGGAACATAGTATATTTTTAACATTAAAGCTATAATCTTGAAAACTGCAACACAATGAAATTAAAGAAGCATTCCAGACAAGTACCACCTTTTGTCTGATTTCTATTGCAGCAACACAAAGCTTATTTACCAAGTTGCTGATGTAGGATTTGAAGTCTTCCAAAAGGAACATTGCCAGGTGATAATCTGGTCTTCTAGCTAAGTTGCACAATAAGGCTGAAATGACCTAGTGAATTTACAGAGTGAATGGTCCTATTAAATATACATGCACTGGATACCTCTTATTGTTTCTATCTTATTTGTAAGAAACTTGCTAGAGCAGTGGTAAACTTCTTAACTGCCAGCGACAGAATGATAACCATCAGAATTCATGCCAAGCTTCTCAATATCACAGTTACCCAAGTCTGTGCCCCAAAGACTGCTTCAACAGAGCTTGAAATAGAGGGTTTTTGTGCCGTGGTCTAAGAAATTCTGATACAATTGGTACAAATATATATATAACTTTATTGTCATTGTATGTATATTCACAGTATACCCATACAACGAAATTCACTTAACACCCAAAGACCAGGCCCAACACACATAACAATCCCCAAACACACCCCTATCCACCACAAATTCCCCGCCTCTGAACCACCCAAACATCCACACAACAGACCAAGTAATGCTGTCCAACAGCTCTCTGATGGTGGCCCTTTAGTTCATTGTTGAGTGCGATTATAGCTCTGGGATAAAAACTATTCAGAAAACATGTGGTCTGAGTTTTAATTGCTCTGTATCTTCTGCCAGAAGGCAACAGTCCAAAATCATAAATACGTGGTTCAAACAAGTGCCACTTATACACTTGGACCTCACCAAATGGATTTCGCCATAATCAGGTCAACCTTATGCAGTCATTAATAGTAGTTTTCACTATTTTGTTTAAAAATGGTGATACTGACTTTCAAAATTGTCTTGCCCATGTAGTTTGATACATTAAAAATTATTACAGGCTGCATTCTGCTGCAAATCAGATGAATCGGTTTAAAAAAGAATTACATAAAATGTACAGATGCAAATTTATTTCTTTATTCTTCACATTTTATTTTACAGACCTAAGCAAATGAACAATAGGACATATACCACACCCTTTGAACCAGAAGATGAATATCTGGAGTCGTATATTATTTTTTTTTCATATGATCCCATGAAGCTGGATTGTATATACACAGTTATAAACAGTGGATCCGAATCTAAAAGTCTATTTTGTAAAAGATAGATTTTACCAACTGTAATTACTGGGAAAATAATAACATTTAAAAATAAATTTACAGACCACCTTTAAGGCAGATAAAATTTTACAGTATAACATTATAAATAACTTTTTAAACATGTATCTGGAGTGAGAAATGAAGAATTTTTTCTATATACTGTAATTTTACCTTTAAACATTTGATTCATCTGAACAATCAATCAGCAGTCCATCTTAAAGCAATGACAATAGATAATTGTAGTTGATATGTTTAGCATATGGATTCTTGAATTCTTCAAAAAATAAAAGAAATCCAAAAATGATTTTTATTGAGAAACAATTTGTAATATAATTTGTAAAGAAACAGAGATGCACAGTAAACATTTCAATTCACTATCCAATCAAAAATCCCCAACGATTGCTCCTCCTGGGGTTGCTCTGGAGTTAGCAAAATCAGAGGGAGGTTCAGCCGAAAGGATTTCTGCCTATTCTAAAATCTAACGTGGGAAAATCACAAACAGATATAATGCTTTGTTTTTCTTTTTTGCTTTGTTTTCCTTTTTTTCTGTTTGGACAGTAAGATATTGTATAAAAATGTACTTATTTAATAAATTTATTTATTTATTTAATAAAATTTATATGCTGCCCATCTCACCAGCAAGTGATTCTAGGCAGTTTACAATCAGATGATGCAATCAGATGAATTCGGGGAGGTCTTATTTTCGGGGGGGAGGCTTATTTTAACGCATGCGCTTAAAAGCCTGATTGGGCTTATTATCAGGGGATGTCTTATTTTTGGGGAAACAGGGTAAGTAAAACAAGATTGAGCTACATCTTAGAAATTGATGCAGGGTTTCCAACTACATACCTTCAAAATCTATTATTTGACACAAAATGGGCCAAAATTTGCCGTGATATAAATTTAGACTGATCCATTGAAGATGTTCTGCACAGAAAATAGGCATCGGACTGCTTGGTCCATGTTTTTCCAAGCATGGCCAGAAGGCAGGTTTAGATTTTGTAGAGCTGTTACTCTGCAGAGACACTATTAAATGTGCCTTAGCTACTGGCTGTGGTCCAGCACACGCACTATTATTAGTGCCTCAGCTACTGGTGGCTGTGAAGTTCTGCAGTTTAAAAACTCCTGCCTGCTTTTGAGAAATAATATGGCAGCCTCAGATTCCAAAGAAGAGTTTAATGGTTCTGCAAGCCTTTTTACACCACTGGACACACTAACATCTGGCAACTCAAGACATATTTTCATAGAATGCAAGAAAGCCTGTTGTCTAGGTTTAAATAAAGAAAACGTTTACTTCAGGCCCATCTGATGCTTACCAAGCTGCGAGATGGGGAAAAGATCATCTTTATCTTTCAGCAAAGGACATGCAGCAGGTAAGTAACTGGTTTTTAGTTACTGGTCAGTAAAGCATGGTGGTAGAGATAGCACAATGTTTTATATTTTGCAGACCCTGAATCAATACCACATGATGGATTCTACTAGTTCGCACCAGTTAACTTTCTAAGCAGTTTGGAGAACCAGTTGTTAGACAAAATCTCCTTCCCCCCCCCCACTTTATAGGGTTAATCCTGTAAGGAATTATAACATTCTGGTGTTGTTTCTAGCCTAATCTTTATTGCCCTGCTTACAGAAACTGCCTTTCCATTAACCCTTACTATATTCTTGGCAGTACACCTATACTTACTGTCACCTCCGGAGCTTCTCCTGAGTTTTTTTTTTCTTTGCTTGACTTTCTTAAAGAGGAAGAGTTGTTTTAAGCTTTTACACTGCTGTTGGGAGGAAATACTCCCCTGTTGGAGTTCTTCCAGCTGGGATGCAATGATCAGCACTTTGAAGAAATAATTGAATAACAAAGCTGCCGGAGCTGCCGGAAAGAAGCTTTTAATGAGAAGGAACCAAAATGAGTGACATTCAGCAAGGCTTCTTGACTATCTAGAAAGATTGACATTCAAAGGTGACTTTACATACCCTTTCTGACTTTTGGTCTAAAACTGTTTTTTGATGAAGTTTAATTCTGTGCTTGGTGATGTTTAATCCTTTGTTTATTGATGGGATAATTTTCCCTATTCAGCTTTGTTTGGAAGGAAAAATGTTAATCTCTGTTCCTGAAAAGAAGCAGCTCCAGAAATCTGGCTAGTTCCTGTTTCTATTTGTTCTGGTAATTCGTTTAACAAGCAACAGCTACTGTGTTTGCTCCTTTGCTTCATTCTGGAGATCTTAAATGACCTCTCTGCTAAAGGGTTTCACTTTATGAGCAAGAGTTGTCTGCTGATAGTTATTGCATTTAAACTATTTTAATTCCTCAAGGTGCTCTGGCACCCTCACTGATTTGTAACTCCAGTTTGCAGGTATTTCTAATCTAATGATTTGTATTTAGGAATTGGTATTCTTTGCTTTGCAAGCAAAGAAGCTTTTTGTATTTTTGTACAGGTAATCCTTGACATACAGCAGTTCATTTAGTGACCATTCAAAGTTACAATGGCACTGAAAAAAGTGACTTATGACTGTTTTTCACACTTACAGCTGTTGCAGCAAACTGTCATTAGGGCAAAGAAGCAATGTCAAGTTGGCCATGCCCACCCAGCCACATGAAGCACTGCAGTTGTGAAATGAGTGACATGGTTGTTAAGAATGCTGCAACAGGCATAAATGACAACCGGTCATAAGTGCAAGGACAAGTCAAAAGTACGAGGACAGGTCAGAAATAACTTTTTGCAGCCCTCTGGGTAGTCCCTATGCGCATAGGGACTACTCAGAGGGCTGAAAAAGTTATTTTTGACTGGTCCTCGCAGTTTTGACCAATCCTTGCACTTACAACTGTCCTCACATTTTACGTTTTGCACCCTATCTTGTCACCGTGGTAAAGGGAAGCACTGTAGTTGTGAAATGAGTGACATGGTTGCTAAGAATGCTGCAATGGGCATAAATGGGAGGATGTTCGTAGGTGCGAGGACCGGTCAGAAATAAGTTTTTTCAGCCTTCTGAGTTGTTTCAAGTAGGTTTAATCATCAATAAAAGCATCTTAACAAGCCATCATTACAAGTATATATCTACATATGATAGGAACCAGAAATACCTCACAGATGCAGCTATAGGCAGCTACTCGAGAGTCAAGGAATACATCTCAAACTAATCCTGCCAAGACTGTAGACATAACCCTTGTAACATCTTTCCTTTTTCATTAATACAACTGTCACATTTTGAAACATTAAAAACCCCACTAACCCCATAAGCATTACATATATACATTAAAATGATATAAAACACTGTATTACTAAAGCACTACATTGTGAACCATACGAAGTTCCGATGCAAGCGACTGTAACATCTTCCCTTCATATTAACACAACTATCACATATTAAGACATTATAAAACATTGTGAAACATGCAGAGTTCCGATGCAAGCAACTGTATCATCTTCCCTTTTCATATTAACACAACTATCCCATAATAAAACATTAAAAAACATTGCAAAAGTGTTCAAATTGTAAAAAGGAACAATATCAACACTTTCTACAAATAGAGTCTGTTAGATTATAGAAAAAGAACAATATCAACACTTTCTACAAATTGAGTGTATCAGGTGGTCGTGAACAACAGTCAACTGTGAGTAACAACTGGCCCTCTTGTGCCAACGGCTCTCTTTGCACTCTGGGCTTCTCCGTCCTCACTGGAATCACTGGGCTCTTCTCGCCACTTACTGGAGGGTCCGGCACTTGACTGCTATCGGGTATACCCGCTTGCTCCGAGCTCTCATCAACATTAATCTGAGGTCCCACCCCTGTGCATTCCTCATTGTCTATGGGTAAATGCGGCATGTTAATATCAGATACATCTGGCCTGTCCACAGGATATGTAAAGTCTGGCCACTCAGCTACACGCAAGTCTACCCAATTGCGACGATACAAAGTTCCTTCAACATCCACCAAATAGGAATGTGGAGCCACTTGTTGTAAGCAGCTACCCATTTTCCAGCGACCTATTTTATCTCCAGGCAGCGGTTTCATCCGAATCTGCTCCCCAATCTTCAATTCTGGCAAATCTCTAGCTGAGTTGTCATATCTTCCCTTGACCGCTTGTCTCTTCAGCCGTAACTTTTCTTGAACCCTTTGTATCACCGAGGGCTCAAGCAGCCTGTCGGACACTGGTAGTGATGTCTTTAGTCTCCTTGCCATCAGTCTATGCCAGACTACTGTCCATGCCCTCAGATAAGGTATTTCTCCAATGTAGAATGGCTTTCCACGGGTCTTTACCTTCAGTGTGAGCTTTCCTACATAGATTCACAGCTGATTCAGCTTTGCTGTTAGCTTGGGGATGACGCGGTGACGCAGTGAAGAGGTCACATGCTCGAACTCCCACTCAGGGGCAAATTAAGATAGTCTGCTTGGTTAACTTTAGCAAAAAAAGTTTGTTCCTGTTGCATCCAGCAAACTGTCTGATGCTCATGTTCTCCTCCAAGTGTCACCTGATCTAATGTAGCACTACTCAGGGTATCACTAATATACATTTCACATCCTGGCTTATAGACAACATTTAGGCTGTAATTCTGCAAACTAAGCATCATGCTCTGCAGACGTTTGGGAGCACACAAAAGGGGCTTCTTGAATATGGCTATTAGTGGCTTGTGATCAGTTTCAGCTATGATTATATCCTGGCCGTAAAGATAATGATGGAAAAGTTGGCAGGCAAATACAATACTTAAGCACTCCTTTTCAATTTGAGCATAGTTCAACTCAGCAGAAGAGAGCGCTCTGGACGCATATGCGATCGGCTGACCTTCTTGCATTAGGCAACATCCTAGGCCATTTTTGCTCGAGTCACTTTGAATGGTAACAGTCTTTGTAACATCATAATATTTTAACACTGGAGCAATAGTGACCAAGCGTTTTATCTCCTGTACTGCCTGCTCATGCATGGGGAGCCAATGTCAAACTGCATCTTTGTCCAGAAGGCGTCTCAATGGCTGGCACACCTCCAATAGGTACGGCAGAAATTTTGCTAGATACGTAACAAATCCGATAAATCTCTGCACTGATTTAACATCAGCAGGTGATGGCATCACCACAATGGCTCTAATCTTTTCTGGATCAGCTCGTGAAGACAAAGTATGCCCATGGAAGCAGATTTCGTGCACCTTAAATTGCAACTTTTTTACACTGAGCCTTAACCTTACCTGCCTAGACCAATCCAATAGTGCTATTAACTTCTCATCATGGTCAAAAAGTGAATTTGACTTCCGGCGGTGACGTAGGGTCGAGGCGGTACGGGAAAAGAAGAGCTCTATTCCCAGTGTCGGATTTCTAAGTTTTTGGTGCCCTTTCGGGCAAAGATCGGTCCTGGAGGGGAATCTTCAGAGGAGGCGAGGAGAGGTGCGATCTCCAGGCCCACCAAGAAGGACCCTCAGTTCAAGCTTGGAAGAAGTCAGCCGGTGCAGCTGACTCAGAGGCCCGACGCCCCGAGCGAGACCAACGGGAAGCAGGAGAGTGAATACGGTGCTGAGAAAAGCAGTGTGAGCAGAGTAAGAAACATTAAGAAATGATAGAAGAAAGAATGGAATCTTTAGATTTAAAAATGATGGGACTAAATAAAGAATTAGAAAACAATGTGGCGCAATTGGAGATGGAAAGAGCTGCATTCTTCTTACCTTTTCAAAATGTGGTGGAAGACAGAGAGGAGGACCTAACGTTTGTAATGGCGGAGATGATAGCAGAGGCCCTCCAAAGAGAGAAGGATGAAATAATAAATGAGCTGGACGAAGTATACAGAATCCACACTAATTATGCGCGACAAAACAAATTACCCTGGGAGGTACGTGTAAGATTCGTGAGAAGGAAAGTTAGAGGCATTGTGTATAAAATAACAAAAGATGAGCCTATGTTGTATAGGAACAAAGAAATAATTACACTGAAACAAATTCCAAAAAGAATAAGAAACCTATGGAAGGATTATTGGTTCCTGGCCACGTTACTAAATAAGAGATTTATACCATTTAGATGGATAACGCCAGAAGAAATGTTGGTAACGTGGCAGGGAAAGAAAATAAGGGTGGACTCACAAAGTAAAGTAAGAGATCTATATGATGAAGTGATGGGTATTGAAACATCAAGTAATAGTAAAGAGGAAGTGGGATGAAACACTAAAGGAAAACAAAGATGAGAGTGTGAAAGACCACTAAAGGAAGGAGAAAAGAGGAGGAAGGAGAGATTCAGGAGGAAGAAGGAGTACAAACAAGGGGGGGAAAGAAACAAGAAGAAACAAAAAAGAAACAACAGGAAAATAAATAAGAAATGGAACAGAGCCTAAAAATTCTATCGTTAAAAGTAAACGGTTTTTGTTATGTATTGATACATTTAAGTGGGAGTTTCAAATATTTAAGTGTTGCTGATTGGCTGACAGTCACTCCTGGAGTGTATATAAGGAAGGCTGCTGCCAGAGAGTTTTTGTTGAAGTCTCACTCTATATTAAAGAGCTGTTGTCACTTGCTTGCTTGTGCCTCTCATTATTCCCGTGCTACAACATTGGCGATGAAGGTGGGATTGAGGCCACAAGAAGCAAACCAGTGAGACCCTCGAGCTTCAGCTAGGGTGATGAAGTGAACTACAGGAGACATACTGGCATGTCTGCCTACATTCCGCCCAAGCCCTTCGATCCTGCTCGCGAGAAATGGGCATCCTACATGACGAGGTTCAAGTGCTCCCTCGAAGCCAGCAACATGCAAGGACTCTCCGCTAATCAGAAGAGAGCCCTATTCCTAAGTCACTGCGGACCGGACATGTTTGAGATGGCGGAGTCCCTCTGCAAGGCAACGCCAGTTCAGACCGTTCCCTGGGACACACTGATGGCGACTCTCCGAGCACACTACACTCCGGTGCCCTCCAAGTTCATGCAGCGCTACGAATTCAGACAACACGTGCAGAAAGAGGGAGAGCCGGTCAGTGCATACATGGCAAGCCTTCGTAAAGCCGCAACGCATTGTGACTATAGAGACTTAGACGACGTGCTGCTCGAGCAGCTAATATGCGGCATTTGGGATACGAGACTGCAAAGGCGACTGCTCGCTAAACCCAACTTGACACTGGTTGGAGCCCTAGACGAGGCCAGGGCTCACAAAACCTCTACAAAAGCCACTGATGCCTTGCAGCGACCATTGGCAAACAAAGACACTCCCAAAACTACACCAGTGCATTGGGAGGACGTCAGATCCAGCTCAGAAGGAGAGTCCAACGAGGACATCTGCCACACCGAGCACAAAAAGACAGAAGTAAACAGTCATCAGAAAAACTGTTCTAGCTGTGGCAGAAAGCACGAGAGACAGATCTGCAAGTACCGAGACGCTGTTTGCAGGCACTGTGAAAAGAAGGGACACTTGGCGAGAGTCTGCAGGGCCATCATTCATGGACAATTCCGGCCACGTGACCACCACAGCCAACCCGAAGCGGCTCGTTCAAAACAGCCAGTCAAAGATGGCGGCGCGAAAAATCGGCGCGAAATTCAAAAATGAGACGCTTACAGTACAACCGTCGACCGGGCCAGCAAAACCAATGATGACAAGATCTACACTAAGGTTGAGATCAACGGTCATCAATGCGAGATGGAAATCGACACCGGATCTGCACTATCTATAATGTCATGGGCGACCCTGAAAACCATCCTACTAGCATTCAGGAAGAATCAACCAGCAAGACAGAAGTCGTGCCTCCTCGACTACCAGGAAAATCGAATTCTGGTTGAAGGCATCGCCACAGTACAAAACACATACGGCGAGTTTAAGAAAGAACTGCCACTAACCATTGTTAGCAAGCAGCTTCCCAGCCTCTTGGGCATGGGGTGATTCCGAGCCCTCAGTATGGGTTTCACCGGCATCCACAGCCTAAACAAGCCGTCATTGAAAGACGACATCCTACACGAATTCCGGGATGTCTTCGATGAGGCATTGGGCAAGTATGTGGGGACCCCAATTTCTTTTAATTTAGACCCCAACGTGGCCCAAGTAAGACTGAAGGCTAGGCGGGTGCCTTTCGCATTGAAACCGAAAATCGATGCGGAATTAGACAAATTAATAAGGCAAGGGGTGTTGGTTTCCATTGACCACAATAAATGGGAGACCCCAATAGTCACCCCTATAAAGGCCGACGGCTCAGTTAGAATTTGCGCCGACTACAAATGCATGATAAACAAGGCTTTGCAGCAGAGCGCCTATCCGGTGCCGATCGTGCATCATCTACTACACTCCCTGGGGCCCGGCCAAATTTTTGCCAAGCTAGACCTGGCACAAGCGTATCAGCAGCTGCCAGTGGACGATGCCACAGCTGAGGTGCAAACAATAGTGACCCACAGAGGGGCATTCAAATGCACCAGGTTGCAATTTGGAGTAAGCGTCGCGCCTGGCCTATTTCAAAGTACAATGGAGCGCTTGCTACAAGGACTTCCGGGACTGGTGCCGTACTTTGATGACATACTAATAAGCGTCCAAAACACAGAGCAACTAGGCGATAGAGTTAGGAAAGTGCTGCAAAGATTTAGGGAAGCGGGACTGAAACTTAAAAGAAATAAGTGCATGATCGCAGTCCCCTCTGTCGAATTCTTGGGGTACAGGGTCGACGGTACAGGCATCCACCCCACAGAGAGTAAAGTAAAGGCAATCAGGATTGCCCCCACCCCTAAATCGAAAACCGAGCTCCAAGCATTCCTAGGGCTCCTGAAATTTTATATCATGTTTCTCAAAGACAGAGCCACCGTTGCAGAGCCCCTGCACAAGCTACTAGGCAAAAACATCCCTTGGGTGTGGGGCAAGGCCGAAACAGCATTTGCTGCTGTTAAAAGACTCTTGTCAGAGGAAAGTTTCCTTATCCAATACAACACAGAGCTACCGCTAGTTCTTGTTTGTGACGCTTCCCCCTTTGGTGTCGGGGCCGTCCTGAGCCATAGACTGCCTAATGGCCTAGAGGTGCCATTGCCTACTACTTTCGCACCCTGTCCAGCGCGGAACGCAATTACAGTCAGCTGGACAGGGAAGCATTGCCTGCAATAGCAGGAGTTAAGAAGTTCCATGAGTATCTTTTTGGCCGAGAATTTGAACTTGTGACTGATCACCGGCCGCTGCTGGGACTTTTGGCCAGAGATAAACCCACTCCAACTGCGCCATGGGGCGCAGTCCTGCTGAGTTATTAATGGGCAGAAAGTTGAGGTGTGTATTAGACAGATTGCACCCAAATTATACACACGAGAATTATAAGGGAGAAGTAGCGGGGCTAAGACAGTTCCAAATCGGAACACCAGTCTTTGCCAGGAACTATGCCAGCAGACCATTGTGGGTGGCTGGAACCATCGTAGGAATTACTGGCCCAAAATCCTACACGGTAGATGTCGGCCATGACAAACTCTGGAAACGCCACATAGACCAGTTGCACAAACGTTTAGATAACGAGGTCTATGATAACCCGAAAATAACAGAGCCTAACTACAATGATTTTCCCCAAACAGCTAGCTCAAGCCCGAGTTCGAGGGAATACTTAGCTGACAAGCCCTGGTTCCAGCGCCGCCCCGACGAGTCGACACTCCCAGCCAGGGAAGACCACGCCTCCGAGGAAATCCAGGCGGTTCCATTGGCGGAGCCAGGAGAGACAAAGAGTCCCTCTGACCGGCTTGACGCCTCACCCAATACTGAACTGCGCAGGCCGACCCGAGCGAGAACACGCCCTGGTCACCTGCGAGACTTTGTTTGTAATTATGTAAATAGTTAAATGAATAGTGCCTTCTGGGAATGGAGGGGTGTTATGTATTGATACATTTAAGCAGGAGTTTCAAATATTTAAGTGTTGCTGATTGGCTGACAGTCACTCCTGGAGTGTATATAAGGAGGGCTGCTGCCAGAGAGTTTTTGCTGAAGTCTCACTCTATATTAAAGAGCTGTTATCACTTGCTTGCTTGTGCCTCTCGTTATTCCCGCGCTACAACAGTTTTAACTCACCATCCAAGCGACATCAAACATTAAAAAAAAATTGGAAACAAAAAACAGATATTGTGTGCCTCCAGGAGGTACACATAAGAAAACAAGACGAAAAATATGTACAATACAAGAAGTTAGGTAAAGCATATGCAGCATTAGCTGAAGAAAAAAAACGAGGGGTTGTGGTATATGTTAAGAAGAAATAGGGAGTAATTTAAAGTATGTAGACTTGGAAGGGAGAATAATGTTGATAGAAGTAAAACTTAATTATAAAAACATTTTATTAGTAGTGATTTATGCTCCAAATAGTCGACAATCAGAATTCTATAAAAAAGGGCATGAGAAAAATATAGAACAAAAAATGGAAAATGTATGTTTGATCAGAGATTTTAATGCGATTATGGATATAAGAAAGGATTATAAAAGTGCCCAGAGAAATAAAAATAAGAAAAATGTACTGCCCAGAACTTTTACAGATTTAGTAGAGGAATTAAGTATGGTAGACAGTTGGAGATTTCATAACCCGGAAATTAAAATTTTTACATATTATTCAAACCCACACAAGTCTTGGTCTAGACTGGCTATGGCATGGGTAACTAACACATTGTTGTCAGAGATAGAAATGGTAGAAATATTGTCTAATAAGTGGGCAGATCATAACCCAATAATGTTGACATGGAAGGGACAGCAGAGAAAAAAAAGCAGATGGACAATGAATACACAACTATTGAAAGAGAAGCAATACAAGGAGTATATGGAGAAGGAATTAGAATTGTTCTATAAGGAGAACATAAAACAACACACCTCCCTACAAAATTTATGGGACACAACTAAGGCGTATGTGAGAGGTCTGACTATAGCTTACAAGGCAAAATGGAAAAAAGAGAGGGAAAAAGAATATAATAAGGCACAAGAAGAAATTAAAAATGGGAAAGAAAATTATAGGAAAACCCAGGAAATGAACAAATTAGAGTCAATTGGGCAGCAGTGAAACATAATTTGACTATATTAGAACAGGGAAAATATGTAATGGCATTGAAATACATAAAACAGAATTATTTCGAGCATGCAAATAAACCTGGGAGGTGGTTGTCGTATAGGTTGAGGAAAGAAAGGGAAAAAAGAACAATTCAAAAATTACAGGATAAAAAGGGCATAATTCAACAGAATTTAGAGAAGAAAAAGGAGATAATAATTCAATACTACCAAGAGCTATATGAGAAAGACAAAGTAACAGCGGAGGAAATAGAACAATATTTAAGTGGGGAAGGGATGTCAATATTGACAGAGGAAGAAAAAGAGCTACTTGATAAGGAAATTACCATAGGGGAGTTAAAAGAAGCATTGAAGAGGCAAAAAAACAATAAAACCCTGGGGACAGATGGTCTACCAATGGAGCTTTATAAAAGTTTAGGGGAATCATTAAATGGGATATTATTGGAAACATACAACGAGGCATTGATGGAGGCAAAGCTACCAAATACATGGAGGGAAGCATATATATCCCTGATACTGAAAGAAGGAGCAGATACCACATTAATAAAAAATTATAGACCAATCTCCTTATTAAATACCGACTACAACATTTTCATGAATATAATTGCAAATAGAATGAAAAAGATACTAAACAATAGAATACATCAGGATCAAAATGGTTTCCTGCCAGCAAGGCAAATAAAAAATAATATAAGACTGGTAATTAAGGTTTTAGAATACTATGAGATGCATCCAGACAGACAGGCAGCACTGATATTCCTGGATGCACAGAAAGCATTTGATCAAGTTAATTGGCAGTTCATGATACATCAAATTAAAAATATGAAATTTGGAGAGAAATTTACAAGAATGATATCGTCAATATATAAGGATCAAAAGGCAAGTATTATAGTAAATGGGGACCCAACAAAATTTTTTGGAATAAGTAAAGGAGTAAGGCAGGGCTGCCCATTGTCACCCTTACTTTTTATTATGACTCTGGAAAACTTGCTTATTAGAATTAGGTTGAATAAAGAAATAAAAGGATTAAAAGTAAAAAAAGAAGAATACAAGGTCCAAGCCTTTGAGGACGACCTTGTCTTCTTCATAGAAGACCCAATAAAAACAACACCAAAATTAATAAAAGAGATAGAGAAATTTGGAAAGGTAGCGGGCTTAAAGATCAATAAAGAAAAGACTAAAATGATAACAAAAACATGATAGCAAAACAGGTGGAGAAATTAGTAAAAGATTCAGGATTACAAGTAGTTAAAAAGGTGAAATACCTAGGGATACATTTGACAGCCAGAAGTGTAACGATAAAAGAAAATAATTATGACCCTTTGGTTCAAAAAATAAAAGAGGATTTGGTAAAATGGGGGAAATTAAAATTGTCATTGCTAGGAAGAATTGCAGCAATAAAATCGAATATATTGCCAAGACTCCTTTATTTATTCCAAACAATTCCAATAAAATTAGACAAGAAATTCTTTATAAATTTGGATAAAATAACTACCAATTTTGTGTGGGAGGGGAAAAAATCAAGAATTAAATTAAGTATATTACAAGATGATAAAATTAGAGGTGGATTCAGACTTCCGGCATGGGAGAAATATTATAAAGCTTCTAGTTTAACATGGATTAGAGAATGGGTAACATTGGGAAATCAAAGATTATTACAATTAGAAGGCCACGATTTAATGAAAGGATGGCATGCTTTTCTGTGGAGCCCTAGAAATAAAATATATAGACATTTTAATAATCATGTAATTAGGAAATCATTAATTAGTACATGGCAGGATACCAAAAGTAAACATTATATGAAAGTACCCAGTTGGCTATCAACAATAGAAGCAATAACATACCCCAACACACTATCCAAACAAAAATTGTTAAGTAATAGAGAGATACTAGACCCACAAGGAATATTGAAAACGAGAGAGGAATTAAAAGAGCAAGGAATATTAATAGACTGGTGGCCCTACTTACAAATTAAGACAAGATATAGGAAAGACCAGGAGGAGGGAGGAATAGACCCAAAACTAAATCAATTAGACAAATTATTAGAATCAAAAGAAGAAAAATCAATTTCAAAAATTTACAAATACCTACTAGAATTGGATTTGGCAGAAGAATTGGTTAAAGGACAGATGATAGCTTGGGCAAGGAACATTGGGCACAGTATACAGCTAGAAGAATGGGAAAGGGCATGGGAAAACAATTACAGTATGACAAAATCAGTAGCATATAAGGAGAATCATTATAAAATGTGGTATAGGTTGTATTTAGCTCCTTCGAGGTTAGCGAAAATGAACCCGAATGTAAATTCGGCTTGTTGGAAATGTAAGCAAGCTCAGGGTACTTTCTTCCATTCATGGTGGCTTTGCCCAGAAATTAAGAAATATCGGAGGAAAATAAAAACATGGATAGTAGAAATAACAGATCAAGAAATTGAATTAGAACCAGAAATTTTCTTATTAGGCATGATTAAAAGGAACATTAGACAGGACATAAAATACTTAACATTACACATAATTACGGCGGCAAGATTGGTACTAGCACAATTATGGAAAACAGATCGTTTGCCAACAGACCAGGAGATAATTCAAAAAATTTACGCATGTGCAGAAATGGATAAATTAACCTTAAAATTAAAGGACAAGGAAGACTCAAAATATTTAGAAGTATGGAATAGATGGTATAAGTGGGTAAATCAAAAGAAAAAAGGGTAAAGACTAAATTTAGGAAAAATCAAAGGTAACAAATAAGCACCGTAAGGTAGATAGAATAAGGAATAAATCACTGTTTATATATGTATGTATATGTACACATAGGTACATATAGTTAGCTTGTTGGTGGAGTTGTGTACTGTATATGCAATTTTACGACTGAGAAAAATGTGTATAATTTTGTATTTTTAAATTTTTAAATTCAATAAAGTTTGTTTTTTAAAATTAAAAAAAAAAACTTCTCATCATGGTCAAGCTCAGCTTCTTTGTCTGTTTCACCACAGCCAACTATAAGAATATCATCAACTATTGGCTCAATTCCATTGAGCCCACTCAGCAATTCATGCTACTTTTGTTGATACACCTCTGGTGCTACCGAAACTCCAAGGGATAATTTAAGCCATCTCTTTCTACACCATGGGGTCCAGAAAGTAGTCATGTAGTACTTATTTCATCTAGCTTACACTGTAAAAAGGCGTCTCTAGCATCAACAAGTGTAAAAACCCGTGCTTTGGGTAGCTTGTGCAAAACGTCATCAAACGTTGGCACTAAATAATGTGACCACTTCAGGGTTATATTCAGAAACTTGGGGCCAATGCAAATTCTAATCTTCTCTGGCCTCCTAATAACAACCATGTTGCTTATCCAGTCAGTGGGCTCAGTTACTGATGTAATATGTCCTTCCGCCTCGTACTTATCTGTGCTTTAACCTGCTGCTTAATAGCTATAGGCACATTGCGTAGTGCACTTTGTGCTGGGGAAACAGCAGGGTCAAGTTCAAAATGAACCTCTCCTGGAACAGATACTATGGGGCCCTCAAACACTTCCTGGTATACTTGGAGGATTTGCTGTTTTGTCAATGGTTCCACCAAAGATTTAGGGGGTAACTCACAACATTGTGTAACTCAGTCGGAATGGTAAACTGCATCAACCCCAAGCGTTCACATGTTGATCCTGACAATAATGGTTTCTGATCAGCTTCCACATTCTCAAATTCAAATTTATAAAGATCCCCACTTATGCTGCATTCTGTTTGAAATAGGCCCAGTGAGTTCATTAATTCTCCTGAATATAACTTCAATTTAGTACTGCTAGGCTGAAGAAGTATCTCGGATGCCAATTTCATTCCAGAACTGGTCAGAACCTGCTGAAACCCACCTCTGCCTGGACAAGAAGAGCTATCCATCACTAAATGAAATTCTATTGACTTCAAGGGACAACCAAATCCAATCTAAGAATTACTTGCTTTCTCCTGAAAACTTTAGGGTGCATACTGAATTTATTGCACTGAGAACAATGAAATGAATGAAAATAGCTCCCTGAAGTCCACTCATTTTCAGCCTCAGGACAGAGGGATCTCCTGGTCTTCAGTCTTGGAATCTGCCAGGATTTAGGATCAGACTAGAAGAGATGAAATGATGGGTGATGTTTGTACCTCCCTGTCCCATGCCTCATTGTTTTTAAGTATTACTCCCATCCCCATAGTAATTTTCTCCCATTGCTCTGTATGGACAGGATTTCATTTGATTACAGGAATCTTATTGTATGATGAGACTTTCATTGAAACTGTAATTAATGCAAACACTATTAGTAAAATATCAATTTGTGTTGTGATATACATGTAAATATCAAATATTTCTGTAATGGACATTTTATTGGAACTTTTTCTTTCTTAGTTAATAAGGAAATGGGGGCTTTCTTGGTACTGCTGGACTACAGTTCCCAGTATTCATTTATATCCCAGCTTTCCTCAAGCGTATCCCCTGTGAGGATGAATTGTCACTTCACGGTCACCTCACGGTTAGATTATTGCAACATGGGGCTACCCTTGAAAAGTGTTTGGAGACTACAGTTGGTCCAGACAGCCGTGCGAGCTGTCGTGGGTGCACCTAGGTACACCCACATTACACCAATTCTCCGCGAGCTGCACTGGCTCCCTATTGGTCTCCGGTCACAATTCAAGGTGTCGGTTATTACCTTTAAAGCCCTACATGGCTCAGGGCCAGGGTATCTTCGAGAATGCCTTCTACCGCATAGCTTCCAGCGACCGGTAAGATCCCACAGAGTTGGTCTCCTCCGGGTCCCGTCAGCTAAACAGTGCTGGCTGGTGGGCCCGTGGGGGAGGGCCTTCTCTGTGGCTGCCCCAGCTCTCTGGAACCAGTTACCTCCTGAGGTCCAGACCATCCCCACCCTATTGGCCTTTCGAAAAGCAGTGAAGACCTGGCTTTTCCGGCAGGCCTGTGGCCGTTGATCTTGCTCTTGCGATCCGGCGAGATCCGGCCATGAATGGTGTGAATGAGTTTTAATGTTTTTAATTTTTAAATGTTTTTTTATAATGATTTTAAATGCATTGTGAGCCGCCCTGAGTCTTCGGAGAGGGGCGGCATATAAATTGAATAAATAAATAAATAAATAAAATAAAGGTTTGGTAACATCTAATACCCCACTCCTGTTTTTAAAATGTTGGTGCTTCAGGTTCATCCTAAATGTCAGAGTTTATAATCCAAAATATCAAGAATGCCTAATAAATTATTAAAGTTTATTAGATGTCATTGTGTCAGAAGTCATCTTAAAAGAAATAGAAATTGCTCAGTGATAAAATGGTCTACGGTTTTTGAGTCACTTGAGTAGTTTTAGCCATCTGGCTTAAAAAAATGGCGATGCTGACATTTCAGAATCTTCTTGCCTATGTAGTTTGATATGTTAAAATTATTGCAGGCTGCTTTCTATTGCAGATCGGATAAATCAGTTTTAAAAGGATTACGTAAAATGTACAGATGCAAATTTATTTCTTTTTTTTTAATGTCAAGGTTTTTTTATTTATATATAAGTATTTTGAATACAGTGTATTGTCCGAGCATAACATTTTACAAAAAGGAAAGAAAAAAAAGATAACACATATACTGATAGCAATAATAATAATAATAATAATATAACAAAATAATTCTAACCATATTTATAATTATATTCGCTTATTTATGTTCCTATTATTCCTACTGTTCTTATATATTGGCATGCATATGATTATAAACAACATTCATATTTTACTTAAACATAGCAATACTCTTTCTTCATCTAATTTCTACCTCTTGTCTCTAACTATTGATAAAACCTATTCCACGTTAAATAGTATTCTGTGTCTCCTTTATCTTTTATTTTCAAAGATAATAATTGAAAATGTTGCAAATTTACTTCTTTGCTCTTCACTTTTTATTTTACAGATCTAAGTAAATGAATAACAGGACATATATAGCACCTTTGAGCCAGAAGATGAATCTCTGAAATCATATATTGTTCTCTTTAATGTGACCACATGAAGCTGGATTGTATACAGAGTTATAAGCAGTGGATCCAAACCTAAAAGCCTATTTCATAAAAGACAAATTTTACCAACTGTAACTACTGGGAAAATGATAACATTTAAAAACCAGTTTATAGATCATGTTTAAGGCAGATAAAATATTATAATGCAACATTATGAATAACTTTTTAAAAATACATCTGGAGTGAGGAATTTTCCCTGAATTTTAGCTGTAAACATTTGATTATTCTGAATTATCAATCAGCAACCCATTTTAAAGCAATAATAATAGATAATTGTAAATGATATTTTTAGTGTGTAGATGTGTTGAATTCTTTAAAAAAAAAATTTTAAAAAAATCCAAAAATGATTTTTCATTGCCAGTTTGTAATATATTTTGTAAAGAAACAGAGTGGTACAGTAGACTATCCAATCAAAGTCCCACAAACAGTTGTTTCTGCTGTTGTTGCTCTGGAGTTAGCATAATCAAACTTGATGTTCATAATCAGAAGGAGGTTCAGCCAAACAGATTTATGCCTATTAATATCTAAGATGGGAAACAAGGTTTTGTTTTTCTTTTCTTTTTTTCCCTTTCTTTTTCTTTTTGACAGGTGTAGTTGTTAGTTGAGAAGTCATGTCCGACTCAATGCGACCCCATGGGCAACATTCCTCCAGGCCTTCCTGTCCTCTACCATCCTTTGGAGTCCATTTAGGCTCACACCTTTTGCTTCAGTGATTCCATCCAGCCACCTCGTTCTCTGTTGTCCCATTCCTCTTTTGCCCTCAATCTTTCCCAGCATTAGGCCCTTCTCCAGTGAGTCCTTCCTTCTCATTAGAAGAAATGGGCAAAATATTTGAATTTCAGACAGTATATAGCCTTGCCAGACTCCTTTCCCAATTTTGAACCAATCAGTGATTCCGTGTCCAGTTCTCACTGTTGCTTCTTGACCCGCATATAGGTTTCTCAAGAGACAAATAAGATGGTCTGGTACTCCCATCTCTTTAAGAATTTGCCACAATTTGTTGTGATCCACACAATCATATGAAGCAGAAGTAGATGTTTTTCTGGAACTCCCTAGCTTTCTCCATGATCCAACGTATGTTGGCAATTTGATCTCCAGTTCCTCTGCCTCTTCGAAATCCTGCCTGTACTTCTGGTAGTTCTCGATCCATATACTGCTGGAGCCAAATTTGCAGGCAAATTGAGTGTAGCACTTTTACTGCATCATCTTTTAAGATTTTGAATAGCTCAGCTGGAATACTATCACTTCCACTAGCTTTGTCGTTGCTCAAATTTCCTAAGGCCCATTTGACTTCACATTCTAGGATGTCTTATTATTTTGGGGTGCATGGAGCAAGATGTGGTTCCTCTTGCTGTCTTACCTGATTTACAGCTCTGCATTTAAATATTTTCAGGGAGGGCTTATTTTCGGGGGGAGGCTTCTTTTAGCACATACACTCAAAGGCCCAATTGGGTTTATTTATTTATTTATTTATTATTTATTTATTTATTTATTTATTTATTTATTTATTTATTTATTTATTTATTTATTTAATTCAATTTGTATACTGCCCTTCTCCTAGTGGACTCAGGGCGGTGCACAGCCAGAACTAAAACACATACCAATACAAAATTTAAAATTATTAAAAGAATTACATACTTTGGCCCAAATTTAAAACAATTCGAATTAAAACCCATTGACAGATTAAAAGCTAAAAAGCTAAAAAACTAAAAAAAAAGGGGGGGGGTTTCACGCCAGCCCTACTTGATGGAAAAGAAAAGTTTTCAGGGCACGGCGAAAGACCCGGAGATCCGTTATCCTTCTTATCTCTGGGGGCAAATCGTTCCAGAGGGCAGGAGCTGCCACAGAGAAGGCCCTCCCCCTGGGGGTCGCCAGCCGACATTGCCTGGCTGACGGCACCCTGAGGAGTCCCTCTCTGCGGGAGCGTACTGGTCAGTGGGAGGCTATCGGCCTTATTATTAGGGGATGTCTTATTTTTGGGAAAACAGGGTATATTAAGAATATCATAAAGAAAAAATATAATATATAAAGAAGTAACAGAATAACAGAATTGGAAGGGAACATGGAAGTTTCTTGGTGTAATCCTCTGCTCAAGAAGAAGCATAGAAAAAAAATCATCCACAAATAATAAGAAAAAACACATGTTCAATTAACCCCTTCTAAGAAAATAAAATGGTGAAAAGAAATTAATCATCTGATTCTGGTTTTCCTGATCAAGAAAAGGGCCAAGGAAAGATCCTAGCTGCTTTTCTAAAGGTCTTTAAGATGTGGACCAATGTTAATATTAAAAATGCCTTGTAAACCTTCTTAAAGTTTATTGTATGTTATTGTGTCAATAATTATTTATTAAAAAGGAAAAATTGCTCAGTGATAGAATGGTTTACAATTTTTGTGTCACTTGAATAATTTTAGCCATTTACTAGAAGTAGCATGCTATAGAACCCATCAGTCAAGGAACTTCAACTAAGAGGTTCTAGGAAAAGAGCCTTCATTGCCCTGCCCACACCTAGAAAATCTTGCTGCTGGAGAGGATATATGACCCCACCCTCTAGGCCTTCTGGACTGACCTCAAAACCTGTCTCACACAATTGGCTTGGGACCATGATGGGGGTGCTTTACACTATTGTGTGACCTTTTGTGTGTGGGGAGCTAAAGTGGTTGAATTCCCTTTTTCAGGAAAGAAGGAAATGTGGTAAAAACCAAGTTTTTATAGCTCTTATACACTGGTATAAAAATGAGGTAAGAAGAAAAAGGTAGATCTTGTATCCTTCTGATAAGGAGGCAATATCTTTCTTATTTTCTCTGTTCTTATATCCACTGGGAGGTGATATCATTTTGACTTCCTAGATATTTGTAAAAGTTAAATCCAACCCTAGCTCTCCAGAATCGGGGGGGAGGGGAAGGGGAAACAAACAGGTATCAAAGGGTACAGTCTCCCATGGGATTGCCAATGATTAACTGTATTTGACTGAAGATTGTAAAACTACAGTTTTTTTAAAAAAAAGAAAGATATTGGATATCTACAACGTGTGGTTCCTATACATCATAAATGCAAAATAGATCTGTCAGATTCATAAATGTCATGTATAATAATTTTGCTGATAGCTGCTGCTGCTGAAGACGTTGGACAGATTCTTGAATGCAAGTGGTGTTTTTTTTTCCCTTCGTAAGAATTGAAAGCACTGCCTGAAAAGCCAAAGTATTGTTTTATTTGTTTATGGTAATCATTGCAACACAAAGTTCAAAAATTTCTCGTGGAATCCTCTCTTAGCTCTTGGCAAGATCATATTCTTATTCCCGTAATACTGTCTTCTCCCAGAATCCTTGACAACAAACAAATATAAAATGAGGAAGGGATGGTAGTAGTTGGGAGAAATCCATTGAGATTGCCAAATTGCCGAACTGAGGTTTGGTAGTTCAGACATTGCCTGAAGAGCTATGAAGAGCTGGCTACTCTTGGTTGCTGCTGTTCTTCTCTGGCCAGGCGGCTCTTCTCAAAATGGTAAGTTAAGAAGAAAAGAAATCAAGGGGTTACTAAGGAAAGCAGCTTCTGCTGCGTTCATCAAAGAAGCAATTTCTTTTAGCAAAAGCAAAGAGTTCCATTTTCCACCTGTGGCTTTCTGGAAATTTGTAATGGCAGATTCTTTAAGGATATCATAGACTTACAGTATAATTCTAATCCCCTTCTTAAATGCAAGATTTTTGAGCAACTGATTTGTGTATAGCAAAATACCTTGCATCAGTATTGTAAATTCACACCTGTTGTGAGGGACTTTGCTTCAGTTAATAAAAAAGAGGATAGGATGATAACCAAATGATCACCATGTCTAATAACGCTACTTTATGTTTAATGGTTTATTTTGCTTATAAACAAAAAAGATCCTCAAAAGTTGAAATGAACAGATGTAAAAATGAAATATTTATTTGTTTTATTTATTTATAAAATTTGTAAAATTGTATATATTTATATTATATAAATATAATTTATATATCTACCATATTTCTACCATAATTTAACTAAGTACATGCTGTCAGTACGAATCTACATTTCCCCCCCAATTTTTCTCTCGTCTTCCTTCTAGATGAGGTGATTTTATGAGAGCCTCCATTATGCCTCGGGCTGCCCCTATAGTACATGATACATGCATAAAAACATTGATCATCTAGGAACCATAACCTGTTCCAAGGAGACAAGTCAGAAGTTTGAAATTTTAGAGATGTATTTCAGTTGTGTTTGCATCAGGATACATACAAAAGTAATTAGTATATATCTTAATTCACAGTGATGATATGAAGAAAAAGAGGGAAATATTCACATCTCAAGACATTGAAGCTAAGATTACATTTGCTTATATTCACACTAATTGAACCTTTGAGCAAATAATAATTAAATAAATAATTAATTATTTATCACTGTTTTTGGTTGCCTGACAGTTGCCTGGGCCGGGCTTTCTTCTTTTCCCTTTTTTAATCAATTGATTTATGTTTCTTATGTAGGGGGAAAAGTAAGAAAAGTATTGACCCTGTAAACGTAGATCGCAGAAGGTGTTCCTTTCCCAATAATTGTAAAATTAATAAACCATTTGTACAATAGGTAATGATTGCCATCTCGTATCAAGCTGTTACTTTCAAATTCGATAGCTGAAGGGTTAGAGATATTCTACAATTATTTTCTTCCCTGCTTCTGCCCACCATTGCTGTTTTGAATGAATATTTGTGCTCTCTACACTGTATAAACTCTCTCTCTCCCTCCCTCTCCCTCCCCCCTCTCTCCCCCTCAATATCTCACAATTGTATTCTACTATGCTCTATCTCTAAAAAAGATAAGGGAAGGGAAGGGAAGAACAAGGTGAGAGAATTATAGCCTATAGAATAAATTCTCAGCTGGCACCATTTAAACTAGATAAAAAGAAAGAAACTATAGGTAATAGACATTGAAAAATTAATAGTAAGAAATGGATTTATTTCTCTGGGGAAAGAACTGTTGCCAGCTTTAACATTTTTGAGTCAGATATTGCTGAGGAAGTATATAGGGAAAGATGAGAGGGTGATTACAATTAACAAAAATTTATTGTTGAAAATCTAATATGTACAATATCAGAAAGATTTCTTCAGAACCACCCATGTTTAGCCACGGTAAGTACCAGCAAGGAGGAAATTCCAAAGAAAAACTTACAAAGAAGTTGCTTTGGGGGGGCAAGTTTGCTAGCCCTTCAACCTCTCTCTATCTCCCCATCCACAGAGTTGCTTAGGTTACGCTTCAGCAAGGGAAGGTTACATATTACAGGCAGTCCTTGAGTTATATCTTAATGGAGACTTTCCATCACAGTTATGCAACATGTTACGATCATAAAGTGGATCAGTCATGAGAGTGACTAGATTTTATAAATATGTTTGTGGTGGCCATTAAATGAATTATCACAGTCATTAAGTGAATATGTATTTGTTAAGTATACCAGTGGTTCGCCATTGGTGTGGTTTTGCAGTAAACCAGAAGTAAATGCTTTTTACTTACTTAGGTTTTCAGCAAAACTGTCATAAAACAGGGTCATGTGTATACGGGATGCTTCAATTGGCTGTAAATACAACCCAGTTGCCCAGCACCAATTTAATTTAATTTAATTTAATTTAATTTAATTTAATTTAATTTAATTTAATTTAATTTAATTTAATTTAATTTAATTTAATTTAATTTAATTTAATTTAATTTAATTTAATTTAATTTAATTTAATTTAATTTAATTTAATTTATCGCATTTCTATGCCACCCAACTCCCAAAGGACTCTGGGCGGCTTACAGCAAATATAATGCAAACAAGGAACATAGAAAAATTATTTTAAAACATTATAAAAACATTTTAAAAACATTAAAAGCCCATGCACACAATTCATGGCTGGATCTCGCAAGATTGCAACAGCGAGATCAACAACTCCAGGCCTGCTGGAAAAGCCAGGTCTTCACCACTTTCCAGAAGGCCAATAGGGTGGGGGCAGTCCAGATCTCAGGAGGTAACTGGTTCCAGAGAGCTGGGGCAGCGACAGAGACGGAGTCCCCTGCGGGCCTGCCAGCCAGCACTATTTAGCTGACGGGACCCAAAGGAGACCAACTCTGTGAGATCTTATCAGTCGCTGGGAGCTATGTGGTAGAAGGCAGTCTCGAAGATAGCCTGGCGCTGAGCCATGTAGGGCTTTCAAAGGTAATAACCAACACCTTGAATTGAAACCAACACCAAAGTGCACTCATCTGACTGAAGCAGGGGGTGAGTGTTGACATTTTGAATCTGGATCATAAGCACTCCACAACTAAGTTCCTTGGCATTTCAAATGATCACTAAATTGAGGATTACTTATAGTTAAGTGTCCAGCAAGCATTGGTTTCTTAGTTAAGACAAAAGTGGGAAATATTATTATTATTATTATTATTTATTAGATTTCTATACCGCCCTACTCCCGAAGGACTCAGGGCGGTGCACAGCCAAACAATAAAAACACATACAATACAAAATTTAAAAAATAGAATAAAATCAAATTAAATAATTTTGGCCCCGACAAATTTAAAACCCCAAACTTTTAAAACCAATTTAAAATTGAATATATAAATACTAAAAAATATTTAAAATTTTAAAAATCTTTTATAAAAGAGGGGGAAAATTAGGCCAGGCCGGCCTGGTGAAATAGTAAGGTCTTTAAGGCGCGGCGGAAGGTGCGCAGATCCGGGATCCTCCGTATCTCTGGGGGGAGCTCGTTCCAGATAGTAGGTGCCCCCACAGAGAAGGCTCTCCCCCTGGGGGCCGCCAGTCGGCATTGTTTGGCTGACGGCACCCGGAGGAGCCCCTCTCTATGGGAGCGTACCGGCCGGTGGGAGGCTATTGGTGGTAGTAGGCGGTCCCGCAAGTACCCGGGTCCTAAGCCATGGAGCGCTTTAAAGGTGGTAACCAAAACCTTGAAGCGCACCCGGAAGACCACCGGGAGCCAGTGCAGCTCGCGCAGGAGAGGTGTTACATGGGAACGCCATGTCGCTCCCATTACCACCCGCGCGGCCGCACTCTGCGCCAGTTGGAGCCTCCGGGTGCTCCTCAAGGGGAGCCCCATGTAGAGAGCGTTGCAATAGTCCAGGCGGGAGGTGACAAGGGCATGAGTGACCGTGCGTAAAGAGTCCCGATCCAGAAAGGGACGCAACTGGCGAATCAGGCGAACCTGATGAAAAATCCTCCCGGTCACGGCCGTCAAGTGCTCTTCTAAAGACAGCCGTGAGTCCAGGAGGACGCCCAAGTTGCGAGCCCTCTCCGTGGGGGCCGATGATTCGCCCCCAATAGTCAGTGATGGCGTCAACTGACTATATCGGGACGTCGGAAACCACAGCCACTCAGTCTTGGATGGGTTGAGCCTGAGCCTGTTCCTCCCCATCCAGATCCGTACGGCCTCCAGGCACCGGGACATCACTTCAAGGGCATCGTTGGGGTGATCCGGGGTGGAGATGTACAGCTGGGTGTCGTCAGCGTACTGATGGTACTCCACCCCGAAACCACGGATGATCTCGCCCAGCGGCTTCACATAAATGTTGAACAGGAGAGGCGAGAGGACCGACCCTTGCGGCACCCCACATATGAGGGGCCTCGGGGTCGACCTCTGTCCCCCTGTCAACACAGACTGCGACCGGTCAGAGAGAAAGGAGGAGAACCACCGCAACACAGTGCCTCCCACCCCCAACTCTTCCAACCGGTGCAGCATGATACCATGGTCGATGGTATCAAAAGCCGCTGAGAGATCTAACAGGACCAGGACAGAGGAGCACCCCCTGTCCCGAGCCCTCCAGAGATCATCAACCAACGCGACCAATGCCGTTTCCGTGCTGTACCCGGGCCTGAAGCCCGACTGGAAC
This sequence comes from Pantherophis guttatus, assembly GCF_059756535.1. Lineage (NCBI taxonomy): Eukaryota > Metazoa > Chordata > Lepidosauria > Squamata > Colubridae > Pantherophis > Pantherophis guttatus. The sequence goes on from NC_142065.1 coordinate 94,406,767, forward strand.
GGATCCAGATACGTCGTTTCATCCAGGTGCTGGGGGAGCTGTTGCGTGACCACACTCTCAACAACCTTCGCAACAAAGCGAAGATTGGAGACCGGACGATAATTTACCAACATTGCCGGGTCCAGGGAAGGCTTCTTGAGGAGAGGCCTCACCACCGCCTCTTTCAAGGCGGCGGGAAAGTCACCCTCACTCAGCGAAGCGTTTATAATCCCCTGGAGCCAGCCTCGTGTCACTTCCCGGGAAGCCAGTACTAACCAGGAAGGACACGGGTCCAATAAACAAGTGGTCGCGTTCAGTCTACCCAGAATCCTGTCCACGTCCTCAGGGGTCACAGGATCAAACTCATCCCAGATAACATTCTCAAGACCTGCCCCTGTCTCTCCCCCTGAGACTACCCAGTCGGAGTCCAAATCTTCCCGAATCTGAGTGATTTTGTCATACAGATACTGAACAAAATCCTCGGCTCTACCCTCCAAGGGGTCCTCCCGCGCTTCCTGGTGGAGCAGGGAGCGGGTCACCCTAAAGAGGGCGGCCGGGCGATTATCTGATGACGCAATAAGAGCAGCAAAATAACTACATTTCGCTGCTTTTATCGCCACTAAGTAATTCCTAATGTGGGATCTTACTAGTGTCCGGTCAGATTCAAGAAGACTGGCCCTCCAACTACTCTCTAGGCGTCTTTTCCGGCGCTTCAACTCCCTCAGCTCCTCGGTAAACCAAGGAGCCAATTGAGATCGGCGCCGGGTCAGAGGCCGCAAAGGCACGACCCGATCCAGAGCACCAGCAGCCGCCCTATCCCAGGCGGCCACCAGGTCTCCAGTCGAGGCGTGTGCCAGAACCTCAGGAAATGGCCCAAGCTCCGTCTGGAATCTGTCAGGTTCCATCAGGCGCCTGGGGCGGAACCATCTGACCGGCTCCGCCTCCCTGCGGCGGGGTGCAGCGGTTCGAAAGTCGAGACAAAGGAGAGAGTGATCTGACCATGACAAGGGTTCAGTAACTATATCCCCTATATCAAGATCCCTCAACCACTGTCCAGAGACAAAAACCAGATCCAGCGTGTTTCCCCCTGTGTGGGTAGGGCCATGAATTAACTGGGTCAGGTCCATAGCTGTCATGGAAGCCATGAACTCCCGAGCCATCTCTGACGTCTCACCCACGGACGGCAGGTTGAAATCCCCCATAACCATAAGCTTAGGGGTATCAACCGCCACCGCGGCGATGACGTTGAGTAGCTCGGGCAGGGCTGTTGCCACGTGGCAGGGAGCCAGGTACGTGATCAGCAAACCCATCTGAACCCCATGACCCCATTTCACAAAAAGGGATTCACAGCCGGCCGTCTGAGGAACAGTGGCCTCCCTCGGTCTCAGACCTTCTTTAATGATAACCGCTACCCCCCCGCCCCTCCCCTGTGACCTCGGCTGATGGAATGCTTGGAAACCTGGCGGGCACATTTCAACGAGGGGAACCCCCCCCTCCTGGCCCAACCAGGTCTCCGTAATACCTGCCAGGTCCGCACCCCCCTCCTGAACAAGATCACAGATGAGGGGGGCTTTATTTACTACGGACCTGGCATTGCACAGCATCAGCCGAAGGCCTGGGTCCTGAGGGTCTATGCAACCTGAGGAGCGAGTAGAGCCTTGGGGGCCGGAGCACGCCACCGCTCGTAGACAGCGAGTGCGCACTCCCCTAACACGATATGGCCCCCTGCTCCCGCCATATCTACCCCTCCCACCTACAGTACTGATGTTCAAAAAACTATCCGGACAAGCTCTAACCCCCCCCTTGATCCCGGGTCCTCCATCCCCCACACCACGCTTCACTGCCAGACCCGACCCTCCCCCTTGTGGGTTATCCCCCATACCCACAGCCCGAATTCCAATCTGACCCTCCCCCTCCCTAGGACCCCTTAAAAATTTGACTAAAAATTTTGTTAAAAAACCCCTCAATCCCCTCGTTTTCACATGCCACCTCTCTGGGTCCCAAAACCCTTCCTTGAGGTGGGCCCTCGATAGTGAGGAGGGCCACATCTGCGAGAAGGGGGAATCTCGCAGCGCAAGAAGATCTGCAGTCGTATACATCTCCAAAATGCAGCGATGGAGGCCCAAAGCTCAGACAGGGGACTTCACAAAAGATGTAACACAGCCAATTGTTCATCGATGTGCTGTTGGTGTCTCAACTGTCCTCCCACAACAGCAGGAGGGTCCTAAATTATCTCCTCCAATGGGGGCGACCTCCGGCCCGCCCTCTCACAGCAGAACCCCACGGGGCCGTAGATTGAAAAAGTTCTCCCACAGACAAGAGCCATGATGTAATAGAGGACCCCTCAACAGTTGCATCAGTTTGGCTGACCATGGTCGGAAGAAAGATTTATCAGTCTATCAGTCAGTCTATGAGTCACGCCAGGGGTGAAGATGGAAAATCTTTGGCAAAGTCTTATACTCAAGATCATATTCGAGTAAGTCCCGATGAAAAAGGGAAAGAAGGGAAGGGGAAGAAGGAAGAGGGGAAGAAAAGGGGGGGGGAGAGAGAGGATTCCCTCAATTAGGGCGAATAATAAGCCCATTTAGGCAGACACAGTACCTGGGAGGGGGAGGAGAAAAGGGCTGGTATCTATGTGACGGAAAGCTCCTCCGTCGCCCCCCAGCCCTACATTCCTCAGATAGTTCAGTTCTTCCGGGATAACAAATCCAAACCCCAGCCTCCATTGGATGTCACAGGGGGCCTCCAGGTCCTCTACAGCTGCCAAGATATCCCGGGAGGGGGTCTTTCTTCTCCAGTCCGTTATGCTCCTCTCAGTTTTCACCCTCTAGCAAGGCCCCTTCTCCGGCAATAGGGCCTGAGAACAGCTCCAGTACTTCCATGGGGTGTGCCATGGCCCAGTTTAATGTTGGGGCCGGCCTCACCACCCCCGCTGATATCCACGCCACCATTCCCGGTTTCCAGGGGCCGCTGAGGAAGTTCCTGAGTGGGGCAGATGAAATTTCAACAGGCTGCCACCACTCGCTGCCCCACAGCCATACTTCCCCTTTCACCTTGCTGCTATCGCTGCCCACAAACAAACCACCATAGCACCACTTTCGGCGGCGTTGGAGCAGCGCAGCCAACTTCTTCGCCGGCGCCTCTAGGCATGTCCAGGGGCGAGGGAGATCTCAAAAACCCTCGCCCCCTCCGCTGACTGACCCCCCCGCCGCCAGCAAGCCACATCTCCATATCTCCGTTCTCCGCTCTCTGCTCTCTGCTCGGCTCGGCTCCACTCTCCCTTCTCCTTCTCCTTCCCAGCAGCGCCGCCGATCTCCACTCCCCACTCGGCTCGGCTCTCGGCGGCGTCGGCGGAGTCGGAGCAGCGCGGCCACATTCTCCCTCGCCGCCTCCGACTCCGGGGGCGTCCAGGGGCGAGGAAGATCGCAAAACCCTCGCCCCGAAGCCATCCGACCGAATCAGGGGTCGCTGATGGTCGAGCTCCCCTGCAGCACCCCCTCGAGCCCCAGAAAGTCCTCCATCCAGCCGCAGCACCTCACCTCACGACTGCCATCTTGCGCATGCTTACTAAAATCTTACTAAAATAATTATCTAACTTGGGTTTGTTATCTCCAGTTCATGGGAAGTTCATGAGAGTAAATAGAAAAAGTGAGCTTGTCTAAGCAAATAAGATAATTTTATGTAAATATAATTTCAGCATGTGAAGAACCAGATGAGATTGACTTTGGGGAAATTGTGAGTGCTGAGAAAGCCAAGTATCTGGAAAATGACCGAGTGCAATACAGGTTATGCCAGGCAACCCTGGCTATGTCTTGGAAGGACCTGAATGGATTCAGTGTAAGGGACAAAAATGGACACCTCATCTACCAAAATGCTTGGGTAAGGCATCATGCTTTTTTTTTTTTTACTAGTGTAGACCTGGGAGAAAATGCTGAATTCATCCAGTAGGAGAAGAATTGTAGCTGCCAAATTCTTTGAGAATTTGATTGAATTTGCATCCAGGTTTTCCCTCTGAAGACACAAACTGTGCTGGTGTCATCTTCTTCCATTTGAAAGCTAAAAAAAATTAAACTGTTCCAAACTGTTGAATGAGCAAGCAAAATAGTGGATATAACTAAATGATATTCAATTGGAAGCTTATTCAAGGATGCTGAGTAACTGCGGGATACAGTTACATCTGGTAACAGACTCAGTGGTTAATAAAATAGGAAAGTGAATTCTTTTGCTATGGAATTCAGCCAGCTAGAATGCTGTAGAAGGAAAACTTTTGAGTCTAGTAATTACAATTTATTCAGCACATTTACTCAGTTTCCTCCATGATCTTTCCATCTCTATTAATAATACAAAACTAGATCCCATCATCCTTGTAGCTGGTACAGTTGGGTAAATCATCACATTCTTACATCCTTTGTGCAAAAACTGTCTAGGAAATAACAAAAGCTCAGACAATTCAGCACAGTTTGTCAAGAGGTTATTCAGAGGACAAAATACTTCACTGAAACATTTCTGGCCAGGACTCAGATTTCTTTTATTTGACTGGTGCCTTGGTAGTGACTTTTCCTCCAGTTCCCCAAAGTTATTTCTTATGCTTGTTATGGATATTAGGATGTCATTAATTCAACAAACCCCTTCATGAATCACTGCTGTGTCATGGTAAAGGGGCTTGTAAAGCTCAAAAGCTATGAGCTAAGCCTTGTGGGGTCACCCAAGATGGACAGGTCATAGGAGAGTTCTGCCAAAATGTGGTCTACTTGAGAAGGAAATTGCCACCCACTCTGGTATCCTTGCCAATAAAACCACATGAACAGTACCAAAAGGCTAAACAATATGATGCTGGTAGTTGTGCTCTTCCAGTTGGATTGTGTCCAATATGCTACTGGGGAAGCGAGGAGGGCAATTGCAAGTAGCACAAGAAAGAATGAAGCAGCTGAGCCAAAGCTGAAATGACACTCAGTGGTGGATGTGTCTGGTGGTGAAAAGAAAGTCCAGTGCTGTAAGAACACTATTCCATAGGAATCTGGAATGTAAGATCTATGAATCAAAGTAACATGGATCTGGTTGAACATGAATGGGAAGATTGACAGCAACATCTTGGGAATCAGTGCAATTAAAGTGGATGAGAATGAAATTTTCCAATTTTAATAGAAAAACAATACAGGGATATAATCTCAAAAATGACAAAATGATCTTGGTTAGAATTCAAGGCAAAGCATTCAACATCATAGTAATTTAAATCTATGCCCCAACTACTGATGCTATAGAGCAGGGTGTCAAACTGGATTTCTTTGAGGGTCAGATCAGCATTGTAGTTTTCTGTGGGCCAGCAAGGGAGGGGGGAAGTAGAGGAGAAACCAATTGGCAATTATCTCCCTTCAGAAGATCTACTTTCTTTTCTTTTCTATTTTTTTAGCACCCTGCAGTATCACAAGCCAACAGCTAGCAACAAAAAACTTGTTTGTATTTGGGAGTCAAAGAAAAGCTCGACTTATTCAGAGTAATCATAGCCTGCAATTTCAGTGTAATGAAGGATATGTCATTGTGGTTCCATCAGTCAGAAAGTGTGTTGACGGTTACATGGAGTTGCCTTTATGTATCTCTGGTAAGCATGCTGTCAGTATCATGGATTCTGTCAGTGATTTAATCTTCACTGAACTCTCTCACATCTTGGCTTAGAATTTTACTAGTGTAATCTAATTTTTAAAAAAATCTGAAGCACATCAGATAGGAGAAGGATGTTCTGGCATTTCTCCAAACATACAAATTGTCTCTAAGGTTAAGTCTTAACCGAACTTCAGTTAAGAATTATGTTTCCTTGTAGTTGAAAATATGCATAATATTGGTAGGAATTTGTATCACAAATTGCAAAGGTTGTATCAAAATATGTTGATGTCATATTATTAAAAGAGAGTTTAACTTGGAAAGTATTTGATGGTTAAATTAGCCTATAAATAGAAAGTATACTGTGCTATGCTCACAGAGCTGATGGATTATTTTTATGCTGATCAAGTTGAAGAGTTTAAAATTAAAATATTGGGTGCTTCATGAATTAACAGGTAAATTGTTAACATGTTGTTTAAAGCAAGTGAGACAGCAACATAAAGTTTAAAATATCTACATATGATGGTATGAGAATTACAAATGCAATAGAATATACAATAGAACAGATACAATTACAGATCCAACAGAATGAGCGATAATACAACACTGATATTACTATTCAGTTATTTAATCATATCTATGTGTAATAATTTAAATGAAAGACCTTTACAGTCTTTATTAGAACATGATTATGTGTCAGCCTTGCAAAGTAGATCATAGAGAATGTACCATCAGATGAGCTAATTCTACTGTTAAGGTAGGGTTACTTTAACAGAATCTTGCAATCCAAAAGTACATTCCTTCGCCCTGTGCCTTTTAGAGCCCATGAAACTGGGAGGGTCTCTTCTGAACCGCTTGCCCTGTCTATTCCTGGCATGGACTGAGTTGCCTTTTAAACTGATGGTTCCCTTGGTTGCATTTCTTCCCCTTTTCTCCCAAGGTCATTCCCACATACCATTACTTCATATATTTCTGTAGAGATCTTGGCAGTTATCTGAGTCAACATAAAGCAAAAAGTATTTTAACTTATAGCAAAACAAGAGAGAGAGAGAGAGAGGGAGGGAGAGGGAGAGGGAGGGAGAGAGAGATTGTTCTAATAGGTTGTACCTGATTTTATTTGAAAAGTTGGACAGAATGTATAATAATGTTAAACCAATTTCTTTATAATTATTATTTTAAGGAATGTCAACAGTTTCAGCTTCAATTTCCTGCCCCAAAATTTAACAGTGTCAATATAATCAATTTAATCATATTTTATTGTTAATCAAATTGAATTGAAACATATCAGAAATTTTAAAATACCTTTAAAGTTGAAAATGCTGATATTTCTGATTTATGGGATGAAGACTTGAAATATTTGATAATGGAGTATCAATTTATTTAAGACTTTAAAACATGATAAGTGTTTGTGTTAAGTGTAACTTGAGTTTGAAATGAATTTATGAAAGGATTTTCTTCTGAGCTTAGTGGAACATCTGAAAGACTATTTCAGGACGATTTCTGATTGTAGCTGAAATAGATTTTCTTTGTTGCTGGTGTAAGAAAGGTAAGGGCACATCAATTAATTTGATTTGATCACGGCCAATTTTGGTTTTCTTTTGGAAGAATCTTGTAATAAATCACCTGATCTGCTGGGAGTTTTTTAGTTTTTGTAAGGGTTTTAATTGGAGTATTTTAATTAACTAAAAATAATTTATTATTTTATTGTGCGATTATTTTATTTTTGTGAGCCACCCCGAGTCCTTTGGGCTAAGGGAGGCATATAAATTTGATTAAATAAATAAATAAATAAATAAATAAATAGAAATACTGTATATGCAAATGTTTTCATCATTACACATGTTAAAGATGTGAATGCTATTTTACTATTTTGAATTACATTCTAAAATGAAGGCATCTAATACTTTCTTAGGAACTTGGGGTTATGTCATGCGTAGCCAAGAAAATTTGGAAAACTGCTATTACTTTAAATATCAAGAAGTGGATTAAAAAATGTATAACATCAATTTTTGAAAAGACCATTCTTTTCTGTAAAGAAAAATTGATATTGTAAAATTTTGTCATAGATTCCATAATAATGACAGATTTTGTTTAAATATAATTTGAAATTATATAATACATATAAGGGGTGTGCATGTATTATATAAATTACATACATACATACACACACACACATATAAATTATTTAGATCAGTTTAACCTATTAATTCTTAGAGAAGAAATTCTAAGTTTATTTATTTATTCATCTTCATGCTTTCATATTTGATAGAAAGAGGGCAAAATTGCAGTGGTCCACCAAGAACTGAGAACGGAGACATTACTACTTTATCTGAGAAGCAGTACAGATCTGGCTCTTCAGTAGAATTCAAATGCCAAAGTTATTATGCCATGGAAGGCCAAAAAATATCTTTTTGTGATGATGGGACCTGGACAAAAGTACCCATTTGCCTTGGTAAGCGGAAAAGAAAGTCTTCATCTAATTTTCATGAGCATTTCTAATAATTAAGAATAATTGCTTTCTCTCTCTTATATAAAGAAGATTTAATTGATGTTTCCTGCAGCAGCCCTCCTTTATATACGATTTCAATTCTGTTAACTTGGGTGAAGTAGCTACTAGATGAAAGCTAAATCTAGGTAAATCTTGCAATAAGATAATATGATGCATTTCAATCCCGACAGCCTTCTCAAATAGGATTTGCTTTCTTTTTCACCTCAGATCCCTGTGTGATCCCCAGGACTGAATTGGAAAGCCAGAAAATAGAAGTTAAAGATGGAATAGATGTGCCTGAAAATATAGTTGTTCAACGTGGTCTTTCTATTGAGCTGACCTGTAGAACAGGATATGTCCTGGAAGCAAATTCTTCCCAATCAGCTTTTATAATTCAGTGTGATGGGACACCGCCCGTGATTCCTAAATGCAAAGGTGACTCAAAAAGTTTAATTTTACAATTCTGCTATCACCAATCCAGGGCCAAAACACTTCAGTTTGAGTCTATTTATGATTAGAGCTAAAATAAGCTGCAATTATTTATGTGTTTTACTGGTAATTTTTATCCCATCTTGATGCATTCCCAGCTGGGCTGCACTTTTCTATTCTGAAAAGGCGCATTTGAAATTCTTGGGATGTAATTGAAATAGAACAATGTGAAAACTTTCAGATTGCTGAAGAGGAGTGGTGCAATGAAAGACACATCCATTGGTGGTTTAATGGCCAAGTTAGTGCAAAAACTGCACTCTTCAGATCCTCCCCCAAAGGTCTGTTGTATCATCAATGTAGGGGTAATCTGCACCAGTGGTGGGTTTCTACCGCTTCACCCTGGTTCCACCCACCCAGATTTTATCACGGATGCTCTGTGCATGCGCAGAAGCACCGCACGTGAGTGAAACAAGTTCACAGTTCCGAACCAGTAGGGAAGGTAAGTGAAAACCACTACTTATCTGCATGGCAATATTTTTATATCATTAAAAGATACAGTAATTGCTTTTGCTGATAGTAGACTCCATAGCTGAGCTATTGTTTCCATTTTTAAAGAATTTATAAACTACTAGCTGTACCCGGCCACGTGTTGCTGTGGCCCAGTCTGGTGCTTCCGCTGGGCTGAAAGAGCGAGGCTGAAGTTCCAAACTCTCCATGAACATTTGGTGGGCATGGCCCACTCGACGTCACTCACTTTCATCAGTCACATGACAGCCCCTGAGCCATGCTTACCTACCTGGTGATTAGGGCAGAGAACCGGTTGCTAAAAAACAATGGGAACCACAAAATCCTCCCTCTCTGTCTCCCCCCTTTATCTTTCTATGTCTCTCTCTCTCCCCCGTCTGTATCTCTCTATGTGTCTCTCTCTCTCTCCCTCTCTCTGTATCTCTATGTCTCTCTCTCTCCCCCCTCTCTCTGTATCTCTCTCTGTCTCTTTTTCTGTCCCACCCTCTCTCTCTGTATCTCTGTATGTATCTCTCTCTCCCCCCCGTCTCTCTGTATTTCTCTATGTCTCTCTCTCTCCCTCTTTCTCTGTTTATCTCTGTCTCTGGCCCGGCCTCTTCTGCATCCCCCACCATCACCCTTACCTTTTCAGGCCAGGCCTTCACAGCTCTCTGCACTAGAGCAGAATCTTGGGGGGCCCCTCTGTCCTCCCTACACAGAAGTTCTCTGGGGGCTTAACGGGGAGACACATAGCAGGGAAGAGAAGGGAAGGGAGGGAGGGAAGGGGTGTGGCGGGGGTTGGAGGCTGTTTTGGGGCTTCCCGCCCGAAGGAAGAAAGCGGCAAAGCCAGGAGCCATGTACACCCCACTGGATTCCTGCTGTGCAATTCTCCACCACCACCTGCAAAGGGCAGGGGAATGATTAAATCCCCCCCTCTTCCAGGCGAAATGAAGGAGGGCCGGCCATTCTCCCTCCTGGCCATTTTCACCCCCGAAGCCTCCCCGGAGCCCCTTTTCCGCCAGAGGCCGAAATTTTCATGTAGGCTCCATGAACTGCCAGAGCACCCATCTGGGAATCAAAGGTGGCGCTGGTCAAAGGTGACCCCGAGGCTCCACTTGCCTCCATCTCCTGCTCACCGACTGGATTCGCATAGCGCGGGTTAGCGGCTGGTCTTTCTGACCTCAGGGCCTGTGGTAGCGTTGGGCCAGGCACGATTCGGGCCAGGTGAGGGATGGAGGGTTCCCACTTAGCAGACCCAGGCAGCCTGGTTGCCAGGTGTTCTTTGGAGGGAGCCCCGAGAGCGGCTGGTGAGAGGGATGGGCAGCAGCGGTGGGTGAGGCTAGTTCGCGGGGTGGCCGGGGGAGGGGGAGGTCAGAGCCAGGCTCGGGCAGACTCCGGCCAGCCCTAGAAGTGCTGTGAGGGCTTCCTGGTGGGGAGCCAGCTGCCTACCTGCCGAGCCTGGTGGCAGGATATGGCCCTTGGGCATCTCTGCCTTCCAAATGTGCAGTTTCTTGGAAGCAATATGGAGAGTCTAAATATAAGGAGCAAAAATCTGTTGAGCATAATCAGGGCTTGGAGGCTGCCATATTGGTTTTACGTCCAGCAGATGGCACTGTTTTTCAATGTTTTTCAATGTTTGTCAATATCTTTCAATGTTTTCCAATGTTTCAATGTTTTTCATGTTTTTACCTGTCACAAGTGTGACATGTATATAAAATAGGTATATAAAAACATGCCCGTAGTCGAATGCAACGTTGTGTCAAAATTTGAAAGCAATCGGAGAAGAACTTTAGGAGATGTGCGGTTATGTACAAATGGACATTTACATTTTTATTTATATAGATTACCATACCAAAATCTAAATATCAATACCAACAGAAATTCCAACTCTATTTCTAACAAGACTATAGGGAATTCTTTAATTAGTGGGGGAAAATATTGCTGTGCTTCTAATTTTAGCACTAGCAGATTAGGGGATGTCTAGTGAAAGACAACTCACAATTTTAGTAGCCCAACCTCTCCCAGAACCAGTTATTCCACCACAGGCATTAGAAGAACTTCATGGAGATGTTTCTTTGTTTATTCATGCATGCTATTTCTGTACCATGTTGATTCTTATGGATTCTAGGCAGTTTACAGATATTAAAATAGCAATAAAATAATCAAAAATTTTAAAATTTAAAAATAGAGCCTTGGTAGTACAGTGGTCTAAAGCACCCTGTTATTAAGACCAGCTGCCTGCAATTACTGCAGGTTCGAATCTCGCCAGGCTCAAGGTTGACTCAGCCTTCCATCCTTTCTAAGGTAGGTAAATTGAGGACCCAGTTGTGGGGGCAATAAACTGATTTTGTATAAATATACAAAAGGATGAAGGTTATTGCTTAGCGCATTGTAAGCCGCCCTGAGTCTCCAGAGAAGGGCGGCATATAAATCAATTTTTTAAAAAAAATTCAATAACATAATGACTAAGAATAAATCATAAGAAAAATGCACACATGTAGACCCAAATCTCTGTGGTCCTACACTCACTACTAGCTTCAAGAAAACCAGGAGAGTGACTGCCATTCTCTACTTAGGGCAGCTGTTCCTAAGGAGGGGAGCTGCAAGGAGAAGATGTGATATCACTCCCTGACTAACCTGAAAGCTGGGAACTCTTGCCATCCAGGTTAAACAAACCCTGGTTATCTGGAAAACTCAATGTCATAGATGCCCCATACTCAAGCTATAAACAACTAATCATGACCAGAGGCACATTGGTAGCCACTGCAACTTTTGCAGCAATGATGTAATGTAGCAGATCTAAGAGTATATATTGAGCATACAGATATTGAATTCTAGACCAGTTGATGTTTTGATGGTATCCCTGGGGCAATGCCAGGAGGAGCTAATTAATTGTTTAATTACATGCCAAGAAGGTGGTATCCACTCTCAGAAATCACATAGATTGATAGTCTCCAGGGAATTTGTCCCACTCTATCCTTCAGGTCTTCCAGCAATGCATCCATCATCACCCTAATTGTCCATCTATATTGTTGTTGGTGATCCACTACCTGAGAGTTATCATGATGGATAGATGACTGCTCCTAATTCTGAGCAGAATTTGAACAGAATGGGAAAAGGAACAAGCCCTGCAAGTTCCATCGCAAAGCATTTGAAGGCCTGCTTTCTTTCCCCTGTTATTGTTAACTGAAACTGTAGCTTCAGGCAGGAGTAGAACCACTACAATGTGGAACCCCTAATTTGCAATCTTTGCAGGTGGTTGAAAACACTACTGGGATTGACCGTGGGACTGAATAGCAAGAAGAGAGATATCAAATTGTAGCTTTATATTTCAATTCAAAGCCAAAGTGAAGGGGAAGAATAATTATAGCAACTTGGCGGTTTGCTTCTTGCCGCCGCTAGACGATCCCTTGGGATCGCCGCCCCATTGCCTGTAAAGAGCCGCCTTTACAACTGAAAGGCGGCTCAAAAAAACTCCATTTCCATGTGGAAATGGAGATAGAGCTGGCAGGGGCAGGTAGAGCTCTCTGCCTAGCCCTAAAAGTTTTTTTTTTACTTTTGGGGACGAAGCAGATGATGCTCCCTATTTCCCTTGCTGTCGCTCCGGGCTTTGGGAGACCTCTGCTTATGCAGAGCTAGGCGACAAGATCAAGCCTACAAAACTAACAGAACAATTAAAAAGGATATGAGCTGGACCTGTGACCCTGAATCGCAAGTATTTCATCTATTTTATAACAATGATTGAAGAAGGAAATGGAAAAGGAGAAAAGGAATTTTTAAAAATGTCGACTGCCGAGGCTTGAGAAGGGGCTGAAAGGGAGAGTCCTTCCGTTCTCTATTAAAATACAAAGTAGCGGAATAAATACTTCTGGCTACAATTGAAGAAGCTCTACTTTTGTGTTTTGTTTTTCCTGGAGATCTGATATTGATCTTGGTTGGAAAGAAGTTTTTTTTTTCTTCTCTGCCTCTCTTTTCTTTTTTTTAAAATAGTTTGTCTGTGTGGAAATATGGCATTAAAGCTTGCAAAGACGGACAAACAAGCAGGGGGGGGATTCCCCCATTAATAAATTACGTGAACAAGTTCTAAATCTCCAGTCTCAGAAAACTGATTTTAATATAATTGAATTTCTCTTGGAGGAGATTGTAAGAAGGGATGAGATTGTGAATCAGAACTTTAAAAAATTTAAGCAGGAAATTAAGGAATTAGTGCAATCAAAGTTTGATATTTTGGACCAAAAGATCATAAAAGTGGCTAATGGTTTTGCAGAATTTATGATCAAGTTGGATGCAAATACTAACTTATTAGAGTCTAAAGTGGAAGAAATTGAGGACAATTTGGATAATAGAATACAAAAAATTGAAAATGATTTGACAAACACTCAAGAAAATAGCTCAGAAGAAAATCCTAAAATGGAGGCTGATCAAAAGACTTGTAATGCAGAAAACATACAACAACGGATTGAAAGAGAAGTTTTAATGATGCAATATAATTTTACTGAATATGCAATTAGACTCAGAGGACTGCAGGAAAATGACAGAGATGATTTAAGGAAAATATCTTCTGAAATTCTGGCTGGGATTTTAAAGGTTCAACCTGAGGAAGTATTTTGTAGGATTGACAGAGTTTATAGAATAAATTCCTGGATTGCAAAGCAAAGGCAATTGCCTAGAGATGTGGTGATTTATTTTACAGATAAAGATATAAGAAATAATATTGTGCAAAATTCTTTCAATTCTACTTTGCAATTGTTTGGAAGAAAGATTTGGATTTACAAAGAGCTCCCGCCTAAGATGTTATTGGAAAGGAAGAAATTTGGTTTTCTGGTGACTGAGCTAAAAAAAAGAAAAATTCTATTCAGGTGGGACGCTCCAGTTGGTATAATATTGAGATATCAAGGAGAAAGATACCAACTAAATACTGTTGAAAAAGTGGAAGAATTTTATCAAAAAATCTTGAAAATGAATTTAACATCTTTAGGCACAATACAGGATAAGCAGAAGGAATTGGAAATAAAGGCAAAACATCGAATTATAGAGGCTGCTGTGGATAAATTGCTTTTGGATTCTTCAGACACCTCAGCTGGACTATCTACAAATACGAGAGAAGTGGCATCGGACTCCAACGTGATGATTCATCAAGTCATAGACAAGTATGGAAACCAATTAGCTGATACACAATTGATAAAAAAGAAATATGAGACACAAAGGCAAAACCAGCAAGATCAAGTTATAAAGCAGAATGAAAACCGACCAGTTGATATACAATTTGCAGAAAGGAAACCAGGATGGAGATTAAACCCACAAAAAGAAAAGAAAAAAAGAAATAGGTCTCATAAAAATAGAAATTTCTAAATTAAGCAACAGTGAAGCCAGTTATTTTAAAAAATGAATGAATATGTGAAAAGACAGTGGAGGCGAAGTATTGGTTAATATGATCCTGAGGACAGTGACAGACCTCTGCAATGCCGTAATTTTGGGATGTGAAAAGAGCCTTAAACTGTTGGATTTGAATTATCTATTTTGGATTTCTTTCTTTTATCGATAAATATATTATAATTATCTTGAGCTATAAGGCAAGAGAGCTACGCTGGGGCATGCAGAAGATCTGGTTGTTACCCATTAGGATGATGGGAATTAATAATCCTGATGAAAGCCACAATTACAACTATATGGAATATAATCATAATGTCACTCGGGTGGTTGTTTTTTTTCTTTTATATATAAATGAGGATATTCATTACTGATGGGGGCAGATGATGACTGAAGATTTTGAACAAACTGTTGCACCAGGATGCTATGTTACCCTATTATGGATGATGGACTCAACAATCCAGTGGAAAGACATCAAAGAAGATATTATATGGATTATAAATTTAAAGTCATTGACTTTTTTTTTTATATAATGGAATATATATATATATATATATTTATATAATGGAAAATATATATATATTTAGCAAAGTGGGCAGTGGATTAAAGATATTAAGAATTGTTGTGCATGGCAACTTTGTATGAAGTGGGTGGAAGTAGGTTAGTTTATTGATTGTTTAGTCTAAGAAAAGGGATGTTTAAGTGATATATTTAGGGGAGTGGAGCAAATGGATAGAGTTGAATAAATGTTAAATTAGGACTTATGGGGTAGGCTGCTTAGAAATGTTATATTAATATACATAAAAGACTAAATGTTAAAGTAGGATTTATTATATAGTTTTAAAGTGGAAGGTTGTTTTGAAATGTTGTATTAATATATAGATATAAGTATGGAGGAGGAGAAAAAGGGCAGATTATTGCTAAATTGGGAGTTACAATAATATTATAAGTTATAAATTAGAAGTTATACAATGTTACAGTAGAATGTTATTTTGAAATGTATGGTAAAAGGGGGAAGTAACAATATTAATAATATTATTAGTAAGTAAGGGTCAGTATTTAGAGGAGGGAGTAAGGGGATGGTAAAATATTATATAATCTGTTATGAATTGGGTTTTTGTTGTGAAGAAGTCACAGGGGGGATGGGTGGTGAGGGGGGGTTAGGGTGGAGGGGGGGAGAAAAATGGGGGAAAATTTGTATTCAAAAACTTTTTCAATAAAAAAAAAATTATAGCAACTTGCTAAATTTATTTACAATCTTCCAAATAAATAGTAGCCAAGGGCCACTAAAACTATTTTAAATCAAGTAGTCACACTACATTTTAGATACTAATTTGCAGTTTTAAATTAGTTAATGCCCATCAGTATGCATGACTGCTAATGAAAATGGTCTCATTGGATATTTTAAAAATAATAATGATACTGGGGTTTTTTTTGATAATAGAAATCAATGCCCATAATCTGATATGAGTGCATATTTCTTTTTTCAATATAAGATATGATTTATTTTCTTTAGAAATTACATGCAATTCTCCAAGAATATCAAATGGTTCTTTCCGACCTCAAAGAACTTTATACCATGATGGGGATCTAATTCGAATTCTGTGTGACAGTGGATTTACTTTTGAACCTGATAATGGAGAAAAGGTAATTGAGTGCACGAGAAACGGATGGTCACCTTCACCAAAATGTGTCAGTAAGTAGAACTTCCATGTATTGCTAAGACTTAAAGAAGGGCTAAGATATTTAACTCTGTGGAAGTGTACTTTTTAACATTATTTCATATAATTTTCCAATTATTTTTGCCCAAGGGATTTATCTCACCCAGAACATTTTGGTAGATTTTACACTTTTATTTATTTATTTGTCAAGCACATATTAGATAGCATATATAAGTATAAACCTGATTATGAATACATGAAATGAATATGAATAAAAGTGGGCATTAGGACAGGGTCAGTAGGCACGTTGGTGCGCTTATGCACGCCTCTTACAGACCTCTTAGGAATGGGGTGAGGCCAACAGTAGAGGGTCTAAGGTTAAAGTTTTGGGGGTGTGGGGATGAAACCACAGAGTCAGGTAGTGCATTCCAGGAATTGACCACTCTGCTGCTGAAGTCGTATTTTCTGCAATTGAGTTTGGAGGGATTTACTTTAAGTTTGTATCTGTTGTGTGCTCATGTATTGTGGTTGAAGCTGAAGTAGTCATTGATACAATATCATTTCATTCACCTTAAAAAGATTCTTTCTTTTGAAATACATGTGGGATGTATGCAACAAAATGTGTTTCAACAAAATGTGGATCAGTGTTTATTAACTGCATGCAAATGTTGGGAGTCCCTTGGCATCGCCCCGAATTGGTAGCATCCTAGGGGACAATTGAACACTGTCATTTGTCTCCCTCTTTAATCCTCACTTGGTAGTATGCCTCCCTCAAGTCCAGTTTAGTGAAGATTTTCCCCCTTGCTAAATAACCTACCATGTTTTCCCCAAAATAAGGCTCGGTCTTATTTTCTTTTCGGTCCCAAAATAACCACCAGGTTTTATTTTCAGGAGATGTTTCACCCCCTTTCCTTAGGACCACTGCAGCCACACTTCCCACACCCTGACACCTGTCACACCACTGTAAAATGCCACAAGGCTCATAATGCCGCTGCTGCCACTTATGGCAGGATGTCACATGGCTCATCATGCTGGTTCTGCCACTCACGGCAGAAGGCTGCGTAGTGTGTTGTGTTGTTGTATGCATGACCATAATGAGACTCGCGGAATTCTGCCATGAGCAGCAGCACCAGCAGGACGACCAGCGAGCAGCTGCAGAAGAAGTTGGACAGTGGCATGACAGGTGTCAGGGCATGGGAAACCTGGTTGCAATGGTACTAAAGTAAGTGGTTATGGAGTGCATGGAGAAGCTCCACCCCCCCACCCCTGCCATAGCTTGATTTTTACTCCTACGCCTTGCTCTACCTCGTACAACCAGATAGTAGGTGTTGCTTAATTAGGGCTTATTTTTGGGATTTGATTTATATTAGGCATAGATGTGAAAATCGGGCTGGGGCTTGTTTTCAGGGTAGGTTGTATTTTCAGGGACACATGTCTCTGAAAATTAGGGGGAGACACATAAGCAGTTCAGCCCCCTGTAATCTACATGAAACCTAAGGGACCCTTCTTTCTCTTCCTTGAAGAGTAGCGGGGCAGCCATTCTTGATTTCACTGGCTGAATGAACCCCCATTCCAGCTTCTTATCTATAAATGCTTGAAACGCATCTATCTCTTTGGGGGTCATCAAGTACATCTTTGGCTTGGACAGTTTAGCTCCCGGTATGACCTCTACTGCACAGTCAGTGGGTTGATGAGGTGGGAGCACATCTGACTCTATCTCACTAAAAACCTCAGCCAAGTCACAATATTCTGCCATAATTAGCAGTTCTTACCCATCTCCTCTTCTTAGTATATTCGCAGGTTCTGCTTTTACTTTCCTAACTTCAGGTGCAGGGCTGGTCCTCTGCACTTTCCATGGCCCTTGCCAATTAGAAGCTTTTTTCTGCATCCCCCACCTATCTTTGTCCCAATCCACAGAAGGGTTCCACTTTTGCCACCATGCCAGGCCTAGGACCACGGCCTCAGTCATAGCCAGGGATTAAAATAAATTAAATAGTCTCCACGTAGTTCCCTGCCTTGAACTTCACTGGCTCAGTTAGGCAGGTAGCTGGCACACCACCTGTTATAGATTTCTCCAATTGGGAAAATATTATGGGTCACTTCAGCTCCCTCAGTCTCAGTCCAAGTCTCTACACCACCTGGGGGCTGACCACACACCTGGGACAAATCACACCTGACCAACTCACCATGGGGCAAATCTCTGCAGGGCAAGAATCACACTAACATCAAACAAATGGTGGAATAGAATAATTAAAGAAAGGATGCAAATGGAGGGACAAAATGAAATGTGAATGACAAAAATTAAAATTATTTTTAAAATTATTTTAAATAATTAAATTGAATTGTTGAATTATCCTGCAGTGAGTTAACCTGCAGGAAGTTGGCCATAGTGAGTTTGCTGCATCAAGTTTTATTTTTTATTTTTATTTTATTTATTTTGTCAAGCACATATTAGATAACAGATATAGATATAAACATGGTTACTAATACATGAAATGGTTACAAATAAAAGGGGGACATTAGGACAGGGACGGTAGGCACATTGGTGCGCTTATGCAGGCCCCTTTTGTTGTCCCGTTCTGTAGATAAAGAGCTACTCCTTTTCCTCCAACAGCTTCCCAATCTCACAGAATAATAAAAGTGCTGGATAAAGTCATTTCCTTCCTCACAAATTCCTCTCTTGTTACCTCTCTAAGCTCTGACAGTCTTGTGTGACTGGTAGGTTTGGCAGAAGAATTGGGAGCTTTATATTAGGGTTCATTGGAACTCAGTAGAACAAGAAAATAAAGAATGTCATGATTATGAACAGAACAGAACAGAACATCAATTGATTAGTCTTGTGACCTTATCAATAAGATAAAAGAAAAATAAAACACATAATCTGGTTCCAGGATAAAATAGATTCCCTCTGTGTGTAATGGGAAGTTCTCAAATGTGTTTAAAAAAAAGACTTCATTTTGAACAGCATGTTGGCAACAGTAGGATATTTGAAAAAAAGAAAAGAAAAGAGGGATGCGTTTAGAGTTTCTCCTGGATGGGAGCCATTTGATCTTTTTCAAATCAATCAATTGCCTTTTGCAGTATAGAATCTGATTGAGAAATGGCTGCATTTCTGGATGCCCATTGTCATCTATCTTGGTATTCTTTGATTGCCTTTGAGGTAGTCCAGGTCAGGAAACTAACTCCACCAATTTGACTGGATCTTTATTGATATAGGCCAGTAATGGCTAACCATTTTGCCATCGTGTGCCGGGGGGGGGCGGGGGAGGTTCACACCCACACGTGTCCTCACCTGTAATTCTATGCACCCCGCCCTGCACATTCGCACGCAACCCCCTCTTCCACCCCCGCTTCTGGCACGTGATGGCCCGGTAGGCCCGTTTTTCTTTCTCACCTGGCATCTCACCTCTCTATGCATCTGGGGAGGGCGAAAACAGCCTTCCCCACCCCCTCGGAGATCAAATTACTCTTTACATTGTGTGGGCAAAGAAGGCTAGACTAAAATAACCAATGGAAGCATTATTGGAACTGATCAACATGTGAACAATGTTGTGACTTTAGCTGGCCTAATGTTGATGATATATTTTGTCATAATTTATTTTTGGCCTATATTCTATCTCTCTTGAATCATTTCAGAAAATTGAAGTCTTGTATCCTCTATCCATTTAGATGCAATGTGTCCCACACCCCCTATAGTTGAAAATGCTGAAATTATTGAAGATACAATGAAGAAGTACCTGAATGGCGAGAAAATAAATTATCAGTGTAATGATGGTTTTGATATACATGGATCAGCTGCTGTAACATGTAGACAAAATAACTGGTCACACTTGCCAAGATGTGTAGGTAGGAATGTATGGTCTATATATGTTTTTGCTGAGATTCACAAAATTCACATGGAGAGTACATTTTTTAAAAAAATCAGAAATTAAATATTATTAATCTGAACCATTCATCCAAGATGAGCTGATCCTGTGTTGTTGCTCTTAATTTTCCTGTTTGACAAATAGATAAGCCTGTGGACATTTTGATACACTCATAATTTTTCCACCCATCCCCAATTGCCCAACTTCCAACCCACAGTCCAGCATTCCCCCTCAGGTGGCCTGCAAAAAGGAGCAAAATATAGCCTTTAACTAGTCAGGAAAAAAAAATAAGTTACAACTTAATTGCAGGACTATTCTTCAGAATAATTAGAAAGGATGGGGAGACACTTGCCAATGGTAACTGGTATCTTGAGCTCTAGAGGGTAGAGACACTGAGAGCTGGGAGACAGGATGAAGCTGAACTTCCTCCAATTTGAAATGTTTTCTTTTCTGTTCAAGAAGAAATGCAGCTCAATACCCGTGGTAATATTTCCTCTGCTTCAGCATTTCCTAATCGGAGGGTGAGAGTGTCAGCCTAGATATCCAGTCTATGTGAGGTCATGGAAACACAGCATGAGGGACAGATTTTAGATTAGTACAATGTTTGTGTCTGGAAATATCACCTGTGGTTGACTTGCCTACCTTGAATGATCAAGTTTGACTGCATATTTATTTTTCCTCCGCTTCTACCCCATCACAATCTAGAGACTGTTAGCTGCTTATATAGAGTATAAAAACCAAATATAACATCCTCAGTATAATCAACTGTAAAAATAGTAAAGCAACAGAACGGACTAAGCAACCTTTATATTAATCTGTTCTCTCTCATCCAGATCTGATGGTTTCCAAACATCAGCAAAGGATATTGAGACTATCTTCCTCACTGCCTAGAGTAGAGGATCACATTTTTTTTTATTTATTTATTTTATGTATTTATTTATTTTGTAAAGCATATATTAAATAACAGATACAAGTATAAACATGATTACAAATACATGAAATGGATAAGAATAAATGGGGACATTAGGACAGGGATGGTAGGCACATTGGTGCGCTTATGCAAACCCCTTACAGACCTCTTAGGAATGGGGTGAGGTCAACAGTAGACAGTCTATTTGCATCCATTGCTTTGATATCCAGCTTCATGACAGACTGATTGGAAGGGAAAAGGCCAGAATAGTTCATCATGCAGGGGTTCACTAGATAGCTTCTTTTCTGCATGTAGTTCATAGAAGGATTTAAATTTCTTGCAGGATAATCTAGTTATTTATTTATTTACACAAACACAACACTGCCATTAATCTGTGGCTGATCAGATATAATGACAGTATTGATTGAAAGCACCCGGTTTCATTTCTTCAAGAGCAGTAGAAACAGGTGCTGTAGGAGGAAGAGGAGCTTCCTCTGTCTGTAGCCTCACACTCTCCTCACCTCAAAGGGAAGCACCCTCAAGCCTGTAGCATCACCCTTGTATTTTCTGTGCTATAGGATGTGAGTTGACAGTTTTGGTTTCATCATCATCATCATCATCATCATCATCATCATCATCATCATCATCATCATCATCACAACAACTTTATTGTCATTGTACGTGTATACACAGTATACCCATACAACGAAATTCACTTAACACCCAAAGACCATGTCCAACACACATAATAATCTCCAAACACACTCCCACCCACCACAATTCCCCATCCCTAAACCACCCAAACATCCACACAACAGACCAAGTAATGCTGTCCAACAGCTCACTGATGGTGGCCCTTTAGTTCATTGTTGAGTGCAATTATAGCTCTGGGATTAAAAACTATTCAGAAGACGTGTGGTCTGATTTTAATTGTTCTATATCTTCTGTCAGAAGGCAACAGTCCAAAAAGATTGTAAGCAGGATGGGAAGAGTCTCTGAGAATGTTATGCAACTTCCTCAAACAGCAAGATTCAAAGATGTCATCCAGGGCTGGTAGCTGCAGCCCGATGATATTCTGGGCAATTTTAATGATTCTCTGTAGGGCTTTTTTGTCCGCTACAGAGCTGCTCCCATACCATGCAAGAATATCGTATGTCAGGACACTCTCAATGGTGCTGCGATAGTAGGACAGAAGTAGATGCTGAGATAGATTTATCTTCCTGAGCATTTTTAGGAAGTACAGCCTCTTCGGTGTCTTCTTCACAAGCTTGTTAACATTCATAGTCCATGAGAGGTCCTTCGAGATATAAGTGCCCAGAAATTTAAAATTACCATCCCTCTCTACCTCCTCACCATTTATGTACAATGGTAAATGTACATCTCTCTTCCTCCTGAAGTCAATTATAAGTTCTTTAGTTTTTTTGGTGTTAAGTGTAAGATTATTTTCTTTATACCACAATGTCAGCCCTTGTATTTCCTTTCTGTAAACAGACTCATTGTTCTTATTAATGAGCCCCACCACTGTTGTGTCATTCACAAATTTAATAATTGTGTTGGTGTTATACAATGGGGTGCAGTCATGTGTGTACAAGGAATAAAGGAAAGGGTTTAGCATACAATCCTGGGGAGCTCCTGTGCTTAGTATCAGAGTAGAGGAATGGTGAGATCCCATCCTTACTGACTGTGGCCTATCTGTCAGAAAATCCTTTATCCACAAACAAATCCTCTGATTTATACCCAAATTGGACATTTTAAGAAACAACCTGTTGGGTAAAATGGTGTTAAAGGCAGAGCTATAATCCACAAATAACAGCCTCGCATATGTCTCCTGTTGTTCCAAATGATTCAGTACAGTATGGACAACAATAGACTTAGAAGCGGGAGCATGTTTTCAGACATTTGCTTTGGGAAAACCAAGTGCATTTTATTTGAATGGGACAATTTTTTATTTAAATTTTAGATGTAAGATGTTCTTCTCCCCATCGAATTCAAAATGGTCAGATTATTGGTGAAATAAAGGCAAAGTATTTGCCCCGGGAGAAGGTGCAGTATCGATGCTACACAGGTTATGCTCTTCTTGGATCTCCTTTCATTACATGTTCGAAGAATGGTTGGACAGAAATACCACGTTGTACAGGTATTTATGTGCAGATCTTCACTATGTAGAAATGAAGATAGAATTGGAAATGAATTTGCTTTTACTTCACTGTCTCTTTCATGTTATTTTGAAAAGGTTCTATCAGGCTTTTTCAATATTTTATTGCTAGAATTGTAAAATTTAATGTCCCTGTTGAACTGTGAAAGTACAATATATTTTCATTAACATTGTCCCTCTTCTACAAAAATTTGAATTTCTACTTATATAAATCTATTCAGTTCATTTCATAGCTAGAAGTCTTTTCTCATTTGAAAGAGTATGTGACTTTTGGAGCACAAACATGGATTTCTATTTCAAAATTAGCCTTTCCTTCTCAGTCCTATGATGTCATAGAACATAAAACTGGTTGTTATTTAAAAAATCTCATATATATTACATATATTACTTATGTTAACTTCTCCATCCGTTTTCACACTTATAGTCATCATTCTACCAAGATATGTAGATTGACCCATTTGCTTAATTTCTCCATTTATTAAAAATTTTGTATTCTCCTTTCCCTTTCAAATTTAATCATTTGAGGGTTTCCTACATTGCTCCTCATTACACCATTCACATGACTAACATTCACTCAAATCATTTACATTCTCAGCCAACATAGTGACTTCACCCATAAATGAAATTATGTTCACATTCATGTCCCCAACCAATGCAGGCCTCCTTATAAGGGCTTATTATACTTTTATAAAGGAATATATAATTATTACCCAACACCGTGTGTGTGTCTCACATATCCATGTCTAACGTCCTGCTTAGTTAAATGCTCCCTTGATTGTCATGCTTGCTTTCTCTCTAATACCTCTATTATCATATTCAGCAACCAACTTTCAACTCTACACAAAATCTTCCATAATTTCAAGCCAATTTTCCATTATTTCATAATTCACTTATTTTCCTCCAGGGTACCAAGGCCTAGTCAAATACTGTAACCACTTATCATTGAAAGCACATTTTAAAATTTCTCCTGATGTAGCATCAAATTTGCCCATCCCTACCATTTTTCATCATTTACTGCCTTTTTCTGACTTTTCTTTTGATGCTAATATCAGTAGCATTCAGTTCCATACCTTTCAATTCCATCCTTCAACTTATCCCTATTATTTGCATTATAACTTATATAATGGGAAGGAGGACTTGGGCGATCATCTTCAGGGCCATGTGGAGGAATTTGTGAAATATCTGATGGGAAAAGATGCTTGTATCTATTCTCAGTAGGAGACCAAACATAGAGCAGGTCCATGAGAGATTCCCAGGGAATGGGCTTACACAGGTATCTGGGAACAGGTTGATTCTGTTAGATCTGAAGAAGTGGACAGGGTCCTTAGAGCTGTCAGTGCAAGTGCCTGCCTATTAGATTCATATCCCTCCTAACTGGTGAAAACCTCCAGTGGTGATCAATGCATCACTGCAGAAGGGGGCATCCCTGGGATCTTTTAAGGAGACATTAGTCTGTTCCCTCCTTAGATGCTGTGGGTGACTGGATGGGGGACAATAGGCTTGAACCCTGGTAAGACTATGTTGCTATGGCTTGGAGCTTGGGATCTGGGAATTTAAAATCTTCAGTTCTGGATGAGGTTGGGGGTTACAACCTGTGGGTTCTTGTAGACTTACAATGCCTGCTCAACGGCACATGTAACATTTCTGTTACATGAGTTGCACTAGTTGCTGGTTTGCTTCCAGGTCCAATTTAATATGTTAGTTATCATCTTTAAAGGCCTTCATGGCACAGGGGACTATGTCACCCCAATGGGATTGACCCACCCCACTCACTCTGGCAAAAGGAACATGCTGCAAACCTCCTCAGTCAAGGAACTTTGCTAGCAGGACCTGGTAAATGATTTTTCTCTGCCCTGCCTCCACAATCTGGAAAATCTTGCTGTTGGATGTGAGATACGCCCTCACCCTCTAGGCCTTCTGGATTTGCCTCAAGACCTCGGTCAGCCAATTGACTTGGGGCCATGATGGAGCTCTTTACACTGGAAGTGACTGGTGAACTAAGAAAGAAGGTTCTACCACTGTGATGCTTATGTACTAGTTCCTAGTTTTAATCAATCTCTATTAATTTTAATGTTTATAATTTTTTAATGTTTTTTCTATTCTTGCTTTTATTGTGTTGCAAGCCTCCCATCACTTCAATACTGAGATGGATAGCACAACATCCAGTACAACTACACAATTGATTTGTGCAGAGTTTGAACAGTTATTAATGGAAAATGGGTAATAAAAATAAGAACACCTTGTGGGGAGATGCCGTTTGTCCGAAAGCAATTGCTATTTGTTTAAATACAGATCTGACTTTAGGTATTAAGAAAGTAATGACTATATTTTCTGAAGTTGAAAGACAACACTAGGGACAACAGTAGTAATCATTTTCTGCCTATCAATTGACTAAGCTGTATGATATTGTTACTTTTTAAAAATAAGAATTAGTATAATTTTGAAATGACTATGTTTCTTATGAATTTTGAAATGAATATGTTTCTTATGAATATGTTTAAAATGTGTCTCTGTGTGTGAATACACTATAATATTTGTAATCATGAGGACTCTTGCTCAATAGATTCTGTATCTTTTATAGATATTCCGGGAAAATGTGGACGTCCACCTTATGTGGAGAATGGAGACATTGTGGACCCACCCAAGCTAATCTATTTACATTCTGAAAGTGTAATTTATCAGTGCCAAAATTATTATACAATGCAAGGTTCTCCAAGAGTGACTTGTCAAAATGGTCGTTGGTCACAAACACCAACATGTAGAGGTATAAGTAATATCTTTAATTCTTTATAGATTTAATCTTTATAGAGAAATATTTTATTTTGGGAATGGAATAAATTTCACACATCAGACATGTTATGTCAGTATGTTAGTGCCAGAAAATATTTTACTTCCTTGTAATTGAATAAAAGTAGTAGTATTATGAACCAAGATAAAGTAACTTTCTCAGGGAGAAACTGCTTCATAATGGAGAATTGTACAAGATCTTTTGCCATGTACAAATGTTGTCCTCATTTTGTGAAACCCTCCTGGTGAAATTCTGCTTCCCCTAAGCTATATTTCATAACAGACATCTTTTTAGTCAGTGGCATTATTGATAAAATTCAGATTTTAGTTTACTTGAGTTCAGTAAGTAGATTTTATTTTTCTTAGTATTTCACAGATCAGAACACTGGGCCCTCCATTATCATCATCATGCCATCAATCAGTCAATCAATCATTCCTTGAACAAAAATTACAAAAAGTCATGTTTCCCAACAATCCACTAGGGCTCTTTTTGAATGATAGTATAAGTTGAATCTCTAGGGAACTAACATTATTATTTTTTAAATAGGCTAAGTATGGATGAAGACTCTGTTGACTTAATCACATCTACCCTATTTAGTCAATGTTGAAAAAGAAGATATGAGGTGACATTGTAAGAGAAGTTGCCTGAACCTGGTCTTCTCCTAATCCAGATATTCAGTATGAGGAAATTTGGAAGATGGGGACTAAAATGTTTTTCTTCTTCCTTCTACACATGTAACATTGTCTTGCTTAAAAGAGTTTTAGTTCATAACTGATAATTAGTTCATCAGAGACAAAATAAAATAAAGGGGGGGGGGGAAATCCATTTACATAGATCTCTAATCATTTTAGCCTATTGCAACATAGAATTTCTAACCTAAATTTTAATTGCTTTATCAAATGAATTCCTCAGTGTAAAACTTTCTATTTGTCATCTGATCTGTGTCCTTTTTCAGCTGCTTGTTCAACAAGTCAAGAAGATCTGAGAGAACACAACATAAGGCTGAAGTGGGCCAACGGGGATAAAATATATTCTGAGGATGGAAATCTAGTGGAATTTATATGCTTAAGAAACTACATACCACATCCAGATACCAGATCATTCAGAGTTAATTGTGTGGATGGGAAAATTAACTATCCGCGTTGCATTCCTGTATGTATATTTTCAGAAAAATACTTTAATTCACCAATATTAACATTTCTTTAGCTTGTCTATATCTATATACCTATATATCTATATCTATGCATTAAAAAAATCACTTGAAATATTTAAAAGACCTAGGTCTGGCAGCTAAATTTGTCGATGTAATGTTTTCTAAGGTAACTTGGTCTTCTGCATTTCTTCTAAATCAGAACACTTCTTAACAGACTTGATTTAAACATTGATCATTGATAGACAGACTTGAACATTGGGTGCTATCTAACAAAACGAAATTCCATGGTGAAAAAAGTAAGATTCTACATTTAAGCAAGAAAAACAAAATGCACAGCCATAGTGTAGGTGGTACCTTGCTCAATAGTAGTAATTGTGAGAGGGCTCTTGGAGACAATAATTTAAATATGAGCCAGCAGTGTGCTGCAGCTGCCAAAAAAAAGTCAACACAGTTCTAGACTGTATAAACAGAGGGATAGAATCAAGATCACGTGAAATGTTAATACCAGTTTATAATGTCTTGGTAAGGCCACACTTGGAATACTGCAAACAGTTTTGTTTGCCATGATGTAAAAAAGATGTTGAGATGCCAGAAAGAGTGCAGAGAAGAGCAATAAAGATGATTTGGGGACTGGAGACTAAAACATATAAAGAAGGGATGCTGGAATTGGGTATGTCTAGTTTAATGAAAAGAAGGGCTGGGGTGACATGATAGCAGTGTTCCAATATGTCAGGGAATGCCACAAAGAAGAGGGAGTCAAGCTATTCTCCAATGCAACTGAGGGCAGGACAAGAAGCAATGGTTGGAAACTAATCAAGGAGAGAAGCAACCTAGAATTAAGGAGAAATTTCCTGACAGTTAGAACAATTAATAGGTGGAAAAACTTGCTCCAGAAGTTGTGAATGCTTCAACACTGGAAGTTTTAAAGAAGAGATTGGACAACCATTTTTCTGAAATGGTATAAGGTTTTCTGCCTGAGCAAGGGGTTGGACTAGGAAACCTCCAAGGTCCCTTCCAACTCTGTTGTTTTGTTAAGATTCATTTGTTAAGCACTATGGGGACGGGGTTAATACTTAAAAACAATGAGGAATGGGGCTGGAATCCTGAATCTGCCAGCATTTCATCTCTTCTGGTCTGTTGATCAATCCTGACAGATTCCAAGATGAAGACCTCTATGTTAAACCCAGTGGGCTATTTTCACTTATTTCATTGGCCGCAGTCAATAAATTTAGATGCCTGAAAAAGAATTGTTCCAAATGAACACTCATACATTTTACTTTATTTATTTCATTGCATTGATATTGAAATAGTCTCCTGTCCTTTGAACTTCCATATGCAATTTACTCACTCATGTGTTTATATGCATATTTATAAATACCTACCAGAAGCCGCAAGGCCAGAACAAAAAATAAAATTACTAAATTAGTAACACTTGATAATAGCAATAGCAAAAGCTCTTAGTCTTATAGACCACTTCATAGTGTTTTACAGTCTCTAAGCGGTTTACAGAGTCAGCATATGGCTCCCAACAATCTAGGTCTTCATTTTATCAACCTTGGAAGGATGGAAGTCAACCTTGAGCTTGTCGGGATCAAACTCCTGGCAGAAGGAATGCAGAGGTAGCCTGCAATATTGCATTCTAACCACTGTGCCACCATGGTTGTGTAATCATACATTATATATTACATGTAAAATGAGATATCCCACGAAATATTTCTAAGCTTAGAATAAATGGAAAAATAGATTGAGCAAGAACACTCTCTGAAATGAATTAGACCAGATTGATTGATTATCTATTAGTAAATGAGATTCTATTGACTTCCAGAGACTACTAGATCCAACCTAAGAATTACTTGCTTTCTGTTGAAAACTTTAGGGTGCACACTGATTGAATTTGTTGTACTGAGCACAATGAAATCAATGAAAAGAGCTCATTGGAGTTAAATTAGACTTTTCAGTCATTTCATTCTCAGGACAGAGGGATCTCCTGGTCTTCAGTTTTGGAATCTGACAGGATTCAGCATCAGATTAGAAGAGATGAAATGATGGGCAATGTTTGTGCCTCCTTGTCCCATGCCTCTTTGTTTTTAGGTATTAACCCCACTCCCCATAGAACTTCTTTCCCATTGCTCTAAATGGAAGGAATTTCATTTGGATCACAGGAATCCCCCATTATATGATGAGTTTGTATTTGAAATTGCAATTAATACAAATGCTATTAGTGAAATACAAATTTTGCTGAAATGTACATGTAAATATCAAATATATGTATAGTGTACATTTTATTGGAAATCTTCCTAGTTAACAAAAAATGATTTTTTTCTTGGCATTGCTGTGCTACAGTTCCCAGTATTCTTCTATTGGCTGTGTTGTCTGAGGATATTGTGAGTTTGTTTATTCACTGCATTTGTGTTCCATCTTCCCTCAAGTGTATCCACTGTGAGGATGAATTAAAGTTTGGTAACATCTAATTCCCCATTCCTATATTTAAAATGTTGGTGTTTTGAGTTCATTCTGACTGCCAGAGCTTATATCCCAAAATATAGAGAATGCCCAATAAATTATTACAGTCTATTACATGTCATTGTGTCAAAAGTAATCTTAAAAAAGATAGAAATTGCTCAGTGAAAAAACGGGCTAGAGTTCTTGAATCTCTTGAGTAGTTTTAACCATTTGATTTAAAAATGGTGATACTGACTTTCAAAATTGTCTTGGCCATGTTGTTTGATATCTCAAAAATTATTGCAGGCTGCTTTCTGCTGCAGATCATATGAATGAGTTTAAAAAATAATTACATAAAATGTACAGATGCAAATTTATTTATTACTTACTGTTCACTTTTTATTTTAGAGAACTGCGTAAATGAAGAACAGGATATATACAGCACCCTTTAAACCAGAAGATGAACGTCTGAAATCATGTATCATTCTCTTTAATATAACCACATGAAGCTGGATTGTATACAGTTATAAATGGTGGATCCAAACCTAAAAGCCTACTCTGTAAAAGACAGATTTTACCAACTGAAATTACTGTGAAAATGATAACATTTAAAAACAAGTTTATAGAACATCTTTAAGGCAGATAAAATATTATAATATAACCTTATAAATATATTTTTAAAATGCATATTGAGTGAGGAATGTAGATTTTTTTCTATATATATATATATATTAATTGTAAACATTTGATTAATCTGAATTATCAATCAACAGCCCATCTTAAAAGAATGACAATAGATAATTGAAATTGATGTTTTTACATACAGTATAGAGGTGTTAAGTTCTTTAAAAAAAATTTTTTTAAATCCATTAATCATTTTTGCTGCCAAACAATTTGTAGTATATTTTGTAAAGATACATTTAATACTTCAGTTTACAGTCTAATTCAAGATCCAGAAAGAAATTGGTGCTCTGGAAATGTTGCTCTGGAAATAGCCAAATGTATTTTGATGATCAGAATTTGATGGAAGTCCAGCCAGATGGATTTCTATACTTGTTTTTGTTTTGCTTTGCTTTTGATTGTTTGTTTTTACAATATGAAATTATATAATTATAAGTAATTAAAAATTAAGATAAAGTTTATAAATTGGCACAGGCCTTCCCAAACTACATTCCTTCAAAAGGTGTTATTTAACACAGAATGGGCTAGAATTTGCCATGATATAAATTCAGTCTGATTCATTGCTCTATACAAAGTGAACCCATTCAAAACAAACCTTGTAGCACCTTTTTGGATTGCCAACTCCCTTCATATTTTTCATTACCCTAGACTAACAAGGCTATGCTTCCTTTAATGAACAAAGTGAAGGGAACTTCATAAGGAATTTGATGTGTCCTTTTTGAATATGATAGAGCTGTTTGGTGGAAACTTATACAGAAGTATAAGATGTTATCTCAATGGCCAATGAGTTCCCAATGGAACTCAAATCTTAATTGATTTGCTAGATTAGGTCAGCCGCTGCTGCAGTTGATGGAATACAAGTAGTCCTCATTTAGCATCCACAATTGGAGCCAGCAATTCAGTTGTTACAAGAAATAGTTGCTAAGTGAACGATTGTGTGACTGCAAACTTATGTTTATGGTTTTACTTCAGGCCTATCAAACTGGCAGCCCGTGGGCCGGATGTGTCACATGCAGGCCACACCCATGCAAAGGCAAAAAAGTCCCAAAATGTCCTGATGCATCACGTGACACGATCGAGTTTGACACCCGTGCTTTATAGCATCAGATGGATATGACCCCATATGCCCAATTGAAGAGAAAGGTTTCTGGAACTTGACTCACAAGGAAGCCAGGTAACAGGGCACATCTTGTAGCCTTTAATCCTGCTCCCTCGCCCTTTGGAATATTCACTCTGATGCTGGGATAATTCATAAGAAGAGAATGTTTATAGTTGCATTCATTTGAGGGGAAGGGATTACAAGAGAGTAAGCAGGCACACCAAGGGAAGCATACATTGAAAAGCATTCACTCTTTGCCTAGTGCAATTCATGAATCATTTCAGAGGCAAAGAAAAGCCTTTAGCTGAAACCTGGTTAAAGCATCAGTAGCAGTGCCAGACGAAGGGCTCCAATCAACTAAGATGACAAAACTGAACCAGTTAACTTGCAGTTAGCACTTTTTAGGGACGTGCTACACCGGGAAGAAAAGCAGCTCAGAAAGAATAACCTGTTTAGTCAATCTCTCCGCTCTGCAAGAGGCGGAGAAGAAAAAAATGGACCAGACACAGGACATCTACTAACTGACAATATTGCCAAACAAATGACAGGCAGAGAGATTCTGCAAAAGTTGCAAGAGATTTCTACCCAATGAAATACACCAGATCAAGAAATCAGCTCATGGGGAAAACAGAACTAATTTTTCGTGAGATAGACCATAGTAGCAGTATCTTGCAACTCTGTTTATCTTTTACCTTCCCTCCTTACAACCTTCTAAGTCAGGGGGAGTCAGTTTGATCCTTTTCTTACTAATTACCATATTTTTCTGAGTATAAGTCGCACCTTTTTCCCTAAAAAAAGAGGGTGAAAATCTGGGTGCGACTTATACTCCGAATGTAGCCTCGCCTAGCTTCTCAAACGGAGGTTTCAGAGGCTGAAAAAGCATCAGAAAAGAAGCCCCCAAACAGAGCTTCAGAGGCTTTTATTCTGAAGCTGTTTCAGAGGCTTTCAGAGGCGGGAATTTTTTTTTTTCTGAAACTGAGTTTCAGAAGTTTCAGAGGCAGAAAAAAAGGCAAAAAAAAAAAAAAAAGGTACAGAGCTCACAACCAAGGAACCTGTTGCTAAAATTCACCTCTGGGAACAACTGATTGGGGGTATTCCGGGAGGCAGATGCACCTGCCAAACAGCTTTTTTCTTATTTTCCATCCCAAAAACAAGGTGCGTCTTATATTCCGGTGTGTCTTATACTCCGAAAAATACGGTATCTCCTTTCTTGGGCTTTATAAAAAGTTTCTGCCCTTGTTATTTCTATAATTGTTTCTGAATATTCTTTTTAAGGTCCTCTCCATGATTCCCTATAGCAAAGGATGCAATATTCCAGGGTAAATCGTTTACCTAGTTGGTCCAGCAATATTGTTTGGGCCCTATTGGTTCAAATATTGAATTGGAACTCTTTCACACAAACACACACAAACAGATCAATGCCATAGGAATCTATGATGGGTGAGCATGTGGGGCCTACATCTAATACTATGGTTAAATCTTTATAACTGCATCACATGTGTGGGAATCATTAGAAACTGCTTAAAGGAAGATACAACAAAAGGAAGTGATATTTCTGCTTTTAAAGAATAGAAGCTGAGTGAACTAGCCAAACAAAGGCATGCCACTGCTTTAGCTGCTCTGTTTGATAAATTAAAGGATCACAAGTATGCCAAATGTGATCCTTAGCTTAACATGGCAATTGGGACCAGAATTTCCATCACAGAATGGCAAAGTACAGGTAGTCCTCAATTTATGACCACAATTGAGCCCCCAATTTATGTTGTTAAGTGAGGAATTTGTTAAGTGAGTTTTGCCCCATTTTATGACTTTTCTTGCCACATTTGTTAAGTGAATCACTGTAGCTGTTAAATTAGTAACAGGATTGTTAAGTGAATCTGTTTTCCTCATTGTTTGTCAGAAGGTCCCAAAAGGTGACCACATGACACCAGGACACTGCAACTGTCATAAATGTGAGTCAGTGGTCAAGCATCCGAATATAAATCACATGACCATGGGGATGCTACAATGGTCATAACTGTGAAAAACGGTCTTAAGTCACTTAGTGATGTTGTAACTGCTTCTTTCTTCCAGGTTGGATGAAGTAGGCTTGCAAAAATAACACGCACTGTTCAGTATGAACAGAGGTTCAGACCAGAGTTTTGGTAAACATTGCAAAGTTTAGTGTCAAGAAAAAAAAATGAACTCTATATGACAATGAGAACAGACACGCATTACAACATTAAAGTATCTTCCACTCCAACTGAGCTAATTAATATTCAAGGGAATTTCTGTGTGTTCCTGCACTAGAAAGGAACACCCTTAAATGAGAAAAATATCTAAAGAACTGAATATGCTTTTCAGCAATAGCATTTAGACTTATATATCACTTTACAGTGCTTTACAGCCCTCTCTAAGTGGTTTACAGAGTCAGCATATTGCCCCCAACAATTTGGGTCCTCATTTTACCCACCTCGGAAGGATGGAAGGCTGAGTCAACTTTGAGCCTGGTGAGATTTGAACTGCCAAATTGCAGGCAGCCAGCAGTCCGCAGAAGTAGCTTGCAGTACTGCACTCTAACCACTGCACCACTGTGGCTCACTACTGCACCACTGTGGCTGACTCATTTTAATATTAAATTATTAAATAATAAAACATGTATAATATTTCAATAATATTCTTGAGGATATTGTGTGATGCAAATCAACTCTGGAATTTAATGACTAGGACATTCTGAAGGAAACATCAGAGATATGATACATTTTTTTGTCGATCGATCAATCTATTCAATTTAATTCAATCTGATAAACGATCTGAACCAAACAAAATGATTAAATGGTACATAAACATCAGCAACAGAACATTTTTCTAGAGACCCACATGAACCTATTGCTCAATGGAACTCAGAGTCATTTGTTTATAAATACTGAGAGATGATATTCAAAATCTATCCAATTTAATTTAATTCATTAATTGGTTACTCTTGAATATACTACATATATATATATATTCAATCAGTCACTCTGGAATTGTTCCCCTGAATCCTTCTATCTA
Source organism: Pantherophis guttatus (assembly GCF_059756535.1). Lineage (NCBI taxonomy): Eukaryota > Metazoa > Chordata > Lepidosauria > Squamata > Colubridae > Pantherophis > Pantherophis guttatus. The sequence continues at coordinate 94,440,923 of NC_142065.1, forward strand.
GCCTTTTCACTATGCTGAATTCTATATGATTTGATTACTTTAAATTTTTGACCTCCAAAACTCTCTTGAATGGTTCCCTTAACCCCCAATTTTTAAATCATTCCCTACTTGCTATTATTCAGAAAGTCACTCTGGCATTCAAAAGCCAAATGTGGCTCTAAACAAAAGTTTTGCTCCTGTACTTTCAAAATAAATGGAATGGAGAATAGGATTTTTCACTATCTGCATAGAGTGAAGCAATATTCTAGTCTGACCCTTTTCTATGAAAGCCTCCTTAATTTTCATCAGAGACTTGTATCTCCAGATGAGTTGCTAACTCTAGTCCAAATGCAATAACAATGATGAATAATCATTCAATAATCCTATCATTTCGTCAAGGACTGGAGACTGACGTTGAAACCACTTCCTAAAATCTTGCTAAAAATCTGCAGGGATTAGTCCGGGCAGTTGCCAGGAGTCAACACTGACTCAAAGGCACAAAACAAAAATGAAAAACTTCTCTAGGCTCACAACTAATAATTTACTATTCTGCTTTCATAGTCAAAAATATTCTGACTTGTTTGCACACAGTATAATATACTATATTTAGAAAATCCATGGAATGCAGCTGGTAAATTCATCTAGTCAAACTGGAAAGACACTTTGGCTGTAGTACAGAGAGCATTGTTCAGCTATCACTGTGATTGAATGGGGCTTGTACAGGATACAGTTATATGCAGTGGTGGGATTCAATTCTTTTAACAACCGGTTCTGTGGGCGTGGCTTAGTTGGGGGTGTGGCTTGGTGGTCATGTGACTGGGTGGGTGTGGCTAGCTGATCATGTGACTGGGTGGGCGTGGCTATGTGCATAGGGACTACTCAGAGGGCTGAAAAAAGTCATTTTTTATGCATTCTTAACAACCGTGTCAATCATTTCACTACTACTTCTCTTCACCACAGTGACAAGATAGGGCGCAAAACGTAAAAGGTGAGGACAGTCGTAAGTTCAAGCACTGGTCAAAAATGCGAGGACCAGTCAAAAATAACCTTTTCAGCCCTCTGAGTAGTCCATATGCACATAGGACTCATCATTTATGCCATCATTTATCTTCTAGCCCTAGCTCAGAGGTCTTCAAAAAGTCCACAAATCTTAAAGCTGCCAAGTTTGAAGACCTCTGAGCTAGGGCTTTGGGGCCAGCCTTTTGGAGAGGGGGTCCCACTCGGAGAGATCCCCTGCCTCTCAGGAAGCATCAGGCCCAGGCAGAGAAAGTTTCCAAGGTTGGAGATCTCTGGACTAGAAGACCTCCAAAGGTCCCTTCCAACTCTGTAATTCTGGTATTGGCAAGCAAACACAGTTAAGCTACTTAAATCCTCCAGAGCAGGGGTCCCCAACCTTTTGGACCTCAGGGACTACCAAGTTCATAATTTTAAATTTCGCGGACCACTAATATGAATCCAGCATGCCGCTTGCTGAAGCACCTGGACTCCCAGTGATGGGATAGGGTCCTTCAGGCACTCTCCCCCTCTCTTTCTCTCTCTCTCCCCCTCTTTCATTCTCTCTTTCTCTCCCCCTTTCTCTCTCTCCCCCACTCTTTCTCTCATTCTCTTTCTCTCCCCCCTCTTTCTCTCTCTCTCCCCTCTCTCTCTCCCCCTTTCTCTCTCTCTCTCTCCCTCTCTCATTCTTTTTCTCTCTCCCCTCTTTCTCTCTCCCCCTCTTTCTCTCTCTCTCCCACTCTTTCTCTCATTCTCTTTCTCTCCCCCCGCTCTCTCTCATTCTTTCTCTCTCCCCCTCTTTCTCTCTCTCTCCCCCTCTCCCCCACTCTTTCCCTCTCATTCTCTCTTTCTCTCTCCCCCCTCTTTCTCTCTCTCTCTCCTGTCCTTCTCCCACTCTTTCCCTCTCATTCTCTCTTTCTCTCCCCCCTTCTCTCTCCCCCCCACTCTCTCTCATACGTCCACAGTATGCAGTCTTTCAACCAACTGTTCAGACTTCAAAGCAGTTTAAGACCAACCAGTTTGCAAAGTACCACTGTGATTACAACCTGCATCAAACAAAATGTGTTAATGGATTATGGCTTCCTGAGCCACGGTGTAAAGGTATCGTTTGCATGCTATGTACAAGTTTATAGTTTCTTCAATAGGATGACGTTAATCATATCAAAAAAAATAAAAGTGGGGCACACCTGAGAACTGTCTTCCTATGTAACATCTTTTGATGGCACACAGTTTCTTCTGCAACACCCCATTAAGGTCCTATGAGTTTGGCATTCGTTGTCTAATCTCATGAAATAATGAAATAATGTGAATATATCCATCAAAAAAGAAAAGATAATTTTGCAATATAGAAAAATCTTTTTTAACAATCCAAGGACAAAATCAAATGCAGCAATACCCTTAAAATCAGTTGGTTTCTTCCTTAGCAGCTATTTTGTTTCCTTCACAGGTTTAGTTTGCGACTGTTAAATTGGTTTTGATCTTATATGTCTTTTACTGTAGTTGTTTTATATCTACCCTTGAGAGTTTCATGATTGTAGTAAAGCTCCAGTGTGATCAATTAGTAATAGAAAACAAATGGCTCTTTTGTGAGAGTTGTCAGGTGAAATGTTTAAGGATGAATTATGAGTTCTAGCCAGGGGTGAAATCCAGCAGGTTCTAGAGAACTGATAGCGGAAATTTTGAGTAGTTCAGAGAACCGGCAAATGCCACCTCTGGCTGACCCCAGAGTGGGGTGGGAATGGAGATTTTGCAATATCCTTCCCCCAGGAGTGGGGAGAGAATGGGGATTTTGCCGTATCCTTCCCCTGCCATGCCCACCAAGCCACGCCCACAGAACCGGTACTAAAAAATTTGGATTTCACCACTGGTACTAGCTGACAGCAAAGGGTTAGAATTTATTTTTTTAATTTTTTTTATTTTAAATTTGATTTATATGCCGCCCTTCTCCGGAGACTCAGGGCGGCTTACATGCGTTAAGCAATAGCCTTCATACTTTTTGTATATTTTATACAAAATATGTTGGAAGCAACAGACATTAGGTCTTAAATTTGAGTCCTGAAATATTAGTTTGTGAAAAAACAGACTGGAGTATATGAAGAGAAGTGTGAGAGCATATAGCAGAAAAGAATGATTGAGAGAAAAGATACGTAAAAGATTTACTATGATCTGATAACAACCATATAGTTGTTTTTTTGTTTGTTCCCCAATTGGGTCAATCCTGGGGTTTAGTATCATTGTGGAAAGGGACGTTGATGTGGCATCTCTATGGATGTTACTCTATGATGTAATTTTAGCTGGTGCAGTTTGTTGGTTCAGTGTGATGACTGCTATTTCTACTACATCAACCACTGGAGACTTAATCAGAGCATGCTGCTAAATCTTGGAGAAAATTTCTGGAAGATGAAGTGATTAGTTAAGGATTCTCACCATGCAAGCAGTCTACCTCACAGACAACAAGAGACTGGCAAAGGAAGGAATAGCACATAAGACTTTTCATTGGTTCCCAAAAGATTATCAGGATCAATTCCTGGTGTTGATCTGTATAGTTTGGCAACGGGATACCTGCAGGTCTCCAATCGCTGTCAGCTAGTTTATATGGACAAGGTGCTAGTGGTATTTAACTTCCATGAAACGAGGGGGAGGACTAAAATATAAAATCACTGTTTCTCAGTAGTAGCATCAGTCTTATTGTTATAGCATTTTTCTTTAGGAAAATGTTCCAAACTGATCTCTTTCCCAGAGCATTTGTGGATTAATTGCATGTCCTGTACCCAGGGCCGGATTTAGGTGAAAAGAGGCCCTAGGCTATTCCACTTATGAGGCCCTTTCACCAGTGGTGGGATTCAATTTTTTTAACAACAGGTTCTGTGGGCGTGGCTTAGTTGGGGGTGTGGCTTGGCAATCATGTGACGGTGGGCGTGGCTAGTTGGTCACGTGACTGTGTAGGCATGGGTAGCTTGTCATGTGACCGGGTGGGCGTGGCTATGTGCATAGACTTTTTTCAGAGGGCTGAAAAAAGTCATTTCTGACTGGGCCTCGCACTTTTGACTGGTCCTCACACTTATGACCATCCTCACATTTATGCCCGTGCAGCTTTCTTAGCAACCATGTCACTCATTTCACAACTGCTTTTCTTCACCATGGTGACAAGATAGGGCAAAAACGTAAAATGTGAGGACAGTCGTAAGTTCGAGGACTGGTCAAAAGTGTGAGGACCAGTCAAAAATAACTTTTTCAGCCTTCTGAGTAGTCTCTGTGCACAAAAGGACTACCCAGAGGGCTGAAAAAAGTCATTTCTGACTGGGCCTCGCACTTTTGACCGGTCCTCACACTTATGACCATCCTCACATTTATGCCCATGCAGCTTTCTTTACAACCATGTCACTCATTTCACAACTGCTTCTCTTCACCATGGTGACAAGATAGGGCAAAAACGTAAAATGTGAGGACAGTCGTAAGTTCAAGGACTGGTCACAAGTGCGAGGACCAGTCAGAAATAACTTTTTCAGCCCTCTGAGTAGTCCATATGCATAAAAGGATACAGCACTAGAGAGGGATGAAGGAAGGGAAGGGAAATTAGAGTAGGAGTGAGGGTAAGAGAGGGAGGAAGAGAGGAGGAGAAGGAGAAAGGAAGAGGAAGTAGGGAGGAGAAGAAGAGGGGGAGGAAGAGAAAGTAAGAAGGAAAGAAAAGAGAGAGGTGGTAGGTTTGAGGAGAAAGATTGCTGTACAATAAAAAAGATGAAAGGGAAGAAAGCCAACCCCAAACAAATATAAAGATATTAAGATAAAGAATGAATTGTTAAACTTTAAAGAATAAAAGAGAACAAATATGAATAAATAACAATAATTAGAAACACACATACAAACATACAATGTATTTTCTTTGAACAGAGTATTTGGCCGGTTCACAAATTTAACCAGTGTTTAGTCATTTCAATTAAATTTACAATTTCTATATTTCCTTTTTGCCATATTTATTCCTCATCTATTTTTGTAAAAAACCAATATTACCCTTCAACCTCATCTCTAATCTTAATCAAATTCAATTTTTCCCTTCTATTCTATATTATACCCCTTCCCATTGTCATCTATTTTTATATCCATCCTCACATTGGTTAATTATGTAATATTAGTTGTTTAATATAAATTCAACATTTTAATATAAATCAATTAGTTATATAACTACCTTTTTTGTATATTAATCAATATGAACATGAATATTCCAATTATTTCCATGCAATCCAATTTCTTACAAATCCATTAATTATATTTACCAATAATAATAAACCAAATAATTTCCCCCATATATTCCTCCAAACCACAACTTAACCATTTCTGCTTTCAGAAATATACAATTAATAGTATCTCAATTATTACAATTCCCTAGTTAAATAGAGCTTTTTTTCTTTTGTGTTTTAAAATCTCCTCTTTTTCCCTAAATTTCCCGTTGTTTGCACCTACCTTTTTTGGTGAGGAAAAAGAAAAGAAATCTGCCTGCCTAATTTTCCAACTTGCAAAGCCAACAGCCTGCTTTACTTTCTCTTTCGTTTTTCAGTATATCTAGGGGGAAAAAAATCTGCACTCTTTCCAAGGAAGCAAAAGAGCACTGAGTAAAACAGCTGAGAGCAAATCAGCTGGGGGTCGGGAGCCGATCTAAGCAAGGGCTAATTAGCCTCTGCTGAAGCTCCCGGGGCCAATAAAATTACAAAAAAAACCCACCGAACCCTTTGTTAAATTGCTGGCTCCCCCGCCCCTCGCCCACCACTATTTATTGGCAATAAATAGTGGTGTGGAGGGGCTGGACAAGCCAGCAATTTAACAAACGGTTCGGCTGCACCACTGGCTCTAGGGCGGCCCTTTGAAGCCCCGCGGCAAGAATTTGCAGTTTCTTTTCCCTCTAGCCATCGGAGGCAGCAATAGATGGGGAGTGGGCAGGGTAAGCGAACGGCCGGCGATCCAACAGAGCAGAGAGTGAGGGTGAGTGAAGGCTGGAAGCTGCTTTCTCCATCCGGAGCCGATGGGGAACCACGTGGCAGTCCACGTGGATCCCAGGCAGCGGAACTCAGGCTAGGGAAGGGGTGGGCAATTGTGGCTCTTTTACAACCTGTGGCCTTCAACTCCCAGAATTCCTGAGACAGCCAAGCTGTTTGCACAAGTAATAAATAGTACTTTTTTCTGAAATGCAAACAGTGGATTTGGGCTCTAAAAAAAGTTATACAGGCTTTTTATCCAGCCTTATGCTAATGTTAGAAATTATGCAAGGAAGATGCATAAACAAGGAACTTGGGGGTTTTATATAAATATTGAGAAGTTTCAAAAATGTCTCACAAGTGGCCTCAAACATTAATCTCAAATGAAATGTCCTGCATACGTTCAGAATTGTTGTTGTCAAAGCAAGGTTCTGACTTCAAAGTCTCTCTTCTTCAAAATTAAAGAGGAATTCAGAAGGGTTATTTGGACATCACGCAACCAGACAATTCCTCTGTTGTTCAGTGAAAAAGCCTACTTTTTTCAAGGTGAACCTGAAAAAGAAGTGTCACTACTTTAATAAATCAGCTTCAAAGATTTTCTTTCCTAAAGGCCTTTTTTACCATCCAGAGAAGAGATGGTGAGTGTAGATAGTTTAGGCAGGGGCCACAATCACAACAAAAGGACGCAAAGCTAAGCACAACCCTGTAAAGCTTTGGGAAGCCTTTTCTTGCCAGTCTGTGTCTGGGGCTTCACTAGTATAACATTCCTTTGAGTCTTTGCCTTCAGTGCTATTCTGGCTGCCCTGTTTTCTCTCCTGGGTGTTTGCTAGAATGGCTTTTTAAGAAGGAGACTATTATGCTTTCTTTGGGGAAAAACAAAGATCTTTTTCTCTAATCTACAGGAATCACTTCTCACTGGGACAGCAAAAATACATACAATCTCTCCAATTTTCTCTTGAACGACTTGGTGAGGGACAAAGCTTGGGGGCTGTGAGGCACTCATTACTACTTGGCTTAAATGCAAAGTTGCTTGTTATGGAGATTGCAGTTACAGAACTAACAACAAAGGAGACAAAGGCTGAAGGATGTCATGATGGTTTGTGTGTGTGTGTGTGTGTGTGTGTATGTGTGTATGTATGTGTATGTGTGTAAGATTTTAGATACAGTAAAAGACAAACCTAAAAGACACAACAGGTGCAAGAAAAGAAAGAAAGAAAAATCCTGTTATGAAATATTATGACTTCCAAACTTCTCTCTCTCTCTCTCTCTCTCTCTCTCTCTCTCTCTCTCTCTCTCTCTCTCTCTCTCTCTCTCTCTCTCTCTCATCTAACCATCATCTTTCTCCATCTCTATCAATCCCTAATCTCCATCTATCTTCACGCCCATGCCCACTTTAGCGAAGGGAAAAAAAGCCCCGATATGTCACATGACACCGCCGTGACGATGTGAGTTTGACACCCCTGAACTAGATCTTCGGTGTCATCTCTGCCACACTCTGCCAAGTGTATCTCAGTGACAGAGATATTGTTGGGAACATAGTATATTTTTAACATTAAAGCTGTTATCTTGAAAACTGCAACACAATGAAATTAAAGAAGCATTCCAGACAAGTACCACCTTTTGTCTGATTTCTATTGCAGCAACACAAAGCTTATTTACCAAGTTGCTGATGTAGGATTTGAAGTCTTCCAAAAGGAACATCGCCAGGTGATTATCTGGTCTTCCAGCTAAGTTGCACAATAAGGCTGAAATGACCTAGTGAATTTACAGAGTGAATGGTCCTATTAAATATACATGCAGTGGATACCTCTTATTGTTTCTATCTTATTGGTAAGAAACTTGAGCAGTGGAAAACTTCTTAACTGCCAGCGACAGAATTATAACCATCAGAATTCATGCCAAGCTTCTCAATATCACAGTTACCCAAGTCTATGCCCCAAAGACTGCTTCAACAGAGCTTGAAATAGAGGGTTTTTATGCCGTGGTCTAAGAAATTCTGATACAATTGGTACAAATATATATATAACTTTATTGTCATTGTACATATATACACAGTATACCCATACAACAAAATTCAGTTAACATCCAAAGACCAGGCCCAACACACATAACAAACACACCCCCACCCACCACAAATTCCCCATCCCTGAACCACCCAAACATCCACACAACAGGCCAATTAATGCTGTCCAACAGCTGACTGGTGGTGGCCCTTTAGTTCATTGTTGAGTGCAATTGGGATAAAAACTATTCAGAAAATGTGTGGTCTGAGTTTTAATTGCTTTGTATCTTCTGCCAGAAGGCAACAGTCCAAAATCATGAATACATGGTTCAAACAGCACAAGTGCCACTTATACACTTGGACCTCACCAAATGGACTTCACCATAATCAGGTCAACCTTATGCAATCATCAATAGTAGTTTTCACTATTTTGTTTAAAAATGGTGATACTGACTTTCAAAATCGTCTTGCCCATGTAGTTTGATATATTAAAAATTATTACAGGCTGCATTCTGCTGCAGATCAGATGAATCAGTTTAAAAAAGAATTGCATAAAATGTACAGATGGGAATTTATTTCTTTATTCTTCACATTTTATTTTACAGATCTAAGCAAATAAACAATAGGACGCATACCACAGCCTTTGAACCAGAAGAATATCTGGAGTCATATATTATTTTCTTTCATATGATCCCATGAAGCTGGATTGTATATACACAATTATAAACAGTGGATCCGAATCTAAAAGTCTATTTTGTAAAAGATAATTACCAACTGTAATTACTGGGAAAATAATAACATTTAAAAATAAATTTATAGACCACCTTTAAGGCAGATAAAATTTTACAGTATAACATTATAAATAACTTTTTAAATATGTATCTGGAGTGAGAAATGAAAATTTTTTTCTATATACTGTAATTTTACCTTTAAACATTTGATTCATCTGAACAATCAATCAGCAGCCCATCTTAAAGCAATGACAATAGATAATTGTAGTTGATATGTTTAGCATATGGATTCTTGAATTCTTCGAAAAATAAAAGAAATCCAAAAATGATCTTTATTGACAAACAATTTGTAATATAGTTTGTAAAGAAACAGAGATGCACAGTGAACATTTCAATTCACTATCCAATCAAAGATCGCCAACGACTGCTCCTCCTGGGGTTGCTCTGGAGTTAGCAAAATCAAACTTGATGTTAATAATCAGAGGGAGGTTTAATCAGAGCCGAAAGGATTTCTGCCTATTCTAAAATCTAATGTGGGAAAATCACAAATAGATATATGCTTTGTTTTCCTTTTTTGTTTTGTTTTCCTTTTTTTCTGTTTGGACAGTAAGATATTGTATAAAACTGTATTTATTTAATAAATGTATATGCTGCCTATCTCACCAGCAAGTGACTCTAGGCAGTTTACAACCAGATAAGCAGTATCAAAAATTAAAACAAATGATAAATATTAACAATGCCCCCAGGCCAATCAGCAGAGCCACATTTTAATTATAATACTGTGTTTTCCCAAAAATAAGGGGTATTTTCATGGGGAGGCTTATTTTAGCATATGCGCTCAAAAGCCTGGTTGGGGTTATTATCAGGGGATGTTTTATTTTCAGGGAAATAGGGTAAGTAAAACAAGATTTTAACAACAGGCATAGAGCCTGGTGGCGCAGTGGACTAAGTGCTGTTAAAGTAGCACTTAAATTGCCAGCTGCCTGCAATTATTGCAAGTTCAAATCTCACCAGGCTCAAGGTTGACTCAGCCTTCCATCCTTTCGAGGTAGGTAAAATGGATTGTGGGGGCAATAAGCTGACTTTGTATAAAAAAGAACACCGCTTAGGGGGGCCCGAAAGCCCTACTAAGCAGGTATATACAAAAGTATGAAGGCTATTGCTTAATGCATTGTAAGCCGTCCTGAGTCTCTGGAGAAGGGTGGCATATAAATCTAACTAATAAATAAATAAATAAATAAGATTAAGCTATATCTTAGAAATTGATGCAGGGTTTCCAACTACATACTTCAAAATCTGTTAGTTGACACAAAATTTGCCGTGATGTAAATTTAGACTGATCCACTGAAGTTTTTCTGCACAGAAAGTAGGCATAGGAATGCTTGGTCCATGTTTTTCCAAGCACGGCCAGAGGGCAGGTTTAGATTTTGTAGAGCTGTTACTCTGCAGAGGCACTATTAAATGGGTCTTAGCTACTGGCTGTGGTCCAGCACATGCACTATTATTAGTGCCTCAGCTGGTGGCTGTGAAGTTCTGCAGTTTAAAAACCCCAAGCCTGCTTTTGAGAAATAATATGGCAGCCTCAGATTCCAAAGTAGAGTTTAATGGTTCTGCAAGCCTTTTTACACCATTGGACACACCAACATCTGGCAACTCAAGACATATTTTCATAGAATGCAAGAAAGCCTATTGTCTAGGTTTAAATAAAGAAAATGTTTACTTCAGGCCCATCTGATGCTTACCAAGCTACGAGATGGGGAAAAGATCATCTTTATCTTTCAGCAAAGGACATGCAGCAGGTAAGTAACTGGTTTTTAGTTACTGGTCAGTAAAGCATGGTGGTAGAGATAGCACAATAATAGTTTTATAATTTGCAGTCCCTGAATCAAAACCACATGATGGATTCTACTGGTTCGCACCAGTTAACTTTCTAAGCAGTTTGGAGAACCAGTTGTTAGAAGAAATCTCCTCCCCGCCCCCCACTTTATAGGGCTAATCCTGTAAGGAATTACAACATTCTGGTGTTGTTTCTAGCCTAATCTTTATTGCCCTGCTTACAGAAATTGCCTCTCCATTAACCCTTATTACATTCTTGGCAGTATGCCTATACTTACTGTCACCTCCGGAGCTTCTCCTGAGTTTTTTTTTTTTTCCTTTGCTTGACTTTCTTAAAGAAGAAGAGTTGTTTTAAGCTTTTTACACTGTGTTGGGAGGAAATACTCCCCTGTTGGAGTTCTTCCAGCTGGGATGCAATGATCAGCACTTTGAAGAAATAATTGAATAACAAAGCAGAGCTGCCGAAAAGAAGCTTTTAATGACAAGGAACCAGAATGAGTGACATTCAGCAAGGCTTCTTGACTATCTAGAAAGGTTGACATTCAAACGTGATTTTACATACCCTTTCTGACTTTTGGTCTAAAACTGTTTTTTGGTGAATTTAATTCTGTGCTTGGTGATGTTTAATCCTGTGTTTATTGATAGGATAATTTCCTTTGTTTGGAAGGAAAAATCTTAATCTCTGTTCCTGAAAAGAAGCAGCTTCAGAAATCTGGCTAGTTCCTGTGTCTATTTGTTCTGGTAATTGGTTTAACAAGAAACAGCTACTGTGTTTGCTCCTTTCTTCATTCTGGAGATCTTAAATGACCTCTCTGCTAAAGGGTTTCACTTTATGAGCAAGAGTTGGCTGCTGATAGTTATTACATTTTAACTATTTTAATTCCTCAAGGTGCTCTGGCACTCTCCCTGATTTGTAACTCCAGTTTGCAGGTATTCCTAATCTAATGATTTGTATTTAGGGATTGGTATTCTTTGCTTTGCAAGCAAAGAAGCTTTTTGTATTTTTGTACAGGTAATCCTTGACTTATAACAGTTCATTTAGTGACCATTCAAAATTACAATGGCACTGAAAAAAATGACTTATGACCATTTTTCACACTTACGGCTGTTGCAGCAAACTGTCATTAGGGCAAAGAAGCTATGTAGAATTGGCTGTCCCATCCAGTCACATGAAGCACTGCAGTTGTGAAATGAGTGACATGGTTGTTAAGAATGCTGCAACAGGCATAAATGACAACTGGTCATAAGTGCAAGGACAAGTCAAAAGTATGAGGACCAGTCAGAAATCACTTTTTGCAGCCCTCTGGTAGTACCTATGTGCATAGGGACTACTCAGAGGGCTGAAAAAGTTATTTTTGACTGGTCCTCACACTTTTGACCAGTCCTTGCACTTACAACTGTCCTCACATTTTACGTTTTGCACCCTATCTTGTCACCGTGGTAAATGGAAGCACTGCAGTTGTGAAATGATTGACACGGTTGCTAAGAATGCTGCAATGGGTATAAATGTGAGGATGGTCGTAAGTGCGAGGACCGGTCAAAAATAACTTTTTTCAGCCCTCTGAGTTGTTTCAAGTAGGTTTAATCATCAATAAAAGTGCCTTAACAAGCCATCATTACAGGTATATATCTATTTATTTTTATTTTTATTTATTTATGTAATTTATATGCCGCCCTTCTCCCGAAGGGCTCAGGGCAGCTTACAAGAAGGAACAAAAAAATTACATAAACATCAAAGTCAATTTAAAATTAGTTAAAATTAATTAAAAATTTAATTAAAATTATTAAAAATCACCCCTACGGATTCAGCACATTTGGTGAAAAAGCCACATCTTCAATTCGCGACAGAAGGAGAGGCGGTCAGGGGCTGTCCTGAGGCCGGTGGGCAGCCCACTCCCGAGGGTCGGCACTCCCACAGAGAACACTCTCCCCTTTGGGAGCCAACATTGTCTGGCTGACGGCACCCTGAGGAGGCCCGCTCCGTGTGAGCGCACCGGACGATGGGAGGATGGCAGGAGATGATCCTGCAGGTACCCCGGGCCTAAGCGATGTAGGGCTTTATAGGTGAGCACCAGCACCTTGAAATGAACCCAAAGAACTACCGGTAGCCAGTGCAGCTCGCGCAGGAGAGGTGTCACACGGGAGTACCGAGAAGCCCCTGTAACAATCTGTGTGGCCGCATTCTGGACTAACTGTAGTCTCTGGGTGCATCCCAAGGGCAGCCCCATGTAGAGGGCATTACAGTAGTCCAACCGAGATGTAACAAGGGCATGAGTGACATGATGGCAAGGGCATCCCGATCTAGGAAAGGGCGCAACTGGCGCACCAGGCGTACCTGTGCGAAGGCCCCCCTGGTCACAGCCGTCAAATGATCTTCTAAAGATAGCCGTGAATCCAGGAGGACCCCCAGATTGCGGACCCTTTCTGAGGGAGTAAGGACCTCCCCTCCCATCACAAGTGATGGGGCCACTAGATCATGAGATGCCGGTATCCACAGCCACTCAGTCATGGATGGGTTGAGTCTGAGTCTGTTTCTTCCCATCCAGGCCCATACCGCTTCCAGGCAGCGGGACATCACAGAAAGGGCATCCCCAGGGTGATCCAGGGTGGAGATATAAAGCTGAGTGTCGTCAGCATATTGGTGGTACCTCACCCCGAAACCACGAATGATCTCACCCAGTGGCTTCATATAGATGTTAAAGAGCAGGGGGGAGAAAACCAACCCCTGAGGCACCCCACATGTGAGGGGCCTCGGGATGGATCTCTCTCCCCCCGTCCATACAAACTGTGAGTGGCCCGAGAGATAGGAGGAGAACCACCGTAAAACGGTGCCTCCTACCCCCAACCCCCCGAGTCGCTGCAGTAGGATACCATGGTCGATGGTATTGAAAGCCGCTGAGAGGTCAAGAAGGGCCAGGTTGGAGGAGCAACCGCCAGAGATCATTCACTAAAGTGACCAATGCCGTTTCTGTGCTATAACCGGGCCTGAAACCCGATTGGTATGGGTCTAGGAAGTCAGTTTCCTCCAGGAACTGCAGGAGCTGCTGTGCCACCATGGATTCAACAACCTTCGCTATAAAGCGAAGGTTGGAGACTGGACGATAGTTGTTAAGGGAGTCTGGATCAAGGGTGGGCTTCTTGAGGAGGAGACGAACCACCGCCTTTTTAAGTGTGGTGGGGAATACCCCTTCCCTCAGAGAAGCGTTGACAACCGCTTGAATCCAGCCTCCAGTCACCTCTCTGGCTGCAGAAACAAGCCAGGAGGGACAAGGGTCCAATAAACCTGTGGAGGCACCCAGTTGACCCATGATCCTGTCCACTTCATCCATTGAAACAGGCTCAAACCCAACCCAGATGTTACCATCAGGACAGGCCCCTGTCACCTCACCAGACTCTGCCCAGTCAGAGTCCAACCCAGTTCGAATCTGAGCGATTTTATCTTGCAGAAACTGTACAAAATCCTCAGCTCTGCCCTGCAAGGGGTCCTCCCTCACTCCATGATTGAGAAGAGAGTGGGTCACTTTAAACAGAGCAGCTGGGCGGTTTTCTGCAGATGGAATGAGAGCGGCAAAATATTGGCATTTTGCCGCTTCCATTGCCACAAGATAAGACCTAATATGGGTTCTTAACTGTGTTCAGTCAGATTCGGATCGGGAGGATCTCCAACCGCCCTCCAGGCATCTTCTACGACGCTTCATTTCCCTGAGCTCCATGGTAAACCATGGATCTGTGTCAGGTCAGAGGCCGCAAAGGCGCGATTCGATCCAAGGCCCCCACCGCGGCCTGTTCCCAGGCCGCAACTAGGGCCTTGGGGTTAAGGAGGCGGGAAATGGCCTAAGCTCTGTCAGGAACCCTTCCGGGTCCATCAGGCGGAACAGTCTCATTGGTTCCGCCTCCCAGCAGTGGGGAATGATGGAGAGAAAGTCCAGCCTGAGGAGGGAATGATCGTCCATGACAGGGGGTAGATTGACAAGTTTCCCCTACCACGATCATTTATCCACTGTCCAGAGAGAAAAATCAGGTCGAGTGTCCTTATTCCTCTCTTATGAATTGGGCCCTGCACAACCTGAGTTAGGTCCATGGCCATCATGGAGGCCATGAACTCCCGGACTGACTCAGATGTCTTCCTGGCCGATGGTAAATTGAAGTCTCCCACAACCAGAAGGTTGGGGAGTTCAACCAACTCGGCCAGGACATCTAGCAGTGCGGGCAGGGCTGAGGCTACGCAGCTGGGAGATAGGTACGTAACCAACAGACCCGACTGAACTCCAGGGTCCCACTTCAAAAGGAGGGATTCACACCTGCCTATCTGAGAAACAGTGTACTCCCTGGGACTGAGGCTTTCTCTAATAACAACCGCCACCCCCCAGCCCCTACCCTGGAGTCGCGGCTGGTGAAGCACACGGAAGCCTGGGGGGCATAAATCAGTGAGAGGGACACCTCCCTCCAGCCCTAGCCAGGTCTCCATAATGCATGCCAGGTCCACGTCCTCCTTGTCAATTAAATCTCAGACAAGGAGAGCCTTGTTCACCACGGACCTACATATGACAGGAACCGGAAATACCTCACAGATGCAGCTGAAGGCAGCTCCTCCAAGACTGCAGACATAACCCTTGTAATATCTTTCCTTTTTTCATTAATACAACTATCACGTTTTAAAACATTAAAAACCCCACTAACCCCATAAGCATTACATATATACATTGAAAAGATATAAAACACTGTATTACTAAAACATTTTATTATTTTATTTATTTATTTATTTATTTATTTGTTTATTTATTTATTTATTTATTTATTAAATTTCTATACCGCCCTACTCCCGAAGGACTCAGGGCGGTGAACATAAATAAAATAAATAAATAGGAAATAAAACACATACATAGAAAAAATTTAAAATTGAATAAAATGAATTAAATAAATTTGGCTGAATTTAAAATACCCTTAATTTAAAATACCCATATTTTAAAACACACTAAAATTTAAAATTTGCACTTAAAAGGGAGAAGATTTAGGCCAGGTCAGCTTGATGAAATAAAAGAGTCTTAAGCTCGCGGCGGAAGGTGCGCAGATCCGGGATCCTCCGTATCTCTGGGGGGAGCTCGTTCCAGATCGTAGGTGCCCCCACAGAGAAGGCTCTCCCCCTAGGGGCCGACAGCCGACATTGTTTGGCTGACGGCACCTGGAGGAGCCCCTCTCTGTGGGAGCGTACTGGTCGGTGGGAGGCTATTGGTGGTAGCAGGCGGTCCCGTAAATAACGAGGTCCTAAGCCTGGTTATTACAATGTTATCACATTACATTGTGAACCATACGAAGTTCTGATGCAAGCAACTGTAATATCTTCTGTTCATATTAACACAACTATCACATATTAAGACATTATAAAACATTGTGAAACATGCAGAATTCCGATGCAAGCAACTGTAACATTACTGCAACATCTTCCCTTCATACTATCACATATTAAAACATTATAAAACATTGTGAAAACATGCAAAGTTCCGGTGCAAGCAACTGTATCATCTTCCCTTTTCATATTAACACAACTGTCCCATAATAAAACATTAAAAAACATTGCAAAAGAGTCAAAATTGTAAAAAGGAACAATATTAACACTTTGTACAAATTGAGTCTGTTAGATTATAGGAAAAAAACAATATCAACACTTTCTACAAATTGAGTCTGTCAGGTGGTCGCGAACATCGGCCGCTGCGAGTCACAAGTGGCCCTCTTGTGCCAACGGCCCTCTTTGCACTCTGGGCTTCTCCATCCTCATTGGAACCACTGGGCTCTTCTCACTGCTTACTGGAGTGTCTGGCACTCAACTGCTATCGGGTATACCCGCTCGCTCCGAGCTCTCGTCAACATTTTTTACTTTTACTTTACTTTACTTTTACTTTTATTTGATTTATATACCGCCCAACTTCTGAAGGACTCAGGGCAGTGAACAGCCAACAATAAAATACATATATACAAAATTTAAAAAGCAGAAATAAAATCGAATTAAGTAGTTTGGCCCAGACAGATTAAAACCCTAATCAATTTAAAACAAATTTAAACTTTGAGTATTAAAAATATTAAAATTATTAAAATTATTTAAAAAGAGGGAGAAAGTTAGGCCAGGACCACCTGGTGAAATAAAAAAGTCTTTAGAGCATAGTGGAAGGTGCACAGATCCAGGATCCTCCGTATCTCCGGGGGGAGCTCGTTCCAGATAGGTGCCCCCACAGAGAAGGCTCTTTCCCTGGGGGCCACCAGTTGACATTGTTTGGCCGACGGCACCTGGAGGAGCACCTCTCTATGAGAGCATTCCCGCCGGTGGGAAGCTATTGGTGGTAGTAGGTGGTCCTGCAAGTACCCAGGTCCTGAGCCATGGAGCGCTTTAAGGGTGGTAACCAAAACCTTGAAGCGCACCTGGAAGACCACCAGGAACCAGTGCAGCTCGCGCAGGAGGGGTGTTACATGGGAGCGCCGTGTCGCTCCCATTCCACCCGCGTGGCGGCACTCTGCACCAGTTGGAGCCTCCGGGTGTTCCTCAAGGGGAGCCCCATGTAGAGAGTGTTACAATAGTCCAGGCGGGAGGTGACGAGGGCATGAGTGACTGTGCGTAAGGAGTCCCGATCCAGAAAGGGATGCAACTGGTGAATCAGGCGAACCTGATAAAAAACCCTCCCGGTCACGGCTGTCAAGTGCTCTTCTAAAGACAGCCGTGCATCCAGGAGGACGCCCAAGTTGCGTGCCCTCTCTGTGGGGACCAATGATTCACCCCCAATAGTCAGTGATGGCACCAACTGACTATATCGGGACGTCGGAAACCACAGCCACTCGATCTTGGATGGGTTGAGCCTGAGCCTATTCCTCCCCATCCAGATCCGCACAGCCTCCAGGCACCGGGACATCACTTCAAGGGCATCGTTGGGGTGGTCTGGGGTGGAGATGTACAGCTGGGTGTCATCAGCGTACTGGTGGTACTTCACCCCGAAACCATGGATGATCTCACCCAGCGGCTTCACATAAATGTTGAACAGGAGGGGCGAGAGGACTGACCCTTCCATATGAGGGGCCTCGGGGTCGACTTCTGCCCCCCTGTCAACACAGACTGCGACCAGTCAGAGAGAAAGGAGGAGAACCACTGCAACACAGTACCTCCCACCCCTAACTCTTCCAACCGGTGCAGCATGATACCATGGTCGATGTATCAAAAGCCACTGAGAGATCTTACAGGACCAGGACAGAGGAGCACCCCCTGTCCCGAGCCCTCCAGAGATCATCCACCAACGTGACCAATGCCATTTCCGTGCTGTACCCGGGCCTGAAGCCTGAGTGGAACGGATCCAGATACGTCGCTTCATCCAGGTGCTGGGGAAGCTGTTGCGCAACCACACTCTCAACAACCTTCGCCACAAAGTGAATGTTGGAGACCGGACGATAGTTTACCAACATTGCCGGGTCCAGAGAAGGCTTCTTGAGGAGAGGCCTCACCACCGCCTCTTTCAAGGTGGCGGGAAAGTCACCCTCACCCAATGAAGCATTTATAATCCCCTGGAGCCAGCCTCATGTCACTTCCCGGGAAGCCAGCACTAACCAGGAAGGACACGGGTCCAATAAACAAGTGGTCACATTCAGTCTACCCAGAATCCTGTCCACATCCTCAGGGGTCACAGGATCAAACTCATCCCAGATAACAGTCTCAAGACCTGCCCCAATCCCTCCCCCTGAGACTACCCAGTCAGAGTCCAGATCTTCCCGAATCTGAGTGATTTTTGTCATACAGATACTGAACAAAATCCTCAGCTCTACCCTCCAAGGGGTCCTCCCGCGCTTCCTGGTGGAGCAGGGAGTGGGTCACCCTAAAGAGGGTGGCTGGGCGGTTATCTGATGACGCAATAAGAGCAGCAAAATAACTACATTTCGCTGCTTTTATCCCTACTAGGTAATTCCTAATATGAGATCTTACCTGTGTCCGGTCCGATTCAGAAAGACTGGCCCTCCAACTACTCTCTAGGCGTCTTTTCCGATGCTTCAACTCCCTCAGCTCCTCAGTGAACCAAGGAGCCAAATGAGATTGGCACCGGGTCAGAGGCCGCAAAGGCACGACCCGATCCAGAGCTCCAGCGGCCGCCCTATTCCAGGCAGCCACTAGGTCTCCAGTCTAGGCGTGTGCCAGAGCCTCAGGAAATGGCCCAAGCTCCATCTGGAAACTATCAGGTTCCATCAGGCACCTGGGGCGGAACCATCTTACCAGCTCCGCCTCCCTGCAGCGGGGTGCAGCAGTTCAAAAGTCGAGACGAAGGAGAGAGTGATCTGACCATGACAAGGACAACATTAATCTGAGGCTCCATCCCTGTGCATTACTCATTGTCCATGGATACTTCTGGCCTGTCCACAGGTTATGTAAAGTCTGGCCGCTCAGCTACATGCAAGTCTACTCGATTGCGACGATACAAAGTTCCTTCAACATCCACCAAATAGGAACATGGAGCCTATTGTTGTAAGCAGCTACCCATTTTCCAGCAATCTGTTCAATCTCCAGGCAGCGGTTTCATCCGAATCTGTTCCCCGATCTTTAATTCTGGCAAATCTCTAGCTGAGTTGTCATATCTTGCCTTGACCACTTGTCTCTTCAGCCATAACTTTTCTTGAACTCCTTGTATCACCAAGGGCTCAAGCTGCCTGTTGGACACTGGTAGTGATGTCTATAGTCTCCTTGCCATCAGTCTGTGCCGGACTACTGTCCATGCCCTCAGATGGGGTATTTCTCCAATGTAGAATGGCTTTCCATGGATCTTTACCTTCACTGTGAGCTTTCCTACAAAGATTCACAGCTGATTCAGTTTTGCCGTTAGCTTGAGGATGATGCAGTGATGCAGTGAAGAGGTCACATGCTCGAACTCCCACTCAGGGGCAAATTAAGATAGTCTGCTTGGTTAACTTCAGCAAAAAAAGTTTGTTCCTGTTGCATCCAGCAGACCGTCTGATGCTCATGTTCTCCTCCAAGTGTCACCTGATCTAACACACCACACTACTCAGGGTGGTGTGGCCCACTATCGACATGCGCAGATTGAGGCTGATCCCGAAGACAAGGAGGCTGGTGTGGTGTCGCACCAGCAGTCCGCTCATGTCGGATAGTGAGGAGGCTGAGGAGGATGTGGTTCCAGAGGCAGAGACTCAGCCAGGGCCTTCAGAACCTCCAGAGGCTCCTTCAAGTGGAGAGAGCGAAGTGGAGGAGCCTCTTCTCAATGCTCGAGCATGCAGGGCTGCCAAAAGGCAGGAATGGCTACTCAGGAGGAGGAGGTCTCCTCGACAGCAAGGCTTGAGGATAATTGGCCACTCCCTTAACCTATTTAAGTCACACGCCGTTAGTAAGTTTCTTGCTGGAAACAACTTGTAATGATCATCAGAGCATTTTTGGAAAAGTCCTATTGTATCTTGTTTTCTGGGCTGGTTGGCTAGTTGCCAACCTTTGCCAGACTTTGGTTTATTCTTGCTACTTAATAAATTTGATAAGGACCATTGGTGTGTGTCAATATCCTCGGGAATCCGGAGCTGGGGCAGAACACAGGGTATCACTAATATACATTTCACATCCTGGCTTATAGACAACATTTAGGATGTAATTCTGCAAACTAAGCATCATGCTCTGCAGACGTTTGGGAACACACAAAAGGGGCTTCTTGAATATGGCTATTAGCGGCTTGTGATCAGTTTCGGCTATGATTATATCCCGGCCAAAAAGATAATGGCAGGCAAATACAATACTTAAGCACTCCTTTTCAATTTGAGCATAGTTCAACTCGGCAGAAGAAAGCGCTCTGGACGCGTATGCAATCGGCTGACCTTCTTGCATTAGGCAACATCCTAGGCCATTTTTGCTCAAGTCACTTTGAATGGTAATAGTCTTCGTAACATCATAATATTTTAACACTGGAGCAATAGTGACCAAGTGTTTTATCTCCTGTACTGCCTGCTCATGCATGGGGAGCCAAAGTTAAACTGCATCTTTGTCCAGAAGGCATCTCAATGGCTGGCACACTTCCGATAGGTGCGGCAGAAATTTTGCTAGATACAGTATGTAACAAATCTGATAAATCGCTGCACTGATTTAACATCATCAGGCGATGGCATCTCCACAATGGCTCTAATCTTTTCTGGATCAGCTTTTCTGGATCAGCTTTTCTGGATCAGCTTTTCTGGATCAGCTCGTGAAGACAAAGTATGCCCATGGAAGTGGACTTCGTGCACCTTAAAATTGCAACTTTTTTTTTATTGAAAAAGTTTTACAAATACAAATTTTCCCATCCCCCCCCTTTCCCTCCCTAACCCTCCCTAGTCCTCCCCTCCTCCCATGACTTCCCCAAGGTGAAATCCAAATCCACATCATATTATATCATACCTTACCTCCCTTCTATTCTCCCCCCTGTGTACTATACATTTCTACACAACATTGAACTAAAAGCTATCTGATACTTCCTAGTTTGATATTTATTCTGCACATAATCTATCCATTTCTTTCACTCCCATGCATAGGTCTCTTGAGTCCAGTCTTTTAAGTATGCTGATATCTTCGCCATTTCTGCAAAACTAGCCACCTTCAAAGTCCATTCTTCAATAGTAGGCAAGACATCCTTTTTCCAATATTGACCAATCAGTAACCTAGCTGCTGTCACCATGTACAATATCAATTTTGTTTCACCCATTGAAAAACCCTTAACTATACCCAACAAAAACAATTGAGGAGAAAATTGGAGTTTTTTCTTCAGAACATTTTGCATGACCCACCAAATTTTTATCCAGAAAGCCTTCACTTTCTTGCAAGTCCACCATATATGATAATATGTAGCATCCAAACAATCACATCTCCAACATTTTGGTTGAACATTAGGATATATGCATGACAATTTCTTAGGATCTAAATGCCACCTATAAAACATTTTATAAAAATTTTCCCTCAAGTTCTGTGACTGCGTAAATTTAACATTCTGAACCCATATTTTTTCCCACGTTTCCATCTTTTTAACACTGAGCCTTAACTTTACCTGCCTATACCAATCTAATAGTGCTATTAACTTCTCATCATGGTCATGCTCAACTTCTTTGTCTGTTTCACCACAGCCAACTATAAGAATATCATTAGCTATTGGCTCAATTCCATCGAGCCCACTCAGTAATTCATGCTGCTTTTGTTGATATACTTCTGGTGCTACCGAAACTCCAAAGGGTAATTTAAGCCATCTCTTTCTACCCCATGGGGTCCAGAACGTAGTCATGTAGCTACTTATTTCATCTAGTTTACACTGTAAAAAGGCGTCTCTAGCATCAACCAGCGTAAAAACCTGTGCTTTGGGTAGCTTGTGCAAAACGTCATCAAGCGTTGGCATTAATTAATGTGACCGCTTCAGGGCCATATTCAGAAATTTAAGGTCAATGCAAATTCTAATCTTCTCTGACCTTCTAATAACAACCATGTTGCTTATCCAACCAGTGGGCTCAGTTACTGATGTAATATGTCCTTCTGCCTCTTACTTATCCAGTTGTGCTCTAACCTGCTGCTTAATAGCTATAGGCACATTGTGTGGTGAACTTTGTACTGGGGAAATAGCAGGGTCAAGTTCAAAATGAACCTCTCCTGGAACAGATACTATGGGGCCCTCAAACACTTCCTGGTATACTTGGAGGATTTGCTGTTTTGTCAATGGCCCCACCAAAGATTTAGGGGAGTAACTTACAACATTGTGTAACTCAGTCGGAATGGTAAACTGCATCAACCCCAATGCTCACATGTTGATCCTGACAATAATGGTTTCTGATCAGTTTCCACAATCTCAAATTCAAGTTTATAAAGATCCCCACGTATGCTGCATTCTGTTTGAAATACGCCCAGTGAGTTCACTAATTCTCCTGAATATAACTTCAATTTAGTACTGCTAGGCTGAAGAAGTATCTTGGATGCCAATTTCATTTTGTCCTTCAAACTCATAACATCACAGGTTGCACCTGAGTCCAGCTGGCAGGGTTGAATTATGTTGTTAAACCTGAGATTCACAAACCATTTTTTGCCCTTGGAGTGTATTGTACTGATACATTCTTTCCTATAAACCGCATCAGTGATAAACAAAGATGCCTCCTCCTGTGATGCATTCTCCAAGTCTAACGTTTGCTCAATTGTATGCAGCTTCCTTATTTCTCTTTCCCATGCCTGACACACTTCTGCAAAGTGGTTAAGC
Source organism: Pantherophis guttatus (assembly GCF_059756535.1). Lineage (NCBI taxonomy): Eukaryota > Metazoa > Chordata > Lepidosauria > Squamata > Colubridae > Pantherophis > Pantherophis guttatus. Next base: position 94,463,658 of record NC_142065.1, read on the forward strand.
CTCCCAGACACTCTGCAGATTTTCCCATATGCTGGGCACTGCTCCCTCTCTCTTGTATGTGCATACTGCCGCAATATTTGCATGCTACTTAATTGTTCACAGATGAATTATAAAACTGCCTTTTATTCTGATATTTGTATTGATAAGTCATCATACTTGGCTGTTATTTAGAGACTGTATTAACACAGTCCTTACCTCGCTCTAGAACTCTCAGCCATTTGTCATTAAATTCTATAGTCCGACACATCTCAATTGCTACTTGTAGGCTTAAATTATGCTCCCTCAAGAGGCAGTGGCATTTTCTTTCACTAGTAGCGCCCAAAATTATTTTGTCCCGAATGAGCTCATCCCTTAAGGGACCATAGTCACAACTGGCTGCTTTTTTCTTTAAGCGTGTGACAAAATTATCTACAGTTTCACCTTCTTCTTGCTTGCAGCTGCCAAATATGTATCTTTCAAAAATAACATTTTTGAGAGGTCTGAAATAAGTCTCTAAAGCATCTAGAATAACTTTGGTATCTCTTTCTTGCTCCAAAGAAAGGGTTAAATTGAGTTTGTAGATATGGAGACATTCACTGCCCATCAATCTCCTTAATGTGGCAGCTTGAACTGCTGCCGACTTCTCTTCCAAGCCTTTAGCTAAGGCATAATCTTCAAACTCTGCCCTGAACTCATTCCAATTGCTACCGCAGTCTCCACTCGCCCTCATAGGCTCAGGCAGAGGTATACTGTTAGCAGCTGCCATACTTCCACTGCTTAGCTTTCGGGAGTATGCTTCAAATGTATCCAAAAAACATGGATTCAGGCTTCTGACACCATGTTTCAAGTAGGTTTAATCATCAATAAAAGCACCCTAACAAGCCATCATTACAGGTATATATCTACATATGACAGGAACCGGAAATACCTCACAGACACAGCTGAAGGCAGCTCCTCGAGAGTCAGGAAATACATCTCAAATTAATCCTGCCAAGACTGCAGACATAACCCTTCTAACATGAATGCCCATACATTTTGCTTTATTTCATTTGCATTGATATTGAAATATTCTCCTTTGAAATTGCATATATAACTTACTCACTTACTCATGTGACTACATGCATATTTTTAAATACCTGTCAGAAGCCACAGGACCAAAACAAAAAATAAAATTAACTGAATTAGTAATTACTGATAATAGAAATAGAAATAGCACTTAGACTTATATGCCACTTCACAGTGCTTTACAGCCCTCTCTAAGTGGTTTACAGAGTCAAGATATTGCCCCCACAATCTGGGTCCACATTTTACTAATCTTGGAAGGATGGAAGGCTGAGTCAACCTTGAGCCAGTGAGAATCAAACTGCGAAACTGCTGGCAGCCAGTATGTAATGATTCATTACATGTAAAATAAGGTATCCCATGAAATATTTTCAAGTTTAGAATAAATGGAAAATAGATTGAACAAGAAAACTCTCTGAAATGACCTGGACAAAGTGGTGAGTTTCAAATTTTTTTTTACTACTGGTTCTGTGGGTATGGCTTGGTGAGTATGGCAGGAGAAGGATACTGTAAAATCTCCATTCTGGCCCCACTCCAGGGGAAGGATACTGTAAAATCTCCATTCCCTCCCTAATCCAGAGGAAGGTTACTGCAAAATCCCCATTTCCTCCCGATCAGCTGGGACTCGGGCGGCAGAGAATAGATAGGCGTGGGGCCAGTCAGAGGTGGTATTTACCGGTTCTCCAAACTACTCAAAATTTCCGCTATCAGTTCTCCAGAACTGGTCAGAACCTGCTGAAACCCACCTCTGCCTGGACAAGAAAAGCTATCCATCACTAAATGAAATTCTATTGACTTCAAGGGACAACCAAATCCAGTCTAAGAATTACTTGCTTTCTCCTGAAAACTTTAGGGTGCATACTGAATTTATTGCACTGAGAACAATGAAATGAATGAAAATAGCTCCCTGAAGTCCACTCATTTCAGCCTCAGGACAGAGGGGTCTCCTGGTCTTCAGTCTTGGAATCTGCCAGGATTTAGGATCAGACTAGAAGAGATGAAACGATGGGTGATGTTTGTACCTCCCTATCCCATGCCTCATTGTTTTTAAGTATTACTCCCATTCCCATAGTAGTTTTCTCCCATTGCTCTGTATGGACAGGATTTCATTTGATCACAGGAATCTTATTTTATGATGAAACTTTCATTGAAACTGCAAACACTATTAGTAAAATATCAATTTGTGTTGTGATATACATGTAAATATGAAATATTTCTGTAATGGACATTTTATTGGAACTTTTTCTTTGTTAGTTAATAAGGAAATGGGGGCTTTCTTGGTATTGCTGGACTACAGTTCCCAGTATTCATTTGTATCCCAGCTTTCCTCAAGTGTATCCCCTGTGAGGATGAATTAAAATTTGGTAACATCTAATTCCCCTCTCCTGTTTTTAAAATGTTGGTGCTTCAGGTTCATTCTAAATGCCAGAGTTTATATTCCAAAATATCAAGAATGCCTAATAAATTATTAAACTTTATTAGATGTCATTGTGTCAGAAGTCATCTTAAAAAAAAAAATAGAAATTGCTCAGTGATAAAATGGTCTAAAGTTTTTGAGTCACTTGAGTAGTTTTAGCCATCTGGCTTAAAAAAAATGGCGATGCTGACATTTCAGAATCTTCTTGCCTGTGTAGTTCGATATGTTAAAATTATTGCAGGTTGCTTTCTGCTGCAGATCGGATGAATCACTTTTAAAAGGAATACGTAAAATGTACAGATGCAAATTTATTTCTTTTTTTTTAATGTCAAGGTTTTTTTATTTATATATAAGTATTTTGAATACAGTGTATTGTCCGAGCATAACATTTTACAAAAAGGAAAGAAAAAAAAAAGATAACACATATATTTATAGCAATAGTAATAATATAACAAAATGATTCTAACCATATTTATAATTATATTCGCTTATTTATGCTCCTATTATTCCTATTGTTCCTATATATTGGCATGCATATGATTATAAACAACATTCATATTTTACTTAAACATAACAATACTCTTTCTTCATCTAATTTCTACCTCTTATCTCTAACCATTGATAAAACCTATTCCACGTTAAATAGTATTCTGTCTCCTTTATCTTTTATTTTCAAAGATAATAATTGAAAATGTTGCAAATTTACTTCTTTGCTCTTCACTTTTTATTTTACAGATCTAAGTAAATGAATAACAGGAGATATATAGCACCTTTGAGCCAGAAGATGAATGTCTGAAATCATATATTGTTCTCTTTAATGTGACCACATGAAGCTGGATTGTATACAGAGTTATAAGCAGTGGATCCAAACCTAAAAGCCTATTTCATAAAAGACAAATTTTACCAACTGTAACTACTGGGAAAATGATAACATTTAAAAACAAGTTTATAGGTCATGTTTAAGGCAGATAAAATATTATAATGCAACATTATGAATAACTTTTTAAAAATGCACCTGGAGTGAGGAATTTTCCCTGAATTTTAGCTGTAAACATTTGATCATTCTGAATTATCAATCAGCAACCCATCTTAAAGCAATAACAATAGATAATTGTAAACGATATTTTTAGTGTGTAGATGTGTTGAATTCTTAAAAAATAAATAAATCCAAAAATGATTTTCCATTGCCAAACAGTTTGTAATATATTTTGTAAAGAAACAGAGTAGTACAGTAAACACTTCAACTCACTATCCAATCAAAGACCCACAAACAGTTGCTTGTGCTGTTGTTGCTCTGGAGTTAGCATAATAAAACTTGATGTTCATAATCAGAAGGAGGTTCAGCCAAACAGATTTATGCCTATTAACATCTAAGATGGGAAACAAGGCTTTGTTTTTCTTTTCTTTTTTTCCCTTTCTTTTTCTTTTTGACAGTTGTTATTGTTAGTTGAGAAGTCGTGTCTGACCCATCGCGACCCCATGGGCAATGTTCCTCCTGGCCTTCATGTCCTCTACCATCCTCTAAAGTCCATTTAAGCTCACGCCTACTGCTTCAGTGACTCCATCCAGCCACTTTGTTCTCTGTTGTCCCCTTCTTCTTTTGCCCTCAATCTTTCCCAGCATTAGGCTCTTCTCCAGTGAGTCCTTCCTTCTCATTAGGTGGCCAAAATATTTCAGTTTCATCTTCAGGATCTGGCCTTCTAAAGAGCAGTCAGGGTTGATCTCCTTTAGGACTGAGTGGCTTAGTGCTTTTCCCTACTTTCTTCAATTTAAGCCTACATTTTGCAACAATCAACTCCTGGTGTTGTTTTTACTGACTGTATAGAGCTTCTCCATCTTTGGCTGCAGAGCATATAGTCAATCTGATTTCTGTGTTGACCGTCTGGTGATGTCCATGTGTAGAGTCATCTCTTGGGTTGTTGGAAAAGAGTGTTTGTTTTGACCATGGTTTTTTGGTGATAATTCTATAAAGTGCTGTAGGGCTTCATAGAACTGGTCAATTTCATCCTCTTCAGTACCAGTGGTTGGGGCATAGACTTGGACTACTGTGATATTGAATGGTTTGCCTTGGATTCGAACTGAGATCATTCTGTCATTTTGGGGATTGTATCCCAGTATTGCTTTTCCTATTCTTTTATTGAACATGAAGGCTACTCCATTTCTTCTGAGGGTTTCTTGCCCGCAGTAGTATACCTGATGGTCATCTGAATTAAATTCACCCATTCCTGTCCATTTTAGTTCGCTGATTCCTAAGATGTCAATATTCAGTCTTGTTATCTCTTGTTTGACCATGTCCAGCTTGCCTTGATTCATGGATCTTACATTCCAGGATCCTATGGAGAAAAAATATTTGCAGCATCAGACTTTCCTTTTACAACCAGATGCATCCACAGCTGAGTTCCTTTTGGCTTTGGCCCAGTTGCTTCATTCTTTCTGGCACTACTAGTACTAGCCCTCTGCTCTTCCCCAGTAGCATATTGGACACCTTCCGACCTGAGGGGCTCATCTTCCAGCATCATATCTTCTTTCTTTTTGGTACTGTCCATTGGGTTTTCATGGCAAAGATACTGGAGTGGATTGCCATTTCCTTCTCCAGTGGATCACATTTTGTCAGAGGTCTCTGCTATGACCTATCCATCTTGGGTGGCCCTGCAGGGCATAGCTTATAGTTTCGTTGAGTTACGCAAGTCCCTTCGCCACGACAAGGCAGTAATCCATGAAGGGGAGGAGGGAAATAAGGGACATTTTTTTAAAAAAAAAATGTTCTGTTTTCTAGATTGTGTGAGGAAAGCTAATCAGTGGCCAGTAAACAGATTTCTCTTAGCAGAATGCATTGAATGGGTTTCTCACATCTTCATTTATATATATATGCAACATAGAGCAGAATTGTATTCTTAAATTGTGAAAAGAAAATGTTTATATGAATAGTAATATTAATTGTTTTTCAGGTTTTTGAAAAATATTTTAGAGGCAATGGGATTATTTCTTTTACATTATATTAATAGGATTTTGAATGTACTTTTAATATAACCAAGCACAAAAAGAAATCAGATAGCAGAATTACGAGCCTATTGTAATATACTGTCTTGACACTCTCAATACAGATGTTTATTAGGCTTAAACAGACAGCCTACTCAAAACCAAAAATGTATATTGCAAAAAGAAAGAAATGGCAGTTCTCCTGTGTTGACAAGTAACAGCTGTATTTGCAGTCTGCTTTTTATTGTAATCATTAAACAACACACCATTTTTATTAAACTTTATACATTAAAGATACAAAGTTAAAAAAAAGAGAAATAGGAATGGCAGAAAAGAATGAAAAAAGAACCAGAAACAGAAAAAAATACTGTGTTTCCCTGAAAATAAGACCCTGTCTTATATTTTTTGAACCCCAAAATAAGCGTTTGGCCTTATTTTTGGGGAGGTCTTATTATTATTTTGTGTTGCATGGAGTAAGATGGGATTCCTCTTGCTGTCTTACCTGATTTCCAACTCTGCATTTAAATATTTTCAGGGAGGGTTTATTTTTGTGGGGAGGCTTATTTTAGCACATGCACTCAAAAGCCCAATTGGGCTTATTATTAGGGAATGTCTTATTTTCAGGGAAACAGGGTATTTTAAGAATATCATAAAGAAAAAAGACAGTATATAAAGATGTAACAGAATAACAGAATTGGAAGGGAACATCGATGTCTCCTGGTATAAGCCTCTGCTCAAGAAGAAGCATAGAAAAAAAATCATCAACAAATACTAAGAAAAAACACACATTCTATTTACACCTTCTAAGCAAATAAAATGGTGATAAGAAATTAATCATCTGGTTCTGGTTTTCCTGACCCAAAGGGCCAAGGAAAGATGCTAGCTGTTTTTCTAAAGGTCTTTAAGGTGTGGACCAATGTTAATACTAAAAATGCCTTGTAAACCTTCTTAAAGTTTATTGTATGTTATTGTGTCAATAATTATTTATTAAAAAGGAAGAATTGCTCAGTGATAGTATGGTCTACAATTTTTGTGTCACTTGAATAATTTTAGCCATTTACTAGAAGTAGCATGCTATAGAACCCATCAGTCAAGGAACTTCAACTAAGAGGTTCTAGGAAAAGAGCCTTCTTTGCCATGGTTACAATCTTGCTGCTGGAGATGATATATGACCCCACCCTCTAGGCCTTCTGGATTGACCTCAAAACTTGTCTCACACAATTGGCTTGGGACTATGATGGGCAGTGGTGGGTTGCCCCTAGTTTGCACCGGTTTTATAGAACTGGTAGTAAAACTGGCGGGAGGCTCTGCCCACTGACACTACATCATCAAAATGCGTCTGCACATGCGCAGAAGGGCACATGGCCCCACTGCGAACCGGTAGTAGAGGTAAGTAGAACCCACCCCTGATGATGGGGGTGCTTTACACTATTGTGTGAGCTTTTGTGTGAGGGGAGCTATAGTGATTTAATTCCCTTTTTCAGGAGGGAAGGGAACTTGGTAAAAACCAAGTTTTTATAGCTCTTATACACAGGTATAAAAATGAGGTAAGAAGAAAAAGGTAGCTCTTGTATCCTTCTGATAAGGTGGCAATCTCTTTCTTATTTTCTCTGTTCTTATATCCACTGGGAGTTGATATTATTTTGACTTCCTAGATATTTGTAAAAGTTAAATCCAACCCTAGCTCTCCAGAATTGGGGGGAGGGGAAGGGGAAACAAACAGGCACCAAAGGGTACAGTCTCCCATGGGATTGCCAATGATTAACTGTATTTGACTGAAGATTGTAAAACTACAATTTTTTAAAAGAAAGATATTGGATATCTACAACGTGTGGTTCCTATACATCATAAATGCAAAATAGATCTGTCAGATTCATAAATGTCATGTATAATAATTTTGCTGTTAGCTGCTGCTGCTGAAGACATTGGAAAGATTCTTGAATGCAAGTAGTGTTTTTTTTTCCTTCATAAGAATCAGAAGCACTGCCTGAGAAGCCAAAGTATTGCTTTATTTGTTTATGGTAATTATTGCAACACAAATTTCAAAAAATTCTTGTGGAATCCTCTCTTAGCTCTTGGCAAGATCGTATTCTTATTCCTGTAATACTGTCTTCTCCCAGATTCCTTGACAACAAACAAACAAACAAAAAATGAGGAAGGGATGGTAGTAGTTGGGAGAAATCCACCGAGATTGCCAAACTGCCGAACTGAGGTTTGGTAGTTGAGACATTGCCTGAAGAGCTATGAAGAGCTGGCTACTCTTGGTTGCTGCTGTTCTTCTCTGGCCTGGCGGCTCTTCTCAAAATGGTAAGTTAAGAAGAAAAGAAATCAAGGGGTTACTAAGGAAAGCAGCTTCTGCTGCGTTCATCAAAGAAGCAATTTCTTTCAGCAAAAGCAAAGAGTTCCATTCTCCACCTGTGGCTTTTTGGAAATTTGTAATGGCAGATTCTTTAAGGATATCATAGACTTACAGTATAATTCCAATCCCCTTCTTAAATGCAAGATTTTTGAGCAACTGATTTGTGTATAGCAAAATACCTTGCATCAGTATTGTAAATTCACACCTATTGTGAGGGACTTTGCTTCAGTTAATAAAAAAGAGGATAGGATGATAACCAAATGATCACCATGTCTAATAACGCTACTTTATGTTTAATGGTTTATTTTGCTTATAAACAAAAAAGATCCTCAAAAGTTGAAATGAACAGATGTAAAAATGAAATATATTTATATTATATAAATATAATTTATATATCTACCATATTTCTACCATAATTTAACCAAGTACATGCTGTCAATATGAATCTACATTTCCCCCCAATTTTTCTCTCGTCTTCCTTCTAGATGGGGTGATTTTATGAGAGCCTCCATTATGCCTTGGGCTGCCCCTATAGCACATGATACATGCATAAAAACATAGATCATCTAGGAACCATAACCTGTTCCAAGGAGACCAGTCAGAAGTTTGAAATTTTAGAGATGTATTTCAGTTGTGTTTACATCAGGATACATACAAAAGTAATTAGTATATATCTTAATTCACAGTGATGATATCCTTTAGGAGAAGAAAAACAGGGAAATATTCACATCTCAAGACATTGAAGCTAAGATTACATTCGCTTATATTCACACTAATTGAACCTTTGAGCAAATAATAATAAAATAAATAATTAATTATTTATCACTGTTTTTGATGGTTGCCTGACAGTTGCCTAGGCTGGGCTTTCTTGTTTCCCTTTTTTAATCAATTGATTTATGTTTCTTATATGGGGGGAAAAGTAAGAAAAGTATTGACCCTGTAAACGTAGACCACAGAAGGTTTTCTTTTCCCAATAATTGTAAAATTAACAAACCATTTGTACAATAGGTAATGATTGCCATCTCGTATCAAGCTGTTACTTTCAAATTCGATAGCTGAAGGGTTAGACATATTCTACAATTATTTTCTTCCCTGCTTCTGCCCACCATTGTTGTTTTGAATGAATATTTGTGCTCTCTACACTGTATAAACTCTCTCTCTCCCTCCCTCTCCCTCCCCCCTCTCTCCCACTCCCTCTCTCTCTCTCCCCCCCCTCAATATCTCACAATTGTATTCTACTATGCTCTATCTCTAAAAAAGATAAGGAAAGGAAAGGTGAGAGAATTACAGCCTATAGAATAAATTCTCAGCTGGCACCATTTAAACTTGATAAAAAGAAAGAAACTATAGATAATAGATATTGATAAATTAATAGTAAGAAATGGATTTATTTCTCTGGGGAAAGAACTGTTGCCAGCTTTAACATTTTTGAGTCAGATGGAAGGAAGTATATAGGGAAAGATGAGAGGGTGATTACAATTAACAAAAATTTATTGTTGAAAATCTAATATGTACAATATCAGAAAGATTCCTTCAGGACCACCCATGTTTAGCCCCGGTAAGTACCGGCAAGGAGGAAATGCCACAGAATCTTTTACAAAGAAGTTGCTTTCGGGGGGCAAGTTTGCTGGCTCTTCAACCTCTCTCTATCTCCCCATCCACAGAGTTGCTTAGGTTACACATCAGCAAGGGAAGTTTACATATTACAGGCAGTCCTTGAGTTATACCTTAATGGAGACTTTCCATCACAGTTATGCAACATGTTATGATCATAAAGTGAGTCAGTCATGAGAGTGACTAGATTTTATAAATATTTTTGTGGTGGTCATTAAATGAATTATCACAGTCATTAAGTGAATACGTATTTGTTAAGTATACCAATGGTTCGCCATTGGTGTGGTTTTGCAGTAAATCAGAATTTAATTTAATATTTAAATTTATATACTGCCCTTCTCCCGAAGGACTCAGGGCGGTGAACAGCCAGAAGTAAAAAACATCAAATACAAAATTTAACAACAATTTAAAAATAAATTAAACATTTTGGCCCGACAGTTAAAATCCCCCATTAAAAATCCAAATTAAAATACACAATTGGAGAGATTAGGCCAGCCCAACTTGATGAAATAAAAAGGTTTTGAGGGCCCAACGGAAAGTATCTAAGTCTGGAATCGTCCGTATCTCCGGGGGGAGCTCATTCCAGAGGGCAGGTGCTCCGACAGAGAAAGCTCTCCCCCTGGGGGCCACCAGTCGGCATTGTTTGGCCGATGGCACCCAGAGGAGCCCCCCTCTGTGGGAGCGTACTGGCCGGTGGAAGGCTCTCAGTGGCAGATGGCGGTCCCGTAAATATCCAGGCCCTAAGACATGGAGCACTCTAAAGGTGGTCACCAACACCTTGAATTGCACCCGGAGGACCACTGGGAGCCAGTGCAGCTCATGCAGCAGATGTGTTACATGGGAGCGCCATGATGCTCCCATAATCACCCACACGGCCGCATTCTGGACCAGTTGAAGCCTCCGGGTGCTCTTCAAGGGGAGCCCCATGTAGAGAGCATTGCAGTACTCCAGGTGGGAAGTGATGAGGGCATGAGTGACCGTGCATAAGGAGTCCCGATCCAGAAAGGGACGCAACTGGCAAATCAGGTGAACCTGATAAAAAGCCCCCCTGGCCACAGCCGTCACATGCTCTTCTAAAGATAGCCATGCATCCAGGAGGAAACCCAAGTTGCGAGCCCTCTCTGTGGGGGCCAATGACTTGCCCCCAATAGTCAGAGATGGCACCAACTGACTATATCGGGACGCCGGAAGCCACAGCCACTCGGTCTTGGATGGGTTGAGCTTGAGCCTGTTTCTCCCCATCCAGATCCGCATGGCCTCCAGACACTGGGACATCAAGGGCATCATTGGGGTGGTCCGGGGTGGAGATGTACAGCTAAGTGTCATCAGCATACTGATGGTACTTCACCCTGAAACCATGGATGATCTCACCCAGCGGCTTCACATAAATGTTGAACAGAAGGGGCAAGAGGACCGACCCCTGTGGCACCCCACATACAAGGCGCCTCGGAGTCGACCTCTGGCCCCCCGTCAACACAAACTGTGACCGGTCAGAGAGGAAGAAGGAGAACCACTGCAACACAGTGCCCCCCACCCCTAACCCCTCCATCTGGTGCAGCATGATACCATGGTTGATGGTATCAAAAGCCACTGAGAGATCTAACAGGACCAGGACAGAGGAACAGCCCCTGTCCCGAGCCCTCCAGAGATCATCAATCAATGCGATCAATGCCGTTTCCGTGCTGTGCCTAGGCCTGAAGCCCAACTGGAACGGATCGAGATAGACTGCTTCATCCAGGTACTGGGGAAACTGTCACGCCACCACACTCTCAACAACCTTAGACAGAAAGCGAACGTTGGAGATAGGATGATAATTTGCTAAAACAGCCAGGTCCAGGGAGGGCTTCTTGAGGAGGGGCCTCACCACCGCCTCTTTCAAGGTGGTGGGAAAGTAGCCCTCTTTCAAAGAAGCGTTAACAACTTCCTGAAGCCAGCCTCGTGTAACCTCCCGGGAAGCCAGCGCCAACCAGGAGGGACACGGGTCCAATAAACAAGTGGTTGTGCTAAGTCTACCCAGAATCCTGTCCACATCTTCAGTGGTCACTGGGTCAAACTCCTCCGAAATAACGTTCTCAAGACCTGTCTCCATCACCCCACCTATATCTACCCAGTCAGAGTCCAGGCCTTTCCAAATTTGAGGGACTTTGTCATGCAGATACTACACAAAATCCTCAGCCCTGCCCTCCAAGGGGTCCTCCCACACTCCCGGATGGAGCAGGGAGCGGGTCACCCTGAACAGGGCGGCTGGGCGGTTATCTGCAGACGTGATAAGAATGGAAAAATAATTAAACTTTGCCATTTTTATCGCCACTAGGTAGGTCTTAATATGAGACCTTATCAGTGTTCGGTCCGATTCGGAAAGGCTGGCCCTCCAACTGCTCTCTAGGCGTCTTTTCTGGCGCTTCATCTCCCTCAGCTCCTCAGAGAACCAGGGATCTAAGTGAGATCGGCGGCGGGTCAGAGGCCGCAAAGGCACGACATGGTCCAAAGCTCCAGTGGCCGCCCTATCCCAGGCAGCCACCAGGTCTTCAGCCGGGTCGTGAGCCAGAGCGTCAGGGAAAGGCCCAAGCTCCATCTGGAACCTATCAGGATCCATCAGGTGCCTGGGGTGGAACCACCTGGTTGGTTCCGCCTCCCTGCGGCACCTTGTAGTGGTTTGAAGGTCAAGTTGAAGGAGAGAATGGTCAGACCATGACAAGGGTTTAATCACTACATCCCCTTTATCTAAACCATTCAGCCACTGGCCAGAGATGAAAATCAAGTCCAGAGTGTGTCCCCCTATGTGTGTAGGGCCATGAACTAACTGGGTCAGGTCCATGGCCATCATGGAAGCCATGAACTCTCGAGCCGCCTCAGACTTTTCACCGATGGACGGCAGATTGAAATCCCCCATAACTATAAGTCTTGGGGTATCAACCGCCATCCTGGCTATCACGTTGAGCAGTTCAGGCAGGGCCGCCGCCACATGGCAGGGAGCCAGGTACGTGATCAGGAGGCCCACCTGTACCCCATGACCCCACTTCACAAAGAGGGACTCACATCCGGTTATCTGAGGCACAGTGGCCTCCTTCGGACCAAGACCTTCCTTTATAACAACCGCTACCCCCCTCCCCTCCCCTCAACCCTTGGCTCATGGAATGCTCGGAAGCCTGGTGGGCACATTTCAACAAGGGGAAACCCCTCCTCCTGGCCCAACCAGGTCTCTGTAATACGGAGGCCAGGTCCGCTCCCCCCTCTTGAACAAGATCACAAATGACGGTGGCTTTATTTACAACGGACCTGGCATTGCACAACATCAGCCAAAGGCCCGGGCCCTGAGGAGAAGTAAATGCTTTGTACTTACTTAGATTTTCATAAATCTTAGAGAATCTTACTTAGATTTTCACATGACCCTGTCATAAAACAGGATCATGTGTACACGGGATGCTGCAATTGACTGTAAATACAACCCAGTTGCCCAGTACCAAGGTGCACTCATCTGACCGAAGCAGGGGGTGAGTGTTGAAATTTTGAATCTGGATCATAAGCACTCCACAAGTAAATTCCCTGGCATTTCAAATGATCACTAAATTGAGGATTACTTATAGTTAAGTGTCCAGCAAGCATTGGTTTCTTAGTTAAGACAAAAGTGGGAAATAATTATCTAACTTGGGTTTATTATCTCCAGTTCATGGGAAGTTCATGAGAGTAAATAGAAAAAGTGAGCTTGTCTAAGCAAATAAGATAATTTTATGTAAATATAATTTCAGCATGTGAAGAACCAGATGAGATTGACTTTGGGGAAATTGTGAGTGCTGAGAAAGCCAAGTATCTGGAAAATGACCGAGTGCAATACAGGTGCAACCCTGGCTATGTCTTGGAAGGACCTGAATGGATTCAGTGTAAGGGACAAAAATGGACACCTCATCTACCAAAATGCTTGGGTAAGGCATCATGCTTTTTTTTTTTTACTAGTGTAGACCTGAGAGAAAATGCTGAATTCATCCAATAGGAGAAGAATTGTAGCTGCCAAATTCTTTGAGAATTGGATTGAATTTCCATCTGAAGCCAGGCTTTCCTCTAAAGCCATAAACTGTGCTGGTGTCATCTTCTTCCATTCGAAAGCTAAAAAAAAATTAAACTGATCCAAATTGTTGAATGAGCAAGCAAAATAGTAGATATAATTAAATGATATTCAACTGGAAGCTCATTCAAGAATACTGAGTAACTGCGGGATACAATTACATCTGGTTACAGACTCAGTGGTTAATAAAATAGGAAAGTGAATTCTTTTGCTATGGAATTCAGCCAGCTAGAATGATGTAGAAGGAAAACTTTTGACTCTAGTAATTACAATTTATTCAGCACATTTACTCAGTTTCCTCCATGATCTTTCCATCTCTATTAATAATGCAAAACTAGATCCCATCATCCTTGTAGCTGGTACAGTTGGGTAAATCATCACATTCCTACATCCTTTTAGCAAAAACTGTCTAGGAAATAACAAAAACTCAGACAATTCAGCACAGTTTGTCGAGGTTATTCAGAGGACAAAAGCCTTGGTAGTACAGTGGTCTAAGGCACCCTGTTATTAAGCTGGTTATTAAGACCAGCTGCCTGCAATTACTGCAGGTTCGAATCTCGCCAAGGCTCAAGGTTGACTCAGCCTTCCATCCTTTCTAAGGTAGGTAAATTGAGGACCCAGTTGTGGGGGCAATAAGCTGACTTTGTATAAATATACAAAAGGATAAAGGCTATTGCTGAGCACATTGTAAGCTGCCCTGAGTCTCCGGAGAAGGGCGGCATATAAATCAAATTAAAAAAAAAAATACTTCACTGAAACATTTCTGGCCAGGACTCAGATTTCTTTTATTTGACTGGTGCCTTGGTAGTGACTTTTCCTCCAGTTCCCCAAAGTTATTCCTTATGCTTGTTATGGATATTAGGATGTCATTAATTCAACAAACCCCTTCATGAATTACTACCATGTCATGGCAAAGGGGCTTGAAAAGCTCAAAAGCTATGAGCTAAGCCTTGTGAGGTCACCCAAGATGGACAGGTCATAGGAGAGTTCTGACAAAATGTGGTCTACTTGAGAAGGAAATTGCAACCCACACCGGTATCCTTGTCAATAAAACCACATGAACAGTACCAAAAGGCTAAACAATATGATGCTGGAAGATGAGTTCTTCAGATTGGATTGTGTCCAATATGCTACTGGGGAAGAGAGGAGGGCAATTACAAGTAGCACAAGAAAGAATGAAGCAGCTGGGCCAAAGCTGAAATGACACTCAGGTGTGGATGTGTCTGGTGGTGAAAAGAAAGTCCAGTGCTGTAAGAACACTATTCCATAGGAATCTGGAATGTAAGATCTATGAATCAAAGTAACACGGATCTGGTTGAACATGAAATGGAAAGATTGAAAGCAACATCTTGGGAATCAGTGCAATTAAAGTGGATGAGAATGAGCAATTTTAATGGAAAAACAATACAGGGATATAAACTCAAAAATGACAGAATGATCTTGGTTAGAATTCAAGGCAAAGCATTCAACATCATAGTAATTTAAATCTATGTCCCAACCACTGATGCTATAGAGCAGGGTGTCAAACAGGGGGTGGAGGGGTTTAAGTCTCAAAAAATGTAATTTTGATTTTGATTTTATCCTGAGGAAGTCATTTGGAGGGAGGGAGGGTTAGGGTGGGTTTGGGGGGGGAATTGGGGAGAAAATGTATTTGTAAAACTTTTTAAATTAAAAAAAAAAAAGAATTCAAGGCAAAGCCTTCAAGATCATAGTAATTCAAATCTATGCCCCAACCACTGATGTTATAAAGCAGGGTGTCAAACTGGATTTCATCATAGTGGATTGGAATTCAAAAAATAGGAAATCAAGATAACCGAAATAATAGCAATAAGAAGTTTAGCCATGAAGTTAAAAATGAAGTAGGGCAAAGACCCTGATGTTGAGAAAGATTGAAGGCAAAAGGACAAGGGGACAGCAGAGGATGAGGTGGATAGATAGTGTCATTGATGCAATGAACATGAATTGGGGCAAACTCCAGGAGACAATTAAGGACAGGGGTCCTGGTTTGCTATGGTCTATGGCATTGTGAATAGTCAGACATGACTTAGCAACTAAACAACAACATCACAATTCAATAAGGGGCTTTATAATATTTACTGGATAGCTAAAAGTTTAGTTTAGTTTATTTATTAGTTTATTTTGAATTTGTATACCGCCCTTCTCCCTGAGGACCCAGGGCGGTGAACAGCCAAATAAAAACATCAAATACAAATATTAAAATACAGTTAAAATATATATATAAATTTGGCCCCATTAATTAAAACGATAAACAAAACAATTAAAAACACTTAAAAAGAATTAGGCCAGCCCGGCTTGTTGGAAAAAGAAGGTTTTAAGGGCTTTAAAGTATTGTCTGTCAAACCTGTAATGCTGGAAATGTTAAATGGGTGGAAGAACATTGACTGATAGGATACTGACTTGCCTCATTATTAATAACAATAATCTCATTAATGTGAGCAAAAAGTAGAAATTAGAAAATAGAAATTGTCCCATTACAACTCAGTAAACTCAAGACATCTTTGCAGAACATTCTGAATTGCGCTGTGTGTTCTTAACTTAAAACAAACAGAACAACATCCGTTTGGCATGCTTCTACAAGCCAGTCCTCTAGCATAGGTCTAAAAACTATAGCAGAATCATAACTTGTTCATCATTAATACTGTGCTCTAACTTGGCTTATTTGTATTTGGCCTAGAATTATCCATTGTGACTTGTAAATCTGGTTTATTTTCTTAGTGGTAGAATAGAGGAGAAACCAATTGGCAATTATCTCCCTTCAGAAGATCTACCTTCTTTTCTTTTCTATTTTTTTTAGCACCCTGCAGTATCACAAGGCAACAGCTAGCAACAAAAAACTTGTTTGTATTTGGGAGTCAAAGAAAAGCTCGACTTATTCAGAGTAATCATAGCCTGCAATTTCAATGCAATGAAGGATATGTCATTGTGGTTCCATCAGTCAGAAAGTGTGTTGACGGTTACATGGAGTTGCCTTTATGTATCTCTGGTAAGCATGCTGTCAGTATCATGGATTCTGTCAGTGATTTAATCTTCACTGAACTCTCTCACATCTTGGCTTAGAATTTTACTAGTGTAATCTAAATTTTAAAAAAATCTGAAGCACATCAGATAGGAGAAGAATGTTCTGGCATTTCTCCAAACTTACAAATTGTCTCTAAGGTTAAGTCTTAACTGAACTTCAATTAAGAATTATGTTTCCTTGTAGTTGAAAATATGCATAATATTGGTAGACATAGGAATTTGTATCACAAATTGCAATTGTGCAAAAATACGTTGATGTCATATTATTAAAAGATAATTTAACTTGGAAAGTATTTGATGGTTAAATCAGCCTATAAATAGAAATTATACTGTGCTACGCTCACAGAGCTGATGGATTATTTTTATGCTGATAAAGTTGAAGAGTTTAAAATTAAAATACTGGGTGCTTGATGAATTAACAGGTAAATTGTTAGCATGTTGTTTAAAACAAGTGAGACAGCAACATAAAGTTTAAAATATCTACATATGATAGTATGAGAATTACAAATGCAATAGAATATACAATAGAACAGATTCAATTACAGATCCAACAGAACGAGCAATAATACAACACTGATATTACTATTCAGTTATTTAATCATATCTATCTGTGTGTAATAATTTAACTGAAAGACCTTTACAGTCTTTATTAGAACATGATTATGTGTCAGCCTTGCAAAGTAGATCGTAGAGAATGTATCATCAGATGAGCTAATTCTACTGTTAAGGTAGGGTTACTTTAACAGAATCTTGCAATCCAAAAGTACATTCCTTCCCCCTCTGCCCTTTACAGCCCATGAAACTGGGAGGGTCTCTTCTGAACCGCTTGCCCTGTCTATTCCTGGCATGGACTGAGTTGCCTTTTATTTTATTCGGCTTATATGCCACCCTATCTCACAATGGACTCAGGGCGGCTCACAACAATAAAACTGATGGTTCCCTTGGTTGCATTTCTTCCCTTTTTCTCCCAAGGTCATTCCCACATACCATTACTTCATATATTTCTGTAGAGATCTTGGCAGTTATCTGAGTCAACATAAAGCAAAAAGTATTTTAACTTATAACAAAACAAGAGAGAGAGAGAGAGAGAGAGAGAGAGAGAGAGAGAGAGAGAGAGAGAGAGAGAGAGAGAGAGATTGTTCTAATAGGTTGTACCTGATTTTATTTGAAAAGTTGGGCAGAATGTATAATAATGTTAAACCAATTTCTTTATAATTATTATTTTAAGGAATGTCAACAGTTTCAGCTAGAATTTCCTGCCCCAAAATTTAACAGTGTCAATATAATCAATTTAATCATATTTTATTGTTAATCAAATTGAATTTGAAACATATCAGAAATTTTAAAATACCTTTAAAGTTGAAAATGCTGATATTTCTGACTTATGGGGTGAAGACTTGGAATATTTGATAATGGAGTATCAATTTATGTAAGACTTTAAAACATGTTAAGTGTTTGTGTTAAGTGTAACTTGAGTTTGAAATGAATTTATGACAGGATTTTTTCTGAGTTTAGTGGAACATCTGAAAGACTATTTCAGAACGATTTCTGATTGTAGCTGAAATAGATTTTCTTTGTTGCTGGTGTAAGAAAGGTAAGGGCACATCAACTAATAGGGTTGCCAGGTCTGCTTCCAAAAAAGCAAGGGGGGGGGTTAAGTAGTAAAAAAATATAAAAAAAATACAATTAAATTATATATTTTCTTACAAATATTTTAACACATATTAAAATAATCATTTCAAAACTTTACTTAAAATTCAAAACATCAAATATATTATAATAATATGTAAAATATTAAATTACATTTTACTTTGCTGTCGTGTGTATTTTTTATTTGACTGCGCAGCTTTGATCAATTCTTTGTGTTTAAGGAATAATTCTTTAATTTCAGTACAACGTTGAGAAATATTTAAAAAATATACAAAGTTCACTTCGAACTGATGGTACAAGCAGTCGGTTACGTTTGTCAGTCCACAAATTTCCCATGACACTGAAAATTCATTCAACATTTGCATTTGATACCGGAATTGATGCACAATACTGGAACAGTTTCAGTAAACTCGGAGCTGGCTCTTTCTTGAAAAAGTACGTCCACTTATCAAGGGATGAATCGCCCTGCAGATGAACATAAACTTCTTCTAAGGCAGAAATTTCATCGAAGAAAGTGTTGGGTGGAAGTTCTTCTCGCCATGGTGATAATAACCAGATGTTCGTCATTTCTTCTAAAGTTGGAGGATTATTGCGATCAATTAGATTGAAACAACTTAGCGTCTCATATACTGAATCAGTGAAATTATACCACTTTTCTAGGTACGCAATGGCTCTTTGATACACGTTGATGGCTTCTATCTTGAACTTTTGCACGGCATTCTCAGGCAAATGTTTTTTACGTAAGGCAAATAAAACTTTCATTCCAAAAAACTGCTCATCGTATTTTTTTTTGCAAAGAATCACGCAGCTTACACATGATAATGTGAAGATCACATGCAAGAATTTTCTTGCTTTCCAGCTTCAGTAGGGTGTCTTGCATTATTGACATGAAGAAGTGCGTGAAATATAAATACAATTCTGAAATTGTTGGTTCATCGTCCTTTGCGAGTTCATTTTCCTGATCCGAAATAAGGTTCCAGATAACCTTATGGCACTCATCAGATCCAAGAGAAATAAAATACGATTTTAGAGGTATCCAGTTTAAAAGAAGTCTTTCTACCGCTTTAAACAAACTTAACCAACGTGTTGGAACATGGCGCAAAACATCATGGAATTCTGACTCGCAAAACTTATGTACCATTTCATCATAAAGCTTTTGAATAAAAAAAATGTCCACTATTTTGTGAAAAAAAATAGTGAACATAATGTGAAAAAAGCAGACTATCTGCTCAAATAGTGGACACCTGGCAACCCTATCAACTAATTTGATATGATCACGGCCAATTTTGGTTTTCTTTTGGAACAATCTTGTAATAAATAGAAATACTGTATATGCAAATGTTTTCATGTTAAAGATGTGAATGCTGTTTTACTATTTTGAATTACATTCTAAAATGAAGGCATCTAATACTTTCTTAGGAACTTGGGGTTATATCATCTGTAGCCAAGAAAGTTTGGAAAACTGCTATTACTTTAAATATCAAGAAGTGGATTCAAAAATGTATAACATCAATTTTTGAAAAGATCATTCTTTTCTGTAAAGAAAATTTGATATTGTAAAATTTTGTCATAGATTCTATAATAATGACAGATTATGTTTAAGTATAATTTGGAATTATATAATACATATAAGGTGTGCGTGTATTATATAAATTACACACACACACACACACACACACATTTAAATTATTTAGATCAGTTTAACCTGTTAATTCTTAGAGAAGAAATTCTAAGTTTATTTATTTATTCATCTTCATCCTTTCATATTTGATAGAAAGAGGGCAAAATTGCAGTGGTCCACCAAGAACTGAGAACGGAGACGTTACTACTTTATCTGAGAAGCAGTACAAATCTGGCTCTTCAGTAGAATTCAAATGCCAAAGTTATTATGCCATGGAAGGCCAAAAAAGATCTTTTTGTGATGATGGGACCTGGACAAAAGTACCCATTTGCCTTGGTAAGCGGAAAAGAAAGTCTTCATCTAATTTTCACGAGCATTTCTAATAATTAAGAATAACTGCTTTCTCTCTTTCTCTCATAAAAAGATTTAATTGATGTTTCCTGCAGCAGCTCTCCTTTGGATACGATTTCAATTCTATTAACTGAGGTGAAGTAGCTACTAGATCAGCGGTTCTCATCCTGGGGGTCACGACCCCTTTGGGGGTCGAACGGCCATTTCACAGGGGTCGCCAAAGCCCTCTCTCACCCCCCATGCCTTCACTCACCCTCACCCTCTGCCTCTGTTGGATCGCCCAGTCGCCGTTCGTTTACCCTGCCCACTCCCAATCTATTGCTGCCTCCGGAGTCCCAGCTGATGGCTAGAGGGAAAAAAACTTTAAATTCTTGCCGCAGGGCTTCAAAGAGCTAGCTGCAAAAAGGTAAATTCCTGGAGCAATTTTTTTTCCCCCTAGCTATGCTGAAAAAGTGAAATTGAAAGTAAGGAAGCAGGGTCTTTGCTGCAACGTGACAAAATGAGGCAGAGAGATATTTCTTTTTCTTTTTCCTCACCAAAAAAGGTAGGTGCAAAACTGCAAACAATGGGAAATTTAGGGCAAAAGAGGAGGTTCAAGATTTTAAAACACCAAAGAAAAAAAGCTCTATTTAACTAGGGAATTGTAATAATTGAGATACTATTAATTGTATATTGTGTTGAAAGCAGAAATGGTTAAGTTGTGGTTTGGAGGAATATATGGGGGAAATTATTTGGTTTATTATTATTGGTAAATATAATTAATGGATTTGTAAGAAATTGGATTGCATGGAAATAATTGGAATATTCATGTTCATATTGATTAATATACAAAAAAGATAGTTATATAACTAATTGATTTATATTAAAATGTTGAATTTGTATTAAACAACTGTATTACATAATTACATAATTAACCAATGTGAGGATGGATATAAAAATAGATGACAATGCGAAGGGATATAATGTAGAATAGAAGGGAAAAATTGAATTTGATTAAGATTAGAGATGAGGATGAAGGGTAATATTGGTTTTTTAAAAAAATAGATGAGGAATAAATATGGTAAAAAGCAAATATAGAAATTGTAAATTTAATTGAAATGACTAAACACTGTGTTGGAAGAAATATCCTTCTGGGTTCTGCTCCAAGTGGGGAAACATGGAGACTGCTTGGAAAGATGGTTTAATGGTGGACAGGATCACATGGCTTGAGTTCCTGAACAGAAAAGGGGCAGATACAGTAAATCTTCGGGTTTTTATGCTCTCTCTGGCTTTGCATTTCTTGGGGCCCCGAAAGAGTATCCTGATTGGTTGTCAGACTCCCAGGGGGTGGGGGTCTTAGCTAGCATTGCTGGCTGATGGTCACATGTGCTTCCCAGGTCACATGCTTCCAAGGTCACGTGTGGTGAGTTTCGGTTGCTAGATGGGGTCCATTGTGTTAGTTTCTGTTGCTATTGTGTTGCAAATGTCCTTTGACAAAGGATTGACTTTCTGCCTCTGGCCCATTAACAAAGGGTGGGGGGCAGGAAGGTGGGAGCTGCTTTGTCTGTAAAATATGCTTCTCCATTTCTCATCCAGGGAAATATAATATTCTGCCTTTTTAATATTTCCCAAAATATTTCATTCTTCTAGGAAAGGGGTGGGTGCTAACCTCCTACAACTGTTTAAATTTGTGCACCTGCCAAATACTCTGTTCAAAGAAAATACGTTGTATGTTTGTATGTGTGTTTCTAATTATTGCTATTTATTGCTATTTGTTCTCTTTTATTCTTTAAAGTTTAACAATTCATTCTTTATCTTAATATCTTTATATTTGTTTGGGGTTGGCTTTCTTCCCTTTCATCTTTTTTATTGTACAGCAATCTTTCTCCTCAAACCTACTATCTCTGTCTTTTCTTTCCTTCTTACTTTCTCTTCCCCCCCTTTTCTTCTTCTCCCTACTTCCTCTTTCTTTCTCCTTCTCCACCTCTCTTCCTCTCTTCCTCCCTCTCTTACCCTCACTCCTACTCTAATTTCCCTTCCCTTCCTTCATCCTCTCTATTGCTGTATCCTTTTATGCATATGGACTACTCAAAGGCTGAAAAAGTTATTTTTGACTGGTCCTCGCACTTTTGACCAGTCCTTGAATTTACGACTGTCCTCACATTTTACGTTTTTTTGCCGTATCTTATACCATGTTGAAGAGAAGCAGTTGTGAAATGAGTGATATGGTTGTTAAGAATGCTGCACAGGCATAAATGTGAGGATGGTCATAAGTGTGAGGACCAGTCAAAAGTCCGAGTACTTGTCAGAAATGACTTTTTTCAGCCCTCTGAGTAGTCCCTATACACATAGCCACGGTCACCCGGTCACATGACCAGCTAGCCACGCCCACCCAGTCACATGACCTCCAAGCCACGCCCGCAAAATAAGCCACACCCACAGAACTGTTAGTAAAAAAGTTTAGAACCCACCCCTGGTTGGGGGTCACCACAACATGAGGAAATGTATTAAAGGGTCGCGGCATTAGGAGGGTTGAGAACCACTGCACTAGATGAAAGCTAAATCTAGGTAAATCTTGCAATAAGATAATATGGTGCATTTCGATCCCGACAGCCTTCTCAAATAGGATTTGCTTTCTTTTTCACCTCAGATCCCTGTGTGATCTCCAGGACTGAATTGGAAAGCCAGAAGATAGAAGTTAAAGATGGAATAGAGGTGCCTGACAATATATTTGTTCAACGTGGTCTTTCCATTGAGCTGACCTGTAGAACAGGATATGTCCTGGAAGCAAATTCTTCCCAATCAACTTTTGTAATCCAGTGTGATGGGACACCATCCATGATTCCTAAATGCAAAGGTGACTCAAAAAGTTTAATTTTACAATTTTGCTATCACCAATCCAGGGCCAGTTTGAGTCTATTTATGATTAGAGCTAAAATAAGCTGCAATTATTTATGTGTTTTACTGGTAATTCTAATCCCAACTTGAAGCATTCCCGGCTGGGCTGCACTTTTCTATTCTGAAAAGGCTCATTGGAAATTCTTGGGATGTAATTGAAATAGGACAATCTGAAAAGTTTCAGATTGCTGAAGAGGAGTGGTGCAATGAAAGACACATCCATTGGTGGTTTAATGGCCAAGTTAGTGCAAAAACTGCACTCTTCAGATGCTCCCCCAAAGGTCTGCTGTATCATCAATGTAGGGGTAATCTGCATCAGTGGTGGGTTTCTACTGGTTCACCCCGGTTCCACCCACCCACCCACCCAGACGTCATCACGGATGATCTGTGCATGCGCAGAAGTGCCGCGCGTGAACGAAACAAGTTCACAGTTCTGAACCAGTAGCGAAGGTAAGTGAAAACCACTACTGAGCTGCATGGCAATATTTTTATATCATTAAAAGATACAGTAATTGCTTTTGCTGATAATAGACTCCATAGCTGAGCTATTGTTTCCATTTTTAAAGAATAAAAATATAAACTATTACCATACCAAAATCTAAATATCAATACCAATAGAAATTCAAACTCCATTTCTAACAAGACTATAGGGAATTCTTTAATTAGTGGGGAAGAATATTGCTGTGCTTTTAATTTTAGCACTAGCAGATTAGGGGATGTCTAGTGAAAGACAGCTCACAATTTTAGTGGCCCAACCTCTCCCAGAACCAGTTGTTCCACCACAGGCATTAGAAGAACTTCATGGAGAAGTTTCTTTGTTTATTCATGCATGCTATTTCTGTACCATGTTGATTCTTATGGATTCTAGGCAGTTTACAGATATTAAAATAGCAATAAAATAATCAAAAATTTTAAATCCAATAACATAATGATTAAGAATAAATCATAAGAAAAATGCACACACGTAGACATAAATCTGTGTGGTCCTACACTCACTACTAGCCTCAAGAAAACCAGGAGAGTGACTGCCGTTCTCTATTTAGGGCAGCTGTTCCTAAGGAGGGGAGCTGCAAGGAGAAGATGTGATATCACCCCCTGACTAACCTGAAAGCTGGGAACTCTTGCCATCCAGGTTAAACAAACCCTGGTTATCTGGAAAACTCAATGTCATAGATGCCCAAACTCAAGCTATAAGCAACTAATCATGACCAGCCCCTTGATAGTATTCAGAGGCACATTGGTAGCCACTGCAACTTTTGTAGCAATGATGTAATGTAGCAGATCTAAGAGTATATATTGAGCGTACAGGTATTGAATTCTAGACCAGTTGATGTTTTGATGGTATCCCTGGGGCAATGCCAGGAGGAGCTAATTAATTGTTTAATTACATGCCAAGAAGGCGGTATCCACTCTCAGAAATCACATAGATTGATAGTCTCCAGGGAATTTGTCCCACTCTATCCTTCAGGTCTTCCAGCAATGCATCCATCATCACCCTAATTGTCCATCTTTATTTTTGTTGGTGATCCACTGAGAGTTATCATGATGGATAGATGACTGCTCCTAATTCTGAGCAGAATTTGAACAGAATGGGAAAAGGAACAAGCCCTGCAAGCTCCATCGCAAAGCATTTGAAGGCCTGATTTTTTCCCCTGTTATTGTTAACTGAAACTGTAGCTTCAGGCAGGAGTAGAACCACTACAATGTGGAACCCCTAATTTGCAATCTTTGCAGGTGGTTGAAAACACTACTGGGATTGACCGTGGGACTGAATAGCAAGAAAAGAGATATCAAATTGTAGCTTTATATTTCAATTCAAAGCCAAAGTGAAGGGGAAGAATAATTATAGCAACTTGGCGGTTTGCTTCTTGCCGCCGCTAGACGATCCCTTGGGATCGCCGCCCCATTGCCTGTAAAGAGCCGCCTTTACAACTGAAAGGCGGCTCAAAAAAACTCCATTTCCATGTGGAAATGGAGATAGAGCTGGCAGGGGCAGGTAGAGCTCTCTGCCTAGCCCTAAAAGTTTTTTTTTTACTTTTGGGGACGAAGCAGATGATGCTCCCTATTTCCCTTGCTGTCGCTCCGGGCTTTGGGAGACCTCTGCTTATGCAGAGCTAGGCGACAAGATCAAGCCTACAAAACTAACAGAACAATTAAAAAGGATATGAGCTGGACCTGTGACCCTGAATCGCAAGTATTTCATCTATTTTATAACAATGATTGAAGAAGGAAATGGAAAAGGAGAAAAGGAATTTTTAAAAATGTCGACTGCCGAGGCTTGAGAAGGGGCTGAAAGGGAGAGTCCTTCCGTTCTCTATTAAAATACAAAGTAGCGGAATAAATACTTCTGGCTACAATTGAAGAAGCTCTACTTTTGTGTTTTGTTTTTCCTGGAGATCTGATATTGATCTTGGTTGGAAAGAAGTTTTTTTTTTCTTCTCTGCCTCTCTTTTCTTTTTTTTAAAATAGTTTGTCTGTGTGGAAATATGGCATTAAAGCTTGCAAAGACGGACAAACAAGCAGGGGGGGGATTCCCCCATTAATAAATTACGTGAACAAGTTCTAAATCTCCAGTCTCAGAAAACTGATTTTAATATAATTGAATTTCTCTTGGAGGAGATTGTAAGAAGGGATGAGATTGTGAATCAGAACTTTAAAAAATTTAAGCAGGAAATTAAGGAATTAGTGCAATCAAAGTTTGATATTTTGGACCAAAAGATCATAAAAGTGGCTAATGGTTTTGCAGAATTTATGATCAAGTTGGATGCAAATACTAACTTATTAGAGTCTAAAGTGGAAGAAATTGAGGACAATTTGGATAATAGAATACAAAAAATTGAAAATGATTTGACAAACACTCAAGAAAATAGCTCAGAAGAAAATCCTAAAATGGAGGCTGATCAAAAGACTTGTAATGCAGAAAACATACAACAACGGATTGAAAGAGAAGTTTTAATGATGCAATATAATTTTACTGAATATGCAATTAGACTCAGAGGACTGCAGGAAAATGACAGAGATGATTTAAGGAAAATATCTTCTGAAATTCTGGCTGGGATTTTAAAGGTTCAACCTGAGGAAGTATTTTGTAGGATTGACAGAGTTTATAGAATAAATTCCTGGATTGCAAAGCAAAGGCAATTGCCTAGAGATGTGGTGATTTATTTTACAGATAAAGATATAAGAAATAATATTGTGCAAAATTCTTTCAATTCTACTTTGCAATTGTTTGGAAGAAAGATTTGGATTTACAAAGAGCTCCCGCCTAAGATGTTATTGGAAAGGAAGAAATTTGGTTTTCTGGTGACTGAGCTAAAAAAAAGAAAAATTCTATTCAGGTGGGACGCTCCAGTTGGTATAATATTGAGATATCAAGGAGAAAGATACCAACTAAATACTGTTGAAAAAGTGGAAGAATTTTATCAAAAAATCTTGAAAATGAATTTAACATCTTTAGGCACAATACAGGATAAGCAGAAGGAATTGGAAATAAAGGCAAAACATCGAATTATAGAGGCTGCTGTGGATAAATTGCTTTTGGATTCTTCAGACACCTCAGCTGGACTATCTACAAATACGAGAGAAGTGGCATCGGACTCCAACGTGATGATTCATCAAGTCATAGACAAGTATGGAAACCAATTAGCTGATACACAATTGATAAAAAAGAAATATGAGACACAAAGGCAAAACCAGCAAGATCAAGTTATAAAGCAGAATGAAAACCGACCAGTTGATATACAATTTGCAGAAAGGAAACCAGGATGGAGATTAAACCCACAAAAAGAAAAGAAAAAAAGAAATAGGTCTCATAAAAATAGAAATTTCTAAATTAAGCAACAGTGAAGCCAGTTATTTTAAAAAATGAATGAATATGTGAAAAGACAGTGGAGGCGAAGTATTGGTTAATATGATCCTGAGGACAGTGACAGACCTCTGCAATGCCGTAATTTTGGGATGTGAAAAGAGCCTTAAACTGTTGGATTTGAATTATCTATTTTGGATTTCTTTCTTTTATCGATAAATATATTATAATTATCTTGAGCTATAAGGCAAGAGAGCTACGCTGGGGCATGCAGAAGATCTGGTTGTTACCCATTAGGATGATGGGAATTAATAATCCTGATGAAAGCCACAATTACAACTATATGGAATATAATCATAATGTCACTCGGGTGGTTGTTTTTTTTCTTTTATATATAAATGAGGATATTCATTACTGATGGGGGCAGATGATGACTGAAGATTTTGAACAAACTGTTGCACCAGGATGCTATGTTACCCTATTATGGATGATGGACTCAACAATCCAGTGGAAAGACATCAAAGAAGATATTATATGGATTATAAATTTAAAGTCATTGACTTTTTTTTTTATATAATGGAATATATATATATATATATATTTATATAATGGAAAATATATATATATTTAGCAAAGTGGGCAGTGGATTAAAGATATTAAGAATTGTTGTGCATGGCAACTTTGTATGAAGTGGGTGGAAGTAGGTTAGTTTATTGATTGTTTAGTCTAAGAAAAGGGATGTTTAAGTGATATATTTAGGGGAGTGGAGCAAATGGATAGAGTTGAATAAATGTTAAATTAGGACTTATGGGGTAGGCTGCTTAGAAATGTTATATTAATATACATAAAAGACTAAATGTTAAAGTAGGATTTATTATATAGTTTTAAAGTGGAAGGTTGTTTTGAAATGTTGTATTAATATATAGATATAAGTATGGAGGAGGAGAAAAAGGGCAGATTATTGCTAAATTGGGAGTTACAATAATATTATAAGTTATAAATTAGAAGTTATACAATGTTACAGTAGAATGTTATTTTGAAATGTATGGTAAAAGGGGGAAGTAACAATATTAATAATATTATTAGTAAGTAAGGGTCAGTATTTAGAGGAGGGAGTAAGGGGATGGTAAAATATTATATAATCTGTTATGAATTGGGTTTTTGTTGTGAAGAAGTCACAGGGGGGATGGGTGGTGAGGGGGGGTTAGGGTGGAGGGGGGGAGAAAAATGGGGGAAAATTTGTATTCAAAAACTTTTTCAATAAAAAAAAAATTATAGCAACTTGCTAAATTTATTTACAATCTTCCAAATAAATAGTAGCCAAGGGCCACTAAAACTATTTTAAATCAAGTAGTCACACTACATTTTAGATACTAATTTGCAGTTTTAAATTAGTTAATGCCCATCAGTATGCATGACTGCTAATGAAAATGGTCTCATTGGATATTTTAAAAATAATAATGATATTGGGGTTTTTTTTTGATAATAGAAAGCAATGCCCATAATCTGATATGAGTGCATATTTCTTTTTTCAATATAAGATATGATTTATTTTCTTTAGAAATTACATGCAATTCTCCAAGAATATCAAATGGTTCTTTCCGACCTCAAAGAACTTTATACCATGATGGGGATCTAATTCGAATTCTGTGTGACAGTGGATTTACTTTTGAACCTGATAATGGAGAAAAGGTAATTGAGTGCACGAGAAACGGATGGTCACCTTCACCAAAATGTGTCAGTAAGTAGAACTTCCATGTATTGCTAAGACTTAAAGAAGGGCTAAGATATTTAACTCTGTGGAAGTGTACTTTTTAACATTATTTCATATAATTTTCCAATTATTTTTGCCCAAGGGATTTATCTCACCCAGAACATTTTGGTAGATTTTACACTTTTATTTATTTATTTGTCAAGCACATATTAGATAGCATATATAAGTATAAACCTGATTATGAATACATGAAATGGATATAAATAAAAGTGGGCATTAGGACAGGGTGGGTAGGCACGTTAGTGCGCTTATGCATGCCTCTTACAAACCTCTTAGGAATGGGGTGAGGTCAACAGTAGACGGTCTAAGGTTAAAGTTTTGGGGGTGTGGGGATGAAACCACAGAGTCAGGTAGTGCATTCCAGGAATTGACCACTCTGCTGCTGAAGTCGTATTTTCTGCAATTGAGTTTGGAGGGATTTACTTTAAGTTTGTATCTGTTGTGTGCTCATGTATTGTGGTTGAAGCTGAAGTAGTCATTGATACAATATCATTTCATTCACCTTAAAAAGATTCTTTCTTTTGAAATACATGTGGGATGTATGCAAGAAACGTGTTTCAACAAAATGTGGATCAGTGTTTATTAACTGCATGAAAATGGTGGGAGTCCCTTGGCATCACCCAGAATTGGTAGCATCCTAGGGGACAATTGAACACTGTCATTTGTCTCCCTCTTAATCCTCACTTGGTAGTATGCCTCCCTCAAGTCCAGTTTAGTGAAGATTTTCCCCCTTGCTAAATAACCTACCATGTTTTCCCAAAAATAAGACTCTGTCTTATTTTCTTTTCGGTCGCAAAATAACCACCAAGTTTTATTTTCAGGAGATGTTTCACCCCCTTTCCTTAGGACCATTGCAGTCACGCTTCCCAGACTCTGACACCTGTCACACCACTGTAAGATGCCACAAGGCTCATAATGCCGCTGCTGCCACTTATGGCAGGATGTCACATGGCTCATCATGCTGGTTCTTCCGCTCACGGCAGAAGGCTGCGTGGTGTGTTGTGTTGTTGTGTGCATGACCATAATGAGACTCATGGAATTCTGCCATGAGCAGCAGCACCAGCAGGACGACCAGCAAGCAGCTGCAGAAGAAGTTGGACAGTGGCATGACAGGTGTCAGGGCATCGGAAACCTGGTTGCAATGGTACTAAAGTAAGTGGTTATGGAGTGCATGGAGAAGCTCCACCCCCCCACCCCTGCCGTAGCTTGATTTTTACTCCTACGCCTTGCTCTACCTCATACAACCAGATAGTAGGTGTTGCTTAACTAGGGTTTATTTTTAGGATTTGACTTATATTAGGCATAGATGTGAAAATCGGGCTGGGGCTTGTTTTCAGGGAAGGTTGTATTTTCAGGGACACATGTCTCTGAAAATTAGGGGGAGACACATAAGCAGTTCAGCCCCTTGTAATCTACGTGAAACCTAAGGGACCCTTCTTTCTCTTCCTTGAAGAGTAGCGGGGCAGCCATTCTTGATTTCACTTCATTCACTGGCTGAATGAACCCCCATTCCAGCTTCTTATCTATAAATGCTTGAAACACATCTATCTCTTTGGGGGTCATCAAGTACATCTTTGGCTTGGGCAGTTTAGCTCCCGGTATGACCTCTATGCATAGTCAGTGGGTTGATGAGGTGGGAGCAAATCTGACTCTATCTCACTAAAAACCTCAGCCAAGTCACAATATTCTGCCATAATTAGCAGTTCTTACCCATCTCCTCTTCTTAGTGTATTCGCAGGTTCTGCTTTTCCTTTCCTAACTTCAGGTGCAGGGCTGGTCCTCTGCACTTTCCATGGCACTTGCCAATTAGAAGCTTTTTTCTGCATCCCCTGCCTATCTTTGTCCCAATCCACAGAAGGGTTCCACTTTTGCCACCATGCCAGGCCTAGGACCACGGCCTCAGTCACAGCCAGGGATTAAAATAAATTAAATAGTCTCCACGTAGTTCCCTGCCTTGAACTTCACTGGCTCAGTTAGGCAGGTAGCTGGCACACCACCTGTTATAGATTTCTCCAATTGGGAAAATATTATGGGTCACTTCAGCTCCCTCAGTCTCAGTCCAAGTCTCTACACCACCTGGGGGCTGACCACACACCTGGGTCAAATCACACCTGACCAACTCACCATGGGGCAAATCTCTGCAGGGCAAGAATCACACTAACATCAAACAAATGGTGGAATAGAATAATTAAAGAAAGGATGCAAATGGAGGGACAAAATGAAATGTGAATGACAAAAATTAAAATTATTTTTAAAATTATTTTAAATAATTAAATTGAATTGTTGAATTATCCTGCAGCAAGTTGGCCATGGTGAGTTTGCTGCATCATTTTATTTTTTATTTTTATTTTATTTATTTTGTCAAGCACATATTAGATAACAGATATAGATATAAACATGGTTACTAATACATGAAATGGTTACAAATAAAAGGGGGACATTAGGACAGGGACGGTAGGCACATTGGTGCGCTTATGCAGGCCCCTTTTGTTGTCCCGTTCTGTAGATAAAGAGCTACTCCTTTTCCTCCAACAGCTTCCCAATCTCACAGAATAATAAAAGTGCTGGATAAAGTCATTTCCTTCCTCACAAATTCCTCTCTTGTTACCTCTCTAAGCTCTGACAGCCTTGTGTGACTGGTAGGTTTGGCAGAAGAATTGGGAGCTTTATATTAGGGTTCATTGGAATTCAGTAGAACAAGAAAATAAAGAATGTCATGATTATGAACAGAACAGAACAGAACATCAATTGATTAGTCTTGTGACCTTATCAATAAGATAAAAGAAAAATAAAACACATAATCTGGTTCCAGGATAAAATAGATTCCCTCTGTGTGTAAAGGGAAGTTCTCAAATGTGTTTAAAAAAAGGCTTCATTTTGAACAGCATGTTGGCAACAGTAGGATATTTGAAAAAAAGAAAAGAAAAGAAAAGAGGGATGCGTTTAGAGTTTCTCCTGGATGGGAGCCATTTGATCTTTTTCAAATCAATCAATTGCCTTTTGCAGTATAGAATTTGATTGAGAAATGACTGCATTTCTGGATGCCCATTCTCATCTATCTTGGTATTCTTTGATTGCCTTTGAGGTAGTCCAGGTCAGGAAACTAACTCCACCAATTTGACTGGATCTTTATTGATATAGGCCATTGATGGCTAACCATTTTGCCATCGCGTGCCGCGGGGGCGGGGGGCGGGGGAGGTTCACACCCGCACGTGTCCTCACCCATAATTCTATGTGCCCCACCCTGCGCATGCACACAGAAGCCACTCTTCCACCCCCGCTTCTGGCACGCGATGGCCCGGTAGGCCCGTTTTCTTTCTCACCTGGCTCCAGATCCTCTCTATGCATCTGGGGAGGGCGAAAACAGCCTTCTCCACCCCCTCAGAGATCAAATGACTCTTTACATTGTGTTGGGCAAAGAAGGCTAGACTAAAATAACCAATGGAAGCATTATTTGAACTGATCAACATGTGAACAATGTTGTGACTTTAGCTGGCCTAATGTTGATAATATATTTTGTCATAATTTATTTTTGGCCTATATTCTATCTCTCTTGAATCACTTCAGAAAATTGAAGTCTTGTGTCCTCTATCCATTTAAATGCAATGTGTCCCACACCCCCTATAGTTGAAAATGCTGAAATTATTGAAGATACAATGAAGAAGTACCTGAATGGCGAGAAAATAAATTATCAGTGTAATGATGGTTTTGATATGCATGGATCAGCTGCTGTAACATGTAGACAAAATAACTGGTCACACTTGCCAAGATGTGTAGGTAGGAATGTATGGTCTATATATATTTTTTTTAAAAAATCAGAAATTAAATATTATTAATCTGAACCATTCATCCAAGATGAGCTGATCCTGTGTTGTTGCTCTTAATTTTCCTGTTTGACAAATAGATAAGCCTGTGGACATTTTGATACACTCATAATTTTTCCACCCATCCCCAATTGCCCAACTTCCAACCCACAGTCCAGCATTCCCCCTCAGGTGGCCTGCAAAAAGGAGCAAAATATAGCCTTTAACTAGTCAGGAAAAAAAAATAAGTTACAACTTAATTGCAGGACTATTCTTCAGAATAATTAGAAAGGATGGGGAGACACTTGCCAATGGTAACTGGTATCTTGAGCTCTAGAGGGTAGAGACACTGAGAGCTGGGAGACAGGATGACGCTGAACTTCCTCCAATTTGAAATGTTTTCTTTTTTGTTCAAGAAGAAATGCAGCTCAATACCCTTGGTAATATTTCCTCTGCTTCAGCATTTCCTAATCGGAGGTGGGAGTGTCAGTCTAGATATCCAGTCTATGTGAGGTCATGGAAACCCAGCATGAGGGACAGATTTTAGATTAGTACAATATTTGTGTCTGGAAATATCACCTGTGGTTGACTTGCCTACCTTGAATGATCAAGTTTGACTGCATATTTATTTTTTCTCCGCTTCTACCCCATCACAATCTAGAGACTGTTAGCTGCTTATATAGAGTATAAAAACCAAATATAACATCCTCAGTATAATCAACTGTAAAAATAGTAAAGCAACAGAACGGACTAAGCAACCTTTATATTAATCTGTTCTCTCTCATCCAGATCTGATGGTTTCCAAACATCAGCAAAGGATATTGAGACTATCTTCCTCACTGCCTAGAGTAGAGGATCACATTTATTTATTTATTTATTTGTTTTATGTATTTATTTATTTTGTAAAGCATATATAAAATAACAGATACAAGTATAAACATGATTATGAATACATGAAATGGATAAGAATAAATGGGGACATTAGGACAGGGATGGTAGGCACATTGGTGCGCTTATGCACGCCCCTTACAGACCTCTTAGGAATGGGGTGAGGTCAACAGTAGACAGTCTACTTGCATCCATTGCTTTGATATCAATTGCTTTGATATCCAGCTTCATGACAGACTGATTGGAAGGGAAAAGGCCAGAATAGTTCATCATGCAGGGGTTCACTAGATAGCTTCTTTTCTGCATGTAGTTCATAGAAGGATTTAAATTTCTTGCAGGATAATCTAGTTATTTATTTATTTACACAAACACAACACTGCCATTAATCTGTGGCTGATCAGATATCATGACAGTATTGATTGAAAGCACCCGGTTTCATTTCTTCAAGAGCAGTAGAAACAGGTGCTGTAGGAGGAAGAGGAGCTTCCTCTGTCTGTAGCCTCACACTCTCCTCACCTCAAAGGGAAGCACTCTCAAGCTTGTAGCATTACCCTTGTATTTTCTGTGCTATAGGATGTGAGTTGACAGTTTTGGTATCATCATCATCATCATCATCATCATCATCATCATCATCATCATCATCATCATCACAACAACTTTATTGTCATTGTACGTGTATACACAGTATACCCATACAACGAAATTCACTTAACACCCAAAGACCATGTCCAACACACATAATAATCTCCAAACACACTCCCACCCACCACAATTCCCCATCCCTAAACCACCCAAATATCCACACAACGGACCAAGTAATGTTGTCCAACAGCTCACTGATGGTGGCCCTTTAGTTCATTGTTGAGTGCAATTATAGCTCTGGGATTAAAAACTATTCAGAAGACGTGTGGTCTGAGTTTTAATTGTACTATATCTTCTGTCAGAAGGCAACAGTCCAAAAAGATTGTAAGCAGGATGGGAAGAGTCTCTGAGAATGTTATGCAACTTCCTCAAACAGCAAGATTCAAAGATGTAATCCAGGGCTGGTAGCTGCAGCCCAATGATATTCTGGGCAATTTTAATGATTCTCTGTAGAGCTTTTTTGTCCGCTACAGAGCTGCTCCCATACCATGCAAGAATATCGTATGTCAGGACACTCTCAATGGTGCTGCGATAGTAGGACAGAAGTAGATGCTGAGATAGATTTATCTTCCTGAGCATTTTTAGGAAGTACAGCCTCTTCGGTGTCTTCTTC
The DNA here is from genome assembly GCF_059756535.1 of Pantherophis guttatus. Lineage (NCBI taxonomy): Eukaryota > Metazoa > Chordata > Lepidosauria > Squamata > Colubridae > Pantherophis > Pantherophis guttatus. The sequence goes on from NC_142065.1 coordinate 94,498,194, forward strand.
ACAAGCTTGTTAACATTCATAGTCCATGAGAGGTCCTTCGAGATATAAGTGCCCAGAAATTTAAAATTGCCATCCCTCTCTACCTCCTCACCATTTATGTACAATGGTAAATGTACATCTCTCTTCCTCCTGAAGTCAATTATAAGTTCTTTAGTTTTTTTGGTGTTAAGTGTAAGATTATTTTCTTTATACCACAATGTCAGCCCTTGTATTTCCTTTCTGTAAACAGACTCATTGTTCTTATTAATGAGCCCCACCACTGTTGTGTCATCCATAAATTTAATAATTGTGTTGGTGTTATACAATGGGGTGCAGTCATGTATGTACAAGGAATAAAGGAAAGGGCTTAGCACACAATCCTGGGGGGCTCCTGTGCTTAGTATCAGAGTAGAGGAATGGTGAGATCCCATCCTTACTGACTGTGGCCTATCTGTCAGAAAATCCTTTATCCACAAACAAATCCTCTGATTTATACCCAAATTGGACATTTTAAGAAACAATCTGTTGGGTAAAATGGTGTTAAAGGCAGAGCTATAATCCACAAATAACAGCCTCGCATATGTCTCCTGTTGTTCCAAATGATTCAGTACAGTATGGACAACAATAGACTTAGAAGCGGGAGCATGTTTTCAGATATTTGCTTTGGGAAAACCAAGTGCATTTTATTTGAACGGGACAATTTTTTATTTAAATTTTAGATGTAAGATGTTCTTCTCCCCATCGAATTCAAAATGGTCAGATTATTGGTGAAAGAAAGGCAAAGTATTTGCCCCGGGAGAAGGTGCAGTATCGATGCTACACAGGTTATGCTCTTCTTGGATCTCCTTTCATTACATGTTCGAAGAATGGTTGGACAGAAACACCACGTTGTACAGGTAATTATGTGCAGATCTTCACTATGTAGAAATGAAGACAGAATTGGAAATGAATTTGCTTTTACTTCACTGTCTCTTTCATGTTATTTTGAAAAGGTTCTATCAGGCTTTTTCAATATTTTATTGCTAGAATTATAAAATTTAATGTCCCTGTTGAACTGTGAAAGTACAATATATTTTCATTAACATTGTCCTTCTACAAAAATTTGAATTTCTACTTACATAAATCTATTCAGTTCATTTCATAGCTAGAAGTCTTTTCTCATTTGAAAGAGTATGTGACTTTTGGAGCACAAACATGGATTTCTATTTCAAAATTAGCCTCTCCTTCTCAGTCCTATGATGTCATAGAACATAAAACTGGTTGTTATTTTAAAAATCTCATATATATTACATATATTACTTATGTTAACTTCTCCATCTGTTTTCACACCTATAGTCATCATTCTACCAAGATATGTAGATTGACCCATTTGCTTAATTTCTCCGTTTATTAAAAATTTTGTATTCTCTTTTCCCTTTCAAATTTAATCATTTGAGGGTTTCCTACATTGCTCCTCATTACACCATTCACATGACCAACATTCACTCAAATCATTTACATTCTCAGCCAACATAGTGACTTCACCCATAAATAAAATTATGTTCACATTCATGTCCCCAACCAATGCAAGCCTCCTTATAAGCACTTATTATACTTTTATAAAGGAATATATAATAATTACGCAACACTGTGTGTGTGTCTCACATATCCATGTCTAACGTCCTGCTTAGTTAAGTGCTCCCTTGATTGTCATGCTTTCTTTCTTTCTAATACCTCTATTATCATATTCAGCAACCAACTTTCAACTCTACACAAAATCTTCCATAATTTCAAGCCAATTTTCCATTAATTTAGGACTTCCTGTTTGCTGCTGGCCGCCGCCAGACGTTCCTTTGGGATCGTCAGCTTCCACTGCCTGTCAGAGCCGCCTTCACAACGGAACGGCGGCTCGAAAAAACTCCGTTCCCATGAGGAAACGGAGATAGAGCCGGCAGGGATGGGTAGAACTCTCTGCAGAGTCCCAAAAGTTTTTCTTTTACTTTTGGGATGGAGCGGATGAGATGCCCCATATCCCCAGCCGCTGCTCCGGGCTTTGGGAGACCTCTGCTAATGCAGAGCCAGGCGTCAAAAGCAAGCCTGCGAATTTGACAGATTACTCAAAGAAAATGTGAGCTGGACCTGTAATACTGAAGCGCAAGTATTTTACTTATCTTTTAAAAATTACTTAAGAGAATAGAGGAAGAGAAAGAGGAAAAAAGTTTCTTTTTAAAATGGCGTCTGCCGCGGCTGGAGAAGAGTTTGAGAGGGAAAGTTCTTCCGTTTTTTATTATTACAATGTAGCGGAATAAATACCACTGGCTACATTTGTAGATAAAACTCCGCTCCTGTTTTTGTTTTTCTCTTTTTCCCTTGTTGCTGGCTCGAAGTCTTTTGTCTTGTTTTTTTTTTTTTCTTCTAACAAAGCCTGCTTAGGCGGAAACATGGCACTGAGGCTTGTGAAGTCAGACAAGCAAATAGGTGGGGGGGATTCCCCCACTAAGAATTTAAAGGAACAAGTTTTAACTCTTCAGTCCCAGAAACCTGATTTTAATATAATAGAATTTCTCTTAGAGGAGATTGAAAGAAGGGATGAGATTGTGAATCAGCAACTTGAAAAATTTAAGCAGGAAACTAAGGAATTGGTGAAATCCAAGTTTGACTTTTTGCAGCAAAAAATTTTAAAAGTGTCAGAATTCATGATTCGGTTGGATACAAATACTAATTTACTAGAGTCAAAAATGGATGAAATTCAAGATAAATTGGACAATAGAATTCAAAAAATTGAAAATGATTTGTTAAATATTCAGGATTATAGTTCAGAAGAAAAATTTAAAATGGATGCTGACCAAAAGTCTGGTAATGTAGAAAATCTGCAACAGAGGATTGATAAAGAGGTTCTAAAGATACAATATAATTTCACAGAATATGCAATAAGACTTAGAGGTTTGCAGGAAAATAACAGAGATGACTTAAGGAAAATATCTTCTGAATTTCTAGCTGGGATTTTAAAGATTCAACCTGAGGAAGTGTTTTGTAGGATTGACAGAGCTTATCGAATAAACTCCTGGACTGCCAAGCAAAGGCAATTGCCTAGAGATGTGGTAATCTATTTTTCAGATAAAGAAATTAGGAATAAAATTGTGCAAAATTCCTTCAATTCTAATTTGCAATTGTATGGAAGAAAGATTTGGATTTACAAGGAACTCCCACCTAAGATATTAATGGAAAGGAAGAAATTTGGCTTTCTGGTGTCTGAGTTAAAAAGGAGAAATATTCAATTCCGGTGGGACGTCCCAGTTGGTATTATATTGAGATATCAAGGAGAAAGATACCAGTTAAATACTGTTGAAAGAGCGGAAGAATTTTATCAAAATAGGTTGAAAATGAATTTAACGTCTTCAGATATAATACAGGATAAGCAGAAGGAGCTGGAATTAAAGACAGAGACTGTACCAGATAAATTGCCTTTGGATTTATCGGATACCCCAGCTGGATTATCTACAAATTTGAGAGAAGTGCCATCTGATTTTAATGTGATGACTTATCAAGGCAAGGACAAGCATGGAAACCAATTAGAGGATATACAAGGGATAAAAAAGAAACGCGAGACACAAAAAATTAGGATGGAAGTCAAACCCACAAAAAGAAAACAAAAAAAGAAATAGGTTGTACAAAAATAGAAATTTCTAACCCAAGCAACAGTGAAGCCAGTGATTTTAAAATATGAATGATTATGTGAAAACATAGAGGAGGCGACATATTGGTCAATATCATCCTGAGGATAGTGGCAGATCTCTGCATTGCCGTAATTTTGGGACATGGAAAGAGCCTCAAATTGATGGTTTTGAATTATCTACTTTGAAACTTCTTTTTGTGTTGATAAATATATTATAATTATCTTGAATTATAAGGCAAGAGAATCACATTGGGACATGCAGAAGATCGGGTTGTTACCCAATACGATGATGGAAATTAATAATCCTGATGAAACCCACAATTATTATTATATGGAATATAATTATAATGTCACTCGGGTGGTTGTTTTTACTTTTATATATATAAGAAGATGTTTACTACTGATGGGGGCAGATATGATTGGAGATCTTGAATAAACTGTTGCATCAGCAAGCTATGTTACCCTATTATGGATGTTGGTTTTAACAATCCAGTGGAAAGACTTCAAGAAGATATTATATGGACTATAAATTTAAAGTTATTGTCTTTTCTTTTTTTATTTAGATATAATGGAATATATATATATATATATTTTTAAGTAGTGTGGGCAGTGAATTAAAGATATCAAGAATTGTTGTGTATGGTAAATTTGTAAGACAGTGGGTGAATAAGCTAGCTACAGACTGATTAGTTTAAGAAAAGGGATTTTTAAGTGATACATTTAGGGGAGTGGAGGAAATGGATAGAGTGGAATAAATGTTAAATTAGATTTTATGGGGAGCCTGCTTTGAAATGTTATTAAAGTAGGACTTATCGTATAGTTTTAAAGTGGAAGGTGGTTTTGAATTGTTGCAATAATGTATAGATATAAAACACTATTATGCTAAATTAGAAGTTATTTTATAATAGTTATAGTATAATGTGTTTGTTTTTTTTTTGTTTTTTTTCTCTTCTTCTTTTCTGAAATGTATGGATAAAGGGGGATTTATAATACTTTTAGTAAGTAAAGGTCAGTATTTTGAGGAGGGAGTAAGTAATCTGTTATGAATTAGGGTTTTTTTTTGTTACGAAGAAGTCACAGGGGGGGAAGGGTGGGGAGGGGGGGTTAGGGAGGGGGGGGAGGGGGGGGAAAAAGGGGGAAAAATTTGTATTTGAAAACCTTTTCAATAAAAAAAAAAATCTTCCAAAATTTCAAGCCAATTTTCCATTATTTCATAATTCACTTATTTTCCTCCAGGGTACCAAGGCCTAGTCAAATACTGTAACCACTTATCATTGAAAGCACATTTTAAAATTTCTCCTGATGTAGCATCAAATTTGCCCATCCCTACCATTTTTCATCATTTACTGCCTTTTTCTGACTTTTCCTTTGATGCTAATATCAGTAGCATTCAGTTCCATACCTTTCAATTCCATCCTTCAATTTATCCCTATTATTTACATTATAACTTATATAATGGGAAGGAGGACTTGGGCGATCATCTTCAGGGCCATGTGGAGAAATTTGTGAAATATTTATTTATTTATTTATTTTATTTTTAAAATTTTTATACCGCCCCCTCTCTCGAAGGACTCGGGGCAGTGTACAGCCAGGTAAAAACACAATACAAATATCACAATTTAAATTTTAAAAAAAAATTAAAAGTATTACATTTAAGGCCAAAATTAACTAAAAAACCCAAAAATTTAAGAACTCTGAATTTAAAACTCAATTATGAAGCTAGCCCTACCTGTCGGAAAAGTTGCTTGTATCTATTCTCAGTAGGAAACCAAACATAGAGCAGGTCCATTAGAGATTCCCAGGGAATGGACTTACCCAGGTATCTGGGAACAGGTTGATTCTGTTAGATCTGAAGAAGTGGACAGAATCCTCAGGGCTGTCAGTGCAAGTGCCTGCCTATTAAATTCATATCCCTCCTGGCTGGTGAAAACCTCCAGTGGTGATCAATGCATCACTGCAGAAGGGGGCATCCCTGGGATCTTTTAAGGAGACATTAGTCTATTCCCTCCTTAGATGCTGTGGGTGACTGGATGGGGGACAATAGGCTTGAACTCTGGTAAGACTATGTTGCTATGGCTGCTTGGAACTTGGGATCTGGGAATTTAATATCTTTAGTTCTGGATGAGGTTGGGGGTTGCAACCTGTGGGTTCTTGTAGACTCACAATGCCTGCTCAACGGCACATGTAACATTTCTGTTACATGAGTTGCACTAGTTGCTGTTTGCTTCCAGGTCCAATTTAATATGTTAGTTATCATCTTTAAAGGCCTTCATGGCCCAGGGGACTATTTCACCCCAATGGGATTGACCCACCCCACTCACTCTGGCAAAGTTCCTCAGTCAAGGAACTTTGCTAGCAGGATCTGGTAAATGATCTTTCTCTGCCATGCCTCCACAATCTGGAAAATCTTGCTCTTGGATGTGAGATACGCCCTCACCCTCTAGGCCTTCTGGATTTGCCTCAAGACCTGGGTCAGCCAATTGACTTGGGGCCATGATGGAGCTCTTTATACTGGAAGTGACTGGTGAACTGAGAAAGAAGGTTCTACCACTGTGTTGTTTATGTACTAGTTCCTAGTTTTAATCAATCTCTATTACTTTTAATGTTTATAATTTTTAAATGTTTTTTCTATTCTTGCTTTTATTGTGTTGCAAGCCTCCTATCACTTCAATACTGAGATGGATAGCACAACATCCAGTACAACTACACAATTGATTTGTGCAGAGTTTGAACAGTTATTAATGGAAAATGGGTAATAAAAATAAGAACACCTTGTGGGGAGATGCTGTTTATCCCAAAGCAATTGCTATTCGTTTAAATACAGATCTGACTTTAGGTATTAAGAAAGTAATGACACTATATTTTCTGAAGTCGAAAGACAACACTAAGGACAGCAGTAGTAATCATTTTCTGCCTATCAATTGATCAAGCTGTATGATATTGTTACTTTTTAAAAATAAGAATTAGTATAATTTTGAAATGAATATGTTTCTTATGAATATGTTTAAAATGTGTCTCTGTGTGTGAATACACCATAATATTTGTAATCATGAGGACTGTTGCTCAATAGATTCTCTATCTGTTATAGATATTGGGGGGAAATGTGGACGCCCACCTTATGTGGAGAACGGAGACATTGTGGACCCACCCAAACTAATCTATTTACATTCTGAAAGTGTCATTTATCTGTGCCAACATTTCTATATAATGCAAGGTTCTCCAAGAGTGACTTGTCAAAATGGTCGTTGGTCACAAACACCAACATGTAGAGGTATAAGTAATATCTATAATTCTTTATAGATTTAATCTTTATAGAGAAATATTTTATTTTGGGAATGGAATAAATGGAATGGAATAAATTTCACACATCAGAGATGTTATGTCAGTATGTTAGTGCCAGAAAATATTTTACTTCCTTATAATTGAATAAAAGTAGTAGTATTATGAACCAAGATAAAGTAACTTTCTCAGGGAGAAACTGCTTCATAATGGAGAATTGTACAAGATCTTTTGCCATGTAGAAATGTCCTCATTTTGTGAAACCCTCCTGGTGAAATTCTGCTTTCCCTAAGCTATATTTCATAATAGACATCTTTTTAGTCAGTGGCATGATTGATAAAATTCAGATTTTAGTTTACTTGAGTTCAGTAGGTAGATTATATTTTTCTTAGTATTTCACAGATGAGAACACTGGGCCCTCCATTATCATCATCATGCCATCAGTCAGTCAATCAATCATTCCTTGAACAAAAATTACAAAAAGTCATGTTTCCCAACAATCCACTAGGGCTCTTTTTTAATGATAGTATAAATTGAATCTCTAGGGAACTAAAATTATTACTTTTTAAATAGGCTAAGTATGGATGAAGACTCTGTTGACTTAATCACATCTACCCTGTTTAGTCAATGTTGAAAAAGAAGATATGCGGTGACATTGTAAGAGAAGTTGCCTGAACCTGGTCTTCTCCTAATCCAGATATTCAGTATGAGGAAATTTGGAAGAAGGGGACTAAAATGTTTTTCTTCTTCCTTCTACACATGTAACATTGTCTTGCTTAAAAGAGTTTCCGTTCATGACTGATAATTAGTTCATGAGAGACAAAATAAAATAAAGGGGGGGGGGAATCCATTTACATAGATCTCTAATCATTTTAGCCTATTGCAACATAGAATTTCTAACCTAAATTTTAATTGCTTTATCAAATGAATTCCTCAGTGTAAAACTTTCTATTTGTCATCTGATCTGTGTCCTTTTTCAGCTGCTTGTACAGCAAGTCAAGAAGAAATGAGGGAACACAACATAAGGCTGAAGTGGGCCAACGGGGATAAAATATATTCTGAGGATGGAAATGTAGTGGAATTTGAATGCTTAAGAGGCTATAAAGCACATCCAGATACCAGATCATTCAGAGTTAGTTGTGTGGATGGGAAATTTAACTATCCGCGTTGCATTCCTGTATGTATATTTTCAGAAAAATACTTTAATTCACCAATATTAACATTTCTTTCACTTGTCTATATCTATATATCTATATATCTATATCTGTGCATTAAAAAATCATTTGAAATATTTCAAAGACTTAGGTCTGGCAGCTAAATTTGTGGATGTAATGGATTCTAAGGTGCCCTTCTTGCCCTTCTGCATTTCTTCTAAATCAGAACGCTTCTTAACAGACTTGATTTTAACATTGAACATTAATAGACAGGCTTGAACATTGGATGCTATCTAAGAAAATGAAATTCAATGGTGAAAAAACAAAGATTCTACACTTAGGCAAGAAAAACCAAACACAGATATAGTATAGGTGGTACCTGGCTAAATAATAGTAACTGTGAGAGGGATCTTGGAGTCCTAGTGGACAATTACTTAAATATGACCCAGCAATGCGCTGCAGCTGCCAAAAAAGCCAACACAGTTCTAGACTGCATAAACAGAGGGATAAAATCAAGATCACGTGAAGTGTTAATACCACTTTATAATGCCTTGGTAAGATCACACTTGGAATACTGCATCCAGTTTTAGTCACCACGATTGAACAAAGATGTTGAGACTCTAGAAAGAGTGCAGAGAAGTACAATAAAGATGATTTGGGGACTGGAGGCTAAAACATATAAAGAAGAAATGCTGGAATTGGATATGTCTAGTTTAATGAAAAGAAAGACTAGGGGTGTCATGATTACAGTGTTCTGATATCTCAGGGGCTGCCACAAAGAAGACAAAGTCAAGCTATTCTTCAAAGCACCTGAGGGCAGGACAAGAAGCAATGGATGGAAACTAATCAAGGAGAGAAGCAACCTAGAACTAAGGAGAAATTTCCTGACAGTTGGAACAATTAATAGGCGGAACAATTTGCCTCCAGAAGTTGTGAATCCTCCAATACTGAAATATTTTAAGAAGACAACCATTTGTCTGAAATGATATAGAATTTCCTCCTGAGCAAGGGGTTGGACTATAAGACCTCCAAGGTCCCTTCCAAATCTGTTTATTCTGTTAACATTCCTGTGATATAAATAAAATCCCTACTGCTTAGAGCAATGGGAGAGCAATGGGGCTAATACTTGAAAATAATGAGGAATGGCACTAAAACACCCAAATCTAACAGAACCCAAAAATATAATTAGATATAAAGACCTAATTGACCACCAAGGAAAACTGAAATCCAAACAACAATTGGAAATAGAGTTAAATAGAGTTAAATAGAGAAATCGATTGGTGGACCTTCTCACAGATACAATCCAAACATAAGGAATACATAAAAAAGTATGAAATATGTAAAGAAAAACAGGAACTAGATAAAATTATATTAGATTCTGAAGAGAAATTAATTAGTAAAATCTACAAATTTCTGTTGAGATACAAGATACAGGAGGAAATAGTTAAAAATACGATGATCAAATGGATGCAAAACTTTCAATACTCAATAGAATTGGAGAGATGGGAAGAATTCTGGCAAATGAATACAAAAACAACATTGGCAGTGGTATACAAAGAGAACCAGCTAAAGATGTTTTACAGGTGGCATATGTCTCCTACAAGATTGGCCAAAATAAACCCGAAAAACAGTTTGGCGTGTTGGAAATGCAAGAATCCACAAGGTACCTTTTACCACCTATGGTGGACATGCCCGGCGGCAAAGAAATTTTGGTCCAATATTAAGAAATGGCTAGAACAAATCACTAAACTACAAATAGATAAGAAACCCAAAACCTTTCTGTTAGGAATTTTCACAAAATTTTACCCCAAAGAAATAAAATACTTGTAAATACATATTTTAATGGCAGCAAGGAAATATATGCCCAAAATTGGAAATTGGAAAAAACCCCAACGGAAGAAGAAATAATAGATAAAATCACACAATGTGCCGAAATGGACAGGCTGACAAAAGAGATAAAGGAAAAAGAAGACACTGAATTTTATAAAGTCTGGAATAAATGATATCAATGGCATAGGGCTACTAAGGAAGAAATATAACTAGAAGTCAGATAGAATAGAAGTACAAATGTGCATATAATTACTGCCTTATGGGCGAATAAACCTTCAGAGAGAAACTCAGAAAGTGAAGGTATAATCTAAATATATAATATACAGATTGTTAAAGCAGAAGTTTTAGAGAGCAGAAGAGAGGAGAGGGAAAAAAGGTAATAAGAAACTATTAAGTTAAGATTTAAGGGAATAAGTGTAACTGTATTACTTGAAAGACCATTACGAAACAAACGCTTCAAATGATTGATTATTTATAAATGTTTATTGTATAATGTATTTTTATGTTTTTGTCATATGTGTTTTTTGTGTTTTATATCTGTTTTAATAATATATATATATATATATATATATATATATATATATATATATATATATATATATATATATATGTGTGTGTGTGTAAGTTTTCACGGGTATGTATGTGTGTATAGTTAATATTTCGGGTTTCTTCCCGTGTAATTGTGGATATATCCCTAAAATAACCCCTTTTAGGGATATATCCACAATTACACGGGAAGAAACCCGAAATATTAACTATACACACACACACACACACACACACACACACACACACATATTGCTCCTGGAAGCACGAAGCCGAGAACACCAGCCTGAAGATGACGAATGAGACTTCGTCGAAACGTCGCCAAGACACTTCCAATTTTACGTGGGAGAAGACCCGAATAACCAAAGACCTACATATATATATATATATATATATATATATGTCTTTGGTTATTCGGGTCTTCTCCCACGTAAAATTGGAAGTGTCTTGGCGACGTTTCGACGAAGTCTCATTCGTCATCTTCAGGCTGGTGTTCTCGGCTTCATGCTTCCAGGAGCAATGTGAGATCGCAGCTGTCTCTTCCTTTTAACTGCTAGTGGGGGTGTGAGCTGATTGGGTGGGAAGTTGGCTGTGTTCTGATTGGGTGGAGGTGTGTTCTGATTGGTTAGGGGCTTGGCTGTGCTCTGATTGGATGGGGGGTTGGTTGTGCTCTGATTGGCTGGGGTTGTGTTCTGTTTGGGTGGGGGCGTGGTTGTGCTCAGTTTAGTCTGAGTTGCAGGGGGATTTGAGCTGGTGAGCTGCGTTGTTGTTGTTTGGCTTCGTGTTTGTGGCCGTGCGAGCTCTTCATGGTGGGTGTCAGTCTGCTTCATGTATGGATTGGAGGGGTTTAAAGTGGCTAATGATGCAGCTGTGGTCTGGCTTCTGGTCCTTGGTCGTGGTTCATTATCAGTGTGGGTTTGAGTCTGCTTTCTGCGTGGATGTGTGGTGGTGACATCCTGTGTGGCTCTCGTGAGTGTGGGTCTGGTGTCATTCGTCGTGTTAGGGACTCGTTTATCAATAAGGGCGGGTTTCTAAATGGCTGGTAGGCAGGAGGTATCGTCTCGTTTGTTCATGCTGTGTGGGCGTTTTTCTATCTCGATGGCTTCTCTGATTATTCTGTTGTTAAAGTGTTCAGTTTTGGTGATAGTTCTGGTTTTTTAAAGTCAATATCATGTCCTGTGGCTTTAAAGTGTTGGACCAGGGAAGAAGTTGGTTCCTCTTTTCTGACTGAGTTCTTGTGTTCTTCTATGCGTGCACTTATTCGTCTGTTGGTTTGTCCGATGTATGTGGTGGGGCAGGCGGTGCATGGGATTTCATATACTCCTTGATTTTCTAACTCAATTTTGTCTTTGGGGTTCCTTAGGATGGTGGATATTTTTTGGTTTGTGCAGAATGCTGTCTTGATGTTATGTTTGTGGAGGATTTTGCTTATTCTGTCTGTGGTGCCTTTTATGTATGGGAGGAGGGCTCCCATAATAATGAACCACGACCAAGGACCAGAAGCCAGACCGCAGCTGCATCATTAGCCACTTTAAACCCCTCCAATCCATACATGAAGCAGACTGACACCCACCATGAAGAGCTCGCACGGCCACAAACACGAAGCCAAACAACAACAACGCAGCTCACCAGCTCAAATCCCCCTGCAACTCAGACTAAACTGAGCACAACCAAGCCCCCACCCGAACAGAACACACCCCCAGCCAATCAGAGCACAACCAACCCCCCATCCAATCAGAGCACAGCCAAGCCCCTAACCAATCAGAACACACCTCCACCCAATCAGAACACAGCCAACTTCCCACCCAATCAGCTCACACCCCCACTAGCAGTTAAAAGGAAGAGACAGCTGCGATCTCACATTGCTCCTGGAAGCACGAAGCCAAGAACACCAGCCTGAAGATGACGAATGAGACTTCGTCGAAACGTCGCCAAGACACTTCCAATTTTACGTGGGAGAAGACCCGAATAACCAAAGACTTACATACAAACACCCGCGAAAACCTGAGAAAACAAATATATATATTTGTTTTCTCAGGTTTTCGCGGGTGTTTGTATGTAGGTCTTTGGTTATTCGGGTCTTCTCCCACGTAAAATTGGAAGTGTCTTGGCGACGTTTCGACGAAGTCTCATTCGTCATCTCCGTCATCTATATATATTTGTTTTCTCAGGTTTTCGCGGGTGTTTGTATGTAGGTCTTTGGTTATTCGGGTCTTCTCCCACGTAAAATTGAAAGTGTCTTGGCGACGTTTCGACGAAGTCTCATTCGTCATCTTCAGGCTGGTGTTCGGAATGTTGAATCTGCTGGCATTTCATCTCTTCTGGTCTGTTGATCAATCCTGACAGATTCCAACATGAAGACCAGGAGATTTTTCTGTGCTGGAACTGAAATGAGTAGAAATTCTATTTTAAACCCAGTGGGCCATTTTCACTTATTTCATTGGTCTCAGTCAACAAATTTAATTGCCCCAAAATGAATTGTTCCAAATGAACACACATACATTTTATTTATTTATTTCATTTGCATTGATATTGAAATATTCTCCTTTCTTTTGAACTTGCATACGCAACTTACTCACTTACTTGTGTGTCTGCAAGCATATTTATAAATACCTATCAAAAGCCCACAGGACAAGAACAAAAAATAAAATTAACTAAATTAGTAACCATTGATAATAGCAATAGCAAAAGCACTTAGACTTGTAGACCACTTCATAGTGTTTTACAGGCCTAAGTGGTTTACAGTGTCAGCCCCCAATAATCCTGGTCCTGATTTTACCAACCTTGGAAGGATGGAAGGCCAAGTCAACTTTGAGCTTGTCAGAATCAAACTCCTGGAAGAGGGAATGCAGAGTTAGCCTGAAATACTGCGTTCTAACCACTATGCTACTATGGCTATGTAATCATACATTATATATGACATGTAAAATGAAATATCCCACGAAATGTTTCTAAGCTTATAATGGAAAAATAGATTGAACAAAAAGACCCTCTGAAATGAATTGGACATGATTGATTGATTATCCATCACTAAATGAAATTCCATTGATTTCAAGAGACTACTAGATCCAGCCTAAGAATTACTTGCTTTCTTATTGAAAACTTTAGAGTGCACACTGATTGAATTTGTTGCATTGAGCACAATGAAATCAATGAAAATAGCCCATTGTAGTTAAATTAGACTTTCCAGTCATTTCATTCTAAGGACAGAGTTTTGAAATCTGACAGGATTCACCATCAGATTAGAAGAGATGAAATGATGGGCAATGTTTGTGCCTCCATGTCCCATGCCTCCTTGTTTTTAAGTATTAACCCCACTCCCCATAGAACTTTTTTCCCACTGCTCTAAATGGAAGGAATTTCATTTGGATCACAGAAATCTTGTTATATGATGGGGTTTGCATTTGAAATTGCAATTAATACAAATGGTATTAGTGAAATACAAATTTTGCTGAAATTTACATGTAAATATCGAATATTTCTATACTGGACATTTTATTGGAAATCTTCTTAGTTAATAAAAAATGGAGACTTTCTTGGCATTGCAATGCTACAGTTCCCAGGTTCCGTCTATTGGCTGTGTTATCTGAGGATACTGTGAGCTTGTTTATTCACTGCATTTGTATTCCATCTTTCCTCAAGTGTATCCCCTGTGAGGATGAATTAAAGTTTGCTAACATCTAATTCCCCACTCCTATTTTTAAAACATTGATGCTTCAGGTTCATTCTAATTGCCAGAGTTAGAATGAATATTTTGATATCCCAAAATATGAAGAATGACTAATAAATTATTAAAGTTTATTACATGTCATTGTGTCAGAAGTCACTTTAAAAAAAAAGAAAGATATTGCACAGTGATAAAATGGTTTACAGTTTTTGTGTCACTTTAATTGTTTTGGCTTAAAAAATGGTGATGCTGACATTACAGGATCTTCTTGTCCATGTTGTTTGAGATCTTAAAATAATTGCAGTTGCTTTCTGCTGAAGATCAGATGATTCAGTTTAAATCAGTTTAAAAAAGAATTACATAAAATGTACAGATGCAAATTTATTTCTTTGCTGTTCACTTTTTATTTTATAGATCTAAGTAAATGAAGAACAGGACATAAACTTTAAATAGAAGATGAATGTCTGAAATCATATATCATTCTTTTTAATATGACCACATGAAGCTGGATTGTATACAATTATAAACAGTGGATCAAACCTAAAAACCTAACTCTGTAAAAGACAAATTTTACCAACTGTAATTACTGAAAACTGATAACATTTAAAAACAAGTTTACGGACCATCTTTAGGACAGATAAAATATTATAATGTAACCTTATAAATATACTTTTTAAAATGCATCTTGAGTGAGGAATGTTGATTTTCCCCCTGCATTTTAGCTGCAAACATTTGATTATTCTGAATTATGAATCATCAACTCATCTTAAAGCAATAACAATAGATAGTTGTAATTGATATTTTTAGCATGTAGATGTGTTGAATTCTTAAAAAAAAATAAAATCAAAAAATGATTTTTTAAAATTGCCAAACAGTTTGTATTATATTTTGTAAAGAAACAAAGGTATATGGAAGAAATGTCCATCTGGGTTCAGTTCCAAGGGGGGAAAAAGACACAGGAAACAGAGGCTGTTTGAAAGATGATTTAATGGTGGACAGGACCACATGGTTTGAGGTCTTGGGCAATCAAGCACCTGGGGGAGAGAGAGGGAGGGAGGGAGGGAGGGAGAGAGAGAGAGAGAGAGAGAGAGAGAGAGAGGGAGAGAGAGAGAGAGAGAGAGAGAGACCCTCTCTTGGGCCCCGCCTTGGAGCTTCCTGCTCCTGTGTAAGAAATGTATTTTGATTGGTTGTCAGACAATTCCTATTATGGCTTAATGGCTTTTTCCTGGTTTGGATCTTGAGTGAGGGCTAATCCTATCATGGGTAAAGGTCTTTTGTTTTGTAGATAAACTGGTCCAGTTTATCTACAGGTCCAGCCTTTTGTCTTGTAGATAGGTTGGCACCAGTCTTTCTGGGGCTATTAACAAAGGTGGGGGCTGCTTTCCAAGAGCATGTTTCTTCTTTTCTCATCCAGGGAGGTATAATATTCTGCCTTTTTAATATTTCTTAGAATATTTCATTCTTCTAGGAGATGGGTGGGTGCTAACTTCCTACAACAGTAAACACTCCAAATCGCTATCCAACCGAAGACCCACAAACAGTTGCTTCTGCTGTTGTTGCTCTGGAGTTAGCATAATCGAACTTGATGATCATAATCAGAGGGAGGTTCCGCCAAATGGGTTTGTGCCTATTAACATCTAAAATGGGAAAATCATAAACAGATAGAAGGCTTTCTTTCTTTTCTTTCTTTCTTTTTTTAAATTTGTATACCGCCCTTCTCCCTGAGGATTCAAGGCGGTGAACAGCCAAGTAAAAGAATAAACTACAAACATTAAAATACAATTAAAAAGATATATATAAATTTGGCCCCATGATTAAAAACAATAACAAACAATTAAAAACATTTTAAAAAGTGTTAGGCCAGCCCGGCTTGCTGGAAAAAGAAAGTTTTAAGGGCATGGCGGAAGGCACTGAGGTCTTGGATTCTCCTTATCTCTGGGGGCAGCTGATTCCAGAGGGTAGGTGCCCCCACAGAGAAGGCCCTCCCCTGGGGGTCACCAGCCTACATTGTTTGGCACCCCGAGGAGGCCCTCTCTGTGGGAGCGCACAGGTCGATGGGAGGCCGTCGGTAGCAGCAGGCGGTCTCGAAGATATCACTCCTATGCCATGGAGCGCTTTAAAAGTGATAACCAAAACCTTGAAGCGCACCCGGAAGACCACTGGGAGCCAGTGTAGCTCACGCAGGAGAGGTGTTGTATGGGAGCACCATGTGGCTCCCATGATTACCCGCGTAGCCGCATTCTGGACCAGTTGGAGCCTCCGGGTGCTCTTCAAGGGGAGCCCCATGTAGAGAGTGTTGCAGTAGTCCAGGCAAGAGGTGACAAGGGCATGAGTGACTGTGCACAGGGAATCCCGATGAAGAAAGGGCCGCAACTGGTGGATCAGGCGAACCTGACCAAAAGTCCCCCTGGCAATAGCCATCAGATGTTCCACCAGGGACAGCTGCATATCCAGGAGGACTCCCAGATTGTGAACCCTCTCCGAGGGGGCCAAAGACTTGCCCCCAATAGTCAGTGATGGAGTCAACTGACTATATTGGGATGCCAGGAACCACAGCCACTCAGTCTTGGAAGGGTTGAGCTTGAGCCTGTGTCTCCCCATCCAGATCCACACAGCCTCCAGGCACCAGGACATCACTTCAAGGGCATCGTGGGGTGGCCTGGGGTGGAGATGTACAGCTGGGTGTCATCAGCGTACTGATGGTACTTCACCCCAAAGCCACGGATGATCTCGCCCAGCGGCTTCACATAAATGTTGAACAGAAGGGGCAAGAGGACCGAGCCCTGAGGCACTCCACATATAAGAGGCCTCGAGGTCGACTTCTGCCCCCCTGCCAACACGAACTGCAACCGGTCTGAGAGAAAGTAGGAGAACCACCATAACACGGTGCCCCCCCATCCCCAACTCTTCCAACCGGTGCAGCATGATACCATGGTCGATGGTATCAAAAGCTGCTGAGAGGTCTAACAGGACCAGAACAGAGGAGCAACCCCTGTCCCGAGCCCTCCAGAGATCATCTACCAACGGGCCAATGCCATTTCCGTGCTCTGCCTGGGCCTGAAACCCGACTGTAATGGATCTAGATAAGATGTTTCCTCTAGGTACTGCAGAAACTGTTGTGTGACCACACTCTCGACAACCTTCGCCAGAAAGCGAAAGTTGGAGACAGGACGATAGTTGGCTAATACTGCTGAGTCCAGGGAAGGCTTCTTGAGGAGAGGCCTCACCACCGCCTCTTTCAAGGCCGTGGGGAAGTAACCCTCACTCAACGAAGCATTAATAATTCCCTGGAGCCAGCCTCGTGTAACCTCCCGGGAAGCCAGTACTAACCAGGAGGGACACGGATCCAGTAAACATTTTCTTTCTCTTTTTTCCCCCCCTTTCTTTTCCTTTTTCCCCATAAGTTATTGTATAAATATGTCTCAGAGGGACATATTTATACAATATTTCTCTGTGTGAAACAGATAATGGCTAGGCCTGGATGACAAATTAAAAGCTTTGCAGCAACGATACAAAACTGAGTTAAAATGCAGTATTGTGTGTGGAAGGGAGCAGGCCCTCTCTGCAAATGGTTGAATGGATGTGTGGATGGAATATCAAATCCTAGGAATGTGCATGAATCTGAAGCTGGACTTTAAAAGGGAGGAGATGGTACATTTAAAAAATAATAATCTAAATATATATTTTTTTAATGTTCAGGTATCAGTGAATTGCAGGCAGGATTTAGTCCATTAAAAAAAATTGTCATCTGGACCTCCCCCAGTTTTAATGTTGTTTTTTTTTCCTACAGAAAAAGTGCATTTCTGCTTCCTTATCCAACTCAAGAAAAAAAATGTAGATAGGAATCTATTTGGGTTGATTCTCCAATTTATATGACTTTTATTTTTGGGCTTCATGATCAGATTTTTTAGATTAGCTGTGGAGTTTTATTTTATTGGAGACTAAATCAAAGAATAAAACAGTCAGTCGTGAGTTCTAATGCAGCTTTAGGCACAAAGACAGTTGGGTGATCTTGCCGACTTTCTCCATTATTATTTGCTTTAGAAGTTTTCAGACAGGATTCAAAAAGACATGCAAATATTCTGGGAGAAGAATACAAGATGAAATGTTATGTGGCTAATGTAGTATTAACTATTATTCAACTACAGAGCTCTATGAGCTCCATAAGATCTCTGAAGTCTTCAGTGAATTCTCTGGATAGAAAATTAATGAAAAAACAAAACAAAAAGAAAGATAATAATAAGATCAGATAGGAAGATGACTTTCTGATAAAAGCATCTGGTTGTGAGATAAGAAAAAAAAAACCTGAAATATCTGGGTCTCTATTTGACAGGGTACAACAAAAGCATATTTCAGAACAAAGATAATAAATCATGGGGAAGAAAATAAAACAAAATCATGATACTTGGAGAAACTTAAACCTTCATTGGTTAGGACTTATCAGGACAGTAAAAATGAACCTACAAACCAAATTGAACTTCTTATTCCAAATAGCAACAGCAACAGCACTTAGACTTATATACCACTTCACAGTGCTTTACAGCCCTCTCTAAGCAGTTTACAAATGTCAGCATATTGCCCCCAACAATCTGGGCCCTTATTTTACCAACCTCGGAAGGATGGGAGGTTAAGTCAACCTTGAGACAGTGAGAATCAAACTGCCGGCAGTTGGGAGAATTAGCCTGCAATACTGCATTCTAATAATTAACTGGTTTACATGGAGAAAAGTGGGAGAAAACCACTAGTATGATTCAAACATTTTCAAGATTCAAAAGAAAGAGGCAGATTTGTATTTCAAATTTTAAATTATATTATTCTGTATTCTGACAGCATCAAGATCACGAGAAGTGATAGTACTGCTTTATACTACAATATAAAGGCCACACTTGGAATACTACACCCAATTTTGGTTGTCACAATACAAAAAAGATGCTGAGACCCTAGAAAGAGTACAGAAAAGAACAAAGATGATAAGGGCTCTGGAGGCTAAACCATATGATGAATAGTTCAGGGAACTAGGTATGTCTAGCCTAATGAAGAGAAGGATTAGAGGTGACATGATAGCTGTCTTTTGTTACTTGAGGGGTAGTCACAGAGAAGAGGGGGTTGACTTATTCTCTGAAAGCAGGGGTGAAATGTAAAACTTTTCGCTACCGGTTCTATGGGCGTGGCTTAATTAGTGGGCGTGGCTTGTTGGTCAGGTGGGCGTAGCCAAGTCGACATCACTACTTTGCCCTTTTTTAACCTACAAAACACAACACAACACAATGTAAAAGCAGCTGTGCTAGACCCAAAATGGCCCCTGCAACAAGCAGGAACCTCACACAGGCACAAACAGTCCAAAAAACCAACTTTCACACTTTACACACACACAACATAACACAACATAACACAACACAACACAACACAACTGGCTCACCCACAATGTAAAAGCAGCTGTGCTAGACCCAAAATGGCCCCTGCAACAAGCAGGAATTTCACACAGGCACAAAAAGTCCAAAAAACCAACTAAAATGTATGAAAAACAGTTACAGGAACTGGATATGTCTAGTCTAACAAAAAGAAGGACTATGGGATACATGATAGCAATGTTCCAATATCTGAGGAGCTCCGACAAAGATGAAGGTGTCAAACTGTTTTCCAAAGCACCAAAAGGCAAGAGAAGAAACAATGGATGGAAACTAACCAAGAAGTGAAGCCACTTAGAGCTAAGGAGAAATTTTGTAATGGTGAGAACAATCAACCAATGGAGCAACTTGCCTTCAGAAGTTATAGGTGCTCCATTGGAGGGTTTTCAAAAAGAGACTGGACAATCATTTTTCTGAAATGGTTTAGGGTCTCCTGCTTGAGCAGGGGTTGGACTAGAAGAACTGCAAGTCTCTTCCAACTCTATTATTCTATGTTCTATGTTCCTAATGAACTAACCATCTCCAGTATGAAATGCCCCCATCCAATAAACCCAAGCCAATCAGCAGAACCATGTTTTAATCATAGTAAATAAAAGATTTAGCTACATCTTAGAAATTGCTGTATGATTTCCTACTACATACATTTAAAATCTGTTAGTTGACACAAAATGGGCTAAAATTTGCAATTTGCTCCTGTTCAACATTTATATGAAGCCGCTGGGTGAGATCATCTGCCACCATGGACTGAGGTATCATCAATATGTTGATGATATTCAGCTGTATGTCTCAGTCTGTGGTGAGTTAAATGATGCTGTGTCCTCCCTCTCACAGTGTCTGGAGGCTGTTAGGGGTTGGATGGGGAGCAACAGGTTGAAACTAAACTCTGGCAAGACTGAGTGGCTCTGGGTTTGGGGTTCTTTGGCCCAAGGAGAATTGCCACCTTTGGTCTTGGATGGGGTGGCACTACCCCAAACAAACCCTGTGTGTAATCTGGGGGTTCTCCTGGACTTGTGACTCCTACTCGAAGAGCAGGTGGCGGTCGTGGTCAGAAGGGCCTTTGCATAACTGCGGGTTGTGCACCAGTTATACCCTTTCCTGGACCAACAATCCCTACTCACGGTCACTCATGCCCTGGTCATTCTTGTCTTGACTATTGCAACACGCTCTACATGGGACTGCCCTTGAAGAGCATCTGGAAGAATCTGGTGCAAAATGCAGCAGCCCCCATGGTTTTGTGCAGACCTTGGTATGCACGTGTATCACCATTGATTGCTGATTTGCTTCTGGGTGCAATTCAAGGTGCTGATTGTCACCTTTAAAGCCCATCATGGATTGGGACCAGGTTATCTGAGGGACCATCTCTTGCTGGTCATATCTACCCGACCCATCAGAGTGGGGAGGCAGGGAATGTTGCGGGTCCCATCCCCTAGGGAGATACATCTGGTGGGACCCAGAAGAAGGGCCTTCTCAGGGTGGCTCCCTCTCTCTGGAACATCATTCCCCCAGAAATTAGAATGTCCCCACTCTAATACAGGCCCAGAAGGTGCTGAATACCTGGTTCTGCCAATGGGCCTGGGGAATGCAGAGCGGGATGGAGCCCATTAAATGGATCGTATTATGTGTTGTTGGCGGGGCAGGGGGTGGAGGGTTATTTTATTTTATTATTTATGACTCTCTCTTTTATTGGTTTTATTGTTTCTATACAATGTTTTTATATTCTTGTAAGCTGCCTTGATTCACCATGTGCAAATAGGCAGCAATATAAATCCAACACATAAATAAATAAATAAATAAATAAATAAATAAATAAATAAATAAATAAATAAATATGAATGAATGAATAAACAAACAAATAAACAAATAAATAAAATTCAGATTGATCCATTGAAGATGTTCTGCACAAAGGGAACTCAGGCAAAGGGCTGTGGGGTGGGTGTCCATGTATTTCCAAACATGGTCACTGGGCATGTTCAGATTTGGCAGAGTTGTGGCCCTTAACCTGTATTTGAAGTTCTGCAGTTTAAAAACTCCAGCCTGCTTTTGAGAAATAATATGGCAGCCTCAGATTCCAAAGAAGAGTTTAATGAGTCTCCAAAACTTTTTACAAAGTTAGACATCACCAACATGTGGGGCAACTCAAGACATATTTTCATAGAAGGCAAGAAAAGCTGGTGCTGAGGCTTTAATAAATAAAATGGTTACTTCATGCCCAGCTTGCATGGATATTGCAAGCTGTGTTGTAATGCTACTGATTAGCAACAGTGGACAACAGAAGACATCTCCTGTGATGCTTACCAAGCCTGTGAAATGGGGAATATCTTTATCTTTCAGCAATGGACACCTGGCCGCTAAGTAATTGGTTTTTATGTATTGTTCACTAAAGCATGGTAGTAGAGATACCATAATAATGGACTATGTTTTATATTTTGCAGCCTCTGAATTAATACTAAATGGGCAGTGGGCAATTAAAAACATCCTGCTTTTATATAGGTATTCCTCGACTTATGACCACAATTGAGCCAATTTTTGTTGTTCTTAGGTGAGACATTTGTTAAGTGAGTTTTGCTCCATTTTATGATCTTCCTTGCCTCAATTGTTAAGGGAATCACTGCAGTTGATAAGTTAGTAACCCAGTTGCTTAGTAAATCTGGCTTCCCCATTAACTTTACTTGTCAGAAGGTCCTAAAAGATGATGAGATGCTTGGGATACAGCAACAGTTATAAATATGAACCAGTTGCCAAGCATCTGAATTTTGATCACATGAATATGGGGGTGCCGCAAAGGTCATAACTGTGAAAAATGCTCATAAGTCAACCTTTTCAGTGCTGTTGTCACTTTGAAGGGTCACTAAATGAGGACTACCTGTATATTTGTGGCAATCACAGTCATCGCTTATCTTCTGAAGATTTTTGTGATCTAGAATATAGGGGCATTTTTCTTATGTTCTATTTATGTCCTCTGAACTCTGAAATACTAATAAAATCATATGTTAAAGAAAAATAATGATTTGTCAGTGATGTTTCATTAGAACGAAGTATGAAAATATTCTGAAGAAATATTTGTGTGAGGGGAGTTATGGTGGTATAAATCCCATTTTCAGGAGGGAAGGAAACATGATATGAAGAGCTGAGATGGCGCAGTGGTTAGAGTGCAGTACTGCAGGCTACTTCAGCTGACTGCTAGCTGCAGTTCAGCAGTTCAAATCTCACCGGCTCAAGTTTGAGTCAATCTTCCATCCTTCCGAGATGGGTAAAATGAGGACCCAGATTGTTGGGGGCAAGAGGCTGACTCTGTAAACCGCTTAGAGCACTTAAAGCACTATGAAGCGGTATATAAGTCTAAGTGCTTGTGCTATATTGCTATGCTATGACTTTCAGGATAAGATGCCTATATCCTTCATAAGCCTGCGAGAATTAATTTTGCTAGAAATAAAAGAATGACATAGTTCATCAATTCAATCTGATCCCATAGATGCTTCCAAATTTTCTAAGGAAAACCTTGGAAAAAAGTTTCTCTTGACAATTATTAATGTGCTATCCAAATATGCCTGGACCTCCTTTTTATCTAATAAGTCCACTGTGAGGCAGCTGCACCCTTCCAGAACATCTTCAAAATAGAATGTGCATCATGAAATGCTAGGAAAGATTTCTCAAATATTCCTCTGAGGAACATTTGGACACATTATTGCATTCATTACTTTCTCCCTATAATGGCTCTTCTTCTTGTCCTCCAGGGCCATTCCCTTTTTCCTCTACAGGTCCTGGGGGAGATAAACACTCTTTATATCAGTGGCCACCAACCTTTTGGGCACCAGGGACAAATTCTGTGGAGAAAAGTTTTTCCATGGTCTGGAGGGGGCATGGTTTCACCTGCTGCCTGCATCCTTTGGATGGGGCTTCATTTGTTTGTGCGGCTCAGTTTCTGGCATGCCGAGGCCCATGCTGGTCCATGGACAGAGGGTTGGGGATTCCCGATTTACATTAAAAAAAAATGAGGGGATTTTTTTTGACTCAAGTTGCGTAAGAAATATAATAATACATATTGTTTTCTTCATAGAAGTTAGATGGAATTTGCAGCAAAGGATTTTTCTTATACACACCTATAAAAATGAGACTTTTGAATTTAAGAAAATAATTTAAAATATTGACAACATATTTTCTCTTAAAGACAAAACAGGAAAAAGGAAAATGAAATTTAAAATCAAATTTTTAAAAGGGAATTTTCCTGATTAATAAGAGGAGAAGGATAGCTCTTGTATCCTTCTGATAAGGAAGCAATGTCTTATTTTCTCTCTTGTATTACCCGGAGTTATTAGTGTTTTGACCTTCTAAATATTTGTTGAAGTTCAACCCAATCCTAGATCTGCGGTATTTGGTGAAAAAACAACTGGTACCAAATTGTAGCAACAGTTTCCCTGATATGATTGGCTAATGTTTAATTGCATGTTGCTGAAGATTGTAAAAGAATTTTTCATAAAAGTCATGTATAATAATTTTGTTGTTAGCTGCTGCTTGGGAATTAACCCAACAATGGGTTAATGCTCAATAATGGAATGAAAGTATTTTTTTTTCCTTCTGAAAAAACTGCCTGAAAAGTTGAACTATTACTTAATTTGTTTGCTGTCCAACCACAACACAAAGTTCACAAAGCTCTCATTAAGTCCTCATTTAGCTATCAAGATCATATTCTTATTCCAGTAATGCTTCCTCTTCACAAATTTCCTAGCAACAAGCAAAGCGACAAGCAAAAAGGAGGAAGGGATGATAGTATCTTTGCGAAATCAGATAAAATAGCCAAACTTCTGAACGGAATTTTAGTGGTTGGGAGATTACCTGAAGAGCTATGAAGGCCTGGCTGCTCCTGGTTGCTGCTTTTCTTCTCTGGCCAGGCTTCTCTTCTCAAAAGGGTAAGTTAAGACAAAGAGAAATCAAGGGGAAAACAGTGTCTGCTGGATTCATTAAAGGACCAGTTACTTTTAGAAAACACAAACAATTTTATTTTTCTCTTGTGGTTTTCTTGAAATTTGTAATGCCAGATTCTTTAATAATGTCATAGATTTATAATTCCATTCCTCTTTTCAAATACAACGTTTTTCAACTACTGATTTGTGAATAGCAAGATACTTTGTATGAGTATTATAAATTCACATCCATTTGGAGGGTCTCTGTTTCAGTTAATAAGCAACTTGATATGATAATAACCAAGAGATTACATGTCTAAGATGACGCTTCATAAATCAGAGTGTTTGAAATTATAGAGATACATTTACATCAGGATAAATGCAAAGAAATCAGTGAAAGTCTAAATTCACAGGGATTATATCTTTCACAAGAAGATGAGGATAATATTGACTTCAGTAGACATTGAAGCTAAGACTATATTTGTTGATATTCATAGTAATATTCATACGTTTGAGCCAATCATATATTTATCACTGTTTTTTCATGGTTACAAAAGTCAGAGAAGAGGAAAACTGGAACTGGCCTCAATCAACAGAGAACATAAAAGGCATTCCTTTCTCCATAATTGCAAAATTAAATGATAACACCTCAGTAGAGTGAGTGTTATCCCATATCAGGCTCTTACTTTCAAATATGTTAGGTGAAGGGTTAGATATAGTTATTTGGCAATTATTTTCTTTCCTTGTTTCTACCCAGTGTGACGGATTTGAAATGTATATTTGCATTCTTTATTTATGTATTTCTAAAGAAAGAAGAACAAGGGAAGAACATGAGAGTGTTAAAAACTACAGAAAAAATTCTGTGTGGCAGCATTTAGACCTGATAAAAAGAAACAACTATAAATAATACGTATTGAGAAATTAATATCAAGGTTAATACTAGTAAGCAATGGTTTAAAATCTCTAGGAAAGGAAGCATTAAAAAATTTGGTCAGCTGTTGCTGATGAAGTATACAGGGAAAGAAGACAGGTTGATCACAACTGAGAAAGGTTTAATCATGAAAATCCAATTCAACTGTCAGAAAGATTTCTCAAAAGACCAACCAGGATAAACCAA
The DNA here is from genome assembly GCF_059756535.1 of Pantherophis guttatus. Classification (NCBI taxonomy): domain Eukaryota; kingdom Metazoa; phylum Chordata; class Lepidosauria; order Squamata; family Colubridae; genus Pantherophis; species Pantherophis guttatus. The sequence goes on from NC_142065.1 coordinate 94,523,730, forward strand.
TGTGCTGGCAAGAACAAAATTCCACAGAATTACATATTTTGGGGGAAAATTTGGAGAGAGAGAAAACCTCTTTCTACCTCCCTATACCCAGATTTGCTTAGATTAGGCATCAGCAAGAAAAGCTAACATATTACAAGTAGTTCTTGAGTTATTACCCACCTGGAACCTCCCCATCATTGTCATAACTTGTTATGATCTTAAAGTGAGTCAACTCCCATGACAATGTTATGATCTTTTTGTACTTGCCATTAAGCAAATTACTATACACAAATTCATAGTTGTTAAGAAAAGCAATGATTCGCCATGGGCAGAGGTCTGCCAAAAACTGGGAATCAGTGCAGGTTTTTGGCAAAACTGTCATAACACAAGGTCATGTGTTTATAAATGCAACCCAGTTTCCCAGTGACCAAAATGTGGTCATGTCACCATTGGGGTGGACAGCTGCTGGAATTTCAAATCCAAGTTGTAAGTATCCCCTTTGGAACTTTGAAGGTCATTAAACAATGAGTCATTAGTCGAGGACTATTTGTAGTGTGGATTAAGTGTGTAACAGGTACTCGTTTGCTACTTTAGACAAAAGTGGGAACTAATTATCTAGGAGGGAAATTTGTTAGCTCACAGCTCATAAGGGTAAATAGGAAGAGGAAGTTTGTCAAAGCAGGTAAGATAACTTAATGTAAATATAATTTCAGCATGTGATGAACCAGATGAGGTTGACTTTGGGGAAATTGTGAGCGCTGAGAAAGCCAAGTATCTGGAAAATGACCGAGTGCAATACAGGTGCAACCCTGTTTATGTCTTGGAAGGACCTGAATGGATTCAGTGTAAGGGACAAGAATGGACACCTCATCCACCAAAATGCTTGGGTAAGCCATCATGCTTTCTTTGACTAGTGTAGACCTGGGAGAAAATACAGATTTCATCCAATAGGAGAATAACAGCTGCCATTTTAAAAATAAATTAGCTTAAATTAGGATCCAGGTTTTACTGAAGCCAAAACTGTTCTGGTGTCAGCTTTATCGTTTGAAATCTGGAAAAATGAACTCTGTTTCATTTTCCTGATTTGCTTGAATGAGCAAGCAAATCAGTTGATATAATTAAATAATATTCAATTGGAAGCTTGTGCTCACTTATCAGGAATCTGAGAAACTGTGGAATTCAGCTACATATGGATACAATATCAATGGTTAATGAGGTAGGAAAGTGAATTCTGTTGCTATGAAGTCCAGCCAATTAGAATGCTTGATATGTTTACACTTCTGAAGAAGAAAAATATTCTAATCTAGCAATTAGGATTAATTCAGCAAAATTGACAAGATTCCTGCAGGATTTCTTCTGTATTAATAGTACACAAACTAGATCCCACCCTCCTTGTGGATAATTCATCACATTCCCATATTCTCTCTGACTACCTTTCTGTGAGATAACAGAAGATCAAACAATTCAGTACAGTTTTTCCAAAGATTATTCAGAGGACAAAATACCATCCCTAAAATATTTCTGACTAAGACTCAGATTGATTGATTGATTGATTCATCCATTCTTCATATTTCTAAACTGCCCATTTCCCTCAAAGAGGGAGTGTATCTCTTATCTTGGTAGTAGCTTTTCCTCCAATTCCCCAACATTGGTCCCATTGGGGAATTAAAGATTCCAGATATTAGGCTGTTCTTTGTTATTTATTTCTTAATTTTTGATGGGAAAATTCTCCTTTCTTTAACCCGGGGTGTGGGATGCCTTGCATTTTGAAAGCTGTTACAACTTATCTGTTTATCTGCTGCTCTTGTTCTTGAATAGAGAAGGAAAATGTTTCTCATGCTTTCAAATGAAATAATTTTTTGGGAAGGAAATGCAAAAAGAATGCGCTATAACTTACAAGTTTTATTTGAAAATTTAAACCAAAAAATTGATGGATCAATAACGTTTGTGCAAACTCAAGATGAGATCCAAAAGCAGGAAATAACAATTTGAGGAATTGGAACCCAAACAGTTTCTGTAAGATGTGAAGAAGGAAGTGCTTGATTGAAAAAATATAGATTTGCCAGAAAAGATTGAAAAGAATATGAATATAAGAAATTCTGAGACAATGGATATGATGAAAGATAGACTAGACTTTGTGGCAAGGGCAATGTTGTGTTGTTAAGGAGAATTATTCATCAATGGATGTTGCAGAGATATTTACAACAGAGTGTCAGGTCCACCATCATGTCCTGACATTCTGTTGAAGGAAGGCTTGCTGGCATTTTTTGCATGCTTTCACTTTTGCTGAACTGCTTGGGAATCAGGGAAGGGGGTTGTCTTCAGAGATGGAGCAGACTCCCTCTCAGCTGGTTCCAGCTTGATTCCAAGGCCATCGTGCCCTGAGAGTGACTTGTTATCTGCCAAGCACCTCAGCATTCTCAAAACATCCCTGTGGCATCACATTGGCGAACTGGTCAGGGGGTTTGGATTTTGGGATAATGGAAGAATTGCTTTGTGCTTTGCATGGGACTAAATATTCTGCCTGACTTTACTGCAACCACTTTCTCTCAGTAAAAATTCTTTTGATTCAACTCAATGTAGCAAGCAGTTAAAGCTTTCCTGAAGGAACAGTTGGTGCAGGTCCTTACACAGAGACTTGTGAACTTTGCAAATGAGATGCAATTCTTGGGAAAGTTCCCAATTAAAAAGCTAAGGAAACGTTACATTATAACAACCAAACATTTGACGCTGGACTCAAGAGATAATGACCAGGGTGATTTCTGATAAATACCAAAACATACTTTTAACAGAGTGGTTTGAACTTTAACTTTGCTGTTGTTTAAATTGTTTTTTAAAAAACATATATGAAATGTATCACAGGTCAATTGGATTGCAAATAGATGTACAAGTTTAGAAATTTTGGACCTGCTTTGCAAGGGGAGGGGGAGTTATTATTGTTGCAATAGATTTGTCAGTATCCAACTAGGGCGATAATATATGTTTTTGTCCTTTTTTAATTCACCTTTTTAAAAATGGTTTTGTCTGGCTTTGTTTTGTCTCTATTTTTTTTCCTTTGGGATTTTGTATTTTAACCTCTTCAATAAAGGAAAAATTGTAAAAATCAAATAAAATATAGGAAGCCAAGGACTAATCTTCTCTGCTTAAATAAGTTGAGAAATTTTGCATCATATTTCAATAGAATATGTAACACTCCAGCTGTCTCAAATTTTGTTCCATTACAACTCAGCCAACTCAAAATGTCTTTGCAGAAGATTCTGAATTGGGCTGTTTGTTCTTAGCTAGAAAGAAACAACATCATCATCTGTCTGTGCATGCTCCTACAAGCCAGTCCTCTGTGAAAGGTCTAAAAACTATAGCAGAATCATAACTTGTTTATCATTAATATTGTGCTCTAATTTGGCTTATTTGATTTTGACCTGGAACTATCCATTGTGATTGGTAAACTGGGTTAATTTTCTTGGTAGTGGAACAGAAGGAAACAAATGGATAAATTACCTCCCTTCAGAAGATCTACCTTCTTTTCTGTTTTTTAGTACCCTGCAGTATCACAAGACAACAGCTAGCAGCAAAAAACTTGTTTGTGTTTGGGAATCAAAGAAAAGCTCGGCTTATTCAAAATAATCAGAGTCTGCGGTTTCAGTGTAATGAAGGATATGTGCTTGTGGTTCCATCAATCAGAAAGTGTGTTGACGGTTACATGGATTTGCCTTTATGTATCTCTGGTAAGCATGCTGTCAATATGATGGATTCCTCTGGGATTGTAACTGATTAAAATAATTAATATAACGAACATGAACATTTGCTCCTAAAATTCTATTCTTTTAAAAATGATTTAATCTTCACTGACATCATTCACATCTTGGTTTAGAATTTTAGTAGTTGTAATCTAAAACAAGAAACCTGAAGCACATCAGATTGGGGAAGGATGTTCTGATATTTTCCCAAACTCTTGAACTTCAGCTAAGAACTATGATTCCATGTGGTTGAAGATATGTATAATATTGGTAGACATAGGAATATGTTTCAAAAATTGCAAAGGTTGTATAAAAATAAGTTTATGTCATATCATTAAAGGAGCCCCATATTTTGCATGATGCAAAATCTCTTTTGTTTGAACTTGCTTGGATGAATTAATCATATAGTCATGTTAATATTGATCTGACTGGTATTATTATTTAATTAATAATTCCATAGGTTTGGGTGATGAAGGATATTTTATTTTTCTTTGTTTGAAGACATTGAATTTTCAGATTGTTATGATAATTTTTGTAGCCCTACAAAAAATTAGTCCAGAAGATATTTTTTAAAATTGTCACTTGGTCCCTTCATCGTCATTTATAAGAGTCATGGTGGCGTAGTGGTTACAATGTAGTACTTTAGGCTATTCCTGCTGACTGCCAACTGCCAGCAGTTTGGCAGTTCGATTCTCACCGGCTCAAGGTTGACTCAGCCTTCCATCCTTCTGAGGTCGGTAAAATGAGGAGCCAGATTGTTGGGAGCAATATGCTGACTCTGTAAACTGCTTAGAGATTTTATTTATTTATTTATTATTTGGACTTATATGCTGCCTTATCTCCAAAAGGACTCAGGGCGGCTCACAACAATAAAACACATACAGTCCAATCCTTCCTTTAAAAATACACAATAAAACTATAAAACTATAAAAACCATTAAAATCCCCTCTAAAACCCCTTCAGTCCAAGAGATGTCTGTAAAGCACTGTGAAGCAGTGTGAATAGCACTGTGAGGTGCTATTGTTATTTGTAGGTGGAAGTCTAAATCTTGTGCATTTTCAATCTGATAGAACTATTTCTCCTAAGAAACACATTTATAAAATCATCGGAAAGTGATGTAAATTGAATAAGCAGATAAATTGTTAGCATGTTGTTTAAAACAAGTGAAACAACAAAATATAAAGTTGGAAATATCTACATAAGAGGGCCAGAGCATTACAGATCCTGTAAAAGTAAAAGTTAATTTATTTTTTTCCAATGGAATGAGCAATTATATAATACTGATACTACTATGCAGTTATTTGCACCTCTATCTATGTGTAATAATTAATTTAACTGAATATTATCCTTTACGGTCTTTAATGGAGAATCATTATGTGTCAGTGTTGCAAGGTAGACCCAGACAGGATGAATGATCAGATTAGCTAATTCTAATTTTCTATAGAGTTACATTAATAGAATCCTGCAATCCTAAAGTACATTCCTTCCCCCCTGTGTCCTTTACAGCCCTTGAAACTGGGAGGGTCTCTTCTCAACCACTTGCCCTGTCTGTTCTGGGCAAGGGCTAAATTGCCTTTTATCTGATGGTTCCCTTGGCTGCATTTCTTTTCCTTTTGTCCTGAGATCATTTCTACATACTATTACATCATATATTTCTGTCAAGATCTTGGACAACATAGAGCAAAATTGATGCTCTATGTATCAATGTATAGCAAAAAAAAAAGTGGTCATGAACATTTAGGTGCATTTGTGCTCTATTGAGGTGTAGATCAGGGGTGAAATCCTCCCGGTTCGGACCGGCTCGGGTGAGTAGGTAGCGATGGCGGTTGGCAGTTTGGAGAACCGGTAGCAAAAATCCCTGCCCCGCCCCCCATGCCCAGCTGAGCCGCGTGATCATCAGAGCCTTTTTTTCCCCTTTAAATGGCTCTGACGAGCCAAGCTCTGATGATCCCAGCTGAGTTGCCTGCTAACCGGTAGCAAAAATCCCTCCCCCTCCCCCTCCCCAGCCTCCAGCTTGCTTACCTTAGCTGCTGGTCGCAACGCCTGCCTTGCTTCGCTTGCTGTAATACCTACCATCCATTGCATCAGCAAGCAACTGAATCTCCCTGCCTGCAATCAAGCTCATCGGTGAGTAGCTCTATCTGCCTGCCTGCCTTCCTGCTTAGACTTGTGGACTTCAACTCCCAGCAAAGCTGGCTGAGGATTCTGGGAGTTGAAGTCTACAAGTCTTAAAGTTGCCAAGGTTGGAGACCCCTGTTCTATTGGATAAGTTTTTTTCCCCTTTGGGAGCTTTAAAAAAAATAGTTAATTGCGGGTTTTTTTTAGTTGTTCTTTTTTTAGACCTAGCCATTTAAAGTTTAGGAAGTTTTAAATTTAGCTGCTTTTATATAAAAATAAAAATAAATTAAAATAAAATAATATTTGTGCAGCTTTCTGAGATTTAGTGTGTTTCTGTAGTGTTTCACTCTAACTACACAAACAAAACTGTATGTGGAATTTTGTGTGTGTAAAGTGTGAAAGTTGGTTTTTTGGGCTTTTTGTGGCTGTGTGAGGTTCCTGCTTGTTGCAGGGGCCATTTTGGGTCTAGCACAAATGCTTTTACATTGTGGGTGAGCAGTTGTGTTGTGTTGTGTTTTGTAGGTTAAAAAAGGGCAAAGAAGTGACATTGACTTGGCCACGCCCACCCAATCACCTTACCATCAAGCCCCGCCCACTAATTAAGCCACACCCACAGAACCTGTAGCAAAATTTTTTAGATTTCACCCCTGGTGTAGATTGTGTTTTTATTCTGAATTTCACAATACTTAAGTAAGTAATAACTTATGAAAAATTAAAAATAATAATAATTTTAAACCATTTTTTTTGTAATTGTTATTTTAAGGAATGTCAGCAACTCCAGCTAACATTTCCTGGCTTATTTTTTTTTTCTATTTAATAGAGAGAGGAAAAAACTGCAGTGGTCCACCCAGGACTGAGAACGGAGACATTATTACTTTATCTAAGAAGCAGTACAGATCTGGCTCTTCAGTAGAATTCAGATGCCAAACATATTATGCCATGGAGGGCCAGAACAGATCTTTTTGTAACAATGGGACCTGGACAAAGGTGCCCAATTGCCTTGGTAAGTAGAAAAGAAAATCTTCATTCAATTTCCATAAGCATTTCTAATCATTAAAATTCACTGCCTTCTTTCTCTCTTGCTTAAAAATCATCTAATTGGGCTTGCCTGAATCAGCTCTTCTTTATATTTGATTTCATTTCTGTATCTGAGGTGAAGTAGCTAGTAGATGAAAACTAAATTCTACTATTAACATTTTTCAATGATAATATGATGCATTTGGATCCTGACAGGATTTCCTTTCTTTCTCATGTCAGATCCTTGTATGATCCCCAGGACTGAACTGGAAAGCCAGAAGATAGAAGTTAAAGATGAAATCGATGCACCTGAAAATATATTTGTGCAACATGGTCATTCTATTGAGCTCACCTGTAGAACAGGATATGTCCTGGCAGCAAATTCTTCCCAATCGGCTTTTGTCATCCATTGTAACGGGACACCACCAGTGATTCCTAAATGCAAAGGTGACTTTAAAAAGTTTAATTTTATAATCCTGCTATCACCAATCCACAGCCAAAGCACTTCAGTTTGAGCCTATTTATCATTAGAACTGGAATAAACCACAATCATTTACATATGAAAAAGAGCCTTGGTGGCGCAGCAGACTAAAGTGCTATTAAGTAGCACCAGCTGCCTGCAATTACTACAAGTTCGAATCTCACCAGGCTCAAAGTTGGAGCCTGAATCTCACCAGGCTCACCAGCCTTCCATCCTTTCGAGGTAGGTAAAATGAGGACCTGGATTGTGGGGGCAATAAACTGACTTTGTATAAAAAAAGAACACCGCTTAGGGGCCCCTGAAAGCCCTACTAAGCAGGTATATACGAAAGTATGAAGGCTATTGCTTAACGCATTGTAAGCCGCCCTGAAGGGCGGCATATAAATTGAACCAATAAATAAACAATAAATAAATATGTCCTTTAGTGGGGCAGATATTTTTATCTCTCTGAAACCTCCCTGGACTGCACTTTTCTATTCTGCAAGGGCCCAATGGAAACTCTTGGGATGTAGTTGAAATAGGAGAAACCTGAAAGACTGCAGATTGCTGGAGAGGGAGTAGTGCAATGAAAAACATACCTATGGCCATTTCATGGCTTAATTATTGCAATAACTGCCACATTGTACCCTTGAGAATTGTTCATCAATGTAAGGTAATATATGCACATAGCAATATTTTTATATCATTGAATGGTACAGTAATTTGTTTTGCTGCAGTAAACTCCATACCTGATTTACTACATATTTCTGTTTTTAAGGAAGAATGTAGGAACTTTTTAATTACTGCTAGAGAACATTGCTTTGCATTTGATCTTGGGACTAGTAGAGTAGTGAATGTCTAATGAGGGACATTTCACAATTTTAGCAGTTCCACCTTTCCCAGAACCAGCAGTTCCACCACAGGTATCAGAAGAACTTCATGGAGATGTTGGTTTGTTTATGAATTCATGCCATTTCTGTACCATGATTATCCTTGTGGATTCCAGGAAGTTTACAGATATTAAAATAAGCAATAAAATAATACAAAATTCAATAATATGACTAAAATCAAATCATAAGAAAAATGCACTCATATAGACAAAACTGCCTGTGGTTCTACTGGCTTCAAGAAGATCAAGAGAGCGGCTGTCATACTCAATTTAGGGCAGCTGTTTCCAAGGAGGGGAGCTGCAAAGAGAAGATATGATATTACTCCCTGACTAACCTGAAAGCTGGAGACTCTTAGTAAATGTCGTCTTGCCATCCACGTTAGACAAACTATGGTTATTTGTGTTGTGTATGTATCTATTTTGTGCGGGAAATTCAAATGCATAGTGAATCCTGATTGGTTCTTGGTCACCTCTGGAAAGTATATAAAGAGGGCTGTTGCCTGTGAGTTTTGCTGAAGTCTCACCCTGAATTAAAGAGCTGTTGTTACTAGTCTGCTTGTGCCTCTCGTTATTCCCGCGCTACAACATTGGCGACGAGGATGGGATAGAGGCCACAAGAGGCAAATAAAAAAGAGCTTGGAGTTTCAGCCAGGGTGACTGGCGAACACAGAGACGCGGCATGTCTGCCTACGTTCTGCCAAAACCTTTCGACCCGACCCGAGAGAAGTGGGGATCGTATCTGACAAGGTTCGAGTGCTCCTTGGAAGCGAGCGAAATGCAAGGGCTCTCCGCAAACAGAAAACGGGCTCTGTTCTTAAGCCACTGCAGGCCAGACGTATTTGAGATGGCAGAATCTCTCTGCGAGCCAACCCCAGTCCAGACGGTCCCCTGGGACGTCCTTTAAGCCAACCTGAAGGCTCACTATGCCCCAGTTCCGTCCAAATTCGTTCAGCACTACGAACTCCGGCAAAGAGTTCAAAAAGAAGGAGAGCCGGTCAGTGCTTATGTGGCCGTGCTACAAAAAGCCGCTACGCATTGTGACTACAGAGATTTAGACAATGCATTGCTTGAACAACTGATTTGCGGGGTTCGTGATACCCGGTTACAAAGGCGTCTTCTAGCCAAGCCAGACCTAACGCTAGCTGGTGCGCTAGACGAAGCCCGAGCACACGAGACATCAACGAAGGCATCGGAAGCACTGCAGTGTCCCAATTCAAGCAAGGACGGGCCGAAAACAGCCACAGTCCACAGAGAAGAGTGCAAACCAGCACAGAGGAAGAGTCGGACGAGGAAGTCTTCCATACAGAAAAATGGTCAAGTGAACAAAGCTGCCGCCACGAGAACTGCCCCAGCTGTGGCGGGGATCACGAGAGACAGTCGTGTAAATATAGAGAGGCCATCTGCAGGCGTTGCGATAGAAAAGGCCATCTAGCACGAGTTTGCAGAGCTCAACTTCCGCATAGTCGAAAACCACGTGACTACCACAACCAACCAGAATCGGCTTGTTCCAATCAAAGATGACGGCGCGAGAAAACGGCGCGAACCTCAAAAGCGGGAAACCTACAGCACGACAATCGGCCAAGCCAGCACACCCGATGATGAGAAAGTCTACACGAAAGTAGAAATCGATGGCAAATTGTGCGAAATGGAGATCGACACCATGTCTACGCTATCGATCATGTCCTGGTCAACACTCAAGGCACTCCTGCCCAAGCTTCAGAAAAGACAGCTATCCCGACAGAAAATCCGCCTACTCGACTACCAGGGAAACCGAGTCCCCGTTGAAGGAGTGGGCACGTTCCAGGTCACCTACGGCGATTTTCAGAAAGAGCTACCTCTGACCGTGGTCAGCAAGCCCCTTCCGAGTCTACTGGGCATGAAATGGTTCCGAGCCCTTGGCATGGGCTTCACGGGCGTCCACAACATCAACGGATCATCACTGAAAGAAACACTGCTTCACAAGTTTTGGGACGTTTTCGAAGAGACTCTAGGCAAGTACGTGGGGACCCCTATTTCTTTCAATTTAGATCCCAACGTAGCGCCAATTAGACTGAAGGCGAGGCGAGATCCCTTTGTCTTAAAACCCAAGATCAATGCGGAGCTCGACAAGCTCATTAAACAAGGGGTGCTAGTTCCTGTAGATCACGCTAAGTGGGAAACCCCAATAGTTACTCCAGTTAAAGCAGATGGCTCAATTAGAATTTGCGCTGACTGTAAGTGTTCGATTAACAAGGTGTTGCAGCAGAGCGCCTATCCGGTTCCTATAGTCCACCATCTTCTACACTCCCTGGGCCCTGGCAAGCTGTTCGCGAAGCTAGACCTTGCGCAGGCGTACCAGCAACTGCCAGTAGATGACGCTACGCAGAATCACAGACTATAGTAACCCACAGAGGTGCCTTTAAATGCACCAGGCTTCAGTTTGGGGTCAGCATCGCCCCAGGACTTTTTCAGAGTACCATGGAGCGCCTTCTACAAGGCCTCCCAGGCGTCGTTCCGTATTTCGACGACATTTTGATTAGTGGCCAAGACGAAGTGCAGTTGGGCCAAAGGGTTAGATAAGTCCTAACCAGATTCAGAGAAGCGGGACTTAAGCTTAAACGAAATAAATGCAGAATTGCAGTGCCATCAGTGGAATTCTTAGGCTACAGAATCGACGGCTCAGGCATTCACCCCACAGAGAGCAAAATGAGGGTCATCCAAGGCACGCCCACCCCCAAGTCAAAAGCTGAGCTGCAGGCCTTCTTGGGCCTACTCAATTTCTATACGATGTTTTTGAAACAAAAGGCCACCGTTGCGGAGCCTCTGCACAGGCTCCTCGGAAAAAACGTTCCGTGGGTTTGGGGCAAGTGAGAAGCGACCGCTTTCAACGCAGTAAAAAGACTTTTATCCGAGGACAGTTTCCTCATTCAGTACAATGCTGAACTATCTCTGGTGTTAGTCTGTGATGCTTCCTCCTTTGGCGTTGGCGCAGTTTTAGGCCATAGACTGCCGAATGGGTTAGAGGCGCCCATTGCTTATTACTCTTGCACTCTGTCTAATGCTGAACGGAACTATAGTCAGCTAGATAGGGAGGCACTAGCGGCTGTAGCGGGGGGTCAAAAAATTTCACGAGTACTTGTTTGGCCACACTTTTGAACTCATTACAGACCACCAGCCGCTTTTGGGACTCTTGGCTGGTGACAAACCGACCCCGGCGGCCCTCTCCCCCTGGATGACCAGATGGTCTATATTTTTGGCCGCATATTCGTACAAACTGCTTCACCGACCTGGCAAAACCTTAGGACATGCTGACGCCCTCAGCCGATGTCCTCTACCGGTTCTATTGGACAACCCGACCCCGGAAGCCCCGGTTTTGCTGCTGGACGTTGTTTCCCCAGGCCCCATTTCTTCAAATGAGGTGGCGAGGGCTTCTGCCCGAGATGCTGTTTTGCGCATAGTAATGGGCTGGGTAACGAGGGGTTGGCCCACCAAGGTGGATGGTGGTGATTTCCAATTGTATTTCAACAAGAAAAATGAACTGTCAATGTTCGGGGGATGCTTGTTGTGGGGTGACAGGGTGGTCATTCCTTCGCGATTAAGGCACAGGGTCCTAGAAATGTTGCACGAGGGTCACCCTGGGGTTGTTCGCATGAAAGGCCTAGCTCGTAGCTATGTTTGGTGGCCACATCTCGACCAAGATGTCACTGAGTGGGTAGGGAAGTGTAGGCCCTGCCAGGAATCCTGCCCAGATCCCCCCATTGCGCCCGTTCGAGAGTGGGAGAAACCAAAAGGACCGTGGGGGAGGATTCACATAGATTTTGCTGGCCCGTTCCATGGCCAGAACTTTTTAATAATAGTAGATGCATTTTCTAAGTGGCTCAAAATTGCCCTAATGCCATCGACCACTTCTGAGGCCATAATCAAAGTACTCAGAAAACTTCTCGCAACACACGGATTGCCGGACACACTGGTGTCTGACAATGGGCCCCAATTTACGGCAACTCAATTCGAAGGCTACCTAGCCGAACTAGGCATTAGACATGCACTATCCGTTCCTTTTCATCTGGCTTCTAATGGCCTTGTTGAACGATTTGTAAGAACGGCCAAAGAAGCCCTCTCCCGACTCGATGCTGGGGACTGGCAGGCTAGAATAGACGAGTTTCTAGCAGTACAACATGCCACCCCGTGTCCGACTTCGGGCCGCAGCCCGGCCGAACTTTTAATGGGCCGAAAGCTTCGATGCGTTCTAGACAGACTGCATCCTAACTACTCCTTTGATAGTTTCACCGGGGAAGGGGGAGGACTAAGACACGTTGAAGAAGGTTCACTAGTCTTTGCTAGAAGCTACACTAATGGGCCACTATGGGTAGAAGGAACCATCGTAGGAATTACTGGTCCAAAGTCATACACAGTAGATATTGGGCATGGTAAAATCTGGAGGAGACATGTAGATCAATTACGAAAACGTCTACCCAACGAAACACCATGTCCTAACTACCCAAGTCTCTCCGACACAGCTACCTCAAGCCCGAGTAAGCCAGAATGCTTATCTGGCAACCCTGAGTTCCAGCGCTGCCCCAGCGAGCCGACACTCCCAGCCGGAGATCGCCACACCTCCGGAGAAATCCAGGAGGTTCCATTGGCGGAGCCGGGAGAGATGGGAGGTCCCTCCGACCGGCTCAACGCCTTGCCAACAACTGAACTGCGCAGGTCAACCAGGATTAAGACACGCCCTGGTCACCTGCGTGATTTTGTATGTAAATATGTAAATAGATAGAATAAGTGCCTTCTGGGAAGGGAGGGGTGTTGTGTATGTATCTATTTTGTGCGGGAAATTCAAATGCATAGTGAATCCTGATTGGTTCTTGGTCACCTCTGGAAAGTATATAAAGAGGGCTGTTGCCTGTGAGTTTTGCTGAAGTCTCACCCTGAATTAAAGAGCTGTTGTTACTAGTCTGCTTGTGCCTCTCGTTATTCCCGCGCTACAACAATTTGGAAAATTCAGTGTCATACTTGTCATACGCTTGAGCTATAACCAACTTTAAAAGTTATGTCCAGCACTTTGGATTGCATTCAGAAGTACATTGGTAGCCAATGCAGCTCCTGCAGCTGTGATGTAACAAAGCAGAACTAAACGTATACATTGAGCATACAGGATATTGAATTCCAGACCAACTGATGTTTTGATGGTATCCCCAGGGCAATTTCAGGAAGAGCTAATTAATTGTTTAATTACATGCTAAGAAGTTGATATCAACTCTCAGCAATCACAAAGATTGATTTTCTCCAGGAAATCTGCCCCAATCTTCAAATCTTCTAGCAATGCATCCATTGCCACAGTAACTGAATTGTTGTTGGTGATACTCTACCTCAGAGTTATCATTATAGATAGAGGGCCGCTTCTAATTCTGAACAGAATTTGAACATAAATGGGACTAGGAACAAGCCCTGCGGGCTCCATCACAGCCTTTGAAAGCCTGACCTCTTTCCCTTGTCGCCATGATCATCGACAACCTCAGGCAGAAGTGGAACCACTGCAATGTGCAGCTCCTAATTTTACAACCTTGCAGGTGGTTGAAAATGCTAGTGGGATTGACAACAGGACTGAATAGCAAGAAGAGGGGTATCAAATTGTAGCTTTATGTTTCAACTCAAAGCAAAGTAAAGAATAATTATAGGAACTGGCTGAATTTATTTATGATGTTCCAAATAAATAATAGCCAAGAGCTACTAAAAGTAATAAAAGCTCCATTACAAAGAATTTGAAGGCCTGACCTCTTTTCCCTGTCACCATTAACTGAAACTGTAACCTCAGACAGGAGAGGGACTACTACAATGTGGAGCCCCTGATTTGTAACCTTGCAGGTGGCTGAAAATCCTACCAGGCTCAACAGTGGGACTAAAAAGTAAGAATGATGGTATCAAGTATGGGGGTATAGGGGTATCAAATTGTAGCTTTTTATTTCAATTGGAAACCAAAGTGAAGGAGGAGAATAATTACAACAACTTCCTGAATTTATTTATGATCTTTCAAATAAATACAAAGCTACTAAAAGCACTTTTAATCAAGATGACTAATTTCACAGTATATTTTAGAACCTAACTGGCAGTTTTAAATTAATTGTGCCCATCAGTAGGTATGTCTATTGATTAATATGTTCTTGTGGTGCTATATAGATATTTAAAATAGTAATATTGTTTTCTGTCCTTATAGAAATCAATGCTTAGAATCTGATATGAGTGCACGTTTTCCTTTTTTCATATAATATATGATTTATTTTCTCTAGAAATTACATGCAACTCTCCAAGAATATCTAATGGTACTTTCCGACCTCAAAGAACTATATATCATGATGGGGATCTAATTCGAATTCAGTGTGACAGTGGATTTACTTTTGATCCAGATAATGGAGAAAAGGTGGTTGAATGCACAAAGAATGGATGGTCACCTCCACCAAAATGTATCAGTAAGTAGAACTAGTGTACATTACTATGATTGTAGAATGGCTGATATATTTAACTCTGTACAAGAGTACTTTTTAATACTATTTTACATGATTTTCCAGTTTTCTGCTAAAGGGACATATTTCATCCAGAGCATTTTAACAGTATTTACATATATATAATGTATTTTTCAGAGTATAAGACGCACCTTTTTACCCCCCAAAAGAGGGTGAAAATCTGGGTGTGTCTTATAGTCCGAATCAGAGGTGGGTTTCAGCAGGTTCTGACCAGAGAACAGTTCTGGAGAATTGGTCATAGCGAAAATTTTGAGTAGTTCGAAGAACCAGTGGTAAAAATTCTGACTGGCCCCGCCTCCATCTATTCTCTGCTTCCCAAATCCCAGCTGATCGGGAGGAAGTGGGGATTTTGTAGTAACCTTCCCCTGGATTGGGGGCGGAATGGAGATTTTACAGTATACTTCCCCTGCCATGCCTACCAAGCCATGCCCACCAAGCCATGCCATGCCAACCAAGCCATACCCACAGAATTGGTAGTAAAACATTTGAAACCCACCATCGGTCCGAATGTAGCTCTGTCCACCCACCTTCGGATATTTATGGGCTCTGTGTGTCGCATTTTTACGTGGTTCCAGGTGGCAGGGATCTGGGTCAGGGCACAGCCTGAGGAACGACCCTCTTTGGGATGGCTTGGGGGGGGGGGGCATCTGCCTGGCAGCTTTGGCAAACAAGACGGGCCCCATGGTTCGCAGCTGGTCCACCCTCTGGCTGCCCAGTGGACAGCTCAGAGCAAACAATGGCCGTGATGACTTCACTCCCCAGCAATGTAAGGAGAGCTGAGCCCTCTCTGTGCCTGGGAGCCGAGCTGAGCAGGAGCCCCTAAAGCGAAATGTCCCTCCTTTCCAGCCACCGCCACCCGTTGGCCCAATTCCCCAATGCAATTCACAGAGCCATGTTTCAGGAGGCAGCTGGTTCCCCTGCAATGTGCATCAGGGAACAGGGAATCATTTTTGGATTCGGGGACGGAATTGCAACACTGCCACCTGAAAATGCTTTTCTCCCAAATGCACATTGCAGAGCTGTGGTCTGTGTCCTCCTCCTTCTCAGCAGACTCACCTTCTCTTTCCTCCTGGCCAGATCCATTGCCTGAAACGTGATGCACTTTTTTTGCTTCCACGTTTTTGGAATCAGGAAGGAAAGCATTTTTGGGTGGCAGACTCGTGATCCCCTTTATGATTCCAAAAATGGGGTGTGGAATATGGTGGGCCCTACAATCTGAGCCTAGGCCGCCTCCTCCTCCTCCTCCTCCTCCTCCTCCTCCTCTTATTATTATTACTATTATTATTATTATTATAGATAAAAAAGAGCAACATGTTCAAAATCCATATATACAATATATTCTCTGGTTACAGTTCTTTACAGTAATATTCATCATAATCATAATAGTATTTTCTAATGGTAGTTTCATAATAACAGTTTTTTTCCTCATAACATTAATACATACTAATTAGTAATACTAATAAAAAATAATCAAAATTAATAAATTACAGTAAACAACCATAATAGTGAATATTAAAGGCTTCAGCTTCTTCACAGCTGTTCTGGAGGTGGGGAGGTAGTCTTTTTCCACTCCCTCCCCTCTCTCTTTGCCAAGTTTCTCAAGTAAAATAGTTTTAAAAGTTCAGGAGTTAAATATATAAAGGAATCTTGTTTCCAAGAGCACAGTTTCTCACCCAGATGATCACCTCGTTCTTTTTTCCTTCTCTTCTTGTGTTTGGCCACCTGGCTTTTGACAGCTCCTAATGACTGTCTTCCCTTGCTGTTGGGTCGGAGGCTGATGCAGACACTTCAGGGACTTGCGACTTCCCTGTTTGTGCCTGTCTGTGCCTCCGTTCTTCACTGTCCCTACAGGACAGCTATGATCCCTGGGGATCTCCTAAAGCAGCTGAGATATCAGCATTTTCCAGGAGCCCCGGAATTTGCTGTACCGCTGCTGGCACTGGCCACACCCCCTCTGATGTGAGGACCCAGCGTGTTGGGGGCAATATGTTGACTCCATAATCTGCTTAGAGAGGACTGTAAAGCACTATGAAGCAATATATAAGTCTAAGCGCTATTATTATTGCTATTTAATTTGTGCCTTGCACATCAATATGACATTTACGGTCAGATACAATATGCAAGAATTTCACTCAAAACCACTTACAACTCAAATGGGAGTTAAAACATATTTATTTTGGTTCCCCTGCTTTTCAATTCTATATCAATGGTATAGTGAGGTGTCCAAATGATATTTCCATCCCCCTAAACTAGGAGATTACAGTACTGCCCTGCTGCTCTATACAGATGATGCTATAGTTCTTTCCAGAATAGCAATACACCTCAAAAGTGTTCTGGGAAATCTAGTCTAATATTTTGGTCATTTCTGTTTCAGTCTGAAATTGTATGCTTCACTATTGACCCATCATTTCTATTCGAAGGTCTTTGTATTTTGTGATTTTCTCTAGTTCTTTCTCTTCTTTTCTTCTGTCAGAAGAGAACCAGCCAAAGTTCTTTGTCTTTCTTACCAACAATTGTTAAGTGTGGGTGTTATATAGAAGGTCTTGTCTGTTTGAATTCTAAAGTCCCAGAGAAGTTTAGCTTCTTCTTCTATTTTGTGATGCCACCAGTTCTTGTTTGCGGGCAAGTAGTATATCTTGCAGATCTTCCAATGCATCATTATGGGTACTTTGTCATAACTTTGCTGTAATCCATTTGTGCAATCTTCTTGCAGCATATAACTAGGTGATTCGCTGTTTCTTCAGCTTTTTGCCAAGCCAGCACTTGCTGTGTGATGCTGTTTTTGTTTGTATTTGTTCTTATTATTATTAGTATGGTTTACTGCTGTCTACCAGGTATTTGGCATTTTTATCCACCTAATCCTTATTTTTTGCAGTTGTATTTGTTATTATAGCAGTAGTAATAGTGCTGTTAGTTATATATTTAAGTATCAGTAAGCAATTGAAAATTTCACAAAGGATTGATGTTGGGGACCCTTTCTTTAGACATATTAGCCTTCCTCAGACAAATTTCTTCTCGGCTTGATATAGCTTTGCCTGCCTTCCTATCTTAGGGCAATTGCTTGATTGCTACTGCTTCAATCACTTATCTTCCAGGTGATATTGTTCTCTGACATCTTCCCCATATACTTTTTTTTTTTTTTTGTAAAAATTTTTTCTTTATTCTTTACACATACAAACACACAAACATACAATGTATTTTTGTTGATCAGAGTATTTGGCCGGTTAACAAATTAAAACAATTTTCAATTTTTACAACTAAGATTACCGTTTCTATACCTCCTTTTTGCCATAGTGTTCACTTTCATCTATTTTTTTCCAATTTTACCCTTCATTTTCATCTCTAATTTTAACCAAATTTCAATTTCCCTTCTATTCTATATTAAACCCCAATCCATCATCAGAATAATTAATTTTGTGATGTTACAATTGTTCAATTCTTACAAGAATAGTGAGCCCACTTATTTTATGACTTACATTTTCTTAAGTAATACGGTCCAATATTTTAATATAATCGGTTACTTCTATAAGTATCTTTCTATTTATATATTCAAACACTTAATGAAAAAGAAAAAAGAAAAACAAATATAGGCATGGCTGTTTCAATTAGTTCCATTTTCATACATCAAATAATTTCCCCATATGTTCCTCCAAACCACATCTTAATCATTTCTACTTCATCACAATATATCATTAAAACTATTTCATCTATTACAATTTCCTTAATTAAATTTTAAAAATATTCTGACTGTTATCCTCTACTTGCTTCCCCTATGAATTATTTCAAATCCTCACTTAATCATTTTTATACACACCACCATAAACTATTAACAGTATTTCAATTATTACATTTTAAACTTATTCATATTTCTCAAAAAAGAAAAAAAAAACTCATCATTATCTAGATTTCAAAAATATAAATGATAATATTCCAATTATTATACAGTTCATTTTCACCATCATATACTTTACCATTATTACTTGCTACAATTCACATTTCAGTTCTAAATGTATACCACAAATTCCTCTTTCATTTCCTTCTCCTTTTCTCCCTTTTCAATTTTATTTTTACCTTTTTCTTTCCCCTTCTTTCCTGCATTTTAAAATCCTGATCTCTCCTATTTTGCCCTATGTTGCCTATTGTTCCCTCTCTCTTTTTTCTTTTTTTTAATTTCACCACTGTTTAGCCCGCTGTTTAACCCAATATTGTCATTCTGTATATCAAAGTTCTGAATTCTTCTCTTCTGCCCTATATTTCCTCTTTCTTTCTCTCTCTCTCTTTTATCTTATACATCCAACAAACATTAAATCTATAGCTGTCTACATCACAACGCAAGAAGGGAATAAAATTATCCCATTACATATATAGGGTCACCTACAAAAGTCTATTACATATACCAAGTGACATGCTTATCAAACACCTCTATTTACAGCTCGATTTGACATCCAATTATACCATTGATTCCAAGATATATAGTAATCTGTGTCCCCTCGTCCTTTCAGTATCATAGTAAGCCAATCTGATTCTGCACAATTCATTATTTTCTGAATTACTACTTGTTCGGGTGGAATAACATCCATCTTCCAGTATTGGGCCCATGCCAATCTTGCAGCTGTTGTTATATGTAGCAGCAGGTACCATGTCATTCTATTAACATTTTCGGGTCTTATCCCTAATAAAAATACCTCAGGACGCAATTGTATATGCTGCCCCAACATCTCATTTAGCCACTTCTGAATATTCTTCCAAAATTTCATTGCCTCTCGACAGGTCCATCATTGGTGGAAATATGTACCTTCTTTAACGCCACATTTCCAACAGACTGAGGGTGTTCCAGGGAACATTTTGGCGAGTCTGGCCGGCGGTAAATACCATTGATACGCCATTTTATATATATTTTCTTTTTATCCTATTGACCGGGTTAGTTTAATATTCTTAGTCCAGATTTCATTCCACCTCTCAGGCTCTATTGAATAACCTAGATTCTTCTCCCAGGCATGAACCGACGTCTTCGCACCTTCCTCACCTACCTCCATAGCCATAAAGAATTTAAAGCATCTAGATAACACCTTTTCATCCACCCCCAATAGTATCCTATCTAGAATCTGCACCTCTCGACTAATCCCAAGTCTCTGTCTATCTCTCATATACTTACTACTAATTTGCATGTACGTCCACCAGTCTAGGTTCACTCCTTGTTCCTGAAGTGACAATTTTGTTTTTAACTTCCCATTCATATCTAATATTTCTTTGTAGGTCAATTTTTTCTCTGGATTATACAGAATCGGATAGATCACAGCTTCCACAGGTGAAACCCAGAGTGGTACCTTATTATAATATATTTTCCTAATTTCCGTCCAACTCTCAATCAGGACTCCTTGCATGTGATGTTTCGTAAAATATGCTGGGGTTTTGCCTCTTTCCCACCATAGGTGGGCATGCCACCCCTGTTGGAGATCATGACCTTCGATTGCTAACAGACGTCTCCCTTGTAGTGTAATCCATTCACGGATCCAAACCAAAACTGCCGAATTATAATAACACTTCCAATTTGGGACCCCCAACCCGCCTTGTTCTTTCGGTTTCTGCATCATTTTCAACTGAATTTGAGGCTTCTTGCCCTGCCAAATAAATCTATTTGTGGCCCTGTCCAAGTTCCTAAAAAAGGTTTTATCCAGTCTAATTGGGGCCATTTGAAAGAGAAATACCATTCTGGGCACTACGTGGGTCTTAATTAAGGCTATCCATCCCCTTAATGACAATTGTATCTTGCCCCATCTCTCCAAATCTTTGTCTAGTTGCTCAGTTAATTTTAAATAGTTATCCACCTTTATTGAGGAGCATCTATCAGACAGCCAAATCCCTAAATATTTAACTTTACGAACTACCTGGAGGCCCAAAGTGTTTTGTAGTTCTAATTTTTGTATTTCCGTCATGTTTTTAACTATGATCTCTGTTTTTTTTCCTATTTATTTGTAATCCAGCCACTTCACCAAATTTCTGTATTATGTCAATAAGTCGCCCACCAGAGGTTAGTGGCTCTTCCAGAACAAAGACCAGATCATCCGCAAACACCTGGACCTTGTATTCTTGTTCTCTGATCTTTAATCCTCTTATGCTCACCTCTTGTCTTATTGACCTAAGTAAAGGTTCTAGCATGAATATAAACAACAATGGGGAGAGTGGGCAGCCTTGTCTCGTTCCCTTCGCTATCATCACCTCCTCCGACTCTTCTCTATTGACCAAAGTCTTAGCCTTCTGTTGATTATAAATTGCTTGGATTGCATTCAGGAAATGATCGCCAGCCTCCATATATTTCAATTGTGATATAAGATAATTCCAATTGACCCTATAGAAGGCTTTCTGGGCATCCAAAAAGAGGAACGCCACCTGCTTCTCAGGGTGGGCCTCATAATATTCCAGGGTATCCATTATGATCTGTACATTATCTTTCAACTGTCTGGCCGGTAGAAAACCATTTTGATCTATATGGATGAATTCACTAAGGTATCTCTTAAATCTAGCTGCCATTAAAGTTGCAAAAATTTTTATAGTCGGCGTTTAAAAGTGAGATGGGCCTATAATTATGTATCAAAGTATAGTCCATCCCTTCCTTTGGTATTAAAGAAATATAGGCCTCTAGCCATGATTTGGGAGCCTTAGACTCCATCAATACCATATTAAAAATTTCCTTCATATATTTTATATACAGATCTGTAAAAGTTTTATAAATCTCCGCAGGCAAGCCATCAGTACCAGGGGTTTTACCAGCCTTCTGCCTCTTGATCGCAATCTCTATCTCTCCTTCCATAATCTCCTTATTCAACAGGTCCTTGACTGAATCGGGAAATTTGGGAAGGTCCGAATGTTGCAAGTATATCTTAATTTTCTCATCCGGCACCTGCTCATTAGCATCGAGTTGTGAAAAGAATTCCTGTGCAATCCCTTTTTTACATTCATTATCTACCCATATGACTCCGGTCTTGTCCTGTAATTGATCTATCCACCTACTTTCCCTTTCCTTCTGTAGTTTATAAGTAAGCCACTGGCCTGCCCTATTGGCATGTTCAAAGTGGTGCTGTCTGGCCATTCTAAGATTATGTGCTATTTCCTCCTGGTCTAGTAGTATAAATTGATGTTTACTTGTGTCTACTACTTCCTTAGTTTTGACATCTAGTGGGTTAATCTGTAAATTCCTCTCTGCAGTCCGCAACTTCACTGTCCACATTTCCCTCTCCTTAAATTTCTTTCTTTTATTCCTGGCTATATATTTAATCGCTAACCCTCTCATATAGGCTTTTGCCGTACCCCACAAAATCTGTATCGAGGTTTTCTTATTATTGTTGACCCTAAAGAAGGCTTCCATTTCTCTCTTTATAGCTTATATGGCAGTATGATTTATTTTATATAATTAAAGGGCAAATTAGATGCCTTAAATTTGTATAAGAAAGACAACCATGAATCTGCCTAACCAGATACATTTATTTCCTGCCTCAATCTGCCTATGGATTTTCCAATTTATTGTATACAGCTTTTCTTTGCAGCCTCTTAGCCCATTTATTCATGATTTTGAAAAGAGGCAATCTTTCTCTGGCTCCACTGGTTTCCCAGGCATTTTACAAAGAGTTCACATTTTATAAACTGAAGAATTCACATTTTATATTTCCTTTTAGCAGTTGAACACACTTGTACGAAGATTTCTCTATCCCATGGAAATTTTGGATCGCAGCAACAGAGTTTTCAGATCAATGCTAAAGCAAAATATATTTGTCATGATGGCTATACAACGTCAAAAGGAGAGACTGAGGCAGAGACACAGTGCCTTACAGAGGGCTGGAACCCAGAGCCAGAATGTATCAATAAGTAAATACAATTCCATTGGAAGATAGGTTGAAACTGACTGGCATAGACAAAGACATGGAATCTTATTCAGTGAAGAATAGCCTGATATCATAACAATTTATTTATTTTATTTATTTATTTTGTCAAGCATGTATTGGATAACAGATATAAGTAGAAACATAATTATGAATACACAAGATAGATACAAATAAAAGGGAACATTAGGACAGGGATGATAGGCATGCTGGTGCGCTTATGCACGCCCCTTACAGAACTCTTAGGAATGGGGTGAGGTCGACAGTAGACAGTCTAAGGTTAAAGTTTTGGAGGCTTGGGGAAGAAACCACAGAGTCAGGTAGTGAATTCCAGTATATATCTTGATGTATCAGAATATATCAGAACTCTTGATTATTTAGTATCGTGGGATTCAGCAGACCAATCAAAAGGTTGCTGTATGAATGAACCTAATCCCCCTGGAATTAGGAAGTGTGGAAAACCACACTTGTACAAGTTTCATCAAAAGCAATACCTGTATGCATCAGCTGAGCTGTTCCTAGGAAGGGATTTGCTGCCTATATACCATTCTACTGTAATTATTCACCGCTACTAATCACTAATTAGCAGCGGCAAAACATTTCAAAAAGAAAGAGCTACACTTTTAAACTAGAGTGCAGGAGAACATAAGAAAACAGCTAATCATGAGAGACAGATCGAGTGGGAAGAACCTTAGAGGTTTAATTTCAGAAATCTTAGTGATGCTAGGCCCAAGATTACTGAAGAGAAGCCATTCATGCAGGAAAGCACAGAAGATCCTGCACATTGTGACGAGGCTCTTTTGGAAGTATTGCGGATCTCCCACAAGGAAAGAAATGTTACTTTACCCGTGTCTCCAGGAAGGTTAAAAACGTACTTCTTTCTTACTTCTCACTTAATACTTTTCATTAAATATATACTCTAGAGCCAGTTTGTTATAATTGTGAAGGTGCCAATCTTGAAACCAGGAGACTGTGAGTTGTAGTCCTACCTTAGTTATGAAAGCCACTGGGTAATACGGTGCCAGTCACTCTCTCAGCCCAATTCACCTCATAGGTGATAGAGAAAATAGAAGCTAGAGGTATAACTATGTTTGCTGCCTTGACTCATTTATAAAAAGGCAGGATATAAATATAATAATCACAATAACAGCAAGAATCATAATAGTTGGATAAGTCACTGTGCAGTGATAAAAAGAAGATAGAAAGAAGTTCAGTCCCATTTTACAGTGTAAGATTGAAGATGTCAAGTCAACATCATTTCATTCTCCCTACAGTCCTCACAGATTGTAAGCAGAAGAAATAAGGGCCTTTGATTCCCCCTTCGGTCATTGTTGTTCTCTGTTGTTTCTTAGATGCAGGACAGAAATCCAGATCAGATTCTTGTATTGCAACATTTAATAAGAAGTTCGTCTCTGATGCTAGCACAGACTAAAGCAAAGCAAATGAACCAATAGAATATTCTGAATTATGGGGGTGCCTTACTTTTTTTTCTATCCCTTTTCTTCAGGAAAGGGCTGTGACTATATCCGTATAGAAAATGGAAGAATGGCTGAACATTTTGAACGGTATAAACCATTTCCAATCAGGGAGGGACAATCAATTCAGTTTTATTGTTCTGAAGGTTTTCTGCCTAAAGACAAGCAAACATGGCAAACAGCAAAGTGCATCAGTTCACGCTATGACCCAGAACCAAAGTGTTTCAGTAAGTAATTCTTCCTCTTTGCGGTAGATATTGCCAAGTACAAACAAAACAGATCAGATGCTGTCCTGACCTTGTTTTAACTTGGAAGAAATAGCATCCTATAGAGCTGTGATGGCGAGCCTATGGCATGTGTGCCCGAGGTGACACGCAGAACCATCTTTACGGGCATGCGAGCTGTCACCCAACTCACCTGCAGCTGCGCATGTGCGTGCCCCCTATCTAGTGTCCAGGCCTTCGGTGCACATGCGTGCAATTCAGGGGACCCACCTCATCTTCGGAACTTCCTGCGCATGTGTGTGTGTTTGCACAAGTGTGAGTACTTGTGTACAGTGTGTGCATGCGCACACACACATGCACAGATGGCGTGATTGCGCACAAAGTGCATGGGGGGAACCGCGTAAAACCTGTGCATATGAGCAGATGGTGTAGTTGCATGCACAGTGCATGGGGACATGCACAAAAGCTCTGTGCATGCGCAGATAGTCCGGTTGCATGCGCAGCACACGGAGGAGCCACGCATTAGGGTGGATAGCACGCACATGTGCAAAGCGCACAAAGCACTTACCTGTTCAGCACTTGATGAGTAAAAGGTTCGCCACCACTGCTATAGCGATTTCAGCCTGTTTGGTTCTTCTGCCTGCTGGGGTGATGCTTCCACTGCTGTCTCTTCTCAAGGGATCCTAAAAGTTGTTTTGGAGCCTACGGTTTGTGTACTAAAACCTTAAATGAGAGAGGTAAAAGCTGAGTCTTTTATAAAATATAAACAGCAAAATAGGGATCTTCCTCATCAGCTTCCTCCTCTCTTCACATCTTGTCTGTGAATTAGATGTCATGCATAGCATGAATAGCCTTCCAAGAACCATAAATGATGAAACCAAGTTGCTCTCTTTTGCTTTTAGAAATGTGTGATCCTTCTCAACGTTTTTATTATGGTCACATCATTTATCAATACTGGAGCAATTACATAGAAGGTGACAACGTTACATTTGATTGTAATATGGGATATTCTCCTGCAAACCAGCAATCATCAATTACTTGCACAAAAAAGGGATGGTCACCTGCTCCAAGATGTAAGCTTTTCCGGCCAGGTAAGCTTTAGGAATGTCTGCTAAAATTGCCTGACCTGAAATTGCTTGTCATGCGCTCTCTCTCTCCCTCTCTCTCTCCCTCCCTCCCTCTCTCTCTCTCTCTCTCTCTGTGTGTGTGTGTGTGTGTGTGTGTGTGTGTGTGTGTGTTCATATAAGATTCATATTTCCACAGGGAATTGTGCTCTGACTGGGGTAAAGATATGTATAGGTGTTTATGTATATGCACATATTTGTGCCTATCATTTATTTATTAAACTTACTACTACTAGTAGTAACTTAGTAGTAAACTTACTACTAAACTACTACTTAGATCTATTGAATATTTGCAATAAAAAGCTACTTTTTGATTAGAAGAAAATATTTCAGTTGAAGTTTGTTAACAATTAAAAATTGTTTTCATTATATTTATTATTTTTAAAGAGAGTGTGATGTGTTTTGATGTGCAAAGGGGATTTAACTTTTCTCCAATGAAGATCTGAGGCCCAGCATCAATTGTATACAAATATAAAAACAAATGAATAGATAAATGGCAATTATTAAGGAACAGTAAAATAAAGAAAAGGGTAGTAAACATCAAAATTCCATGATAATACCTTTTAATATATATTTTGCAACTAAAACAATTCACTGCATCTAACACATTTTAAAAACTTAATGTGTGTGTATGTGTGTGAATGATAGTATTTGCATAAAAAGAATTAGGTCTGTGCTTTCACAATTGTATAATGCTACAGAAGTCTTAAAATATGACTGTCCTCTAATTGTGGTCAGTGAAGTTGTATTGTGTCTAAAGGTTGAAATTGTGGCAACTGGAGAAAACTTTGTTAATCTAAGACATTTAGTTGCTAATCTGATATTGTCACCCATTAAACTCCAAAAGATTTGGACCAGAATACAGGACATTCAAAACACAAGTGAGAATTTTCGGCCCATGATGCACATGTAGGAATTCCAATACAGATTCAGATCAGGCCACTAAAATATGGAATACATATAGCTTATATGGCAGTATGATTTATTTTATATAATTAAAGGGCAAATTAGATGCCTTAAGTTTGTATAAGAAAGACAACCATGAATCTGCCTAACCAGATACATTTATTTCCTGCCTCAATCTGCCTATGGATTTTCCAATTTATTGTATACAGCTTTTCTTTGCAGCCTCTTAGCCCATTTATTCATGATTTTGAAAAGAGGCAATCTTTCTCTGGCTCCACTGGTTTCCCAGGTATTTTACAAAGAGTTCACATTTTATAAACAGAAGAATTCACATTTTATATTTCCTTTTAGCAGTTGAACACACTTGTACGAAGATTTCTCTATCCCATGGAAATTTTGGATCGCAGCAACAGAGTTTTCAGATCAATGCTAAAGCAAAATATATTTGTCATGATGGCTATACAACGTCAAAAGGAGAGACTGAGGCAGAGACACAGTGCCTTACAGAGGGCTGGAGCCCAGAGCCAGAATGTATCAATAAGTAAATACAATTCCATTGGAAGATAGGTTGAAACTGACTGGCATAGACAAAGACATGGAATCTTATTCAGTGAAGAATAGCCTGATATCATAACAATTTATTTATTTTATTTATTTATTTTGTCAAGCATGTATTGGATAACAGATATAAGTAGAAACATAATTATGAATACACAAGATAGATACAAATAAAAGGGAACATTAGGACAG
The DNA here is from genome assembly GCF_059756535.1 of Pantherophis guttatus. Classification (NCBI taxonomy): domain Eukaryota; kingdom Metazoa; phylum Chordata; class Lepidosauria; order Squamata; family Colubridae; genus Pantherophis; species Pantherophis guttatus. The sequence goes on from NC_142065.1 coordinate 94,550,786, forward strand.
GGATGATAGGCATGCTGGTGCGCTTATGCACGCCCCTTACAGAACTCTTAGGAATGGGGTGAGGTCGACAGTAGACAGTCTAAAGTTAAAGTTTTGGAGGCTTGGGGAAGAAACCAGTGTCAGGTAGTGCATTCCAGTTATATAACTAATTGATTTATATTCAAATGTTGAATTTGTATTAAACAACTGTAATATTACATAATTAACCAATGTGAGGATGGATATAAAAATAGATGACAATGGGAAGGGGTATAATATAGAATAGAAGGGAAAAAATTAATTTGATTAAGATTAGAGATGAGGATGAAGGGTAATAGTGGCTTTTTAAAAAAATAGATGAGAAATAAATATGGCAAAAAGGAAATATAGAAATTGTAAATTTAATTGAAATGACTAAAGACTTTTTAAATTTGTGAACCGGCCAAATACTCTGTTCAAAGAAAATACATTGTATGTTTGTATGTGTGTTTCTAATTATTGCTATTTATTCATATTTGTTCTCTTTTATTCTTTAAAGTTTAACAATTCATTCTTTATCTTAATATCTTTATATTTGTTTGGGGTTGGCTTTCTTCCCTTTCATCTTTTTTATTGTACAGCAATCTTTCTTCTCAAACCTACCACCTCTCTCTTTTCTTTCCTTCTTACTTTCTCTTCCCCCCTCTTCTTCTCCTCCCTACTTCCTCTTCCTTTCTCCTTCTCCTCCTCTCTTCCTCCCTCTCTAACCTCACTCCTACTCTAATTTCCCTTCCCTTCCTTCATCCCTCTCTATTGCTCTATCCTTTTATGCATATGGACTACTCAGAGGGCTGAAAAAGTTATTTTTGACTGGTCTTCGCACTTTTGACCAGTCCTCAAATTTACGACTGTCCTCACATTTTACGTTTTTGTCCTATCTTGTCACCATGGTGAAGAGAAGCAGTTGTGAAGTGAGTGACATGGTTGTTAAGAATGCTGCACGGGCATAAATGTGAGGATGGTCATAAGTGTGAGGACCAGTCAAAAGTGCGAGGACCTGTCAGAAATGACTTTTTTCAGCCCTCTGAGTAGTCCCTATACACATAGTCATGGCCACCCAGTCACATGACCTCCAAGCCACGCCCACAAAATAAGCCATGCCCATAGAACCGGTAGTAAAAATATTTAGAACCCACCCCTGCTTAACACCCAAAGACCAGGCCCAACACACATAACAATCCCCAAACACACCCCCATCCACTACAAATTCCCCGCCCCTGAACCACCCAAACATCCAAGTAATGCTGTCAGCTCACTGATGGTGGCCCTTTAGTTCACTGCTGAGTGCAATTGGGATAAAAACTATTCAGAAAATGTGTGGTACGAGTTTTAATTGTTCTATATCTTCTGTCAGAAGGCAACAGTCCAAAATCATGAATAATAATCAGGTCAACCTTATGCAGTCATCAATAGTAGTTTTCACTATTTTGTTTAAAAATGGTGATACTGTCTTTCAAAATCGTCTTGCCCATGTAGTTTGATACATTAAAAATTATTACAGGCTGCATTCTGCTGCAGATCAGATGAGTCGGTTTAAAAAAGAATTACATAAAATGTACAGATGCAAATTTATTTCTTTATTCTTCACATTTTATTTTACAGACCTAAGCAAATGAACAATAGGACACATACCACACCCTTTGAACCAGAAGATGAATATCCGGGTGCCGTCGGCCAAACAATGTTGACTGGCAGCCCCCAGGGGGAGAGCCTTCTCTGTGGGAGCACCTACTATCTGGAATGAGCTCCCCCCGGAGATACGGAGGATCCCGGATCTGCGTACCTTCCATCACGCGCTTAAGACGTTCCTATTTCATCAAGCTGGCCTGACCTAAATTTTCCTCTTTTAAGTGGGAATTTTTAAATTTGGTTTTAAATTATTGGGGTTTTAAAATGGTTCAGCCAAATTTATTTAATTGGTTTTATCTCTATTTTAAATGTTGTATCTATATGTTTTATTTTATGGCTGTTCACCGCCCTGAGTCCTTCGGGAGTAGGGCGGTATACAAATTTAATTAAATAAAAAAATAAATAAAAATAAATATCTGGAGTCGTATATTATTTTCTTTCATATGATCCCATTTAGCTGGATTGTATATACACAGTTATAAACAGTAGATCCGAATCTAAAAGTCTATTTTGTAAAAGATATATTTTACCAACTGTAATTACTGGGAAAATAATAACATTTAAAAATAAACTTATAGACCACCTTTAAGGCAGATAAAATTTTACAGTATAATATTATAAATAACTTTTTAAATATGTATCTGGAGTGAGAAATGAAGAATTTTTTCTATATACTGTAATTTTACCTTTAAACATTTGATTAATCTGAACAATTAATCAGCAGTCCATCTTAAAGCAATGACAATAGATAATTGTAGTTGATATGTTTAGCATATGGATTCTTGAATTCTTCAAACAATAAAAGAAATCCAAAAATGATTTTTATTGACAAACAATTTGTAATATAGTTTGTAAAGAAACAGAGATGCACAGTAAACATTTCAATTCACTATCCAATCAAAGATCGCCAACGATTGCTCCTCCTGGGGTTGCTCTGGAGTTAGCAAAATCAAATTTGATGTTAATAATCAGAGGGGAGGTTCAGCCAAAAGGATTTCTGCCTATTTTAAAATCTAACGTGGGAAACTCACAAATAGATATATGCTTTGTTTTCCTTTTTTGTTTTGTTTTCCTTTTTTTTTGTTTGGACAGTAAAATATTGTATAAAAATGTATTTATTTAATAAATGTATATGCTGCCCATCTCACCAGCAAGTGACTGTCAGATGTAAATGCCTTATTCCCTAATGTGTAAATAATGTATATATGGGATATCAGGGGTTAACTTATTCTTTGACTCTTAATGTATTCATAATTCACCACTCCCACTCTTGGCTCCACCCTTTGTATATATAAGGAGCCACCTTCACCATTTTCTTTGCTTCTATCTGTGAATATTCAGTGAATATAGAATGCCTATTATAATTAAAGAGAAATATATTTAAACCTCTAACTCTCATTATTATTATTGAGTCTGATCCTAAAAATATTGCAACAAGCTGGTAGCAGAGGATGGTTAATTGACTCAATAAATACCTAAAAATGTCTAAGAAAGATAGGCCCAACACCAGGGCCTACAGCAAAGAAATAGAAACTGAACAAGAAATAATCAACGAATCCACAAACGCGATTTCGAGAGAATCCGAAGAATACACCACTGAAGAAGAAGAATTAATAAATGAAAATGATGGCCAGGAGGAAATCGAAATAGAAAATAACGAACTCAGGTCAGAGATATTGAAGTTATTAAAAAGCCAGAAGAATGATGAAAGCCTCATCGCGAACCTCCAAGAAATGCTGAAGAACAGCGGAGCAGCGAGAGAGAAAAACATCGCTAAAGAGAAACCCAAAGACCAAAAAACTGTGAGTGATATGACTACAGAGAAAGTCGTTATGAAAAAGAAAAAATGTGATCCCGCGCGAAATTTTGAATGGCAGCCATCTTGGTTTCAACAAGCCTCCAAAGTGAGCGAAGCAGAGCCAATCAAAATGCTCAGTTCAAAATTTCTGACGCGAAAAACGTTATCAGACAACGAAAGTGAAAAGGAGGATTCAAACTCTTCGGAAGAGCCAGAATCAGAAAATGAAGACGACTTAACGAAATCCCAAGTAAAGTCAGCAATGAAGACGCTTTTTGCTGCATTTGGGCCAAAATTAAAAATTTCCAAAGCGCCAACGAAGAAGCAAGCGAACAAGCCGATACTTCAAGACCTGCACGCTCCCATCCTGACTTCGAGAACGACGACGCCCGAGCCCAGAGAGCCATGTCGATTCCGCCCTACACCGCAGACCGAAGCAAGTGCCAACGCACCCAAAAGAAAGAGAAGAACAGTCGCCGCCATCAGAACTCCTAAGACCGAGCCAGAGACCGACTCGTCTGAAGAGGAGCGGAGCGAGCGAGCTACAATGGAGAGAACCTTCCACGACGACGTCAAAGAAGAAATGAACAACGCGCATGTGCGAAACTACGTAGACGGTCCGGAAAGACTTGAACTGGCCAGAGAACCGCGCAGACTCGTTGCGAGCATCCCCATGCCGTTTTGCAATTTCCTACACTTGCGAGACCACGGACTACCTCAGGTTGTAAGTAATGGACAAAATAATGTGGGTAACTTACCCAATGACTTCCCAAAACTTAGGGTTGATGGCATTAATTTACAAGAATGGTATCAACAGCTCCAGGTTGTCTTTATGAAAGAAAATTTACTATTTTTTATCACTAGTCCCCCAAGAAGACCTTGGACTTTAAAAATAGATTGTTTACACCATAAGGCATTTTTCTTAATAATATCTAGCGTGTCTCCTGCAATGTATCATAGCATCAAACCAAATCTAACTGTTTCAGAAATAATTCAATGCATGTTTAATTTGTTTCACAGCGATAGTGTAGCTACCACCACAAGAATGTCTAAGGACTTCTTTTCTTCCAGAGTAAAACCAGGGGTTTCCATAAGTGAGCATTTAATATCTTTAAACAAAATAAGAGCTGAGCTGCATTTGAGGGGGGAAGTGATTTCAGATCAAACAATGAAAAGTGTTATTATCAACTCACTTGATTCATCATGGGATAGTTTTATGTCACACTTAGACACCATCAATCTAGGATATTTATCAATAGAAAGTCTGTCTAACAAATTGATAGCAGAAGACAATTCAAGAAAAAATCGTTATAGCAATCACACAGAACACAAATCTTTTAGGAAGGTAGCTTTCCAAGAAAAATATAATGAAACTTTTAAATGCCACAATTGTGGGTCCAGGGAACACAATAGAAGAGATTGTCCCAAAATTTCAAAGGAAAGACATAGGTCAGAATATAGGAATAAATACAATTATAGACAGTCTTCCACAGATAGACATAAATATAGAAGCCCACCAAATTACAGAGAAAGTAGAGGGGGCAGAGAAAATTCAAAAGAGAGAAAATCTGGTTCACTGAATGGACTAAATAAACAAGACAGCACTAAAACGCAACAAAATGAGAACAATAATTGGCTTATTGATTCTGGGGCAACTAATCACACCACTAATAACAAAAATATATTGTCTTCATTTACAGAAGATAAGTTTGTAATAAAGGTAGCTAATCAAGAAAAAGTTCAAGTATTAGGCAGAGGGAATGTGACCTTGCCTGGTCTAGGAAAAATAGAGGGGGTATTGTTAATACCAGAAATACCTCATAACATACTAAGTGCCATAAAACTAAGCAGAGATTCTGACATCAATATAGTTTTCTCAAAGGAAAAAGCAACTTTAGAGAAGAATAAAACAAATGTAGGCACTGTGATGATTAAAGGAGGCCTACCCTATCTGATAACAAAAGAAAGATGGTTACATAACATTGATTCAAATATGGAAGATTGTATTGAGGCAGATGATGAAAATATTAGTAACAGTGACAATGATGAATGTAAAATATCTCATGATCACACAGATACACACAATGAGAAGAAACCAAAAATAGGTAAACCAATTCATGACGAGTGTGCTCATATCTTACATAGGAAGTTAGGACATGCAAGTTTTCCTGTAGTACAAAAAATGACTGAACACGCAGAAGGTGTCAAAATAAAAAATTGTGAAAATTATTTGGAATGCTCAGTATGTAAATCTACTAAATTAAAAACCAGTCCCAGGCCAAAAAAATCCACCAGATCAACTAACAAAATTTTTGACTTAGTACACATGGACTTAGTTGGCCCATTAACTCCATCAATCACTTATAGAAAACGTTACTTCCTAACAATAGTAGACGATTACAGTCGCTATGGTTTTGTTTACACATTAAAACACAAGGATGAAACCTTTCAAAAATTTAAGGAATTTTACAAACGCATAGAAACACAACATAATATCAGAATAAAACAAATTATGACAGATAGGGGATGTGAATTCATGTCTAAAGAATTCTCCCAATGGTTAAAGGATAGAGGAATGCTACATTACACGTCTAGTCCATTTTCTGCGTTCCAGAACGGGATTGTAGAGAGAAAGAATTCCACATTACAAACCATGATTAGGTGCACATTAGAGGATGCTGGTTTAGGCAAACAATTTTGGTCAGAAGCCCTACATTATTCAAATTACACTCAAAATAGAACCTGGTCCAGTATTGTGAATAAGACACCATATGAGGTGATGTATAATAGGAAACCAAAATTAGCACACATGCACATATTTGGGGTCACTGCAGACGTACACATACCTAAACAGTTGAGAAGAAAGGGAGAAAACGTATCCAGAAGACTAAGATTTATGGGATATGAAACTGGCACCAAAGGGTACAGATTCATTGATAATAATAATAAATTTATAGTTTCCAGAACAGCTGTGTTCCATGAACAGGCCAACTGGTCTAAATTACATCTTAATGAAATATTTCCAAATAAATGCAAGGATACCAAATCTCGTGAGGAAGGGACAATAGAAAATCAAAATGTCAACAAAAATAAAAACAAAACCAAAACATGGACAAATAGTCAACACAAAATAAAGACAGACACATTAACAAAAAAGGAAGCAAGATATTTGCATGACTACCATAGCAAACCAGAAAGAGCTATTAGGAACAACAGAAATCAAATACCAAATAAATACAGAGATTACATAATGCATATGGATGGTGAACAAATAACACCTAATACATATGAGGAAGTATTAAAACTCCCTTGTGAAGAAAAGGAAAAATGGGAACTAGCTATGAAAAAAGAGATGGAAAGTTTGCAAGGATTAAATGTATTCACACCTGCGATTGCACCTAAAGATAAAACAATTATTGGTACCAGGTGGATTTATAAAATTAAGAACCTAGAAGGAGGCAATACCTTATACAAAGCTAGATTGGTTGCACAAGGTTATGCACAAAAATATCCGGAGGACTATACTGACACATACTCCCCCACAGTAAGAACAGAGAGTGTTAAAACAGCTCTAGTAGTAGCATCCGCACTCAATCTTGATGTATTTCAATATGACATACAGACTGCGTACCTACACGCAAAACTAGATAAGGAAATATATGTAAGAGCACCTCACAGTCAATACACTAATAAAAATGAAATTTGGCTATTGAAAAAGAGTTTATACGGATTAAAGCAATCTGGCAAAAGATGGTACGATTGCTTGGTAAAAGTACTTAAGACCATGGATTTCAACGCTACCACTGCTGATAACTGTTTCTTTGTCAAAAAGAGTGATGATCACGTTGAATTTGTATTGATTTATGTAGATGATATTTTATATATAGGAAAACACAAAGAGAGAAGAGAAATCTTTGTAAACAAGCTAAATGAACATTTCTCGTTGAAATCTCTAGGTAAAGTAAACAAATACCTTGGTGTACAAATTAACAAAACTAGAAGGGGATTCAAACTTACTCAGAAAGATAAGATTATTGAACTTCTAAACAAATGCAATTTAAACAATGCCAAACCCTGTGACACTCCTATGCAAACTGATTTCCTTAGAAATACTGATGAATCTTCCCCTGAATTCAAGGATAATACATTTTATAGATCAGTCATAGGTTCACTTCTTTATATATCTAATTGGACCAGGCCAGATATTGCATTACCACTCAATTTATTATCAAGGCACGTTAGCAAACCAACAATGTATCACTGGGAGGCTGTCAAAAGAATTTTACGATATCTGAAAAGTACATTAGACTTTTGCCTAGTATTAGAACCTAGTGATAATAAAGAACCAAAACTTACATGTTACGCAGATGCGGATTGGGCTGGAGATATATCATGCAGAAAAAGTACTTCTGGTTATATTTTTCTGTTAAATGACTGTCCAGTTTACTGGTACACTGGTAAACAAGAACTGGTAGCCACTTCAACCACAGAAGCGGAATATGTTTGTTTATCCAAAGCTGCAAATAACCTTGTATGGTTTAATGATTTAATTTCAGATGTTTGGAAAAAACCTGCTTTGCCTTTTGTTATGCATGAAGACAATAAAGCGGCCATTGAAATATCTAGATCCGATGCCATTGGACAAAGATCCAGGCATATAGATATAAAATTTAAGCATGTGAGACAATTGTCTCAAGATGGATTTATCAAAGCAGTGCATTGTGATACCTCTGAACAATTAGCTGACATATTGACGAAGCCTTTACCTTCTAAACAGCACAAATACTTAACTTCCAAATTGTATGTCTTATATTGTCCTGAATCTGAATGTAATTGGTGTTGTATAGCGAACCGGCATTTAGAGGGGGATTTGTCAGATGTAAATGCCTTATTCCCTAATGTGTAAATAATGTATATATGGGATATCAGGGGTTAACTTATTCTTTGACTCTTAATGTATTCATAATTCACCACTCCCACTCTTGGCTCCACCCTTTGTATATATAAGGAGCCACCTTCACCATTTTCTTTGCTTCTATCTGTGAATATTCAGTGAATATAGAATGCCTATTATAATTAAAGAGAAATATATTTAAACCTCTAACTCTCATTATTATTATTGAGTCTGATCCTAAAAATATTGCAACAGTGACTCTAGGCAGTTTACAACCAGATAAGCAATATCAAAAATTAAAACAAATGATAAATATTAACAATGCCCCCAGGCCAATCAGCACAGCCACGTTTTAATTATAATACCCTGTTTTCCTGAAAATAAAACCCTGTCTTATAGTTTTTGAACCCCAAAATAAGCGCTTGGCCTTATTTTTGGGGAGGTCTTATTATTTTGGGGTGCATGGAGCAAGATGGGGCTCCTTTTGCCATCTTACTTGATTTCCAGCTCTGCGTTTAAATATTTTCGGGGGGGCTTATTTTCATGGGGAGACTTATTTTAGCATATGCGCTTAAAAGCCTGGTTGGGGTTATTATCAGGGGATGTTTTATTTTTGGGGAAATAGGGTCAGTAAAACAAGATTAAGCTATATCTTAGAAATTGATGCAGGGTTTCCAACTACATACCTTCAAAATCTGTTAGTTGACACAAAATGCGCTAAAATTTGCCGTGATATAAATTTAGACTGATCTATTGAAGTTTTTCTGCACAGAAAGTAGGCATAGGACTGCTTGGTCCATGTTTTTCCAAGCATGGCCAGAGGGCAGGTTTAGATTTTGTAGAGCTGTTACTCTGCAGAGGCACTATTAGATTTTTCTTAGCTACTGGCTGTGGTCCAGCACATGCACTATTATTAGTGCCTCAGCTGGTGGCTGTGAAGTTCTGCAGTTTAAAAACCGCAAGCCTGCTTTTGAGAAATAATATGGCAGCCTCAGATTCCAAAGAAGAGTTTAATGGTTCTGCAAGCCTTTTTACACCATTGGACACACCAACATCTGGCAACTCAAGACATATTTTCATAGAATGCAAAAAAGCCTGTTGTCTAGGTTTAAATAAAGAAAACGTTTACTTCAGGCCCATCTGATGCTTACCAAGCTACGAGATGGGGAAAAGATCATCTTTATCTTTCAGAAAGGACATGCAGCAGGTAAGTAACTGGTTTTTAGTTACTGGTCAGTAAAGCATGGTGGTAGAGATAGCACAATAATAGTTTTATAATTTGCAGTCCCTGAATCAAAACCACATGATGGATTCTACTGGTTCGCACCAGTTTCTAAACAGTTTGGAGAACCAGTTGTTAGAAGAAATCTCCCCCCCCCCACTTTATAGGGCTAATCCTGTAAGGAATTATAACATTCTGGTATTGTTTTTACTCTAATCTTTATTGCCCTGCTTACAGAAACTACCTCTCCATTAACCTTATTACATTCTTGGCGGTACGCCTATACTTACTGTCACCTCCGGAGCTTCTCCTGAGTTTTTTTTTCTTTGCTTAACTTTCTTAAAGAGAAAGAGTTGTTTTAAGCTTTTTACACTGCTGTTAGGAAGAAATACTCCCCTGTTGGAGTTCTTCCAGCTGGGATGCAATGATCAGCACTTTGAAGAAATAATTGAATAACAAAGCAGAGCTGCCAGAAAGAAGCTTTTAATGACAAGGAACCAGAATGAGTGACATTCAGCAAGGCTTCTTGACTATCTAGAAAGGTTGACATTCAAACGTGACTTTACATACCCTTTCTGACTTTTGGTCTAAAACTGTTTTTTTGGTGAAGTTTAATTCTGTGCTTGGTGATGTTTAATCCTGTGTTTATTGATGGGATAATTTCCTTTGTTTGGAAGGAAAAATGTTAATCTCTGTTCCTGAAAAGAAGCAGCTTCAGAAATCTGGCTAGTTCCTGTGTCTATTTGTTCTGGTAATTGGTTTAACAAGCAACAGCTACTGTGTTTGCTCCTTTGCTTCATTCTGGAGAGCTTAAATGACCTCTTTGCTAAAGGGTTTCACTTTATGAGCAAGAGTTGGCTGCTGATAGTTATTACATTTTAACTATTTTAATTCCTCAAGGTGCTCTGGCACCCTCCCTGATTTGTAACTCCAGTTTGCAGGTATTCCTAATCTAATGATTTGTATTTAGGGATTGGTATTCTTTGCTTTGCAAGCAAAGAAGCTTTTTGTATTTTTGTACAGGTAATCCTTGATTTACAACAGTTCATTTAGTGACCATTCAAAGTTACAATGGCACTGAAAAAAGTGATTTATGACCATTTTTCACACTTACGGCTGTTGCAGCCAACTGTCATTAGGGCAAAGAAGCTATGTAGAATTGGCTGTCCCACCCGGTCACATGAAGCACTGCAGTTGTGAAATGAGTGACATGGTTGTTAAGAATGCTGCAACAGGCATAAATGACAACCGGTCATAAGTGCACGGACAAGTCAAAAGTATGAGGACCGGTCAGAAATAACTTTTTGCAGCCCTCTGGTAGTCCCTATGTGCATAGGGACTACTCAGAGGGCTGAAAAAGTTATTTTTGACTGGTCCTCGCACTTTTGACCAGTCCTTGCAGTTACAACTGTCCTCACATTTTATATTTTGCACCCTACCTTGTCACCGTGGTAAAGGGAAGCACTGCAGTTGTGAAATGATTGACACGGTTGCTAAGAATGCTGCAACGGGCATAAATGTGAGGATGGTCGTAAGTGCGAGGACAGGTCAGAAATAACTTTTTTCAGCCTTCTGAGTTGTTTCAAGTAGGTTTAATCATCAATAAAAGCGCCTTAACAAGCCATTATTACAGGTATATATCTTTTTATTTTTATTTTTATTTATTTAAGTAATTTATATGCCGCTCTCAGGGCAGCTTACAAGAAGGACTCAGGGCAGCTTACAAGAAGGAACAAAAAAATTACATAAACATCAAAGTCAATTTAAAATTAGTTAAAATTAATTAAAAATTTAATTAAAATTATTAAAAATCATCCCTACGGATTCAGCCCATTTGATGAAAAAGCCACATCTTCAATTCGTGGCAGAAGGAGAGGAGATCAGGGACTGTTCTGAGTCTGGTGGGCATCCCATTCCAGAGGGTTGGCGCTCCCACAGAGAATGCTCTCCCCCTTGGGAGCCAACATTGTCTGGCTGACGGCACCCTGAGGCGGCCCGCTCTGTGTGAGCGCGCTGGATGATGGGAGGATGGCAGGAGATGATCCTGCAGGTACCCCGGGCCTAAGCCATGTAGGGCTTTATAGGTGAGCACCAGCACCTTGAAACGAACCCAAAGAACTACCGGTAGCCAGTGCAGCTTGCGCAGGAGAGGTGTCACACGGGAGTACCGAGAAGCCCCTGTAACAATCTGTGTGGCCGCATTCTGGACTAACTGTAGTCTCCGGGTGCATCCCAAGGGCAGCCCCATGTAGAGGGCATTACAGTAGTCCAACCGAGATGTAACAAGGGCATGAGTGACATGATGGCAAAGGCATCCCGATCTAGGAAAGGGCGCAACTGGCGCACCAGGCGTACCTGTGCGAAGGCTCCCCTGGTCACGGCCGTCAAATGATCTTCTAAAGATAGCCGTGAATCCAGGAGGACCCCCAGATTGCGGACCCTTTCTGAGGGAGTAAGGACCTCCCTCCCATCACAAGTGACGGGGCCACTAGATCATGAGATGCCGGTATCCACAGCCACTCAGTCATGGATGGGTTGAGTCTGAGTCTGTTTCTTCCCATCCAGGCCCATACCGCTTCCAGGCAGCGGTACATCACAGAAAGGGCATCCCCAGGGTGATCCAGGGTGGAGATATAAAGCTGAGTGTTGTCAGCATATTGGTGGTATCTCACCCCGAAACCACGAATGATCTCACCCAGTGGCTTCATATAGATGTTAAAGAGCAGGGGGGAGAGAACCGACCCCTGAGGCACCCCACATGTGAGGGGCCTCGGGGTGGATCTCTCTCCCCCGTCCATACAAACTGCAAGCGGCCCGAGAGGTAGGAGGAGAATCACCATAAAACGGTGCCTCCTATCCCCAACCCCCCGAATCGCTGCACTAGGATACCATGGTCGATGGTATCAAAATCCGCTGAGAGATCAAGAAGGACCAGGATGGAGGAGCAACCCCTATCCCTGGCCTGCCAGAGATCATTCACTAGGGTGACCAATGCTGTTTCCGTGCTATAACCGCGCCTGAAACCCGATTGGTATGGGTCTAGGAAGTCAGTTTCCTCCAGGAACTGCAGGAACTGCTGTGCCACCACAGACTCAACAACCTTCGCTATAAAGCGAAGGTTGGAGATTGGACAAAAATTGTTAAGGGAGTCTGGATCAAGGGTGGACTTCTTGAGGAGAGGACGAACCACTGCCTCTTTAAGTGTGGTGGGGAAGACCCCTTCCCTCAGAGAAGCGTTGACAACCGCTTGAATCCAGCCTCCAGTCACTCTCTGGCTGCAGAAACAAGCCAGGAGGGACAAGGGTCCAATAAACATGTGGAAGCACCCAGTCAACCCATGATCCTGTCCACTTCATCCATCAAAACAGGCTCAAACCCAACCCAGATGTTACCATCAGGACAGGCCCCTGTCACCTCACCAGACTCTGCCCAGTCAGAGTCCAACCCAGTTCGAATCTGAGCGATTTTATCTTGCAGGAACTGTACAAAATTCTCAGCTCTGCCCTGCAAGGGGTCCTCCCTCGCTCCATGATTGAGAAGAGAGCGAGTCACTTTAAACAGAGCAACTGGGTGGTTTTCTGCAGATGGAATGAGAGCGGCAAAATATTGGCGTTTTGCCGCTTCCTTTGCCACAAGATAAGACCTAATATGGGTTCTTAACTGTGTTCGGTCAGATTCGGATTGGGAGGATCTCCAACCGCCTTCCAGGCATCTTCTCCAACGCTTCATTTCCCTGAGCTCCGTGGTAAACCATGGATCTGCGTCGGGTCAGAGGCCACAAAGGCGCGATTCGATCCAAGGCCCCCACCGCAGCCTGTTCCCAGGCTGCAACTAGGGCCTCGGACGAATCATGGGTTAAGGAGGTGGGAAATGGCCCAAGCTCTGTCAGGAACACTTCTGGGTCCATCAGGTGCCTGGGGCGGAACAGTCTCATTGGTTCCGCCTCCCAGCAGCGGGGAATGATAGAGAGAAAGTCCAGCCTGAGGAGGGAATGATCGTCCATGACAGGGGGTAGATTGACAAGTTTCTCTCTGAACAGTGGATCATTTATGACCGCTTGTCTCTTCAGTCATAACTTTTCTTGAACTCCTTGTATCACCAAGGGCTCAAGCTGCCTGTTGGACACTGATAGTGATGTCTATAGTCTCCTTGCCATCAGTCTGTGCCGGACTACTGTCCATGCCCTCAGATGGGGTATTTCTCCAATGTAGAATGGCTTTCCATGGGTCTTTACCTTCACTGTGAGCTTTCCTACATAGATTCACAGCTGATTCAGCTTTGTCGTTAGCTTGCGGATGATGCAGTGATGCGGTGAAGAGGTCACATGCTCGAACTCCCACTCAGGGGCAAATTAAGATAGCCTGTTTGGTTAACTTCAGCAAAAAAAGTTTGTTCCTGTTGCATCCAGCAGACCGTCTGATGCTCATGTTCTCCGCCAAGTGTCACCTGATCTAATGTAGCACTACTCAGGGTGGTGTGGCCCACTAGCAACCTGCGCGGATCGTGGCTGATCCCAAAGACAAGGAGGCTGGTGTGGTGTCACGCCAGCAGTCCACTCGTGTCGGATAGCGAGGAGGCTGAAGAGGATGTGGTGCCAGAGGCAGAGACTCAGCCAGGGCCTTCAGAACCTCCAGAGGCTCCTTCAAGTGGAGAGAGCGAAGTGGAAGAGCCTCAACTCAATGATCAAGCACACAGGGCTGCCAAAAGGCAGGAATGGCTACTCAGGAGGAGGAGGTCTCCTCGAGAGCAAGGCTTGAGGATAATTGGCCACTCCCTTAACCTATTTAAGTCACACACCGTTAGTAAGTTTCTTGCTGGAAACAATTTGTAATGATTATCAGAGAATTTTTGGAAAAGTCTTATCGTATCTTGTTTTCTGGGCTGGTTGCCAACCTTTGCCAGACTTTGGTTTATTCTTGCTACTTAATAAATTTGATAAGGACCGTTGGTGTGTGTCAATATCCTCGAGAATCCGGAGCTGGGGCAGAACACAGGGTATCACTAATATACATTTCACATCCTGGCTTATAGACAACATTTAGGCTGTAATTCTGCAAACTAAGCATCATGCTCTGCAGACGTTTGGGAGCGCACAAAATGGGCTTCTTGAATATGGCTATTAGCGGCTTGTGATCAGTTTCAGCAATGATTATATCCCGGCCATAAAGATAATGATGGAAAAGCTGGCAGGCAAATACAATTCTTAAGCACTCCTTTTCAATTTGAGCATAGTTCAACTCAGCAGAAGAAAGCGCTCTGGACGTGTATGCGATCAGCTGACCTTCTTGCATTAGGCTGTCAGCACTTCAACCTGCATTTACTCTAGTGCTGACATAAGGAGAAGCGAAGGCGTCTGGAAAGGGACGTTTGATTTTTCACCTACTTATTTTCCCTGGAGATAATATCCCCTAGGAGATGGGATGGGGAGGGGGAAATTCCTTTGAGCTGGAGTAGATTAGGGGTAGAATGACTTGGAAGATGGCCAATGAGTGCAGGGGAGTGGGGAATGGAAAGGGAGGGTTTTGGGGCTGGAAGTCAGTGTTGGCTCTGATTGGAGTCAGGTTAGAATGTCGTGCTTAATAAATAGGAGTTTTTCTTCAAAGACTTTGTTTGAAATGCAATTTATTTGAGACGATCTCGAAACTTGACATAGGCAACATCCTAGGCCATTTTTGCTCAAGTCACTTTGAATGGTAACAGTCTTCATAACATCATAATATTTTAACACTGGAGCAATAGTGACCAAGCGTTTTATCTCCTGTACTGCCTGCTCATGCATGGGGAGCCAAAGTCAAACTGCATCTTTGTCCAGAAGGCATCTCAATGGCTGGCACACTTCCAATAGGTGTGGCAGAAATTTTGCTAGATACAGTATGTAACAAATCTGATAAATCTCTGCACTGATTTAACATCAACAGGCGATGGCATCTCCACAATGGCTCTAATCTTTTCTGGATCAGCTTTTAAACCTCGTGAGGACAAAATATGCCCATGGAAGAGGACTTCGTGCACCTTAAATTGCAACTTTTTTACACTGAGCCTTAACCTTACCTGCCTACACCGATCTAATAGTGCTATTAACTTCTCATTATGGTCATGCTCAACTTCTTTGTCTGTTTCACCACAGCCAATTATAAGAATATAATCAGCTATTGGCTCAATTCCATCGAGCCCACTCAGTAATTCATGCTCCTTTTGTTGATATACTTCTGGTGCTACCGAAACTCCAAAGGGTAATTTAAGTCATCTCTTTCTACCCCATGGGGTCCAGAACATAGTCATGTAACTACTTATTTCATCTATCTTACACTGTAAAAAGGCGTCTCTAGCGTCAACAAGCATAAAAACCCATGCTTTGGGTAGCTTGTGCAAAACGTCATCAAGCGTTGGCATTAATTAATGTGACCGCTTCAGGGCCATATTCAGAATTTTGGGATCAATGCAAATTCTAATCTTCTCTGACCTTCTAATAACAACCATGTTGCTTATCCAACTAGTGGGCTCAGTTACTGATGTAATATGTCCTTCCGCCTCGTACTTATCCATTTGTGCTTTAACCTGCTGCTTAATAGCTATAGGCACATTGCGTGGTGCACTTTGTACTGGGGAAATAGCAGGGTCAAGTTCAAAATGAACCTCTCCTGGAACAGATACTATGGGGCCCTCAAACACTTCCTGGTATACTTGGAGGATTTGCTGTTTTGTCAATGGCCCCACCAAAGATTTAGGGGGGTAACTCACAACATTGTGTAACTCGGCCGGAATGGTAAACTGCATCAACCCCAACGCTCACATGTTGATCCTGACAATAATGGTTTCTGATCAGTTTCCACAATCTCAAATTCAAGTTTATAAAGATCCCCACATATGCTGCATTCTGTTTGAAATATGCCCAGTGAGTTCATTAATTCTCCTGAATATAACTTCAATTTAGTACTGCTAGGCTGAAGAAGAATCTTGGATGCCAATTTCATTTTGTCCTTTAAACTCATAACATCACAGGTTGCACCTGAGTCCAGCTGGCAGGGTTGAATTATGTTGTTAAACCTGAGATTCACAAACCATTTTTTGCCCTTGGAGTGTATTGTACTGATACATTCTTTGCTATAAACCGCATCAGTGATAAACAAAGATGCCTCCTCCTGAGATGCATTCTCCGAGTCTAACGTTTGCTCAATTGTATGCAGCTTCCTTATTTCCCTTTCTCGTGCCTGACACACTCCTGCAAAATGGTTAAGCCTCCCAGACACTCTGCAGATTTTCCCATATGCTGGACACTGCTCTCTCTCTTGTATGTGCATACTGCCACAATATTTGCATGCTACTTAATTGTTCACAGATGAATTATAAAGCTGCCTTTTATTCTGATATTTGTATTGATAAGTCATCATACTTGGCTGTTGTTTAGAGACTGTATTAACATAGTCCTTACCCCGCTCTAGAACTCTCAGCCATTTGTCATTAAATTCTATAGTCCGACACATCTCAATTGCTGCTTGTAGGCTTAAATTATGCTCCCTCAAGAGACAGTGGCGTTTTCTTTCACTAGTAACGCCCAAAACTATTTTGTCCTGAATGAGCTCATCCCTTAAGGGACCATAGTCACAACTGGCTGCTTTTTTCTTTAAGCGTGTGACAAAATTATCTACAGTTTCACCTTCTTCTTGCTTGCAGCTGCCAAATATGTATCTTTCAAAAATAACATTTTTAAGAGGTCAGAAATAAGTCTCTAAAGCGTCTAGAATAACTTTGGTATCTCTTTCTTGCTCCACAGAAAGTGTTAAATTGTGTTTGTAGATATGGAGACATTCACTGCCCATCAATCTCCTTAATGTGGCAGCTTGAACTGCTGCCGACTTCTCTTCCAAGCCTGTAGCTAAGGCATAATCTTCGAACTCTGCCCTGAACTCATTCCAATTGCTACTGCAGTCTCCACTAGCCCTCATAGGCTCAGGCAGAGGTATACTGTTAGCAGCTGCCATACTTCCACTGCTTATCTTTTGGGAGTATGCTTCAAATGTATCCAGAAAACATCGATTCAGGCTTCTGACATCATGTTTCAAGTAGGTTTAATCATCAATAAAAGCACCCTAATAAGCCATCATTACAGGTATATATCTACATATGACAGGAACCGGAAATACCTCACAGACGCAGCTGAAGGCAGCTCCTCGAGAGTCAGGAAATACATCTCAAACTAATCCTGCCAAGACTGCAGACATAACCCTTCTAACATGAATGCCCATACATTTTTCTTTATTTCATTTGCATTGATATTGAAATATTCTCCTTTGAACTTGCATATATAACTTACTCACTTACTCATGTGACTACATGCATATTTTTAAATACCTGTCAGAAGCCACAGGACCAAAACAAAAAATAAAATTAACTGAATTAGTAATTACTGATAATAGAAATAGAAATAGCACTTAGACTTATATACCACTTCACAGTGCTTTACAGCCCTCTCTAAGTGGTTTACAGAGTCAAGATATTGCCCCCACAATCTGGGTCCACATTTTACTAATCTTGGAAGGATGGAAGGCTGAGTCAACCTTGAGCCAGTGAGAATCAAACTGCGAAACTGCTGGCAGCCAGTATGTAATGATTCATTACATGTAAAATAAGGTATCCCATGAAATATTTTCAAGTTTAGAATAAATGGAAAATAGATTGAACAAGAAAACTCTCTGAAATGACCTGGACAAAGTGGTGAGTTTCAAAATTTTTTTTACTACTGGTTCTGTGGGTATGGCTTGGTGGGTATGGCTTGGTGAGTATGGCAGGAGAAGGATACTGTAAAATCTCCATTCTGGCCCCACTCCAGGGGAAGGATACTGTAAAATCTCCATTCCCTCCCTAATCCAGAGGAAGGTTACTGCAAAATCCCCATTTCCTCCCGATCAGCTGGGACTCGGGCGGCAGAGAATAGATAGGAGTGGGGCCAGTCAGAGGTGGTATTTACCGGTTCTCCAAACTACTCAAAATTTCCGCTATCAGTTCTCTAGAACTGGTCAGAACCTGCTGAAACCCACCTCTGCCTGGACAAGAAAAGCTGTCCATCACTAAATGAAATTCTATTGACTTCAAGGGACAACCAAATCCAGTCTAAGAATTACTTGCTTTCTCCTGAAAACTTTAGGGTGCATACTGAATTTATTGCACTGAGAACAATGAAATGAATGAAAATAGCTCCCTGAAGTCCACTCATTTCAGCCTCAGGACAGAGGGGTCTCCTGGTCTTCAGTCTTGGAATTTGCCAGGATTTAGGATCAGACTAGAAGAGATGAAACGATGGGTGATGTTTGTACCTCCCTGTCCCATGCCTCATGGTTTTTAAGTATTACTCCCATTCCCATAGTAGTTTTCTCCCATTACTCTGTATGGACAGGATTTTATTTGATCACAGGAATCTTATTGTATGATGAAACTTTAATTGAAACTGCAAACACTATTAGTAAAATATCAATTTGTGTTGTGATATACATGTAAATATGAAATATTTCTGTAATGGACATTTTATTGGAACTTTTTCTTTGTTAGTTAATAAGGAAATGGGGGCTTTCTTGGTATTGCTGGACTACAGTTCCCAGTATTCATTTGTATCCCAGCTTTCCTCAAGTGTATCCCCTGTGAGGATGAATTAAAATTTGGTAACATCTAATTCCCCTCTCCTGTTTTTAAAATGTTGGTGCTTCAGGTTCATTCTAAATGCCAGAGTTTATATTCCAAAATATCAAGAATGCCTAATAAATTATTAAACTTTATTAGATGTCATTGTGTCAGAAGTCATCTTAAAAAAAAAATAGAAATTGCTCAGTGATAAAATGGTCTATGGTTTTTGAGTCACTTGAGTAGTTTTAGCCATCTGGCTTAAAAAAAATGGCGATGCTGACATTTCAGAATCTTCTTGTCTATGTAGTTCGATATGTTAAAATTATTGCAGGTTGCTTTCTGCTGCAGATCGGATGAATCACTTTTAAAAGGAATACGTAAAATGTACAGATGCAAATTTATTTCTTTTTTTTTAATGTCAAGGTTTTTTTATTTATATATAAGTATTTTGAATACAGTGTATTGTCCGAGCATAACATTTTACAAAAAGGAAAGAAAAAAAAAAGATAACACATATATTTATAGCAATAGTAATAATATAACAAAATGATTCTAACCATATTTATAATTATATTCACTTATTTATGCTCCTATTATTCCTATTGTTCCTATATATTGGCATGCATATGATTATAAACAACATTCATATTTTACTTAAACATAACAATACTCTTTCTTCATCTAATTTCTACCTCTTATCTCTAACCATTGATAAAACCTATTCCACGTTAAATAGTATTCTGTCTCCTTTATCTTTTATTTTCAAAGATAATAATTGAAAATGTTGCAAATTTACTTCTTTGCTCTTCACTTTTTATTTTACAGATCTAAGTAAATGAATAACAGGAGATATATAGCACCTTTGAGCCAGAAGATGAATCTCTGAAATCATATATTGTTCTCTTTAATGTGACCACATGAAGCTAGATTGTATACAGAGTTATAAGCAGTGGATCCAAACCTAAAAGCCTATTTCATAAAAGACAAATTTTACCAACTGTAACTACTGGGAAAATGATAACATTTAAAAACAAGTTTATAGGTCATGTTTAAGGCAGATAAAATATTATAATGCAACATTATGAATAACTTTTTAAAAATGCATCTGGAGTGAGGAATTTTCCCTGAATTTTAGCTGTAAACATTTGATTATTCTGAATTATCAATTAACAACCCATCTTAAAGCAATAACAATAGATAATTGTAAACGATATTTTTAGTGTGTAGATGTGTTGAATTCTTAAAAAAAAAAAAAAATCCAAAAATGATTTTCCATTGCCAAACAGTTTGTAATATATTTTGTAAAGAAACAGAGTAGTACAGTAAACACTTCAACTCACTATCCAATCAAAGACCCACAAACAGTTGCTTGTGCTGTTGTTGCTCTGGAGTTAGCATAATAAAACTTGATGTTCATAATCAGAAGGAGGTTCAGCCAAACAGATTTATGCCTATTAACATCTAAGATGGGAAACAAGGCTTTGTTTTTCTTTTCTTTTTTTCCCTTTCTTTTTCTTTTTGACAGTTGTTGCTGTTAGTTGAGAAGTCGTGTCTGACCCATCGCGACCCCATGGGCAATGTTCCTCCTGGCCTTCATGTCCTCTACCATCCTCTAAAGTCCATTTAAGCTCACGCCTACTGCTTCAGTGACTCCATCCAGCCACCTCATTCTCTTTTGTCCCCTTCTTCTTTTGCCCTCAATCTTTCCCAGCATTAGGCTCTTCTCCAGTGAGTCCTTCCTTCTCATTAGGTGGCCAAAATATTTGAGTTTCATCTTCAGGATCCGGCCTTCTAAAGAGCAGTCAGGGTTGATCTCCTTTAGGACTGAGTGGCTTAGTGCTTTTCCCTACTTTCTTCAATTTAAGCCTACATTTTGCAACAATCAACTCCTGGTGTTGTTTTTACTGACTGTATAGAGCTTCTCCATCTTTGGCTGCAGAGCATATAGTCAATCTGATTTCTGTGTTGACCATCTGGTGATGTCCATGTGTAGAGTCATCTCTTGGGTTCTTGGAAAAGAGTGTTTGTTTTGACCATGGTTTTTTGGTGATAATTCTATAAAGTGCTGTAGGGCTTCATAGAACTGGTCAATTTCATCCTCTTCAGTACCAGTGGTTGGGGCATAGACTTGGACTACTGTGATATTGAATGGTTTGCCTTGGATTCGAACTGAGATCATTCTGTCATTTTGGGGATTGTATCCCAGTATTGCTTTTCCTATTCTTTTATTGAACATGAAGGCTACTCCATTTCTTCTGAGGGTTTCTTGCCCGCAGTAGTATACCTGATGGTCATCTGAATTAAATTCACCCATTCCTGTCCATTTTAGTTCGCTGATTCCTAAAATGTGAATATTCAGTCTTGTTATCTCTTGTTTGACCATGTCCAGCTTGCCTTGATTCATGGATCTTACATTCCAGGATCCTATGGAGAAAAAATATTTGCAGCATCAGACTTTCCTTTTACAACCAGATGCATCCACAGCTGAGTTCCTTTTGGCTTTGGCCCAGTTGCTTCATTCTTTCTGGCACTACTAGTACTAGCCCTCTGCTCTTCCCCAGTAGCATATTGGACACCTTCCGACCTGAGGGACTCATCTTCCAGCATCATATCTTCTTTCTTTTCGGTACTGTCCATTGGGTTTTCATGGCAAAGATACTGGAGTGGATTGCCATTTCCTTCTCCAGTGGATCACATTTTGTCAGAGGTCTCTGCTATGACCTATCCATCTTGGGTGGCCCTGCAGGGCATAGCTTATAGTTTCGTTGAGTTACGCAAGTCCCTTCGCCACAACAAGGCAGTAATTCATGAAGGGGAGGAGGGAAATAAGGGACATTTTTTTAAAAAAAAAATGTTCTGTTTTCTAGATTGTGTGAGGAAAGCTAATCAGTGGCCAGTAAACAGATTTCTCTTAGCAGAATGCATTGAATGGGTTTCTCACATCTTCATTTATATATATGCAACATACAGCAGAATTGTATTCTTAAATTGTGAAAAGAAAATGTTTATATGAATAGTAATATTAATTGTTTTTCAGGTTTTTGAAAAATATTTTAGAGGCAATGGGATTATTTCTTTTACATTATATTAATAGGATTTTGAATGTACTTTTAATATAACCAAGCACAAAAAGAAATCAGATAGCAGAATTACGAGCCTATTGTAATATACTGTCTTGACACTCTCAATACAGATGTTTATTAGGCTTAAACAGACAGCCTACTCAAAACCAAAAATGTATATTGCAAAAAGAAAGAAATGGCAGTTCTCCTGTGTTGACAAGTAACAGCTGTATTTGCAGTCTGCTTTTTATTGTAATCATTAACAACACACCATTTTTATTAAACTTTATACATTAAAGATACAAAGTTAAAAAAAAGAGAAATAGGAACGGCAGAAAAGAATGAAAAAAGAACCAGAAACAGAAAAAAATACTGTGTTTCCCTGAAAATAAGACCCTGTCTTATATTTTTTGAACCCCAAAATAAGCGTTTGGCCTTATTTTGGGGGAGGTCTTATTATTATTTTGTGTTGCATGGAGTAAGATGCGGTTCCTCTTGCTGTCTTACCTGATTTCCAACTCTGCATTTAAATATTTTCAGGGAGGGTTTATTTTTGTGGGGAGGCTTATTTTAGCACATGCACTCAAAAGCCCAATTGGGCTTATTATTAGGGAATGTCTTATTTTCAGGGAAACAGGGTATTTTAAGAATATCATAAAGAAAAAAGACAGTATATAAAGATGTAACAGAATAACAGAATTGGAAGGGAACATCGATGTCTCCTGGTATAAGCCTCTGCTCAAGAAGAAGCATAGAAAAAAAAACCATCAACAAATACTAAGAAAAAACACACATTTATTTACACCTTCTAAGCAAATAAAATGGTGATAAGAAATTAATCATCTGGTTCTGGTTTTCCTGACCCAAAGGGCCAAGGAGAGATGCTAGCTGTTTTTCTAAAGGTCTTTAAGGTGTGGACCAATGTTAATATTAAAAATGCCTTGTAAACCTTCTTAAAGTTTATTGTATGTTATTGTGTCAATAATTATTTATTAAAAAGGAAGAATTGCTCAGTGATAGTATGGTCTACAATTTTTGTGTCACTTGAATAATTTTAGCCATTTACTAGAAGTAGCATGCTATAGAACCCATCAGTCAAGGAACTTCAACTAAGAGGTTCTAGGAAAAGAGCCTTCTTTGCCATGGTTACAATCTTGCTGCTGGAGATGATATATGACCCCACCCTCTAGGCCTTCTGGATTGACCTCAAAACTTGTCTCACACAATTGGCTTGGGACTATGATGGGCAGTGGTGGGTTGCCCCGAGTTTGCACCGGTTTTATAGAACTGGTAGTAAAACCGGCGGGACGCTCTGCCCACTGACACAACATCATCAAAATGCGTCTGCACATGCGCAGAAGGGCACATGGCCCCACTGCGAACCGGTAGTAGAGGTAAGTAGAACCCACCCCTGATGATGGGGGTGCTTTACACTATTGTGTGAGCTTTTGTGTGAGGGGAGCTATAGTGATTTAATTCCCTTTTTCAGGAGGGAAGGGAACTTGGTAAAAACCAAGTTTTTATAGCTCTTATACACAGGTATAAAAATGAGGTAAGAAGAAAAAGGTAGATCTTGTATCCTTCTGATAAGGAGGCAATATCTTTCTTATTTTCTCTGTTCTTATATCCACTGGGAGTTGATATTATTTTGACTTCCTAGATATTTGTAAAAGTTAAATCCAACCCTAGCTCTCCAGAATCGGGGGGAGGGGAAGGGGAAACAAACAGGCACCAAAGGGTACAGTCTCCCATGGGATTGCCAATGATTAACTGTATTTGACTGAAGATTGTAAAACTACAATTTTTTTAAAGAAAGATATTGGATATCTACAACGTGTGGTTCCTATACATCATAAATGCAAAATAGATCTGTCAGATTCATAAATGTCATGTATAATAATTTTGATGATAGCTGCTGCTGCTGAAGACATTGGAAAGATTCTTGAATGCAAGTAGTGTTTTTTTTTTCCTTCATAAGAATCGGAAGCACTGCCTGAAAAGCCAAAGTATTGCTTTATTTGTTTATGGTAATTATTGCAACACAAAGTTCAAAAATTTCTCGTGAAATCCTCTCTTAGCTGGCAAGATCATATTCTTATTCCTGTAATACTGTCTTCTCCCAGATTCCTTGACAACAAAGAAACAAACAAAAAACGAGGAAGGGATGGTAGCAGCTGGGAGAAATCCACCGAGATTGCCAAACTGCCGATCTGAGGTTTGGTAGTTCAGACATTGCCTGAAGAGCTATGAAGAGCTGGCTACTCTTGGTTGCTGCTGTTCTTCTCTGGCCTGGGGGCTCTTCTCAAAATGGTAAGTTAAGAAGAAAAGAAATCAAGGGGTTACTAAGGAAAGCAGCTTCTGCTGCGTTCATCAAAGAAGCAATTTCTTTCAGCAAAAGCAAAGAGTTCCATTCTCCACCTGTGGCTTTTTGGAAATTTGTAATGGCAGATTCTTTAAGGATATCATAGACTTACAGTATAATTCCAATCCCCTTCTTAAATGCAAGATTTTTGAGCAACTGATTTGTGTATAGCAAAATACCTTGCATCAGTATTGTAAATTCACACCTGTTGTGAGGGACTTTGCTTCAGTTAATAAAAAAGAGGATAGGATGATAACCAAATGATCACCATGTCTAATAACGCTACTTTATGTTTAATGGTTTATTTTGCTTATAAACAAAAAAGATCCTCAAAAGTTGAAATGAACAGATGTAAAAATGAAATATATTTATATTATATAAATATAATTTATATATCTACCATATTTCTACCATAATTTAACCAAGTACATGCTGTCAGTATGAATCTACATTTCCCCCCAATTTTTCTCTCGTCTTCCTTCTAGATGGGGTGATTTTATGAGAGCCTCCATTATGCCTTGGGCTGCCCCTATAGCACATGATACATGCATAAAAACATAGATCATCTAGGAACCATAACCTGTTCCAAGGAGATAAGTCAGAAGTTTGAAATTTTAGAGATGTATTTCAGTTGTGTTTACATCAGGATACATACAAAAGTAATTAGTATATATCTTAATTCACAGTGATGATATCCTTTAGGAGAAGAAAAACAGGGAAATATTCACATCTCAAGACATTGAAGCTAAGATTACATTCGCTTATATTCACACTAATTGAACCTTTGAGCAAATAATAATAAAATAAATAATTAATTATTTATCACTGTTTTTGATGGTTGCCTGACAGTTGCCTAGGCTGGGCTTTCTTGTTTCCCTTTTTTAATCAATTGATTTATGTTTCTTATATGGGGGGAAAAGTAAGAAAAGTATTGACCCTGTAAACGTAGACCACAGAAGGTTTTCTTTTCCCAATAATTGTAAAATTAACAAACCATTTGTACAATAGGTAATGATTGCCATCTCGTATCAAGCTGTTACTTTCAAATTCGATAGCTGAAGGGTTAGAGATATTCTACAATTATTTTCTTCCCTGCTTCTGCCCACCATTGCTGTTTTGAATGAATATTTGTGCTCTCTACACTGTATAAACTCTCTCTCTCCCTCCCTCTCCCTCCCCCTCTCTCCCACTCCCTCTCTGTCTCTCTCCCCCCCTCAATATCTCACAATTGTATTCTACTATGCTCTATCTCTAAAAAAGATAAGGAAAGGAAAGGTGAGAGAATTACAGCCTATAGAATAAATTCTCAGCTGGCACCATTTAAACTTGATAAAAAGAAAGAAACTATAGATAATAGATATTGATAAATTAATAGTAAGAAATGGATTTATTTCTCTGGGGAAAGAACTGTTGCCAGCTTTAACATTTTTGAGTCAGATGGAAGGAAGTATATAGGGAAAGATGAGAGGGTGATTACAATTAACAAAAATTTATTGTTGAAAATCTAATATGTACAATATCAGAAAGATTCCTTCAGGACCACCCATGTTTAGCCCCGGTAAGTACCGGCAAGGAGGAAATGCCACAGAATCTTTTACAAAGAAGTTGCTTTCGGGGGGCAAGTTTGCTGGCTCTTCAACCTCTCTCTATCTCCCCATCCACAGAGTTGCTTAGGTTACACATCAGCAAGGGAAGTTTACATATTACAGGCAGTCCTTGAGTTATACCTTAATGGAGACTTTCTATCACAGTTATGCAACATGTTATGATCATAAAGTGAGTCAGTCATGAGAGTGACTAGATTTTATAAATATTTTTGTGGTGGTCATTAAATGAATTATCACAGTCATTAAGTGAATATGTATTTGTTAAGTATACCAATGGTTCGCCATTGGTGTGGTTTTGCAGTAAATCATAATTTAATTTAATATTTAATATTTAAATTTATATACTGCCCTTCTCCCGAAGGACTCAGGGCGGTGAACAGCCAGAAGTAAAAAACATCAAATACAAAATTTAACAACAATTTAAAAATAAATTAAACATTTTGGCCCGACAGTTAAAATCCCCCATTAAAAATCCAACTTAAAATACACAATTGGAGAGATTAGGCCAGCCCAACTTGATGAAATAAAAAGGTTTTGAGGGCCCAATGGAAAGTATCTAAGTCTGGAATCATCCATATCTCCAGGGGGAGCTCATTCCAGAGGGCAGGTGCTCCGACAGAGAAAGCTCTCCCCCTGGGGGCCACCAGTCGGCATTGTTTGGCCGATGGCACCCAGAGGAGCCCCTCTCTGTGGGAGCGTACTGGCCGGTGGAAGGCTCTCAGTGGCAGATGGCGGTCCCATAAATATCCAGGCCCTAAGACATGGAGCACTCTCAAGGTGGTCACCAACACCTTGAATTGCACCCGGAGGACCACTGGGAGCCAGTGCAGCTCATGCAGCAGATGTGTTACATGGGAGCGCCATGATGCTCCCATAATCACCCGCACGGCCGCATTCTGGACCAGTTGAAGCCTCCGGGTGCTCTTCAAGGGGAGCCCCATGTAGAGAGCATTGCAGTACTCCAGGTGGGAAGTGACGAGGGCATGAGTGACCATGCATAAGGAGTCCCGATCCAGAAAGGGACGCAACTGGCAAATCAGGTGAACCTGATAAAAAGCCCCCCTGGCCACAGCCGTCACATGCTCTTCTAAAGATAGCCATGCATCCAGGAGGACACCCAAGTTGCGAGCCCTCTCTGTGGGGGCCAATGACTTGCCCCCATTAGTCAGAGATGGCACCAACTGACTATATCGGGACGCCGGAAGCCACAGCCACTCGGTCTTGGATGGGTTGAGCTTGAGCCTGTTTCTCCCCATCCAGATCCGCATGGCCTCCAGACACTGGGACATCAAGGGCATCATTGGGGTGGTCCGGGGTGGAGATGTACAGCTGAGTGTCATCAGCATACTGATGGTACTTCACCCTGAAACCATGGATGATCTCACCCAGCGGCTTCACATAAATGTTGAACAGAAGGGGCAAGAGGACCGACCCCTGTGGCACCCCACATACAAGGCGCCTCGGAGTCGACCTCTGGCCCCCCATCAACACAAACTGTGACCGGTCAGAGAGGAAGGAGGAGAACCACTGCAACACAGTGCCCCCCACCCCTAACCCCTCCATCTGGTGCAGCATGATACCATGGTCGATGGTATCAAAAGCCGCTGAGAGATCTAACAGGACCAGGACAGAGGAACAGCCCCTGTCCCGAGCCCTCCAGAGATCATCAACCAATGCGATCAATGCCGTTTCCGTGCTGTGCCTAGGCCTGAAGCCCGACTGGAATGGATCGAGATAGACCGCTTCATCCAGGTACTGGGGAAACTGTCATGCCACCACACTCTCAACAACCTTCGACAGAAAGCGAACGTTGGAGATAGGACGATAATTTGCTAAAACAGCCAGGTCCAGGGAGGGCTTCTTGAGGAGGGGCCTCACCACCGCCTCTTTCAAGATGGTGGGAAAGTAGCCCTCTTTCAAAGAAGCGTTAACAACCTCCTGAAGCCAGCCTCGTGTAACCTCCCGGGAAGCCAGCGCCAACCAGGAGGTACACGGGTCCAATAAACAAGTGGCTGTGCTAAGTCTACCCAGAATCCTGTCCACATCTTCAGTGGTCACTGGGTCAAACTCCTCCCAGATAACGTTCTCAAGACCTGTCTCCATCACCCCGCCTATATCTACCCAGTCAGAGTCCAAGCCTTTCCGAATTTGAGGGACTTTGTCATGCAGATACTACACAAAATCCTCAGCCCTGCCCTCCAAGGGGTCCTCCCACACTCCCGGATGGAGCAGGGTGCGGGTCACCCTGAACAGGGCGGCTCGGCGGTTATCTGCAGACGTGATAAGAATGGAAAAATAATTAAACTTTGCCATTTTTATCGCCACTAGGTAGGTCTTAATATGAGACCTTATCAGTGTTCGGTCCGATTCGGAAAGGCTGGCCCTCCAACTGCTCTCTAGGCGTCTTTTCCGGGGCTTCATCTCCCTCAGCTCCTCAGAGAACCAGGGATCTAAGTGAGATCGGCGGCGGGTCAGAGGCCGCAAAGGCACGACATGGTCCAAAGCTCCAGTGGCCGCCCTATCCCAGGCAGCCACCAGGTCTTCAGCCGGGTCATGAGCCAGAGCGTCAGGGAAAGGCCCAAGCTCCATCTGGAACCTATCAGGATCCATCAGGTGCCTGGGGTGGAACCACCTGGTTGGTTCCGCCTCCCTGCGGCACCGTGTAGTGGTTTGAAGGTCAAGTTGAAGGAGAGAATGGTCAGACCATGACAAGGGTTTAATCACTACATCCCCTATATCTAAACCATTCAGCCACTGGCCAGAGATGAAAATCAAGTCCAGAGTGTGTCCCCCTATGTGTGTAGGGCCATGAACTAACTGGGTCAGGTCCATGGCCATCATGGAAGCCATGAACTCTCAAGCCACCTCAGACTTTTCACCGATGGACGGCAGATTGAAATCCCCCATAACTATAAGTCTGGGGGTATCAACCACCATCCTGGCTATCACGTTGAGCAGTTCAGGCAGGGCCGCCACCACATGGCAGGGAGCCAGGTACGTGATCAGGAGGCCCACCTGTACCCCATGACCCCACTTCACAAAGAGGGACTCACATCCGGTTATCTGAGGCACAGTGGCCTCCTTCGGACCAAGACCTTCCTTTATAACAACCGCTACCCCCCTCCCCTCCCCTCAACCCTTGGCTGATGGAATGCTCGGAAGCCTGGGGGGCACATTTCAACAAGGGAAAACCCCTCCTCCTGGCCCAACCAGGTCTCTGTAATACGGAGGCCAGGTCCGCTCCCCCCTCTTGAACAAGATCACAAATGACGGGGGCTTTATTTACAACGGACCTGGCGTTGCACAACATCAGCCAAAGGCCCGGGCCCTGAGGAGAAGTAAATGCTTTGTACTTACTTAGATTTTCATAAATCTTAGAGAATCTTACTTAGATTTTCACATGACCCTGTCATAAAACAGGGTCATGTGTACACGGGATGCTGCAATTGGCTGTAAATACAACCCAGTTGCCCAGCACCAAGGTGCACTCATCTGACCGAAGCAGGGGGTGAGTGTTGAAATTTTGAATCTGGATCATAAGCACTCCACAAGTAAGTTCCCTGGCATTTCAAATGATCGCTAAATTGAGGATTACTTATAGTTAAGTGTCCAGCAAGCATTGGTTTTTTAATTGACAAAAGTGGGAAATAATTATCTAACTTGGGTTTGTTATCTCCAGTTCATGGGAAGTTCATGAGAGTAAATAGAAAAAGTGAGCTTGTCTAAGCAAATAAGATAATTTTATGTAAATATAATTTCAGCATGTGAAGAACCAGATGAGATTGACTTTGGGGAAATTGTGAGTGCTGAGAAAGCCAAGTATCTGGAAAATGACCGAGTGCAATACAGGTGCAACCTTGGCTATGTCTTGGAAGGACCTGAATGGATTCAGTGTAAGGGACAAAAATGGACACCTCATCTACCAAAATGCTTGGGTAAGGCATCATGCTTTTTTTTTTTTACTAGTGTAGACCTGGGAGAAAATGCTGAATTCATCCAATAGGAGAAGAATTGTAGCTGCCAAATTCTTTGAGAATTGGATTGAATTTCCATCTGAAGCCAGGCTTTCCTCTAAAGCCATAAACTGTGCTGGTGTCATCTTCTTCCATTCGAAAGCTAAAAAAAAATTAAACTGATCCAAATTGTTGAATGAGCAAGCAAAATAGTAGATATAATTAAATGATATTCAACTGGAAGCTCATTCAAGAATGCTGAGTAACTGCGGGATACAATTACATCTGGTTACAGACTCAGTGGTTAATAAAATAGGAAAGTGAATTCTTTTGCTATGGAATTCAGCCAGCTAGAATGATGTAGAAGGAAAACTTTTGAGTCTAGTAATTACAATTTATTCAGCACATTTACTCAGTTTCCTCCATGATCTTTCCATCTCTATTAATAATGCAAAACTAGATCCCATCATCCTTGTAGCTGGTACAGTTGGGTAAATCATCACATTCCTACATCCTTTTAGCAAAAACTGTCTAGGAAATAACAAAAACTCAGACAATTCAGCACAGTTTGTCGAGGTTATTCAGAGGACAAAAGCCTTGGTAGTACAGTGGTCTAAGGCACCCTGTTATTAAGCTGGTTATTAAGACCAGCTGCCTGCAATTACTGCAGGTTCGAATCTCGCCAAGGCTCAAGGTTGACTCAGCCTTCCATCCTTTCTAAGGTAGGTAAATTGAGGACCCAGTTGTGGGGGCAATAAGCTGACTTTGTATAAATATACAAAAGGATAAAGGCTATTGCTGAGCACATTGTAAGCTGCCCTGAGTCTCCGGAGAAGGGCGGCATATAAATCAAATTAAAAAAAAAAAATACTTCACTGAAACATTTCTGGCCAGGACTCAGATTTCTTTTATTTGACTGGTGCCTTGGTAGTGACTTTTCCTCCAGTTCCCCAAAATTATTCCTTATGCTTGTTATGGATATTAGGATGTCATTAATTCAACAAACCCCTTCATGAATTACTACCATGTCATGGCAAAGGGGCTTGAAAAGCTCAAAAGCTATGAGCTAAGCCTTGTGAGGTCACCCAAGATGGACAGGTCATAGGAGAGTTCTGACAAAATGTGGTCTACTTGAGAAGGAAATTGCAACCTACACCGGTATCCTTGTCAATAAAACCACATGAACAGTACCAAAAGGCTAAACAATATGATGCTGGAAGATGAGTTCTTCAGATTGGATTGTGTCCAATATGCTACTGGGGAAGAGAGGAGGGCAATTACAAGTAGCACAAGAAAGAATGAAGCAGCTGGGCCAAAGCTGAAATGACACTCAGCTGTGGATGTGTCTGGTGGTGAAAAGAAAGTCCAGTGCTGTAAGAACACTATTCCATAGGAATCTGGAATGTAAGATCTATGAATCAAAGTAACACGGATCTGGTTGAACATGAAATGGAAAGATTGAAAGCAACATCTTGGGAATCAGTGCAATTAAAGTGGATGAGAATGAGCAATTTTAATGGAAAAACAATACAGGGATATAAACTCAAAAATGACAGAATGATCTTGGTTAGAATTCAAGGCAAAGCATTCAACATCATAGTAATTTAAATCTATGCCCCAACCACTGATACTATAGAGCAGGGTGTCAAACAGGGGGTGGAGGGGTTTAAGTCTCAAAAAATGTAATTTTGATTTTGATTTTATCCTGAGGAAGTCATGGGGGGGGAGGGAGGGTTAGGGTGGGTTTGGGGGGGGGAATTGGGGAGAAAATGTATTTGTAAAACTTTTTAAATTAAAAAAAAAAAAGAATTCAAGGCAAAGCCTTCAAGATCATAGTAATTCAAATCTATGCCCCAACCACTGATGTTATAAAGCAGGGTGTCAAACTGGATTTCTTTGAGGGCCAGATCAGCGTTGTAATTTTCTGTGGGCCTGCAAGGACTGGGGGCGGGGAAGTGTGGGGGGAGATGGGATGGATGTCTTCTGCAGCACTTTGCTGGCCAAAATAGGGTGTGGGGGTGCATGCCCCCCCCACAGCACATTTTTGGCTGGCAGAATGCTGCTGGAGGCTGGGGAGGCCAAAAATAGCCCACACCACAGAGATCTGTGAGGCCTCCGCACGGCCTGTTTTTGGCCAGCAGAGTGCTGCTGGAGGCCAGGGAGGCCAAAAACGGGCCACACAGGGGGCTTGTGGGGCCTCCATGCAGTCCATTTTTAGCCAGTAGAGGCATTGCAGGCCATTTCTTTGATATTTCCAGGCCAGCCCCATGGGCCAGGTTTAAGCACCCCATCGGCCAGATTTGGCCTGCGGGCCTTAAGTTTGACACCCGTGCTATAAAGGTATACAATACCTTATAGAACTAACACAAAAAAAATATGTCATTTTCATCATAGTGGATTGGAATTCAAAAAATAGGAAATCAAGATAACTGAAATAATAGCAATAAGAAGTTTAGCCATGAAGTTAAAAATGAAGTAGGGCAAAGACCCTGATGTTGAGAAAGATTGAAGGCAAAAGGACAAGGGGACAGCAGAGGATGAGGTGGATAGATAGTGTCATTGATGCAATGAACATGAATTGGGGCAAACTCCAGGAGACAATTGAGGACAGGGGTCCTGGTTTGCTATGGTCTATGGCATTGTGAATAGTCAGACATGACTTAGCAACTAAACAACAACATCACAATTCAATAAGGGGCTTTATAATATTTACTGGATAGCTAAAAGTTTAGTTTAGTTTATTTATTAGTTTATTTTGAATTTGTATACCGCCCTTCTCCCTGAGGACCCAGGGCGGTGAACAGCCAAATAAAAACATCAAATACAAATATTAAAATACAGTTAAAATATATATATAAATTTGGCCCCATTAATTAAAACGATAAACAAAACAATTAAAAACACTTAAAAAGAATTAGGCCAGCCCGGCTTGTTGGAAAAAGAAGGTTTTAAGGGCTTTAAAGTATTGTCTGTCAAACCTGTAATGCTGGAAATGTTAAATGGGTGGAAGAACATTGACTGATAGGATACTGACTTGCCTCATTATTAATAACAATAATCTCATTAATGTGAGCAAAAAGTAGAAATTAGAAAATAGAAATTGTCCCATTACAACTCAGTAAACTCAAGACATCTTTGCAGAACATTCTGAATTGCGCTGTGTGTTCTTAACTTAAAACAAACAGAACAACATCCGTTTGGCATGCTTCTACAAGCCAGTCCTCTAGCATAGGTCTAAAAACTATAGCAGAATCATAACTTGTTCATCATTAATACTGTGCTCTAACTTGGCTTATTTGTATTTGGCCTAGAATTATCCATTGTGACTTGTAAATCTGGTTTATTTTCTTAGTGGTAGAATAGAGGAGAAACCAATTGGCAATTATCTCCCTTCAGAAGATCTACCTTCTTTTCTTTTCTATTTTTTTTAGCACCCTGCAGTATCACAAGGCAACAGCTAGCAACAAAAAACTTGTTTGTATTTGGGAGTCAAAGAAAAGCTCGACTTATTCAGAGTAATCATAGCCTGCAATTTCAATGCAATGAAGGATATGTCATTGTGGTTCCATCAGTCAGAAAGTGTGTTGACGGTTACATGGAGTTGCCTTTATGTATCTCTGGTAAGCATGCTGTCAGTATCATGGATTCTGTCAGTGATTTAATCTTCACTGAACTCTCTCACATCTTGGCTTAGAATTTTACTAGTGTAATCTAATTTTTAAAAAAATCTGAAGCACATCAGATAGGAGAAGAATGTTCTGGCATTTCTCCAAACTTACAAATTGTCTCTAAGGTTAAGTCTTAACTGAACTTCAATTAAGAATTATGTTTCCTTGTAGTTGAAAATATGCATAATATTGGTAGACATAGGAATTTGTATCACAAATTGCAATTGTGCAAAAATACGTTGATGTCATATTATTAAAAGATAATTTAACTTGGAAAGTATTTGATGGTTAAATCAGCCTATAAATAGAAATTATACTGTGCTACGCTCACAGAGCTGATGGATTATTTTTATGCTGATAAAGTTGAAGAGTTTAAAATTAAAATACGGGGTGCTTGATGAATTAACAGGTAAATTGTTAGCATGTTGTTTAAAACAAGTGAGACAGCAACATAAAGTTTAAAATATCTACATATGATAGTATGAGAATTACAAATGCAATAGAATATACAATAGAACAGATTCAATTACAGATCCAACAGAACGAGCAATAATATAACACTGATATTACTATTCAGTTATTTAATCATATCTATCTGTGTGTAATAATTTAACTGAAAGACCTTTACAGTCTTTATTAGAACATGATTATGTGTCAGCCTTGCAAAGTAGATCGTAGAGAATGTATAATCAGATGAGCTAATTCTACTGTTAAGGTAGGGGTACTTTAACAGAATCTTGCAATCCAAAAGTACATTCCTTCCCCCTCTGCCCTTTACAGCCCATGAAACTGGGAGGGTCTCTTCTGAACCGCTTGCCCTGTCTATTCCTGGCATGGACTGAGTTGCCTTTTATTTTATTCGGCTTATATGCCACCCTATCTCACAATGGACTCAGGGCGGCTCACAACAATAAAACTGATGGTTCCCTTGGTTGCATTTCTTCCCCTTTTCTCCCAAGGTCATTCCCACATACCATTACTTCATATATTTCTGTAGAGATCTTGGCAGTTATCTGAGTCAACATAAAGCAAAAAGTATTTTAACTTATAACAAAACAAGAGAGAGAGAGAGAGAGAGAGAGAGAGAGAGAGAGAGAGATTGTTCTAATAGGTTGTACCTGATTTTATTTGAAAAGTTGGGCAGAATGTATAATAATGTTAAACCAATTTCTTTATAATTATTATTTTAAGGAATGTCAACAGTTTCAGCTAGAATTTCCTGCCCCAAAATTTAACAGTGTCAATATAATCAATTTAATCATATTTTATTGTTAATCAAATTGAATTTGAAACATATCAGAAATTTTAAAATACCTTTAAAGTTGAAAATGCTGATATTTCTGACTTATGGGGTGAAGACTTGGAATATTTGATAATGGAGTATCAATTTATGTAAGACTTTAAAACATGTTAAGTGTTTGTGTTAAGTGTAACTTGAGTTTGAAATGAATTTATGACAGGATTTTTTCTGAGTTTAGTGGAACATCTGAAAGACTATTTCAGAACGATTTCTGATTGTAGCTGAAATAGATTTTCTTTGTTGCTGGTGTAAGAAAGGTAAGGGCACATCAACTAATAGGGTTGCCAGGTCTGCTTCCAAAAAAGCAAGGGGGGGGGGTTAAGTAGTAAAAAAATATAAAAAAATTACAATTAAATTATATATTTTCTTACAAATATTTTAACACATATTAAAATAATCATTTCAAAACTTTACTTAAAATTCAAAACATCAAATATATTATAATAATATGTAAAATATTAAATTACATTTTACTTTGCTGTCGTGTGTATTTTTTATTTGACTGCGCAGCTTTGATCAATTTTTTGTGTTTAAGGAATAATTCTTTAATTTCAGTACAATGTTGAGAAATATTAAAAAAATATACAAAGTTCACTTCGAACTGATGGTACAAGCAGTCGGTTACGTTCGTCAGTCCACAAATTTCCCATGACGCTGAAAATTCATTCAACATTTGCATTTGATACCGGAATTGATGCACAATACTGGAACAGTTTCAGTAAACTCGGAGCTGGCTCTTTCTTGAAAAAGTACGTCCACTTATCAAGGGATGAATCGCCCTGCAGATGAACATAAACTTCTTCTAAGGCAGAAATTTCATCGAAGAAAGTGTTGGGTGGAAGTTCTTCTCGCCATGGTGATAATAACCAGATGTTCGTCATTTCTTCTAAAGTTGGAGGATTATTGCGATCAATTAGATTGAAACAACTTAGCATCTCATATACTGAATCAGTGAAATTATACCACTTTTCTAGGTACGCAATGGCTCTTTGATACACGTTGATGGCTTCTATCTTGAACTTTTGCACGGCATTCTCAGGCAAATGTTTTTTACGTAAGGCAAATAAAACTTTCATTCCAAAAAACTGCTCATCGTATTTTTTTTTTGCAAAGAATCACGCAGCTTACACATGATAATGTGAAGATCACATGCAAGAATTTTCTTGCTTTCCAGCTTCAGTAGGGTGTCTTGCATTATTGACATGAAGAAGTGCGTGAAATATAAATACAATTCTGAAATTGTTGGTTCATCGTGCTTTGCGAGTTCATTTTCCTGATCCGAAATAAGGTTCCAGATAACCTTATGGCACTCATCAGATCCAAGAGAAATAAAATACGATTTTAGAGGTATCCAGTTTAAAAGAAGTCTTTCTACCGCTTTAAACAAACTTAACCAACGTGTTGGAACATGGCGCAAAACATCATGGAATTCTGACTCGCAAAACTTATGTACCATTTCATCATAAAGCTTTTGAATAAAAAAAATGTCCACTATTTTGTGAAAAAAAATAGTGAACATAATGTGAAAAAAGCAGACTATCTGCTCAAATAATGGACACCTGGCAACCCTATCAACTAATTTGATATGATCACGGCCAATTTTGGTTTTCTTTTGGAACAATCTTGTAATAAATAGAAATACTGTATATGCAAATGTTTTCATGTTAAAGATGTGAATGCTGTTTTACTATTTTGAATTACATTCTAAAATGAAGGCATCTAATACTTTCTTAGGAACTTGGGGTTATATCATCTGTAGCCAAGAAAGTTTGGAAAACTGCTATTACTTTAAATATCAAGAAGTGGATTCAAAAATGTATAACATCAATTTTTGAAAAGATCATTCTTTTCTGTAAAGAAAATTTGATATTGTAAAATTTTGTCATAGATTCTATAATAATGACAGATTATGTTTAAGTATAATTTGGAATTATATAATACATATAAGGTGTGTGTGTATTATATAAATTACACACACACACACACACACACACACACACACACACACACACACACACATTTAAATTATTTAGATCAGTTTAACCTGTTAATTCTTAGAGAAGAAATTCTAAGTTTATTTATTTATTCATCTTCATCCTTTCATATTTGATAGAAAGAGGGCAAAATTGCAGTGGTCCACCAAGAACTGAGAACGGAGACGTTACTACTTTATCTGAGAAGCAGTACAAATCTGGCTCTTCAGTAGAATTCAAATGCCAAACTTATTATGCCATGGAAGGCCAAAAAAGATCTTTTTGTGATGATGGGACCTGGACAAAAGTACCCATTTGCCTTGGTAAGCGGAAAAGAAAGTCTTCATCTAATTTTCACGAGCATTTCTAATAATTAAGAATAACTGCTTTCTCTCTTTCTCTCATAAAAAGATTTAATTGATGTTTCCTGCAGCAGCTCTCCTTTGGATACGATTTCAATTCTATTAACTGAGGTGAAGTAGCTACTAGATCAGCGGTTCTCAACCTGGGGGTCACGACCCCTTTGGGGGTCGAACAGCCATTTCACAGGGGTCGCCAAAGCCCTCTCTCACCCCCCCCATGCCTTCACTCACCCTCACCCTCTGCCTCTGTCGGATCGCCCAGTCGCCGTTCGTTTACCCTGCCCACTCCCAATCTATTGCTGCCTCCGGAGTCCCAGCTGATGGCTAGAGGGAAAAAAACTTTAAATTCTTGCCGCAGGGCTTCAAAGAGCTAGCTGCAAAAAGGTAAATTCCTGGAGCAATTTTTTTTCCCCCTAGCTATGCTGAAAAAGTGAAATTGAAAGTAAGGAAGCAGGGTCTTTGCTGCAACGTGACAAAATGAGGCAGAGAGATATTTCTTTTTCTTTTTCCTCACCAAAAAAGGTAGGTGCAAAACTGCAAACAATGGGAAATTTAGGGCAAAAGAGGAGGTTCAAGATTTTAAAACACCAAAGAAAAAAAGCTCTATTTAACTAGGGAATTGTAATAATTGAGATACTATTAATTGTATATTGTGTTGAAAGCAGAAATGGTTAAGTTGTGGTTTGGAGGAATATATGGGGGAAATTATTTGGTTTATTATTATTGGTAAATATAATTAATTGATTTGTAAGAAATTGGATTGCATGGAAATAATTGGAATATTCATGTTCATATTGATTAATATACAAAAAAGATAGTTATATAACTAATTGATTT
Source organism: Pantherophis guttatus (assembly GCF_059756535.1). NCBI lineage: Eukaryota > Metazoa > Chordata > Lepidosauria > Squamata > Colubridae > Pantherophis > Pantherophis guttatus. Next base: position 94,589,089 of record NC_142065.1, read on the forward strand.
ATATTAAAATGTTGAATTTGTATTAAACAACTGTATTACATAATTACATAATTAACCAATGTGAGGATGGATATAAAAATAGATGACAATGCGAAGGGATATAATGTAGAATAGAAGGGAAAAATTGAATTTGATTAAGATTAGAGATGAGGATGAAGGGTAATATTGGTTTTTTAAAAAAATAGATGAGGAATAAATATGGTAAAAAGCAAATATAGAAATTGTAAATTTAATTGAAATGACTAAACACTGTGTTGGAAGAAATATCCTTCTGGGTTCTGCTCCAAGTGGGGAAAAAGACACTGGAAACATGGAGACTGCTTGGAAAGATGGTTTAATGGTGGACAGGATCACATGGCTTGAGTTCCTGAACAGAAAAGGGGCAGATACAGTAAATCTTCGGGTTTTTATGCTCTCTCTGGCTTTGCATTTCTTGGGGCCCCGAAAGAGTATCCTGATTGGTTGTCAGACTCCCAGGGGGTGGGGGTCTTAGCTAGCATTGCTGGCTGATGGTCACATGTGCTTCCCAGGTCACATGCTTCCAAGGTCACGTGTGGTGAGTTTCGGTTGCTAGATGGGGTCCATTGTGTTAGTTTCTGTTGCTATTGTGTTGCAAATGTCCTTTGACAAAGGATTGACTTTCTGCCTCTGGCCCATTAACAAAGGGTGGGGGGCAGGAAGGTGGGAGCTGCTTTGTCTGTAAAATATGCTTCTCCATTTCTCATCCAGGGAAATATAATATTCTGCCTTTTTAATATTTCCCAAAATATTTCATTCTTCTAGGAAAGGGGTGGGTGCTAACCTCCTACAACTGTTTAAATTTGTGCACCGGCCAAATACTCTGTTCAAAGAAAATACGTTGTATGTTTGTATGTGTGTTTCTAATTATTGCTATTTATTGCTATTTGTTCTCTTTTATTCTTTAAAGTTTAACAATTCATTCTTTATCTTAATATCTTTATATTTGTTTGGGGTTGGCTTTCTTCCCTTTCATCTTTTTTATTGTACAGCAATCTTTCTCCTCAAACCTACTATCTCTGTCTTTTCTTTCCTTCTTACTTTCTCTTCCCCCCCTTTTCTTCTTCTCCCTACTTCCTCTTTCTTTCTCCTTCTCCTCCTCTCTTCCTCTCTTCCTCCCTCTCTTACCCTCACTCCTACTCTAATTTCCCTTCCCTTCCTTCATCCTCTCTATTGCTGTATCCTTTTATGCATATGGACTACTCAAAGGCTGAAAAAGTTATTTTTGACTGGTCCTTGCACTTTTGACCAGTCCTTGAATTTACGACTGTCCTCACATTTTACGTTTTTTTGCCGTATCTTATACCATGTTGAAGAGAAGCAGTTGTGAAATGAGTGATATGGTTGTTAAGAATGCTGCACAGGCATAAATGTGAGGATGGTCATAAGTGTGAGGACCAGTCAAAAGTCCGAGTACCTGTCAGAAATGACTTTTTTCAGCCCTCTGAGTAGTCCCTATACACATAGCCACGGTCACCCGGTCACATGACCAGCTAGCCACGCCCACCCAGTCACATGACCTCCAAGCCACGCCTGCAAAATAAGCCACACCCACAGAACCGTTAGTAAAAAAGTTTAGAACCCACCCCTGGTTGGGGGTCACCACAACATGAGGAAATGTATTAAAGGGTCGCGGCATTAGGAGGGTTGAGAACCACTGCACTAGATGAAAGCTAAATCTAGGTAAATCTTGCAATAAGATAATATGGTGCATTTCGATCCCGACAGCCTTCTCAAATAGGATTTGCTTTCTTTTTCACCTCAGATCCCTGTGTGATCTCCAGGACTGAATTGGAAAGCCAGAAGATAGAAGTTAAAGATGGAATAGAGGTGCCTGACAATATATTTGTTCAACGTGGTCTTTCCATTGAGCTGACCTGTAGAACAGGATATGTCCTGGAAGCAAATTCTTCCCAATCAACTTTTGTAATCCAGTGTGATGGGACACCACCCATGATTCCTAAATGCAAAGGTGACTCAAAAAGTTTAATTTTACAATTTTGCTATCACCAATCCAGGGCCAGTTTGAGTCTATTTATGATTAGAGCTAAAATAAGCTGCAATTATTTATGTGTTTTACTGGTAATTCTAATCCCAACTTGAAGCATTCCCAGCTAGGCTGCACTTTTCTATTCTGAAAAGGCTCATTGGAAATTCTTGGGATGTAATTGAAATAGGACAATCTGAAAAGTTTCAGATTGCTGAAGAGGAGTGGTGCAATGAAAGACACATCCATTGGTGGTTTAATGGCTAAGTTAGTGCAAAAACTGCACTCTTCAGATGCTCCCCCAAAGGTCTGCTGTATCATCAATGTAGGGGTAATCTGCATCAGTGGTGGGTTTCTACTGGTTCACCCCGGTTCCACCCACCCACCCGGACGTCATCACGGATGCTCTGTGCATGCGCAGAAGTGCCGCGCGTGAACGAAACAAGTTCACAGTTCTGAACCAGTAGCGAAGGTAAGTGAAAACCACTACTGAGCTGCATGGCAATATTTTTATATCATTAAAAGATACAGTAATTGCTTTTGCTGATAATAGACTCCATAGCTGAGCTATTGTTTCCATTTTTAAAGAATAAAAATATAAACTATTACCATACCAAAATCTAAATATCAATACCAATAGAAATTCCAACTCCATTTCTAACAAGACTATAGGGAATTCTTTAATTAGTGGGGAAGAATATTGCTGTGCTTTTAATTTTAGCACTAGCAGATTAGGGGATGTCTAGTGAAAGACAGCTCACAATTTTAGTGGCCCAACCTCTCCCAGAACCAGTTGTTCCACCACAGGCATTAGAAGAACTTCATGGAGAAGTTTCTTTGTTTATTCATGCATGCTATTTCTGTACCATGTTGATTCTTATGGATTCTAGGCAGTTTACAGATATTAAAATAGCAATAAAATAATCAAAAATTTTAAATCCAATAACATAATGATTAAGAATAAATCATAAGAAAAATGCACACACGTAGACATAAATCTGTGTGGTCCTACACTCACTACTAGCTTCAAGAAAATCAGGAGAGTGACTGCCGTACTCTATTTAGGGCAGCTGTTCCTAAGGAGAGGAGCTGCAAGGAGAAGATGTGATATCACTCCCTGACTAACCTGAAAGCTGGGAACTCTTGCCATCCAGGTTAAACAAACCCTGGTTATCTGGAAAACTCAATGTCATAGATGCCCAAACTCAAGCTATAAGCAACTAATCATGACCAGCCCCTTGATTGTACTCAGAGGCACATTGGTAGCCACTGCAACTTTTGTAGCAATGATGTAATGTAGCAGATCTAAGAGTATATATTGAGCGTACAGGTATTGAATTCTAGACCAGTTGATGTTTTGATGGTATCCCTGGGGCAATGCCAGGAGGAGCTAATTAATTGTTTAATTACATGCCAAGAAGGCGGTATCCACTCTCAGAAATCACATAGATTGATAGTCTCCAGGGAATTTGTCCCACTCTATCCTTCAGGTCTTCCAGCAATGCATCCATCATCACCCTAATTGTCCATCTTTATTGTTGTTGATGATCCACTACCTGAGAGTTATCATGATGGATAGATGACTGCTCCTAATTCTGAGCAGAATTTGAACAGAATGGGAAAAGGAACAAGCCCTGCAAGCTCCATCGCAAAGCATTTGAAGACCTGACTTCTTTCCCCTGTTATTGTTAACTGAAACTGTAGCTTCAGGCAGGAGTAGAACCACTACAATGTGGAACCCCTAATTTGCAATCTTTGCAGGTGGTTGAAAACACTACTGGGATTGACCGTGGGACTGAATAGCAAGAAGAGAGATATCAAATTGTAGCTTTATATTTCAATTCAAAGCCAAAGTGAAAGGGAAGAATAATTATAGCAACTTGGCGGTTTGCTTCTTGCCGCCGCTAGACGATCCCTTGGGATCGCCGCCCCATTGCCTGTAAAGAGCCGCCTTTACAACTGAAAGGCAGCTCGAAAAAACTCCATTTCCATGTGGAAATGGAGATAGAGCCGGCAGGGGCAGGTAGAGCTCTCTGCCTAGCCCCCAAAGTTTTTTTTTTTACTTTTGGGGACGAAGCAGATGATGCTCCCTATTTCCCTCGCTGTCGCTCCGGGCTTTGGGAGACCTCTGCTTATGCAGAGCTAGGCGACAAGATCAAGCCTACAAAACTAACAGAACAATTAAAAAGGATATGAGCTGGACCTGTGACCCTGAAACACAAGTATTTCATCTATTTTATAACAATGATTGAAGAAGGAATGGAAAAGGAGAAAAAGAATTTTTAAAAATGTCGACTGCCGAGGCTTGAGAAGGGGCTGAAAGGGAGAGTCCTTCCGTTCTCTATTAAGATACAAAGTAGCGGAATAAATACTTCTGGCTACAATTGAAGAAGCTCTACTTTTGTGTTTTGTTTTTCCTGGAGATCTGATATTGATCTTGGTTGGAAAGAAGTTTTTTTTTTCTTCTCTGCCTCTCTTTTCTTTTTTTTAAAATAGTTTGTCTGTGTGGAAATATGGCATTAAAGCTTGCAAAGCCGGACAAACAAGCAGGGGGGGGGATTCCCCCATTAATAAATTACGTGAACAAGTTCTAAATCTCCAGTCTCAGAAAACTGATTTTAATATAATTGAATTTCTCTTGGAGGAGATTGTAAGAAGGGATGAGATTGTGAATCAGAACTTTAAAAAATTTAAGCAGGAAATTAAGGAATTAGTGCAATCAAAGTTTGATATTTTGGACCGAAAGATCATAAAAGTGGCTAATGGTTTTGCAGAATTTATGATCAAGTTGGATGCAAATACTAACTTATTAGAGTCTAAAGTGGAAGAAATTGAGGACAATTTGGATAATAGAATACAAAAAATTGAAAATGATTTGACAAACACTCAAGAAAATAGCTCAGAAGAAAATCCTAAAATGGAGGCTGATCAAAAGACTTGTAATGCAGAAAACATACAACAACGGATTGAAAGAGAAGTTTTAATGATGCAATATAATTTTACTGAATATGCAATTAGACTCAGAGGACTGCAGGAAAATGACAGAGATGATTTAAGGAAAATATTGTCACTGTATTATTTTATTTACCAGCTGAGCTCATTATTTTCTGGACTATCTGACTCTTCGTACCTTGCCAAGAATTGTTATCAAAAGCTACTATGCATGTCCATCCACCCACATTCCTTCTCACACTCTTTCCTTTGTTCTCTTGCCACGGGTGCCGGTTGCTGAAAGGCAGCTGGCCCAAATTACTTCCAAAATGTAACAATTAACTTTTCTTAGTTAGTGAGGTGTTTTATTTTCTTTATAACAAATAAATGAGTTTTATTAGAAACTTTTCCTCGCGTTTCTTTTCAGATTATTGCAAACAAGGATAAGCCTCGATTCATCTCCTCTAAACCAGGGTAATTAGTCCCAGAGCCAAACATGGGATTAATAAATGCCCTGACATCTGATAGCATGAGGACGGTTTGATTTATGGCTTTTTTCCTTGTTTTGTTACTTCTGATAAGAGCGCATAGGCAATTAGTTTTTAGCTACTGAGGTACGCTAATTATATTGCTGAGATGCCGAAACAGAAGTAAAACAAATACAAAATGTATTTTGCTGAGAAGGTGGCAGAAAGGAGGTTTCCAGATTTCCAGCCCCTTACTAGAGCCACACACCTGGAACAAGAAAAAGCCGTGGGAACAGAAATGGAGACAGATAAGACAGAAGCTGTTTTTGAAGATGATGATTTACGACTGAGGTCAGTAACATTTTCTTCTGATCTTCCAAGCTCTGAAAAAGTCTTCCCAGAACCTTCTGAATTTGTAATGCTCGATGCAAGGCTAAAGCACACTGCCGAGCAAAATTCCTCCCACACAGAGAGAGAAACAATTCATTATTCTCCTCGAAACTCTAAGCTCACCCTGGATGAGCTGGCTATGAAAGCCTATCGTGACCGTATAAAACTCTATGAACAGCAGCTATCCCAGGCAAAAATGGCTATATCTATGCTTGAGCAAGATATGGGAGATAACTTAAATTTTTCAAAAAGCGCCATATTGCCTTCTTCTCCAGAGCCAAAGACACTCCCCCTGGTGGATTCTGTGTCAGGCCAATTAAGGCAAAGAGCACTGCATACGTCACATGAAAGTCTCCCTGATCAAGTTACACATGTCTTACATAACCACTCCTACTCTAAAGCATATAATGCCACGTATGCAAAGCTGCCCGAAGCTAAAGGTGCAGCGCCATCTGCTGGCAAAAGCAATTTACTACAGGAAGCTGAAATGCCACAAGTGTTTCCACAGGCCCAAACTCAAACACCCCCTGGCGGTGTTGGTGTCCTTTTAGATGGAACACAGCAAAGGCAAATGACTGCATCTCCAGCAGGTAATGCCAATATTGCAGATCAAGCACAAATGGCAACTGGAATACAGCAGATTCCAGTGCATCAGCCACAGCAGCTACAAATGCCTGCATATGTGCCCCAGCCACAAGTGCAAAGAGGGCCACCTCCTGGCCCACCTCCAATGGCACAACCAAGACCATTTTTAGGTCCACAACAGGCACAGCAAATACCACAGGCATTCCTGCCAGCACAGCCAGCATACCAAGTGCAGGCTCCTTACCAGGCATTTTCTGTCTCTCCACTAACTGGTGAGTCAAAACTAAAAATGTCAGGACACAATTACAAAGCCTGGGTCAGTGAGATTACACTATTGCTTCTTAGAGAAGGCACGCACTGTATGGTATTTAACCCACCTGCTCCACCTTGGACTTATGCAATAAGAGATTTAGAGATAAGGGCTCGCACAACATTATTGATGTCCATGGATACTGAACTGCAGGTCACTTTTCCACCAAATACAACGGCCCGAAAAATTTGGGCTGAATTGGAAAATTGCTACAGGCCTATCTCAATTGAATCTTCATGTTTACTCATGTCTGAACTCCACGGTTCAAGATTGAAACCCAGTGAACAAATTGGAGGACATTTGACCAAACTGAAAGGTCTGAGAACAGAATTGAGAGAAAGAGGCCATAACATTGAAGATATCCAAATGATCAGCATCATCATTAACTCTTTGAATTATGAATGGAAAGATGCTGTTACAAAAATTAACCAAGTCCCAATTGCTCAACGCACAGTGGACAATGTCTGTAGACTTTTAATTGAAGAAGAGGCATTCATGTTGGCCACGCCACATTTGAGAGGACCACCCGCATCAAAGGCTCCAGCTAGTCGCCCCTTCCGAGGAAGGACCTACGCTCCAAGGACGCCAAGATGCTACACCTGCAATCGTGTGGGACATGCCACCCGGGATTGTCCCCAACAAGTTCCAGCTCCCGTCACGTACCAGCCCAGAGGAACAGATTCCAGAGGCAGAGGCAGAGGCGGAAGACAAGGTCGTCGTGGTCCCCGGCGTGATCCACAAACTCCACTCGCCACATTGGCTTTAACCAATGATCCACAACCTCAACCAGAGTACGACAGACGACTCCTGTGGACTTTGGACAGTGGTGCAGCATTGCATGTTACCTACAGAAAGGAACTTTTCACAGAAATGCACGAGCCTGAACCAGAACTACGTGAACTTTATTCTTTTTCAAATCATCCTTGTCAGGTCAAAGGAAAAGGAACTGTTTATGTTGAAGAGCTCGATGCATTCATTCCTGATGTTTACTACATACCAACAGCAACCAGTAATTTGCTTAGTCAGTGTCACTTGTCTAGAATGTTAAAGTTCCAAGTTCACCACCTTGAAAAAGCAAGTTACATAGTTAAAGATAGCGATATTGTTGCTGAAACCATATTAATTGGTGGTGTTTATTACTTAAAGCCAAAGCCTAAAACACAAACACAGGCAAGTATACAAACTCCAAAAAGGGAAGGCCCAGGCCCAGAGAGAGATGCTCCAGAGAGAGATCCTGTTGCTATTCCAAAGGCTCCTAAAGCCAACAAAAAGAGAATTGGTAAACAGGTTGCTCAGAGCAAGCCTGAGGTTCCGCATAAAAATGTTAATGTTGAGAATTCACTAACTGGTAAATCTTTGCATTCCAGGTGTATCCACAAATGGCATAGAAGATTGGGGCATGCCAGTTTCCGTGTTCTTAGGAAGATGCTGGAGTTCGCAAAAGGTTTGGATCTAAAGGGGTGTAAGGTGTTTTTGGATTGTGCTGTCTGCAAAAAGGCCAAATCCAAAGCAGCAGCCATTCCCAAACACGCTACACGCCTGTCAACACGCATTTTTGATCTGGTTCACATTGACATAGTTGGTCCATTCCCGCCATCATTTGGTGGTAGAAAATATTTTCTAACAATTGTTGATAATTATACTAGATATGGATATGTGTATCCTATGAAAGAAAAATCAGAGACCTTTCAGATCTTTAAAGACTTTGCAACCCTTGTTTCTACCCAACACCAAGTTCGCATCGCCAGAATCCAGAGTGATCATGGTGCCGAATTCATGTCTCAGCGTTTCCAGGACTGGATGCGTAAGAATGGAATTCTTCATCAGACGTCGGCCCCTGACACACCGGCTCACAACGGAGAGGTACTGCAAACCATGATGCGTTGTCTCCTAGAAGACGCCAACTTTGATATGATATACTGGGGTGAAGCTATCAAGTATGCAAATTACATTGTCAACCGTACTTGGAGCAGTGTAATAAATCAGACTCCTTTCTTCATGTTGTATGGCTACAAGCCTGATCTTAAAAACATCCATATTTTTGGTTCATATGCTATGGTGAACATTCCCTTAGCTCAAAGAAGAAAAGGAGGTCCAACAGCAAAGAGACTGAGATTTATGGGTATTGATGATAACTCAAAATGGAGCAGATTTATTGACTCTAAACATGCAATTGTGATTTCCCAATCTGCAAATTTTGAAGAAGATATTGACTGGTCCAGGATTCATTCCAATGATCCTGGAGTTTATTTTCCTAGAGATGATACTGCTGATGCCACACAGATTGATGATCAAGATTCCACTGATTCTTCTCAACCCGATATTCCGTCTTCGCAAGCCGCGGATGCTGATGCTAGCGACGAAAGTGAGGACGAGGATAAAGCAGAAGAAGACTGGACTGTTGTTCCGAGACGTTCCAAGAGGGCCACAAAAGGAATCCCTCCACAACGATATTCTTGGCAACTGACAAAAGCACCCTTGCCTTTGATTTGCAATGTCACACTTCCACCTGATAATTTCACACAAATCAAGCAGCTCCCTGATTCAGAGCAAGACAAATGGTATGATGTAATGCAGGTTGAAATGGATAGTCTAAAGAAACTTAAAGTGTTTACACCTGCAAAACCTCCAGCAAACAAAAAGATCATTGGCACTCGATGGGTCTATAGAATCAAAAGGAAACCAAATGGTGAGTCACTGTACAAAGCCAGGCTTGTAGCTCAGGGTTTCGCTCAACGTTATCCTGAGGACTACACAAATGCTTACTCACCAACAGTCAGAACTGAGAGTGTAAAAATTGCTTTAGCAACTGCAACTATCCTTGGTCTAGAAGTTTTCCAGTTTGATGTTGACACGGCTTATCTACATGCAGACCTAGACGAAGAGATCTACGTGAGAAGTCCTCCAGGATTCCAACAGCAAGAAGGGGATACCTGGTTCCTAAACAAAAGTCTTTATGGTCTGAAACAATCTGGTTTAATGTGGTATTTATGTCTTACTGACAAACTAAATTCAATGGGCTTTATTAAGTCCGAAACTGATGAGTGCATGTTCACAAAAAGATCTAACAATGCATATGAGATAGTTCTTGTTTATGTTGATGATATTGTTTATATTGGTCCAAATAAGCAAATGAGTGAAATTTTTGCCAAAGCTTTGCAGAGATACTTCACATTGAAATCATTAGGTCACATTAGCACTTATTTAGGTGTTCAGATTGAAAAAACACAGAAGGGGTTTAGTCTTTCACAAGAAGATAAAATTGAACAAATTTTGCATCATTGCAACATGAAAGATGCTAACACGACAAAGACACCCATGCAAACAGATTTTCACAACTTGACACAAGAAGAAAGTCCTGAGTTCGAGGATCAAACACTTTATTGTTCAGTCATTGGGTCACTATTATACATTAGTAGTTGGACCAGACCCGACATTGCACTTAGTGTTAATCTTTTATCTCGACACGTAGGTAAGGCAAAACAGTTTCATTGGACATGTATTAAGAAATTATTGAGATACCTAAAGTACACTAAACACATGAAGTTATTGTTAGAACCAACACATACTGATTATGCAGAATTATGTTGTTATGCTGATTCTGATTGGGCAAGTGATAAGAAATCACGCAAAAGTACTTCAGGTTATATGATGTTCTTAAATGGATGTCCTGTTTATTGGCAAGTACGTAAACAGAATTTTGTTTCTTGTTCATCTACTGAAGCTGAATATGCTTGTGTTTCAGATGCATGTAATTCCCTAACTTGGTTTGATGCTTTAGTCACAGATATCTGGACACACCTGATCCGACCGATCACCGTGATGGAAGACAATGAATCGGTGGTTTATATTTCTGAATCTCATTTCACAGGTTCTAGGTCCAGACACATTGACATCCATTATCAAAACATAAAACATTTAGTGAAAAAATGTTTTAGTTTTGTCAAAATGCAATATGTATCTACACATGATCAAATTGCTGATATGCTCAACAAACCACTTCCAGCAGCTCAACACGAGTATCTGCGTGAGAAGATGTGCCTTATTTGATGATGAACTGATATTCGCTCAACTGGGAAAGAAGGGGAATGTCACTGCGTTATTTTATTTACCAGCTGAGCTCATTATTTTCTGGACTATCTGACTCTCCGTACCTTGCCAAGAATTGTTATCAAAAGCTACTATGCATGTCCATCCACCCACATTCCTTCTCACACTCTTTCCTTTGTTCTCTTGCCACGGGTGCCAGTTGCTGAAAGGCAGCTGGCCCAAATTACTTCCAAAATGTAACAATTAACTTTTCTTAGTTAGTGAGGTGTTTTATTTTCTTTATAACAAATAAATGAGTTTTATTAGAAACTTTTCCTTGCGTTTCTTTTCAGATTATTGCAAACAAGGATAAGCCTCGATTCATCTCCTCTAAACCAGGGTAATTAGTCCCAGAGCCAAACATGGGATTAATAAATGCCCTGACAAATATCTTCTGAAATTCTGGCTGGGATTTTAAAGGTTCAACCTGAGGAAGTATTTTGTAGGATTGACAGAGTTTATAGAATAAATTCCTGGATTGCAAAGCAAAGGCAATTGCCTAGAGATGTGGTGATTTATTTTACAGATAAAGATATAAGAAATAATATTGTGCAAAATTCTTTCAATTCTACTTTGCAATAGTTTGGAAGAAAGATTTGGATTTACAAAGAGCTCCCGCCTAAGATGTTATTGGAAAGGAAGAAATTTGGTTTTCTGGTGACTGACCTAAAAAAAAGAAAAATTCTATTCAGGTGGGACGCTCCAGTTGGTATAATATTGAGATATCAAGGAGAAAGATACCAATTAAATACTGTTGAAAAAGCAGAAGAATTTTATCAAAAAATCTTGAAAATGAATTTAACATCTTTAGGCACAATACAGGATAAGCAGAAGGAATTGGAAATAAAGGCAAAACATCGAATTATAGAGGCTGCTGTGGATAAATTGCTTTTGGATTCTTCAGACACCTCAGCTGGACTACTACAAATACGAGAGAAGTGGCATCGGACTCCAACGTGATGATTCATCAAGTCATAGACAAGTATGGAAACCAATTAGCTGATACACAATTGATAAAAAAGAAATATGAGACACAAAGGCAAAACCAACAAGATCAAGTTATAAAGCAGAATGAAAACCGACCAGTTGATATACAATTTGCAGAAAGGAAACCAGGATGGAGATTAAACCCACAAAAAGAAAAGAAAAAAAGAAATAGGTCTCATAAAAATAGAAATTTCTAAATTAAGCAACAGTGAAGCCAGTTATTTTAAAAAATGAATGAATATGTGAAAAGACAGTGGAGGCGAAGTATTGGTTAATATGATCCTAAGGACAGTGACAGACCTCTGCAATGCCATAATTTTGGGATGTGAAAAGAGCCTTAAACTGTTGGATTTGAATTATCTATTTTGGATTTCTTTCTTTTATCGATAAATATATTATAATTATCTTGAGCTATAAGGCAAGAGAGCTACGCTGGGGCATGCAGAAGATCTGGTTGTTACCCATTAGGATGATGGGAATTAATAATCCTGATGAAAGCCACAATTACAACTATATGGAATATAATCATAATGTCACTCGGGTGGTTGTTTTTTTCTTTTATATATATATGAGGATATTCATTACTGATGGGGGCAGATGATGACTGAAGATTTTGAACAAACTGTTGCACCAGGATGCTATGTTACCCTATTATGGATGATGGACTCAACAATCCAGTGGAAAGACATCAAAGAAGATATTATATGGATTATAAATTTAAAGTCATTGACTTTTTTTTTTATATAATGGAATATATATATATATATATATATATATATATATATATATATATATATATATATATATATATATATATATATATATATATATATATATATTTAGCAGAGTGGGCAGTGGATTAAAGATATTAAGAATTGTTGTGCATGGCAACTTTGTATGAAGTGGATGGAAGTAGGTTAGCTTATTGATTGTTTAGTCTAAGAAAAGGGATGTTTAAGTGATATATTTAGGAGAGTGGAGCAAATGGATAGAGTTGAATAAATGTTAAATTAGGACTTATGGGGTAGGCTGCTTAGAAATGTTATATTAATATACATAAAAGACTAAATGTTAAAGTAGGATTTATTATATAGTTTTAAAGTGGAAGGTTGTTTTGAAATGTTGTATTAATATATAGATATAAGTATGGAGGAGGAGAAAAAGGGCAGATTATTGCTAAATTGGGAGTTACAATAATATTATAAGTTATAAATTAGAAGTTATACAATGTTACAGTAGAATGTTATTTTGAAATGTATGGTAAAAGGGGGAAGTAACAATATTAATAATATTATTAGTAAGTAAGGGTCAGTATTTAGAGGAGGGAGTAAGGGATGGTAAAATATTATATAATCTGTTATGAATTGGGTTTTTGTTGTGAAGAAGTCACAGGGGGGGATAGGTGGTGAGGGGGGGTTAGGGTGGAGGGGGGGAGAAAAATGGGGGGAAAATTTGTATTCAAAAACTTTTTCAATAAAAAAAAATTATAGCAACTTGCTAAATTTATTTACAATCTTCCAAATAAATAGTAGCCAAGGGCCACTAAAAGTATTTTAAATCAAATTGGTTGATTTCACACTACATTTTAGATACTAATTTGCAGTTTTAAATTAGTTAATGCCCATTAGTATGCATGACTGCTAATGAAAATGGTCTCATTGGATATTTTAAAAATAATAATGATATTGGGGTTTTTTTTTGATAATAGAAAGCAATGCCCATAATCTGATATGAGTGCATATTTCTTTTTTCAATATAAGATATGATTTATTTTCTTTAGAAATTACATGCAATTCTCCAAGAATATCAAATGGTTCTTTCCGACCTCAAAGAACTTTATACCATGATGGGGATCTAATTCGAATTCTGTGTGACAGTGGATTTACTTTTGAACCTGATAATGGAGAAAAGGTAGTTGAGTGCACGAGAAACGGATGGTCACTTTCACCAAAATGTGTCAGTAAGTAGAACTTCCATGTATTGCTAAGACTTATAGAAGGGCTAAGATATTTAACTCTGTGGAAGTGTACTTTTTAACATTATTTCATATAATTTTCCAATTATTTTTGCCCAAGGGATTTATCTCACCCAGAACATTTTGGTAGATTTTACACTTTTGTTTATTTATTTGTCAAGCACATATTAGATAGCATATATAAGTATAAACCTGATTATGAATACATGAAATGGATATAAATAAAAGTGGGCATTAGGACAGGGTGGGTAGGCACGTTGGTGCACTTATGCATGCCTCTTACAAACCTCTTAGGAATGGGGTGAGGTCAACAGTAGACGGTCTAAGGTTAAAGTTTTGGGGGTGTGGGGATGAAACCACAGAGTCAGGTAGTGCATTCCAGAAATTGACCACTCTGCTGCTGAAGTCGTATTTTCTGCAATTGAGTTTGGAGGGATTTACTTTAAGTTTGTATCTGTTTTGTGCTCATGTATTGTGGTTGAAGCTGAAGTAGTCATTGATACAATATCATTTCATTCACCTTAAAAAGATTCTTTCTTTTGAAATACATGTGGGATGTATGCAAGAAACGTGTTTCAACAAAATGTGGATCAGTGTTTATTAACTGCATGAAAATGGTGGGAGTCCCTTGGCATCACCCAGAATTGGTAGCATCCTAGGGGACAATTGAACACTGTCATTTGTCTCCCTCTTAATCCTCACTTGGTAGTATGCCTCCCTCAAGTCCAGTTTAGTGAAGATTTCCCCCCTTGCTAAATAACCTACCATGTTTTCCCAAAAATAAGACTCTGTCTTATTTTCTTTTCGGTCCCAAAATAACCACCAAGTTTTATTTTCAGGAGATGTTTCACCCCCTTTCCTTAGGACCATTGCAGTCACGCTTCCCACACCCTGACACCTGTCACACCACTGTAAGATGCCACAAGGCTCATAATGCCGCTGCTGCCACTTATGGCAGGAAGTCACATGGCTCATCATGCTGGTTCTTCCGTTCACAGCAGAAGGCTGCGTGGTGTGTTGTGTTGTTGTGTGCATGACCATAATGAGACTCATGGAATTCTGCCATGAGCAGCAGCACCAGCAGGACGACCAGCAAGCAGCTGCAGAAGAAGTTGTACAGTGGCATGACAGGTGTCAGGGCATGGGAAACCTGGTTGCAATGGTACTAAAGTAAGTGGTTATGGAGTGCATGGAGAAGCTCCACCCCCCACCCCTGCCTTAGCTTGATTTTTACTCCTACGCCTTGCTCTACCTCGTACAACCAGATAGTAGGTGTTGCTTAACTAGGGTTTATTTTTAGGATTTGACTTATATTAGGCATAGATGTGAAAATCAGACTGGGGCTTGTTTTCAGGGAAGGTTGTATTTTCAGGGACACATGTCTCTGAAAATTAGGGGGAGACACATAAGCAGTTCAGCCCCTTGTAATCTACGTGAAACCTAAGGGACCCTTCTTTCTCTTCCTTGAAGAGTAGCGAGGCAGCCATTCTTGATTTCACTGGCTGAATGAACCCCCATTCCAGCTTCTTATCTATAAATGCTTGAAACGCATCTATCTCTTTGGGGGTCATCAAGTACATCTTTGGCTTGGACAGTTTAGCTCCCGGTATGACCTCTACTGCACAGTCAGTGGGTTGATGAGGTGGGAGCACATCTGACTCTATCTCACTAAAAACCTCAGCCAAGTCACAATATTCTGCCATAATTAGCAGTTCTTACCCATCTCCTCTTCTTAGTATATTCGCAGGTTCTGCTTTTACTTTCCTAACGTCAGGTGCAGGGCTGGTCCTCTGCACTTTCCATGGCCCTTGCCAGTTAGAAGCTTTTTTCTGCATCCCCCGCCTATCTTTGTCCCAATCCACAGAAGGGTTCCACTTTTGCCACCATGCCAGGCCTAGGACCACGGCCTCAGTCATAGCCAGGGATTAAAATAAATTAAATAGTCTCCACGTAGTTCCCTGCCTTGAACTTCACTGGCTCAGTTAGGCAGGTAGCTGGCACACCACCTGTTATAGATTTCTCCAATTGGGAAAATATTATGGGTCACTTCAGCTCCCTCAGTCTCAGTCCAAGTCTCTACACCACCTGGGGGCTGACCACACACCTGGGACAAATCACACCTGACCAACTCACCATGGGCCAAATCTCTGCAGGGCAAGAATCACACTAACATCAAACAAATGGTGGAATAGAATAATTAAAGAAAGGATGCAAATGGAGGGACAAAATGAAATGTGAATGACAAAAATTAAAATTATTTTTAAAATTATTTTAAATAATTAAATTGAATTGTTGAATTATCCTGCAGCAAATTGGCCATGGTGAGTTTGCTGCATCATTTTATTTTTTATTTTTATTTTATTTATTTTGTCAAGCACATATTAGATAACAGATATAGATATAAACATGGTTACTAATACATGAAATGGTTACAAATAAAAGGGGGACATTAGGACAGGGACGGTAGGCACATTGGTGCGCTTATGCAGGCCCCTTTTGTTGTCCCATTCTGTAGATAAAGAGCTACTGCTTGTCCTCCAAAAGCTTCCCAATCTCACAGAATAATAAAAGTGCTGGATAAAGTCATTTCCTTCCTCACATATTCCTCTCTTGTTACCTCTCTAAGCTCTGACAGCCTTGTGTGACTGGTAGGTTTGGCAGAAGAATTGGGAGCTTTATATTAGAGTTCATTGGAACTCAGCAGAACAAGAAAATAAAGAATGTCATGATTATGAACAGAACAGAACAGAACAGAACATCAATTGATTAGTCTTGTGACCTTATCAATAAGATAAAAGAAAAATAAAACACATAATCTGGTTCCAGGATAAAATAGATTCCCTCTGTGTGTAATGGGAAGTTCTCAAATGTGTTTAAAAAAAGGCTTCATTTTGAACAGCATGTTGGCAACAGTAGGATATTTGAAAAAAAAGAAAAGAAAAGAAAAGAGGGATGCATTTAGAGTTTCTCCTGGATGGGAGCCATTTGATCTTTTTCAAATCAATCAATTGCCTTTTGCAGTATAGAATCTGATTGAGAAATGACTGCATTTCTGGATGCCCATTGTCATCTATCTTGGTATTCTTTGATTGCCTTTGAGGTAGTCCAGGTCAGGAAACTAACTCCACCAATTTGACTGGATCTTTATTGATATAGGCCAGTAATGGCTAACCATTTTGCCATCGCGTGCCGGGGGGGGGGGGCGGGGGAGGTTCACACCCACACGTGTCCTCACCTGTAATTCTATGCGCCCCGCCCTGCACATGCGCACGCAACCCCCTCTTCCACCCCCGCTTCTGGCACGTGATGGCCCGGTAGGCCCGTTTTTCTTTCTCACCTGGCATCTCACCTCTCTATGCATCTGGGGAGGGCGAACACAGCCTTCCCCACCCCCTCGGAGATCAAATTACTCTTTACATTGTGTGGGCAAAGAAGGCTAGACTAAAATAACCAATGGAAGCATTATTTAAACTGATCAACATGTGAACAATGTTGTGACTTTAGCTGGCCTAATGTTGATGATATATTTTGTCATAATTTATTTTTGGCCTATATTCTATCTCTCTTGAATCACTTCAGAAAATTGAAGTCTTGTATCCTCTATCCATTTAGATGCAATGTGTCCCACACCCCCTATAGTTGAAAATGCTGAAATTATTGAAGATACAATGAAGAAGTACCTGAATGGCGAGAAAATAAATTATCAGTGTAATGATGGTTTTGATATACATGGATCAGCTGCTGTAACATGTAGACAAAATAACTGGTCACGCTTGCCAAGATGTGTAGGTAGGAATGTATGGTCTATAATATTTTTGCTGAGATTCACAAAATTCACATGGAGAGTACATTTTTTTAAAAAAAACAGAAATTAAATATTATTAATCTGAACCATTCATCCAAGCTGATCCTGTGTTGTTGCTCTTAATTTTCCTGTTTGACAAATAGATAAGCCTGTGGACATTTTGATATACTCATCATTTTTCCACCCATCCCCAATTGCCCAACTTCCAACCCACAGTCCAGCATTCCCCCTCAGGTGGCCTGCAAAAAGGAGCAAAATATAGCCTTTAACTAGTCAGGAAAAAAAAATAAGTTACAACTTAATTGCAGGACTATTCTTCAGAATAATTAGAAAGGATGGGGAGACACTTGCCAATGGTAACTGGTATCTTGAGCTCTAGAGGGTAGAGACACTGAGAGCTGGGAGACAGGATGAAGCTGAACTTCCTCCAATTTGAAATGTTTTCTTTTCTGTTCAAGAAGAAATGCAGCTCAATACCCTTGGTAATATTTCCTCTGCTTCAGCATTTCCTAATCGGAGGTGGGAGTGTCAGCCTAGATATCCAGTCTATGTGAGGTCATGGAAACCCAGCATGAGGGACAGATTTTAGATTAGTACAATGTTTGTGTCTGGAAATATCACCTGTGGTTGACTTGCCTACCTTGAATGATCAAGTTTGACTGCATATTTATTTTTCCTCCGCTTCTACCCCATCACAATCTAGAGACTGTTAGCTGCTTATATAGAGTATAAAAACCAAATATAACATCCTCAGTATAATCAACTGTAAAAATAGTAAAGCAACAGAACGGACTAAGCAACCTTTATATTAATCTGTTCTCTCTCATCCAGATCTGATGGTTTCCAAACATCAGCAAAGGATATTGAGACTATCTTCCTCACTGCCTAGAGTAGAGGATCACATTTTTTTTTTATTTATTTATTTTATGTATTTATTTATTTTGTAAAGCATATATTAAATAACAGATACAAGTATAAACATGATTATGAATACATGAAATGGATAAGAATAAATGGGGACATTAGGACAGGGCTGGTAGGCACATTGGTGCACTTATGCATGCCCCTTACAGACCTCTTAGGAATGGGGTGAGGTCAACAGTAGACAGTCTACTTGCATCCATTGCTTTGATATCAATTGCTTTGATATCCAGCTTCATGACAGACTGATTGGAAGGGAAAAGGCCAGAATAGTTCATCATGCAGGGGTTCACTAAATAGCTTCTTTTCTGCATGTAGTTCATAGAAGGATTTAAATTTCTTGCAGGATAATCTAGTTATTTATTTATTTACACAAACATAACACTGCCATTAATCTGTGGCTGATCAGATATCATGACAGTATTGATTGAAAGCACCCGGTTTCATTTCTTCAAGAGCAGTAGAAACAGGTGCTGTAGGAGGAAGAGGAGCTTCCTCTGTCTGTAGCCTCACACTCTCCTCACCTCAAAGGGAAGCACCCTCAAGCCTGTATCATCACCCTTGTATTTTCTGTGCTATAGGATGTGAGTTGACAGTTTTGGTTTCATCATCATCATCATCATCATCATCATCATCATCATCATCATCATCACAACAACAACAACAACAACAGCTTTATTGTCATTGCATGTGTATACACAGTATACCCATACAACGAAATTCACTTAAAACCCAAAGACCATGTCCAGCACACATAATAATCTCCAAACACACTCCCACCCACCACAATTTCCCACCCCTAAACCACCCAAAAATCCACACAACGGACCAAGTAATGTTGTCCAACAGCTCACTGATGGTGGCCCTTTAGTTCATTGTTGAATGCAATTATAGCTCTGGGATTAAAAACTATTCAGAATAATAATAATAATAATAATAATAATAATAATAATAATAATAATAATAATAATAATAATAATAATAATAATAATAATAATAATAATAATAATAATAATAATAATTTTATTTCTATACCGCCCTTCTCCCGAAGGACTCAGGGCGGTGTACAGCCTGTTTAAAAACACAAACAAAACAACAATATAAAATTTAAAATAATTAAATAAAGTGGCTCAGATTTAAAACCCCAATAAATTTAAATATCCCAATTTAAAAACTATTGTGTTGCTAGTCTGGCCTGGCGGAATAATAGGGTCTTCAGTGCGCAGCGAAACGCCCGGAGGTCGGAGATCTTACGAATTTCCGGGGGCAGTTCGTTCCACAGGGCTGGGGCTCCCACAGAGAAGGCCCTCCCCCTGGGCGCCGCCAGTCGACATAACTTGGTTGACGGCACCCTGAGGAGACCCTCTCTGTGGGAACGGACTGGTCGGTGGGAGGCTATTGGTGGCAGAAGACGGTCTCGGAGGTACCCGGGTCCTATGCCATGGAGTGCTTTAAAGGTGGTAATTAACACCTTGAATCGCACCCGGAAGACCACTGGGAGCCAGTGCAGCTCGCACAGGAGGGGTGTCACATGGGCACAACGAGTTGCGCCCATAACCACCCGCGTGGCCGCATTCTGGACCAGTTGGAGCCTCCGAGTGCTCTTCAAGGGGAGCCCCATGTAGAGAGCATTACAATAGTCCAACCGGGAAGTAACAAGGGCATGAGTGACCGTGCGTAGGGCGTCCCGATCCAGAAAGGGCTGCAACTGGTGAATCAGGCGAACCTGATAAAAGGCCCCCCTGGCCACGGCCGTCATATGCTCTTCTAAAGACAGCCGTGCATCCAGAAGGACACCCAGATTGCGAGCCCTCTCTGTGGGGGGCAGAGATTCACCCCCAATAGTTAGCGATGGCACCTGCTGACTATATCGGGGCGCCGGAAGCCACAGCCACTCGGTCTTGGAGGGGTTGAGTCTGAGCAAGTTCTTCCCCATCCAGACCCGCACGGCCTCCAGGCAGCGAGACATCACATCAAGGGCATCGTTGGGGTGGTCTGGGGTGGAGATGTACAGCTGAGTATCATCAGCGTACAGATGGCACTTCACCCCAAAACCATGGATGATCTCACCCAGCGGCTTCACATAAATATTGAACAGGAGGGGCGAGAGGACTGACCCTTGTGGCACCCCCCATGTGAGACGCCTCGAGGTCGACCTCTGTCCCCCTGCCAACACAAACTGTGAGCGGTCGGAGAGGAAGGAGGAGAACCACCGCAAAACGGTGCCCCCTATTCCTAACCCCGTCAACCGCTGCAGCATGATACCATGGTCGATGGTATCAAAAGCCGCTGAGAGATCTAATAGGACTAGGACAGAGGAGCAACCCCTGTCCCGAGCCCTCCAGAGATCATCCACCAACGCGACCAATGCCGTTTCTGTGCTGTACCCCCGCCTGAAGCCCGACTGGTACGGGTCTAGATAGATAGCTTCATCCAGGTGTCGGGAAAGTTGTCGTGCCACCACGCTCTCAACAACCTTCGCCACAAAACGAAGGTTGGAGACTGGACGATAGTTAGCTAATTCAGCCGGGTCCAGGGAAGGCTTCTTGAGGAAGGGCCTCACCACCGCCTCTTTCAAGGCGGCAGGAAAGGCACCCTCACTCAGAGAAGCACCTATAATCCCCTGGAGCCAGCCTCGTGAAACCTCCCGGGAGGCCAGTACCAACCATGAGGGGCACGGGTCCAATAAATATGTGGCGGCACTAATCTTACCCAGAACTCTGTCCACATCCTCGGGAGTCACAGGATCAAACTCCTCCCAGATAACATTCTCAAGACCTGCCCCGGTCTCCTCCCGTGGACTCATCCAATCGGAGTTCAAGCCATCCCGAATCCGAGCGACTTTATCATGCAGGAATTGCACAAAATCCTCAGCACGACCCTGCAAGGGATCTTCCCGTACTCCCCCCCGAAGAAGGGAGTGGGTCACCCTAAACAGGGCAGCTGGGCGGTTCTCTGCAGATGCAATAAGAGCGGAAAAATGGTTAGATTTTGCCGCTTTTATCGCCACTAGGTAGGTCTTGATATAAGACCTCACCTGTGTCCGGTCAGAATCGGATTGACTAGTCCTCCAAATGCTCTCTAGGCATCTTTTCCGACGCTTCATCTCTCTCAGCTCCTCAGAGAACCAAGGAGCTAATTGAGATCGGCATCGGGTCAGAGGCCGCAAAGGCACGACGCGGTCCAAAGCTCCAGCGGCCGCCCTTTCCCAGGCGGCCACCAGTTCTTCAGTCGAGTCGTGTATTAGAGTCTCAGGAAACGGCCCAAGCTCCGTCAGGAACCTTTCGGGATCCATCAGGCGCCTGGGACGGAACCATCTGGTTGGTTCCGTCTCCCTGCGGCAGGGGAAAGCAGTAGGAAAGTCTAAGTGAAGGAGCGAATGATCTGTCCATGACAAGGGTTTGATGTCTAGGTCCCCTCTACCAAGATCATTCAACCACTGACCAGAGATAAAAATCAGGTCCAGAGTGTGTCCCCCTATGTGAGTGGGGCCTTGAACTAACTGGGTCAGGTCCAAGGCTGTCATGGAAGCCATGAACTCCCGAGCCACCTCTGACGCCCCACCTGTGGATGGGAGGTTGAAATCCCCCATGACAATAAGTCTGGGGGTATCGACCGCCACCCCGGCAATGACGTCGAGTAGCTCGGGCAGGGTTGCTGCCACGTGGCAGGGAGCCAGGTACGTAGTCAGCAGACCCATCTGCACCCCACGGCCCCACTTCACACAAAGGGACTCACATCCGGCTATCTGAGGAACAGTGGTCTCCCTCGGATAAAGACTCTCCCTAATGATCACCGCCACTCCCCCACCCCTCCCCTGGGCCCTTGGCTGATGAAATGCACGGAAACCTGGTGGGCACATCTCTACGAGGGGGACCCCCCCCTCTTGGCCCAACCAGGTCTCCGTAATACCTGCCAGGTCTGCACCCCCCTCCGAAATAAGATCACAGATGAGGGAGGCCTTATTAACCACTGACCTGGCATTACATAACATCAGCCGCAGACCCTGGGCATGAGGCTCTACACAACCCAGGACACGAGTCACGCATTGGGGGCCGGAGTGCGCAATCGCTCAGAGACAGCGTGTGCGCACCCCCGACACTTGATATGACCCCCTGCGCCCGTCATACCTGCCCCCCCCACTCATGATTTCAATTACACAGCCCTTTCTATCGTCCCCCTGCCCCCCAGTTAAATTTCATTTCGCGACCCCTCTGCTGCAGCTAATTAACCCATCATCCCGTGCAGTCGCTATCTGGACCCCCCCAGGTCCACTTTTACAACCCCCTCCCTCCCTCCCGGGTCCCCTTAAAATTTTCCTTAAAAATTTAGCTAAAAAAACCCCTCAGCCCCCTCTTTGCTGCATGCCATCTCTCGGGGTCCCAAAGCCCGTCATCAAGATAGGCCCTCGATAACGTGGAGGGCCAGGCCTGCGAGAGGGGGGAGAGGGGGAACCAAAGATGGGAAAAGAAAAGCCAGTCCGGGAATCTGTCATAGTCCAAGGGATAACTGAGCATAAAGGTCATAAAATATCCATTTATAGGGCTGGACTCCACTGTCCTCTCACGACAGAAGGCGTGTGGTCTGAGTTTTAATTGTTCTATATCTTCTGTCAGAAGGCAACAGTCCAAAAAGATTGTAAGCAGGATGGGAAGAGTCTCTGAGAATGTTATGCAACTTCCTCAAACAGCAAGATTTGAAGATGTCATCCAGGGCTGGTAGCTGCAGCCCGATGATATTATGGGCAATTTTAATGATTCTCTGTAGGGCTTTTTTGTCCGCTACAGAGCTGCTCCCATACCATGCAAGAATATCGTATGTCAGGACACTCTCAATGGTGCTGCGATAGTAGGACAGAAATAGATGCTGAGATAGATTTATCTTCCTAAGCATTTTCAGGAAGTACAGCCTCTTCGGTGTCTTCTTCACAAGCTTGTTAACATTCATAGTCCATGAGAGGTCCTTCGAGATATAAGTGCCCAGAAATTTAAAATTACCATCCCTCTCTACCTCCTCACCATTTATGTACAATGGTAAATGTACACCTCTCTTCCTCCTGAAGTCAATTATAAGTTCTTTAGTTTTTTTGGTGTTGTGTAAGATTATTTTCTTTACACCACAATGTCAGCCCTTGTATTTCCTTTCTATAAACAGAGTCATTGTTCTTATTAATGAGCCCCACCACTGTTGTCTCATCCGGAAATTTAATAATTGAACTGGTTTTATACAATGGGGTGCAGTCATGTATGTACAAGGAATAAAGGAAAGGGCTTAGCACACAATCCTGGGGGGCTCCTGTGCTTAGTATCAGAGTAGAGGAATGGTGAGATCCCATCCTTACTGACTGTGGCCTATCTGTCAGAAAATCCTTTATCCACAAACAAATCCTCTGATTTATACCCAAATTGGACATTTTAAGAAACAACCCGTTGGGTAAAATGGTGTTAAAAGCAGAGCTATAATCCACAAATAAAAGCCTCACATATGTCCCCTGTTGTTCCAAATGATTCAGTACAGTATGGACAACAATAGACTTAGAAGCGGGAGCATGTTTTCAGACATTTGCTTTGGGAAAACCAAGTGCATTTTATTTGAATGGGACAATTTTTTATTTAAATTTTAGATGTAAGATGTTCTTCTCCCCATCGAATTCAAAATGGTCAGATTATTGGTGAAATAAAGGCAAAGTATTTGCCCCGGGAGAAGGTGCAGTATCGATGTTACATAGGTTATGCTCTTCTTGGATCTCCTTTCATTACATGTTCGAAGAATGGTTGGACAGAAACACCACGTTGTACAGGTATTTATGTGCAGATCTTCACTATGTAGAAATGAAGATAGAATCGGAAATGAATTTGCTTTTACTTCACTGTCTCTTTCATGTTACTTTGAAAAAGTTCTATCAGGCTTTTTCAATATTTTATTGCTAGAATTGTAAAATTTAATGTCCCTGTTGAACTGTGAAAGTACAATATATTTTCATTAACATTGTCCCTCTTCTACAAAAATTTGAATTTCTACTTATATAAATCTATTCAGTTCATTTCATAGCTAGAAGTCTTTTCTCATTTGAAAGAGTATGTGACTTTTGGAGCACAAACATGGATTTCTATTTCAAAATTAGCCTCTCCTTCTCAGTCCTATGATGTCATAGAACATAAAACTGGTTGTTATTTAAAAAATCTCATATATATTACATATATTACTTATGTTAACTTCTCCATCTGTTTTCACACCTATAGTCATCATTCTACCAAGATATGTAGATTGACCCATTTGCTTAATTTCTCCATTTATTAAAAAAATTGTATTCTCCTTTCCCTTTCAAATTTAATCATTTGAGGGTTTCCTACATTGCTCCTCATTACACCATCCACATGACTAACATTCACTCAAATCATTTACATTCTCAGCCAACATAGTGACTTCACCCATAAATGAAATTATGTTCACATTCATGTCCCCAACCAATGCAGGCCTCCTTATAAGGGCTTATTATACTTTTATAAAGGAATATATAATAATTACGCAACACCGTGTGTGTGTCTCACATATCCATGTCTAACGTCCTGCTTAGTTAAATGCTCCCTTGATTGTCATGCTTGCTTTCTCTCTAATACCTCTATTATCATATTCAGCAACCAACTTTCAACTCTACACAAAATCTTCCAAAATTTCAAGCCAATTTTCCATTATTTCATAATTCACTTATTTTCCTCCAGGGTACCAAGGCCTAGTCAAATACTGTAACCACTTATCATTGAAAGCACATTTTAAAATTTCTCCTGATGTAGCATCAAATTTGCCCATCCCTATCATTTTTCATCATTTTCTGCCTTTTTCTGACTTTTCCTTTGATGCTAATATCAGTAGCATTCAGTTCCATACCTTTCAATTCCATCCTTCAATTTATCCCTATTATTTGCATTATAACTTATATAATGGGAAGGAGGACTTGGGCGATCATCTTCAGGGCCATGTGGAGGAATTTGTGAAATATCTGATGGGAAAAGTTGCTTGTATCTATTCTCAGTAGGAGACCAAACATAGAGCAGGTCCATTAGAGATTCCCAGGGAATGGGCTTACCCAGGTATCTGGGAACAGTTTGATTCGGTTAGATCTGAAGAAGTGGACAGGGTCCTCAGGGCTGTCAGTGCAAGTGCCTGCCTATTTAATCCATATCACTCCTAACTGGTGAAAACCTCCAGTGGTGATCAATGCATCACTGCAGAAGGGGGCATCCCTGGGATCTTTTAAGGAGACATTAGTCTGTTCCCTCCTTAGATGCTGTGGGTGACTGGATGGGGGACAATAGGCTTGAACCCTGGTAAGACTATGTTGCTATGGCTTGGAGCTTGGGATCTGGGAATTTAAAATCTTCAGTTCTGGATGAGGTTGGGGGTTACAACCTGTGGGTTCTTGTAGACTTACAATGCCTGCTCAACGGCACATGTAACTTTTCTGTTACATGAGTTGCACTAGTTGCTGTTTGCTTCCAAGTCCAATTAATATGTTAGTTATCATCTTTAAAGGCCTTCATGGCACAGGGGACTATGTCACCCCAGTGGGATTGACCCACCCCACTCACTCTGGCAAAAGGAACATGCTGCAAACCTCCTCAGTCAAGGAACTTTGCTAGCAGGATCTGGTAAATGATCTTTCTCTGCCATGCCTCCACAATCTGGAAAATCTTGCTGTTGGATATGAGATACGCCCTCACCCTCTAGGCCTTCTGGATTTGCCTTAAAACCTGGGTCAGCCAATTGACTTGGGGCCATGATGGAGCTCTTTACACTGGAAGTGACTGGTGAACTAAGAAAGAAGGTTCTACCACTGTGATGCTTATGTACTAGTTCCTAGTTTTAATCAATCTCTATTAATTTTAATGTTTATAATTTTTTAATGTTTTTTCTATTCTTGCTTTTATTGTGTTGCAAGCCTCCTATCACTTCAATACTGAGATGGATAGCACAACATCCAGTACAACTACACAATTGATTTGTGCAGAGTTTGAACAGTTATTAATGGAAAATGGGTAATAAAAATAAGAACATCTTGTGGGGAGATGCCGTTTGTCCGAAAGCAATTGCTATTTGTTTAAATACAGATCTGACTTTAGGTATTAAGAAAGTAATGACTATATTTTCTGAAGTTGAAAGACAACACTAAGGACAGCAGTAGTAATCATTTTCTGCCTATCAATTGACCAAGCTGTATGATATTGTTACTTTTTAAAAATAAGAATTAGTATAATTTTGAAATGACTATGTTTCTTATGAATATGTTTAAAATGTGTCTCTGTGTGTGAATACACTATAATATTTGTAATCATGAGGACTCTTGCTCAATAGATTCTGTATCTGTTATAGATATTGGGGGAAAATGTGGACGTCCACCTTATGTGGAGAATGGAGACATTGTGGACTCACCCAAGCTAATCTATTTACATTCTGAAAGTGTAATTTATCAGTGCCAAAATTATTATACAATGCAAGGTTCTCCAAGAGTGACTTGTCAAAATGGTCGTTGGTCACAAACACCAACATGTAGAGGTATAAGTAATATCTTTAATTCTTTATAGATTTAATCTTTATAGAGAAATATTTTATTTTGGGAATGGAATAAATTTCACACATCAGACATGTTATGTCAGTATGTTAGTGCCAGAAAATATTTTACTTCCTTGTAATTGAATAAAAGTAGTAGTATTATGAACCAAGATAAAGTAACTTTCTCAGGGAGAAACTGCTTCATAATGGAGAATTGTACAAGATCTTTTGCCATGTACAAATGTTGTCCTCATTTTGTGAAACCCTCCTGGTGAAATTCTGCTTTCCCTAAGCTATATTTCATAACAGACATCTTTTTAGTCAGTGGCATTATTGATAAAATTCAGATTTTAGTTTACTTGAGTTCAGCAAGTAGATTTTATTTTTCTTAGTATTTCACAGATCAGAACACTGGGCCCTCCATTATCATCATCATGCCATCAGTCAGTCAATCAATCATTCCTTGAACAAAAATTACAAAAAGTCATGTTTCCCAACAATCCACTAGGGCTCTTTTTGAATGATAGTATAAGTTGAATCTCTAGGGAACTAACATTATTATTTTTTAAATAGGCTAAGTATGGATGAAGACTCTGTTGACTTAATCACATCTACCCTATTTAGTCAATGTTGAAAAAGAAGATATGAGGTGACATTGTAAGAGAAGTTGCCTGAACCTGGTTTTCTCCTAATCCAGATATTCAGTATGAGGAAATTTGGAAGAAGGGGACTAAAATGTTTTTCTTCTTCCTTCTACACATGTAACATTGTCTTGCTTAAAAGAGTTTTAATTCATGACTGATAATTAGTTCATGAGAGACAAAATAAAATAAAAGGGGGGGGGGAATCCATTTACATAGATCTCTAATCATTTTAGCCTATTGCAACATAGAATTTCTAACCTAAATTTTAATTGCTTTATCAAATGAATTCCTCAGTGTAAAACTTTCTATTTGTCATCTGATCTGTGTCCTTTTTCAGCTGCTTGTTCAGCAAGTGAAGAAGATTTGAGAGAACATAACATAAGGCTGAAGTGGGACAACGGGGATAAAATATATTCTCAGGATGGAAATGTAGTGGAATTTGTATGCTTAAGAAACTACATACCACATCCAGATACCAGATCATTTAGAGTTAATTGTGTGGATGGGAAATTTAACTATCCGCGTTGCATTCCTGTATGTATATTTTCAGAAAAATACTTTAATTCACCAATATTAACATTTCTTTCGCTTGTCTATATCTATATACCTATATATCTATATCTGTGCATTAAAAAAAATCACTTGAAATATTTAAAAGACCTAGGTCTGGCAGCTAAATTTGTTGATGTAATGTTTTCTAAGGTAACTTGGTCTTCTGCATTTCTTCTAAATCAGAACACTTCTTAACAGACTTGATTTAAACATTGATCATTGATAGACAGACTTGAACATTGGGTGCTATCTAACAAAACGAAATTCCATGTTGAAAAAAGTAAGTTTCTACATTTAAGCAAGAAAAACAAAATGCACAGCCATAGTGTAGGTGGTACCTTGCTCAATAGTAGTAATTGTGAGAGGGCTCTTGGAGACAATAATTTAAATATGAGCCAGCAGTGTGCTGCAGCTGCCAAAAAAAAATCAACACAGTTCTAGACTGTATAAACAGAGGGATAGAATCAAGATCACGTGAAATGTTAATACCAGTTTATAATGTCTTGGTAAGGCCACACTTGGAATACTGCAAACAGTTTTGTTTGCCATGATGTAAAAAAGATGTTGAGATTCCAGAAAGAGTGCAGAGAAGAGCAATAAAGATGATTTGGGGACTGGAGACTAAAACATATAAAGAAGGGATGCTGGAATTGGGTATGTCTAGTTTAATGAAAAGAAGGGCTGGGGTGACATGATAGCAGTGTTCCAATATGTCAGGGAATGCCACAAAGAAGAGGGAGTCAAGCTATTCTCCAATGCAACTGAGGGCAGGACAAGAAGCAATGGATGGAAACTAATCAAGGAGAGAAGCAGCCTAGAATTAAGGAGAAATTTCCTGACAGTTAGAACAATTAATAGGTGGAAAAACTTGCTCCAGAAGTTGTGAATGCTTCAACACTGGAAGTTTTAAAGAAGAGATTGGGGACAACCATTTTTCTGAAATGGTATAAGGTTTTCTGCCTGAGCAAGGGGTTGGACTAGGAAACCTCCAAGGTCCCTTCCAACTGTGTTGTTTTGTTAAGATTCATTTGTTAAGCACTATGGGGACGGGGTTAATACTTAAAAACAATGAGGAATGGGGCTGGAATGCTGAATCTGCCAGCATTTCATCTCTTCTGGTCTGTTGATCAATCCTGACAGATTCCAAGATGAAGACCTCTATGTTAAACCCAGTGGGCTATTTTCACTTATTTCATTGGTCGCAGTCAACAAATTTAGTTGCCTCAAAATGAATGGTTCCAAATGAACACACATACATTTTACTTTATTTATTTCATTTGCATTGATATTGAAATATTCTCCTGGCTTTTGAACTTGCATATGCAACTTACTCACTTGTGTGTCTAGATGCATATTTATAAATACCTATCAGAAGCCACAGGACCAGAAATCCAGTGGGCTATTTTCATTGATTTCATTGGCCTCAGTCATCAAATTTAGATGCCTGAAAAAGAATTGTTCCGAATGAACACTCATACATTTTACTTTATTTATTTCATTGCATAGATATTGAAATATTGTCCTGTCCTTTGAATTTCCATATGCAATTTACTCACTCATGTGTTTATATGCATATTTATAAATACCTACCAGAAGCCGCAGGGTCAGAACAAAAAGTAAAATTACTAAATTAGTAACACTTGATAATAGCAATAGCAAAAGCTCTTAGTCTTATAGACCACTTCATAGTGTTTTACAGCCCTCTCTAAGCGGTTTACAGAGTCAGCATATGGCTCCCAACAATCTAGGTCTTCATTTTATCAATCTTGGAAGGATGGAAGTCAACCTTGAGCTTGTCGGGATCAAACTCCTGGCAGAAGGAATGCAGAGGTAGCCTGCAATATTGCATTCTAACCACTGTGCCACCATTGTTGTGTAATCATACATTATATATTACATGTAAAATGAGATATCCCACGAAATATTTCTAAGCTTAGAATAAATGGAAAAATAGATTGAGCAAGAACACTCTCTGAAATGAATTGGACCAGATTGATTGATTATCTATTAGTAAATGAGATTCTATTGACTTCCAGAGACTACTAGATCCAACCTAAGAATTACTTGCTTTCTGTTGAAAACTTTAGGGTGCACACTGATTGAATTTGTTGTACTGAGCACAATGAAATCAATGAAAAGAGCTCATTGGAGTTAAATTAGACTTTTCAGTCATTTCATTCTCAGGACAGAGGGATCTCCTGGTCTTCAGTTTTGGAATCTGACAGGATTCAGCATCAGATTAGAAGAGATGAAATGATGGGCAATGTTTGTGCCTCCTTGTCCCATGCTTCCTTGTTTTTAAGTATTAACCCCACTCCCCATAGAACTTCTTTTCCATTGCTCTAAATGGAAGGAATTTCATTTGGATCACAGGAATCCCCCATTATATGATGAGTTTGTATTTGAAATTGCAATTAATACAAATGCTATTAGTGAAATACAAATTTTGCTGAAATGTACATGTAAATATCAAATATATGTATAGTGTACATTTTATTGGAAATCTTCCTAGTTAACAAAAAATGATTTTTTTCTTGGCATTGCTGTGCTACAGTTCCTAGTATTCTTCTATTGGCTGTGTTGTCTGAGGATATTGTGAGTTTGTTTATTCACTGCATTTGTGTTCCATCTTCCCTCAAGTGTATCCACTGTTAGGATGAATTAAAGTTTGGTAACATCTAATTCCCCATTCCTATATTTAAAATGTTGGTGTTTTGAGTACATTCTGACTGCCAGAGCTTATATCCCAAAATATAGAGAATGCCCAATAAATTATTACAGTCTATTACATGTCATTGTGTCAAAA
Organism: Pantherophis guttatus; assembly: GCF_059756535.1. Lineage (NCBI taxonomy): Eukaryota > Metazoa > Chordata > Lepidosauria > Squamata > Colubridae > Pantherophis > Pantherophis guttatus. The sequence goes on from NC_142065.1 coordinate 94,620,106, forward strand.
GTAATCTTAAAAAAGATAGAAATTGCTCAGTGATAAAATGGGCTAGAGTTCTTGAGTCTCTTGAGTAGTTTTAACCATTTGATTTAAAAACAGTGATACTGACTTTCAAAATTGTTTTGGCCATGTTGTTTGATATCTCAAAAATTATTGCAGGCTGCTTTCTGCTGCAGATCATATGAATGAGTTTAAAAAATAATTACATAAAATGTACAGATGCAAATTTATTTATTACTTACTGTTCACTTTTTATTTTAGAGAACTGCGTAAATGAAGAACAGGATATATACAGCACCCTTTAAACCAGAAGATGAACGTCTGAAATCATGTATCATTCTCTTTAATATAACCACATGAAGCTGGATTGTATACAATTATAAATGGTGGATCCAAACCTAAAAGCCTACTCTGTAAAAGACAGATTTTACCAACTGAAATTACTGTGAAAATGATAACATTTAAAAACAAGTTTATAGAACATCTTTAAGGCAGATAAAATATTATAATATAACCTTATAAATATATTTTTAAAATGCATATTGTGTGAGGAATGTAGATATATATATATATATATATATATATATATATATATATATATATATATATATATTAATTGTAAACATTTGATTAGTCTGAATTATCAATCAACAGCCCATCTTAAAAGAATGACAATAGATAATTGAAATTGATGTTTTTACATACAGTATAGAGGTGTTAAGTTCTTTAAAAAAATTTTTTTTAAATCCATTAATCATTTTTGCTGCCAAACAATTTGTAGTATATTTTGTAAAGATACATTTAATACTTCAGTTTACAGTCTAATTCAAGATCCAGAAAGAAATTGGTGCTCTGGAAATGTTGCTCTGGAAATAGCCAAATGTATTTTGATGATCAGAATTTGATGGAAGTCCAGCCAGATGGATTTCTATACTTGTTTTTGTTTTGCTTTGCTTTTGATTGTTTGTTTTTACAATATGAAATTATATAATTATAAGTAATTAAAAATTAAGATAAAGTTTATAAATTGGCACAGGCCTTCCCAAACTACATTCCTTCAAAAGGTGTTATTTAACACAGAATGGGCTAGAATTTGCCATGTTATAAATTCAGTCTGATTCATTGCTCTATACAAAGTGAACCCATTCAAAACAAACCTTGTAGCACCTTTTTGGATTGCCAACTCCCTTCATATTTTTCATTACCCTAGACTAACAAGGCTATGCTTCCTTTAATGAACAAAGTGAAGGGAACTTCATAAGGAATTTGATGTGTCCTTTTTGAATATGATAGAGCTGTTTGGTGGAAACTTATACAGAAGTATAAGATGTTATCTCAATGGCCAATGAGTTCCCAATGGAACTCAAATCTTAATTGATTTGCTAGATTAGGTCAGCCGCTGCTGCAGTTGATGGAATACAAGTAGTCCTCATTTAGCATCCACAATTGGAGCCAGCAATTCAGTTGTTACAAGAAATAGTTGCTAAGTGAACAATTGTGTGACTGCAGACTTATGTTTATGGTTTTACTTCAGGCCTATCAAACTGGCAGCCCGCGGGCCGGATGTGTCACATGCAGGCCACACCCATGCAAAGGCAAAAAAGTCCCAAAATGTCCTGATACATCACGTGACACGATCGAGTTTGACACCTGTGCTTTATAGCATCAGATGGATATGACCCCATATGCCCAATTGAAGAGAAAGGTTTCTGGAACTTGACTCACAAGGAAGCCAGATAACAGGGCAGATTTTGTAGCCTTTAATCCTGCTCCCTCGCCCTTTGGAATATTCACTCTGATGCTGGGATAATTCATAAGAAGAGAATGTTTATAGTTGCATTCATTTGAGGGGAAGGGATTACAAGAGAGTAAGCAGGCACACCAAGGGAAGCATACATTGAAAAGCATTCACTCTTTGCCTAGTGCAATTCATGAATCATTTCAGAGGCAAAGAAAAGCCTTTAGCTGAAACCTGGTTAAAGCATCAGTAGCAGTGCCAGACAAAGGGTTCCAATCAACTAAGATGACAAAACTGAACCAGTTAACTTGCAGTTAGCATTTTTTAGGGACGTGCTACACCGGGAAGAAAAGCAGCTCAGAAAGAATAACCTGTTTAGTCAATCTCTCCGCTCTGCAAGAGGCGGAGAAGGAAAAAATGGACCAGACACAGGACATCTACTAACTGACAATATTGCCAAACAAATGACAGGCAGAGAGATTCTGCAAAAGTTGCAAGAGATTTCTACCCAATGAAGTACACCAGATCAAGAAATCAGCTCCATGGGGAAAACAGAACTAATTTTTCGTGAGATAGACCATAGTAGCAGTATCTTGCAACTCTGCTTATCTTTTACCTTCCCTCCTTACAACCTTCTAAGTCAGGGGGAGTCAGTTTGATCCTTTTCTTACTAATTACCATATTTTTCTGAGTATAAGTCACACCTTTTTCCCTAAAAAAAGAGGGTGAAAATCTGGGTGGGACTTATACTCCGAATGTAGCCTCACCTAGCTTCTCAAATGGAGGTTTCAGAGGCTAAAAAAAGCATCAGAAAAGAAGCCCCCAAACAGAGCTTCAGAGGCTTTTATTCTGAAGCTGTTTCAGAGGCTTTCAGAGGCGGGAATTTTTTTTTTTTTCTGAAACTGAGTTTCAGAAGTTTCAGAGGCAGAAAAAAAGGCAAAAAAAAAAAAAGGTACAGAGCTCACAACCAAGGAACCTGTTGCTAAAATTCACCTCTGGGAACAACTGATTGGGGGTATTCCGGGAGGCAGATGCACCTGCCAATCAGCTTTTTTCTTATTTTCCATCCCAAAAACAAGGTGTTTCTTATACTCCAAAAAATACGGTATCTCCTTTCCTGGGCTTTATAAAAAGTTTCTGCCCTTGTTATTTCTATAATTGTTTCTGAATATTCTTTCTAAGGTCCTCTCCATGATTCCCTATAGCAAAGGATGCAATATTCCAGGGTAAATTGTTTATCTAGTTGGTCCCTATTGGTTGGGCCCTATTGGCTCACATATTGAACTGGAACTCTTTCACACAAACACACACAAACAGATCAATGTCATAGGAATCTATGATGGGTGAGCATGTGGGGCCTACATCTAATACTATGGTTAAATCTTTATAACTGCATCACATGTGTGGGAATCATTAGAAACTGCTTAAAGGAAGATACAACAAAAGGAAGTGATATTTCTGCTTTTAAAGAATAGAAGGCTGAGTGAACTAGCCAAACAAAGGCATGCCACTGCTTTAGCTGCTCTGTTTGATAAATTAAAGGATCACAAGTATGCCAAATGTGATCCTCAGCTTAACATGGCAATTGGGACCAGAATTTCCATCACAGAATGGCAAAGTACAGGTAGTCCTCAATTTATGACCACAATTGAGCCCCAAATTTATGTTGTTAAGTGAGGAATTTGTTAAGTGAGTTTTGCCCCATTTTATGACTTTTCTTGCCATATTTGTTAAGTGAATCATTGTAGCTGTTAAATTAGTAACAGGATTGTTAAGTGAATCTGTTTTCCTCATTGTTTGTCAGAAGGTCCCAAAAGGTGACCACATGACACCAGGACACTGCAACTGTCATAAATGTGAGTCAGTGGTCAAGCATCCGAATATAAATCACATGACCATGGGGATGCTACAACGGTCATAACTGTGAAAAACGGTCTTAAGTCACTTAGTGATGTTGTAACTGCTTCTTTCTTCCAGGTTGGATGAAGTAGGCTTGCAAAAATAACATGCACTGTTCAGTATGAACAGAGGTTCAGACCAGAGTTTTGCAAAGTTTGCAAACATTGCAAAGTTTAGTGTCAAGAAAAAAAAAATGAACTCTATATGACAATGAGAACAGACACGCATTACAACATTAAAGTATCTTCCACTCCAACTGAGCTAATTAATATTCAAGGGAATTTCTGTGTGTTCCTGCACTAGAAAGGAACACCCTTAAATGAGAAAAATATCTAAAGAACTGAATATGCTTTTCAGCAATAGCATTTAGACTTATATATCACTTTACAGTGCTTTACAGCCCTCTCTAAGCAGTTTACAGAGTCAGCATATTGCCCCCAACAATTTGGGTCCTCATTTTACCCACCTCGGAAGGATGGAAGGCTGAGTCAACTTTGAGCCTGGTGAGATTTGAACTGCCAAATTGCAGGCAGCCGGCAGTCCGCAGAAGTAGCTTGCAGTACTGCACTCTAACCACTGCACCACTGTGGCTCACTACTGCACCACTGTGGCTGACTCATTTTAATATTAAATTATTAAATAATAAAACATGTATAATATTTCAATAATATTCTTGAGGATATTGTGTGATGCAAATCAACTCTGGAATTTAATGACTAGGACATTCCGAAGGAAACATCAGAGATATGATACATTTTTGTGTCGATCGATCAATCTATTCAATTTAATTCAATCTGATAAACGATCTGAACCAAACAAAATGATTAAATGGTACATAAACATCAGCAACAGAACATTTTTCTAGAGACCCACATGAACCTATTGCTCAATGGAACTCAGAGTCATTTGTTTATAAATACTGAGAGATGATATTCAAAATCTATCCAATTTAATTTAATTCATTAATTGGTTACTCTTGAATATACTACATATATATATATTCAATCAGTCACTCTGGAATTGTTCCCTGAATCCTTCTATCTAGCCTTTTCACTATGCTGAATTCAATATGATTTGATTACTTTAAATTTTTGACCTCCAAAACTCTCTTGAATGGTTCCCTTAACCCCCAATTTTTAAATCATTCCCTACTTGCTATTATTCAGAAAGTCACTCTGGCATTCAAAAGCCAAATGTGGCTCTAAACAAAAGTTTTGCTCCTGTACTATCAAAATAAATGGAATGGGGAGAATAGGGTTTTTCACTATCTGCATAGAGTGAGGCAATATTCTAGTCTGACCCTTTTCTATGAAAGCCTCCTTAATTTTCATCAGAGACTTGTATCTCCAGATGAGTTGCTAACTCTAGTCCAAATGCAATAATAATGATGAATAATCATTCAATAATCCTATCATTTCGTCAAAGACTGGAGACTGACGTTGAAACCACTTCCTAAAATCTTGTTAAAAATCTGCAGGGATTAGTCCAGTTGCCAGGAGTCAACACTGACTCGAAGGCACAAAACAAAAACGAAAAACTTCCCTAGGCTCACAACTAATAATTTACTATTCTGCTTTCATAGTCAAAAATATTCTGACTTGTTTGCACAGAGTATAATATACTATATTTAGAAAATCCATGGAATGCAGCTGGTAAGTTCATCTAGTCAAACTGGAAAGACACTTTGGCTGTAGTACAGAGAGCATTGTTCAGCTATCACTGTGATTGAATGGGGCTTGTACAGGATACAGTTATATGCAGTGGTGGGATTCAATTCTTTTAACAACCAGTTCTGTGGGCGTGGCTTAGTTGGGTGTGTGGCTTGGTGGTCATGTGACTGGGTGGGTGTGGCTAGCTGATCATGTGACTGGGTGGGCGTGGCTATGTGCATAGGGACTACTCAGAGGGCTGAAAAAAGTCATTTTTTATGCATTCTTAACAACCGTGTCAATCATTTCACTACTACTTCTCTTCACCACAGTGACAAGATAGGGCGCAAAACGTAAAATGTGAGGACAGTCGTAAGTTCAAGCACTGGTCAAAAATGCGAGGACCAGTCAAAAATAACTTTTTCAGCCCTCTGAGTAGTCCATATGCACATAGGACTCATCATTTATGCCATCATTTATCTTCTAGCCCTAGCTCAGAGGTCTTCAAAAAGTCCACAAATCTTAAAGCTGCCAAGTTTGAAGACCTCTGAGCTACGGCTTTGTGGCCAGCCTTTTGGGGAGGGGGTCCCACTCGGAGAGATCCCCTGCCTCTCAGGAAGCATCAGGCCCAGGCAGAGAAAGTTGCCAAGGTTGGAGATCTCTGGACTAGAAAACCTCCAAAGGTCCCTTCCAACTCTGTAATTCTGGTATTGGCAAGCAAACACAGTTAAGCTACTTAAATCCTCCAGAGCAGGGGTCACCAACCTTTTGGACCTCAGGGACCACCAAGTTCATAATTTTAAATTTCGCGGACCACTAATATGAATCCAGCGCGCCGCTTGCTGAAGCACCTGGACTCCCAGTGACGGGATAGGGTCCTTCAGGCACTCTCCCCCTCTCTTTCTCTCTCTCTCCCCCTCTCTCATTCTCTCTTTCTCTCCCCCCTTTCTCTCTCTCCCCCACTCTTTCTCTCATTCTCTTTCTCTCCCCCTCTCTCATTCTCTCTTTCTCTCCCCCCTCTTTCTCTCTCTCTCCCCTCTCTCTCTCCCCCTTTCTCTCTCTCTCCCCCCCTCTCTCATTCTTTTTCTCTCTCCCCTCTTTCTCTCTCCCCCTCTTTCTCTCTCTCCCACTCTTTCTCTCATTCTCTTTCTCTCTCCCCCCTCTCTCTCATTCTTTCTCTCTCCCCCTCTTTCTCTCTCTCTCCCCCTCTCTCCCCCACTCTTTCCCTCTCATTCTCTCTTTCTCTCTCCCCCTCTTTCTCTCTCTCTCTCCTGTCCTTCTCCCAATCTTTCTCTCTCTTTCTCTCTTTCTCTCCCCCCTTCTCTCTCTCCCCCACTCTCTCTCATACGTCCACAGTATGCAGTCTTTCAACCAACTGTTCAGACTTCAAAGCAGTTTAAGACCAACCAGTTTGCAAAGTACCGCTGTGATTCCAACCTGCATCAAACAAAATGTGTTAATGGATTATGGCTTCCTGAGCCATGGTGTAAAGGTATCGTTTGCATGCTATGTACAAGTTTATAGTTTCTTCAATAGGATGACATTAATCATATCAAAAAAATAAAAGTGGGGCACACCTGAGAACTGTCTTCCTATGTAACATCTTTTGATGGCACACAGTTTCTTCTGCAACACCCCATTAAGATCCTATGAGTTTGGCATTCTTTGTCTAAACTCATGAAATAATGAAATAATGTGAATATATCCATCAAAAAAGAAAAGATAATTTTGCAATATAGAAAAATCCTTCTTAACAATCCAAGGACAAAATCAAATGCAGCATTACCCTTAAAATCAGTTGGTTTCTTCCTTAGCAGCTATTTTGTTTCCTTCACAGGTTTAGTTTGTGACTGTTAAATTGGTTTTGATCTTATATATCTTTTACTGTAGTTGTTTTATATCTACCCTTGAGAGTTTCATGATTGTAGTAAAGCTCCAGTGTGATCAATTAGTAATAGGAAACAAATGGCTCTTTTGTGAGAGTTGTCACGTGAAATGTTTAAGGATGAATTATGAGTACTAGCCAGGGGTGAAATCCAGCAGGTTCTAGAGAACTGATAGCGGAAATTTTGAGTAGTTCAGAGAACCGGCAAATGCCACCTCTGGCTGACCCCAGAGTGGGGTGGGAATGGAGATTTTGCAATATCCTTCCCCCAGGAGTGGGGAGAGAATGGGGATTTTGCCGTATCCTTCCCCTGCCATGCCCACCAAGCCACGCCCACAGAACCGGTACTAAAAAATTTGGATTTCACCACTGGTACTAGCTGACAGCAAAGGGTTAGAATTTATTTATTTTTATTTTTATTTTTATTTTTTATTTTAAATTTGATTTATATGCCGCCCTTCTCCGGAGACTCAGGGTGGCTTACATGCGTTAAGCAATAGCCTTCATACTTTTTGTATATTTTATACAAAATATGTTGGAAGCAACAGACATTAGGTCTTAAATTTGAGTCCTGAAATATTAGTTTGTGAAAAAACAGACTGGAGTATATGAAGAGAAGTGTGAGAGCATATAGCAGAAAAGAATGATTGAGAGAAAAGATACGTAAAAGATTTACTATGATCTGATAACAACCATATAGTTGTTTTTTTGTTTGTTCCCCAATTGGGTCAATCCTGGGGTTTAGTATCATTGTGGAAAGGGACGTTGATGTGGCATCTCTATGGATGTTACTCTATGATGTAATTTTAGCTGCTGCAGTTTGTTGGTACAGCGTGATGGCTGCTATTTCTACTACATCAATCACTGGAGACTTAATCAGAGCATTCTGTTAGGTGCTAAATCTTGGAGAAAATTTCTGGAAGATGAAGTGATTAGTTAAGGATTCTCACCATGCAAGCAGTCTACCTCACAGACAACAAGAGACTGGCAAAGGAAGGAATAGCACATAAGACTTTTCATTGGTTCCCAAAAGATTATCAGGATCAATTCCTGGTGTTGATCTGTATAGTTTGGCAACGGGATACCTGCAGGTCTCCAATCGCTGTCAGCTAGTTTACATGGACAAGGTGCTAGTGGTATTTAACTTCCATGAAACGAGGGGAGGACTAAAATATAAAATCACTGTTTCTCAGTAGTAGCATCAGTCTTATTGGTTTTTTTTTTTTAATTTTTAATTTATTTATTAAAATAATACATCAGAAAAAAGAAATAGTCAAACAAATGATCGCGACAGGAACTTTACATGATATTTACACTTTCTACGGTATGTAGGCTTCAGTCAGATTTAACATATATTAAACATAATCCTGGTTATACTTGACTTTTTGGGCATCTGTTGTTCAACCAAACGTACCATTTGTCCCAACATTGGAAATATACGGAGTCCTTTTGATCTCTCAATGCTTTAGTCAGTCTGTCGACTTCCACATAATCCAAAATTTTCTCCAAAATCAAATCTTCAGCCGGCAGGTCTTTCCCCTTCCAATGTTGGACGAAACATATTCTTGCTGACGTGGTGATAAATACACACAGACACCATATATTTGTGCCTATGTTGTCTGGCCTAATGTTCAGTAGATAGTACTCTGGTTTCAGAATTAGGTTATAACCTGTGATTTCCATGATCCATGCCTGTATGATTTTCCAGAATTCAGTCGTCCTGGAACAGGTCCACTACATGTGGAAATAGGTGCCAATCTCCCCACACTTCCAACAGTTTGGTAAGAGATTTGAATACATTTTAGAAAGACGAGCAGGTGGAAGGTGCCATCTATACAGCATCTTGTACACATTTTCTTTGTATGATGTTGCCCACAGGAATTTCATATGCTTAAGCCAGATTTCTTCCCATTTTGTCATATCAATTGGATAGCCAATATTTCTCCCCCAGGCAATCATAGAGTCTTTAACTATTTCATCCCCTATCCAATAGTCTATTAAAAGTTTATATATCCTTGATAACATTTTGTCCTCTTTTCCTAGAATGATATTTTCCAGATCATGCTGATTCAAATTAATACCATCTTGTTCCCTATCTTTTTTAAATTTCGAGCAAATTTGGGCATAAGCCCACCAATCCAGTTGTCTTCCCTGCAACTCCAACTCATTTCTTGATTTCAGACTACCATGGGGGTCCAAAAGTTCCCGGTAAGAGAGGTGATTTTCTTTGTTATATAGAGGCCTATATGTTATAGCTTCGAGTGGGACCAGCCAAGGGGGGGATTGAAGAGTAAAATTTACCCTTAATTTTCCTCCAGGACTCAATTAGAATATTCCTCACATAATGTCCTGCAAGGCACCTGTGCTTTGGGATTTTGTTTTGCCAAAGAAAATAATGCCAACCTTGATGTAGCCCCTCACCTTCCAAGATCAACAACCTCCTTCTTCTCAACAATATCCAATCCCTGATCCAGACTAAATTTGCGGCCTGATAGTAGTATTCCCATTTTGGAACACCAAATCCTCCTCTTTCTTTAAGCTCTTGAAGCATTTTAAGTTTGATTCTTGGTTTTTTATTTTGCCAAATGAATTTAAGGACATAGTAATTTAGTTTTTTTTTTTAAATTATTATCCAATCTAGCTGGTACTGTGTAGAATAGGTATATCCATTTCGGGAGTATGTAAGTTTTTATAATTCTACCTAGTAGATTTTATAATTTTATATTCTACCTAGTAGGGATATCTGCATGTTCTTCCACTTCTCTAGATCCTGACCTGTTCTCTTGAGAAGGTTCAGGTAGTTGTCTTCTTTGATCGTGGAGCATTTGGCTGATATAATAATACCTAGATATTTTAGTTTATTTACAATTTGGAACCCCAAATTCGCTTCTAATTCTTTCCCTTGCTTTACTGTCAGATTTTTGGCAATAATTTCAGTTTTTTCCCTATTGACTTTTAATCCCGCCACTTTACCATATTTTTCTATTTCCTGGGTCAGACACGGTCCCGATATCAACTAATCTTCTAATATAAATACTAAATCATCAGCGTAAGCCTGCACCTTATATTGTTGATTTTGGATATAAAGACCTTTTATCCCCGTATTACGTCTAATTTCCCTCAGTAAGGGTTCTAATGACAGAATAAATAACAACGGGGAAAGCGGACACCCTTGTCTAGTTCCTTTCTCAATATCAATTTGATCAGATACATCACCATTAATTGAAATTTTAGCAGTCTGCTTCAAGTAAATTGCACGGATTGCCCGAATAAATCTTTCTCCAAATTGCATATGTTGCAGTAGACCTATTAAAAAGCTCCAGTTCACACGATCAAAGGCCTTATGTGCATCCATGAATACCAGGGCCAGTTGTTTATCAATATGGGTTTCGTAGTGTTCCAAAACATTCATAACTATTCTTACGTTGTCTCTAATCTGTCTGCCTGGTAAGAAGCCATTTTGGTCTTCATGTATAAATTGGTTAAGAAACCCTTTGAGTCTCTCTGCTAAAACTGCTGCGAATAATTTATAATCTGCATTAAGGAGCGAGATGGGCCTATAGTTCTGAATCTGAGATAGGTCACTATCATCCTTTGGCAAAAGAGTTATTAGTGCTTCTGTCCATGATTTCGGGGTCTGTCCCTCCCGAATCACCCCATTAAATAACTCAGTCATATGCGTACCTAGTATTTCCCAAAGTGCTTTGTAATATTCAATCGGTAGGCCATCTGTACCGGGAGTTTTCCCTGTCTTTTGTTTTCCCATGACCCTTTCGATTTCCCCCTCTGTAATTTCTTCATCCAATACTTCCCTAGATAAACCTGGTATTTTGGGTATGTCTGATTCCTCTAAGTATTTCTTTATTTCCTGCTCAGACTTATCTTCCTTACAATATAGGTTAGTATAAAATTCCTGTGCAATTATTTTCTTCCCTTCTTCCCCTGTAATCCAGTTGCCTTTCCCATCTCTCAAGTTATGGATTCTATTCTTTTCCTTTTCTTTATTTAGACGGTAAGTGAGCCACCTCCCTTGTTTGTTTGCCCTTTCGAAGTATCTTTGCTTCATCCACCTTATTCTTTTCTCCAAATCCTGTTGATCTAATAAATTAATTTGGTGTCGTGCATCAGTCTTATTGTTATAGCATTTTTCTTTAGGAAAATGTTCCAAACTGATCTCTTTCCCAGAGCATTTGTGGATTAATTGCATGTCCTGTACCTTAGATTTATTATTAGGATCTGATTGCTATTTAACTTTGAAAGTAATTTATGCATGTTGTTTCATTCTTAATATGTGTTTATCTGTAAAACATTGTCAAATAAGTATCTCTTGAAGTTTAATGCAACAATTAAGTAACAGGAATAAGGATAGAATTAGCAGGATTTGATGGCCTTGGTGCCCAAAGCTACTTCCCTAGCATCGCTCGGGGACATCAGCAGTAAAAATTTTTTTAAAAAAATAGTCAAATATACTGAAAGCAACCTAAAATCTGAAGGGTACTACAAAGACTACTTGCCAGGTCTACCATTCAGGCTGAAGCAAATTTCATCCTATAACTCATCTGAAACCCTGAATAAAATGAGCCCTGATATTTATATCATACAAATATAATTAGAATTTCATTCTCATTGTGATCAAGAAATTCTCAATCACAGTAGATAAGAGATTTGACATAAAAGCCTCCTAAGAAAATACTTAGGATTCATCTCAGTAGTGGGATTCAATTACCTTTCTACCAGTTCGCAAATGCGAGTGCGCATGCGCAGAGCATCCACAATGACGTCCGGGCAGGTGGGCGGAGCCTCCCACCGCCGCTGCTACCGGTTCACCTGAATTGGGTAGAACCGGTAGAAATCCACCACTGATTCATCTTCATGGGATGAAGTAGAAGTGAAATAATATTGAGTAGCTTCATTCAAAGAATTATAACCTTTAAAATAGTCCATCCATGAAGAATTATGTCTTGAAATATATTGGGAATTCTGCAATGGTATAACCGAGTTCTTTGTTTTGGCTGTGTTTTTGTAACTGATTTTGCTCCATTGTATTGTTTACATTTGCCTTGGACAGAAGTTCTCAAAGTCTAAGTTTAAACTACACTTGAGAACTGCTGGCCTAAACATCAACTCTGAAATCTAAACTTTAGATTATCTCTACAAGTTATCTAATGATACTTCGGGCCACATCAGGGATCAAAATAGTTAGGCAAAAAATCTTTTAAAAAGTGGTTTAAGAATATTCAGCTCTAATCCTAATCAAGTTCAAATTATAAGATGTTTTGTTAAAGGAACCTGCCCTCCACCACCTCAGCTTCCCAATGCCGTCAATGTAGCCAAGATGAGAAACTACAGGAGCGGAGAAGAAATTAGCTTCAAGTGTCAAGAACATTCCTTCTTTGTGGCCCACAAAAAATAAAGTGTGAATATGGAAAATGGCAAACACCTCCATTCTGTCTTGGTTTGTATGCTCAGTTTTGCCTTTATTTTAAAGATAATGGACAATACAGATAAAGTGTAAGAAGCTGTTTGAAAAAAGGTGAGAACATTCAGAGCACGTTTTACGGAATTCATCCCAGCCATTTATGAACAGTGGCCTCTCTGTATATGTATGTGCTGTGTTCTAAGGGACTAAACAGGTTATTTGCACATTGTGTGTTGTCTTTGTGTTTCCCTGAGAGTCAGATCAGGGTTGGTACACGGGTGCTGAAATTATTTATGTTTCTGCTCTGCCCTGTGTCTGTGTGTGGTGGCAACTTACAGGGATTGCATATTCTCTATTTTGGATCACATGACCAAGAGGGAGGGCCTTAGGATGGAAGGGCTGGTAATATTTTGAGACTTTCTCAGCTACTTCTCCCATAGGGGCTGCTTTTTTAAAATAGAGATTTGTTTTCTGAGTGGTTTTTCTGTTTCCTGTTTTTCTGTGTTTCCTTTTTCTAGATTTATGGTGTAAATCTCCTCCTCAAATTGACAATGGTGTAGTAGAAATTGGGAACTGTGCAACATTTTTTCCTGGTGAAATTGTAGAATATCGTTGCTCTTCAGGTTTTGAAATTAGTCAGTCAAATACTGTGACATGTGAAAATGGGAAATGGTCTGAGCCATCTGTTTGCACAAGTAATAAATAGTACTTTTTTCTGAAATGCAAACAGTGGATTTGGGCTCTAAAAAAAGTTATACAGGCTTTTTATCCAGCCTTTTGCTAATGTTAGAAATTATGCAAGGAAGATGCATAAACAAGGAACTTGGGGGTTTTATATAAATATTGAGAAGTTTCAAAAATGTCTCACAAGTGGCCTCAAACATTAATCTCAAATGAAATGTCCTGCATACGTTCAGAATTGTTGTTGTCAAAGCAAGGTTCTGACTTCAAAGTCTCTCTTCTTCAAAATTAAAGAGGAATTCAGAAGGTTTATTTGGACATCACGCAACCAGACAATTCCTCTGTTGTTCAGTGAAAAAGCCTACTTTTTTCAAGGTGAACCTGAAAAAGAAGTGTCACTACTTTAATAAATCAGCTTCAAAGATTTTCTTTCCTAAAGGCCTTTTTTACCATCCAGAGAAGAGATGGTGAGTGTAAATAGTTTAGGCAGAGGCCACAACCACAACAAAAGGATGCAAAGCTAAGCACAACCCTGTAAAGCTTTGGGAAGCCTTTTCTTGCCAGTCTGTGTCTGGGGCTTCACTAGTATAACATTCCTTTGAGTCTTTGCCTTCAGTGCTATTCTGGCTGCCCTGTTTTCTCTCCTGGGTGTTTGCTAGAATGGCTTTTTAAGAAGGAGACTATTATGCTTTCTTTGGGGAAAAACAAAGATCTTTTTCTCTAATCTACAGGAATCACTTCTCACTGGGACAGCAAAAATACATACAATCTCTCCAATTTTCTCTTGAACGACTTGGTGAGGGACAAAGCTTGGGGGCTGTGAGGCATTCATTACTACTTGGCTTAAATGCAAAGTTGCTTGTTATGGAGATTGCAGTTACAGAACTAACAACAAAGGAGACAAAGGCTGAAGGATGTCATGATGGTTTGTGTGTGTGTGTGTGTGTGTATGTATGTGTATGTGTGTAAGATTTTAGATACAGTAAAAGACAAACCTAAAAGACACAACAGGTGCAAGAAAAGAAAGAAAGAAAAATCCTGTTATGAAATATTATGACTTCCAAACTTCTCTCTCTCTCTCTCTCTCTCTCTCTCTCTCTCTCTCTCTCTCTCTCTCATCTAACCATCATCTTTCTCCATCTCTATCAATCCCTAATCTCCATCTATCTTCACGCCCACACCCGCTTTAGCAAAGGGAAAAAAAGTCCCGATATGTCACATGACACCGCCGTGACGACGTGAGTTTGACACCCCTGAACTAGATCTTCGGTGTCATCTCTGCCACACTCTCCCAAGTATATCTCAGTGACAGAGATATTGTTGGGAACATAGTATATTTTTAACATTAAAGCTGTAATCTTGGAAACTGCAACACAATGAAATTAAAGAAGCATTCCAGACAAGTATCCCTATACCACCTTTTGTCTGATTTCTATTGCAGCAACACAAAGCTTATTTACCAAGTGACTGATGTAGGATTTGAAGTCTTCCAAAAGGAACATCGCCAGGTGATTATCTGGTCTTCCAGCTAAGTTGCACAATAAGGCTGAAATGACCTAGTGAATTTACAGAGTGAATGGTCCTATTAAATATACATGCAGTGGATACCTCTTATTGTTTCTATCTTATTGGTAAGAAACTTGCTACAGCAGTGGAAAACTTCTTAACTGCCAGCGACAGAATTATAACCATCAGAATTCATGCTAAGCTTCTCAATATCACAGTTACCCAAGTCTGTGCCCCAAAGACTGCTTCAACAGAGCTTGAAATGGAGGGTTTTTATGCCGTGGTCTAAGAAATTCTGATATGTTAAGTCCTCACCGCTACGACGCAGGCAGAAGACTGCCTTGTTACTGCCCTGCCGTGATTGGTTAAAGCGCACTGGGCTAGTAAGCGGGAAAAGCGGAGCTGCGTGATTGGCTGTTCTCTAGACTGGTTGTTATTTAAGGAGCTGTCAAATCTTTCATTTTTGTTCTGAGGCACCGGTTGTGCCGTTCTTGTTATTAATAAAGAGTTTGTTGCCTAGCCTTGTCTCCACGCCTAGTTCTTCAAACAGAACATTGGCGACGAGGATGGGATTTTAAGACGACGGCTGGACAGTACGTATTTCAGCCACCTACGACCACCGACCATGTCGACGTTCTTGCCAGTGTTTTCCCCGTTCGTGCCAGCTACCGAAACGTGGGACACTTACATGGAACGCTTTGAGTGCTTCCTTCAGGCGAACGCGCTGACTGATCTTTCTAGCGCTCGCAAATGAGGCTATTTCCTCAGTTCCTGTGGGAGTGAGATATTCGGCACGGCCAGGGCTTTAGCAGCCCCACAGCAAGTTTTCGATGTTCCCTGGGAGACGTTATTGGACAGGCTGAAGAACCATTTTTCCCCTGCCCCATCCCGTATTGTGTGCCGACATGCCTTTTGGCAGCGTGCACAAACTGAGGGAGAGTCAGTGAACGACTATATGGCGTCCCTGCGGGCAGCGGCGATCCACTGCGATTTTAGGGACCTGGACGACATGCTGCTGGATCAGTTGGTCTGCGGAATCAAAGACCTAAAACTACAATGGCGTCTCCTGGCACGGTCTGAACTGACCCTGCAGGTAGCCCTGGATGAAGCTAGGACTGCTGAAATGTCAGGCCGTTTGGCCGCCGAAATCCAACGATTCCAGGCTTCCGTTGCTGCCGCCTCAAAACCCCTGACAGTCCATTATGAAGAGGACCTAGCTGACTCCTCCGATGAAGAGGGAGAAGTGAGCCGCCTCAGGGCAACCCGACGGAAGCTGGGGACGTCCAACAAGCCCAAACAGCTTGCCCAGGGCAATTGTTTGGGTTGTGGCGGCAACCATCGCAGAGCCGACTGCAGATTCAAGACAGTCGTTTGCTGCCGCTGCGGAAAAAGGGGTCATCTATCAAGGGTCTGCAGAGCGCCTACTCCTATGCCTGAGACCGCGACCGCCCCACTGAATGATCGACGCCGGGGCTGGAAGGCTGCTGTTCGATGCGATGAGTGTTTTGCCGTGACCCACTACGAGGAGCCACGGGATGTTGCTGTGAGCCACGCCACCTCTGTTTCCTCAACCAACAAGCTTTTCCTCACGGTAGTTTTGGAGGGAGTGGCTTGTCGCATGGAGGTCGACACCGGCTCCTCCAAGTCCCTCATAGCATGGTCCACTCTTACCAAACTACTGCCAGGGGTGTCCCGACACCGGCTCAAGCCGTGCCCAGTCTTTTTAAAGGACTATCAAGGGAAGACCATCTCTACTTTGGGATATGGCACCTTTCAGGTGTCCTACCAGTCCTTCTCCGGCAGGTTGCCATTAATTGTGGTGAAGGACAAATTACCAACATTGCTCGGACTAGATTGGTTTGCCGCCTTAAACTTAACCATTTCCGGCGTGCATTCATTATCCCTTGATATTTCATCCATTCTGGCCCGCGAGTTTGCTGATGTTTTCTCTGACCAATTGGGCAAATACACGGGCCGGCCCATATCATTTACTTTAGACCCCCAGGTGATGCCAGTTCGCCTCAAACCAAGAAGGGTGCCGCTAGCGTTGAGGCCACGGGTGGATAAGGCGCTGGATAAGCTCATAGCCCAAGGTATTCTGGTTCCCATTGACCATTCTAGTTGGGAGACCCCAATCGTCATTCCCTTGAAGCAGGACGGATCCATTAGGATCTGCGCCGACTATAAGTGCTCCATAAATAGGGCGTTACAGGCCAACCCCTACCCGGTGCCGGTGGTGCAGCACCTGCTACACTCGCTGGGTCATGGCCGGGTGTTTGCTAAGCTGGACCTGGCCCAAGCTTATCAACAACTCCCCGTTGATGAGCCTACGGCCATGGCCCAGACTATAGTCACCCACCGAGGTGCATTTAAATGCACCCGGCTTCAGTTTGGTGTTAGTGTGGCCCTGGGAATTTTCCAAAGCATCATGGAACGATTGCTACAAGGAATTCCCGGGGTAGTACCCTATTTTGATGACGTACTGGTCTCTGCTAGAGACCAGTCCGATCTCCTTGCCAAGCTACGGGCCGTCTTGACCCGTTTGCGCGGCGCCGGCCTCCACCTCAAAAGACAAAAATGCGTCATTGGGGTGCCTCAGGTGGAGTACCTGGGGTTCCTCATTGACACCCAAGGGATCCACCCCACTCCGTCAAAGATAGCGGCCATTAAGCACGCCCCCGCACCCACATGCAAGGCGGAGCTGCAGGCATTCTTAGGGCTCCTAAACTTTTATTCTGTGTTCCTCCCACATAAGGCTACATTGGCCGAGCCCCTGCACCGCCTCCTCGATTCAAAGATGCCCTGGGCATGGAGTCGCTCCGCTGCCATGTCATTTCAGGCTGTCAAAGACGCTCTGACGTCACGGGCTGTGCTCGTCCAATACGATGCCAGCCTTCCCTTGTCCTTGACTTGCGACGCCTCACCTTATGGCTTAGGCACGGTTTTAAGCCATATTCTACCATCGGGTGTCGAAGCCCCGGTCGCTTTCTATTCTAGAACATTGTCTGCCCCAGAGAGAAATTATAGTCAGCTGGACCGCGAGGCCCTGGCGATGGTCGCTGGGGTCAAGCGGTTTCACGACTATCTCTATGGCCACCCCTTCACCCTGGTCACCGACCATAAACCCCTGTTAGGTCTTCTCTCTGGGGACAGACAAACGCCTATCATTCTCTCGCCCCGCATGTCGTGCTGGGCTGAGTTCCTGGCTGCTTACACTTACCACCTTGTACACCGGCCTGGCTCGGCCATCGGACATGCTGATGGCCTCAGCCGTTGCCCATTACCAGCCTCCGACACTGACCCAGCTCCCACAATGTCGGTCCTCTTCATTGAGGACTTCGACTTTCCGATTACTGCTTCAGACATTAGTGCAGGGTCAGCTAAGGACCCTACCATTTCCCTAGTGTTAGACTGGGTCTGCCGGGGGTGGCCTAAGGGACCTGTACCGGCCGAACTTATTCCCTACCTCCGCAGACAACACGAGCTCTCCACCCTTAAGGGCTGTCTCCTGTGGGGCAACAGGGTTGTTATTCCTCCGGAATTACACTGCCCCGTTCTAGCCCACCTCCATAACTCACACCCGGGCATTGTCCGAATGAAGGGCCTGGGCCGCAGCTATGTGTGGTGGCCCGGCCTGGACGGCGAGATCGAACAGTAGTAGCCACTTGCCCCCAATGCCAACTATCCAGGCCAGCTCCTCCGGCGGCCCCAGTTCAGGAATGGGAGGCTCCCCGGGCCCCTTGGGCACGTATCCACATGGACTTTGCCGGTCCATTCCAGGGACACACATTCCTAGTGGTCGTAGACACCCACTCTAAGTGGGTGGAGCTGGCCGACATGACAACAACAACAACTGAGGCAGTCATCAGGGTTTTAGAGGGCCTGTTCGCGACGCACAGCCTGCCTGATACCATAGTTACCGATAACGGGCCCCAATTCACATCGGCACCTTTCAAGTGGTTTGTGGCCAAGCTGGGCATTCGCCACACCACCACGGCCCCGTTCCACCCGGCCACCAATGGACAGGCGGAACGGGCCGTGAGATCTGCCAAGGAGGCCTTGAGCCGCCTGGGTCCTATCAATTGGCACCAAAAAATCAATCAATATCTCCTAGCTCAACATACTACCGCCTGCCCGGTCACCAAGGCCAGTCCGGCAGAAATGCTCATGGGACGGCGGCTCAGGACAGTGTTGGACCGCCTGCACCCTGCGTACGCACCAGATGTCCCAAAAGAGTCTTCCTCCCATTGTTGGTCTTTCGCTGTAGGGGACCCAGTCTACGCTCAAAACTTTGGAACTAGTATTAAGTGGGTTCCGGGCCATATCAGTCAACTAACCGGGCCCTACTCTTATAGGGTCCAGCTCACCGATGGACGAGTTTGGCGGCGGCATGTGAACCAACTCCGGAGGAGAGTCCTCCCAGGGACCAGTTTTCCCTGTGAACAGTCAATACCAGCCAATGAGCACATTCAGCCGCACGAAGTATCCAAACCATCAACACACATTCCGCCTAGCACCACTACTCAACCCGAAGCGTTCTCGTCGGCAAACTCACCTGTTCGTTCGAGTTGTCCCGCGACGACAGTTGTTCCGCCCACGTTGCAGCCTCGGCCTACCAGCTTGGTGGAGGACAGCAGGTCGTCTCCACCTCCATCGGAAACCGGCCCTGAACTGAGGAGGTCTGGGCGGAGCCGACGTAGGCCGACGTACTTGGAGGACTACGCATGCGCCATCCGGGTGGGAAGGAGTGTTAAGTCCTCACCGCTACGACGCAGGCAGAAGACTGCCTTGTTACTGCCCTGCCGTGATTGGTTAAAGCGCACTGGGCTAGTAAGCGGGAAAAGCGGAGCTGCGTGATTGGCTGTTCTCTAGACTGGTTGTTATTTAAGGAGCTGTCAAATCTTTCGTTTTTGTTCTGAGGCACCAGTTGTGCCGTTCTTGTTATTAATAAAGAGTTTGTTGCTTAGCTTTGTCTCCACTCCTAGTTCTTCAAACAGAACATGGTACAATTGGTACAAATTTATATATATAACTTTATTGTCATTGTACATATATACAGAGTATACCCATACAACAAAATTCAGTTAACACCCAAAGACCAGGCCCAACACACATAACAAACACACACACACCCACCACAAATTCCCCATCCCTGAACCACCCAAACATCCACACAACAGGCCAATTAATGCTGTCCAACAGCTCACTGATGGTGGCCCTTTAGTTCATTGTTGAGTGCAATTGGGATAAAAACTATTCAGAAAATGTGTGGTCTGAGTTTTAATTGCTCTGTATCTTCTGCCAGAAGGCAACAGTCCAAAATCATGAATACATAATTCAAACAGCACAAGTGCCACTTATACACTTGGACCTCACCAAATGGACTTCACCATAATCAGGTCAACCTTATGCAGTTATCAATAGTAGTTTTCACTATTTTGTTTAAAAATGGTGATACTGACTTTCAAAATCATCTTGTCTATGTAGTTTGATATATTAAAAATTATTACAGGCTGCATTCTGCTGCAGATCAGATGAATCAGTTTAAAAAAGAATTACATAAAATATACAGATGCAAATTTATTTCTTTATTCTTCACATTTTATTTTACAGACCTAAGCAAATGAACAATAGGACACATACCACAGCCTTTGAACCAGAAGAATATCTGGAGTCATATATTATTTTCTTTCATATGATCCCATGAAGCTGGATTGTATATACACAATTATAAACAGTGCATCCAAATCTAAAAGTCTATTTTGTAAAAGATAGATTTTACCAACTGTAATTACTGGGAAAATAATAACATTTAAAAATAAACTTATAGACCACCTTTAAGGCAGATAAAATTTTACAGTATAACATTATAAATAACTTTTTAAACATGTATCTGGAGTGAGAAATGAAGAATTTTTTCTATATACTGTTATTTTACCTTTAAACATTTGATTAATCTGAACAATTAATCAGCAGCCCATTTTAAAGCAATGACAATAGATAATTGTAGTTGATATGTTTAGCATATGGATTCTTGAATTCTTCAAAAAATAAAAGAAATCCAAAAATGATTTTTATTGACAAACAATTTGTAATATAGTTTGTAAAGAAACAGAGATGCACAGTAAACATTTCAATTCACTATCCAATCAAAGATCGCCAACGATTGCTCCTCCTGGGGTTGCTCTGGAGTTAGCAAAATCAAACTTGATGTTAATAATCAGAGGGAGGTTCAGCCAAAAGGATTTCTGCCTATTCTAAAATCTAACGTGGGAAAATCACAAATAGATATATGCTTTGTTTTCCTTTTTTGTTTTGTTTTCCTTTTTTTCTGTTTGGACAGTAAGATATTGTATAAAAATGTATTTATTTAATAAATGTATATGCTGCCCATCTCACCAGCAAGTGACTCTAGGCAGTTTACAACCAGATAAGCAGTATCAAAAATTAAAACAAATGATAAATATTAACAATGCCCCCAGGCCAATCAGCAGACCCACGTTTTAATTATAATACCCTGTTTTCCCAAAAATAAAACCCTGTCTTATATTTTTTGAACCCCAAAATAAGCACTTGGCCTTATTTTTGGGGAGGTCTTATTATTTTGGGGTGCATGGAGCAAGATGGGGCTCCTCTTGCCGTCTTACTTGATTTCCAGCTCTGCGTTTAAATATTTTCGGGGGGGGGGCTTATTTTCATGGGGAGACTTATTTTAGCATATGCGCTTAAAAGCCTGGTTGGGGTTATTATCAGGGGATGTTTTATTTTTGGGGAAATAGGGTCAGTAAAACAAGATTAAGCTATATCTTAGAAATTGATGCAGGGTTTCCAACTACATACCTTCAAAATCTGTTAGTTGACACAAAATGGGCTAAAATTTGCCGTGATATAAATTTAGACTGATCTATTGAAGTTTTTCTGCACAGAAAGTAGGCATCGGACTGCTTGGTCCATGTTTTTCCAAGCATGGCCAGAGGGCAGGTTTAGATTTTGTAGAGCTGTTACTCTGCAGAGGCACTATTAGATGTGTCTTAGCTACTGGCTGTGGTCCAGCACACGCACTATTATTAGTGCCTCAGCTGGTGGCTGTGAAGTTCTGCAGTTTAAAAACCCCAAGCCTGCTTTTGAGAAATAATATGGCAGCCTCAGATTCCAAAGAAGAGTTTAATGGTTCTGCAAGCTTTTTACACCATTGGACACACCAACATCTGGCAACTCAAGACATATTTTCATAGAATGCAAGAAAGCCTGTTGTCTAGGTTTAAATAAAGAAAATGTTTATTTCAGGCCCATCTGATGCTTACTAAGGTATGAGATGGGGAAAAGATCATCTTTATCTTTCAGCAAAGGACATGCAGCAGGTAAGTAACTGGTTTTTAGTTACTGGTCAATAAAGCATGGTGGTAGAGATAGCACAATAACAGTTTTATAATTTGCAGTCCCTGAATCAATACCACATGATGGATTCTACTGGTTCACACCAGTTAACTTTCTAAGCAGTTTGGAGAACCAGTTGTTAGAAGAAATCTCTCCCCCCCTCCACTTTATAAGGCTAATACTGTAAGGAATTACAACATTCTGGTGTTGTTTCTACCTAATCTTTATTGCCCTGCTTACAGAAACTGCCTCTCCATTAACCCTTATTATATTCTTGGCAGTACGCCTATACTTACTGTCACCTCCAGAGCTTCTCCTGAATTTTTTTTTTCTTTGTTTGACTTTCTTAAAGAAGAAGAGTTGTTTTAAGCTTTTTACACTGTGTTGGGAGGAAATACTCCCCTGTTGGAGTTCTTCCAGCTGGGATGCAATGATCAGCACTTTGAAGAAATAATTGAATAACAAAGCAGAGCTGCCAGAAAGAAGCTTTTAATGACAAGGAACCAGAATGAGTGACATTCAGCAAGGCTTCTCGACTATCTAGAAAGGTTGACATTCAAACGTGACTTTACATACCCTTTCAGACTTTTGGTCTAAAACTGTTTTTTGGGTGAAGTTTAATTCTGTGCTTGGTGATGTTTAATCCTGTATTTATTGATGGGATAATTTTTCCTATTCAGCTTTGTTTGGAAGGAAAAATCTTAATCTCTGTTCCTGAAAAGAAGCAGCTTCAGAAATCTGGCTGGTTCCTGTGTCTATTTGTTCTGGTAATTGGTTTAACAAGAAACAGCTACTGTGTTTGCTCCTTTGCTTCATTCTGGAGATCTTAAATGACCTCTCTGCTAAAGGGTTTCACTTTATGAGCAAGAGTTGGCTGCTGATAGTTATTACATTTTAATTCCTCAAGGTTCTCTGGCACCCTCCCTGATTTGAAACTCCAGTATGCAGGTATTTCTAATCTAATGATTTGTATTTAGGGATTGGTATTCTTTGCTTTGCAAGTAAAGAAGCTTTTTGTATTTTTGTACAGGTAATCCTTGATTTACAACAGTTCATTTAGTAACCATTCAAAATTACAATGGCACTGAAAAAAGTAACTTATGACCATTTTTCACACTTACGGCTGTTGCAGCAAACTGTCATTAGGGCAAAGAAGCTATGTAGAGTTGGCTGTCCCACCCGGTCACATGAAGCACTGCAGTTGTGAAATGAGTGACATGGTTGTTAAGAATGCTGCAACAGGCATAAATGACAACCGGTCATAAGTGCAAGGACAAGTCAAAAGTATGAGGACCAGCCAGAAATCACTTTTTGCAGCCCTCTGGTAGTCCCTATGTGCATAGGGACTACTCAGAGGGCTGAAAAAGTTATTTTTGACTGGTCTTCGAACTTTTGACCAGTCCTTGCACTTACAACTGTCCTCACATTTTATGTTTTGCACCCTATCTTGTCACCATGGTAAAGGGAAGCACTGCAGTTGTGAAATGAGTGACACAGTTGCTAAGAATGCTGCAACAGGCATAAATGTGAGGATGGTCGTAAGTGCGAGGACCGGTCAAAAATAACTTTTTTCAGCCCTCTGAGTTGTTTCAAGTAGGTTTAATCATCAATAAAAGCACCTTAACAAGCCATCATTCCAGGTATATATCTACATATGACAGGAACCGGAAATACCTCACAGACGCAGCTGAAGGCAGCTCCTCGAGAGTCAAGGAATACATCTCAAACTAATCCTGCCAAGACTGTAGACATAACCCTTGTAACATCTTTCCTTTTTCATTAATACAACTATCACATTTTAAAACATTAAAAACCCCACTAACCCCATAAGCATTACATATATACACTAAAACGATATAAAACACTGTATTACTAAAACACTACATTGTGAACCATAAGAAGTTCCGATGCAAGTGACTGTAACATCTTCCCTTCATATTAACACAACTATCACATATTAAGACATTGTAAAACATTGTGCAGCATGCAGAGTTCTGATGCAAGCAACTGTAACATTACTGTAACATCTTCCTTTCATACTATCACATATTAAAACATTATAAAACATTGTGAAAACATGCAAAGTTCCAGTGCAAGCAACTATATCATCTTCCCTTTTCATATTAACACAACTATCCCATAATAAAACATTAAAAAATATTGCAAAAGAGTTCAAATTGTAAAAAGGAACAATATCAACGCTTTGTACAAGTTGAGTCTGTTAGATTATAGAAAAAGAACAATATTAACACTTTCTACAAATTGAGTCTGTCGCGAACATCGGCGGCTGCAAGTAACAACTGGCCCTCTTGTGCCAACAGCTCTCTTTGCACTCTGGGCTTCTCTGTCCTCACTGGAACCACTGGGCTCTTCTCACCACTTACTGGAGTGTCTGGCACTCGACTGCTATCGGGTATACCTGCTTGCTCGGAGCTCTCATCAACATTAATCTGAGGCCCCATCCCTGTGCATTCCTCATTGTCCATGGGTAAATGTGGCATGGTAGTACCAGATACATCTGGCCTGTCCACAGGATATGTAAAGTCTGGCTGCTCAGCTACACGCAAGTTTACCCGATTGTGACGATACAAAGTTCCTTCAACGTCCACCAAATAGGAACATGGAGCCACTTGTTGTAAGCAGCTACCCATTTTCCAGCGACCTGTTTGATTTCCAGGCAGCATTTCATCCGAATCTGTTTCCCGATCTTCAATTCTGGCAAATCTCTAGCTGAGTTGTCATATCTTGCCTTGACCACTTGTCTCTTCAGCCATAACTTTTCTTGAACTCCTTGTATCACCAAGGGCTCAAGCTGCCTGTCGGACACTGGTAGTGATGTCTATCATCTCCTTGCCATCAGTCTGTGCCGGACTACTGTCCATGCCCTCAGATGGGGTATTTCTCCAATGTAGAATGGCTTTCCATGGGTCTTTACCTTCACAGTGAGCTTTCCTACATAGATTCACAGCTGATTCAGCTTTGCTGTTAGCTTGAGGATGATGCAGTGATGCGGTGAAGAGGTCACATGCTCAAACTCCCACTCAGCGGCAAATTAAGATAGTCTGCTTGGTTAACTTCAGCAAAAAAAAATTGTTCCTGTTGCATCCAGCAGACCGTCTGATGCTCAAGTTCTCCTCCAAGTGTCACCTGATCTAATGTAGCACTACTCAGGGTGTTGTGGCCCGCCAGTGGCCTGCACGGATCGTGGCTGATCCCGACAATGAGGAGGCTGGTGTAGTGTCACGCCAGCAGTCTGCGCAGCCGGTGCTCGCATCGGACAGCGAGGAGACTGAAGAGGATGTGGTGCCAGAGGCAGAGACTCAGTCAGGGCCTTCAGAACCTCCAGAGGCTCCTTCAAGTGGAGAGAGCAAAGTGGAGGAGCCTCTTCTCAATGCTCGAGCACGCAGGGCTGCCAAAAGGCAGGAGTGGCTACTCAGGAGGAGGAAGTCTCCTCGAGAGCAAGGCTTGAGGATAATTGGCCACTCCCTTAGCTTATTTAAGTCACACGCCATTAGTAAATTTCTTGCTGGAAACAACTTGTAATGATCATCAGAGCATTTTTGGAAAAGTCTTATTGTATTTTGTTTTCTGGGCTGGTTGGCTGGTTGCCAACCTTTGCCAGACTTTGGTTTATTCTTGCTACTTAATAAATTTGATAAGGACCATTGGTGTGTGTCAATATCCTCGGGAATCCGGAGCTGGGGCAGAACACAGGGTATCACTAATATACATTTCACATCCTGGCTTATAGACAACATTTAGGATATAATTCTGCAAACTAAGCATCATGCTCTGCAGACGTTTGGAGCACACAAAAGGGACTTCTTGAATATGGCTATTAGCGGCTTGTGATCAGTTTCGGCTATGATTATATTCTGGATGACGTGGCGTTAATATTAGAAGATCCATTAATATCTGGACAAAACGTATTAGAGGAATTGGGTAAATATGGAGAGGTGGCAGGCTTTAAATTGAACAAATCTAAAACCAAAATACTTACTAAGAATGTAACTGAGATGCAGAAGAAAGAGATAGAAGAAACCTTGGGCTTACAAGTTGTCCCAAAAATAAAATACTTAGGAATTTGGCTAACCAAAAGGTGCTCATCTCTAAAAGAAGATAATTATACTCCATTAATCAATAAATTAAAACAAGATCTGGATAGATGGAAAAAGATCAAGTTATCACTTATTGGCAAAATTGCGGCAATTAAGATGAGCATCCTCCCCAAGATTTTATTTTTATATCAAAATCTACCAGTAATTTTAAAGAAAAATTTCTTTTCAGAATTAAATAAGACCGTTAGGGAATTTATTTGGGAGGGAAAAAAATCAAGGATCTCACTCAAAATTCTACAAGAAAAAAGAAATGTGGGAGGATTTGGACTCCCAAATTGGGAAATGTATTACAGAGCAGCAAAGCTGATATGGATAAAGGATTGGATCACCTTGGAGAATAAGAGAATCTTAGTGATAGAAGGACATGACCTACAGAAAGGGTGACATGCATATCTATGGGACAAAGACAATAAAAAGAAAACCTACTTCCACAGGCATAAAATTAGAGACTCCCTAATACAAACGTGGGTAGGAATTAGGCAGAGATACTATTCAAAAGTCCCAAACTGGCTTTCCACGGCAGAGGCAATGATTTATCCCAACAGGTGGGGAATGGAGAAATTGTGCAGATACAAAGATATTGTCAATGGAGGGGGAAATATTAAATCAAATGAAGCCCTGAGAGATCAAGATATAATCTTAGATTGGTGGACTTATCTGCAAATAAAATCAAGATACCAGAAAGATAAAGAAGAGTATGGCCTAGAATTAGGATATAAGGGATTAGACAAAATTTTGATGGGACCAGGGAAAAAAGCATTGGCCAAGCTGTATAACTATTTATTAGAGGAAGACAGAGACGAGGATACAATTAGAAATCAATTGAGAGCATGGGAGAAAAATATTGGACACAGTTTGAACTTTAATGAATGGGAAGAAGCGGAAGACGCGCTGATCCAACTTGAGATGGACAAGGCCTCGTTTTTCTTGCGTTTCCAGAACATCCTGGAAGATAAAGATGAGGATTTAGGTGATAAGATAGCGGAGTTGATTGCAGAAACTCTGCAGCAAGACAAGCAGGAAATAATTCGTGAGATCGATGAGGTGTACAGAGTCCAGACAAATTACGTAAGAAGAAACAGACTCCCCAGAGAGGTCCATGTGCGCTTTGCTAGAAAAAAAGTTAGGGATATTCTGTATAATATAGCGCGGGAGGAAAAAATTACCTACGGGGGAAAAGAAATTAATATTCTGAAACAAATTCCGAGAAGAGTGAGGGAAAGGAGGAGAAACTATAGGTTTTTGACAAATCATCTAAACAGGAGAAATATAATTTTTAGGTGGCTTTTGCCGGAAGGACTGCAAATTTCCTGGCAAGGGAGGAAAATAAGAATTGATTGTCTAAGTGATGCTCAAGACTTTTTAGAACAACTAAGGGGAGGAGAGGAGGAACAAACCAGTAAGGAGGATAATGAGATAGCAAATACGGAAGAAGAGATATCCCAAGAGCAAATTACTAGGGAAGACATAGAAGAGGAGAAGAAAAAGGAGGATACTGAGGAAAGAGGGAAAAAATCAAGGCCAGTGAGAGCAGTAACTTTAAAAGGTAAATAAGAACAAGAGTCTAGAAACTAATTTCAGGAATGAACGATACCAAGATCATATCGGTAAATGTGAATGGATTAAACGATTACAAAAAAAGAAGGATAATACTGTCGAAATTGGTGAAACAAAATCCCGATATTATCTGCATCCAAGAGGTCCATATAAAAAAAGATGAAGCCGAATATTTAAATTACTGTAAATTTGGTAAAGTATTTTCCTCACTAGCTGAGAAAAGGAAAAGGGGGGTTGCTATCTATGTTAAGAAAGGAATAACGGCAGAATGTAAATATAAAGATGAAAAAGGGAGAATACTCATAGTTGAAATAATGAGAGGTAATTCTAGACTGTTATTAGTAGGGGTTTATGCACCGAATAAAAAACAAGGGAAATTCTATAGGAAACTGCAGGAACAGTTGGCAAATTGGGCACATCTTGAAATATGTATGCTAGGGGATTTTAATGGAATTGTAGATCCAAAGCTTGATTATAAGTGCGATATAACCAAAAAGAATAAAAGACCTCCCTTACCAAAGATTTTCTTTGATTTGGTGAATGAGATAAATTTAATTGACATGTGGCGTACCTTACACCCCCAGGACAGACAATATACATTTTACTCCATCCCACATAACTCCTGGTCCAGAATCGATATGGTTTGGGTTACTAGAAAATTGGCATTAGAAATCAAGAAAGTTAACATGGGCATCAATACTTGGGCAGATCATAAGCTCCTTGAAATCAGTTGGTCCCATGATACGAAGAAAATACAACAGAGATGGAGCTTAAGGACCAATCTCCTAAATGAAAAAGAGTTCACACTCAAATTGAATGAAGAAATCAAACGCTTCTTCTTAGAAAATGGAAATCGAGGGACAGCCAAAGAAATTGTGTGGGACACTATGAAGGCCTATGTCAGAGGAGTAGCCATCTCATATACTGCCTTTAAAAATAAGGAAAAAAGAAAGAATAGAGAAGAACTTACTCAAAAATTATTACAAACTGAGGCTGAATTACAGCAACGACCGGGAGATGAGGCGACGAAACAACAGTGGTTGATGATGAGACATAGACTGAATCTATTGGACCAGGAGGAGGTAGCTCAAAAAATAAGAAGATCTAAGCACTATTGTTTCGAGAACGCTAACAAGTCGGGGAGATGGCTGGCATATAAATTAAAAAAAGAGAAGGAAAAAAACCAAATACTAGCCTTAGAAGATCCACAGGGCATCCTGTTGACAAAGGAAGAAGACAAATTAGAAAGCATAAGAAAATTTTATGAATGTCTTTACAAAAATGAAGGAATTGAGTTAAACAAGGTAGAACAGTATTTGTTGGAAGCCAACCTTCCTCAAATTCCGGAAGAAGAAAAGGAAATGTTAAATGGGAAGATCACCATAGGGGAGTTAAAAACCGCCTTATCCAAAATAAAGAAGAATAAAACCCCAGGCCCTGATGGTCTCCCCGGAGAATTATATCAAAAATTTGATGACGCTCTGAAACTGGAATTGTTAGAAATTCTAAATGATGTTATTGCTGGCATAACAATCCCAGACTCCTGGAGGGAAGCGTACCTGACGATCATTCTGAAAGAAGGTGCCGACCCGAAGCAGATTTCCAACTATAGACCTATCTCACTGCTTAACGCAGATTACAAATTATTTATGACTATAATAGCGGAGAGATTCAAGAAAATTTTAAATAGATGGATACATAAGGATCAAAATGGTTTTCTCCCAGGGAGACAGATTAGAGACAATTTGAGAACAGTTTTAAATACCATTGAATATTATGAACAATACCCTGGAAAACAGATGGCTTTAATGTTTGTCGATGCCCAAAAGGCATTCGACAATCTGAATTGGACCTTCATGATAAACCAAATAGATCTAATGGGATTCGGGACTAACTTTAGGAGGATGATAGAGAATATTTACCAAAACCAGAGGGCAAATATATTAGTTAACGGAGACAGAACCCAGACATTTCAGATCCAAAGAGGAGTCAGGCAGGGATGTCCCCTATCCCCCTTACTTTACATTCTAGCATTAGAGGTCTTACTCAGAAGGATTAGAACTAATGAAAATATCAAAGGCTTGAAGATTAGGAAGGAAATATTTAAAACACAGGCTTTTGCGGATGACATTGCCTTCATATTAGAAGACCCATTAGACACCGGCCCAAAATTAATGCAGGAAGTTCAGAATTATGGAGAAGTCGCGGGCCTTAAACTTAATAAGAACAAAACCAAAATAATTGTGAAAAATATGACGAACCCACAAACGAAAGAATTAGAAGATTTATTAGGCCTCCAGGTAGTTAAGAAGATAAAATATCTGGGAATATGGATTACGGCGAGACTCTCTTCATTAAAAGATGATAACTATATCCCTTTATTGCAGAAAACTAATCAAGACCTTGATAGGTGGAGGAGGCTTAAATTGTCCCTGACTGGTAAAATTGCGGCGATCAAAATGAATATTTTACCGAAATTTCTATTTCTATTTCAAAATATACCGATATCACTAGATAAAAAAAATTTTTCGGATCTGAATAAACATATCAGGAATTTTTTGTGGGAGGGTAAGAAATCGAGGATTTCTCTCAAGACACTTCAAGGGAAAAGAAATTTGGGAGGGTTCGGGCTCCCTGACTGGGAATCATATCAAAAGGCGGCAAAAATAATTTGGATAAAGGAGTGGATCAAATTACAAGAAGGTAGAATCTTGACACTAGAAGGACACGATCTCCTTGAAGGATGGCACGCTTATCTCTGGGACATAAAGGATAGGAAGAAAACTCATTTCTATAAACATAAAATTAGAGAGACATTGATCCGTACGTGGCTGGAAATTAGACAGAAGATATATACCAAGGTTCCTAGCTGGTTGTCGATTATGGATGCTCTAGTGGCCCCAAATAGAAGAGAGAACTATAAAATGGGCACATATAAGGATATCTTGGATGAAGAAGGGAAGCTCAAGCCCTTGGAAGTGCTGAGGGACCAGGGGTTTATTCTGGATTGGTGGAAATATCTTCAGATTAAGTCTAGATTTCAAGAAGATAGAGATAAACGTGGTATTGAAATGAAATATGGATATTTTGACAAAATTATTTGGGGACCAGATAAGAAAATGCTATCGAAAATCTATAACTTTATATTAGATGAGGATAGAGCTGAGAAGATAGCTAAAAATCAGCTAAGCATTTGGGAGAAAAATTTAGGATATGGCCTTAATTTCAATGACTGGGAGATAGCTTGGAACAGAAATCTCAAAATAACGAAATCGGTAACATTCAGGGAAAATCACTACAAAATGCTGCATAGGTGGTACCTAGCCCCGGACAGGCTGGCCAAAATATTTCCAAATTCTTCTGCTTTATGTTGGAAATGTGGAAAGACGGTCGGCACCTTTTACCATCTGTGGTGGACTTGCCCTGAGACCAAAAAGTTTTGGTTAAAGATCCGACTCTGGCTCTCGGAAATAATGGGACAAGAGATAGCCCTGGCCCCGGAATCCTTCCTCCTAGGTATGATTGAAGATGGTCTCGACAACAATAAAACCCAATTGGCAATTCAAATTATTACTGCGGCTAGATTAGCCTTTGCGAAACTCTGGAAATCCAACTCTACCCCCTCTGAAGAAGCATTAATAAATAAAATTCTAGAGTGCGCAGAGATGGCTAAATTGACGAGCGAGCTAAAAAATGAAGAGAACTTCAAGTACTATGAAATATGGGGAATTTGGTATAACTGGTTAAAGAATAGGATAAAAATATGATAATAGGCTACGATTTGTTAGACACCCGAAATGGACTTAATTGTATAGAAATGTAGAGAATTGTATAGAACTGTATATTGTATAGCTATGGATGAAATTCACTTAATGTTTGATCTATGAAATGTGTAAACATTGCACCTCGGATCAAGATTGTGATTGTACATTGTCTTTTTAAAAAATTGGAAAATTCAATAAAGTATTTAAAAAAAAAAAACAATTAGAAATCAATTGAGAGCATGGGAGAAAAATATTGGACACAGTTTGAACTTTAATGAATGGGAAGAAGCCTGGAATAAAAATTATAAATTAACTAGAGCAGCCACATATAAGGAAAATCACTACAAAATGTTTCATAGGTGGCATTTGGCACCTGCAAGACTAGCAAAGATGTTCCCCAATGCGCAGCCAAATTGTTGGAAATGTGGTCATGGTCATGGCACCTTCTTTCATACATGGTGGACATGCCCCGAAGCAAAAAAGTACTGGTGTAAAATTTGGAGATGGGTGAAAGACATACTTAAAGAAGACATTGATCTGAATCCAGAAATATTTCTCCTGGGAATGGTAAAGAAAGGGTACGGAAAGGAAAAGGTCCACCTCCTAATACATATAACTACAGCTGCCAGACTAGCATACGCTCAATACTGGAAAAAGAAAGACCTACCACCAGATGACCTTATAATTAACAAAATATCAGAGTGTGCAGAGATAAGTAAATTAACTCACGAGATAAATGATGATGAAAATTCTGACTATGATACTGTGTGGGGAAGATGGTACAAATGGATAGATGATAGAATTAAGGAAGAAATAAAAGGTGCAGAAATCAATTAGAAATGTATAGTACAAATGACACCAGACACTTATTCATGTATGTATGTACAAACACCGCGAATCCGATGTTAAACAGAATTGTTATTATATTTTATTTGTGTAAAAAAAAAACAATAAAAAAAAATGTATTATATTCTGGCCATAAAGATAATGATGGAAAAACTGGCAGGCCAATACAATACTTAAGCACTCCTTTTCAATTTGAGCATAATTTAACTCAGCAGAAGAGAGTGCTCTGGACGCATATGCGATCGGCTGACCTTCTTGCTTTAGGCAACATCCTAGGCCATTTTTGCTCAAGTCACTTTGAATGGTAATAGTCTTCGTAATATCATAATATTTTAACACTGGAGCAATAGTGACCAAGCGTTTTATCTCCTGTACTGCCTGCTCATGCATAGGGTGTCAGGTTTCGGTTCTGTCTTAAAATAAGTTTCATTTTCAAGCGCAGTCTCTAATGAATCATTCTTTATTAAGAACAGAAATAGCCGACATTTCTGAGGCTAATTGCAGCTCA
Organism: Pantherophis guttatus; assembly: GCF_059756535.1. Lineage (NCBI taxonomy): Eukaryota > Metazoa > Chordata > Lepidosauria > Squamata > Colubridae > Pantherophis > Pantherophis guttatus. The sequence goes on from NC_142065.1 coordinate 94,653,047, forward strand.
ACTGGCCCCTCCTTCCAACCCCCTCCTCTTCCGCTCTCCAACCCGATTTCTCATTGGCCATTAGCCAATCCATCTCTCCGTCCTGGCACGTACTTCTCACAGGAATGTGACCCCCACCCTCATCCCCCAGAAAACCCTATCTCTTGCATGCAGAAAACTAGGTAAAAGTTAATCTCAGCAATAATTCAGGTCGGGGCAGCAGGGGTTGGGGCCCCTTTGCTATTCTCAGCCTGCGGGTTCCCTCTTGCCACCAAATGATTGGGCCCCATTTGTCGAGCCATGAGAGTCCCAATATGACTGGTTCTGTCATCTTGGGGGCTATTATGAAGCGGATCGTCTCCCAGTGATCTGCGAGTTCTAGTCTCACGGGTTCAGTCAAATGTGTGGCATATGTTCCTCCCACTAGGGACCCATCAACTTGCTCGAAGCGAATTGGTTGTTTGAGCTGTTTAGCTCGGATTCCCAATTTTAGAACTGTGGGTAGGTTGATTAGGCACCGTGTGCTACCCGAGTCTATTAGGGCTTGGAAAGTCTCTTGGGCCCCTGTTTTGGGGGCTGTTAGGCGTATGGGGAAAAGAAAAGGATGGACGGGTCCACTCACCATCGGGTCATCCTCGCCTTCGTCTTCCGTGTCATAGGGTTCGGGGAACTGATCTCCCTCATCTGGGATTTCTCTGGTTTCGGTCAGATGAGCGAAAAACTCAGGGATTTGGGGAGTTTCCTGCGGTACGTGGGTGACGCGGTTGGGCCCTCGTTCCGGTCGTGCTTTGGGCGGTGGAGCTGGTCCCGGTCTAGGCGTTCCACATCTTGCTGCTATGTGGCCGCTTCCCCCACATCTGTAGCATTTCAGTGGGCTCCGTGGGGCAGTTGGTCTGTAGGAGGGCTGTGATGTTGGGGTTTCTCGTCTGTTGAGTGGCCCCTGGTCTGGTCGGCCTCTCTCCTTTCCCTCTGGTGGTTTTGACGTGTCAGTCGCCCGCAGCCCTCTGTCGACTTTTATCGCTACCCGGAACCATTCAGCGAGTCGGTTTGGGATGTCACGATAGGCAGTCACTTGGGAAATTCTTTTATCTAGGCTTGTTCTAAAAAAATACACCAGCAATCGCTCTGGTAGGGGAGGCAGTGTCCCAATGACTCTCCTGAATTCACGGATATGCTCTCTGATAGGCTTCCCCCTCTGCATTAGGTTTCTGAGTTCGTCTTCCACATAGGGGTCCTCCTCCTCCTCCTCATAACGGGCTCTCAATAGTTGCAAGAACCCATCCGCATTTTGTAGCTGGGGGGCCCTGTATTTGTAGAGTGATGCTGACCACCTCTTTGCTTCTCCCTCCAGCCCTTCCCTGATAGCATTCACTAGGGCTCTGGGGAAAGGGTAGAGGTGTCCGAACTGCTCTATGTATATCTCATCTGAATCGAGGAATTGGGCGAGGTTGTCTGGGTCACCATCGAACTTCCCTCTGAACTGGGGTGGCTCCTCCCTCTCTGCCCTCTCCTCTCTGTGCTGAGCTCTGGAGGGCCAGCCCTGGTGTTGATAGTCCTCTGCCTCGTCTCTCATCCTGGGGTGGGGAGGTGCTGCCTTGTCTGGGCTTCGCTGCCATTCCCATCCCCAGCTCGCCCTTCCCAATTCACTTAGGGGTTTTTCTTTATCTTTTAACTTTGCAAAAGGGGATTCCGCCTTTAAGGCTTTTGGCACAGTCCCCGGGTACTTATCTGCTTCACGTTTCTTTGCTTGAAGTTCTGCGGGGGGGGGGGGGAAGGTGGAGAAAGTTGAACCTTTGTATTTTCCAAGTTGGCTGGAATCACGACCGCTTCTGCTCCTCCCGTTTCTTGAAGCAGGCTTTCCTCCGATAGCTTGGCTTCAGCCATAGTCCGTCCGACCAGTTGTGTGGGAGGGAACGGGATGATTTAAACTCAGCCAGCCTGGATTTGGAGGAGAGTTGAGCTGTCTGTCAGGTTTCGGTTCTGTCTTAAAATAAGTTTCATTTTCAAGCGCAGTCTCTAATGAATCATTCTTTATTAAGAACAGAAATAGCCGACATTTCTGAGGCTAATTGCAGCTCAACTGGCCCCTCCTTCCAACCCCCTCCTCTTCCGCTCTCCAACCCGATTTCTCATTGGCCATTAGCCAATCCATCTCTCCGTCCTGGCACGTACTTCTCACAGGAATGTGACCCCCACCCTCATCCCCCAGAAAACCCTATCTCTTGCATGCAGAAAACTAGGTAAAAGTTAATCTCAGCAATAATTCAGCACTTCTGGTCTTCATGACAGCACTGGAAGAGAGCATAAGTTGGAGTGCTGACATAGGGAGCCAATGTCAAACTGCATCTTTGTCCAGAAGGCATCTCAATGGCTGGCACACTTCCAATAGGTGCAGCAGAAATTTTGCTAGATACAGTATGTAACAAATCTGATAAATCTCTGCACTGATTTAACATCAGCAGGCGATGGCATCTCCACAATGGCTCTAATCTTTTCTGGATCAGCTTTTAAACCTTGTGAGGACAAAATATGCCTACGGAAGCAGACTTCGTGCACCTTAAATTGCAACTTTTTTACACTGAACCTTAACTTTACCTGCCTACACCGATCCAATAGTGCTATTAACTTCTCATCATGGTCATGCTCAGCTTCTTTGTCTGTTTCACCACAGCCAACTATAAGAATATCATCAGCTCTTGGCTCAATTCCATCAAGCTCACTCAGTAATTCATGCTGCTTTTTTTGATACACCTCTGTTGCTACCGAAACTCCAAGGGATAATTTAAGCCATCTCTTTCTACCCCCTGGGGTCCAGAACGTAGTCATGTAGCTACTTATTTCATCTAGCTTACACTGTAAAAAGGCGTCTCTAGCATCAACAAGTGTAAAAACCCGTGCTTTGGGTAGCTTGTGCAAAACGTCATCAAGCGTTGGCATTAAATAATGTGACCGCTTCAGGGCCATATTCAGAAACTTGGGGCCAATGCAAATTCTAATCTTCTCTGGCCTCCTAATAACAACCATGTTGCTTATCCAGTCAGTGGGCTCAGTTACTGATGTAATATGTCCTTCCACCTCGTACTTATCCAGTTGTGCTTTCACCTGCTGCTTAATAGCTATAGGCACATTGCGTTGTGCACTTTGTACTGGGGAAATAGCAGGGTCAAGTTCAAAATTAACCTCTCCTGGAACAGATACTATGGGGCCCTCAAACACTTCCTGGTATACTTGGAGGATTTGCTGTTTTGTCAATGGCCCTACCAAAGATTTAAGGGGGTAACTCACAACATTGTGTAACTCGGCCGGAATGGTAAACTGCATCAACCCCAAGCACTCACATGTTGATCCTGACAATAACAGTTTCTGATTAGCTTCCACAATCTCAAATTCAAATTTATAAAGATCCCCACATATGCTGCATTCTGTTTGAAATAGGCCCAGTGAGTTCATTAATTCTCTTGAATATAACTTCAATTTAGTACTGCTAGGCTGAAGAAGTATCTCGGATGCCAATTTCATTCCAGAACTGGTCAGAACCTGCTGAAACCCACCTCTGCCTGGACAAGAAAAGCTATCCATCACTAAATGAAATTCTATTGACTTCATGGGACAACCAAATCCAATCTAAGAATTACTTGCTTTCTCCTGAAAACTTTAGGGTGCATACTGAATTTATTGCACTGAGAACAATGAAATGAATGAAAATAGATCACTGAAGTCCACTCATTTCAGCCTCAGGACAGAGGGATCTCCTGGTCTTCAGTCTTGGAATCTGCCAGGATTTAGGATCAGACTAGAAGAGATGAAACGATGGGTGATGTTTGTACCTCCCTGTCCCATGTCTCATTGTTTTTAAGTATTACTCTCATCCCCATAGTAGTTTTCTCCCATTGCTCTGTATGGACAGGATTTCATTTGATCACAGGAATCTTATTGTATGATGAGACTTTCATTGAAACTGCAATTAATGCAAACACTATTAGTAAAATATCAATTTGTGTTGTGATATATATGTAAATATCAAATATTTCTGTAATGGACATTTTATTGGAACTTTTTCTTTCATAGTTAATAAGGAAATGGGGGCTTTCTTGGTATTGCTGGACTACAGTTCCCAGTATTCATTTGTATCCCAGCTTTCCTCAAGTGTATCCCTTGTGAGGATGAATTGTCACTTCACGGTCACCTCATGGTTAGATTATTGCAACGTGCTCTACATGGGGCTACCCTTGAAAAGTGTTCGGAGACTACAGTTGGTCCAGACAGCCATGCGAGCTGTTGTGGGTGCACCTAGGTACACCCACATTACACCAATTCTCCGTGAGCTGCACTGGCTCCCTATTGGTCTCCGGTCACAATTCAAGGTGTTGGTTATTACCTTTAAAGCCCTACATGGCTCAGGGCCAGGGTATCTTCGAGAGTGCCTTCTACCGCATAGCTTCCAGCGACCGGTAAGATCCCACAGAGTTAGTCTCCTCCGGGTCCCGTCAGCTAAACAGTGCCGGCTGGTGGGCCCGTGGGGGAGGGCCTTCTCTGTGGCTGCCCCAGCTCTCTGGAACCAGTTACCTACTGAGGTCAAGATCATCCCCACCCTATTGGCCTTCCAAAAAGCAGTGAAGACCTGGCTTTTCCGGCTGGCCTGGGGCCGTTGATCTCGCTCTTGCGATCTGGTGAGATCTGGCCATGAATGGTGTGAATGAGTTTCAATGTTTTTAATTTTTAAATGTTTTTTTATAATGATTTTAAATGCATTGTGAGCCGCCCTGAGTCTTCGGAGAGGGGCGGCATATAAATTGAATTAATTAATAAATAAAATAAATAAAGGTTTGGTAACATCTAATACCCCACTCCTGTTTTTAAAATGTTGGTGCTTCAGGTTCATCCTAAATGCCAGAGTTTATAATCCAAAATATCAAGAATGCCTAATAAATTATTAAAGTTTATTAGATGTCATTGTGTCAGAAGTCATCTTAAAAAAAAATAGAAATTGCTCAGTGATAAAATGGTCTACGGTTTTTGAGTCACTTGAGTAGTTTTAGCCATCTGGCTTAAAAAAATGGCGATGCTGACATTTCAGAATCTTCTTGCCTATGTAGTTCAATATGTTAAAATTATTGCAGGTTGCTTTCTGCTGAAAATTTATTTCTTTTTTTTAATGTCAAGTTTTTTTTTATTTATATATAAGTATTTTGAATACAGTGTATTGTCCGAGCATAACATTTTACAAAAAGGAAAGAAAAAAAAAAAGATAACACATATACTGATAGCAATAGTAATAATATAACAAAATAATTCTAACCATATTTATAATTATATTTGCTTATTTATGCTCCTATTATTCCTATTGTTCCTATATATTGGCATGTATATGATTATAAAAAACATTCATATTTTACTTAAACATAACAATACTCTTTCTTCATCTAATTTCTACCTCTTATCTCTAACCATTGATAAAACCTATTTCACGTTAAATAGTATTCTGTCTCCTTTATCTTTTATTTTCAAAGATAATAATTGAAAATGTTGCAAATTTACTTCTTTGCTCTTCACTTTTTATTTTACAGATCTAAGTAAATGAATAACAGGAGATATATAGCACCTTTGAGCCAGAAGATGAATCTCTGAAATCATATATTGTTCTCTTTAATGTGACCACATGAAGCTGGATTGTAACAGAGTTATAAGCAGTGGATCCAAACCTAAAAGTCTATTTCATAAAAGACAAATTTTACCAACTGTAACTACTGGGAAAATGATAACATTTAAAAACAAGTTTATAGATCATGTTTAAGGCAGATAAAATATTATAATGCAACATTATGAATAACTTTTTAAAAATGCATCTGGAGTGAGGAATTTTCCCTGAATTTTAGCTGTAAACATTTGATTATTCTGAATTATCAATCAGCAACCCATCTTAAAGCAATAACAATAGATAATTGTAAACGATATTTTTAGTGTGTAGATGTGTTGAATTCTTAAAAAAAAAAATCCAAAAATGATTTTCCATTGCCAAACAGTTTGTAATATATTTTGTAAAGAAACAGAGTAGTACAATAAACACTTCAACTCACTATCCAATCAAAGACCCACAAACAGTTGCTTGTGCTGTTGTTGCTCTGAAGTTAGCATAATCAAACTTGATGTTCATAATCAGAAGGAGGTTCAGCCAAACAGATTTATGCCTATTAACATCTAAAATGGGAAACAAGGCTTTGTTTTTCTTTTCTTTTTTTCCCTTTCTTTTTCTTTTTGACAGTTGTTGCTGTTAGTTGAGAAGTTGTGTCTGACCCATCGCGACCCCATGGGCAATGTTCCTCCTGGCCTTCATGTCCTCTACCATCCTCTGGAGTCCATTTAAGCTCACGCCTACTGCTTCAGTGACTCCATCCAGCCACTTCGTTCTCTGTTGTCCCATTCTTCTTTTGCCCTCAATCTTTCCCAGCATTAGGCTCTTCTCCAGTGAGTCCTTCCTTCTCATTAGGTGGCCAAAATATTTGAGTTTCATCTTCAGGATCTGGCCTTCTAAAGAGCAGTCAGGGTTGATCTCCTTTAGGACTGAGTGGCTTAGTGCTTTTCCCTACTTTCTTCAATTTAAGCCTACATTTTGCAACGATCAACTCCTGGTGTTGTTTTTACTGACTGTATAGAGCTTCTCCATCTTTGGCTGCAGAGCATATAGTCAATCTGATTTCTGTGTTGACCGTCTGGTGATGTCCATGTGTAGAGTCATCTCTTGGGTTCTTGGAAAAGAGTGCTTGTTTTGACCATGGTTTTTTGGTGATAATTCTATAAAGTGCTGCAGGGCTTCATAGAACTGGTCAATTTCATCCTCTTCAGTACCAGTGGTTGGGGCATAGACTTGGACTACTGTGATATTGAATGGTTTGCCTTGGATTCGAACTGAGATCATTCTGTCATTTTGGGGATTGTATCCCAGTATTGCTTTTCCTATTCTTTTATTGAACATGAAGGCTACTCCATTTCTTCTGAGGGTTTCTTGCCCGCAGTAGTATACCTGATGGTCATCTGAATTAAATTCACCCATTCCTGTCCATTTTAGTTCGCTGATTCCTAAGATGTCAATATTCAGTCTTGTTATCTCTTGTTTGACCATGTCCAGCTTGCCTTGATTCATGGATCTTACATTCCAGGATCCTATGGAGAAAAAATATTTGCAGCATCAGACTTTCCTTTTACCACCAGATGCATCCACAGCTGAGTTCCTTTTGGCTTTGGCCCAGTTGCTTCATTCTTTCTGGTGCTACTAGTACTAGCCCTCTGCTCTTCCCCAGTAGCATATTGGACACCTTCCGACCTGAGGGGCTCATCTTCCGGCATCATATCTTCTTTCTTTTTGGTACTGTCCATTGGGTTTTCATGGCAAAGATACTGGAGTGGATTGCCGTTTCCTTCTCCAGTGGATCACATTTTGTCAGAGGTCTCTGCTATGACCTGTCCATCTTGGGTGGCCCTGCAGGGCATAGCTTATAGTTTCGTTGAGTTACGCAAGTCCCTTCGCCACGACAAGGCAGTAATCCATGAAGGGGAGGAGGGAAATAAGGGACATTTTTTTTTAAAAAAATGTTCTGTTTTCTAGATTGTGTGAGGAAAGCTAAACAGTGGCCAGTAAACAGATTTCTCTTAGCAGAATGCATTGAATGGGTTTCTCACATCTTCATTTATATATATATATATATATATATATATATATATATATATATATATATATATATATATATATATATATATATGCAACATACAGCAGAATTGTATTCTTAAATTGTGAATAGAAAATGTTTATATGAATAGTAATATTAATTGTTTTTCAGGTTTCTGAAAAATATTTTAGAGGCAATGGGATTATTTCTTTTACATTATATTAATAGGATTTTGAATGTACTTTTAATATAACCAAGCACAAAAAGAAATCAGATAGCAGAATTACGAGCCTATTGTAATATACTGTCTTGACACTCTCAATACAGATGTTTATTAGGCTTAAACAGGCAGCCTACTCAAAACCAAAAATGTATATTGCAAAAAGAAAGAAATGGCAGTTCTCCTGTGTTGACAAGTAAAAGCTGTATTTGCAGTCTGCTTTTTATTGGGGAGGTCTTATTATTATTTTGTGTTGCATGGAGTAAGATGGGATTCCTCTTGCTGTCTTACCTGATTTCCAACTCTGCTTTTAAATATTTTCAGGGAGGGTTTATTTTTGTGGGGAGGCTTATTTTAGCACATGCACTCAAAAGCCCAATTGGGCTTATTATTAGGGAATGTCTTATTTTCAGGGAATTATGAATTATAATTCAGGGAATTATGATATTAAGAATATCATAAAGAAAAAAGACAGTATATAAAGATGTAACAGAATAACAGAATTGGAAGGGAACATGGATGTCTCCTGGTATAACCCTCTGCTTAAGAAGAAGCATAGAAAAAAAATCATCAACAAATACTAAGAAAAAACACACATTTATTTACACCTTCTAAGCAAATAAAATGGTGATAAGAAATTAATCATCTGGTTCTGGTTTTCCTGACCCAAAGGGCCAAGGAGAGATGCTAGCTGTTTTTCTAAAGGTCTTTAAGGTGTGGACCAATGTTAATATTAAAAATGCCTTGTAAACCTTCTTAAAGTTTATTGTATGTTATTGTATCAATAATTATTTATTAAAAAGGAAGAATTGCTCAGTGATAGAATGGTCTACAATTTTTGTGTCACTTGAATAATTTTAGCCATTTACTAGAAGTAGCATGCTATAGAACCCATCAGTCAAGGAACTTCAACTAAGAGGTTCTAGGAAAAGAGCCTTCTTTGCCATGGTTACAATCTTGCTGCTGGAGATGATATATGACCCCACCCTTTAGGCCTTCTGGATTGACCTCAAAACCTGTCTCACACAATTGGCTTGGGACCATTATGGGCAGTGAAGGGTTGCCCCTAGTTTGCACGGGTTTTATAGAACTGGTAGTAAAACTGGCGGGAGGCTCTCCCCACCAACCCAACATCATCAAAATGCGTTTGCACATGCACAGAAGGGCACATGGCCCCACTGCGAACTGGTAGTAAAGGTAAGTAGAACCCACACCTGATGATGGGGGTGCTTTACACTATTGTGTGAGCTTTTGTGTGAGGGGAGCTATAGTGATTTAATTCCCTTTTTCAGGAGGGAAGGGAACTTGGTAAAAACCAAGTTTTTATAGCTCTTATACACAGGTATAAAAATGAGGTAAGAAGAAAAAGGTAGATCTTGTATCCTTCTGATAAGGAGGCAATATCTTTCTTATTTTCTCTGTTCTTATATCCACTGGGAGGTGATATTATTTTGACTTCCTAGATATTTGTAAAAGTTAAATCCAACCCTAGCTCTCCAGAATTGGGGGGAGGGGAAGGGGAAACAAACAGGCACCAAAGGGTACAGTCTCCCATGGGATTGCCAATGATTAACTGTATTTGACTGAAGATTGTAAAACTACAGTTTTTTTAAAGAAAGATATTGGATATCTACAACGTGTGGTTCCTATACATCATAAATGCAAAATAGATCTGTCAGATTCATAAATGTCATGTATAATAATTTTGCTGATAGCTGCTGCTGCTGAAGACGTTGGAAAGATTCTTGAATGCAAGTGGTGTTTTTTTTTTCCTTCATAAGAATCGGAAGCACTGCCTGAGAAGCCAAAGTATTGCTTTATTTGTTTATGGTAATCATTGCAACACAAAGTTCAAAAAATTCTTGTGAAATCCTCTCTTAGCTCTTGGCAAGATCGTATTCTTATTCCTGTAATACTGTCTTCTCCCAGATTCCTTGACAACAAAGAAACAAACAAAAAACGAGGAAGGGATGGTAGCAGCTGGGAGAAATCCACTGAGATTGCCAAACTGCTGAACTGAGGTTTGGTAGTTGAGACATTGCCTGAAGAGCTATGAAGAGCTGGCTACTCTTGGTTGCTGCTGTTCTTCTCTGGCCTGGGGGCTCTTCTCAAAATGGTAAGTTAAGAAGAAAAGAAATCAAGGGGTTACTAAGGAAAGCAGCTTCTGCTGCGTTCATCAAAGAAGCAATTTCTTTTAGCAAAAGCAAAGAGTTCCATTTTCCACCTGTGGCTTTCTGGAAATTTGTAATGGCAGATTCTTTAAGGATATCATAGACTTACAGTATAATTCCAATCCCCTTCTTAAATGCAAGATTTTTGAGCAACTGATTTGTGTATAGCAAAATACCTTGCATCAGTATTGTAAATTCACACCTGTTGCGAAGGACTTTGCTTCAGTTAATAAAAAAGAGGATAGGATGATAACCAAATGATTACCATGTCTAATAACGCTACTTTATGTTTAATGGTTTATTTTGCTTATAAACAAAAAAGATCCTCAAAAGTTGAAATGAACAGATGTAAAAATGGAATACATTTATATTATATAAATATAATTTATATATTTACCATATTTCTACCATAATTTAACCCAAGTACATGCTATCAGTACGAATCTACATTTCCCCCCCTCAATTTTTCTCTCGTCTTCCTTCTAGATGGGGTGATTTTATGAGAGCCTCCATTATGCCTTGAGCTGCCCCTATAGCACATGATACATGCATAAAAACATTGATCATCTAGGAACCATAACCTGTTCCAAGGAGACCAGTCAGAAGTTTGAAATTTTAGAGATGTATTTCAGTTGTGTTTATATCAGGATACATACAAAAGTAATTAGTATGTATCTTAATTCACAGTGATAATATCCTTTAGGAGAAGAAAAAGAGGGAAATATTCACATCTCAAGATATTGAAGCTAAGATTACATTTGCTTATATTCACATTAATTGAACCTTTGAGCAATTAATTAATTAATGAATTAATTAATTAATTAATTATCACTGTTTTTGATGGTTGCCTGACAGTTGCCTGGGCTGGGCTTTCTTCTTTTCCCTTTTTTAATCAATTGATTTATGTTTCTTATATGGGGGGGAAAAGTAAGAAAAGTATTGACCCTGTAAACGTAGACCACAGAAGGTGTTCCTTTCCAATAATTGTAAAATTAACATTTGAACAATAGGTAATGATTGCCATCTTGTATCTAGCTGTTATTTTCAATTTCGATAGCTGAAGGGTTAGAGATATTCTACAATTATTTTCTTCCCTGCTTCTGCCCCCCATTGCTGTTTTGAATGAATATTTGTGCTCTCTACACTGTATAAACTCTCTCTCTCTCCCTCCCTCTCCCTCCCCCTCTCTCCCACTCCCTCTCTCTCTCTCTCTCCCCTTCAATATCTCACAATTGTATTCTACTATGCTCTATCTCTAAAAAAGATAAGGAAAGGAAAGGTGAGAGAATTATAGCCTATAGAATAAATTCTCAGCTGGCACCATTTAAACTTGATAACAAGAAAGAAACTATAGATAATAGATATTGATAAATTAATAGTAAGAAATGGATTTATTTCTCTGGGGAAAGAACTGTTGCCAGCTTTAACATTTTTGAGTCAGATATTGCTGAGGAAGTATATAGGGAAAGATGAGAGGGTGATTACAATTAACAAAAATTTATTGTTGAAAATCTAATATGTACAATATCAGAAAGATTCCTTCAGGACCACCCATGTTTAGCCACGGTAAGTACCGGCAAGGAGGAAATGCCACAGAATCCTTTACAAAGAAGTTGCTTTGGGGGGGCAAGTTTGCTGGCCCTTCAACCTCTCTCTATCTCCCCATCCACAGAGTTGCTTAGGTTACGCATCAGCAAGGGAAGGTTACATATTACAGGCAGTCATTTTTCATTTTTTTTCATTTTTCATTTTTATTAAATTTGTATACCGCCCTACTCCCGAAGGACTCAGGGCAGTGAACAGCCATAAAATAAAACATGTAGATACAAAATTTAAAATAGAGATAAAACTAATTAAATAAATTTGGCTGAGACATTTTAAAACCCCAATAAATTAAAACCAAATTTAAAATTCCATTTAAAAGAGGAAAAGTTTAGGTCAGGCCAGCTTGATGGAATAAAAACGTCTTAAGTGCGCGACGGAAGGTACGCAGATCCGGAATCCTCCGTATCTCCGGGGGGGAGCTCGTTCCAGATAGTAGGTGCCCCCACAGAGAAGGCTCTCCCCCTGGGGGCCGCCAGTCGACATTGTTTGGCCGACGGCACCCGGAGGAGCCCCTCTCTATGGGAGCGTACTGGTCGGTGGGAGGCTATTGGTGGCAGCAGGCGGTCCCGTAAATAGCCAGGTCCTAAGCCATGGAGCGCTTTGAAGGTGATAACCAAGACCTTGAAGCGCACTCGGAAGACCACCGGGAGCCAGTGCAGCTCGCGCAGGAGAGGCGTTACATGGGAGCGCCACATTGCTCCCATCACTACCCGTGCGGCCGCACTCTGCGCCAGTTGGAGCCTCCGAGTGCTCCTCAAGGGGAGCCCCATGTAGAGAGCGTTACAATAGTCCAGACGGGAGGTGACGAGGGCATGAGTGACCGTGCGTAACGAGTCCCGATCCAGAAAGGGACGCAACTGGCGAATCAGACGGACCTGATGAAAAATCCTCCCGGTCACGGCCGTCAAGTGCTCTTCTAAAGACAGCCGTGAATCCAGGAGGACACCCAAGTTGCGAACCCTCTCCGTGGGGGCTAATGCTTCGCCCCCAATAGTCAGCGATGGCACCAGCTGACTATATCGGGACGTCGGAAACCACAGCCACTCGGTCTTGGGGACTGTTCCTCCCCATCCAGATCCGTACGGCCTCCAGGCACCAGGACATCACTTCAAGGGCATTGTTGGGGTGGTCTGGGGTGGAGATGTACAGCTGGGTGTCATCAGCGTACTGATGGTACTCCACCCCGAAACCATGGATGATCTCACCCAGCGGCTTCACATAAATGTTGAACAGAAGGGGCGAGAGGACCGATCCTTGTGGCACCCCACATATAAGGGGCCTCGGGGTCGACCTCTGCCCCCCTGTCAACACAGACTGCGACCGGTCGGAGAGAAAGGAGGAGAACCACCGTAATACGGTGCCTCCCACCCCCAACTCTTCCAACCGGTGCAGCATGATACCATGGTCGATGGTATCAAAAGCCGCTGAGAGATCTAATAGGACCAGGACAGAGGAACAACCTCTGTCCCGAGCCCTCCAGAGATCATCCACCAACGCGACCAATGCCGTTTCCGTGCTGTACCCGGGCCTGAAACCCGACTGGAACGGATCTAGATACGTCGTTTCATCCAGGTACTGGGGAAGCTGTCGTGCAACCACACTCTCAACAACCTTCACCACAAAGCGAAGGTTGGAGACTGGACGATAGTTAGCCAATGTTGCCGGATCCAGGGAAGGCTTCTTGAGGAGAGGTCTCACCACCGCCTCTTTCAAGGCGGCGGGAAAGACACCCTCACCCAATGAAGCATTTATAATCCCCTGGAGCCAGCCTCGCGTCACCTCCCGGGAAGCCAGCACTAACCAGGAGGGGCACGGGTCCAACAAACATGTGGTCGCATTCAGTCTACCCAGAATCCTGTCCACGTCCTCAGGGGTCACAGAATCAAACTCATCCCAGATAACATTCTCAGGACCTGCCCCCGTCATCCCTGCTGGATCTACCCAGTCAGAGTCCAGATCTTCCCGAATCTGAGTGATTTTGTCATACAGATACTGAACAAAATCCTCGGCTCTTCCCTCCAAGGGGTCCTCCCTCGCTTCCTGGTGGAGCAGGGAGCGGGTCACCCTAAACAGGGCGGCCGGGCGGTTATCTGATGACGCAATAAGAGCAGCAAGATAAGTACATTTTGCTGCTTTTATTGCCACTAGGTAATTCTTAATATGAGATCTTACCAGTGTCCGGTCAGATTCAGTACGACTGGCCCTCCAACTACTCTCTAGGCGTCTTTTCTGGTGCTTCATCTCCCTCAGCTCCTCAGTAAACCAAGGAGCCAGGTGAGATCGACACCAGGTCAGAGGCCGCAAAGGTACGACTCGGTCCAGAGCTCCAGCGGCCGCCCTATCCCAGGCGGCCACTAGGTCTCCAGTCGAGGCATGAGCCAGAACCTCAGGAATTGGCCCAAGCTCCGTCTGGAACCTATCAGGTTCCATCAGGCGCCTGGGGCGCTACCATCTCATCGGTTCCGCCTCCCTGTGGCGGGGTGCAGCGGTTCGAAGGTCAAGGCGAAGGAGAGAGTGATCTGACCATGACAAGGGCTCGATGACTATGTCCCCTATCTCAAGATCACTCAGCCACTGTCCAGAGACAAAAATCAGGTCCAGTGTGTTTCCCCCCATGTGCATAGGGCCATGAATTAGTTGGGTCAGATCCATAGCCGTCATGGAAGCCATGAACTCCCGAGCCACCTCAGACACCTCACCCATGGACGGCAGGTTGAAATCCCCCATGACCATTAATCTGGGGGTATCAACCGCCACCGCGGCGATAACGTTGAGTAGCTCGGGCAGGGCTGCTGCCACGTGGCAGGGAGCCAGGTACGTGATCAGCAAACCCCTCTGAACCCCATGACCCCACTTCACAAGGAGGGTCTCACAACCGGCCGTCTGAGGAACAGTGGCCTCCCTTGGCCTAAGGCCTTCTCTAATAATAACCGCTACTCCCCCGCCCCTCCCCTGTGACCTCAGCTGATGGAATGCCAGGAAGCCTGGTGGGCACATTTCTACCAGAGGGACCCCTCCCTCCGGGCCCAACCAGGTCTCCGTAATACCCGCCAGGTCCGCTCCCCCCTCCTGAACCAGATCACAAATGAGGGGGGCTTTATGTATTACGGACCTGGCGTTGCACAACATCAGTCGAAGGCCCGGGCTCTGAGGGTCTGTACAACCTGGAGAACGAGTGGAGCGTTGGGGGCCAGAGCACGCTACCGCTCGGAGACAGCGGGTGCGCGCTCCCTTAACATGATATGGCCCCCTGCTCCCGCCATATCTACCCCTCCCACTCACAGTACCGATGATAGAAACACAATCTGGACAAGCTCGACCCCCCCATCACCTCCGGATCCCCATCCCCTCCGCTGTGCATAGTGGCCAGGCCTGACCCTCCCCTTGGTGGGTCTTCCCCCAAACCCACAACCCTAGTTCCAATTTTTCCCTCCCCCCCCCGGGACCCCTTAAAAATTTACCCAGTTTACTTAAAAAACCCCTCAACCCCCTCTTCGCGGCATGCCACCTCTCTGGGTTCCAAAGCCCGTCATTGAGGTAGGCCCTCGATAATGTGGAGGGCCAAACCTGCGAGAGGGGGGAGTCTCGCAGCGCAAGAAGCTCAATGGTTGAATACATCCACAAAATGGGAAAGGGTGAAAATGGCGTCTGGCCAGGGTTCCATAAAGTCTAAAGGTCCTGAGGACAAAAGGCAGCAACAAAAACGTGGGTAACGACTCCACTGTCCTCTCACGTCCTTGAGTTATACCTTAATGGAGACTTTCCATCACAGTTATGCAACATGTTATGATCATAAAGTGAGTCAGTCATGAGAGTGACTAGATTTTATAAATATTTTTGTGGTGGTCATTAAATGAATTATCACAGTCATTAAGTGAATATGTATTTGTTAAGTATACCAGTGGTTCACCATTGGTGTGGTTTTGCAGTAAACCAGAATTTAATTTAATATTTAAATTTATATACTGCCCTTCTCCCAAAGGACTCAGGGCGGTGAACAGCCAGAAGTAAAAAACATCAAATACAAAATTTAACAACAATTCAAAAATAAATTAAACAATTTGGCCCAACAGTTAAAATCCCCCATTAAAAATCCAAATTAAAATACACAATTGGAGAGATTAGGCCAGCCCGACTTGATGAAATAAAAAGTTTTGAGGGCCCAACAGAAAGTACGTAAGTCCGGAATCATCCGTATCTCCGGGGGGAGCTCGTTCCAGAGGGCAGGTCTCCGACAGAGAAAGCTCTCCCCCTGGGGGCCGCCAGTCAGCATTGTTTGGCCGATGGTACTCGGAGGAGCCCCTCTCTGTGGGAGTATACTGGCCGGTGGGAGGCTCTCGGTGGCAGAAGGCGGTCCCGTAAATATCCAGGCCCTAAGCCATGGAGCGCTCTAAAGGTGGTCACCAACACCTTGAATCACATCCAGAGGACCACCGGGAGCCAGTGCAGCTCACGCAGAGATGACGCTCCCATAATCACCCGCGCGGCTGCCTTCTGGACCAGTAGAAGCCTCCGGGTGCTCTTCAAGGGGACCCCCATGTAGAGAGCATTGCAGTAGTCCAAGCGGGAAGTGATGAGGGCATGAGTGACCGTGCGTAAGGAGTCCCGATCCAGAAAGGGACGCAACTGGTGAATCAAGTGAACCTGATAAAAAGCCCCCCTGGCCATGGCCGTCACATGCTCTTCTAAAGACAGCCGTGCATTCAGGAGGACACCCAAGTTGCGAGCCCTCCCTGTGGGGGCCAACGACTTGCCCCCAATAGTCAGAGATGGCACCAACTGACTATATCGGGATGCCGGAAGCCACAGCCACTTGGTCTTGGATGGGTTGAGCTTGAGCCTGTTTCTCCCCATCCAGATCCATACGGCCTCCAGACCCCGGGACATCACGTCAAGGGCATCATTGGGGTGGTCTGGGGTGGAGATGTACAGCTGAGTGTCATCAGCATACTGATGGTACTTCACCCCGAAACCACAGATGATCTCACCCAGCGGCTTCACATAAATGTTGAACAGAAGGGGCAAGAGGACCGACCCACGCGGCACCCCACATACAAGCCGCCTGGGGTCGTCCTCTGGCCCCCCGTCAACACAAACTGCGACCGGTCAGAGAGGAAGGAGGAGAACAACCGCAACACAGTGCCCCCCATCCCTAACCCCTCCAACCGGCGCAGCATGATACCATGGTCCGTGGTATCAAAAGCCGCTGAGAGATCTAACAGGACCAGGATAGAGGAACAGCCCCTGTCCCGAGCCCTCCAGAGATCATCAACCAATGCGACCAATGCTGTTTCCATGCTGTGCCTAGGCCTGAAGCCCGACTGGAATGGATCGAGATAGACCGCTTCATCCAGGTACTGGGGAAACTGTCGCCAGAAAGCGAAGGTTGGAGACTGGATGATAATTTGCTAAAACAGCCGGGTCCAGGGAGGGCTTCTTGAGGAGGGGCCTCACCACCGCCTCTTTCAAGGCGGCGGGAAAGTAGCCCTCTCTCAAAGAAGCGTTAACAACCCCCTGGAGCCAGCCTCATGTAACCTCCCGGGAAGCCAGCACCAACCAGGAGGGACATGGGTCCAATAAACAAGTGGCTGTGCTAAGTCTACCCAGAATCCTGTCCACGTCTTCAGGGGTCACTGGGTCAAACTCCTCCCAGATAACGTTCTCAAGACTTGTCTCCATCACCCCGCCTGTATCTACCCAGTCAGAGTCCAGGCCTTTCCGAATTTGAGCGACTTTGTCATGCAGATTCTGCACAAAATCCTCAGCCCTGCCCTCCAAGAGGTCCTCCTGTGCTCCCGGATGGAGCAGGGAGTGGGTCACCCTGAACAGGGCGGCTGGGTGGTTATCTGCAGATGTGATAAGAACGGAAAAATAATTAAACTTTGCCATTTTTATCGCCACTAGGTAGGTCTTAATATGAGACCTTACCAGTGTTTGGTAGGATTCGGAAAGGCTAGCCCTCCAACTGCTCTCTAGGCATCTTTTCCGGCGCTTCATCTCCCTCAGCTCCTCAGAGAACCAGGGAGCTAAGTGAGATCGGCAGCGGGTCAGAGGCCGCAAAGGCACGAAATGGTCCAAAGCTCCAGCGGCTGCCCTATCCCAGGCAGCCACCAGGTCTTCAGTCGGGTTGTGAGCCAGAACCTCAGGGAAAGGCCCAAGCTCCGTCTGTAACCTATCAGGATCCATCAGGCGCCTGGGGCGGAACCACCTGGTCAGTTCCGCCTCCCTACGGCGGGGTGTAGCAGTTTGAAGGTCAAGTTGAAGGAGAGAATGGTCAGACCATGACAAGGGTTTAATCACTACATCCCCTATATCTAAACCATTAAGCCACTGGCCAGAGATGAAAACCAAGTCCAGAGTGTGTCCCCCTATGTGTGTAGGGCCATGAACTAACTGGGTCAGGTCCATGGCAATCATGGAAGCCATGAACTCCCGAGCCGCCTCAGACTTTTCACCAACGGACGGCAGGTTGAAATCCCCCATAACCATAAGTCTGGGGGTATCAACCGCCATCCCAGCTATCATGTTGAGCAGTTCAGGCAGGGCCGCCACCATGTGGCAGGGAGCCAGGTACATGATCAGCAGGTCCACCTGCACCCCATGATCCCACTTCACAAAGAGGGACTCACATCCGGTTATCTGAGGCACAGTGGCCTCCTTCGGACCAAGACCTTCCTTTATAACAACTACTACCTCCCTGCCCCTCCCCTCAACCCTTGGTTGATGGAATGCTCAGAAGCCTGGTGGGCACATTTCAACAAGGGGAAACCCCCCCTCCTGGCCCAACCAGGTCTCTGTAATACGGAGGCCAGATCCGCTCCCCCCTCTTGAACAAGATCACAAATGAGGGGGGCTTTATTTACAACGGACCTGGCATTGCACAACATCAGCTGAAGGACCAGGCCCTGAGGAGAAGTAAATGCTTTGTACTTACTTAGATTTTCATAAATCTTAGAGAATCTTATTTAGATTTTCACATGACCCTGTCATAAAACAGGGTCATGTGTACAAGGGATGCTGCAATTGACTGTAAATACAACCCAGTTGCCCAGCACCAAGGTGCACTCATCTGACCGAAGCAGGGGGTGAGTGCTGAAATTTTGAATCTGGATCATAAGCACTCCACAAGTAAGTTCCCTGGCATTTCAAATGATCGTTAAATTGAGGATTACTTATAGTTAAGTGTCCAGCAAGCATTGGTTTCTTAGTTAAGACAAAAGTGGGAAATAATTATCTAACTTGGGTTTGTTATCTCCAGTTCATGGGAAGTTCATGAGAGTAAATAGAAAAAGTGAGCTTGTCTAAGCAAATAAGATAATTTTATGTAAATATAATTTCAGCATGTGAAGAACCAGATGAGATTGACTTTGGGGAAATTGTGAGTGCTGAGAAAGCCAAATATCTGGAAAACGACCGAGTGCAATATAGGTGCAACCCTGGCTATGTCTTGCAGGGACCTGAATGGATTCAGTGTAAGGGACAAAAATGGACACCTCATCCACCAAAATGCTTGGGTAAGGCATCATGCTTTTTTTTTTTTTACTAGTGTAGACCTGGGAGAAAATGCTGAATTCATCCAATAGGAGAAGAATTATAGCTGCCAAATTCTTTGAGAATTGGATTGAATTTCCATCTGAAGCCAGGCTTTCCTCTGAAGCCATAAACTGTGCTGGTGTCATCTTCTTCCATTCGAAAGCTAAAAAAAAAAATTAAACTGATCCAAATTGTTGAATGAGCAAGCAAAATAGTAGATATAATTAAATGATATTCAACTGGAAGCTCATTCAAGAATGCTGAGTAACTGTGGGATACAATTACATCTGGTTACGGACTCAGTGGTTAATAAAATAGGAAAGTGAATTCTTTTGCTATGGAATTCAGCCAGCTAGAATGATGTAGAAGGAAAACTTTTGAGTCTAGTAATTACAATTTATTCAGCACATTTACTCAGTTTCCTCCATGATCTTTCCATCTCTATTAATAATACAAAACTAGATCCCATCATCCTTGTAGCTGGTACAGTTGGGTAAATCATCACATTCCTACATCCTTTTAGCAAAAGCTGTCTAGGAAATAACAAAAGCTCAGACAATTCAGCACAGTTTGTCAAGAGGTTATTCAGAGGACAAAATACTTCACTGAAACATTTCTGGCCAGGACTCAGATTTCTTTTATCTGACTGGTGCCTTGGTAGTGACTTTTCCTCCAGTTCCCCAAAGTTATTCCTTATGCTTGTTATTGGATATTAGGATGTCATTAATTCAACAAACCCCTTCATGAATTACTGCCATGTCATGGCAAAGGGGCTTGTAAAGCTCAAAAGCTATAAGCTAAGCCTTGTGGGGTCACCCAAGATGGACAGGTCATAGGAGAGTTCTGACAAAATGTGGTCTACTTGAGAAGGAAATTGCAACCCACACCGGTATCCTTGCCAATAAAACCACATGAACGGTACCAAAAGGCTAAACAATATGATGCTGGAAGATGAGCTCTTCAGGTTGGATTGTGTCCAATATGCTACTGGGGAAGAGAGGAGGGCAATTACAGGTAGCACAAGAAAGAATGAAGCAGCTGGGCCAAAGCTGAAATGACACTCAGCTGTGGATGTGTCTGGTGGTGAAAAGAACAATATTCCATAGGAATCTGGA
Organism: Pantherophis guttatus; assembly: GCF_059756535.1. Taxonomy (NCBI): domain Eukaryota; kingdom Metazoa; phylum Chordata; class Lepidosauria; order Squamata; family Colubridae; genus Pantherophis; species Pantherophis guttatus. The sequence continues at coordinate 94,673,334 of NC_142065.1, forward strand.
ATGTAAGATCTATGAATCAAAGTAACATGGATCTGGTTGAACATGAAATGGGAAGATTGAAAACAACATCTTGGGAATCAGTGCAATTAAAGTGGATGAGAATGAGCAATTTTAATGGAAAAACAATACAGGGATATAAACTCAAAAATGACAGAATGATCTTGGTTAGAATTCAAGGCAAAGCCTTCAATATCATAGTAATTCAAATCTATGCCCCAACCACTGATGCTATAGAGCAGGTGTCAAACTGGATTTCTTTGAGGGCCAGATCAGCGTTGTAATTTTCTGCGGGCCAGCAAGGACTGGGGGGGGGGAAGTGTGGGGGGAGACCGGATGGATGTCTCCTGCAGCACTTTGCTGGCCAAAATAGGGTGCGGGGGTGCATGCCCCCCCACAGCACATTTTTGCCTGGCAGAATGCTGCTGGAGGTTGGGGAGGCCAAAAATAGCCCACACCACAGGGACCTGTGAGGCCTCCTCACAGCCTGTTTTTGGCCAGCAGAGTGCTGCTGGAGGCTAGGGAGGCCAAAAACGGGCCATAGGGGGGCCTTGTGGGGCCTCCATGCAGTCCATTTTTAGCCAGTAGAGGCACTGCAGGCCAGTTCTTTGATATTTCCAGGCCAGCCCCATGGGCCAGGTTTAAGCACCCCATCGGCCAGATTTGGCCTGCGGGCCTTAATTTTGACACCCGTGCTATAAAGGCTGAAAATCTACAATACCTTATACAACTAACACCAAAAAAAGATGTCATTTTCATCATAGTGGATTGGAATTCAAAAAATAGGAAATCAAGATAACCAAAATACTAGCAATAACAAGTTTAGCCATGAAGTTAAAAATGAAGCAGGGCAAAGACCCTGATGTTGAGAAAGATTGAAGGCAAAAGGACAAGGTGACAGCAGAGGATGAGGTGGATAGATAGTGTCATTGATGCAATGAACATGAATTTGGGCAAACTCCAGGAGACAATTGAGGACAGGGGTCCTGGTTCGCTATGGTCTATGGCGTTGTGAAGAGTCAGACATGACTTAGCAACTAAACAATGAAATCACAATTCAATAAGGGGCTTTATAATATTTACTGGATAGCTAAAAGAATGCTTCAAAGTATTGTCTGTCAAACCTGTAATGCTGGAAATGTTAAATGGGTGGAAGAACATTGACTGATAGGATACTGACTTGCCTCATTATTAATAACAATAATCTCATTAATGTGAGCAAAAAGACAAAACTAGAAATTGTCCCATTACAACTCAGTTAACTCAAGACATCTTTGCAGAACATTCTGAATTGTGCTGTGTGTTCTTAACTTAAAACAAACAGAACAACATCTATTTGGCATGCTTCTACAAGCCAGTCCTCTAGCATAGGTCTAAAAACTATAGCAGAATCATAACTTGTTCATCATTAATACTGTGCTCTAACTTGGCTTATTTATATTTGGCCTAGAATTATCCATTGCGACTTGTAAATCTGGTTTATTTTCTTAGTGGTGGAATAGAGGAGAAACCAATTGGCAATTATCTCCCTTCAGAAGATCTACTTTCTTTTCTTTTCTATTTTTTTTAGCACCCTGCAGTATCACAAGGCAACAGCTAGCAACAAAAAACTTGTTTGTATTTGGGAGTCAAAGAAAAGCTTGACTTATTCAGAGTAATCATAGCCTGCAATTTCAGTGCAATGAAGGATATGTCCTTGTGGTTCCATCAGTCAGAAAGTGTGTTGACGGTTACATGGAGTTGCCTTTATGTATCTCTGGTAAGCATGCTGTCAGTATCATAGATTCTGTCAGTGATTTAATCTTCATTGAACTCTCTCACATCTTGGCTTAGAATTTTACTAGCGTAATCTAATTTTTTAAAAATCTGAAGCACATCAGATAGGAGAAAGATGTTCTGGCAATTCCCCAAACATACAAATTGTCTCTAAGGCTCAGTCTTAACTGAACTTCAGTTAAGAATTATGTTTCCTTGTAGTTGAAAATATGCATAATATTGGTAGACATAGGAATTTGTATCACAAATTGCAAAGGTTGTATCAAAATATGTTGATGTCATATTATTAAAAGAGAATTAAATTTGGAAAGTATTTGATGGTTAAATCAGCCTATAAATAGAAAGTATACTGTGCTACGCTCACAAAGCTGATGGATTATTTTTATGCTGATCAAGTTGAAGAGTTTAAAATTAAAATATTGGATGCTTGATGAATTAACAGGTAAACTGTTAGCATGTTATTTAAAACAAGTGAGACAGCGACTTCCGGTTGGTGCCACCGTCGTCGCTAGATGGTCTCCACAAGACCCCCAGCCCTGCCGTCCGTAAAGAGCCGCCTCTACAGCTGAGAGGCGGCTCGAAAAACTCCGAGTTCCACAGGAACTGTGAGGAGAGCCGGCGAGATTAGGTAGAGCCCCCTGTGAAGTCTCCAGATTGCTTTTTTTGCTTCTGGGGAGGAAGCAGGATGAGGCTCCCTATCCAGCTTGCCGAGGCTCCAGACCCCAGAGATAACTCTGCACCTAGCAGAGCTACATGACGCGACCAACTTTATCAGTGAAAGTAAAGAGAATTATCAAAATAAACAGGGTGGAATCTGGACCTGAAACTTAAAACTGCAAGTATTTGTACTAGCCCTGTGATTGAATCTAAAGAATGGAGAAAGAGTGAAAGTTTGTTAAAATGGCGTCCGGCTTCAGCAGTAGGAAAAGCTGAAAGCGAAAGTGGATTTGCATGATTGTTTTAATACGCTACAAAGTACCTAAAGTAACAGCGCTGGCTAGAAGAAAACGGAAAAGTCCCTTTTAAAGAGATTTTATAATTTTATAATCAACTTCCTTAATTGATTAAAGTTGTGGAAATTTTTGAGAGGACTTTCTGGTGGTGAAAAGGGAGGGAAGACTTGCTTTTGCAGAAAAAGCTAGACTACGTGGCAGAATGGCTTCAAAGCAAATAAAGCCAGACACTAAAGCTGTAGAGGGGCTCCCCCACTCATAAGTCACAAGAGCAGCCTTCCAGCTTGCAGACGCAGAGCCAAATAAAGGAGAATGGTTTTGAAGACTTGAAGGAATTTATTGTTGTGCTGCTGATGAAACAAGATGAAATTATGGATCAGAAGTTTAAAAAATCTCAACAGGAAATTAAGGAGGTGGTTCAAGAAAAGTATGACAAGGTGAAGCAAGATATATTGACAGTTCTGACTGGCTTCTCAGAAGTAGTTCTCCAGATTGATAAAAAAGTGGAAGAACTTAGCTCAGAAGTAGAATCTAAAATGAAGGAAGTTGATTATAAAATTTCTAATGTGGACAATAAAATGCAAAGGATTGAAAATGAAGTGACAATGATGCAATTTAGATTTATGGAGTTTGCCGTAAGATTGAGAGGCATAAAGGAAAATAACAGAGAGGATTTGAGAAGGGTTTGTGCTGATGCCCTGGCTGTGATGCTAAAGGTTGACCCTGAGGAGATTTTGTGCAAAATTGATAAGGTCTATAGAGTGAATTCTTGGGTGGCAAGGCAAAGGCAAGTGCCTAGAGATGTGGTGATTTACTTTACAGATAGAAGAATAAGAAATGATATCTTACAAAAGTCTTTTGTTTCTACTATTCAAGTGGATGGAAGGGAGATTGGGATCTACAAAGAGTTGCCACCTAAGATGCTAAGAGATAGAAAGGATTTTGGATTTTTGGTGACTGAATTAAAGAAACAACAAATTCTATTTAGATGGGATGCTCCAGTTGGAATAATATTGAGGTATCAAGGAGAGAGATATCGACTAAATACTTTTGAAAAAGCGGAAGAATTTTACCTCAATGTTTTAAAAATTGGCCCAACATCCCCACGTACATCCTCAGTATTAGGAATACAGAAGGGTGATAAAGAAAAACAATTTGAACAAGAGATTGAAATGCAGGGGAAGCAGATGGAGATGGAGGTAATGGAAGCACACGGAGCCACAGCCTACAAACAAATTCTAGAAAAACAACAACAGCAGAGGTCTAAGCCACCATACAAGAAGGAAGTCAAGGGTAAAATTCAAAAACTTGAAGCCATGGGAGGAGCCAAGTCGAATATAACAAGGGGGTAAAATACCCCCTTAAGAGGAAGCAGGCTCTACAAAATTAGAAAATTTTAGACTAATATCTCTCTTGAATATGGATTATAAAATTTTTGTAAAAGTATTAGCCAACAGATTAATGCCAGTTATCTAAGAGGTGATTCATTATGATTAAGCAGGATTTATAGAAGGCAGATATATGAAAGATAATCTGAGGCAAATTACAGATTTATTGGACTATTTTGAGAGGAATAAACAGATCCCTGCAGTGCTGGTGTTTTTGGATGCGGAGAAGGCCTGTGTTCGAGTGAATTGAAACTTTCTATTATAAACTTTGAGAAAGATGGACTATGAGTGTGTTGAAGGTAATAGCTTTAAGGCAAGAAGAATACAGAACAAGGGCATTCGCAGACGATCTGGTTGTTACCCTAACACGATTCATGGAATTAACAATTCAGATGTAAGACATTATAGAAGAAAAAACAAAGATGACCGTTATGGTTGGATTTTGGTTATATCATACGGAATATAAATATAATGTCACTCGGGGGGGGTTATATATAGAAGTATTCTTCAATGATGGGGGCAGATGGTAATGAAGGACATTAAATATACTGTTGGAAGAAGGGATTAATCTGAGGTGATTGTTTGGATGTTACATATTATCATATATACCTGCAAGAAAGTGAAAGCTTTTTGGATAAAAAATTCGGTGGGTTAGGTAAAAAGTCTTGAGGAAAAAACTTTAATTTTCTCCTCAATTGTTTTTATTGGGTATAGTTAAGGATTTTTTTCACTGGGTGTAATATTGGGAAAGGGATGTTATGTTTACTATCAAAGAATGGACTCTGAAGGTGGCCAGTTTTTTGGTGAAGATTTCAGCATATTTAAAAGACCGGACCCAAGATATCTATGTACGGGAGTGGAGAAATGGATGGATTATGCAGAATAAATATTAAACCAGGATGTACTAGATAACATTAAGTTGAACGTCGTGTAGAAATGTATAGTATATATGGGGTAGAATGGTTGTATGTTAGGAAGAAATGTATAGTACACAGGGGGAAGAGTAGATGGATGGTAAAGTATTATAGAATGTGATTTGGATTTGGATTTCACCCTGGGGAAGTCATGGGGGTAGGGGAGGGATAGGGAGGGTTAGGGAGAGAAAGGGGGGAGGGGGAAAATCTGTATTTGTAAAACTTTTTCAATAAAAAAAAACAAGTGAGACAGCAACATAAAGTTTAAAATATCTACATATGATAGTATGAGAATTACAAATGCAATAGAATATACAATAGAACAGATACAATTACAGATCCAACAGAACGAGCAATAATACAACACTGATATTACTATTCAGTTATTTAATCATATCTATCTGTGTGTAATAATTTAACTGAAAGACCTTTACAGTCTTTATTAGAACATGATTATGTGTCAGCCTTGCAAAGTAGATCATAGAGAATGTACCATCAGATGAGCTAATTCTACTGTTAAGGTAGGGTTACTTTAACAGAATCTTGCAATCCAAAAGTACATTCCTTCCCCCTGTGCCCTTTACAATCCATGAAACTGGGAGGGTCTCTTCTGAACCGCTTGCCCTGTCTATTCCTGGCATGGACTGTGTTGCCTTTTAAACTGATGGTTCCCTTGGTTGCATTTCTTCCCCTTTTCTCCCAAGGTCATTCCCACATACCATTACTTCATATATTTCTGTACCGATCATAGCAGTTATCTGAGTCAACATAAAGCAAAAAGTATTTTAACTTATAGCAAAACGAGAGAGAGAGAGGGAGGGAGGGAGGGAGGGAGGGAGGGAGGGAGAGAGGGGGGGAGATTGTTCTAATAGGTTGTACCTGATTTTATTTGAAAAGTTGGACAGAATGCATAATAATGTTAAACCAATTTCTTTATAATTATTATTTTAAGGAATGTCAACAGTTTCAGCTACAATTTCCTGCCCCAAAATTTAACAGTGTCAATATAATCAATTTAATCATATTTTATTGTTAATCAAATTGAATTTGAAATATATTAGAAATTTTAAAAACCTTTAAAGTTGAAAATGCTGATATTTCTGACTTATGGGGTGAAGACTTGGAATATTTGACAATGGAGTATCAATTTATGTAAGACTTTAAAACATGTTAAGTGTTTGTGTTAAGTGTAACTTGAGTTTGAAATGAATTTATGAAAGGATTTTTTCTGAGTTTAGTGGAACATCTGAAAGACTATTTCAGAACGATTTCTGATTGTAGCTGAAATAGATTTTCTTTGTTGCTGGTGTAAGAAAGGTAAGGGCACATCAACTAATTTGATTTGATCACGGCTAATTTTGGTTTTCTTTTGAAAGAATCTTGTAATAAATAGAAATACTGTATATGCAAATATTTTCATGTTAAAGATATGAATGCTGTTTTACTATTTTGAATTACATTCTAAAATGAAGGCATCTAATACTTTCTTAGGAACTTGGAGTTATATCATGCGTAGCCAAGAAAGTTTGGAAAACTGCTATTACTTTAAATATCAAGAAGTGGATTAAAAAATGTATAACATCAATTTTTGAAAAGACCATTCTTTTCTGTAAAGAAAATTTTGTCATAGATTTTATAATAATGACAGATTATGTTTAAGTATAATTTGGAATTATATAATACATATAAGGTGTGTGTGTATTATATAAATTACACACACACACACACACACACATACACACACACATATATACACACACACATTTAAATTATTTAGATCAGTTTAACCTGTTAATTCTTAGAGAAGAAATTCTAAGTTTATTTATTTATTCATCTTCATGCTTTCATATTTGATAGAAAGAGGGCAAAATTGCAGTGGTCCACCAAGAACTGAGAACGGAGACATTACTACTTTATCTGAGAAGCAGTACAGATCTGGCTCTTCAGTAGAATTCAAATGCCAAACTTATTATGCCATGGAAGGCCAAAAAAGATCTTTTTGTGATGATGGGACCTGGACAAAGGTACCCATTTGCCTCGGTAAGCGGAAAAGAAAGTCTTCATCTAATTTTCATGAGCATTTCTAATAATTAAGAATAACTGCTTTCTCTCTTTCTCTCATAAAAAGAAGATTTAATTGATGTTTCCTGCAGCAGCTCTCCTTTGGATACGATTTCAATTCTATTAACTGAGGTGAAGTAGCTACTAGATGAAAGCTAAATCTAGGTAAATCTTGCAATAAGATAATATGATGCATTTGGATCCCGACAGCCTTCTCGAATAGGATTTGCTTTCTTTTTCACCTCAGATCCCTGTGTGATCTCCAGGACTGAATTGGAAAGCCAGAAGATAGAAGTTAAAGATGGAATAGAGGTGCCTGACAATATATTTGTTCAACGTGGTCTTTCCATTGAGCTGACCTGTAGAACAGGATATGTCCTGGAAGCAAATTCTTCCCAATCAGCTTTTGTAATCCAGTGTGATGGGACACCACCCGTGATTCCTAAATGCAAAGGTGACTCAAAAAGTTTAATTTTACAATTCTGCTATCACCAATCCAGGGGCAAAACACTTCGGTTTGAGTCTATTTATGATTAGAGCTAAAATAAGCTGCAATTATTTATGTGTTTTACTGGTAATTCTAATCCCAACTTGAAGCATTCCCAGCTGGGCTGCACTTTTCTATTCTGAAAAGGCTCATTGGAAATTCTTGGGATGTAATTGAAATAGGACAATGTGAAAAGTTTCAGATTGCTGAAGAGGAGTGGTGCAATGAAAGACACATCCATTGGTGGTTTAATGGCCAAGTTAGTGCAAAAACTGCACTCTTCAGATGCTCCCCCAAAGGTCTGCTGTATCATCAATGTAGGGGTAATCTGCATCAGTGGTGGGTTTCTACCAGTTCACCCCGGTTCCACCCACCCACCCACCCAGACGTCATGACGGATGATCTGTGCATGCGCAGAAGTGCCGCGCGTGAACGAAACAAGTTCACAGTTCCGAACCAGTAGCGAAGGTAAGTGAAAACCACTACTGATCTGCATGGCAATATTTTTATATCATTAAAAGATACAGTAATTGCTTTTGCTGATAATAGACTCCATAGCTGAGCTATTGTTTCCATTTTAAAAGAATTTATAAACTATTACCATACCAAAATCTAAATATCAATACCAATAGAAATTCCAACTCCATTTCTAACAAGACTATAGGGAATTCTTTAATTAGTGGGGAAGAATATTGCTGTGCTTTTAATTTTAGCACTAGCAGATTAGGGGATGTCTAGTGAAAGACAGCTCACAATTTTAGTGGCCCAACCTCTCCCAGAACCAGTTGTTCCACCACAGGCATTAGAAAAACTTCATGGAGAAGTTTCTTTGTTTATTCATGCATGCTATTTCTGTACCATGTTGATTCTTATGGATTCTAGGCAGTTTACAGATATTAAAATAGCAATAAAATAATCAAAAATTTTAAATCCAATAACATAATGATTAAGAATAAATCATAAGAAAAATGCACACACGTAGACCTAAATCTGTGTGGTCCTACACTCACTACTAGCTTCAAGAAAACCAGGAGAGTGACTGCCGTTCTCTATTTAGGGCAGCTGTTCCTAAGGAGGGGAGCTGCAAGGAGAAGATGTGATATCACTCCCTGACTAACCTGAAAGCTGGGAACTCTTGCCATCCAGGTTAAACAAACCCTGGTTATCTGGAAAACTCAATGTCATAGATGCCCAAACTCAAGCTATAAGCAACTAATCAAGACCAGCCCCTTAATTGTACTCAGAGGCACATTGGTAGCCACTGCAACTTTTGTAGCAATGATGTAATGTAGCAGATCTAAGAGTATATATTGAGCGTACAGGTATTGAATTCTAGACCAGTTGATGTTTTGATGGTATCCCTGGGGCAATGCCAGGAGGAGCTAATTAATTGTTTAATTACATGCCAAGAAGCCGGTATCCACTCTCAGAAATCACATAGATTGATAGTCTCCAGGGAATTTGTCCCACTCTATCCTTCAGGTCTTCCAGCAATGCATCCATCATCACCCTAATTGTCCATCTTTATTGTTGTTGGTGATCCACTACCTGAGAGTTATCATGATGGATAGATGACTGCTCCTAATTCTGAGCAGAATTTGAACAGAATGGGAAAAGGAACAAGCCCTGCAAGCTCCATCGCAAAGCATTTGAAGGCCTGCTTTCTTTCCCCTGTTATTGTTAACTGAAACTGTAGCTTCAGGCAGGAGTAGAACCACTACAATGTGGAACCCCTAATGTGCAATCCTTGCAGGTGGTTGAAAACACTACTGGGATTGACCGTGGGACTGAATAGCAAGAAGAGAGATATTAAATTGTAGCTTTATATTTCAATTCAAAGCCAAAGTGAAGGGGAAGAATAATTATAGCAACTTGCTAAATTTATTTACAATCTTCCAAATAAATAGTAGCCAAGGGCCACTAAAAGTATTTTAAATCAAGTTGGTTGATTTCACACTACATTTTAGATACTAATTTGTAGTTTTAAATTAGTTAATGCCCATCAGTATGCATGACTGCTAATGAAAATGGTCTCATTGGATATTTTAAAAATAATAATGATATTGTTTTCTATGCTAATAGAAAGCAATGCCCATAATCTGATATGAGTGCAAGCTTTTCTTTTTTCAATATAAGATATGATTTATTTTCTTTAGAAATTACATGCAATTCTCCAAGAATATCAAATGGTTCTTTCCGACCTCAAAGAACTTTATACCATGATGGGGATCTAATTCGAATTCTGTGTGACAATGGATTTACTTTTGAACCTGATAATGGAGAAAAGATAGTTGAGTGCACGAGAAATGGATGGTCACCTTCACCAAAATGTGTCAGTAAGTAGAACTTCCATGTGTTGCTATGACTTATAGAAGGGCTAAGATATTTAACTCTGCGGAAGTTTTAACATTATTTCATATAATTTTCCAATTATTTTTGCCGAAGGGATTTATCTCACCCAGAACATTTTGGTAGATTTTACACATTTATTTATTTTATTTATTTATTTGTCAAGCACATATTAGATAGCATATATAAGTATAAACCTGATTATGAATACATGAAATGGATATAAATAAAAGTGGGCATTAGGACAGGGGCAGTAGGCACGTTGGTGCGCTTATGCACGCCTCTTACAGACCTCTTAGGAATGGGGTGAGGTAAACAGTAGATGGTCTAAGGTTAAAGTTTTGGGGGTGTAGGGATGAAACCACAGAGTCAGGTAGTGCATTCCAGGAATTGACCACTCTGTTGCTGAAGTCGTATTTTCTGCAATTGAGTTTGTACTTTAAGTTTGTATCTGTTGTGTGCTCATGTATCATTGTGGTTGAAGCTGAAGTAGTCATTGATACAATATCATTTCATTCACCTTAAAAAGATTCTTTCTTTTGAAATACATGTGGGATGTATGTAAGAAACGTGTTTCAACAAAATGTGGATCAGTGTTTATTTGCTGCATGAAAATGGTGGGTGTCCCTTGGCATCACCCAGAATTGGTAGCATCCTAGGGGACAATTGAACATTGTCATTTGTCTCCCTCTTTAATCCTCATTTGGTAGTATGCCTCCCTCAAGTCCAGTTTAGTGAAGATTTTCCCCCTTGCTAAATAACCTACCATGTTTTCCCAAAAATAAGACTCTGTCTTATTTTCTTTTCGGTCCCAAAATAACCACCAGGTTTTATTTTCAGGAGATGCTTCACCCCCTTTCCTTAGGACCACTGCAGCCATGCTTCCCACACCCTGACATATGTCACACCACTGTAAGATGCCACAAGGCTCATAATGCCGCTGCTGCCACTTATGGCAGGATGTCACATGGCTCATCATGCTGGTTCTGCCGCTCACGGCAGAAGGCTGTGTGGTGTGTTGTGTTGTTGTGTGCATGACAACAACATAATGAGACTCGTGGAATTCTGCCATGAGCAGCACCAGCAGGACGACCAGCGAGCAGCTGCAGAAGAAGTTGGACAGTGGGATGACAGGTGTCAGGGCATGGGAAACCTGGTTGCAATGGTACTAAAGTAAGTGGCTATGGAGTGCATGGAGAAGCTCCACCCCCCACCTCTGCCGTAGCTTGATTTTTACTCCTACGCCTTGTTTTACCTCGTATAACCAGATAGTAGGTGTTGCTTAACTAGGGCTTATTTTTGGGATTTGACTTATATTAGGCATAGATAGGGCGTTGGTCTTACCTGATACGCCTCTTCTCTAGCTGGCGCCCACGGCAGTCATGCCTGGATAGTGACACGACTGACAACCAATAGGACCGAGTCTACTGAATTTTGATACCGCCCCTTCCTTTGTTATCCAGTTTTGAGGCGAGGTTGTGCAGTAGACTGAAGGTGTCTGTAGAAATAAAGCAGGGAAATTAAAAGCCACCCACCCCCAGAACCAGGGACGGCCGGAAAGGGTGGGGCTGACTGCCGTGGGCGCCAGCTAGAGAAGAGGCGTATCAGGTAAGACCAACACCCTTTCTCCTATGAGGCGCCCACAGCAGTCATGCCTGGGACATACCAAAGCCAGATGTCTCCTAGGGAGGGAGAGGCCGGACCTGCTGCAGAACCCTTCTGCCAAACGCTGCGTCAGCTGATGCATAAGAGTCGAGCCGGTAATGTCTTATGAATGGAGACACCGAGGACCATGTGGCAGCCCGACAGACCTCCTCCAATGGAGCCTGCGTTGACCAGGCAGCGGAGGTGGAGGCGCTCCTGGTGGAATGCGCGGTGATGTTATGAGGAACAGGGAGCGAGTGAGCTTCATAGGCTGACGCTATGGTGGCCCTGATCCACCTTCCTATGGTCACTGATGAGGCACGGGAACCCATGGTAGACGGTTGAAAGGAAAGAAAGAGGGCTTCTGTTCTCCGGAAGGAAGCCGTATGGGCCACATAGATCTTGAGGGCCCTCTGGACGTCTAGTTTATGCCACATGAATTCCTGGTGTCGACGAGGGGAAGGGCAGAAGTTTGGGAGAGTGAGCTCCTGAGATCTGTGGAAGATGGTATTGATCTTCGGGACAAACGCCGGGTCCAGGCGAAGGACCACCCTGTCCGTGTGGAAGATGCACAGATCGGAACGTACGGACAGAGCCGCGAGTTCAGATATCCGTCGAGCAATGAGGAACGAAACTTTAAAGGATAAAAATTTAAGGCTGACGTCCCGTAGAGGCTCGAACGGCGGACCAGTCAAGGCAGAAAGGACCTTATTTAGGTCCCAAGTGGGGAACCTATGGACCATAGGTGGGTGCAGGTTAGTAGCTCCCCGTAGAAAGGACCGTATGAGAGGATCATTGGAGAGAGATTTCAACGAGGAACAGGTAAGTATTGACGACAGGGCGGCTACCTGATGTCGGAGAGTATTAGGGGCTAAGCCTGAGACGAAACCCTGGTGAAGAAAGTCCAACAGCTGGGTGACTGTGACGTTAGTGGGAGAAATGCCCTTCCTGCGGCACCAAGAAGAAAAGGCATGCCAAGTGGAGTCATAAATCCGGAGGGTAGAAGGACGGCGAGCAGCCTGAATGATGGTAATGGCGCCAGGAGAAACCTGAGCCTCGGTCAGGAGGAGCCGCTCAGCTGCCATGCGGTCAGCTGGAAGGACTGCGGATCCGGATGGAGGAGAGGGCCCTGGTGAAGGGAGATCCAATCGTCGGGAATCCTCCACGGGGGGGGGGAGACGGACAGAGACACCAACTCGGCAAACCACGGGTGGCGAGGCCAGTGAGGTGCCAGCAGCAGAACCTCCGCCCGTTCCATGACTAACTTCCTCACGACCCTGGACAGAAGGGGAAGAGGAGGGAAGGTGTAGAGAAGTTGTCCCGGAGGCCAGGGGCTCCTCAGCGCATCCACTGCTTCCGCCCCTTGAGAGGGGAAGCGGGAGAAGAAGCGGGGAAGCTGATGGTTGTTGCTCGAGGCGAACAAGTCCACCGTGGGCTGGCCGAAGCGAATGCACAGGTCCTCGAAGAGGAGGGGATGGAGACTCCACTCGGCTTGATCGACGAGGTTGCGGCTGAGAGAGTCCGCTTGGATCTTGGTCTTCCCCGAAATGTGTTTGGCTCGAATGGACGAAAGATGGGATTCGGCCCAGAGACCCAATTGAAGAGATTCCCGCATCAAGGATCGGGACCGAGTGCCCCCCTGCTGATTGACGTGGGCCTTGGCCGAGACATTGTCCGTTAGGACCAGGATGTCCCGACCAAGTATCAGAGGCTCGAAGTTGAGAAGAGCAAGGTAGATAGCTCTCAACTCCAGGACGTTGATGTTCATGGTCCGTTCCGTCTGGGACCAAAGGCCCTGGGCCATGTGGGAGTCCAGGTGAGCCCCCCAACCTGAGAGGCTGAGAGACCATCCTGGGAACTTCCCCGAACGAACAGCCCTGGGAAATTGCTGACGACGCCCACCAGGTCAGCGAGTTTCGAACCTCCGGGGACAAGCGGATACTCGAGGCCGAGGTGTTGGTCCATCTCCGTTGGTAAGGGAGTAGAAGCCACTGCAGCTCCCTGCTGTGGAGGCGAGACCACGGCATGATGCCGTAAGCCGAGACCATCTTGCCTAGAAGACTAGAAAGACCCAGCAGAGAGGCCGAGCCCCGCCTTTGGAACTTGGAGGCCATGTCAGCTAGACTGGACTGGCGCTCCAAGGACAGAGTCACCCGAAGAGAATCGGAATTAATAACCGCCCCAAGGTGTTGGAGACTTGTAGTGGGGAACAGATGGCTCTTGGCCCAATTAATGGAGAAGCCATGGTGTTGCAAAATGGAAATGACCGAGGCCAGATCCCTGGTAGCTTGGGACTGGGTTTTAGAAAGTATGAGAATATCGTCTAAATAAAAGAGGGTGCGAATAGGGATAGAGCTAATATGGCCTATGAGGGCAGCCATGATTTTAGTGAATACCCTGGGGGCAGAGGAAAGGCCAAATGGTAAGGCAGCATACTGGAAGTGTTGGCCATTATACGAGAAGCGAAGAAATTGTCGATGGGGAGGGAAAATGGGTACATGGAGGTAGGCCTCCGTTAAGTCAATGGAAGACATGAAGTCTCCCTTCCGAATGCAGAGCAAAATGGTGTGGAGAGACTGCATTTTAAAACGGCGATATTTGATATGCCGATTCAGGGACTTCAAATCAAGGATGGCCCTCCAGCTACCCGATGACTTGGGAACCAGGAACAAACGGGAGTAGAACCCCCGGCCCCTTTGTTGGGAGGGAACAGGCTGAATGGCCTTAATGGCCAGGAGATGTTGGATGGCCTGTTGAACCCTAGCCCTCTTAATAGGATCTAGGGAAACGGGGCAACGGAGATAATGGTTAGGGGGTGGGGATAGAAATTTGAGTTTAAGGCCAAATTTAATTGTGTCCCTGACCCAAAGGTCCGAGACAGAAATATCCCATTGGGCAGAGAAGTGGGACAAACGGCCACCAATTAAAGAGTCAGGCAGAGCCCTAGCGGGAACGTCTAAAGGGACAGCCCCTCCCCCCACGAAAGGAAGGTTTCGATGTAAACCTAGCCCCTTGTCTAACCTGGTTTCCGAACTGCTGCTGAGACCTGGAAGGCAGGGAACGATGGGAACGTTGTTGGAAGTAGCTGGAATCAGATCCTCGAAAGGAAGAAGAGGAACAAAAGGAACCTTGAGGTCGATAGTCAGATCGACGAGCTATGGGTGGAAGAATTTTACGATGGTCTCTCATTTCTGTTAATAGTGGGTCCAGCTGGGAACCGAACAACTTGTCAGAGGAGTACGGGGAAGAGGCCAGGCGCCACTTATTACGGGCATCAGCTTGCCAATTCCGGAGCCAGAGAAGACGTCTAGATGTTACAGATGTACCCATGGCCTTGGCTGAGAAGCGAGCGGCGTTAAGCGTAGCGTCGGCAGAGAATTCGACCGCACCTAAGATTTTATTGATGTCTTGATGGGAGCGGTGGTCGGATGCAGGGATGCGGTCTTGAAGCTGGTGCAACCACAGAATTGACGCTCGATTGAAGAAAGACGCCGCCGAGGAGGCCTGGATAGACCAAGCAGAGGCTTGGTGTCCTTTAATGAGGGTCCTTTCGACCTTCTTGTCTTTAGGTCGCAAGTAATCTTCCGATGGTCCCGTCGGGGGAGAAGAAGAATATAAGGCCACGACCGGGGGATCGACGGCGGGTACTTGCAGAAGACTGGAGACGTCTGAGGCAAGGTTGTAGAACCTTCTGTCCAAATTGTTCGGGATGGGCCCTGAGCTGGGAGATGACCATTGACGTTTGAGAACCTCTGAAAACAGTTTACGTGCAGGGATCACCTCAGACTGAACTGTGGGCTCTTGGAACAGGGCCGAGGTTGGATCCGCCGGAGCAGAAGGTGCCGATGAATCCGAGTTACTGGTACCTAGGCGGGTGATCATCTTCGCCTTGTAAAGTAATGAACGAAACATGTGGGGCTTGAAGAGACTCACAAAGGCCGGTTGATCAGGCTCTAGGCCCTCGTCTTCTGAGAGGTCTTGGTCAGGTAGAGCTCCTTCTTCAGAGAGAGAATCCTGACTGGCCGAATCCTGATCGCAGAGATCCACTGGCTCATCATGGGAATGGCGAGGCCTAGCTTGGGCCGCCATATGATGACAAACAGAAGTAGGGGCCACAGACTGATGCTGTTGCAAGCCCTGGGCAATCCCCTGGCGAATAGCCTCGGAGATGAGATCGGCCAAGGATCCCTGCATATCCAGCGGCAACTGAGAAACTAGTGGAGCTGGTTGAGGATCAGGAGCCGATGAGATAAGGTCCTGCTCAGCCTCGTTTGGAGGAGGCGATTGTTGCACTTGCCTCTGAGGATCCTCAGATGTAGATGGAAAAACAGAGGCCACATCAGGAGCACTGGCGGAATCACCCTGAACTGAATGGTCAGGAGATAAGGAGGGCGGGGGCCTGGGATGAGGGCCAGATACCGAGTTGGATGGGGCTGGAGAATCCTGCGCTGCCCTGGAATGCGCCTTTTGGAAGGCCTTCTCTATAGTCCTGTGGCGCCTATCCTCGTCCCTGGAGATGGCAACCCCTTTGGAATGAGAGGAGCGGTCAGAAACAGGAGCCCTAGACTTGCTCCTGTGGCCAGTTGAAGGGCCCTCCCCAGGGTCCTCTTCGTAGCGCCGCTTGGCTCTTGATTTGGTGGGTCGGTCAGGAATGGTGGCCATTTTAACAAGGAACGTAAGGTAGGCAAGAAAATGGCGCCAATGGCTCCAATAGGGAGAAAACAAGCCCAAGTGCCAGTACCTCCGATAGGAAGAAAGGAGCCCAAATCCGATCGATGCAGCTGCTCGCCTGGGGTCTCGCTAGCTCGAGGCTTAACTGCGAGGGATATGATGGGCGCGGAATTGCGTCATCGCGCCCGTCAGCTGCAAGGCGGGAAAATGGCGCTGCCTTGATTGACAGCCGCAATAAAAGCGGACTGTCTAGATATCGGGAGCCAGCAGAGGAGGCAAGGAACGGGCGCGGAATTCAACTTCTTGCCCCTCAGCTGTTGAGCGGAGGCTGGAGCCGCTCTCAATCGCCGCTGCAGGTCCGGATGGTCAAAGTAACGCGGCGGAGCGAGGCAAGCAAGCTCGTGCGTGTGGGCGGAGGAAGCTGCCAGCCGGCAGTCCTCGCAGCTGTTAAATTAAAAATAGACTCCGCAAAGCTCAAGGTGCTGTAAATCCAATTCTAAGTCCTAATTAAGCCAGAAAACTACAGACACGACTGTCCAGGTGCAGACCGAGTCGAAAAACTGGATAACGAAGGAAGGGGCAGTATCAAAATTCAGTAGACTCGGTCCTATTGGTTGTCAGTCGTGTCACTACCCAGGCATGACTGCCGTGGGCGCCTCATAGGAGAAGTGACAATTGGGCTGATGCTTGTTTTCATGGTAGGTTGTATTTTCAGGGACACACGGTATGTCTCTCATTAGGGGGAGACACATAAGCAGTTCAGCCCCCTGTAATCTACGTGAAACCTAAGGGACCCTTCTTTCTTTTCCTTGAAGAGTACCGGGGCAGCCATTCTTGATTTCACCGGCTGAATGAACCCCCATTCCAGGTTCTTATCTATAAATGCTTGAAACACATCTATCTCTTTGGGGGTCATCAAGTACATGTTTGGCTTGGGCAGTTTAGCTCCCGGTATGACCTCTACTGCATAGTCAGTGGGTTGATGAGGTGGGAGCACTAAAAACCTCAGCCAAGTCACAATATTCTGCCATAATTATCAGTTCTAACCCATCTCCTCTTCTTAGTGTATTCGCAGGTTCTGCTTTTCCTTTCCTAACTTAAGGTGCAGGGCTGGTCCTCTGCACTTTCCATGGCCCTTGCCAATTAGAAGCTTTTTTCTGCATCCCCCTCCTATCTTTGTCCCAATCCACAGAAGGGTTCCACTTTTGCCACCATGCCAGGCCTAGGACCATGGCCTCAGTCATAGCCAGGGATTAAAATAAATTAAATAGTCTCCATGTAGTTCCCTGCCTTGAACTTCACTGGCTCAGTTAGGCAGGTAGCTGGCACACCACCTGTTATAGATTTCTCCAATTGGGAAAATATTATGGGTCACTTCAGCTCCCTCAGTCTCAGTCCAAGTCTCTACACCACCTGAGGGCTGACCACACACCTGGGACAAATCACACCTGACCAACTCACCATGGGCCAAATCTCTGCAGGGCAAGAATCACACTAACATCAAACAAATGGTGGAATAGAATAATTAAAGAAAGGATGCAAACGGAGGGACAAAATGAAATGTGAATGACAAAAATTAAAATTATTTTTAAAATTATTTTAAATAATTAAATTGAATTGTTGAATTATCCTGCAGTGAGTTAACCTGCAGGAAGTTGGCCATGGTGAGTTTGCTGCATCAAGTTTTATTTTTTATTTTTATTTATTTTGTCAAGCACATATTAGATAACAGATATAGATATAAACATGGTTAATAATACATGAAATGGTTATAAATAAAAGGGGGACATTAGGACAGGGACGGTAGGCACATTGGTGCGCTTATGCAGGCCCCTTTTGTTGTCCCGTTCTGTAGATAAAGAGCTACTGCTTTTCCTCCAACAGCTTCCCAATCTCACAGAATAATAAAAGTGCTGGATAAAGTCATTTCCTTCCTCACAAATTCCTCTCTTGTTACCTCTCTAAGCTCTGACAGCCTTGTGTGACTGGTAGGTTTGGCAGAAGAATTGGGAGCTTTATATTAGAGTTCATTGGAACTCAGTAGAGCAAGAAAATAAAGAATGTTATGATTATGAACAGAACAGAACAGAACAGAACATCAATTGATTAGTCTTGTGACCTTATCAATAAGATAAAAGAAAAATAAAACACATAATCTGGTTCCAGGATAAAATAGATTCCCTCTACAAAGTACAAAGGTCCCCTTAGCCACAGCTGCCAGGTGTTGCTCTAATCTCAGCTGTGGGTCAAGGAGGACACCCAAATTCCGAACCCATTCTGAGGGGGACAGCTTCTCCCCCCCCAGGTTAAGGATGGACAATCGACATGGTCCTTGGGAGGCAATACCCAGAGCCACTCGGTCTTGTCTGGGTTAAGTCTGAGCCTGTTGACTTCCATCTAGACTCTCACAGCCTCCAGGCACTGGCACTTCACATCCACTGCTTCACTGAAATGATGCGGGGTGGAGATATACAGCTGGGTATATTGGCATACTGCTGATATCCCACCCTGTATTGTTGGATGATCTCCCCTAGCAGTTTCATGTAGATGTTGAATAGAAGGGGAGAGAGGACTGAGCCCAGAGACACTCCACAAACGAGGGGCCTTTTGTCCTCCTATCAACACCGACTGAGACCAACCAGAGAGATAAGAGGAGAACCACCATAATACGGTGCCTCCCACTCCCAACTCCCTTAGTCAGCCTAGTAGGATACCATGGTCGATGGTGTCAAAAGCTGCTGAAAGGTCAAGTAGCACCATGATAGAGGAATGACCCCCATCACTGGCTCACCAGAGATCGTCCATCAGCACGACCAAAGCAGTTTCCGTGCTGTAGCCAGGTCTGAAGCCAGATTGAAAAGGGTCCAGATAATCCGTTTCATCCAATGTCCATAGGAGCTGAAGTGCCACCACTTTCTCTACAACCTTCCCCACAACGGGTAAATTGGAAACTGGATGAAAGTTTTTTAATTCTGCTGGGTCTAAGGAAGGCTTCTTGAGGAGGGGCCTTACAACTGCTTCCTTTAATGGTTGCAGAAAAGACCCCTCCCTTAAGGAAGCATTAACTAAAGTCAGGAGCCAGCCTCGTGTCACCAGCCAGGAGGGGCACGGGTCCAACAAACAAGTGGAGGAACTCATCGCACCCACAACCTTGTCCACTTCCTCAGGTGTCACAGGCTCAAACTCAGCCAACACAATATGACTAAGACCTGCCCTGGTCATCTCAGTCGGAATTGCCCAATCAGAGTCCAGGTCCATCCGAATCTGAGCGACTTTATCTAACAGAAATTGCACAAATTCCTCAGCTCTACCCTGTAAGGGCTCCTCCGCTCCCCCTACATTAAGGAGAGAGCCTTTGTCCAATATATCTCTTTAATTTCCTCTGCAATCCAAAATAGTCTTAAAAGACAGAAAAAATAAACCCACAGCTTTGAAACTCCAAACTCAAATTTTCAAATTATATTTCTTTAACCAAAAATGCCTCTTTTCCCAATCTGCTTTCAGTTTGTTAAATTACTTTTTCAGCTTTTGCTAATTAGCTTTTATTAATGGCTTCAGCTTCTTCACAGCTGTTCTGGAGGTGGGGAGGTAGTCTTTTTCCACTCCCTCCCCTCTCTCTTTGCCAATTTTCTCAAGTAAAATAGTTTTAAAAGTTCAGGAGTTAAATATATAAAGGAATCTTGTTTCCAAGACCACAGTTTCTCACCCAGATGATCACCTCATTCTTTTTTCCTTCTCTTCTTGTGTTTGGCCACCCGGCTTTTGACAGCTCCTAATGACTGTCTTCCCTTGCTGTTGGGTTGGAGGCTGATGCAGACACTTCAGGGACTTGCGACTTCCCTGTTTGTGCCTGTCTGTGCCTCCGTTCTTCACTGTCCCTACAGGACAGCTATGATCCCTGGGGATCTTCTAAAGCAGCTGAGATATCAGCATTTTCCAGGAGCCCTAGAATTTGCTGTACCGCTGCTGGCACTGGCCACACCCCCTCTGATGTGAGGACCCAGAGTGTTGGGGGCAATATATTGACTCTGTAATCTGCTTAGAGAGGATTGTAAAGCACTATGAAGCAATATATAAGTCTAAGAGCTATTATTATTGCTATTTAATTTGTGCCTTGCACATCAATATGACATTTACGGTCAGATACAATATGCAAGAATTTCACGCAAAACTACTTACAACTCAAAAGGGAGTTAAAACATATTTATTTTGGTTTCCCTACTTTTCAATTCTATATCAATGGTATAGTGAGGTGTCCAAATGATATTTCCATCCCCCTAAACTAGGAGATTACAGTATTGCCCTTCTGCTTTATTCAGATGATCCTATTGTTCTTTCCAGAATAGCAGTACACCTCAAAAGTGTTCTGGGAAATCTAGTCTAATATTTTGGTCATTTCTGTTTCAGTCTGAAATTGTGGCTTCACTATTGACCCATCATTTCTATTTGAAGGTCTTTGTATTTTGTGATTTTCTCTAGTTCTTTCTCTTCTCTTCTTCTGTCAGAAGAGAACCAGCCAGAGTTCTTTGTCTTTCTTACCAACAATTGTTAAGTGTGGGTGTTATATAGCAGGTCTTGTCTGTTTGAATTCTAAAGTCCCAGAGCAGTTTAGTTTCTTCTTCTATTTTGTGATGCCACCAGTTCTTGTTTGCAGGCAAGTAGTATATCTTGCAGATCTTCCAATGCATCATTATGGGTACTTTGTCATAACTTTGCTGTAATCCATTTGTGCAATCTTCTTGCAGCAGCTAATTAGGTGATTCGCTATTTCTTCAGCTTTTTGCCAAGCCAGCACTTGCTGTGTGATGCTGTCTTCCCAAGTCTGCCTTTGCTTGTATTTGTTCTTATTATTATTAGTATGGTTTACTGCTGTCTACCAGGTATTTGGCATTTTTATCCACCTAATCCTTATTTTTTGCAGTTGTATTTGTTATTATAGCAGTAGTAATAGTGCTGTTAGTTATATATTTAAGTATCAGTAAGCAATTGAAAATTTCACAAAGGGTTGATGAACTGAACTATTGAGGACCCTTTCTTTATTATTATTATTATTATTATTATTATTATTATTATTATTATTATTATTATTATTATTATTTTATTGAATTTGTATACCGCCCTACTCCCAAAGGACTCAGGGCGGTGAACAGCCATGGAATAAAACATATAAATACAAAATACAAAATACAAATACAAAACATATAAATACAAAATTTAAAATAGACATATTAACCTTCCTCAGACAAATTTCTTCTAGGCTTAATATACCTCTGCCTGCCTTCCTATCTTAGGGCAATTGCTTGATTGCTACTGCTTCAATCACTTATCTTCCAGGTGATATTGTTCTCTGACATCTTCCCCATATACTTGTTGTTGTTGTTGTTTTTTGTAAAAAGTTTTTCTTTATTCTTTACACATAAATACACACAAACATACAATGTATTTTTGTTGATCAGAGTATTTGGCCGGTTAACAAATTAAAACAATTTTCAATTTTTACAACTAAGATTACCATTTCTACACCTCCTTTTTGCCATAGTGTTCACTTTCATCTATGTTTTTCCAATTTTACCCTTCATTTTCATCTCTAATTTTAACCAAATTTCAATTTCCTTTCTATTCTATATTAAACCCCAATCCATCATCCGAATAATTAATTTTAAGGGAGGAAGGAGGAAGAAGGAGGAGTAGAAGAATAGGGGGTAGAGACTAGATTAGCAGCTAAAACTAAAGGGATTAATAGATAGAAATGAATCAAGGAGTGAGATTACTGACGGTGAACGTCAATGGTCTCAATGCCCCGACCAAAAGAAGACGTATTTTAGCTAAAATTACTAAAGCCAAAGTGGATATAACATGTTTACAAGAGACTCATATTAAACTGTCACAAACAAATTTATTGAAATGCCCCAAAGCAGGGAAATTATTTGTAGCTGCTTCAGAGGAGAGAAAAAGAGGAGTAGCAATATTTGTAAAAGAATATCTCTCGCTGAAACAAATTTTCGCAGATGAAGAGGGAAGAATGCTAATATTGGAGGTGGAATTATTGCAAAATAAGATTTTATTGATCGGAATTTAGGCCCCCAATACTAAACAAACATTATTCTTCCGAAGATTATGAAGAGAAATTCGAGAATTGGAATACGAGCAAGTAGGTCTCATGGGTGATTTCAATGCAATTAGCAATAGGATTTAGGATTATAAAACAGGAGAAAATCCCCCAAAAGGAAATAGAGGACAAGATAAAAGGATTCTTCCAGCCATTTGTGAGGAAATGAGAGACAAATTAGGATTGAAAGATACCTGGCGTGAACATAATCAGAATGTAGAGCAATTCACTTATTACTCTCCCAGACACAAATCGTGGTCCAGATTGGACATGATTTGGATGACACAAGAATTTAATTCCCAAGTAGAAGAAATTAGAATTTTACCGAATGATTGGGCGGACCATAATCCGGTACTAGTTGTATTAAAAAAAGAGGGGAAAAATAGAAGAAGGTGGATGATGAGATCAGAGATTTTAAATGAAATTGAATTCACACAAAAACTTAAGACAGAAATAACTCTTTTCTTTCAAGAGAATAAGACACCGGGAATGCCACTTCAAACAATTTGGGATGCTGCTAAAGCCTTTATAAGAGGTCTTATTATAAAACATATGGCCATTAAACATAAAAAAGAAGAACAAGAAAGGGGTGATTTAATAAATAAACTAACAAAGGCTGAGGAACAGCTACAAAATAACCCACTAGCTAGAGAGGCAAAGGAACAGATAATACTGTTAAAACATCAGCTTAATCTTTTAGAATTGGACAAACTGAAAGATAAGATAAAAGCAGCAAAGCAAAAACATTTTGAATCAGCTAATAAATTAGGAAGATGGCTTACATATAGACTTAAAAAAGAAAAACAGAACAGACGAATTGATCAGTTAGAAGATAAGGAGGGAAATTTAATAAAAGATAAAGGAGGAAAGGAAAGAATTGCAGTGGATTTTTATAAAGAGTTATACAAAAAAGAAGAAATCTTAACAGAGGTGACAAAAAATTATATTGAGAATTAGGATTTACCTAAAATACCCAATTTAACAAAAGAATTATTAGAAGAGGAAATTACCTTAACTGAAATTGAAAAAGCAGTGAAGAAACAAGGAAATCTGAAAACACTGGGTACAGATGGACTCCCCGCGGAGTTATATAAAACAATGTTTGAGGTAATGGGAGAGCATATGAAAGACTTATTTAATGAAGTTCTGGGGAAAGCAGAAATTCCCCATTCATGGAGACAGGCCAATATTAGCCTAATTCCAAAAGAAGATCCCCCCTCGACAGATATAAAAAATTATAGACCAATATCCCTCCTGAACTCCGATTATAAAATCTTCACAACAATTTTAGCAAATAGATTAAAAGGCTTCCTGAATGAATTTATACATATTGACCAAAATGGATTTTTACCATCACGCCAATTACGAGATAACCTGAGAATTATGTTAAATATACTGGAATATTACGAAGATCATCCTGGTAAACAGGTTGCACTAGTTTTCATAGACGCCCAGAAGGCATTTGACAGGGTCAACTGGGAGTTTATATTATTACAGCTAGAATATATGGGTTTTGGACAGAGATTTATAAACGCAATCAAAGCAATTTATCCCAAACAAACGGCCAGACTATTGATAAACGGGGATCTGACGGAAGAATTTTCTATTGGCAAAGGCACAAGACAGGGTTTTCCCCTATCCCCTTTATTATTTATTCTATCACTAGAAACCCTACTACGAAAAATAAGGAATGAGGAAAGAATAAAAGGCCTTAGAATTGGACAACAGGTATACAAAACCCAGGCCTTTGCGGATGATATGGCTTTTATTTTAGAAGACCCTACAAAATCTAGCCCATACTTATTAGAATTGATTGAGGAATTTGGAGCAGTCGCAGGATTATTGATTAATAAAAAGAAAACAAATTTATTAACGAAAAATATTTTAGAGGAAGATAAGAGGAGTTTACAGGAAGTGATTGGATTGAAAGTAGTTAACAAAATTAAATACCTGGGAATTTGGTTATCTGGCAGATGCTCGAGTATACAAGAAGACAACTATAATAAACCATTAATTCAAACAAGGAGAGATTTAGATAAATGGGGTAAAATTCAACTTTCACTTTTGGGACGAGTAACAACAGTTAAATCCTATATTCTACCGAAATTTAATTTCTTATTTCAAATGGCTCCAGCGAAACTATCCAAAAAATTCTTTATGGAATTAAATCAAATAATAACTAAATTTATTTGGCAGGGGAAAAAGCCATGGATTAAAAGAAAGATGATGCAGGAGATAAAAGAAAGAGGGGGCCTGGGTTTACCTTGTTGGGAGAATTATTACTCAGCAGCTTTGTTAGTATGGGTAAAAGAATGGATTACCCTAGGTAACAATCATCTTCTTAAATTAGAAGGTTATGACCTACAACAGGGCTGGCATATGGCTCTCTGGTGAGACAGTAACCCACAAAGTAAATGGTTTACTAGACATTATATAAGAAACATCTTAATTCGAAACTGGGAAAAGGTTAGCAAAAAATATTATATTAAAACACCGTGCTGGATATCACCGGTGGAAGCACTGACATATCCCAAAATCTACAATCCGACAAAGAAATTAATATACAAGGAGTTATTGAATGCACAGGGAAATTTAAAATCTAAACAGCAATTGAATTCTCTAGGACTACAAATGGACTGGTGGACCTACTTACAGATTCAATCTAAATTTAAGAAAGATAGAGATGGGAAAGGTATACATGTGGACCTACAAGAATTAGATAAAATTTTGATGGGACAAGAAAAAGGCATGATTGCAAAAAGTTATAAATTATTAATAAGATTAGAGATAGGTGAGGAGATAATCAAAGATACAATGATCGCTTGGGGGAAAAACTTCGGTTACTCAATTCACTTAGACAAATGGCAAGGGATTTGGTGGGAGAATATGAAGTCAGTAGTATCCACGGCATACAAAGAGAATATCTATAAGATGATATACAGGTGGCACCTTTCTCCCGATAGATTGGCTAAAATGTTCACTGGACAATCGGCTGAATGTTGGAAATGTGGGCAGGAAAGAGGCAGCTATTATTATCAATGGTGGACATGCCCGGAAGCAGTTAAGTTTTGGGGAAAAATAAAAAAATGGCTTAATGAGATTGTAAACCAAAAGATTGATTGGGCACCAGAGACATGCTTGCTCGGCTCCAAACCGGATAATATTAAAAAAGACTTATGGTACCTAGCCCATCACAGCGGCGAGATTGATATACGCACAATTTTGGAAAAATAAAAATATCCCATCGGAGGAAGCAATTATAAAAAAGATTTTGGACTGTGCGGAAGCAGATAAATTGACTAAAAAATTAAAAGATAAAGATCTAACTCAAACATGTTTATCCTGGGAAAAATTATATACTTGGTTAGCGAAGAGAACGATACAACCCAATTGAAAAAGAGGAAAAGTATTTATTGAGAAACCTATATTATACTAACGAAGTGAGGTCAGATAGACCTAATTGATGTATAAAGAGATATAAGTCACTCTGTCTCCCTCGGAATATAATGTACTTGCAGATATGTTTGTTATTTGTTATATTGTCTTGTATGTTATTTATATGGTGTGTTGCTATTTTTTGTTTTTTTTAATGGAAAATGTAAATAAAGAGTTTTTTTTTAAAAAAAAAGAATAATTAATTTTGTGAAGTTACAATTGTTCAATTCTTACAAGAATAGTTAGCCCACTTATTTTATGACTTACATTTTCTTAAGTAATAAAGTCCAACATTTTAATATAATCGGTTACTTCTATAAGTATCTTTCTATTTATATATTCAAACACTTAATGAAAAAGAAAAAAGAAAAACAAATATAGACATGGCTGTTCCAATTAGTTCCATTTTCATACATCAAATAATTTCCCCATATGTTCCTCCGAACCACATCTTAATCATTTCTACTTCATCACAATATATCATTAAAACTATTTCATCAATTACAATTTCCTTAATTAAATTTTAAAAATATTCTGACTGTTATCCTCTACTTGCTTCCCCTATGAATTATTTCAAATCCTCACTTAATCATTTTTATACACGCCACCATAAACTATTAAAAGTATTTCAATTATTACATTTTAAACTTATTCATATTTCTCAAAAAAGAAAAAAAAACAAAACTCATCATTATCTAGATTTCAAAAATATAAATGATAATATTCCAATTATTATACAGTTCATTTTCACCATCATATACTTTACCATTATTACTTGCTACAATTCACATTTCAGTTCTAAATGTATACCACAAATTCCTCTTTCATTTCCTTCTCCTTTTCTCCCTTTTCAATTTTATTTTTACCTTTTTCTTTCCCCTTCTTTCCTGCACTTTAAAATCCTGATCTCTCCTATGTTACCCTATGTTGCCTATTGTTCCCTCTCTCTTTTTTCTTTTTTTTAATTTCACCACTGTTTAGCCCACTGTTTAACCCAATATTGTCATTCTGTATATCAAAGTTCTGAATTCTTCTCTTCTGCCCTATATTTCCTCTCTCTCTCTCTCTCTCTCTCTTTTATCTTATACATCCAACAAACATTAAATCTATAGCGGTCTACATCACAACGCGAGAAGGGAATAAAATTATCCCATTACATATATAGGGTAACCTACAAAAGTCTATTACATATACCAAGTGACATGCTTATCAAATACCTCTATTTACAGCTCGATTTGACATCCAATTATACCATTGACTCCAAGATATATAGTAATCTGTGTCCCCTCGTCCTTTCAGTATCATAGTAAGCCGATCTGATTCTGCACAATTCATTATTTTCTGAATTACTACTTGTTCGGGTGGGCTAACATCCATCTTCCAGTATTGGGCCCATGCCAATCTTGCAGCTGTTGTTATATGTAGCAGCAGGTACCATGTCGTTCTATTAACATTTTCGGGTCTTATCCCTAATAAAAATACCTCAGGACGCAATTGTATATGTTGCCCCAACATCTCATTTAGCCACTTCTGAATATTCTTCCAAAATTTCATTGCCTCTCGACAGGTCCACCATTGGTGGAAATATGTACCTTCTTTAACGCCACATTTCCAACAGACTGAGGGTGTTCCAGGGAACATTTTGGCGAGTCTGGCCGGCGGTAAATGCCATTGATACGCCATTTTATATATATTTTCTTTATATCCTATTGACCGGGTTAGTTTAATATTCTTAGTCCAGATTTCGTTCCACCTCTCAGGCTCTATTGAATAACCTAGTTTCTTCTCCAAGGCATGAACCGAAGTCTTCGCTCCTTCCTCACCTACCTCCATAGCCATAAAGAATTTATAGCATCTAGATAACACCTTTTCATCCACCCCCAATAGTATCCTATCTAGAACCTGCACCTCTCGACTAATCCCAAGTCTCTGTCTATCTCTCATATACTTACTACTAATTTGCATGTACATCCACCAGTCTAGGTTCACTTCTTGTTCCTGAAGTGACAATTTTGTTTTTATTTATTTTATTTATTTATTTATTTAATTTGATTTATATGCCGCCCTTCTCCGGAGACTCAGGGCAGCTTACAATGCGCTAAGCAATAGCCTTCATACTTTAGTTTAGTTTAGTTTAGTTTATTTGATTTGTATACCGCCCTACTCCCGAAGGACTCAGGGCGGTGAACAGCCAAAAAATAAAATACATAAATACAAAAATTTTTAAAACCAGATAAAATCAAATTAAATCATTTTGGCCCAGACAAATTAAAACACCCCAATAATTTAAAAACAAATTAAAATTTACATATTAAAAGAGGGAGGAGATTAGGCCAAGCCCGCCTGATGGAATAAAAAAGTCTTCACAGTGCGACGGAAGGTGCGCAGATCCGGGATCCTCCGTATCTCTGGGGGGAGCTCATTCCAGATGGTAGGTGCCCCCACAGAGAAGGCTCTCCCCCTAGGGGTCGCCAGCTGACACTGTTTGGCTGATGGCACCCGGAGGAGTCCCTCTCTATGAGAGCGTACTGGCCGGTGGGAGGCTATTGGTGGTAGTAGGTGGTCCTGTAGATAACCAGGTCCTAAGCCATGGAGCGCTTTAAAGGTGGTGACCAAAACCTTGAAGCGCACCCGGAAGACCACCGGGAGCCAGTGCAGCTCACGCAGGAGAGGTGTCACATGGGAGCGCCATGACGCTCCCATTACCACCCGCGTGGCCGCACTCTGCGCCAGTTGGAGCCTCCGGGTGCTCCTCAAGGGGAGCCCCATGTAGAGAGCATTACAATAGTCCAATAGTCCAATATTTTATACAAAGTCAGCTTATTGCCCCCACAAACTGGGTCCTCAATTTACCTACCTTAGAAAGGATGGAAGGCTGAGTCAACCTTGAGCCTGGTGAGATTCGAACCTGCAGTAATTGCAGGCAGCTGGTCTTAATAACAGGGTGCTTTAGACCACTGTACTACCAAGGCTTTTAACTTCCCATTCATATCTAATATTTCTTTGTAGGTCAATTTTTTCTCTGGATTATACAGAATCGGATAGATCACAGGTTCCACAGGTGAAACCTAGAGTGGTACCTTATTATAATATGTTTTCTTAATTTCCATCCAACTCTCAATCAGGACTCCTTGCATGTGATGTTTCGTAAAATATGCTGGGGGTTTGCCTCTTTCCCACCATAGGTGGGCATGCCACCCCTGTTGGAGATCGTGATCTTCGATTGCTAACAGATGTCTCTCTTGTAGTGTAATCCATTCACGGATCCAAACCAAAACCGCCGAATTATAATAATACTTCCAATTTGGGACCCCCAACCCACCTTGTTCTTTCGGTTTCTGCATCATTTTCTTTTTTTTTTTTTTATTGAAAAGGTTTTCAAATACAAATTTTTCCCCCTTTTCCCCCCCCCTCCCCCCCTCCCTAACCCCCCCTCCCCACCCTTCCCCCCCTGTGACTTCTTCGTAACAAAAAAAACCCCTAATTCATAACAGATTACTTACTCCCTCCTCAAAATACTGACCTTTACTTACTAAAAGTATTATAAATCCCCCTTTATCCATACATTTCAGAAAAGAAGAAGAGAAAAACAACAAAAAAAAAACAAACACATTATACTATAACTATTATAAAATAACTTCTAATTTAGCATAATAGTGTTTTATATCTATACATTATTGCAACAATTCGAAACCACCTTCCACTTTAAGACTATACGATAAGTCCTACTTTAGTAACATTTCAAAGCGGGCTCCCCATAAAATCTAATTTAACATTTATTCCACTCTATCCATTTCCTCCACTCCCCTAAATGTATCACTTAAAAATCCCTTTTCTTAAACTAATCAGTCTGTAGCTAGCTTATTCACCCACTGTCTTACAAATTTACCATACACAACAATTCTTGATATCTTTAATTCACTGCCCACACTACTTAAAAATATATATATATATATATATTCCATTATATCTAAATAAAAAAAGAAAAGACAATAACTTTAAATTTATAGTCCATATAATATCTTCTTGTAGTCTTTCCACTGGATTGTTAAAGCCAACATCCATAATAGGGTAACATAGCTTGCTGATGCAACAGTTTATTCAAGATCTCCAATCATATCTGCCCCCATCAGTAGTAAACATCTTCTTATATATATAAAAGTAAAAACAACCACCCGAGTGACATTATAATTATATTCCATATAATAATAATTGTGGGTTTCATCAGGATTATTAATTTCCATCATCGTATTGGGTAACAACCCGATCTTCTGCATGTCCCAATGTGATTCTCTTGCCTTATAGTTCAAGATAATTATAATATATTTATCAACACAAAAAGAAGTTTCAAAGTAGATAATTCAAAACCATCAATTTGAGGCTCTTTCCATGTCCCAAAATTACGGCAATGCAGAGATCTGCCACTATCCTCAGGATGATATTGACCAATATGTCGCCTCCTCTATGTTTTCACATAATCATTCATATTTTAAAATCACTGGCTTCACTGTTGCTTGGATTAGAAATTTCTATTTTTGTACAACCTATTTCTTTTTTTGTTTTCTTTTTGTGGGTTTGACTTCCATCCTAATTTTTTGTGTCTCGCATTTCTTTTTTATCCCTTGTGTATCCTCTAATTGGTTTCCATGCTTGTCCTTGCCTTGATAAGTCATCACATTAAAATCAGATGGCACTTCTCTCAAATTTGTAGATAATCCAGCTGGGGTATCCGATAAATCCAAAGGCAATTTATCTGGTACAGTCTCTGTCTTTAGTTCCAGCTCCTTCTGCTTATCCTGTATTATATCTGAAGACGTTAAATTCATTTTCAACCTATTTTGATAAAATTCTTCCGCTCTTTCAACAGTATTTAACTGGTATCTTTCTCCTTGATATCTCAATATAATACCAACTGGGACATCCCACCGGAATTGAATATTTCTCCTTTTTAACTCAGACACCAAAAAGCCAAATTTCTTCCTTTCCATTAATATCTTAGGTGGGAGTTCCTTGTAAATCCAAATCTTTCTTCCATACAATTGCAAATTAGAATTGAAGGAATTTTGCACAATTTTATTCCTAATTTCTTTATCTGAAAAATAGATTACCACATCTCTAGGCAATTGCCTTTGCTTGGCAGTCCAGGAGTTTATTCGATAAGCTCTGTCAATCCTACAAAACACTTCCTCAGGTTGAATCTTTAAAATCCCAGCTAGAAATTCAGAAGATATTTTCCTTAAGTCATCTCTGTTATTTTCCTGCAAACCTCTAAGTCTTATTGCATATTCTGTGAAATTATATTGTATCTTTAGAACCTCTTTTTCAATCCTCTGTTGCAGATTTTCTACATTACCAGACTTTTGGTCAGCATCCATTTTAAATTTTTCTTCTGAACTATAATCCTGAATATTTAACAAATCATTTTCAATTTTTTGAATTCTATTGTCCAATTTATCTTGAATTTCATCCATTTTTGACTCTAGTAAATTAGTATTTGTATCCAACCGAATCATGAATTCTGACACTTTTAAAAATTTTTGCTGCAAAAAGTCAAACTTGGATTTCACCAATTCCTTAGTTTCCTGCTTAAATTTTTCAAGTTGCTGATTCACAATCTCATCCCTTCTTTCAATCTCCTCTAAGAGAAATTCTATTATATTAAAATCAGGTTTCTGGGACTGAAGAGTTAAAACTTGTTCCTTTAAATTCTTAGTGGGGGAATCACCCCCACCTATTTGTTTGTCTGGCTTCACAAGCCTCAGTGCCATGTTTCCGCCTAAGCAGGCTTTGTTAGAAGAAAAGAAAAAAAAACAAGACAAAAGACTTCCAGCCAGCAACAATCCGGCCTCCAGGGGAAAAAGAGAAAAACAAAAACAGGAGCGGAGTTTTGTCTACAAATGTAGCCAGTGGTATTTATTCCGCTACATTGTAATAATAAAAAACGGAAGAACTTTCCCTCTCAAACTCTTCTCCAGCCGCGGCAGACGCCATTTTAAAAAGAAACTTTTTTCCTCTTTCTCTTCCTCTATTCTCTTAAGTAATTTTTAAAAGATAAGTAAAATACTTGCGCTTCAGTATTACAGGTCCAGCTCACATTTTCTTTGAGTAATCTGTCAAATTCGCAGGCTTGCTTTTGACGCCTGGCTCTGCATTAGCAGAGGTCTCCCAAAGCCCGGAGCAGCGGCTGGGGATATGGGGCATCTCATCCGCTCCATCCCAAAAGTAAAAGAAAAACTTTTGGGACTCTGCAGAGAGTTCTACCCACCCCTGCCGGCTCTATCTCCGTTTCCTCATGGGAACGGAGTTTTTTCGAGCCGCCGTTCCGTTGTGAAGGCGGCTCTGACAGGCAGTGGAAGCTGACGATCCCAAAGGAACGTCTGGCGGCGGCCAGCAGCAAACAGGAAGTCGGTTTCTGCATCATTTTCAACTTAATTCGAGGCTTCTTGCCCTGCCAAATAAATCTATTTGTGGCCCTGTCCAAGTTCCTAAAAAAGGTTTTATCCAGTCTAACTGGGGCCATTTGAAAGACAAATTCTGGGCACTACGTGGGTCTTAATTGAGGCTATCCATCCCCTTAATGACAATTGTATCTTGCCCCATCTCTCCAAATCTTTGTCTAGTTGCTCAGTTAATTTTAAATAGTTATCCGCCTTTATTGAGGAGCATCTATCAGACAGCCAAATCCCTAAATATTTAACTTTACGAACTACCTGGAGGCCCAAACTGTTTTGTAGTTCTAATTTTTGTATTTCCGTCATGTTTTTAACTATGATCTTTGTTTTTTTCCTATTTATTTGTAATCCAGCCACTTCACCACATTTCTGTATTATGTCAATAAGTTGCCCACCAGAGGTTAGTGGCTCTTCCAGAACAAAGACCAGGTCATCCGCAAACACCTGGACCTTGTATTCTTGTTCTCTGATCTTTAATTCTCTTATGCTCACCTCTTGTCTTATTGACCTAAGTAAAGGTTCTAGCATGAATATAAACAACAATGGGGAGAGTGGGCAGCCTTGTCTCGTTCCCTTCGCTATCTTCACCTCCTCCGACTCTTCTCTATTGACCAATTCTTAGCCTTCTGTTGACTATAAATTGCCTGGATTGCATTCAGGAAATGATCGCCAGCCTCCATATATTTCAATGGTGATATAAGATAATTCCAATTGACCCTATAGAAGGCTTTCTGGGCGTCCAAAAAGAGGAACGCCACCTGCTTCTCAGGGTGGGCCTCGTAATATTCCAGG
This sequence comes from Pantherophis guttatus, assembly GCF_059756535.1. Lineage (NCBI taxonomy): Eukaryota > Metazoa > Chordata > Lepidosauria > Squamata > Colubridae > Pantherophis > Pantherophis guttatus. The sequence goes on from NC_142065.1 coordinate 94,706,362, forward strand.
GCATCCATTATGATCCGTACATTATCTTTCAACTGTCTGGCCAGTAGAAAACCATTTTGATCTATATGGATGAATTCACTAAGGTATCTCTTAAATCTAGCTGCCATTACAGTTGCAAAAATTTTATAGACGGCGTTTAAAAGTGAGATGGGCCTATAATTATGTATCAAAGTATAGTCCACCCCTTCCTTTGGTATTAAAGAAATATAGGCCCCTAGCCATGATTTGGGAGCCTTAGACTCCATCAATACCATACTAAAAATTTCCTTCATATATTTTATATACAGATCTGTAAAAGTTTTATAAATCTCCGCAGATAAGCCATCAGTACCAGGGGTTTTACCAGCCTTCTGCCTCTTGATCGCAATCTCTATCTCTCCTTCCATAATCTCCTTATTCAACAGGTCCTTGACTGAATCGGGAAATTTGGAAGGTCCGAATGTTCCAAGTATCCTTAATTTTCTCACCCAGCACCTGCTCATTAGCATAGAGTTGTGAAAAGAATTCCTGTGCGATCCCTTTTTTCCATTCATTATCTACCCATATGACTCCCGTCTTGTCCTGTAATTGATCTATCCACCTACTTTCCCTTTCCTTCTGTAGTTTACAAGTAAGCCACTGACCTGCCCTATTGGCATGTTCAAAATGGTGCTGTCTGGCCATTCTAAGATTATATGCTATTTCCTCCTGGTCTAGTAGTATGAGTTGATGTTTACTTGTGTCTACTGCTTCCTTAGCTTTGACATCTAGTGGGTTAATCTGTAAATTCCTCTCTGCAGTCCGCAACTTCACTGTCCACATTTCCCTCTCCTTAAATTTCTGTCTTTTTTCCCCTGCTATATATTTAATCGCTAACCCTCTCATATAGGCTTTTGCCGTATCCCACAAAATCTGTATCGAGGTTTTCTTATTATCGTTGACCCTAAAGAAGGCTTCCATTTCTCTCTTTACCATTTGTTGAAATTCTATCTCCATTAAAATACTTGCTCTCAACATCCACCTCTTATTTCTTTTGATTGTATCTCTCTTCCACCTAACCAATAATGGACTATGGTCTGCCCAGGTATTACGTTCTATCTCTGTCGCTACAGTTCTGGTCTTTAAATCTGTAGTTGCCTACATCATATCCAGCCTCAACCAAGATTTATGCCGGGGAGAGAAGGTATATTGATTTGTTTGAGGGTGAAGCACTCGCCATATATCCGTAAGACCCAACTCATCCCTCATATCTGCACATACTTTCAGAAGTATTCTCCTATTTTCTCTCTTTTGACTGTTCCCCAATAAATAGTCCAAATCCCTGTCAATTACTGCATTAAAATCGCCTAATATAGCTATATGATCATATTGCAAATCGATAAGTTTTTGATACACCTTTTGATAGAAATCAGATTGTCCATTATTTGGGGCGTATATTCCCACCAAGAGGACCTGTAGCCAGCCTATACGTATCTCCAACATTAGAATTCTTCCCTCATCATCCATATAAATTAATTTAGGTTCCAGGCAATTCTTAACATAAAAGACCACACCTCTTTGTTTCTCGTCAGCTAACATAGCATACAGCTTACCAAGTTCAGGAAATTGCAAAACACATTCACATTGTTTTTAATATGCACTTCCTGGAGACATATAACATCCGTTTTCAGTTTTAGTAAATTCTTGAAAACCCGCTTTCTCTTCACCTGTGCGTTCAAACCATTTATATTTAACGAGAACAAACATATTTCCTCCCCCATCTTTACTTATCTGCGTTCTTTGCTCTAGTTGTCTGTCTGATTACCCGTTGGTTGCTATCCTCTTCTCCTTCCCTTACTCCTACTGCTCCTTTCTCCTCCTGTCCTCCTTCCTGACCCTTACTATCTACCAGTGTTCACTTTCCCTTCCTCCTTCCCTTTTCCAAGTTGAAAATTCACTCTCAAGAAACTCATCAGTTTCTTGTGGGATTTCAAGACGTACTCTCTTCCCCTGCCACGACACCAAAAGCCCATCTGGAAGTAGCCACTTATATCTCACATCATATTTTCGTAGTTGTGTTGTCAGTGCTTGGAAGTTTCATCTTCGATCTCGCACCTTCTTCGGCACCTGTCTCAAAACGGTGACCTGTTTACCAGCGTATTTTATCACCTGGTCCTTCGATCTCTGGTATACTTCCTCCGTAATGATCTCTTACTAAATTTTACATGAACTTCCCTTGGGAGGTTCTGTCTCCTTGTAAATGATGTAAAAACCTGGAATCATTCATCAATACCACTGTGCACCATTTGCGTGTCTTTCTGCAGCATCCCTACCACCATCTCAACCATCTTATCTTCCAAGTTTTCTTCCGGCTCCTCCCTAATGTTTTGAAATCTCAGGATGTGGGCAGACTTCTCCATCTCAAGCAGAATTATATCATCTTCAAGCTGCTTATTAACCAGTAGCTGTCGCAACTCACGCCTCTCTATCACCTCCTCAACCTTCTCCACCTTTGTAGCTACTTCCTGGATCTGGCTTTTCCATTGTCACACACACATCATTCAATCTCTCAGAGATTTGTTTCACTTCCCCTTGCATGCCTCCCATCTCCTATTTCAATTCAGCCAAGTCCTTCATGGTGGGCTCCTGGGTTTTTGTCATAGTTTCCTGTATAGCATATAATAAATTCTGAATTCCTTGGAGGGTAGAAGTCTTCTCGGCCACAGCTACCATCTCTAGAGATTTATGCAGAGTAGGAGGAGTCGTAATTGTAGCCATAGATGCTGTTGATATCGGGAGCTTCTTTCTGGTCTTAGTTGAGGAGCTAGACATTTCTGTTAAGCAGAGGAACCTCCTCCAAAGTAACATATAACTAAGATAAGCCCAAAGGTACTAGTTATTGCTCTACACTATCCCAATAATTAATCAATATTCTAGTCTGTTAACGAGTTACTTTGCTATTTAGTCAATTATCTACTTTACTTCTTATCCCCCCTTCAGTACTCCCAAATGATTAATACTAATTAATCAGTTTAATTTACTAATCAATTAATCTACTTAATATTAAATTGGTTAATCATCTAATTATTACTCTAGAATTTATTAATACTCTAATCAGATCAATTACTCCACTTAATATTAATTCACACCAATAAATTTAACTCTTAATTTTCCAAAACAAATATACCCCAACAAATTACTTATAGTTTCACTCAGTCCATTAATAAAATGATCTAAGAGTTAGTAGAGAGAGCAAAGCTACTCGTGACAAGGGAGTTCAAAAGAGGAAGTGCTGTTCGGCTATAGTATTACAGTTCTCCCGTTGTGTAGACGTTCCTCGCCACTCTTTCTATACTCAAGTATGATTCTCCATAGTAGTAATCATGTTAAAATGTCTTAGTGACCACCGAGTCCACCTCCAAGTCAGGGGAAAGGTCGATAGGAGTAGCTCTTCCAGCACTTACCAGCTAATTGTCAAATCGCTTTTAAAAAGCGCAGCAATAATAAAGCAGGGGGTAGAGTCTAAGGAAGTTCCAACTGCAGCCAAAATTAAGAGGAAGCAGCGCCCATCCGACCCAACAGGCCACTCAGCACCCGATCTCTCCGATCTTCCAATATCGCCTCCAAGTTACTCAAGAAAACCAATCTGCCGCTTCCAGCCAAAAATAAGCCTTGCGCCCCCCGAATCTTCAGCGTTAATCCTGAGGGAACAATCCGTTCCTTTCTCACAGTCCAATTTATTTATTTTACCGCCAGTGCCGCTTCCACTCCATTCCCCCAAAAGCACTCTGTCATGGCAATAGGGCCTCTGCCCTCTCTGCAGGGCCCTTTTCTCTCACCGGAGATCAGGATCGTCCTTCACTTCATCGGGAGTTTGCTCCATGTCGCTCCCATAACCACCAGCATGGCCGCACTCTGTGCCAGTTGGAGCCTCCGGGTGCTCCTCAAGGGGAGCCCCATGTAGAGAGCATTGCAATAGTCCAGGCGGGAAATGATGAGGGCATGAGTGACTGTGTGTAAGGAGTCCCGATCCAGAAAGGGACGCAACTGGCGAATCAGGTGAACCTGATGAAAAACCCTCCCGGTCACGGCCGTCAAATGCTCTTCTAAAGACAGCTGTGAATCCAGGAGGATGCCCAAGTTGTGAGCCCTCTCCGTGGGGGCCAGCGATTCACCCCCAATAGTCAGCGATGGCGTCAACTGACTATATCGGGTCATCGGAAACCACAGCCACTTGGTCTTGGATGGGTTGAGCCTGAGCCTGTTTCTCCCCATCCAGATCCGCACGGCCTCCAGACACCGGGACATCACTTCAAGGGCATTTAATCAATCTTGGGGTAATTTCTTACATTTTAAAGATTTTCCATGTTATTTCCAAATCATTTTGTTCAATTTTCGATTTGAGTTCTTTTTTTGTCTCTTTAAAAATACGCTCCAATGTCCTCTTTTCTTCTCCCCATGCTTATTAACTGCCGTTTTCTCGCTGGGGTCTTCAGGTTTAAATTTTTTTCCCCTTATTATGAGTTGGCTAACACTCACCCAGCTCCAAAAACTCTGTTCAATTCACCACTCCTGCTCCATGCTCAGTCCGGTTGCCCCAGCTTTGTGACAGCCGCAATGGCTGCCGCCCCCGCCACCAAGTCATAGAGAGCTAGCTCTGACCATCAAGGAACTTGTCTGTTCCTCTTGGTCTTCCGAGGTGCCTCTCCTTCACCCCCATCCCTATAGGACAGTTCCGGTCCAAAGACCCCTTGGCAGCGGTTCGTCAGTCTGGGTTTTTGCGGAGCTCATCGGAGCCTGCAAATTCCCAAACTGTCTCGCCGCAGCGCTTCTGGTCGAAAAACTCCCCCCCGCCCCATCTAATGATATCCTTGTACCTGAAGGGCACATGTTTCAGGATCTTAAGCTTAGAACTGGAAAGAGAAGAAAGGAGTAAAGGCTTAGGGAAAAAGCTGCACAAATTTTCTTGATGTCAAAGTTTTGTTTTGTTTTTTATTGTAAAGAGTCATTCCGTAAAATATTAGCTGAGGAAAGCATTTTCTTTTAGGACCAAAGCATTATAAGTTAGACCTCAGCTTGTTATTGATGCAAACCTTGTTAAAAGTTCCTTGGTGATGAATATTTATTTTTATTTATTTATTTTATTCATCAAACATGTATAAGATAACAGATATAAATATAAACCTCATTATGAATACAGGAAATGGACGTGAATAAATGGGGACAGTAGGACAGGGACAGTAGGCATGTTGGTGCACTTATGCACGCCCTTACAGACCTCATAGGAATGGGGTGAGGTCAACAGTAGACAGTCTAAGGTTAAAGTTATGTGGGTTTGGGGATGAAACCACAGAGTCAGATAGTGAATTCCAGTATATATCTTGATGTATCAGAATATATCAGAACTCTTTAAAAAAAAAAAAGTTTTTATTATTTTTTTAAATTCAAACAAATAACATTTTCACTTATCTATTTAAACATTTGTAAAACCAACCTTCAACCCCCCCTTCCCTCCCCCCTCCCCCAACTTCCCAGAAGAAAAACAGGGTATAAATTTTACCAAACATACGCTAAAATATGCTAAGTTAATGCAAGACATTACAATTCCCTAGAACCCTTAACTCCCCTTCTACAAATTATTTATCAACCTCCCTTTAAAGTCAAAATAACATGTAATCCTTTAGCCCTAAGTTTTTTTAAAAAAAAACCATTAACAAACACTAGTAGATCATTCAAAGCCTAAAAAATCTCATAATACATCTGTAAGATATTTTTAGTTCATTTACTTAATCATTTGACTCTTCCTCCTACTTTTGTTCTCAATATTCAAATATTTTAAAAAATCTTAATACAACAATAATTAAACCTTAATTAATCATTAATTGAACTCTTAATTCATTTACTTAATCATTATAATTAATCATTAATACATCAATAGTTAGACCAGAGAAAGTTAATCTTCCATTCTTCCTTTCTTTCTGTATTTTTTCCAATCTTTCTTCCTCCCACCTACTTTTATTTTGAGGAGGTTTTGAATTTTAACTGGGGGTTGATGTATCTTTAAAACTTGTCCCTTTCTTGGAACCATTTCCTCTGATTTAGAGCCCCCATATCGACTCTTCTTGCTTATATAATCAGTCAGTTCATAGAACGAAGAATTAACTCGATCAGTTTGCAAAGAAAAGTCCAGTTGTTGCATTTCAATTAATTGTGTGAAAGCCTCTGCCAAATCTTCTTTATCCTCCGAAACTTCGTAGGGTTGGTCAGTTTCTTCTTCTTTCTGCTCCAAATTATATTTTTGAAAAGTTCTGTCAGTTAATTCCAAAAGGGCAGGAAGAAAGTTTGAAGATTTTTGAGAGCCAGCCAGTTCCAGCTTCTCTGTTTTAGTCAAAATGTCTCCTACATTGTCATTGTGCTTTCCTTCAAAAACATCCTCAGTTGCTTTTATATCCTCCACCGGTTCTATAAATTTTTGTTCTATGATTGCTGTTAGGTTATTAATAATTACAATTTGGTTATTCATGGCTTCCTTTATAAATTCTGTAAGGTCTTTAAAAAAAATTGTCCTGGCTCTGTGATTCAGTTTCTGTGTCATTTCTGACACCATTAGAGAGCCTCCACCACTTTCAGAAACTCCTTGCTTGGAAGCCATATTATTTTAAAAGAATTTTTGAACAGCTTTCTCAGATTTATTTGTAATTTATCAAGCAAGATAGTCTTTTCTACACCCAGCTCTCAAATACCAGCAGTTTAAATCCAGTCTCTGAGCACAAATCTGTTAACAAGCACTTTCATTTCCAACTTTCACTTTCACACCCACAACGAAGACACCATTTCCACCTCCAGCTCAGCAAAATCAAGTAGAAACAATGTATCCCCATGGAACTAATTGAGACTTAGTCTAGTTTCATTGTCTGGGAGGAGTTTAAAACCTATTAATCCTAACCAGTAGTTTGGCCATCAGTATAATACATCCATGTATTATACATACATCCATGTATTATACATGCATCCATGTTCCTCCTGGTAGGCTAAGACCTCCTATCAGGTGAGACATGGTTGGGTTCTGGTTCCAAGTAAATTCCTACTTGAGAAAGAAGATGGTCCTTCACTTAAGGAGCCAGCAGTGTACTCTTTTCTCAAGAAGCCACTATTAACTGGACAAATATTGTCTCATATTGTCCCAACCTACTCTTCCTGGGGAAGGTTATTAAGAACAAGCAATTGCTTCAAAGAACTGTGGAGGAAGTTCTGGACTTTTTCAGTCAGATTTCAGACCTGAGTACAGAATTAAAATGTAATTGATCTTTTTAGTTTGTTTTTATATGCGGTGTAGGATATTATTACCCCCCTCAAATAGGCCTTCATTGTGTCCCATACTATTTCACGGGGTGTCCCTTGGTTCTCATTTTCTCCAAAAAAAGTCTTTATTTCTCCTTTCAGTTTTTCTACGCACTCTTTGTCACATAATAGTTTTGTATTGAACCTCCATCTCTGTTGTTTCTTTCTCTTTACATTTCTCCATTTTATTTCCAGGGGGCTAAAGAAAATCCAGGGAAGATCTTATCAAACAGCTAGATAAAGCAGAAAGGAAACTCCAGAAAATGCCTGGAGATACTGCGGCAAAAGAAAATTGGATGGTGTGGAGACATAAACTAAATATTCTAGATCAAGAAGAGCTAGCCCAAAAAATAAAAAGAACAAAACAGCACTATTTTGAGAACGCAAATAAATCGGGCAGGTGGCTGGCCTATAAATTAAAAAAGGAAAATGAAAAAGGGACAATCCAGATATTAGAAGACGCTGAGGGAAATCTCTTAAACAAAGAAGAAGATAAACTAGAAAGAGCGAGAGAGTACTATGAATCCCTATACAAAGAAGAGGAGACCTCGGAGGAAAAAATAGATCAATATTTGGCAAAGGCGGAGCTCCCGCAAATAACAGAGGAAGAGAAGGAGATGTTAAATGCTAAGATAACAACTGAAGAGTTTAAAAAAGCCCTCTCCAAACTCAAAAACAATAAATCACTTGGCCCAGATGGATTCCCAGGAGAAATATATAAAAAATTGGAAGAAATTCTACAACCCAAATTAATGGAAATTTTCAATGAGGTTTTGACAGGCTCAAAAATTCCTGACTCGTGGAGGGAAGCTCATGTTACACTACTGCCGAAAGAAGGTGCCGACCCCAAAAAAATTCAAAATTATAGACCGATCTCACTTCTAAACACTGATTACAAACTATTTACGTGTATAATGGCAGAAAGAACCAAAAAAATATTAAATAATTGGATTCATAAAGATCAAAATGGATTTCTCCCGGGACGACAAATTAGGGACAATTTGAGAATTGTACTAGATACTCTAGAATACTACGAAGAACATCCAGAAAAGCAGCTGGCCTTAATTTTTTTGGATGCCCAAAAGGCATTCGATAATCTAAACTGGAATTTTATGACCAAGCAAATTAAAATAATGGGATTCGGGCAAAACTTTGAAAAAATGATAAAAACTATCTATGACAATCAGAGGGCGAGCATTTTAGTAAATGGTGACAGGACAAGAATTTTTCAAATTAAGAAAGGTGTAAGGCAAGGCTGCCCTTTGTCACCGCTATTATTTATTTTGGCTCTGGAAGTTCTGCTACGAAACATTAGAAACAACGAGGAAATCAAAGGCCTAAAAATTAGAAAAGAGATTTATAAAACGCAAGCCTTTGCGGATGACGTGGCGTTAATATTAGAAGATCCATTAATATCTGGACAAAAAGTATTAGAGGAATTGGGTAAATATGGAGAGGTGGCAGGCTTTAAATTGAACAAATCTAAAACCAAAATACTTACTAAGAATGTAACTGAGATGCAGAAGAAAGAGATAGAAGAAACCTTGGGCTTACAAGTTGTCCCAAAAATAAAATACTTAGGAATTTGGCTATCCAAAAGGTGCTCATCTCTAAAAGAAGATAATTATACTCCATTAATTAATAAATTAAAACAAGATCTGGATAGATGGAAAAAGATCAAGTTATCACTTATTGGCAAAATTGCGGCAATTAAGATGAGCATCCTCCCCAAGATTTTATTTTTATATCCAAATTTACCAGTAATTTTAAAGAAAACGTTTTTCTCAGAATTAAATAAGACCGTTAGGGAATTTATTTGGGAGGGAAAAAAATCAAGGATCTCACTCAAAATTCTACAAGAAAAAAGGAATGTGGGAGGATTTGGACTCCCAAATTGGGAAATGTATTACAGAGCAGCAAAGCTGATATGGATAAAGGATTGGATCACCTTGGAGAATAAGAGAATCTTAGGAATAGAAGGACATGACCTACAGAAAGGGTGGTATGCATATCTATGGGACAAAGACAATAAAAAGAAAACCTACTTCCACAGGCATAAAATTAGAGACTCCCTAATACAAACGTGGGTGGGAATTAGGCAGAGATACTATTCAAAAGTCCCAAACTGGCTTTCCACGGCAGAGGCAATGATTTATCCCAACAGGTGGGGAATGGAGAAATTGTGCAGATACAAAGATATTATCGATGGAGGGGGAAATATTAAATCAAATGAAGCCCTGAGAGATCAAGGTATAATCTTAGATTGTCTGCAAATAAAATCAAGATACCAGAAAGATAAAGAAGAGTATGGCCTGGAATTAGGATATAAGGGATTAGATAAAATTTTGATGGGACCAGGGAAAAAAGCGTTGGCCAAGCTGTATAACTATTTATTAGAGGAAGACAGAGACGAGGATATAATTAGAAATCAATTGAGAGCATGGGAGAAAAATATTGGACACAGTTTGAACTTTAATGAATGGGAAGAAGCCTGGAATAAAAATTATAAATTAACTAGAGCAGCCACATATAAGGAAAATCACTACAAAATGCTTCACAGGTGGCATTTGGCACCTGCAAGACTAGCAAAGATGTTCCCCAATGCGCAGCCAAATTGTTGGAAATGTGGCCATGGTCATGGCACCTTCTTTCATACATGGTGGACATGCCCCGAAGCAAAAAAGTACTGGAGTAAAATTTGGAGATGGTTGAAAGACATACTTAAAGAAGACATTGATCTGAACCCAGAAATATTTCTCCTGGGAATGGTAAAGAAAGGGTACGTAAAGGAAAAGGTCCACCTCCTAATACATATAACTACAGCTGCCAGACTAGCATACGCTCAATACTGGAAAAAGAAAGACCTACCACCAGACGACCTTATAATTAACAAAATATTAGAGTGTGCAGAGATAAGTAAATTAACTCATGAGATAAATGATGATGAAAATTTGGACTATGATACTGTGTGGGGAAGATGGTACAAATGGATAGATGATAGAATTAAGGAAGAAATAAAAGGTGCAGAAATCAATTAGAAATGTATAGTACAAATGACACCAGACACTTATTCATGTATATATGTACAAATACTGCGAATCCGATGTTAAACAGAATTGTTATTATATTTTATTTGTGTAAAAAAAAAATCAATAAAAATTGTATTTTAAAAAAAATGTAATTGATCATACCTGTGGTGAGAATAGGATGCAGCCATCCTTTCTCTCCTTGGTATTTTAGTGGCTTTTAATCGGGATAACTTCTGGGCTGGCTTCAAAGATTGGATTGGGGAGCATTGTGTTGTAATAGTACTTCTCCTTCCTCTGGGAGAGTTTTAGTCAGCATTCATGGAAGGAGAAGTCTAGTCCACAGATACTGCTTTGCAGTGCTCAGCCCCCTCCCCACTTCTGTTTAATATTAACATGAAGAAACTGGTTGAGGCTGAAGGCATTTCATTTGATTGTGAAATAGTAGATTTATTATTATTCATCCCAATGAGTATGAAAAAGACCACTTATTCAACCTGATTCTACCTGAATCATATTAGGATGAAAAATGAGATTAAAATTAGAAAAATATCTCTTTCTTCTTTAATCTTTTTACTAATACAGCATTTTTTAATTCAAGTGAATAAACAGAATATTAATGAAAAAAACCTCTTATTTGTATTTTATGTTAGAAATAACTTGCCAGGCAGACTATATTGAAAATGGAAACGTATTATCTCCAAAGATCATTTATAAGGAAGGTGAGAGAATACGATTCTCCTGTAATGAAGGATACTCACATGTTGACAGACAAGATGCCTTATGTACTGAGACTGGATGGGGTACAAAGCTTCAATGTGAAGGTCTGTATGTGATTCTAATGGTCATGGTTGTTTCGAAATCTTACACACATTTTAGTCTTCTTGCTATGCATGCCTAGAATTGCAGCTCCAATCAATCTGACCTGGTTAAAAACCTTGTGGTAAAATAGGGAAAGAAGTATTTGTATGTCTTTATTTGATTTCGTTTTTATCAGACATACGGAGAGCAAGAATAACAAGCATTGTCTTAGAAGACTCATCCTTCCTTTTTTTAACAAGTAAAAGAAAATATTGCCTCAATTTTAGTCTAGATCTATGGATTATTTACATCATACTGAATTGATTTCCTAAACTAGCTATGATTAGTTTTAAAGGGATAACTGAAAAAGAGCCATTAATTCTATAATTTCAACATTTTAATAATCCTTGATTAATTAAAAACTCAGGATTCATGGCTTCCTGGAATTTGTGGAGTCAAATGGCATATTATACTTCCTTTAATCTTAATTAATCAGACTTAGAAATGTCTTTCTTCAAAGAAGGACTTTATTCTTCTGAAGATCATCTGAGGCAAACATTTACTTCAGTCTGCAATCTATTATAAGTAATATGACTCAGCAATAAATGTGGGGCCAAATAGGAATGAATGTTTCATGTAGCATTTCTTGGACAGAGGAACATAATTCATCAAGACTGTTTGTGTCTAAGGCACAAAGTGTAGAAAAAGTAATTGTTTCTTTTAGGGAAAATTTGGGTGATAGTCCCACAAGGGGGCAACTCAATCTATTTTGAAGATATGTGCAAAGGGCAGAATTGATCCACAAATCAGTTGGCTATCTTTGTCTCAGACTGAAATCACCTTATGACTTCAGCATTGGTGGTTCTTACATTTGGGCACTAATTTCACTCTCTTTTTTCCCCCTAAGTGTTGTAAAATCACATTACAATTTTACAATATATTAATTTTTACAATATATTTATTTTACATTAATGGTAGATTTTAGGAGAAACCCTCCTATACTACCACCTCTTTCAATGCTAGACAACACAGTATCAACAGTAGAGTCCTTCAAGTTTCTAGGTTCTATCATATCTCAAGATTTAAAAGGGACACCTAACATCAAAAACATCATCAAAAAAGCACAACAAAGATTGTTCTTTCTGCACCTACTCAGGAAGCTCAAACTGCCCAAAGAGCTGCTGATTCAGTTCTACAGAGGAATTATTGAGTCTGTCATCTGCACCTCTATAACTGTCTGGTTTGGCTCTGCAATCAAACAACACAGACACAAACTTTAACGGATAATTGGAACTGCAGAAAAAACAATTGCTACCAACCTGCCTTCCATTGAGGACCTGTATACTGCATGAGTCAAAAAGAGGGCTGTGAAAATATCTACAGACCCCTCACATCCTGGACATAAATTGTTTCAACTTCTACCCTCAAAACGATACTATAGGGCACTGCACACCAGAACAACTAGACACAAGGACAGTTTTTTCCCAAATGCCATCACTCTGCTAAACAATTAATTCCCACAACATTTTCAAATTATCTACTAACACTGTATTACTATTATTCTTCTCATCCTTCTTAGTACCTATCTCTTCCCACTCTTACTATAAGCATGTTGCTTGTATCTTTACGATTTATATTGTTTTATTGTTTCCTAGTATGATTTGATTGCTTATTAGTATCCTATGACTATCTTATGTTAGTATCTTATGATTCTTGATGAATATATTTCTATTCTATTCTATTCTATTCTATTCTATTCTATTCTATTCTATTCTATTCTATTCTGCTAAGCAGCAAAGTGAGAACAGAGCATCAGCTTTAGGGCAAGGATACCCAATGAGGTCCATATTAATTTATCAATGGTCAATAAATGGCTGGATAAATAACTGGTCGATAAATGATGAATCAAAAGTTGGAATTAAGATTGCCAGGAGAAATATCAACAACCTCAGATATGCAGATGATACCACTCTAATGGCAGAAAGTGAAGAGGAACTAAAGAGCCTCTTGATGTGGGTGAAGAAGGTGAGTACAAAAGTTGGCTTGAAACTCAAAATTAAGAAAACTAAGACCCACATTAGATGAGGAATGGTATTTCATGAGAAATTTATATTATATAGGATAAGTGAGGTCGGATAGACCTAATTGATGTATTAAGGTATATAAGCTGTTCTGTCTTCTCCGGAATATAATTTAGAGTTATAGTACTGAATATTTGTTCATTAAGGTACTATATGGAAGTACGTATGTTTATTGTTGTATTGTTTTTTGTATGTCACTTTATGTTGTGTTGTCTTTTCTTTTTAACTGAAATGTAAATAAAGATTATTATTTTTTTTAAAAAAGAAAACTAAGATCATGGCATCCAGCCCTCTCAATTTCTGGCAAATAGATGGGAAAGAAATGGAGGTAGTGACAGATTTTATTTTCCTGGGCTCCAAGATCACTGCAGATGGGGACTGCAGCCAAGAAATTAAAAGATGGTTGCTCCTGGGGAGGAAAGCTATGGCAAATATAGATAGCATACTAAAAAGCAGAGACATCACCCTGCCAACAAAAGTGTGTATAGTCAAGGCCATGGTTTTCCCAGTTGCAATGTATGGCTGTGAAAGTTGGACCATAAGAAAGACTGAGCACCAAAGAATTGAAGCCTTTGAACTATGGTGCTGGAGAAGACTCCTGCGAGTCCCTTGGACTGCAAGGTGATCAAACCGGTCAGTCCTAGTGGAGATCAACCCTGATTGCTCTTTAGAAGGCCAGATCCTCAAGATGAAACTCAAATACTTTGACCACCTAATGAGAAGGAAGGACACTCTGGAGAAGAGCCTAATGCTGGGAAATATTGAGGGCAAAAGAAGAAGGGGACAACAGAGAACGTGGTGGCTGGATGGAATCACTGAAGCAGTAGGCGTGAGCTTAAATGGACTCCAGAGGATGGTAGAGGACAGGAAGGCCTGGAGGAACGTTGTCCATGGGGTCGCGATGGGTCAGACACGACTTCGCAACTAACAACAACAAAATGATGAAAAGTCATTTGCAATCAACTAATCTTTCTTCACCTATTGAGAGTTTCTCAAGGACCTGGAGCAGATAAATGTTCTTGTTGGTTAAAGATAGACCACCTATTTTTATTACTGTTGGACAGTATTACTTGGTCTGTTGTGTGGATGTTTGGGTGGTTTAGGGGTGGGGAATTGTGGTGGGTGGGGTGTGTTTGGGGATTATTATGTGTGATGGACCTGGTCTTTGGGTGTTAAGTGAATTTCATTTTATGGGTATACTGTGTATACACATACAATGACAATAAAGTTATTTATTTATTTATTTATTCCATTCATTCATTCATTCATTCATTCATTCATTCATTCATTCATATTCCTCCATAGAAATTAAGTGTTTCCCTCCAGAAGTGACGAATGGCTACCTTCAATATAGACGAGATCACTATATGTACAATGATGAAATTGAAACAATATGTAATGAAGGGTTTGTCTTTGGAGGCCCCGGAAAGGTTTCCAAATGCACTGCAACTGGTTGGCATCCTCCTCCTGTCTGTAAACGTAAGTAACTTTTTCTATGAAGTTTCTTTCTAGAGCAGAACTTGCTTCATTGTTTATAAATAATATTCTTATAGTTATGCTAGATGCAGTGAGATAATTATGGTGGGAGGAGAATAGTTTATTATAGATACCAGTAGTTACAGCATGATTTCTGTAATTTTTTCATTAAACAATCCTACAGTTTTGTATAATAATCATATAATTGTTCCACAATAAAATAAGGAAAAACAAGATAAAAATGGAAAAATAGCATGATGCTACAGTATAGAAAACTTGCACCTTGCTATCACTAACCAGTAATTCATAAGCCATCTGAAAACTGTAGCGACCCAACTGAATTTTCAGGGGCCTGATTAATTAATGTCCATCCAAAAATTACCTATTTGACAAACTCTGGAAGGAAGAAAGGTGATCGTTGAAGCTCCGAGCCATTTTCCTGCCTAGCAATCTACCAATGGTGCTACTTTGGAACAAAGATTTATTAGTCTTAGTCTAGAAGAAATGCTCAGGTCTCTCTCATTCCAGCTTGCAAGGGAATGCTGTCACAAAGTGGCAAGTGTACTTTGAAGTAGGCTGTGGAGTGTGCTAAACAACAATGCAGTAGGAAAACTAGGCTATTTCCATGGGATATTCCTCTATAAGATGATAAGGAGGGCCAGAGAGGTCAAAGTATCTGCCACATTACCTGTTCACCCCAGGTGAAATTCTTACACTTTTCAGTGATAGGATGACCCTGGGCCATACAGGAGTTGGTGGATCAGGTATTCATGAAACTGCCCTTTTCAGGTACATAAGCAGCCTGATGCCAGGTCTGTTGTATACTTGACAAAGTGTAGTCCGAAAAAAATTCCTTCTATAGTTGGTTAGGTGGCCTAAATTGGAAAGGCTGTGGAAGATAGCTAATACAATGTTTCCCCGAAAATAAGACCCTGTCTTATATTTTTTTGAACCCTGAAATAAGCACTTGGCCTTATTGCCATGCACTCAAAAGCCCAATTGGGCTTATTATCAGGGGATGTCTTATTTTGGGGAAAACATGGTAGTATCCAGGGAAAAACAAAGATTCCTTGCGTAGTGAAGCATCACAGAGAGACTGCACAGCACATCAAAATTGGGTTTTGATGGGGGTTTTTAAATGATCTTAGTTGGATGTTTTAAATTTGGCGGAATGATTTAATTATTTTAATAAGCTTTTAATTTTTGTTGTACATTGTTTTTATCATGGCTGTTCACCGCCCTGGGTCCTCCGGGAGAAGGGCGGTGTACAAATATAATAAACTAACTAACTAAGTAACTAACTTGAAGTACTAGAAGAAATCAGAAAATATCATTTTGATACAGAGTGAGAAATGACAGGCAGAGCTGATTCTTGCAATGGGACAGGGACAGGTTGGGGACAATGCTGTGTATTCATACCCTCAATGAACTATTACGGGAGGCCTCTTTGCTTCAAGAGAAACAGAAAATGTTGATGAGTCTATAGGAACACATGCAGTGAAATTTGCTAGCACCTGAGCAGACCTACTTTTTTCATGGCACATGAACAGAATGATTGCAACAAGTGAAATAAAATCATAAGTTGAGGAACTTAACTTTGATTAAATGAGGAATGGAAGGAATAGTACTGAAATGGCAGAACAGAAGGCCTAAACTCCAAAAAAGTTTGTACAGAAGTGGCTGAAGGAATGAAATGAATAGTTTTAAAGAAGGAAAGGAAAAGACAGTAAAAGTTAAAACTGTCTCAATCTAGAAAAATGGAAACACAAGGGTCTTATGTCCTGGCTTGTTTACAAATACTTGAGAAACACAGTGAGTATAGTTCAGGCCCTATAAAGGTTGTCAAAAGTCACAAACTATCTAAACACTCTTAAAATCTGTGTTGTCCAAACACAGTCAATAGTGACTTATCCAAAAGTGAAATTAAACAGGGATCTGGGTATTCTTTGCAATTCTGATGCCAAAACAGATTTGTATAAAATTGAACATTAAAAAAAAAAAATCCTTAAAGAGGCAAGGCGAAACAATGAAAGAAAAAATAAGTTAGCTAGAAGGTGGCCTAGTAATTAAGCTCCGGCAGCACCTTCCTAAAATGCTCCAAGTTTCCTGCACAACTACCACTGAACACAAAATCTATAACTCAAAAGAATTTGCAAGTCTTCTCAAAACAAAGAATTCTAAATCACAATGAGATATGACATCTAGTATTATGGTAATATCATTATCAGAATAGAGTCTTCAGAAAAAGATACTCTGAAGTATTTTTGGTGAGGTACTTTTTGGTTCTGCTTAAATTTCTATCCTGCTTCAATATCCAGTTATTGAATCAAGGTTACCAAATTGTTTCATGGGAAAAAAAGGGAATGTAAACCTCTCTAGTCCTAGCCTGTAGATGTAGCTATAGTGTACTATGAGAAGTCCCTCATGGAACTGAGGGACTTCCAAATGACTGGAAAATTTTGGCGGGGAAAAAAAAACCTCCAGAGGAAAGATCAAACTCTGGTCAAACCAGAAATTCTGAAATTCTCTCTGTTGAAAATCTCCTCAAAGATACTAGTGAGGTATTACATTCTCATCAGAGATCATAAGACACTTATTAAAATTATATCTTGCGAAGCTGCCCGAGGTATTCATAAAGCTGAACTTAAACATTGTGTCCCCCTAATTTCTATAGTGATTTTGAAACAATTCAGCATTATGCAAAAAACGGACCTCTAAATTCAAATACATTCCTGGCTAGACATTCTGCCTCTTTCAATATAAATCTGAATCAAACCATCTTCTGTTTCAAGGTTCCTGGAGTTTTCTTGAGAGGCTGCTGGGAAGATGGAAGTTCTTCTCCCAAACTGCATCCAAGTGCTACTTTTTGTCTTAAAAACACCTAACTCTTTCCCCTGCCCAGCAGGAAGTAAGGGTTGGGAAGGGAAATTCAATACGCAACCAAAGACATATCTACTGGATTGTGAATTGTATTTCAGAAGCTGCAATCTGCTATTCAATCTTTAGTAACAATGGGACATAGCGCTACTTTACTTATCTAATGATATCCTTGTACCTGAAGGGCACACGTTTCAGGATCTTAAGCTTAGAACTGGAAAGAGAAGAAAGGAGTAAAGGCTTAGGGAAAAAGCTGCACACATTTTCTTGATGTCAAAGTTTTGTTTTGTTTTTTATTGTAAAGAGTCATTCCGTAAAATATTAGCTGAGGAAAGCATTTTCTTTTAGGACCAAAGCATTATAAGTTAGTCCTCAGCTTGTTATTGATGCACACCTTGTTAAAAGTTCCTTGGTGATGAATATTTATTTTATTTATTTTATTTGTCAAGCATGTATAAGATAACAGATATAAATATAAACATGATTATGAATATAGGAAATGGATGCGAATAAATGGGGACAGTAGGACAGGGACGGTAGGCACGTTGGTGTGCTTATGCACGCCCCTTACAGACCTCCTAGGAATGGGGGGAGGTCAACAGTAGACAGTCTAAGGTTAAAGTCAGTGGTGGGATTCAGCCAGTTTGCACCACTTCGGGAGAACCGGTTGTTAACTTTTTGAGCAGTTTGACAAACTGGTTGTTGGAAGAAATCATTAGGGCAGAGAACCGGTTGTTAAATTACTTGAATCCCACCACTGGTTAAAGTTATGGGGGTTTGGGAATGAAACCACAGAGTCAGATAGTGAATTCCAGAATATATCTTGATGTATCAGAATATATCAGAACTCTTGATCATTTAGTATCGTGGGATTCAGCAGACCAGTCAAAAGGTTGCTGTATGAATGAACCTAATCCCTCTGGAATATGAAAACCACACTTGTGCAAGTTTCATCAAAAGCAATGTATGCATCAGCTGAACATGTTCCTAGGAAGGGATTTGCTGCCTATATACCATTCTACTGTAATTATTCACCACTACTAATCACTAGTTAGTAGCGGCAAAACATTTAAAAAACAAAGAGGTACACTTTTAAGCTAGAGTGCAGGAGAACATAAGAAAAGCCTTGGTGGTGCAGCAGATTAAAGCACGGATAAGTAATACCAGCTGCCTGCAATTACTGCAAGTTCAAATCTCACCAGGCTCAAGGTTGACTCAGCCTTCCATCCTTTTGAGGTAGGTAAAATGAGGACCCAGTTTGTGGGGACAATAAGCTGACTTTGTATAAAAAAGAATACCACTTGGGGTGGGGGGGGTGCGAAAGCCCTACTAAGCAGATATATACAAAAGTATGAAGGCTATTGCTTAACACATTATAAGCTGCCCTGAGTCTCCAGAAAAGGGCGGCATATAAATCGAACCAATAAATAAATAAATAAATAAATAAATAAATAAATAAATAAATAAATAAATAAATAAATAAATAAATAAATAAATAAATAAATAAATAAATAAATAAATAAATAAATAAATAAATAAATAAATAAATAAATAAATAAGCTAATCATGAGAGACAGATTGAGTAGGAAGAACCTTAGAGGTTTAATTTTAGAAATCTTAGTGATGCTAGGCCCAAGATTACTGAGGAGAAGCCATTCATGCAGGAAAGCACAGAAAATCCTGCACATTGTGACGAGGGTCTTTTGGAAGTATTGCGGATCTCCCGCAAGGAAAGAAATGTTACTTTACCTGTGTCTCCAGGAAGGTTAAAAACATACTTCTTTCTTACTTCTCACTTAATACTTTTCATTAAATATATACTCTAGAGCCAGTTTGTTATAACTGTGAAGGTGCCAATCTTGAAACCCAGGAGACTGTGAGTTGTAGTCCTATCTTAGTTATGAAAGCCACTGGGTAATATGGTGCCAGTCACTCTCTCAACCCAATTCACCTCATAGGTGGTTGTGGTAGAGAAAATAGAAGCTAGAGGTATAACTATGTTTGCTGCCTTGACTCATTTATGAAAAGGCAGGATGAACATATAATAATCACAATAACAGCAAGAAGCATAATAGTTGCATAAGTCACTGTGCAGTGATAAAAAGAAGATAGAAAGAAGTTCAGTCCCATTTTACAGTGTAAGATCGAAGATGTCAAATCTACATCATTCCATTCTCCCTACAGCCCTCACAGATTGTAAGCAGAAGAAATAAGGGCCTTTGATTCCCCCTTCAGTCATTGTCATTCTCTGTTCTTTCTTAGATGCAGGGCAGAAATCCAGATCAGATTCTGGCATTGCAACAACATTTAATAAGAAGTTCATCTCTGATGCTAGTACAAACTAAAGCAAAGCAAATGAATTGATAGAATATTCTGAATTATGGGGGTGCCTTACTTTTTTTTCTATCCTTTTTCTTCAGGAAAGGGCTGTGACTATATCCGTATAGAAAATGGAAGAATGGCTGATCGTTTTGAATGGTATGACTATCCTCTAATTGTTGTCAGTGAAGTTGTATTGTGTCTAAAAGTTGAAATTGTGGCAACTGGAGAAAACTTTGTTAATCTAAGACATTTAGTTGCTAATCTGATATTGTCACCCATTAAACTCCAAAAGATTTAGACCAGAATACAGGACATTCAAAACACAAGTGAGAATCTTCGGCCCATGATGCACATGTAGGAATTCCAATACAGACTCAGATCAGGCCACTAAAATATGGAATACATATATTTATTTATTTATTTATTTATTTATTTATTTATTTATTTATTTATTTATTTATTTATTTATTTAAATTTGTATACCGCCCTTCTCCAGCAGGACTCAGGGCGGTGAACAGCCAGAATAAAACAGAACATACAAAATTTAAAAACAGTTTAAAAATAATTAAATATTTTTGGCCACAATTTAAAACAACCCAATTAAAATCAATTCAATTTAACTGAAACAGTGGGATCAAGCCAGCCCGGCTAGGTGAAATAAATAAGTTTTCAGGGCCCAACGAAAAGTCCGGAGGTCTGGTACTGTGCGTATCTCTGGGGGGAGGTTGTTCCAGAGGGCGGGCACCGCCACAGAGAAGGCTCTCCCCCTCGGGATTGCCAGCCGACATTGTCTGGCGGACGGCACCCTGAGGGGGCACTCTCTGTGCGAGCGTACTGGCCAGTGGGAGGCTATTGGTGGCAGAAGGAGGTCTCGTAGATACCCCGGCCCTAAGCCATGGAGCACTTTAAAGGTGGTCACCAACACCTTGAAGTGCACCCAGAAGACCACCGGGAACCAGTGCAGCTTCTGCAGGAGAGGTGTCACATGGGAGTGCCCTGTCACTCCCATAATCCCCCACGCGGCCGCATTCTGGACCAGCTGGAGCCTCCGGGTGCACCCCAGGGGGAGCCCCATGTAGAGAGCATTGCAGTAGTCCAGGCAGGAGGTGACAAGCACCCGAGTGACGGTGCGTACGGAGTCCCGATCCAGAAATGGACGCAACTGGTGTATCAGGCAAACCTGATAAAAAGCCCCCCTGGCCACAGCCATCATATGCTCTTCTAAAGACAGCTGTGCATCCAGGAGGATGCCCAAGTTGCGAGCCCTCTCCGTGGGGGCCAGTGATTCACCCCCAATAACCAGCAATGGCACCAGCTGGCTATATCGGGATGCCAGAAGCCACAGCCACTCGGTCTTGGAAGGGTTGAGTCGGAGCCTGTTTCTCCCCATCCAGGTCCGCACGGCCTCCAGGCACTGGGACATCACTTCAAGGGCATCGTTGGGGTGGCCTGGGGTGGAGATGTACAGCTGGGTGTCATCAGTGTACTGATGGAACTCCACTCCAAAGCCACGGATGATCTCACCCAACGGCTTTACATAAATGTTGAACAGAAGGGGCGAGAGGACCGACCCTTCCAGCACCCCACAAACAAGGTGCCTCGGGGTCGACCACTGCCCCCCATCAACACAGATTGCGACTGGTCAGAGAGGTAGGAGGAGAACCACCGCAAAACGGTGCCCCCCAACCCCAACCGCTCCAATCGGTGCAACATGATACCATGGTTGATGGTATCAAAAGCTGCTGAGAGATCTAATAGAACCAGGATAGAGGAGCAACCCCTATCCCGAGCCCTCCAGAGATCATCCACCAACGCGACCAATGCCGTTTCTGTGCTGTGCCCAGGCCTGAAGCCGGGCTCGAGCAGATCTAAATAGACAGCTTCATCCAGGTTCTGTGGCAGCTGCCGCGCCACCACACTCTCAACAACCTTTGCAATAAAATGAAGGTTGGAGACTGGACGATAGTTAGCCAAAATAGCTGGATCCAGAGAGGGCTTCTTGAGGAGGGGCCTCACCACCGCCTCTTTCAAGGCAGCCGGCAGGACACCCTCCCTCAAAGAAGCGTTAATAATCCTCTGGAGCCAGCCTCGTGTAAGCTCCCGGGAAGCCAGCACCAACCAGGAGGGACACAGGTCCAGTAAACATGTGGTCGCGTTCAGCCATCCCAGAATCCTGTCCACATCCTCGGGAGCCACAGGATCAAACTCCTCCCAGATAACACTCTCAAGACCTGCCTCAATCAGTCCGTCCGGACATACCCAGTCAGTGGCCAGACCTTCCCGAATCTGAGCGATTTTATCATGCAGATGCTGCACAAAATCCTCAGCTCGACCCTGCATATAGCTTATATGGCAGTATGATTTATTTTATATAATTAAAGGGCAAATTAGATGCCTTAAGTTTCTATAAGAAAGACAACCATGAATCTGCCTAACCAGATACATTTATTTCCTGCCTCAATCTGCCTATGGATTTTCCAACTTATTGTATACAGCTTTTCTTTGCAGCTTCTTAGCCCATTTATTCATGATTTTGAAAAGAGGCAATCTTTCTCTGGCTCCACTGGTTTCCCAGGTATTTTACAAAGAGTTCACATTTTACAAACAGAAGAATTCACATTTTATATTTCCTTTTACCAGTTGAACACACTTGTACGAAGGTTTTTCTATCCCATGGGAATTTTGGATCGCAGCAACAGAGTTTTCAGATCAATGCTAAAGCAAAATATATTTGTCATGATGGCTATACAACGTCAAAAGGAGAGACTGAGGCAGAGACACAGTGCCTTACAGAGGGCTGGAGCCCAGAGCCAGAATGTATCAATAAGTAAATACAATTCCATTGGAAGATAGGTTGAAACTGACTGGCATAGACAAAGACATGGAATCTTATTCAGTGAAGAATAGCCTGATATCATAACAATTTATTT
This sequence comes from Pantherophis guttatus, assembly GCF_059756535.1. Taxonomy (NCBI): domain Eukaryota; kingdom Metazoa; phylum Chordata; class Lepidosauria; order Squamata; family Colubridae; genus Pantherophis; species Pantherophis guttatus. The sequence goes on from NC_142065.1 coordinate 94,729,174, forward strand.
ATTTTATTTATTTATTTTGTCAAGCATGTATTGCATAACAGATATAAGTAGAAACATAATTATGAATACACAAGATAGATACAAATAAAAGGGAACATTAGGACAGGGATGATAGGCATGCTGGTGCGCTTATGCACGCCCCTTACAGAACTCTTAGGAATGGGGTGAGGTCGACAGTAGACAGTCTAAGGTTAAAGTTTTGGAGGCTTGGGGAAGAAACCAGTGTCAGATAGTGCATTCCAGGCATTGACCACTCTTGCCATATTTTCTGCAATCAAGGTTGGAGTGGTTTACCTTAAGTTTGTATCTATTGTTTGCTTGTGTATTGTTGTGGCTGAAGCTGAAATAGCCAGTCAGGTAGGACATTGTAGCAGATAATTTTATGTACTACGCTTAGGTCAGACCGAAGGCGGCCTAGTTCTAAATTGTCTAAGCCCAAAATTTCAAGTCTGGTGGCATAAGGTATTCTATTGCGGGTAGAGGAATGAAGGACTCTTCTTGTGAAATATCTCTGGATTCGCTCAATTGTATTAATGTCCAATGTGCAGTGTGGGTTCCAGACAGATGAGCTGTATTCGAGAATTGGTCTAGCAAAGGTTTTGTATGCCTTAGTTTGCAACACAATATTACCGGAGAAGAAGCTATGCACGATTAGGGTTAACAACTTTTAATGCTTTTTGGAAATGCGGTTACAGTGAGCTCTGGCACTGGCACTGGCACTGAATGTTTGAGATGAGTACTCCAAGGTCCTTGACAGAATGAGGGTCATCCAGAAGGTTGTATCCACCCAGCTTGCATTTTGTGTTTTGAATTTTTTTGCCAATGTGTAAGACAGAGCATTTGTTGGTTGAGATTTGGAGTTGCCAATTGTTTAACCATTCTGACAGATAGTCAAGGTCTTTTTGTAGGGTAGCAGTATTGTCGGTGGTGTTGAATAGTTTTACATCATCAGCAAAGAGAACACTGTTGCTTATAATATGACCATAAAGGTCATTTATGTAAAGTATAAAGAGTGTGGCTCCTAAAACGCTTCCTTGGGGGACACCGCTGTTAACAGGTGCAGGGTTTGATAGGGTGTTCCCTATTTTGACTGCTTGTTGCCTGTTTGATAAGAACACAGCTATCCACTTATGCAGGGATCTGGAAATCCATAAGATTTTCATTTTAGAAGTAGTTTGACGTGTACTACTGAATCAAGGGTCAAAAAAAAATCAAATCAAATTTGTAAATGTATCTCTTCAAGAAGTCTAACTATAGGCTCATAGTATAAAATTATTGTTTTGTTCATGATTTGAAAAAAATAACTTGCAATCTAAATATGTGTACCCTTTTATTGTAAACATACAATTTGCATTTTATTTCCTGTCCTCCCAAGAGCTTATGCCACAAATATGCTATAGATGCAAACAGAAAACATATATTATGGATTTTCCATTTACAGAAAGTTAAATATCCTTAAACTTGCAAAAGGGCAAGAAAACTTGTTGAACATCTGCCACGTTCTCTACACAAAAATTACTTCAGATTCAAAAGCAAAAACTGTTGAAAGACACAAAGTGCTCACATAGTGACTTGTCTGCAGGATAGGTAGCCACGACTACAGCACAATCCTGAAAAACTATGTATATATGTTCAGATACTAGAATCATGTGAAGCAGTGAAGCAGTCTGCAAGACCAGATTGTCTAATGTGACCCACTAACCTGGTTAAAAAGCAACTATCTATGTTTGCCAAAATCACTAGCATGAAGCAGTGAGGATGTCAGCGTTCCAAATTGTGATCTCTTTCAACACTGACATAAAAGGCACAGGAAGACTTGCTTAGTGCTGGAATGAACTTTCACCTAGTTCCTGGCTTTTCAGCAGATAGAGTTACCTGGGCAACAGAGGGAGGGGGGGATTCTTGTGAAGAGAAAGGGAATGGGACGAAGAGATGGATTTGCATAGTGGCCAATGAGACATTGGGGTTGAAGAACGGAAAAGGAGGGGTGTGGAAGGAGGTGCCAATCTTGGCTGCAACTGAAGTCAGGCATGTCATTCTTTCTATTCTTAAAGAAAAAAAAAGGATTCATTAGAAACTTTGCATTTGAAAATGAAGTTTATTTAAGATAGCAGCGAAACCTGACAGACAGCCAAGATTCCTCCAAAGCCAAGCTGGCTGATTCAAAATCGCCCCGTTCCCTCCCAGACATCTGGTCGGACTGGAGATTGTCCCCTGATAGTATGGCTGAAGGCAAGCTCTCGGAGGAAAGCCTGCTTCGAGCAACGAGAGGAGGAGAATCGGCTGTGATCCCAGCCAGTTTGGAAAGTACGAAAGCTCAACTCTCCCCGCCTTCCCCATCGGCAGAACTTCAAACAAAGAAGCATGAGCCAGATAAGTACCCGGGGACTGTGCCAAAAGCCTCTGAGGCTGAATTTCCCTTTCCAAATGTGAAAGACAAAGGGAAACCCCGAAGTGAATTGGGCAGGGCTTCCTGGTTGTGGGAACGGGAACAAGCCAGAAAACAAACTAAGCGCCAAGAAATCCTAAGGAAGCCACTCGAAAGCCCCATAGATGAGTTGAAAGAGAAATTTGACCGTGCCACCCTTCAGGGGGAGGGGCCATCCTGCAGACCCAAAGAGAAGAGGGACCCAGTCTGGGCGATTGATCCAAGAGGCCGTAGGCCAAGGCACAGCCCTTCCCCCCTCCACAGCAGGAGGGGGAAGAGCCCAACGACGCATCCATGGGTCCCCCCCTCCCAGCAAGCAGCAAAGCCTAGATGAGGCAGCACCTCCCTACCCCAAGATGAGAGATGAGGCAGAGGACTATCAACACCAAGGCCGGCCCTACAGACCTCAGCACAGAGAGGAGAGGGCAGAGAGGGAGGAGCCACCCCAGTTCAGAGGGAAGTTTGATGGTGACCCAGACAACCTTGCCCAATTCCTCGATTCAGCTGAGATATATATAGAGTGTTTTTGACACCTCTACCCTTTCCCCAGAGCCCTAGTGAATGCTATTGAGGAAGGGCTGGAGGGAGAAGCAAAGAGGTGGTCAGCATCCCTCTATAAAAACAGGGCCCCCCAGCTGCAAGATGCAGATGGGTTCTTGCAACTATTGAGAGCCCGTTATGAGGAGGAGGAGGAGGACCCCTATGTGGAAGACGAGCTCAGAAACCTAATGCAGAAGGGGAAGCCCCTTCAGAGAGCATATCCGTGAATTCAGGAGAGTCATTGGGACACTGCCTCCCCTACCAGAGCGATTGCTGGTGTATTTTTTTAGAACAAGCCTAGATAAGAGAATTTCCCAAGTGACTGCTTATCGTGACATCACAAACCGACTCTCTGAATGGTTCCGGTGATAAAAGTTGACAGAGGGTTGCGGGCGAGCGACACGTCGAAACCACCAGAGGGAAAGGAGAGAGGCCGACCAGACCAGGGACCACTCAACAGACGAGATACCCCAACATCACAGCCCTCCCACAGACCAACTGCCCCACAGAGCCCACTGAAATGCTACAGATGTGGGGAGAGCGGCCACATAGCAGCAAGATGTGGAATGCCTAGGCCGGGACCAGCTCCACCACCCAAAGTACGACCGGAACAAGGGCCCAAGTGCACCACCCACGTACCGCAGAAAGCTCCCCAAATCCCGGAGTTTTTCGCTCACCTGACCGAAACCAGAGGAATCCCAGATGAGGGAGATCACTCCCCCGAACCCTATGACACGGAGGCGAGGATGACCCGATGGTGAGTGCACCCGTCCATCCTTTTCTTTTCCCCATACGCCTAACAGCCCCCAAAACAGGGGGCGCCTCCAATACTTAATTAAATGGAAGGGCTACCCGTTATCAGAGGCTTCTTGGGTGAAGAGTTCAAACATCCAAGCTGACCGCCTTATAGCAAGATTCCATGCAGACCACCCGGGAAAGCCGGGAGTGGGGGTTCGCAGCAAAGAAGGGGACAATGATACTTATCTTGTTGTGGGTTTCCTATGGGGCAGGTTACATCGAAGAAGTGAAGGGAGAGGGGCCGGATGTCAGCGTTCCAAATTGTGATCTCTTTCAATGCTGACATAAAAGGCACAGGAAGACTTGCTTAGTGCTGGAATGAAGATAGAGTTACCTGGGCAACAGAGGGAGGGGGGATTCTTGTGAAGAGAAAGGGAATGGGACGAAGAGATGGATTTGCATAGTGGCCAATGAGACATTGGGGTTAAAGAACGGAAAAGGAGGGGTGTGGAAGGAGGTGCCAATCTTGGCTGCAACTGAAGTCAGGCATGTCGTTCTTTCTATTCTTAAATAAAAAAAAGGATTCATTAGAAACTTTGTGTTTGAAAATGAAGTTTATTTAAGATAGCAGCGAAACCTGACAGAGAGCTTATTTATAGCAACTCATCATTTGCTTCGTGCATGTGCCTATACCTAAGAGGGGGTCTCTGCAGTCATGTGGCTGGCATGACTAAATGCCAAAGGCGCACGGAATGCTGTTATCTTGATGGGTATATATGTGCAAATCAAATTGATTGTTTGAGAAATATTTTTAAAGATTAATCACAAGATTGTTAGCTTCATAAGACTTGATAATCATAATAATTAGGTGCTGCTAAAGCTGAAAATGCTGAATTGTGGCAGTTTTGAAATGGTCCCACTTCTGGAATGGCATTACCCTGTCCCCCACTCTATAAGGAGGCCAAAGGGCAGAGCAGCTGGCTCTATTTCCCAAACACAAGGTCATCTGCAGCTCTGTACAACAACTTTCTCAACCACCTTTCCAAAACAAGATTAAATATTGGGCTAAAATTGTCCAATATTTAGCAGTGGCTAAAGTCTCATACAGGCTTCTTTAATGAGACAGAAGGGACATGTATCTATAGAGAAGATGGCTGAACTCCCATTCCTAGGTACCTGATCCACTTTGTCAGGTCCAGCAGTTCAAACTGCTTCCAAATAAGAGACTTCTTCCCAGGCATCTACTCTGGACCTGCAACAAAGCTGGCATCTAATTGTGAACTTATCTGAACATTTTTCTTCTAACAAATTCTGAGCGAATTTCTCCATATGCTCCTACAAAACATTTTTCAAACCCCTCTTTATTCAAAAGGACTCGTGTCACCCTAGACAGGGCCATGGAGCAACTATCAGTGCATGCTGTAGGGATATAGAAGCATTGAAGCTTCATCATCCTTACTGCCACACGATAAACCTTAATAGAGGCTCTAACCCATATTTGGTCAAGGTTGTCCTTTGCTGAGTGCCAGAAATACTCGAGACATCTCTTCTGTCCATTCATCTCCCTCAGCTTTTTCATAAGCCATGAAAAATGGCAGGATTCTTGAGAGGAAAGGTTGTATGGTTGCTGACTGATACAATGCCTCAGCTCCCCCACCTCTTATTCCAACCAGTGACCAAGTCTTTGGATGGACTGTAAAGCAGATAAGCAGGAATAGCCACCCAGCTCTCCTGAAACCTAAGTATCCATCATCTAAGACAGACCAATCTAATAGACCCCTGAAAAGATTAGATTGGTCTCCCGACTCTCAGTTGATTTGATCTCAGCTGTTTTGCTCAGAGCTTTGTTGCTAGCTGCAAAGAGTCCTGGAGCAGATTTCCCCCCCCCTAGCTATGCTGAAAAAACGAAACCGAAACTAAAGCAGGGTCTTTGCTGCAACGTGACAAAATGAGGCAGAGAGAGATTTCTTTTTCTTTTTCCTCATCAAAAAAGGTAGGTGCAAAACTGCAAATAATGGGAAATTTAGGGCAAAAGAGGAGAGTTCAAGATTTTAAAACACAAAAGAAAAAAAGCTCTATTTAACTAGGCAATTGTAATAATTGAGATACTATTAATTGTATATTGTGTTGAAAGCAGAAATGGTTAAATTGTGGTTTGGAGGAATATTTGGGGGAAATTATTTGGTTTATTATTATTGGTAAATATAATTAATTGATTTGTAAGAAATTGGATTGCATGGAAATAATTGGAATATTAATGTTCATATTGATTAATATACAAAAAAAGATAGTTATATAATTAATTGATTTATATTAAAATGTTGAATTTGTATTAAACAACTGTAATATTACATAATTAACCAATGTGAGGATGGATATAAAAATAGATGACAATGGGAAGGGGTATAATATAGAATAGAAGGGAAAAATTGAATTTGATTAAGATTAGAGATGAGGATGAAAGGTAATATTGGCTTTTTAAAAAAATAGATGAGAAATAAATATGGCAAAAAGGAAATATAGAAATTGTAAATTTAATTGAAAGGACTAAACACTGTTTAAATTTGTGAACCAGCCAAATACTCTGTTCAAAGAAAATACATTGTATGTTTGTATGTGTGTTTCTAATTATTGCTATTTATTCATATTTGTTCTCTTTTATTCTTTACAGTTTAACAATTCATTCTTTAACTTAATATCTTTATATTTGTTTGGGGTTGGCTTTCTTCCCTTTCATCTTTTTTATTGTACAGCAATGTTTCTCCTCAAACCTACCACCTCTCTCTTTTCTTTCTTTCTTACTTTCTCTTCCCCCCTTCTTCTCCTCCCTTCTTCCTCTTCCTTTCTCCTTCTCCTCCTCTCTTCCTCCCTCTCTTACCCTGACTCCTACTCTAATGTCCCTTCCCTTCCTTCATTCCTCTCTATTGCTGTATCCTTTTATGCATATGGACTACTCAGAGGGCTGAAAAAGTTATTTTTGACTGGTCCTCGCACTTTTGACCAGTCCTCAAATTTACGACTGTCCTCACATTTTACGTTTTTGCCCTATCTTGTCACCATGGTGAAGAGAAGCAGTTGTGAAATGAGTGACATGGTTGTTAAGAATGCTGTTTTAATTGTTCTATATCTTCTGTCAGAAGGCAACAGTCCAAAATCATGAATAATAATCAGGTCAACCTTATGCAGTCATCAATAGTAGTTTTCACTATTTTGTTTAAAAATGGTGATACTGACTTTCAAAATCGTCTTGCCCATGTAGTTTGATACATTAAAAATTATTACAGGATGCATTCTGCTGCAGATCAGATTAATCGGTTTAAAAAAGAATTGCATAAAATGTACAGATGGAAATTTATTTCTTTATTCTTCACATTTTATTTTACAGATCTAAGCAAAGCAAATGAACAATAGGACACATACCACACCCTTTGAACCAGAAGATGAATATCTGAAGTCGTATACTATTTTCTTTCATATGATCCCATGAAGCTGGATTGTATATACACAGTTATAAACAGTGGATCCAAATCTAAAAGTCTATTTTGTAAAAGATAGATTTTACCAACTGTAATTACTGGGAAAATAATAACATTTAAAAATAAATTTATAGATCACCTTTAAGGCAGATAAAATTTTACAGTATAACATTATAAATAACTTTTTTTAAATGTATCTGGAGTGAGAAATGAATTTTTTTTCTATATACTGTAATTTTACCTTTAAATGTTTGATTAATCTGAACAATCAATCAGCAGTCCATCTTAAAGCAATGACAATAGATAATTGTAGTTGATATGTTTAGCATATGGATTCTTGAATTCTTCAAAAAATAAAAGAAATCCAAAAATGATTTTTATTGACAAACAATTTGTAATATAGTTTGTAAAGAAACAGAGATGTACAGTAAACATTTCAATTCACTATCCAATCAAAGATCACCAACGATTGCTCCTCTTGGGGTTGATGTTAATAATCAGAAGGATGTTCAGCCAAAAGGATTTCTGCCTATTCTAAAATCTAACGTGGGAAAATCACAAACAGATATAATGCTTTGTTTTTCTTTTTTGTTTTGTTTTCCTTTTTTTCTGTTTGGACAGTAAGATATTGTATAAAAATGTACTTATTTAATAAATTTATTTATTTATTTATTTAATAAAATTTATATGCCGCCCTATCTCCAAGGACTCAGGGCAGCTCAGAACAATAAAACAACCAATTAAAAATATAAAATACATAAATGTACATATATAATTTATATTAAAACCTCCAAAATCTAAAAACCCTCTCAGTCCAGGCTGGGCGATGTGAACAACCAAGTTTTTAATTCACGGCGGAAGGTGCGAAGGTCAGGCGCCAACTGGAGCCCCAGGGAAAGTTGATTCCAAAGTGTGGGCACGACCACAGAGAAAGCTCTACCCCTGGGGGTCGCCAGCCGACACTGTCTAGCTAACGGCACCTGGAGCAGACCCTCCCTATGAGAACGCACTGGGCGATGGGCAGCTGTTGCTGGCAGCAGATGGTCCGCCAAATATCCTGGGCCTAAGCCATGTAGGGCTTTATAGGTCATCACCAACACCTTGAATCTCACCCGGTGGGCAACCGGCAACCAATGCAAGTCGCACAGGAGGGATGTAACATGGGAGTATCGGGACTCTCCCATCACAACCTGCGCTGCCACATTCTGTACCCGTTAAGCCTCCAAGTGGTCCTCAAGGGCAGCCCCATGTAGAGAGCATTACAGTAGTCAACACGGGAGGTAACTAGTGCAACTAGCCAGCGATGGAATCTCTCCTTCGAACCGAGATGCCGATATCCACAGCCACTCAGTCTTGGCAGGGTTGAGCCGAAGCCTGTTCCTCCCCATCCAGATCCGTACCGCTTCCAGGCACTGGGACATCACGTCGAGGGCATCACTGGGCTGGTTCGGGGTGGATATAAAAAGCTGGGTATCAGCAGCATACTGATGATCCACCCTGAAACCATGGATGATCTCCCCCAGCAGTTTCATATAAATGTTGAACAGAAGGGGTGAGAGAACCGACCCCTGAGGCACCCCACAAGTGAGGGGCCTCATGGTCGATCTCTGCCCTCCTGCCAACATAGCTTGCATCCGTCTGGTGAGATTTTTTATTTATTTATTTATTAATTTAATTTGTATACCGCCCTTCTCCCAGAAGGGACTCAGGGAGGTGAACAGCCAAAATTAAAAAACATACAAATGCAAAAGTTAATATAATTAAAAGAATTAAATCATTGGCTACCCAAATTTAAAACCCCAAATCCATAAAATTTAAAATCCCAATTAAAACCATTTAGGCTAGGCCGGCTTGATGAAATAAAAACGTCTTCAGGGCTTTACGGAAGGTCCGGAGGTCCGGGATCAATCGTATTCCAGGAGGCAGCTCATTCCACAGGGCGGGTGCCCCCACAGAGAAGGCTCGCCCCCTGGGGGCCGCCAGCCGACATTGCCTGACCGACGGCACCCCGAGGAGGCCCTCTCTGTGAGAGCGTATTGGCCGGTGGGAGGTTATCGGTAGCAGCAGGCGGTCTCGCAAATACCCTGGCCCTAAGCCATGGAGCACTTTAAAGATGAGAACCAACACCTTAAAGCGCACCCGGAAGACCACCGGGAGCCAATGCAGCTCGCGCAGGAGAGGTGTTACGTGGGAGCGCCACGTCGCTCCCATAATCACCCGCGCAGCTGCATTCTGCACCAGCTGGAGCCTCCGGGTGCTCCTCAGGGGGAGCCCCATGTAGAGAGCGTTACAGTAGTCCAGGCGTGACGTAACCAAGGCATGAGTGACTGTGCACAAGGAGTCCCGATCCAGAAAGGGGCGCAACTGGCGTATCAGGCGAACCTGATAAAAAGCCCCCCTGGCCACGGCCGTCATATGCTCTTCTAAAGACAGCCGTGTGTCCAGGAGGACGCCCAAGTTGCGAGCCCCCTCTGTGGGGGTCAGTGACTCGCCCCCAATAGCCAGCGATGGCACCAGCTGGCTATACCGGGACGCCGGCATCCACAGCCACTCGGTCTTGGAAGGGTTGAGCCGAAGCCTGTTCCTCCCCATCCAGACCCGCACGGCCTCCAGACACTGGGACATCACTTCGAGGGCATCATTGGGGTGGTCTGGGGTGGAAATGTACAGCTGAGTGTCATCAGCGTACAGATGGCATCGCACCCCAAAACCACGGATGATCTCACCCAGCGGCTTCACATAAATGTTGAACAGGAGCGGCGAGAGGACCGACCCTTGCGGCACCCCGCAAGCAAGGCGCCTCGAAGTCGACCTCTGCCCCCCTGCCAACACAGACTGCGACCGGTCAGAGAGATAGGAGGAGAACCACCGCAACACGGTGCCTCCCACCCCCAGTCCCTCCAGCCGGCGCAGCATGATACCATGGTCGATGGTATCAAAAGCCGCTGAGAGGTCTAACAGGACCAGAACAGAGGAACAACCCCTGTCCCGAGCCCTCCAGAGATCATCCACCAATGCGACCAATGCCGTCTCCGTGCTGTACCCAGGCCTGAAGCCGGACTGGCACGGATCTAGATAGACGGTTTCATCCAGGAACTGTGGGAGCTGGTGCGCAACCACACTCGGAGACTTGCCCATCTCACCAGCAAGTGACTCTAGGCAGTTTACAACCAGATAAGCAGTATCAAAAATTAAAACAAATGATAAATATTAACAATGCCTCCAGGCCAATCAGCAGAGCCATGTTTTAATTATAATACCGTGTTTTCCCAAAAATAAGACCCTGTCTTTTATTTATTTTGAACCCCGAAATAAGCACTTGACCTTATTTTTGGAGAGATCTTATTATTTTGGGGTGTGTGGAGCAAGATGGGGCTCCTCTTGCCCTTTTACTTGATTTCCAGCTCTGCATTTAAATATTTTGGGGGAGGGCTTATTTTTGGGGGTAGGCTTATTTTGGCGCATGAGTGACATTCAGCAAGGCTTCTTTACTACCTAGAAAGATTGACATTCAAACGTGACTTTACATACCCTTTCTGACTTTTGGTCTAGAACTGTTTTTTTGGTGAAGTTTAATTCTGTGCTTGGTGATGTTTAATCCTGTGTTTATTGATGGGATAATTTTCCCTATTCAGCGTTGTTTGGAAGGAAAAATGTTAATCTCTGTTCCTGAAAAGAAGCAGCTTCAGAAATCTGGCTAGTTCCTATGTCTATTTGTTCTGGTAATTGGTTTAACAAGCAACAGCTACTGTGTTTGCTCCTTTGCTTCATTCTGGAGAGCTTAAATGACCTCTCTGCTAAAGGGTTTCACTTTATGATCAAGAGTTGGCTGCTGATAGTTATCATTGCATTTTAACTATTTTAATTCCACAAGGTGCTCTGGCACTCTGCCTGATTTGTAACTCCAGTTTGCAGGTAGTTCTAATCTAATGATTGGTATTTAGGGCAGCTTTTTGCATGCAAAGAAGCTTTTTGTATTTTTGTACAGGTAATCCTTGATTTACAACAGTTCATTCAGTGACCATTCAAAGTTACAATGGCACTGAAAAAAGTGACTTATGACCACTTTTCACACTTACGGCTGTTGCAGGAAACTGTAATTAGGGCAAAGAAGTGATGTCAAGTTGGCCACGCCCACCCAGTCACATGAAACACCGCAGTTGTGAAATGAGTGACCCAGTTGTTAAGAATGCTGCTACAGGCATATAAGATAACCGGTCATAAGTGTGAGGTCCGGTCAAAACTACGAGGACTGGTCAGAAATCACTTTTTGCAGCCTTCTGGGTAGCCCCTCTGTGCATAGGGAGTACTCAGAGGGCTGAAAAAGTTATTTTTGACTGGTCCTCACATTTTGACCAGTCCTTGCACTTACAACTGTGCTCACATTTTATGTTTTGCACCCTATCTTGTCACCATGGTGAAGGGAAGCACCGCAGTTGTGAAATGAGTGACACGGTTGCTAAGAATGTTGCAACGGGCATAAATGTGAGGGTGGTCATAAGTGCGAGGACTGGTCAGAAATAACTTTTTTCAGCCCTCTGAGTAATCCTTATGCATGTAGCCACCAAGCCACACCCCAATTAACCACCAGTTGTTAAAAAATTTGAAACCCACCACTGCCACATACACAGTTAATTAATACCACATATGAAGCTACCACCTTCCAAATTCCTGTTGTCTCACTTAAGCCAGAAGCAGTAGAGGAGCTAGAGTGAAAAGTTTAATTACACAGGGGGCCACCACAGGAGGGGAATGTTGAGGCCAGTGAAGTCCAGCCTTCGATTTCAAGCCTTTATTTCCCAAGGAAGAGCAGGAAAAGCAAAGAGAAATTTGCTAAATGTATAGATATATATGTTGCAGGAAGAGCACCTGGCATGAAGGATTCGGCAGATGTGGAGGATCTGAATCCTGTACTCCAACTAACCAATCTGTACCCCATCTGTACCCCACTAACTAATTCCCATGAGGAACTTCAATGAAGATGAGGAGATGGAGGAAGGAGCAATTTTTTAGAAAGGGAGGTGATGTGATGGAATGTAATCTAGAGTTGCAGGAGGGAGGAGATCCTTCCCAAGGAGGGAAGAAACAAAGTCAGCTTGGAATCTTTGATATGCAGGAAGACAGTGAAAAAGGACCATTTCTAGCTTTTCAGAGGCAATATCTAATAAGTATAGAGGTTAATGCTTTAGTCTGGCAAGATTCCACTGAAGCAAACTGAGCAAAAATAAATAAATATTCTGAAGTAATTTCTCCTGCTTTTGCTGGAGGAATGGAATAATTTTATAAAGAGCATACTCACATGTATTTGTAAAATAGGGTTTTCTTCAGTTTTAGAAATGTGAAATATTGTTCCAGGAAATGCTGTATAAACCAGCTAATCACTCTCTCTCACACACACTGTACCCCCCCCTCTCTCCACACGCATGTGCATGTGCATGTACATGCTATGCTTTTGTTTTTTCTGTACAAAATAGGCCTATGAGTCTGTTAATTAAATGAAGAGGAATATGGTAACAGTTAGCTTGTAGTAAGAGCACAATACCAGGCGTCTATCATTAAAATTGGGAGTTGTGCTACACATGGGGTAGGAGGCCTACATGTGTGGGGAGGAAGGATTATTAAAGGAACCTCTTAGTTTGGATTATGACATTACTTCAGAGCTTGAGCCTATATTTTATTACTTCTTGATTTGGGCCTATGACAGGAATTTCAACAAGGCCAACAAGGATTGCTTCTGGGTTTGGAGCCAATCAGCTTCATTTCTGAGGGGGGGACTATGATGTCAATCCTATTTTTGGCTTAATAGTGTCCCTTCCAGTTTTGATTCAATCAACAATACTTCTAGGACAGGGGTGTCAAACTCACGTCATCACATTAGCGTCATGTGATGTATCAGGACTTTTGTCCCCTTTGCTAAACTGGTTGTGGGAGTGGCCAATGCGTGATGCATCTGGCCCCCGGACCAGGACTTTGACAGCCCTGTTCTAGGATAAAGGCTATGACCTCATATCTGGTTTGGGACCAATGAGAGGCATTTCCAGGGATGGATCTAGAAGGCATTCCAGTATATTGCAAGAAATAGAAAGAAGGCTGAGAAAGAATGTACAGGCTGCTCGCATCCTGGACATAAACTGTTTCAACTTCTCCCATCTGGATGCAACTATAGGGCATTGCATGCCAAAACAATTAGACACAGATAGATTTCCCCCCATGTAATCACTCTGTTAAACACCTAATTCCCACAGCACTGACTTAGGCCAAAATATATTTACCCATGTAGTAGGCTATATTGCTATTATCCTTTTCATCTTCCCATCCTTTTTCATCTCTCATCTTTCCTACTACTACTTCTTGTATATTATGATTTTTCAATTGTTGTTATATCTTATGATTTATGATCTATGATTTATCACTTTGTTCCTATGTACACTGAAAGCTTATGCACTGGAGACAAATTCCTTGTGTGTCCAAGAACCATACTTGGCCAAGAAAGAATTCTGTTCTGTTCTGTTCTGTTCTGTTGTTCTGTTCTGTTCTATTCTATTCTATTCTATTCTATTCTATTCTATTCTATTCTATTCTATTCTATTCTATTCTATTCTACTCTACTCTACTCTACTCTATTCTATTCTTCTCTACTCTACTCTACTCTACTCTACTCTACTCTACTCTATTCTATTCTTCTCTACTCTTCTCTACTCTACTCTACTCTACTCTACTCTACTCTACTCTACTCTACTCTACTCTACTCTATTCCCAGGGGAGAAAAACAGTTAATACTAAAGACCCAAGGTGAGGGGATTTTTTTGACTCAATTCAGGTTGTATAAGACAGATAATATACATATGGTTTTCTTCATAGAAGTTAGATGGAATTTGCAGCAAAGAATTTTTCTTATACATCTATAAAAAATGAGAGTTTTGAATTTAAGAAAATAATTTAAAATATTGACAACATATTTTCTCTAAAAAAGAAAAAAGGAAAAAGGAAAATGAAAGTAAAATCAATTTTATCCTTGTAAAAGGGAATTTTCCTGATTAGTAAGAGAAAGATAGATCTTGTATCCTTCTGATAAGGAAGCAATCTCTTATGTTCTCTCTTCTATCCCCAGGAGTTGATAGTATTTTGACCTTCTGGATATTTGTTGAAGTGCAACCCAATCCTAGATCTGCAGTAACCGGGGAAAAAAGAACAGATACCAAATTGTACCAACAGTTTCCCTTATATGATTGGCTAATGTTTAACTGCACATTGCTGAAGATTGTAAAACTCCAGAGTAATTTAAGAAAATAATTGGCTATCTGTAAACTTGAGATTTCTCTAAATATTGTTATAATAAAAATAAAATAGATATGTCAGATATCAAATGTAATTTATTTATTATCAAATTTCTACAGTGCCCTTTTCATCTCAGTCACTCTGGGAGATTTACAATAAAAATAAGAGTGTTAGGACATGGAAGAATGAGAAAATGGTTCCCATGGCCAAGAATTTTTCATAAAAATCATGTATAATAATTTTGTTGTTAGCTGCTGCTACTGAAGACCTTGGGAAAGTTCAGAATTGATCAACACTGGAATGAAAATGGAGGGTTTTTTTTCCTTCTGAAGAGTTGGCAGCACTGCCCGAAAAGTTGAACTATTACTTAATTTGTTTGCTGTCCCACCGCAACACAAAGTTCACAAAGCTCACATGAAGTCCTCATTTAGCTATCAAGATCATATTCTTATTCCAGTAATGCTTCCTCTTCACAGCTTTCCTAACAAAAAGCAAAGCAACAAGCAAAAAGGAGGAAGGGATGATAGTAGCTCGGAGAAATCAGCTGAAAGAGCCAAACTGCTGATCTGAATTTTAGTGGTTGGGAAATTACCTGAAGAGCTATGAAGGCCTGGCTGCTCCTGGTTGCTGCTTTTCTTCTCTGGCCAGGCTTCTCTTCTCAAAAGGGTAAGTTAAGACAACGAGAAATCAAGGGGAAAACAGTGTCTGCTGGATTCATTAAAGGACCAGTTACTTTTAGAAAACACAAACAATTTCATTTTTCTCTTGTGGCTTTCTTGAAATTTGTAATACCAGATTCTTTAATAATGTCATGGATTTATAATTCCATTCCTCTTTTCAAATACAACGTTTTTCAACTACTGATTTGTGAATAGCAAGATACTTTGTATGAGTATTATAAATACATGCCCATTTTGACGGTCTTTGTTTCAGTTAATAGGCAACTTGATATGATACCCAAGAAATTACCAAGTGTAAGATGAGGCTTCATAAATCAGAGTGCTTGAAATTATAGAGATGTATTTCCATTGGGTTTATATCAGGATAAACACAAAGAAATCAGAGAGCATAGAAGCATTCCTTTGTCCATAATTGCAAAATTAACTGATATCACATTAGTACAATAATGGGGGAATGTTATCCCATATCAGGCTCTTACTTTCAAATATGATAGGTAAAGGGTTAGAGATAGTTATTTGGCAATTATTTTCTTCCCTTTTTTTCTACCCAGCATGGTGGATTTGAAATGTACATTTGCATTCTTTATATCCTATAATATATTTGTGGGCATGTTTGTGTTTGTGTGTGTGTCTATTATTCCTCTATTGTATTCTCTTAGATCCCTACTATGTTATGTATTTCTAAAAAAGAAAGAAGAACAAGGGAAGAACATCAGAGTGTTAAAAACTATAGAATAAATTCTGTGTGGCAGCATTTAGACCTAATAAAAAGAAACAACTATAGATAATATGTATTGAGAAGTTAAAATAAAGGTTAATACTAGTAAGTGCAATGGTTTAATATCTCTAGGAAAAGAAGTGTTGGCAGCATTAAAAATGTTGGTCAGATGTTGCTGACAAAGTACACAGAGAAAGAAGACAGGTTGATCACAACTGGGAAAGGTTCAGTCATAAAATCCAATACATAATACTGTCAGAAAGATTCCTCCAGGACCAACGAGGGTAAACCAAAGTTCTGGCAAGGACGACGTTCCACAGAATTATATGTTTTGGGGGGAAATTTGGATAGCCTTACAACCTCTCTCTACCTCCCTATACCAAGATTTGCTTAGATTAGGCATCAGCAAGAAAAGCTAACATATTACAAGTAGTTCTTGAGTTATGACCCTCCTGGAACCTCCCCATCACTGTCATAACCTGTTATGGTCTTAAAGTGAGTCAACTCACATGAAAATTTTATGATCTTTTTGTACTGGCTATTAAGCAAATTACTGTAGTCATTACACAAATTCAAAGTTGTTAAGAGAAGCAACGATTCACTATGGGCAGGGGTCTGCCAAAAACTGGGAATCAGTGCCCGTTTTTGGCAAAACTGTTATAACACAGGGTCACAATGACTGAAGGACATTATAAATGCAGTTTCCCAGTGACCAAAATGTCACATCACCATTGGGGTGGGCAACTGGCAGAATTTCATATCCAAGTTGTAAGTGTCCCCTTTGGAACTTTGAAGGTCATTAAACAATGAGTCATTAGTCGAGGACTATCTGCAGTGTGGATTAAGTGTGTAGCAGGTACTGGTTTACTAGTTTTGACAAAAGTGGAAACTAATTGTCTAGGAGGGAAATTTGTTAGCTCACATCTCATAAGGGTAAATAGGAAGAGCAAATTTGTCAAAGCAGTTAAGATAATTTAATGTAAATATAATTTCAGCATGTGAAGAACCAGATGAAATTGACTTTGGGGAAATTGTGAGCGCTGAGAAAGCCAAATATCTGGAAAATGACCGAGTGCAATACAGGTGCAACCCTTCCTATGTCTTGGAGGGACCTGAATGGATTCAGTGTAAGGGACAAGAATGGACACCTCATCCACCAAAATGCTTGGGTAAGCCATCATGCTTTCTTTGACTAATGTAGACCTGGGAGAAAATGCAGAATTCATCCAATAGGAGAATAATGGCTGCTATTTTTTAAATAAATTAGCTTAAATTAGAATCCAGGTTTTACTGAAGCCAAAACTGTTCTGGTGTCAACTTTTTTGTTTGAAATCTGAAAAAATGAACTGTGTTTCATTTTCCTGATTTGCTTGAATGAACAACCAAACCAGCTGGTCGAATTAAATAATATTTAATTGGAAGCTTGTGCTCTCTTATCTGCTTCTCTTGTCCTTGAATAGAGAATAAAAGTGTTTTTCATGCTTTCAAATGAAATATTTTTTTAGGAAGGAAATGAAAAAAGAATGTTCTCCAACTTACAAGTTTTATTTGAAAATATAATGAAAAAATTGATGGGTCAATAACATTTGTGCAAACTCAAGATGAGAACCAAAAGCAGGAAATAACAATTGTACTCAATCTGCAATTTGAGAAATTGGAACTCAATCAGTTTCTGTCAGATGTGAAGAAGAAAGTATTTGGTTGAAAAAAAAAAAGATTTGCCAGAAAAGATTGAAAAGAATATGAATATTTATTTATTTATTTATTTATATTTATATACCGCCCTTCTCCCACCCTTCTCAGGGTGGTGAACAGCCAACAGATAAAACACAAGAAATACAAAATTTAAAAACAGTATTAAAATCCAATTAAATTAATTTGGCCCACAATTAAAAGCATCCTCGTATTAAGACCCATAATTAAACAATTTAAAAATTTAAACAATTTAAAAGAGTTAGGCCAGCCCGGCTTGTTGGGATAAAAACGTCTTTAGGGAACGGCAAAAGGTGCGAAGATCCGGGATCCGCTGTATCTCCAGGGGCAGCTCATTCCAGAGGGTAGGTGGCCCCACAGAGAAGGGTCTCCCCCTGGGGGAGTCGGCATTGTTTGACCGATGGCACCCTGAGTAGCCCCTCTCTGTGAGAGTGTACTGGTCAGTGGGAGGCTAAAAGTGGCAGAAGGCGGTCTCATAAATATCTGGGTCCTAAACCATGGAGCACTCTAAAGGTGGTAACCAATACCGTGAGGCACACCCAGAAGACCACCGGGAGCCAGTGCAGCTTGAACAGGAGAGGTGTTACATGGGAGCGCCAAGTCGCCCCCATAACCACCCGCACGGCCGCATTCTGGACCAGTTGGAGCCTCCGGGTGCCCCTCAAGGGAAGCCCCATGTAGAGAGCATTACAGTAGTCCAGGCGGGATGTGACAAGAGCATGAGTGACTGTGCATAAGGCATCCCAATCCAGAAAGGGACGCAACTGGCGGATCAGGTGAACCTGATAAAAAGCCCCCCTGGCCACAGCCATCATATGCTCTTCTAAAGACAGCCGTGTATCCAGGGGGACGCCCAAGTTGTGAGCCCTCTTTGTGGGGGCCAACGACTCGCCCCCAATAGTCATCGATGGTGCCAACTGACTATATTGGGATGCCGGAAGCCACAGCCACTCGGTCTTGGATGGGTTGAGCCTGAGCCTGTTTCTCCCCATCCAGATCTGCACGGCCTCCAGGCACCGGGACATCACATCAAGGGCATCGTTGGGGTGGTCTGGGGTGGAGATGTACAGCTGAGTGTCATCAATGTATAGATGGCACTTCACCCCAAAACCACAGTTGATCTCACCCAGCGGCTTCACATAAAAGTTGAACAAAAGGGGCGAGAGAACTGAGCCTTGCGGCACCCCACACACAAGGCACCTTGAGGTCGATCTCTGTCCCCCGGTCAACACGAACTGCGACCGGTCAGAGAGGAAGGAGGAGAACCACCGCAACACGGTGCCCCCTACTCCCAACCCCTCCAATCGGCGCAGCATGATACCATGGTCGATGGTATCAAAAGCTGCTCAGATATCGGGGACTTCCTGTTTGCTGCTGGCCGCCGCCAGACGTTCCTTAGGGATCGTCAGCTTCCACTGCCTGTTAGAGCCGCCTTCACAACGGAACGGCGGCTCGAAAAAACTCCGTTCCCATGAGGAAACGGAGATAGAGCCGGCAGGGGTGGGTAGAACTCTCTGCAGAGTCCCAAAAGTTTTTCTTTTACTTTTGGGATGGAGCGGATGAGATGCCCCATATCCCCAGCCGTTGCTCCGGGCTTTGGGAGACCTCTGCTAATGCAGAGCCAGGCGTCAAAAGCAAGCTTGCGAATTTGGCAGATTACTCAAAGAAAATGTGAGCTGGACCTGTAATACTGAAGCGCAAGTATTTTACTTATCTTTTAAAAATTACTTAAGAGAATAGAGGAAGAGAAAGAGGAAAAAAGTTTCTTTTTAAAATGGCGTCTGCCGCGGCTGGAGAAGAGTTTGAGAGGGAAAGTTCTTCCGTTTTTTATTATTACAATGTAGCGGAATAAATACCACTGGCTACATTTGTAGACAAAACTCCGCTCCTGTTTTTGTTTTTCTCTTTCTTCCCTGGAGGCTTGAGTGTTGCTGGCTGGAAGTCTTTTGTCTTGTTTTTTTTTTCTTCTTCTTCTAACAAAGCCTGCTTAGGCGGAAACATGGCACTGAGGCTTGTGAAGTCAGACAAACAAATAGGTGGGGGGGATTCCCCCACCAAGAATTTAAAGCAATATGTTTTAACTCTTCAGTCCCAGAAACCTGATTTTAATATAATAGAATTTCTCTTAGAGGAGATTGAAAGAAGGGATGAGATTGTGAATCAGCAACTTGAAAAATTTAAGCAGGAAACTAAGGAATTGGTGAAATCCAAGTTTGACTTTTTGCAGCAAAAAATTTTAAAATTGCCAGAATTCATGATTCGGTTGGATACAAATACTAATTTACTAGAGTCAAAAATGGATGAAATTCAAGATAAATTGGACAATAGATTTCAAAAAATTGAAAATGATTTGTTAAATATTCAGGATTATAGTTCAGAAGAAAAATTTAAAATGGATGCTGACCAAAAGTCTGGTAATGTAGAATATCTGGAACAGAGGATTCAAAAAGAGGTTCTAAAGATACAATATAATTTCACAGAATATGCAATAAGACTTAGAGGTTTGCAGGAAAATAACAGAGATGACTTAAGGAAAATATCTTCTGAATTTCTAGCTGGGATTTTAAAGATTCAACCTGAGGAAGTGTTTTGTAGGATTGACAGAGCTTATCGAATAAACTCTTGGACTGCCAAGCAAAGGCAATTGCCTAGAGATGTGGTAATCTATTTTTCAGATAAAGAAATTAGGAATAAAATTGTGCAAAACTCCTTCAATTCTAATTTGCAATTGTATGGAAGAAAGATTTGGATTTACAAGGAACTCCCACCTAAGATATTAATGGAAAGGAAGAAATTTGGCTTTCTGGTGTCTGAGTTAAAAAGGAGAAATATTCAATTCCGGTGGGACGTCCCAGTTGGTATTATATTGAGATATCAAGGAGAAAGATACCAGTTAAATACTGTTGAAAGGGCGGAAGAATTTTATCAAAATAGGTTGAAAATGAATTTAACGTCTTCAGATATAATACAGGATAAGCAGAAGGAGCTGGAACTAAAGACAGAGACTGTACCAGATAAATTGCCTTTGGATTTATCGGATACCCCAGCTGGATTATCTACAAATTTGAGAGAAGTGCCATCTGATTTTAATGTGATGACTTATCAAGGCAAGGACAAGCATGGAAACCAATTAGAGGATATACAAGGGATAAAAAAGAAATGCGAGACACAAAAAATTAGGATGGAGGTCAAACCCACAAAAAGAAAACAAAAAAAGAAATAGGTTGTACAAAAATAGAAATTTCTAACCCAAGCAACAGTGAAGCCAGTGATTTTAAAATATGAATGATTATGTGAAAACATAGAGGAGGCGACATATTGGTCAATATCATCCTGAGGATAGTGGCAGATCTCTGCATTGCCGTAATTTTGGGACATGGAAAGAGCCTCAAATTGATGGTTTTGAATTATCTATTTTGAAACTTCTTTTTGTGTTGATAAATATATTATAATTATCTTGAATTATAAGGCAAGAGAATCACATTGGGACATGCAGAAGATCGGGTTGTTACCCAATACGATGATGGAAATTAATAATCTTGATGAAACCCACAATTATTATTATATGGAATACAATTATAATGTCACTCGGGTGGTTGTTTTTACTTTTATATATATAAGAAGATGTTTACTACTGATGGGGGCAGATATGATTGGAGATCTTGAATAAACTGTTGCATCCGCAAGCTATGTCACCCTATTATGGATGTTGGTTTTAACAATCCAGTGGAAAGACTTCAAGAAGATATTATATGGACTATAAATTTAAAGTTATTGTCTTTTCTTTTTTTTATTTAGATATAATGGAATATATATATATATATATTTTTAAGTAGTGTGGGCAGTGAATTAAAGATATCAAGAATTGTTGTGTATGGTAAATTTGTAAGACAGTGGGTGAATAAGCTAGCTACAGACTGATTAGTTTAAGAAAAGGGATTTTTAAGTGATACATTTAGGGGAGTGGAGGAAATGGATAGAGTGGAATAAATGTTAAATTAGATTTTATGGGGAGCCCGCTTTGAAATGTTATTAAAGTAGGACTTATTGTATAGTTTTAAAGTGGAAGGTGGTTTTGAATTGTTGCAATAATGCATAGATATAAAACACTATTATGCTAAATTAGAGTTATTTTATAATAGTTATAGTATAATGTGTTTGTTTTTTTTTGTTTTGTTTTTTTTTCTCTTCTTCTTTTCTGAAATGTATGGATAAAGGGGGATTTATAATACTTTTAGTAAGTAAAGGTCAGTATTTTGAGGAGGGAGTAAGTAATCTGTTATGAATTAGGGTTTTTTTTTGTTACGAAGAAGTCACAGGGGGGGAAGGGTGGGGAGGGGGGGTTAGGGAGGGGGGGGAGGGGGGGGAAAAAGGGGGAAAAATTTGTATTTGAAAACCTTTTCAATAAAAAAAAAAAAAAAAAAAAAAGCTGCTCAGATATCTAATAGGACCAGGACAGAGGAACAGCCCCTGTCCCGAGCCCTCCAGAGATCATCCACCAACGTGACCAATGCCGCTTCCATGCTGTGCCCAGGCCTGAAGCCCGACTGGAACGGATCTAGATAGACTGTTTCCTCCAGGTACTGGGGGAGCTGTCGCGCCACCACACTCTCAACAACCTTTGCCACAAAGCGAAGGTTGGAGACTGGACGATAATTCACTAATACAGCCGGGTCCAGGGAAGGCTTCTTAAGTAGGGTCCTCACCACTGCCTCCTTCAAGGTGGCGGGGAAGTAACCCTCACTCAAAGAAACATTAATAATCCCTTGGAGCCAGCCTCGTGTAACCTCCTGGGAGGCCAGCACCAATATAAAAAATGCTGAGACAATAGATATGATGAAGGATGAACTAGACTTTGAGCAATGTTGTGTTGTTAAGGAGAATTATTCAACAATGGATGTTGCAGAGATATTTACAACAGAGTGTCAGGTCCACCATTATGTCCTGCCATTCTGTTGAAGGAAGGCTTGCTGACATTTTTTGCAGGCTTTCACTTTTGCTAAACTGCTTGGGAATCAGGGAGGGGGATTGTCTTCAGAGATGGAGCAGACTCTCTCTCAGCTGGTTCCAGCTTGATTCCAAGGCCATCATGCCCTGAGAATGACCTGTTATTTGCCAAGCACTTCAGCATTGTCAAAACATCCCTGTGGCATCACATTGGTGAACTGGTCAGGGGGTTTGGGTTTTGGGTAAATGGAAGAATTGCTTTGTGCTTTGCATGGGACCTAAATATTCTGCCTGATTTTACTGCAACCACTTTCTGTCAGTAAAAATCCTTTTGATTCAACTCAATGCAGCAAACAGTCAAAGCTTTCCTGAGGGAACAGTTGGTGCAGGTCCTTACACAGAGACTTGCGAACTTTGGAAATGAGATGCAATTCTTGGGATAGTTCCCAATTAAAAACCTAAGGAAAGGTTATATTATAACAACCAAACAAAGGTATTTGACCCTAGACTCAAGAGATAAGGACCAGGGTGATTTGTGGTAAATACCAAAACAGACTTTTACAGAGTGGTTTAAACTTTAACTATGCTGTTGTTTAGTTTAGTTTAGTTTAGTTTAGTTTAGTTTAGTTTAGTTTAGTTTAGTTTAGTTTAGTTTAGTTTAGTTTAGTTTAGTTTACTTTACTTTACTTTACTTTACTTTACTTTACTTTACTTTACTTTACTTTACTTTACTTTACTTTGTTATATTTGTATACTGCCCTTCTCCCGAGGGACTCAGGGCGGTGAACAGCCATAGTAAAAACAATGTACAACAAAAATTAAAAGCTTATTAAAATAATTCAATTATTCGGCCAAATTTAAAACATCCAACTACGATCATTTAAAAACCCCTATCAAAACCCAATTTAAAAAACCTTTATCCTGTCAGTCCAGCTTGCTGGAATAATAGGGTCTTCAGAGCGCGACGGAAGGCATGGAGGTCGGGGATCCTTCATATGTCCGGAGGCAGTTCATTCCATAGGGCCGGAGCCCCCACAGAGAAGGCTCTCCCCCTGGGGGTCACCAACCTACACTGTTTGGCTGACGGCACCCTGAGGAAGCCCTCTCTGTGGGAGCGTATTGGTCAGTGGGAGGCAATCGGTGGCAGAATGCGGTCCTGTAGATTTTTTAAATTGTTAAAAATATTCATATATGTACTGTATCACAGGTCAATTGGGTTGCAAATAGATGTACAAGCTTAGAAATTTTGGATCTGCTTTGCAAGGGGAGGAGAGTTATTATTGTTGCAATAGATTTGTCAGTGTTCAACTAAGGGAATATTATAGGTTTTTGTCCTTTTTTTAATTCCCCTTTTTAAAATGTTTTTGTCTGGCTTTGTTTTGTTTCTATTTTTTTTTCTTTTGGGATTTTGTATTTTAACCTCTTCAATAAAGGGAAAATTGTAAAAATAAAATAAAATAACATGTAAAATAATAAAATGAAATAGTAAAGGAATCCAAGAGCCAATCTTCTCTGCTTAGATAAGTTGAGAAGTTTTGCATCATATTTCAACAGAATATGTAACACTCGATCTGTCTGAAATTTTGTTCCATTACAACTTAGCCAACTCAAAATGTCTTTGTAGAAGATTCTGAATTGGGCTGTTTGTTCTTAGCTTGAAAAAAACAACACCATCTGTTTGTGCATGCTCCTACATGCTCCTACAAGCCAGTCCTCTATGATCCTTCTAAAAACTATTGCAGAATCATAACTTGTTTATCATTAATATTGTGCTCTAATTTGGCTTATTGGATTTTCGCCTGGAACTATTAGTTCTGATTTGTAAACCAGGCTGATTTTCTTGGTAGTAGAACAGAGGGAAACCAATGGACAAATTACCTCCCTTCAGAAGATCTACCTTCTTTTCCCTTTTTTAGCACCCTGCAGTATCACAAGACAACAGCTAGCAGCAAAAAACTTGTTTCTGTTTGGGAATCAAAGAAAAGCTCGCCTTATTCAAAGTGATCATAGCCTGCAGTTTCAGTGCAATGAAGGATATGTCCTTGTGGTTCCATCAGTCAGAAAGTGTGTTGACGGTTACATGGATTTCCCATTATGTATCTCCGGTAAGCATGCTATCAATATGATGGATTCCTCTGGGATCGTAACTAATTTAAATAATTAATATAACAAACATGAACATTTGCTTCTAAAGTCCCATTCTTTTAAACATGATTTAACCTTCACTGATATCATTCACACCTTGCCTTAGAATTTTAGTAGTTGTAATCTAAAACAAGAACCCTGAAGCACATCAGATTGGGGAAGGATGTTGTGATATTTTTTTTTTTAATTTGATTTATATGCCGCCCTTCTCCGGAGACTCAGGGCGGCTTACAATGCGTTAAGCAATAGCCTTCATTCTTTTGTATGTTTTATACAAAGTCAGCTTATTGCCCTCACAAACTGGGTCCTCATTTCACCTACCTTAGAAAGGATGGAAGGCTGAGTCAACCTTGAGCCTTGGAGAGATTCGAACCAGCAGAAATTGCAGGCAGCTGTGTTAATTACAGGGTGCACTAAACCCCTGTACTATCAAGGCTCTTTTATTTTCCCAAACTCTTGAACTTCAGCTAAGAACTATGACTCCATGTGGTTGAAGATATGTATAATATTGGTAGACATAGGAATATGTTTCAAAAATTGCAAAGCTTGTATAAAAATAAGTTGATGTCATATCAATAAAGGAGCCCCATATTTTGCATGATGAAAAAATCTCTTTTGTTTGAAATTGCTTGGATGAATTAACCATATAGATGTTAATATTGATCTGACTGGTATTATTATTTAATTAATAATTCCATAGGTTTGGGTGATTGAATTTTCATTGAATTTTCAGATTGTTATGATAATTTTTGTAATCCTACAAAATATTAGTTCAGATTGTCACTCGGCCCCTTCATCGTCATTTATAAGAGCCATGGTGGTGTAGTGGTTAGAATGCAGTACTGCAGGCTATTTCTGCTGATTCTCACTGGTGCAAGGTTTACTCAGCCTTCCATCCTTCTGAGGTCGGTAAAATGAGGAGCCAGATAGTTGGGAGCAATATGCTGACTCTGTAAACTGCTTAGAGATGTCTGTAAAGCACTGTGAAGCAGTGTGAATAGCACTATGAGGTGCTATTGTTATATGTAGGTGGAAGTCTAAATCTTGTGCATTTTCAATCTGATAGAACTATTTCTCCTAAGAAACATATTTATAAAATAATCGGAAAGTGATGTAAATTGAGTAAGCAGATAAATTGTTAGCATGTTGTTTAAAACAAGTGAAACAACAAAATATAAAGTTGGAAATATTACATAAGAGGGACAGAGCATTACAGATCCTGTGTGTCTTAATTTACTTTTTCCAATGGAATGAGCAATTATATAATGCTGATATTACTATGCAGTTATTTGCACCTCTATCTATGTGTAAGAATTAATTTAACTGAATATTATCCTTTACGGTCTTTAATGGAGAGTGTCAGTGTGGCAAGGTAGACCCAGACAGGATGAATGATCAGATTAGCTAATTCTAATTTTCTATAGAGTTACATTAATAGAATCCTGCAATCCTAAAGTACATTCCTTCCCCCCTGTGTCCTTTACAGCCCTTGAAACTGGGAGGGTCTCTTCTTATCCACTTGCCCTGACTGTTCCTGGCAAGGACTAAGTTGCCTTTTATTTGATGGTTCCCTTGGCTGCATTTCTTTTCCTTTTGTCCCGAGATTATTTCTACATACTATTACATCATATATTTCTGTCAAGATGTTGATCAATACAGAGCACAATCGATGCTCTATGTATCAATGTATAGCAAAAGAAAAAAAAAAGAGGTCATGAGCATTTGGGTACATTTGTGCTCTATTGAGTTGTAGATTGTGTTTTTATTTGAATTTCACAAATACTTAACTTAATAAGTAAGTTATAAATTATGAAAGAATTCTACTTTAAAATACTAATATTTTTAAACCATTTTTTGGTAATTGTTATTTTAAGGAATGTCAGTAAAACCAGCTAACATTTCCTGGCCTATTGGTTTTTTCCCACGTAATAGAGAGAGGAAAAAACTGCAGTGGTCCACCCAGGACTGAGAACGGAGACATTACTACTTTATCTGAGAAGCAGTACAGATCTGGCTCTTCAGTAGAATTCAGATGCCAAACATATTATGCCATAGGAGGCCAGAACAGATCTTTTTGTAACAATGGGACCTGGACAAAGGTGCCCAATTGCCTTGGTAAGTAGAAAAGAAAATCTTCATTCAATTTTCATAAGCATTTCTAATCATTAAAGTTCACTGCCTTCTTTCTCATTTAATTGGGCTTGCCTGAATCAGCTCTCCTTTATATTCAATTTCATTTCTGTGTCTGAGGTGAAGTAGCTAGTAGATGAAAGCTAAATTCTACTATTAGGATTTTGCAATGATAATATGATGCATTTGGATCCTGACAGAATTTCCTTTCTTTCTCATGTCAGATCCCTGTATGATCCCCAGGACTGAATTGGAAAGCCAGAAGATAGAAGTTAAAGATGAAATAGGTGCACCTGAAAATATATTTGTGCAACATGGTCATTCTATTGAGCTCACCTGTAGAACAGGATATGTCCTGGCAGCAAATTCTTCCCAATCAGCTTTTGTAATCCATTGTGATGGGACACCACCAGTGTTTCCTAAATGCAAAGGTGACTTTAAAAAGTTTAATTTTTATAATCCTGCTATCACCAATCCACAGCCAAAGCACTTTAGTTTGAGCCTATTTATCATTAGAGCTGGAATAAACCACAATCATTTACATATGAAAAAGAGCCTTGGTGGCGCAGCAGACTAAAGTGCTATTAAGTACACCAGCTGCCTGCAATTACTGCAAGTTCGAATCTCACCAGGCTCAAGGTTGACTCAGCCTTCCATCCTTTCGAGGTAGGTAAAATGAGGACCCGGATTGTGGGGGCAATAAACTGACTTTGTATAAAAAAAGAACACCACTTAGGGGGCCCCAAAAGCCCTACTAAGCAGGTATATACAAAAGTATGAAGGCTATTGCTTAACGCATTGTAAGCCGCCCTGAGTCTCCAGAGAAGGGCGGCATATAAATTGAACCAATAAATAAACAATAAATAAGTATGTCCTTTAGTGGGGCAGATATTTTTATCTCTCTGAAACCTCCCTGGACTGCACTTTTCCATTCTGCAAGGGCCCAATGGAAACTCTTGGGATGTAGTTGAAATAGGAGAAACCTGAAAGACTGCAGATTGCTGGAGAGGGAGTAGTGCAATCAAAAACATACCTATGGCCATTTCATGGCTTAATTATTGCAATAACTGCCACATTATACCCTTGAGAATTGTTCATCAATGTAAGGTAATATATGCACATAGCAATATTTTTATATCATTGAATGGTACAGTAATTTGTTTTGCTGCAGTAAACTCCATACCTGATTTACTATATATTTCTGTTTTTAAGGAATTTATAAACCAAAATCTAAACACCAATACCAAAAGAAATTCCAATCTAGTTGCTAGCAAGAATATAGGAACTTTTTAGTTACTGCTAGAGAACATTGCTTTGCATTTGATCTTGGGACTAGTAGAGTAGTGAATGTCTAATGAGGGAGATTTCACAATTTTAGCAGTTCCACCTTTCCCAGAACCAGCAGTTCCACCACAGGTATCAGAAGAACTTCGTGGAGATGTTGGTTTGATTATGCATTCATGCCATTTTTGTACCACGATTATCCTTGTGGATTCCAGGAAGTTTACAGATATTAAAATAAGCAATAAAATAATACAAAATTCAATAATATGACTAAAATCAAATCATAAGAAAAATGCACTCATATAGACAAAACTGCCTGTGGTTCTACTGGCTTCAAGAAGATCAAGAAAGTGGCTGTCATACTCAACTTAGGGCAGCTGTTTCCAAGGAGGGGAGCTGCAAAGAGAAGATATGATATTACTCCCTGACTAACCTGAAAGCTGGAGACTCTTAGTAAATGTCGTCTTGCCATCCACGTTAGACAAACTATGGTTATTTGGAAAATTCAGTGTCATACTTGTCATACGCTTGAGCTATAACCAACTTTAAAAGTCATGTCCAGCACTTTGGATTGCACTCAGAGGTACATTGGTAGCCAGTGCAGCTCCTGCAGCAGTGATGTAACAAAGCAGAACTAAACGTATACACTGAGCATACAGGATATTGAATTCCAGACCAACTGATGTTTTGATCATATCCCCAGGGCAATTTCAGGAAGAGCTAATTAATTGTTTAATTACATGCTAAGAAGTTGATATCAACTCTCAGCAATCACAAAGATTGATTTTCTCCAGGAAATCTGCCCCAATCTTCAAATCTTCTAGCAATGCATCCATTGCCACAGTAACTGAATTGTTGTTGGTGATACTCTACCTCAGAGTTATCATTATAGAATCTATAATATAGATAGAAGGCCGCTTCTAATTCTGAACAGAATTGAACATAAATGGGACTAGAAACAAGCCCTGCGGTCTCCATCACAGCCTTTGAAAGCCTGATCTCTTTCCCCTGTCGCCAAGAACATCAACAACCTCAGGCAGAAGTGGAACCACTGCAATGTGGAGCTCCTAATTTTACAACCTTGCAGGTGGTTGAAAATGCTAGTGGGATCGATAACAGGACTGAATAGCAAGAAGAGGGATATCAAATTGTAGTTTTATGTTTCAACTTAAAGCAAAGTAAAGAATAATTATAGGAACTGGCTGAATTTATTTATGATGTTCCAAATAAATAATAGCCAAGAGCTACTAAAAGTAATAAAAGCTCCATTACAAAGAATTTGAAGGCCTGACCTCTTTTCCCTGTCACCATTAACTGAAAGTGTAACCTCAGACAGGAGAGGGACTACTACAATGTGGAGCCCCTGATTTGTAACCTTGCAGGTGGCTGAAAATCCTACCAGGCTCAACAGTGGGACTAAAAAGTAAGAATGATGGTATCAAGTATGGGGGTATAGGGGTATCAAATTGTAGCTTTTTATTTCAATTGGAAACCAAAGTGAAGGAGGAGAATAATTACAACAACTTTCTGAATTTATTTATTTATTTTATTTATTTATTTATTTTTATTAGATTTATATGCCGCCCTTCTCCGGAGACTCAGGGCGGCTTACAATGCATTAAGCAATAGCCTTCATACTTTTGTATATTTTATACAAAGTCAGCTTATTGCCCCCACAACTGGGTCCTCAATTTACCTACCTTAGAAAGGATGGAAGGCTGAGTCAACCTTGAGCCTGGGGAGATTCGAACATGCAATAATTGCAGACAGCTGAATGTTAATAACAGGCTTTTAGTCTGTTGAGCTATCCAGATATTTATTTGATCTTTCAAATAAATACAAGGCTACTAAAAGCACTTTTAATTAATATGACTAATTTCACAGTATATTTTAGAACCTAACTGGCAGTTTTAAATTAGTTGTGCCCATCAGTAGGTATGTCTATTGATTAATATGTTCTTGTGGTGCTATATAGATATTTAAAATAGTAATATTGTTTTCTGTCCTTATAGAAATCAATGCTTAGAATCTGATATGAGTGCACGTTTTCCTTTTTTCATATAATATATGATTTCTTTTCTCTAGAAATTACATGCAACTCTCCAAGAATATCTAATGGTACTTTCCGACCTCAAAGAACTATATATCATGATGAGGATCTAATTCAAATTCAGTGTGACAGTGGATTTACTTTTGATCCAGATAATGGAGAAAAGGTGGTTGAATGCACAAAGAATGGATGGTCACCTCCACTAAAATGTATCAGTAAGTAGAACTAGTGTACATTACTATGATTGTAGAATGGCATATATATTGAACTTTGTACAAGTGTACTTTTTAATACTATTTTACATGATTTTCCAGTTTTCTGCCAAAGGGACATATTTCACCCAGAGCATTTTAACAGTATTTACATATATATAATGTATTTTTCAGAGTATAAGACGTACCTTTTTATCCCCAAAAAGAGGGTGAAAATCTGGGTGTGTCTTATAGTCCGAATCAGAGGTGGGTTTCAGCAGGTTCTGACCAGAGAACAGTTCTGGAGAATTGGTCATAGCGAAAATTTTGAGTAGTTCGAAGAACCAGTGGTAAAAATTCTGACTGGCCCCGCCTCCATCTATTCTCTGCTTCCCAAATCCCAGCTGATCGGGAGGAAGTGGGGATTTTGTAGTAACCTTCCCCTGGATTGGGGGCGGAATGGAGATTTTACAGTATACTTCTCCTGTCATGCCTACCAAGCCATGCCCACCAAGCCATGCCATGCCAACCAAGCCATACCCACAGAACTGGTAGTAAAATATTTGAAACCCACCATCGGTCTGAATGTAGCTCTGCCCACCCACCTTCGGATATTTTTGGGCTCCGTGTGTCATATTTTTATGTGGTTCCAGGTGGCAGGGATCTGGGTCAGGGCACAGCCTGAGGAACGACCCTCTTTGGGATGGCTTGGGGGGGGCAGCTTCGGCAAACAAGACGGGCCCCATGGTTTCCAGCTGGTCCGCCCTCTGGCTGCCCAGTGGGCAGCTCAGGGCAAACAATGGCCGTGATGACTTCACTCCCCAGCAATGTAAGGAGATGCTGAGCTCTCTCTGTGCCCGGGAGCCGAGCTGAGCGGGAGCCCCTAAAGCGAAACGTCCCTCCTTTCCAGCCACCGCCACCGGTTGGCCCAATTCCCCAACGCAATTCACAGAGCCATGTTTCAGGCGGCAGCTGGTTCCCCTGCAATGTGCATCAGAGAACAGGGAATCATTTTTGGATTCGGGGAGGGAATTGCAGCGCTGCCACCTGAAAATGCTTTCCTCTCCAATGCAAATTGCCAAGCTGTGCACTGTGTCCTCCTCCTTCTCAGCAGACTCACCTTCTCTTTCCTCCTGGCCAGATCCACTGCCTGAAACACGATGCACTTTTTTTGCTTCCACGTGCCCCATTTTTGGAATCAGGAAGGAAAGCATTTTTGGGTGGCAGACTCGTGATCCCCTTTCTGATTCCAAAAATGGAGCATGGAATATGGTGGATCCTACAATCTGAGTCTAGGGCCTGGCAATTATAGTCCCAATCATCATCTTCTTCTTCTTCTTCTTCTTCTTCTTCTTCTTCTTCTTCTTCTTCTTCTTCTTCTTCTTCTTCTTCTTCTTCTTCTTCTTCTTCTTCTTCTTCTTCTTCCTCCTCCTCCTCCTCCTCCTCCTCCTCCTCCTCCTCCTCTTCCTCCTATTATTATTCCTATTATTATTATTATTATTATTATTATTATTATTATTATTACTACTACTACTATTACTATTACTATTATTATTATTATAGATAAAAAAGAGCAACATGTTCAAAATCCATATATACAATATATTCTCTGGTTACAGTTCTTTACAGTAATATTCATCATAATCATAATAGTATTTTCTAATGGTAGTTTCATAATAACAGTTCTTTTTCCTCATAACATTAATACATACTAATTAGTAATACTAATCAAAATTAATAAATTACAGTAAACAACCATAATAGTGAGATTAATCTTTCTCTTGTAATCTTCGAGATTCTAACTCCAGTTTCTCTTATTTAACTATTATCTAACATAGTTTGTTTTACTTGTTCCTCTTCCATTCTAATAGTTAATAAATAATTATAAAAAATTTCAATCAGTTTATCCTCTGGTCCTGTTAAAATTTGATCCAACTCTGTTGGTTCTTTTAAAAAACCATACATTTAGGCATCTTTATGGTATCTAGATTGTATCTGTGGATGCGGCCACCATGCTAAATTTATCCCTTGGTTATTCAATTCCTATTTGTTTTTCAATTCCCCCTTCTCATTTAAAATATCTCTATACCTTACAATTTTTCCCATTTCCATCACATTTGGATATGTTAGTGCCTCCATCGTGGAGAGCCAGACTGGCATTTTCAAGAAATGTTTTTCCTTGATTTTTGCCCATACTGAGAGTAGGGCATTTCTAATGTAGTGTCCCTGAAAGTATTTATGTGCTATATATTTCTCATGCCATAGAAAGGCATGCCAGTTGTAAATCGTGTCCCTACAGTACACCTAATTGTCTATGTCTCAGGGTTATCCATTCTTTTAGCCAGGTAAGGGAAGCTGCTTGATAGTATAGTTCCCAGTTTGACAGCCCAAAACCTCCTCCATTGATAGAGTCTTGCATTAATTTCAACCTAATCCTTGTCTTTCTGCCTTGCCATATAAATTTGGTTACCATTCTATTTAATTCCTTGAAATATTTCCTTTCTAGCTTTATTGGAATTGTTTGGAACAAATACAACAGTCTCGGTAGGATATTCATTTTGTCCCAGTCTTTAAGAAAGGAAAAGAGATGAAGGAAGCTGGTTTTAGAGAAGATAGCACTGATTGAAAAATATTCAGTCAACAATGTATCATTGTATGCTGCCCTCATTGATCTTGAAGCAGCTTTTGACTCTGTATTCAGGACCAAATTATGGGAGTAGCTGGAAGTTGCATCAATTGATTATCTCCATTTAGAGGTGTGGAAGTGCACTGATTAGAATTATCACTGCTCACTGCCAGATGTTTGAATCTGATCAGCTCAACGTTAACTCAGCCTTCTGAGGTCAGTAAAAAAATTTTGAAAAGTTTTTCAGTTTTTCAGTTTTATTTCTTATACACATAATATAAAATGTACATTTTCTTATACATAATTAATCATATACATGCTTTCCTTAAAGAAAGCATTAAAGAAAGCATTTTAATTACATTCGGAATTGCTCTTCTATCCTTTCTTCCCTCATTTCGCAACAAACCTTCTTCTCCTCCTCATCTTTCCCTTCCCTCCCTCCCTCCTCTCCTCTCCTACTTTCTCCTTCCTCTTCTCCTACCTCATCCTACTTCCCCTTCCTTTCCCCCATTACTCTCTTCTTTTCCCCTTCTCATCTTCTCTCCTACTCCTGTCCCTTACCCTTCCTTCCTTTCCTTTTCCCTTTCTTCCATTCCTCTCCGTCCCTCTCCTCTTCCTACCCTCTACTCCTCTACTCCTCTCTCCTTTCTGTCTTTTTTGCTGTGGAATATTCTTCTTGTTTGGTATCCAAGCAACTCCTGTATTCTAATAGTATACACTTTCTTTCAATTTCTTTTCAGATTTATTCTATCAGTGCTATCATCATAATTGTACATTTATTCTTATTATCTTCTTTCTTTCCCCCCCTCCCATCCCCCTTTATCATTTACTCAGGTGTCATCTGGGTTTCTATTTCTTTTTTATCCTCTCCCTCGTTTAACTTTCTATTATCTAAATAATTTATCTATCCTCTTATCTTCATATTTTTTTTCTAACAGGGGTGAAATGCTCCCAGTTCGGACCGGATCACCCGATCTAGTAGCGATGGAGGCGGGTGGTTTGGAGAACCGGTAGCAAAAAACCCTTCCCCCCCCATTGCCCAGCTGAGCCGCGCAATCATCAGAGGCTTTTTTTTAATTTTTAAAAGCATTTTTTCTACAACCTCTTTGGCCTTTTAAAAGTTAAAAAAAAAAGCCTCTGATCACCGGGCAGCTCAGCTGGGATCATCAGAGACTTTTAAAAGCATTTTTTCTACAACCTCTTTGGCCGAAGAGGTTATAGAAAAAATGTTTTTAAAAGGAAAAAAAGGCTCTGCTAATCAGGCAAGTCAGCTGGGATTGTCAGAGGCTTTAAAAAAAAGAGAGAAAGCCTCTGCCGATCAGAAAAGTCAGCTGGGATCGTCAGAGCATTTTTTTTACAACCTCTTCAGCTGAAGAGGTTGTAGAAAAAATGGTTTAAAAAGTAAATAAAAAAAAGTTGGCCATGCCCACTCAGTCATATTACACCCCCCCAAGCCATGTCCACAGAACCTGTAGTAACAAATTTTACATTTCACCACTGTTTTCTAACCATATATAAAATCTTCCCCATGTCTTGAAATACAGTGATTCCTCTTTATCTCTTATTCTTAAAGTTAATTTATTCATTTTCGCACAGTCTAAAATCTTTTTACTCTTTCCCATACT
Organism: Pantherophis guttatus; assembly: GCF_059756535.1. Taxonomy (NCBI): domain Eukaryota; kingdom Metazoa; phylum Chordata; class Lepidosauria; order Squamata; family Colubridae; genus Pantherophis; species Pantherophis guttatus. The sequence continues at coordinate 94,763,743 of NC_142065.1, forward strand.
ACCAACAAACCATTCCTTACACAATGTCTCTGGAAGTATCCATGGATCCATTTTTTTTCCATACCATAAGAAAGGATGCCATCCTAGTTGTAAGTCATGTCCTTCCGAAGTCAACAGTCTTGTATTTCTCAATAAGATTCATTCTTTAATCCAAGTTAACATCGCTGCTTGGCAATACAATTCCCAATTTGGAAGACCAAATCCTCCTCTAATTCTGGAATCTTGAAGCGATTTAAGGTTAATTCTCGCTTTTTTCCCTATATTTGTTTGGATTGGATTGTCTGTTTGATGTAAAATGCTACTCCTCTTTTGCTTTGACAAGCCAAAGTTATATACGATGTCCCTAATTTTATTCGCTCCAAAAGTTTTTTATGTTGCTTTCTAATATGCACTTCTTGTAAGCATATAATTTCTAATTTTAGCTTGTCTAATTTATTGAATATTTTCCTTCTCTTTATTGCTAAGTTTAATCCATTTATATTCAAAGATATTATTTTAATTTCTTCTTACATTTCTTATTTATTTATTTGTTTTGTCCATCTAGTCATTCTTATCTCCCTTAGTTCCTTAACTTCTTTCACCCTCGCTCCTTCTCTTAACGCTCTCTCTTGTTCTTTCGTTGTCTCTCTCGGTTGTTCTTTCTTCTCCTCCTGTTGTTCATCCCCTTTTTCTTCCCACAACCTTCCTTCCTCTTGGATATCTATGTATTGTTTATAAAATAACTCTGCTTTCTCTACTGAATCTAATCTGTATCTTTGTTCTTGCCAGTTCACCAATATCCTTTCTGGAATCAACCATCTAAAATTTATTTTTCTCTTTATCAAACATTTCGTGAGAAATTGATATTCTTTTCTCAGATCTCTCACTCTTCTTGGAATTTGTTTCAGTGCCACTACTTCTCTCCCTTTGTATTTTATCGTCGTGTTTCTCATCAATTGCAATATCCCTGTTCTCAGTGTTTTCTTGGTGAATCTGACATGAATTTCTCTAGGAAGATTATTCTCATCACATATCTTGTGTGCACTCTGTATATCTCATCGATTCTACTTAATATCCCTTCCTTACTTTCTTCCATTGCTTCTGCTATTATCTCTGCAATTTTCTCTGCTAAATTTTCTCCCTTTTCTTCTTCAATGTTTTGAAATCTTAAATAAAAATCAGCTTTATCCATTTCCAGGGTTATAATTGTTTTTTCCTGATTTTTATCAGTAATTGTAAGTCTATAGTCCATCTCTTCAATTATTTTCGTTGCTTTTTCTTTTTCTTCCATTTGCTGTAATCATTGTTCATTTCCCCCTATCATTTCTTTAACTTCTTTCAATTCATCTACCTTGTCTAATCTTGTCTTAAGATCTTGTCATAGTCTGTAGCATATTTTTTTAATTCTGTGTTGACTTTGTCTTGATGTGATGAAATTTCTGTTGTCTTTTGCCCTGTAGTACCAGGTGTTGTTGATATTGATGGTAATGATAAATATATTTTTTCTTCATCTTATATTTTTTCAAATATTACTACCCAATTTTATAATCCAAATACTCGATTTCTTTAAATTCAAAATGCCCTATCAGACTCTTCAGGTTCTTGATACTCTAATCCACATAGATTTTATCCATAAACCATACAAAAAGCCAAGAACAATCAAACAGCCCAAAAGGGCAAAAAGAGAAGAAAGAAAGAGAAAGAAGAGAAAGAAAGAAAAAAAGGAAGGAAGGAAGGAAGGAGAAAGAAAGAATGAAAGAAAAGGTAAAACCAGGTCAGCGCAAAAATAAGAATTCACTACTCAAAAACCCAGCTGTTTACCCAAAATATCCAACCAGGCAATAAAAAGATGAAAAAACATATCTCCCCCCAAAAATATTTAAAAAATAGAAAAAACAAAAACCCTGCCAATGAACTCTTTTAAGTCCAGGAAGAGGGAATTTCTACATGAAAAAAGGAAAAGGAAAAGGCACAAAAAGAGAAAAACCAAAAAGAAAAAATAATATTCTAAAATACCACGATTCCAAAATCTTCCAAAATTTATAACTCCATCAAGTGAAAGGAAAAAACGAACAGCTTTCTTTCTTTTTTCCCCCTGCTATATATTCCCCCTTCTGTTACAAAGTCACAAGACTACTTCTTATCAAAATCTTCTTGCCAGTTTCCAAAATATCCCAAGGTCACTCCCTTCTCATCTTTTTATTTATTTATTTATTTATTTATTTATTTATTTATTTATTTATTTATTTATTTATTATCCGTATTTCTGCCCAACTCTCTGAGGACTCTGGGCAGCTTACAACAAGGACAATATGAACAATATACAATAAGAGATGTTAAAAAACCCATACACACCGCTCATGGCCGGATCTCGCAAGATCGCAGCAGCGAGATCAATGGCCCCAAGCCTGCTGGAAAAGCCAGGTTTTCACCATTTTCCTGATGGCCAGTAGGGTGGGAGTGGTCCAGGCCTCAGGAGGTAGCCCCATGTAGAGCGCGTTGCAATAATCCAACCGTGAGGTGACAAGGGCATGAGTGACTGTGAGAAGAGCCTCCCGATCCAGGTAGGGTCGCAATTAGTGTACAAGGCGAACCTGTACAAAGGTCCCCTTAGCCACAGCTGCCAAGTGTTGCTCTAATCTCAGCTGTGGGTCAAGGAGGACACCCAAATTCCGAACCCATTCTGAGGGGGACAGCTTCTCCCCCCCCCAGGTTAAGGATGGACAATCGACATGGTCCTTGGGAGGCAATACCCACAGCCATTCAGTCTTGTCTGGGTTAAGTCTGAGCCTGTTGACTCCCATCCAGACTCTCACAGCCTCCAGGCACTGGCACATCACATCCACTGCTTCACTGAAATGATGCGGAGTGGAGATATACAGCTGGGTATCATTGGCATACCGCTGATATCCCACCCTGTATTGTCGGATGATCTCCCCTAGCAGTTTCATGTAGATGTTGAATAGAAGGGGAGAGAGGAGTGAGCCCAGAGGCACTCCACAAACGAGGGCCCTTTTGTCCTCCTATCAACACCGACTGAGACCAACCAGAGAGATAAGAGGAGAACCACCGTAATACGGTGCCTCCCACTCCCAACTCCCTTAGTCAGCCTAGTAGGATACCATGGTCGATGGTGTCAAAACAGAACAGACGAATTGATCAGTTAGAAGATAAGGAGGGAAATTTAATAAAAGATAAAGGAGGAAAGGAAAGAATTGCAGTGGATTTTCATAAAGAATTATACAAAAAAGAAGAAATCTTAACAGAGGTGACAAAAAATTATATTGAGAATTAGGATTTACCTAAAATACCCAATTTAACAAAAGAATTATTAGAAGAGGAAATTACCTTAACTGAAATTGAAAAAGCAGTGAAGAAACAAGGAAATCTGAAAACACCAGGTACAGATGGACTCCCCACGGAGTTATATAAAACAATGTTTGAGGTAATGGGAGAGCATATGAAAGACTTATTTAATGAAGTTCTGGGGAAAGCAGAAATTCCCCATTCATGGAGAGAGGCCAATATTAGCCTAATTCCAAAAGAAGATCCCCCCTCGACAGATATAAAAAATTATAGACCAATATCCCTCCTGAACTCCGATTATAAAATCTTCACAACAATTTTAGCAAACAGATTAAAAGGCTTCCTGAATGAATTTATACATATTGACCAAAATGGATTTTTACCATCACACCAATTACGAGATAACCTGGGAATTATATTAAATATACTGGAATATTACGAAGATCATCCCGGTAAACAGGTTGCACTAGTTTTCATAGACGCCCAGAAGGCATTTGACAGGGTCAACTGGGAGTTTATATTATTACAGCTAGAATATATGGGTTTTGGACAGAGATTTATAAACGCAATCAAAGCGATTTATTCCAAACAAACGGCCAGACTATTGATAAACGGGGATCTGACGGAAGAATTTTCTATTGGCAAAGGCACAAGACAGGGTTGTCCCCTATCCTCTTTATTATTTATTCTATCACTAGAAACCCTACTATGAAAAATAAGGAATGAGGAAAGAATAAAAGGCCTTAGAATTGGACAACAGGTATACAAAACCCAGGCCTTTGCGGATGGTATGGCTTTTATTTTAGAAGACCCTACAAAAACTGGCCCATACTTATTAGAATTGATTGAGGAATTTGGAGCAGTCGCAGGATTATTGATTAATAAAAAGAAAACAAATTTATTAACGAAAAATATTTTAGAGGAAGATAAGAGGAGTTTACAGGAAGTGATTGGATTGAAAGTAGTTAACAAAATTAAATACCTGGGAATTTGGTTATCTGGCAGATGCTCGAGTATACAAAAAGACAACTATAATAAACTATTAATTCAAACAAGGAAAGATTTAGATAAATGGGGTAAAATTCAACTTTCACTTTTGGGACAAGTAACAACAGTTAAATCCTATATTCTACCGAAATTTAATTTCTTATTTCAAATGGCTCCAGCGAACCTATCCAAAAAATTCTTTATGGAATTAAATCAAATAATAACTAAATTTATTTGGCAGGGGAAAAAGCCATGGATTAAAAGAAAGATGATGCAGGAGATAAAAGAAAGAGGAGGCCTGGGTTTACCTTGTTGGGAGAATTATTACTCAGCAGCTTTGTTAGTATGGGTAAAAGAATGGATTACTCTAGGTAACAATCGTCTTCTTAAATTAGAAGGTTATGACCTACAACAGGGCTGGCATATGGCTCTCTGGCGAGACAGTAACCCACAAAGTAAATGGTTTACTAGACATTATATAAGAAACATCTTAATTCAAAACTGGGAAAAGGTTAGCAAAAAATATTATATTAAAACACCGTGCTGGATATCACCGGTGGAAGCACTGACATATCCCAAAATCTACAATCCGACAAAGAAATTAATATACAAAGAGTTATTGAATGCACAGGGAAATTTAAAATCTAAACAGCAATTGAATTCTCTAGGACTTCAAATGGACTGGTGGACTTACTTACAGATTCAATCTAAATTTAAGAAAGATAGAGATGGGAAAGGTATACATGTGGACCTACAAGAATTAGATAAAATTTTGATGGGACAAGAAAAAGGCATGATTGCAAAAAGTTATAAATTATTAATGAGATTAGAGATAGGTGAGGAGATAATCAAAGATACAATGATCGCTTGGGGGAAAAACTTCGGTTACTCAATTCACTTAGACAAATGGCAAGGGATTTGGTGGGAGAATATGAAGTCAGTAGTATCCACGGCATACAAAGAGAATATCTATAAGATGATATACAGGTGGCACCTTTCCCCCGGCAGATTGACTAAAATGTTCACTGGACAATCGGCTGAATGTTGGAAATGTGGGCAGGAAAGAGGCAGCTATTATCATCAATGGTGGACATGCCCGGAAGCAGTTAAGTTTTGGGAAAAAATAAAAAAATGGCTTAATGAGATTGTAAACCAAAAGATTGATTGGGCACCAGAGACATGCTTGCTCGGCTCCAAACCGGATAATATTAAAAAAGACTTATGGTACCTAGCCCATCACAGCGGCGAGATTGATATACGCACAATTTTGGAAAAATAAAAATATCCCATCGGAGGAAGCAATTATAAAAAAGATTTTGGACTGTGCGGAAGCAGATAAATTGACTAAAAAATTAAAAGATAAAGATCTAACTCAAACATGTTTATCCTGGGAAAAACTATATACTTGGTTAGCGAAGAGAAAGATACAACCCAATTGAAAAAGAGGAAAAGTATTTATTGAGAAACCTATATTATACTAACAAAGTGAGGTCGGATAGACCTAATTGATGTATAAAGAGATATAAGTCGCTCTGTCTCCCTCGGAATATAATGTACTTGCAGATATGTTTGTTATTTGTTATATTGTCTTGTATGTTATTTATATGGTGTGTTGTTATTTTTTGGTTTTTTTTAATGGAAAATGTAAATAAAGATTATTTTTTTTAAAAAAAAGAATAATTAATTTTGTGAAGTTACAATTGTTCAATTCTTACAAGAATAGTGAGCCCACTTATTTTATGACTTACATTTTCTTAAGTAATAAAGTCCAACATTTTAATATAATCGGTTACTTCTATAAGTATCTTTCTATTTATATATTCAAACACTTAATGAAAAAGAAAAAAGAAAAACAAATATAGACATGGCTGTTCCAATTAGTTCCATTTTCATACATCAAATAATTTCCCCATATGTTCCTCCAAACCACATCTTAATCATTTCTACTTCATCACAATATATCATTAAAACTATTTCATCAATTACAATTTCCTTAATTAAATTTTAAAAATATTCTGACTGTTATCCTCTACTTGCTTCCCCTATGAATTATTTCAAATCCTCACTTAATCATTTTTATACACGCCACCATAAACTATTAACAGTATTTCAATTATTACATTTTAAACTTATTCATCTTTCTCAAAAAAGAAAAAAAACCAAAACTCATCATTATCTAGATTTCAAAAATATAAATGATAATATTCCAATTATTATACAGTTCATTTTCACCATCATATACTTTACCATTATTACTTGCTACAATTCACATTTCAGTTCTAAATGTATACCACAAATTCCTCTTTCATTTCCTTCTCCTTTTCTCCCTTTTCAATTTTATTTTTACCTTTTTCTTTCCCCTTCTTTCTTGCATTTTAAAATCCTGATCTCTCCTATTTTGCCCTATGTTGCCTATTGTTCCCTCTCTCTTTTTTCTTTTTTTTAATTTCACCACTGTTTAGCCCGCTGTTTAACCCAATATTGTCATTCTGTATATCAAAGTTCTGAATTCTTCTCTTCTGCCCTATATTTCCTCTTTCTCTCTCTCTCTCTTTTTTATCTTATACATCCAACAAACATTAAATCTATAGCAGTCTACATCACAACGCGAGAAGGGAATAAAATTATCCCATTACATATATAGGGTCACCTACAAAAGTCTATTACATATAACAAGTGACATGCTTATCAAATACCTCTATTTACAGCTCGATTTGACATCCAATTATACCATTGACTCCAAGATATATAGTAATCTGTGTCCCCTCGTTAGTTCAGTATCATAGTAAGCCGATCTGATTCTGCACAATTCATTATTTTCTGAATTACTACTTGTTCGGGTGGGATAACATCCATGCCAATCTTGCAGCTGTTGTTATATGTAGCAGCAGGTACCATGTTGTTCTATTAACATTTTCGGGTCTTATCCCTAATAAAAATACCTCAAGACACAATTGTATATGCTGCCCCAACATCTCATTTAGCCACTTCTGAATATTCTTCCAAAATTTCATTGCCTCTTGACAGGTCCACCATTGGTGGAAATATGTACCTTCTTTAACGCCACATTTCCAACAGACTGAGGGTGTTCCAGAGAACATTTTGGCGAGTCTGGCCAGCGGTAAATGCCATCAATACGCCATTTTATATATATTTTCTTTATATCCTATTGACCGGATTAGTTTAATATTCTTAGTCCAGATTTCGTTCCACCTCTCAGGCTCTATTGAATAACCTAGATTCTTCTCCCAGGCATGAACCGAAGTCTTCGCACCTTCCTCACCTACCTCCATAGCCATAAAGAATTTATAGCATCTAGATAACACCTTTTCATCCACCCCCAATAGTATCCTATCTAGAATCTGCACCTCTCGACTAATCCCAAGTCTCTGTCTATCTCTCATATACTTACTACTAATTTGCATGTACATCCACCAGTCTAGGTTCACTCCTTGTTCCTCAAGTGACAATTTTGTTTTTAACTTCCCATTCATATCTAATATTTCTTTGTAGGTCAATTTTTTCTCTGGATTATACAGAATCGGATAGATCACAGCTTCCTCAGGTGAAACCCAGAGTGGTACCTTATTATAATAATTTATAATTTCCATCCAACTCTCAATCAGGACTCCTTGTATGTGATGTTTCGTAAAATATGCTGGGGGTTTGCCTCTTTCCCACCATAGGTGGGCATGCCACCCCTGTTGGAGATCGTGACCTTTGATTGCTAACAGACGTCTCCCTTGTAGTGTAATCCATTCACGGATCCAAACCAAAACCGCTGAATTATAATAATACTTCCAATTTGGGACCCCCAACCCGCCTTGTTCTTTCGGTTTCTGCATCATTTTCAACTGAATTCGAGGCTTCTTGCCCTGCCAAATAAATCTATTTGTAGCCCTGTCCAAGTTCCTAAAAAAGGTTTTATCCAGTCTAACTGGGGCCATTTGAAAGAGAAATACCATTCTGGGCACTACGTGGGTCTTAATTAAGGCTATCCATCCCCTTAATGACAATTGTATCTTGCCCCATCTCTCCAAATCTTTGTCTAGTTGCTCAGTTAATTTTAAATAGTTATCCACCTTTATTGAGGAGCATCTATCAGACAGCCAAATCCCTAAATATATAACTTTACGAACTACCTGGAGGCCCAAAGTGTTTTGTAGTTCTAATTTTTGTATTTCCGTCATGTTTTTAACTATGATCTTTGTTTTTTTCCTATTTATTTGTAATCCAGCCACTTCACCACATTTCTGTATTATGTCAATAAGTTGCCCACCAGAGGTTAGTGGCTTTTCCAGAACAAAGACCAGGTCATCCGCAAACACCTGGACCTTGTATTCTTGTTCTCTGATCTTTAATCCTCTTATGCTCACCTCTTGTCTTATTGACCTAAGTAAAGGTTCTAGCATGAATATAAACAACAATGGGGAGAGTGGGCAGCCTTGTCTCGTTCCCTTCGCTATCGTCACCTCCTCCGACTCTTCTCTATTGACCAAAGTCTTAGCCTTCTGTTGACTATAAATTGCCTGGATTGCATTCAGGAAATGATCGCCAGCCTCCATATATTTCAATTGTGATATAAGATAATTCCAATTGACCCTATAGAAGGCTTCTGGGCATCCAAAAAGAGGAACGCCACCTGCTTCTCAGGGTGGGCCTCGTAATATTCCAGGGCATCCATTATGATCCGTACATTATCTTTCAACTGTCTGGCCAGTAGAAAACCATTTTGATCTATATGGATGAATTCGCTAAGGTATCTCTTAAATCTAGCTGCCATTACAGTTGCAAAAATTTTATAGTCGGCGTTTAAAAGTGAGATGGGCCTATAATTATGTATCAAAGTATAGTCCACCCCTTCCTTTGGTATTAAAGAAATATAGGCCTCTAGCCATGATTTGGGAGCCTTAGACTCCATCAATACCATATTAAAAATTTCCTTCATATATTTTATATACAGATCTGTAAAAGTTTTATAAATCTCCGCAGGCAAGCCATCAGTACCAGGGATTTTACCAGCCTTCTGCCTCTTGATCGCAATCTCTATCTCTCCTTCCATAATATCCTTATTCAACAGGTCCTTGACTGAATCAGGAAATTTGGGAAGGTCCGAATGTTCCAAGTATACCTTAATTTTCTCACCCAGCACCTGCTCATTAGCATAGAGTTGTGAAAAGAATTCCTGTGCGATCCCTTTTTTCCATTCATTATCTACCCATCTGACTCCCATCTTGTCCTGTAATTGATCTATCCAGCTACTTTCCCTTTCCTTCTGTAGTTTATAAGTAAGCCACCGACCTGCCCTATTGGCATGTTCAAAATGGTGCTGTCTGGCCATTCTAAGATTATGTGCTATTTCCTCCTGGTCTAGTAGTATGAGTTGATGTTTACTTGTGTCTACTACTTCCTTAGCTTTGACATCTAGTGGGTTAATTCTGTAAATTCCTCTCTGCAGTCCACAACTTCACTGTCCACATTTCCCTCTCCTTAAATTTCTGTCTTTTTTTCCCTGCTATATATTTAATCGCTAACCCTCTCATATAGGCTTTCGCCGTATCCCACAAAATCTGTATCGAGGTTTTCTTATTATCGTTGACCCTAAAGAAGGCTTCCATTTCTCTCTTTACCATTTGTTGAAATTCTATCTCCGTTAAAATACTTGCTCTCAACATCCACCTCTTATTTCTTTTGATTGTATCTCTCTTCCACCTAACCAATAATGGACTATGGTCTGCCCAGGTATTAGGTTCTATGTCTGTCGCTACAGTTCTGGTCTTTAAATCTGTAGTTGCCCACATCATATCCAGCCTCAACCAAGATTTATGCCTGGGAGAGAAGGTATATTGATTTGTTTGAGGGTGAAGCACTCGCCATATATCCGTAAGACCCAACTCATCCCTCATATCTGCACATACTTTCAGAAGTATTCTCCTATTTTCTCTCTTTTGACTGTTCCCCAGTAAATAGTCCAAATCCCTGTCAATTACTGCATTAAAATTGCCTAATATAGCTATATGAACATATTGCAAATCAATAAGTTTTTGATACACCTTTTGATAGAAATCAGATTGTCCATTATTTGGGGTGTATCTTCCCACCAAGAGGACCTGTAGCCGGCCTATACGTATCTCCAACATTAGAATTCTTCCCTCATCATCCATATAAATTAATTTAGGTTCCAGGCAATTCTTAACATAAAAGACCACACCTCTTTGTTTCTCGTCAGCTAACGTAGCATACAGCTTACCAAGTTCAGGACATTGCAAAACACATTCACATTGTTTTTTAATATGCACTTCCTGGGGACATATAACATCCATTTTCAATTTTAGTAAATTCTTGAAAACCCGCTTTCTCTTCACCTGTGCGTTCAAACCATTTATATTTAACGAGAACAAACATATTTCCTCCCCCATCTTTACTTATCTGCGTTCTTTGCTGTAGTTGTCTGTCAGGTTACCCGTTGGTTGCTATCCTCTTCTCCTTCCCTTACTCCTACTGCTCCTTTCTCCTCCTGTCCTCCTTCCTGACCCTTACTATCTACCAATGTTCACTTTCCCTTCCTCCTTCCCTTTCCCAAGTTGAAAATTCACTCTCAAGAAACTCATCAGTTTTTTGCGGGATTTCAAGACGTACTCTCTTCCCCTGCCACGACACCAAAAGCCCACCTGGAAGTAGCCACTTATATCTCACATCATATTTTCGTAGTTGTGTTGTCAGCGCTTGGAAGTTTTGTCTTCGATCTCGCACCTTCTTCGGCACCTGTCTCAAAACAGTGACCTGTTTACCAGCGTATTTTATCACCTGGTCCTTTGATCTCTGGTATACTTCCTCCCGTAATGATCTCTTACTAAATTTTACATGAACTTCCCTCGGGAGGTTCTGTCTCCTTGTAAATGATGTAAAAACCTGGAATCATTCATCAATACCACTGTGCACCATTTGCGTGTCTTTCTGCAGCATCCCTATCACCATCTCAACCATCTTATCTTCCAAGTTTTCTTCCGGCTCCTCCCTAATGTTTTGAAATCTCAGGATGTGGACAGACTTCTCCATCTCAAGCAGAATTATATCATCTTCAAGCTGCTTATTGACCAGTAGCTGTCGCAACTCACACCTCTCTATCACCTCCTCAACCTTCTCCACCTTTGTAGCTACTTCCTGGATCTGGCTCTCGTGCTTTTCCATTGTCACACACACATCATTCAATCTCTCAGAGATTTGTTTCACTTCCCCTCGCATGCCTCCCATCTCCTATTTCAATTCAGCCAAGTCCTTCACGGTGGGCTCCTGGTTTTTTGTCATAGTTTCCTGTATAGCATATAATAAATTCTGAATTCCTTGGAGGGTAGAAGTCTTCTCGGCCACAGCTACCACCTCTAGAGATTTATGCAGAGTAGGAGGAGTCGTAATTGTAGCCATAGATGCTGTTGATATCGGGAGCTTCTTTCTAGTCTTAGTTGAGGAGCTAGACATTTCTGTTAAGCAGAGGAACCTCCTCCAAAGTAACATATAACTAAGATAAGCCCAAAGGTACTAGTTATTGCTCTACACTATCCCAATAATTAATCAATATTCTAGTCTGTTAACGAGTTACTTTGCTATTTAGTCAATTATCTACTTTACTTCTTATCCCCCCTTCAGTACTCCCAAATGATTAATACTAATTAATCAGTTTAATTTACTAATCAATTAATCTACTTAATATTAAATTGGTTAATCATCTAATTATTACTCTAGAATTTATTAATACTCTAATCAGATCAATTACTCCACTTAATATTAATTCACACCAATAAATTTAACTCTTAATTTTCCAAAACAAATATATCCCAACAAATTACTTATAGTTTCACTCAGTCCATTAATAAAATGATCTAAGAGTTAGTAGACAGAGCAAAGCTACTCGTGACAAGGGAGTTCAAAAGAGGAAGTGCTGATCGGCTATAGTATTACAGTTCTCCCATTGTGTAGACGTTCCTCGCCACTCTTTCTCTACTCAAGTATGATTCTCCATAGTAGTAATCACGTTAAAATGTCTTAGTCACCACCGAGTCCACCTCCAAGTCAGGGGAAAGGTCGATAGGAGTAGCTCTTCCAGCACTTACCAGCTAATTGTCAAATCGCTTTTAAAAAGCACAGCAATAATAAAGCAGGGGGTAGAGTCTAAGGAAGTTCCAACTGCAGCCAAAATTAAGAGGAAACAGCGCCCATCCGACCCAACAGGCCACTCAGCACCCGATCTCTCCAATCTCCCAATATCGCCTCCAAGTTACTCAAGAAAACCAATCTGCCGCTTCCAGCCAAAAATAAGCCTTGCGCCCCCCGAATCTTCAGCGTTAATCCTGAGGGAACAATCCGTTCCTTTCTCACAGTCCAATTTATTTATTTCACTGCCAGTGCCGCTTCCACTCCATTCCCCCAAAAGCACTCTGTCATGGCAATAGGGCCTCTGCCCTCTCTGCAAGGCCCTTTTCTCTCACCGGAGATCAGGATCGTCCGTCACTTCATCGGGAGTTCGCTCCATGTCGCTCCCATAACCACCCGCACGGCCGCACTCTGCGCCAGTTGGAGCCTCCGGGTGCTCCTCAAGGGGAGCCCCATGTAGAGAGCATTGCAATAGTCCAGGTGGGAAATGATGAGGGCATGAGTGACTGTGTGCAAGGAGTCCCGATCCAGAAAGGGACGCAACTGGCGAATCAGGTGAACCTGATGAAAAACCCTCCCAGTCACGGCCGTCAAATGCTCTTCTAAAGACAGCGGTGAATCCAGGAGGACACCCAAGTTGCGAGCCCTCTCCGTGGGGGCCAGCGATTCACCCCCAATAGTCAGCGATGGCGTCAACTGACTATATCGGGTCATCGGAAACCACAGCCACTTGGTCTTGGATGGGTTGAGCCTGAGCCTGTTTCTCCCCATCCAGATCCGCACGGCCTCCAGACACCGGGACATCACTTCAAGGGCATTTAATCAATCTTGGGGTAATTTCTTACATTTTAAAGATTTTCCACGTTATTTCCAAATCATTTTGTTCAATTTTCTATTTGAGTTCTTTTTTTGTTTCTTTAAAAATACGCTCCAATGTCCTTTTTTCTTCTCCCCATGCTTATTAACTGCCGTTTTCTCACTAGGGGTCTTCAGGTTTAAATTTTTTTCCCCTTATTATGAGTTGGCTAACACTCACCCAGCTCCAAAAACTCTGTTCAATTCACCACTCCTGCTCCATGCTCAGTCCGGTTGCCCCAGCTTCGTGACAGCCGCAATGGCTGCCTCCCCCACCGCCAAGTCATAGAGAGCTAGCTCTGACCATCAAGGAACTTGTCTGTTCCTCTTGGTCTTCCGAGGTGCCTCTCCTTCACCCCCATCCCTATAGGACGGTTCCGGTCCAAAGACCCCTTGGCAGCAGTTCGTCAGTCTGGGTTTTTACGGAGCTCATCGGAGCCTGCAAATTTCCAAACTGTCTCGCCGCAGCGCTTCTGGTCAAAAAACTCCCCCCCCATCTAATGATATCCTTGTACCTGAAGGGCACATTTTTCAGGATCTTAAGCTTAGAACTGGAAAGAGAAGAAAGGAGTAAAGGCTTAGGGAAAAAGCTGCACACATTTTCTTGATGTCAAAGTTTTGTTTTGTTTTTTATTGTAAAGAGTCATTCCGTAAAATATTAGCTGAGGAAAGCATTTTCTTTTAGGACCAAAGCATTATAAGTTAGACCTCAGCTTGTTATTGATGCACACCTTGTTAAAAGTTCCTTGGTGATGAATATTTTTATTTATTTATTTATTTTATTCATCAAACATGTATAAGATAACAGATATAAATATAAACCTCATTATGAATACAGGAAATGGATGCGAATAAATGGGGACAGTAGGACAGGGCCAGTAGGCATGTTGGTGCACTTATGCACGCCCTTACAGACCTCATAGGAATGGGGTGAGGTCAACAGTAGACAGTCTAAGGTTAAAGTTATGTGGGTTTGGGGATGAAACCACAGAGTCAGATAGTGAATTCCAGTATATATCTTGATGTATCAGAATATATCAGAACTCTTTTTTAAAAAACAAAAAACAAAAAGTTTTTATTATTTTTTTAAATTCAAACAAATAACATTTTCACTTATCTATTTAAACATTTGTAAACCCAACCTTCAACCCCCCCCTTCCCTCCCCCCTCTCCCTTGACTTCCCAGAAGAAAAGCAGGGTATAAATTTTACCAAACATACGCTAAAATATGCTAAGTTAATGCAAGACATTACAATTCCCTAGAACCCTTAACTCCCCTTCTACAAATTATTTATCAACCTCCCTTTAAAGTCAAAATAACATATAATCCTTTAGCCCTAAGAGTTTTTTTTAAAAAAAACCATTAACAAACACTAGTAGATCATTCAAAGCCTTAAAATCTCATAATACATCTGTAGGATATTTTTAGTTCATTTACTTAATCATTTGACTCTTCCTCCTACTTTTGTTCTCAATATTCAAATATTTTAAAAAATCTTAATACAACAATCATTAAACCTTAATTAATCATTAATTGAACTCTTAATTCATTTACTTAATCATTATAATTAATCATTAATACATCAATAGTTAGACCAGAGAAAGTTAATCTTCCATTCTTCCTTTCTTTCTGTATTTTTTCCAATCTTTCTTCCTCCCTCCTACTTTTATTTTGAGGAGGTTTTGAATTTTAACTGGGGGTTGATGTTTCTTTAAAACTTGTCCCTTTCTTGGAACCATTTCCTCTGATTTAGAGCCCCCATATCGACTCTTCTTGCTTATATAATCAGTCAGTTCATAGAACGAAGAATTAACTCGATCAGTTTGCAAAGAAAAGTCCAGTTGTTGCATTTCAATTAATTGTGTGAAAGCCTCTGCCAAATCTTCTTTATCCTCCGAAACCTCGTAGGGTTGGTCAGTTTCTTCTTCTTTCTGCTCCAAATTATATTTTTGAAAAGTTCTGTCAGTTAATTCCAAAAGGGCAGGAAGAAAGTTTGAAGATTTTTGAGAGCCAGCCAGTTCCAGCTTCTCTGTTTTAGTCAAAATGTCTCCTACATTGTCATTGTGCTTTCCTTCAAAAACATCCTCAGTTGCTTTTATATCCTCCACCGGTTCTATAAATTTTTGTTCTATGATTGCTGTTAGGTTATTAATAATTACAATTTGGTTATTCATGGCTTCCTTTATAAATTCTGTAAGGTCTTTTAAAAAAATAGTCCTGGCTCTGTGATTCAGTTCTCTGTGTCATTTCTGACGCCATTAGAGAGCCTCCACCACTTTCAGAAACTCCTTGCTTGGAAGCCATATTATTTTAAAAGAATTTTTGAACAGCTTTCTCAGATTTATTTGTAATTTATCAAGCAAGATAGTCTTTTCTACACCCAGCTCTCAAATACCAGCAGTTTAAATCCAGTCTCTGAGCACAAATCTGTTAACAAGCACTTTCATTTCCAGCTTTCACTTTCACACCCACAACGAAGACATCATTTCCACCTCCAGCTCAGCAAAATCAAGTAGAAACAATGTATCCCAGGAGTTAAGCATATACTTGCAAAAGCTTGTTCTCCTGCTTCCGTTCTGTCTGCTTTTTGAAATCAGTTAATCTTCTTCTTGACAGCAGAGTCGGTCGCCAGTGTCTGGCTCTGTTTAAACGGAGTTGCCACGGATCTGGAGCTTCAGTGGGCTGAGCGGGGAGCTCTCACCCTCCAAGCCCCTGGAATTACTCCAGGGGCTTCCGGGGAGCTCTACCCTCACCCACTGGCTCTCCTCTCCTTCTTCTCCTGAAGGAGAGGTTTTTAAGCCATCTGACAGCTGATTAGCGCTGTCAGAACGGCTCCAACGGAATCACGGGGCTGGCGGTCCAAAAAGACCATCCGCGATGCCGGTGGTGCCAACCGGAAGCCCCAGAACTCTTGATTATTTAGTATCGTGGGATTCAGCAGACCAGTCAAAAGGTTGCTGTATGAATGAACCTAATCCTAATCACTCTATACTGCATTCTAACCTTGAGGGAAGCCCCATGGAACTAATTGAGACTTAGTCTAGTTTCATTGTCTGGGAGGAATTTAAAACCTATTAATCCTGACCAGTAGTTTGGCCATCAGTATAATACATCCATGTATTATACATACATCCATGTATTATACATGCATCCATGTTCCTCCTGGTAGGCTAAGACCTCCTATCAGGTGAGACATGGTTGGGTTCTGGTTCCAAGTAAATTCCTACTTGGGAAAGAAGATGGTCCTTCACTTAAGGAGCCAGCAGTGTACTCTTTTCTCAAGAAGCCACTATTAACTGGACAAATATTGTCTCATATTGTCCCAACCTACCCTTCCTGCGGAAGGTTATTAAGAACAAGCAATTGCTTCAAAGAACTGTGGAGGAAGTTCTGGACTTCTTCAGTCAGATTTCAGACCTGAGTACAGAATTAAAATGGAATTGATCATACCTATGGTGAGAATAGGATGCAGCCATCCTTTCTCTCCTTGGTATTTTAGTGGCTTTTAATCGGGATAACTTCTGGGCTGGCTTCAAAGATTGGATTGGGGAGCACTGTGTTGTACTAGTTCTTCTCCTTCCTCTGGGAGAGTTTTAGTCAGCATTCATGGAAGGAGAAGTCTAGTCCACAGATACTGCTTTGCAGTGCTCAGCCCCCTCCCCACTTCTGTTTAATATTAACATGAAGAAACTGGTTGAGGCTGAAGGCATTTCATTTGATTGTGAAATAGTAGATTTATTATTATTCATCCCAATGAGTATGAAAAAGACCACTTATTCAACCTGATTCTATCTGAATCATATTAGGATGAAAAATGAGATTAAAATTAGAAAAATATCTCTTTCCTCTTTAATCTTTTTACTAATACAGCATTTTTTAATTCAAGTGAATAAACAGAATATTAATGAAAAAAAAACTTTTATTTGTATTTTATATTAGAAATAACTTGCCAGGCAGACTATATTGAAAATGGAAACGTATTATCTCCAAAGATCATTTATAAGGAAGGTGAGAGAATACAATTCTCCTGTAATGAAGGATACTCACATGTTGACAGACAAGATGCCTTATGTACTGAGACTGGATGGGGTACAAAGCTTCAATGTGAAGATCTGTATGTGATTCTAATGGTCATGGTTGTTTTGAAATCTTACACACATTTTAGTCTTCTTGCTATGCATGCCTAAAATTGCAGCTCCAATCAATCTGACCTGGTTAAAAACCTTGTGGTAAAATAGGGAAAGAAGTATTTGTATGTCTTTATTTGATTTCGTTTTTATCAGACATACGGAGAGCAAGAATAACAAGCATTGTCTTAGAAGACTCATCCTTCCTTTTTTTAACAAGTAAAAGAAAATATTGCCTCAATTTTAGTCTAGATCTATGGATTATTTACATCATACTGAATTGATTTCCTAAACTAGCTATGATTAGTTTTAAAGGGATAACTGAAAAAGAGCCACTAAGTCTATAATTTCAACATTTTAATAATCCTTGATTAATTAAAAACTCAGGATTCATGGCTTCCTGGAATTTGTGGAGTCAAATGGCATATTATACTTCCTTTAATCTTAATTAATCAGACTTAGAAATGTTTTTCTTCAAAGAAGGACTTTATTCTTCTGAAGATCATCTGAGGCAAACATTTACTTCGGTCTGCAATCTATCATAAGTAATACGACTCAGCAATAAATGTGGGGCCAAATAGGAATGAATGTTTCATGTAGCATTTCTTGGACAGAGGAACATAATTCATCAAAACTGTTTGTGTCTAAGGCACAAAGTGTAGAAAAAGTAATTGTTTCTTTTAGGGAAAATTTGGGTGATAGTCCCACAAGGGGGCAACTCAATCTATTTTGAAGATATGTGCAAAGGGCAGAATTGATCCACAAATCAGTTGGCTATCTTTGTCTCAGACTGAAATCACCTTATGACTTCAGCATTGGTGGTTCTTACATTTGGGCACTAATTTCACTCTCTTTTCCCCCCCAAGTGTTGTAAAATCACATTACAATTTTACAATATATTAATTTTTACAATATATTAATTTTACATTCATGGTAGATTTTAGGAGAAACCCTCCTATACTACCACCTCTTTCAATACTAGACAACACAGTATCAACAGTAGAGTCCTTCAAGTTTCTAGGTTCTATCATATCTCAAGATTTAAAAGGGACACCTAACATCAAAAACATCATCAAAAAAGCACAACAAAGATTGTTCTTTCTGCACCTACTCAGGAAGCTCAAACTGTCCAAAGAGCTGCTGATTCAGTTCTACAGAGGAATTATTGAGTCTGTCATCTGCACCTCTATAACTGTCTGGTTTGGCTCTGCAACCAAACAACACAGACACAAACTTTAATGGATAATTAAAACTGCAGAAAAAACAATTGCTACCAACCTGCCTTTCATTAAGGACCTGTATACTGCATGAGTCAAAAAGAGGGCTGTGAAAATATCTACAGACCCCTCACATCCTGGACATAAATTGTTTCAACTTCTACCCTCAAAACAATACTATAGGGCACTGCACACCAGAACAACTAGACACAAGGACAGTTTTTTCCCAAATGCCATCACTCTGCTAAACAACTAATTCCCACAACACTTTCAAATTATCTACTAAGACTGTATTACCATTATTCTTCTCATCTTTCCTAGTACCTATCTCTTCCCACTCTTACTATAAGCATGTTGCTTGTATCTTTACGATTTATATTGTTTTATTGTTTCCTAGTATGATTTGATTGCTTATTAGTATCCTATGACTATCTTATGTTTATTTATTTATTTATTTATTTATTTATTTATTTATTTATTTATTTATTTATTTATTATTTTATTGAATTTCTATACCGCCCTACTCCCGAAGGACTCAGGGCGGTGCACAGCCATGAAATAAAACACATAGATATACAAAGTTAAAATCGAATAAAATGAATTAAATAAATTTGGCTGAATTAATACCCATAATTTAAAATACCCATATTTTAAAATACATTAAAAAATTTAAAATTTACACTTAAAAAGGAGAAGATTTAGGCGAGGCCAGCTTGATGAAATAAAAGCGTCTTCAGCTCGCGGCAGAAGGTGTGCAGATCCGGAATCCTCCGTATCTCTGGGGGGAGCTCATTCCAGATCGTCGGTGCCCCCACAGAGAAGGCTCTCCCCCTGGGGGCCGCCAGTCGGCATTGTTTGGCCGACGGCACCTGGAGGAGCCCCTCTCTGTGGGAGCGTACTTGTCGGTGGGAGGCTGTTGATGGTAGTAGGCGGTCCCGTAAGTAACCAGGTCCTAAGCCATGGAGCGCTTTACAGGTGGTAACCAGAACCTTGAAGCGCAACCGGAAGACCACCGGGAGCCAGTGCAGCTCGCACAGGAGAGGTGTTAGATGGGAGCTCCATGTTGCTCCCATAACCACCAGCGCGGCCGCACTCTGCGCCAGTTGGAGCCTCCGGGTGCACCTCAAGGGGAGCCCCATGTAGAGAGCATTACAATAGTCCAGACGAGATGTGACGAGGGCATGAGTGACTGTGCGTAACGAGTCCCGATCTAGAAAGGGACGCAACTGGCGAATCAGGCGAACCTGATGAAAAATCCTCCCGGTCACGGCCGTCAAGTGCTCTTCTAAAGACAGCCGTGAGTCCAGGAGGACGCCCAAGTTACGAGCCCTTTCCATGGGGGCCAATGATTCGCCCCCAATAGCCAGCGATGGTGCTAGCTGACTATATCGGGACGTTGGAAACCACAGCCACTCGGTCTTGGATGGGTTGAGCCTGAGCCCGTTTCTCCCCATCCAGATCCGTACGGCCTCCAGGCACTGGAACATCACTTCAAGGGCATCATTGGGGTGGTCCGGGGTGGAGATGTACAGCTGGGTGTCGTCAGTGTACAGATGGTACTTCACCCCGAAACCACGGATGATCTCGCCCAGCGGCTTTACATAAATGTTGAACAGAAGGGGCGAGAGAACCGATCCCTGCGGCACCCCACATATAAGGGGCCTCGGAGTCGATCTCTGCCCCCCTGTCAACACAAACTGCGACCGGTCAGAGAGAAAGGAGGAGAACCACCGTAAAACGGTGCCTCCCACCCCCAACCCTTCCAGCTGGTGCAGCATGATACCATGGTCGATGGTATCAAAAGCCGCTGAGAGGTCTAACAGGACCAGGACAGAGGAACAACCCCTGTCCCGAGCCCTCCAGAGATCATCAACCAACGCGACCAATGCCGTTTCCGTGCTGTACCCAGGTCTGAAGCCCGACTGGAACGGATCGAAATACGATGCTTCATCCAGGTACTGGGGTAGCTGTCACGCAACCACACTCTCAACAACCTTCGCAACGAAGCAAAGGTTGGAGACTGCACGATAATTAGCCAATACTGCCGGGTCCAGGGAAGGCTTCTTGAGGAGAGGCCTTACCACCGCCTCTTTCAGGGCGGTGGGAAAGACACCCTCACCCAACGAAGCATTTATAATCCCCTGGAGCCAGCCTCGCGTCACCTCTCGGGAAGCCAGCACTAACCAGGAGGGACACTGGTCCAACAAACATGTGGTCGCGTTCAATCTACCCAGAATCCTGTCCATGTCATCTGGGGTCACAGGATCAAACTCATCCCAGATAACAGTCTCAAGACCTGTCTCCATCACCCTCGCTGGATCTATCCCGTCAGAGTCCAGACCTGCCCGAATCTGAGTGATTTTGTCATACAGATACTGAACAAAATCCTCAGCTCTTCCCTCCAAGGGGTCCTCCCGCGCTTCCTGGTGGAGCAGGGAGCGGGTCACCCTAAACAGGGTGGCCGGGCGATTATCTGATGATGCAATAAGAGCAGTAAAATGAGTACATTTTGCTGCTTTTATCGCCACTAGGTAACTCCTAATATGAGATCTTACCAGTGTTCGGTCAGATTCAGAAAGACTAGCCCTCCAACAGCTCTCTAGGCGTCTTTTCCAGCGCTTCATCTCCCTCAGCTCCTCGGTGAACCAAGGAGCCAGGCGAGATCGGCGCTGGGTCAGAGGCCGCAAAGGCACGACTTGATCCAGGGCTCCAGCAGCCGCCCTATCCCAGGCAGCCACTAGGTCCCCAGATGAGGCGTGAGCCAGAACCTCCGGGATTGGCCCAAGCTCCATCTGGAACCTATCAGGTTCCATCAGGCGCCTGGGGCGGTACCATCTTACTGGTTCCGCCTCCCTGCAGCGGGGTGCCGCGGTTCGAAGGTCAAGGCGAAGGAGTGAGTGATCTGACCATGACAAGGGCTCGATGACTATATCCCCTATCTCGAGATCACTCAACCACTGTCCAGAGACAAAAACCAAATCCAGTGTGTTTCCCCCAGTGTGCATAGGGCCATGAATTAGTTGGGTCAGGTCCATGGCCGTCATGGAAGCCATGAACTCCCGAGCCACCTCAGACGCCTCACCCACGGATGGCAGGTTGAAATCCCCCATGACCA
Source organism: Pantherophis guttatus (assembly GCF_059756535.1). NCBI lineage: Eukaryota > Metazoa > Chordata > Lepidosauria > Squamata > Colubridae > Pantherophis > Pantherophis guttatus. Next base: position 94,785,481 of record NC_142065.1, read on the forward strand.
TAAGTCTGTTAGTATCTTATGATTCTTGATGAATATATTTCTATTCTATTCTATTCTATTCTATTCTATTCTATTCTATTCTATTCTATTCTATTCTATTCTATTCTATTCTATTCTATTCTATTCTATTCTGCTAAGCAGCAAAGTGAGAACAGAGCATCAGCTTTAGGGCAAGGATCCCCAGTGAGGTCCATATTAATTTATCAATGGTCGATAAATGGCTGGATAAATAACTGGTCGATAAATGATGAATCAAAAGTTGGAATTAAGATTGCCAGGAGAAATATCAACAACCTCAGATATGCAGATGATACCACTCTAATGGTAGAAAGTGAAGAGGAACTAAAGAGCCTCTTGATGTGGGTGAAGAAGGAGAGTACAAAAGTTGGCTTGAAACTCAACATTAAGAAAACTAAAACCCACATTAGGTGAGGAATGGTATTTAATGAGAAATTTATATTATATAGGATAAGTGAGGTTGGATAGACCTAATTGATATATTAAGGTATATAAGCTGTTCTGTCTTCTCCGGAATATAATTTAGAGTTATAGTACTGAATATTTGTTCATTAAGGTACTATGTGGAAGTACATATATTTATTGTTGTATTGTTTTTTGTGTGTCACTTTATGTTGTGTTGTCTTTTCTTTTTAACTGAAATGTAAATAAAGATTATTATTTTTTTAAAAAAAAAGAAAACTAAGATCATGGCATCCAGCCCTCTCAATTTCTGGCAAATAGATGGGAAAGAAATGGAGGTAGTGACAGATTTTATTTTCCTGGGCTCCAAGATCACTGCAGATGGGGACTGCAGCCAAGAAATTAAAAGATGGTTTCTCCTGGGGAGGAAAGCTATGGCAAATATAGATAGCATACTAAAAAGCAGAGACATCACCCTGCCAAAAAAAGTGTGTATAGGCCATGGTTTTCCCAGTTGCAATGTATGGCTGTGAAAATTGGACCATAAGAAAGACAGAGCACAAAAGAATTGAAGCCTTTGAACCATGGTGCTGGAGAAGACTCCTGCAAGTCCCTTGGACTGCAAGGTGATCAAACCGGTCAGTCCTAGTGGAGATCAACCCTGACTGCTCTTTAGAAGGCCAGATCCTGAAGATGAAACTCAAATACTTTGACCATGTAATGAGAAGGAAGGACACTCTGGAGAAGAGCCTAATGCTGGGAAATATTGCAGGCAAAAGAAGAAGGGGACAACAGAGAACGTGGTGGCTAGATGGAATCACTGAAGCAGTAGGCGTGAGCTTAAATGGACTTCAGAGGATGATAGAGGACAGGAAGGCCTGGAGGAACGTTGTCCATGGGGTCGCGATGGGTCAGACACGACTTCGCAACTAACAACAACAAAATGATGAAAAGTCATTTGCAATCAACTAATCTTTCTTCACCTATTGAGAGTTTCTCAAGGACCTGGAGCAGATAAATGTTCTTGTTGGTTAAAGATAGATCACCTATTTTTATTACTGTTGGACAGTATTACTTGGTCTGTTGTGTGGATGTTTGGGTGGTTTAGGGGTGAGGAATTGTGATGGGTGGGGTGTGTTTGGGGATTATTATGTGTGTTGGACCTGGTCTTTGGGTGTTAAGTGAATTTCATTTTATGGGTATACTGTGTATACACATACAATGACAATAAAGTTATTCATTCATTCATTCATTCATTCATTCATTCATATTCCTCCATAGAAATTAAGTGTTTCCCTCCAGAAGTGACGAATGGCTACTTTCAATATAGACGAGATCACTATATGTATAATGATGAAATTGAAACAATATGTAATGAAGGGTTTGTCTTTGGAGGCCCCAGAAAGGTTTCCAAATGCACTGCAACTGGTTGGCATCCTCCTACTGTCTGTAAACGTAAGTAACTTTTTCTATGAAGTTTCTTTCTAGAGCAGAACTTGCTAGATACAGTGAGATAATTATGGTGGGAGGAGAATAGTTTATTATACATACCAGTAGTTACAGCATGATTTCTGTAATTTTTTCATTAAACAATCCTACAGTTTTGTATAATAATCATAAAATTGTTCCACAATAAAATAAGGAAAAACAAGATAAAAATGGAAAAATAGCATGATGCTACAGTATAGAAAACTTGCACCATGCTATCACTAACCAGTAATTCATAAGCCATCTGAAAACTATAGGGACTCAACTGAGGGACTCAACTTTTCAGGGACCTGATTAATTAATGTCCGTCCAAAAATCACCTATTTGACAAACTCTGGAAGGAAGAAAGGTGATCGCTGAAGCTCCGAGCCATTTTCCTGCCTAGCAATCTACCAATGGTGCTACTTTGGAACAAAGATTTATTAGTCTTAGTCTAGAAGAAATGCTCAGGTCTCTCTCATTCCAGCTTGCAAGGGAATGCTGTCACAAAGTGGCAAGTGTACTTTGAAGTAGGCTGTGGAGTGTGCTAAACAACAATGCAGTAGGAAAACTAGATTATTTCCATGGGATATTCCTCTATAAGATGATAAGGAGGGCCAGAGAGGTCAAAGTATCTGCCACGTTACCTGTTCACCCCAGGTGAAATTCTTACACTTTTCAGAGATAGGATGACCCTGGGCCATACAGAGTTGGTGGATCAGGTATTCATGAAACTGCCCTTTTCAGGTACATAAGCAGCCTGATGCCAGGTCTGTTGTATACTTGACAAAACAAAGTGTAGTCCGAAAAAAATTCCTTCTATAGTTGGTTAGGTGGCCCAAATTGGAAAGGCTGTGGAAGATAGCTAATACAATGTTTCCCTGAAAATAAGACCCTGTCTTATATTTTTTTGAACCCTGAAATAAGCACTTGGTCTTATTGCCATGCACTCAAAAGCCCAATTGGGCTTATTATCAGGGGATGTCTTATTTTGGGGAAAACATGGTAGTATCCAGGGAAAAACAAAGATTCCTTGTGTAGTGAAGCATCACAGAGAGACTGCACAGCACATCAAAATTGGATTTTGATAGGGGTTTTAAAATGATCTTAGTTGGATGTTTTAAATTTGGCCGAATGATTTAATTATTTTAATAAGCTTTTAATTTTTGTTGTACATTGTTTTTATCATGGCTGTTCACCGCCCTGAGTCCTCCGGGAGAAGGGCGGTATACAAATATAATAAACTAACTAACTAACTTGAAGTACTAGAAGAAATCAGAAAATATCATTTTGATACAGAGTGAGAAATGACAGGCAGAGCTGATTCTTGCAATGGGACAGGGACAGGTTGGGGACAATGCTGTGTATTCATACCCTCAATGAACTATTACGGGAGGCCTCTTTGCTTCAAGAGAAACAGAAAATGTTGATGAGTCTATAGGAACACATGCAGTGAAATTTGCTAGCACCTGAGCAGACCTACTTTTTTCATGGCACATGAACAGAATGATTGCAACAAGTGAAATAAAATCATAAATTGAGGAACTTAACTTTGATTAAATGAGGAATGGGAGGAATAGTACTGAAATGGCAGAACAGAAGGCCTAAACTCCAAAAAAGTTTGTACAGAAGTGGCTGAAGGAATGAAATGAATAGTTTTAAAGAAGGAAAGGAAAAGAGAGTAAAAGTTAAAACTTTCTCAATCTAGAAAAATGGAAACACAAGGGTCTTATGTCCTGGCTTGTTTACAAATACTTGAGAAACACAGTGAGTATAGTTCAGGCCCTATAAAGGTTGTCAAAAGTCACAAACTATCTAAACACTCTTAAAATCTGTGTTGTCCAAACACAGTCAATAGTGACTTATCCAAAAGTGAAATTAAACAGGGATCTGGGTATTCTTTGCAATTCTGATGCCAAAACAGATTTGTATAAAATTGAACATTAAAAAAAAAATCCTTAAAGAGGCAAGGCAAAACAATGAAAGAAAAAATAAGTTAGCTAGAAGGTGGCCTAGTAATTAAGCTCCGGCAGCACCTTCCTAAAATGCTCCAAGTTTCCTGCACAACTACCACTGAACACAAAATCTATAACCCAAAAGAATTTGCAAGTCTTCTCAAAACAAAGAATTCTAAATCACAATGAGATATGACATCTAGTATTATGGTAATATCATTATCAGAATAGAGTCTTCAGAAAAAGATACTCTGAAGTTTTTTTGGTGAGGTATTTTTTGGTTCTGCTTAAATTTCTATCCTGCTTCAATATCCAGTTATTGAATCAAGGTTACCAAATTGTTTCATGGGGAAAAAAGGGAATGTAAACCTCTCTAGTCCTAGCCTGTAGATGTAGCAATAGTGTACTATGAGAAGTCCCTCATGGAACTGAGGGACTTCCAAATGACTGGAAAATTTTGGCGGGGAAAAAAAAACCTCCAGAGGAAAGATCAAACTCTGGTCAAACCAGAAATTCTGAAATTCTCTCTGTTGAAAATCTCCTCAAAGATACTAGTGAGGTTTTACATTCTCATCAGAGATCATAAGACACTTATTAAAATTATATCTTGCGAAGCTGCCCGAGGTATTCATAAAGCTGAACTTAAACATTGTGTCCCCCTAATTTCTACAGTGATTTTGAAACAATTCAGCATTATCCAAAAAACGGACCTCTAAATTCAAATACATTCCTGGCTAGACATTCTGCCTCTTTCAATATAAATCTGAATCAAACCATCTTCTGTTTCAAGGTTCCTGAAGTTTTCTTGAGAGGCTGCTGGGAAGATGGAAGTTCTTCTCCCAAACTGCATCCAAGTGCCACTTTTTGTCTTAGAACACCTAACTCTTTCCCCTGCCCAGCAGGAAGTAAGGGTTGGGAAGGGAAATTCAATACGCAACCAAAGACATATCTACTGGATTGTGAATTGTATTTCAGAGGCTGCAATCTGCTATTCAATCTTTAGTAACAATGGGACATAGCGCTACTTTACTTATCTAATGATATCCTTGTACCTGAAGGGCACACGTTTCAGGATCTTAAGCTTAGAACTGGAAAGAGAAGAAAGGAGTAAAGGCTTAGGGAAAAAGCTGCACACATTTTCTTGATGTCAAAGTTTTGTTTTGTTTTTTATTGTAAAGAGTCATTCCGTAAAATATTAGCTGAGGAAAGCATTTTCTTTTAGGACCAATGCATTATAAGTTAGTCCTCAGCTTGTTATTGATGCACACCTTGTTAAAAGTTCCTTGGTGATGAATATTTATTTTATTTGTCAAGCATGTATAAGATAACAGATATAAATATAAACATGATTATGAATATAGGAAATGGATGCAAATAAATGGGGACAGTAGGACAGGGACGGTAGGCACGTTGGTGTGCTTATGCATACCCCTTACAGATCTCTTAGGAATGGGGTGAGGTCAACAGTAGACAGTCTAAGGTTAAAATCAGTGGTGGGATTCAGCCAGTTTGCACCACTTCGGGAGAACCGGTTGTTAACTTTTTGAGCAGTTTGACAAACTGGTTGTTGGAAGAAATCATTAGGGCAGAGAACCGGTTGTTAAATTACTTGAATCCCACCACTGGTTAAAGTTATGGGGGTTTGGGGATGAAACCACAGAGTCAGGTAGTGAATTCCAGAATATATCTTGATGTATCAGAATATATCAGAACTCTTGATTATTTAGTATCGTGGGATTCAGTAGACCAGTCAAAAGGTTGCTGTATGAATGAACCTAATCCCTCTGGAATATGAAAACCACACTTGTGCAAGTTTCATCAAAAGCAATGTATGCATCAGCTGAACGTGTTCCTAGGAAGGGATTTGCTGCCTATATACCATTCTACTGTAATTATTCACCACTACTAATCACTAGTTAGTAGCGGCAAAACATTTAAAAAACAAAGAGGTACACTTTTAAACTAGAGTGCAGGAGAACATAAGAAAAGCCTTGGTGGTGCAGCAGACTAAAGCACGGTTAAGTAACACCAGCTGCCTGCAATTACTGCAAGTTCAAATCTCACCAGGCTCAACCTTCCATCCTTTCGAGGTAGGTAAAATGAGGACCCGGTTTGTGGGGGCAATAAGCTGACTTTGTATAAAAAAGAACACGAGTTGGGGTGGGGGGGTGCGAAAGCCCTACTAAGCAGATATATACAAAAGTATGAAGGCTATTGCTTAACACATTATAAGCTGCCCTGAGTCTCCAGAAAAGGGCGGCATATAAATCGAACCAATAAATAAATAAATAAATAAATAAATAAATAAATAAATAAATAAATAAATAAATAAATAAATCAGGTAATCATGAGAGACAGATCAAGTGGGAAGAACCTTAGAGGTTTAATTTTAGAAATCTTAGTGATGCTAGGCCCAAGATTACTGAGGAGAAGCCATTCATGCAGGAAAGCACAGAAAATCCTGCACATTGTGACGAGGCTCTTTTGGAAGTATTGCGGATCTCCCGCAAGGAAAGAAATGTTACTTTACCTGTGTCTCCAGGAAGGTTAAAAACATACTTCTTTCTTACTTCTCACTTAATACTTTTCCTTAAATATATACTCTAGAGCCAGTTTGTTATAATTGTGAAGGTGCCAATCTTGAAACCAGGAGACTGTGAGTTGTAGTCCTATCTTAGTTATGAAAGCCACTGGGTAATATGGTGCCAGTCACTCTCAGCCCAATTCACCTCATAGGTGATTGTGGTAGAGAAAATAGAAGCTAGAGGTATAACTATGTTTGCTGCCTTGACTCATTTATGAAAAGGCAGGATGAACATATAATAATCACAATAACAGCAAGAATCATAGTAGTTGGATAAGTCACTGTGCAGTGATAAAAAGAAGATAGAAAGAAGTTCAGTCCCATTTTACAGTGTAAGATCGAAGATGTCAAATCAACATCATTCCATTCTCCTCACAGCCCTCACAGATTGTAAGCAGAAGAAATAAGGGCCTTTGATTCCCCCTTCAGTCATTGTCATTCTCTGTTCTTTCTTAGATGCAGGGCAGAAATCCAGATCAGATTCTGGTATTGCAACAACATTTAATAAGAAGTTCGTCTCTGATGCTAGCACAGACTAAAGCAAAGCAAATGAATTGATAGAATATTCTGAATTATGGGGGTGCCTTACTTTTTTTTTCTATCCCTTTTCTTCAGGAAAGGGCTGTGACTATATCCATATAGAAAATGGAAGAATGGCTGAACAGTATAGACCATTTCCAATATGGCAGGGAGAATCAATTCAGTTTTATTGTTATGATGGTTATCTGTCTAAAGACAAGCAAAGATGGCAAACAGCAAAGTGCATCAATTCCCGCTATGACCCAGAACCAAAGTGTTTCAGTAAGTAATTCTTTCTCTTTGCAGTAGATATTGCCAAGTACAAACAAAACAGATCAGATGCTGTCCTGACCTTGCTTTAACTAGGAAGAAATAGCATCCTATAGAGCTGTGATGGCGAGCCTATGGCATGTGTGCCTGAGGTGACACACAGAGCCATCTTTACGGGCATGCGAGCTGTCACCCAACTCACTTGCAGCTGCGCATGTGCGTGCCCCCCATCTGGTGTCCGGGCCTTCGGTGCACATGCGTGCAATTCAGGGCACCCACCTCATCTTCGGAGCTTCCTGCGCATGTGTGTGTGTTTGCACATGTGTGAGTACTTGTGTGCAGTGTGTGCATGTGCACACACGCATGCACAGATGGTGTGATTGCGCACACAGTGCACGGGGGAACCGCGCAAAACCTATGCTTATGTGCAGATGGTGTAGTTGCATGCACAGTGCATGGGGGCGTGCACAAAAGCTGTGCAGATAGTCCGGTTGCATGCACACCACACGGAGGAGCCACGCATTAGGGTGGATAGCACGCACATGCGCAAAGTGCGCAAAGCACTTACCTGTTCAGCACCCGATGAATAAAAGGTTCGCCACCACTGCTATAGCGATTTCAGCCTGTTTGGTTCTTCTGTCTGCTGGGGTGATGCTTCCACTGCTGTCTCTTCTCAAGGGATCCTAAAAGTTGTTTTGGAGCCTACAGTTTGTGTACTAAAACCTTAAATGAGAGAGGTAAAAGCTGATTCTTTTATAAAATATAAACAGCAAAATAGGGATCTTCCTCATCAGCTTCCTCCTCTCTTCACATCTTGTCTGTGAATTAGATGTCATGCATAGCATGAATATCCTTCCAAGAACCATAAATGATGAAACCAAGTTGTTCTCTTTTGCTTTTAGAAATCTGTGATCCTGCTCAACGTTTTTATCATGGTCACATCATTTATCAATACTGGAGCAATTACATGGAAGGTGACAACGTTACATTTGTTTGTGATATGGGATATTCTCCTGCAAACCAGCAATCATCAGTTACTTGCACAAAAAAGGGGTGGTCACCTGCTCCAAGATGTATCCGGTCAGGTAAGCTTTAGGAATGTCTGCTAAAATTGCCTGACCTGAAATTGCTTATCATGCTCTCTGTCTCTGTCTCTGTCTCTGTCTCTGTCTCTCTCTCTCTGTCTCTCTCTCTCTCTCTCTCTCTCTCTGTGTGTGTGTGTGTGTGTGTGTGTGTGTTCATATTAGATTCATATTTCCACAGGGAATTGTGCTCTGACTGGGGTAAAGATATGTATAGGTGTTTATGTATATGCACATATTTGTGCCTATCATTTATTTATTAAACTTACTACTAGTAGTAGTAACTTAGTAGTAAACTTACTACTAAACTACTACTTAGATCTATTGAATATTTGCAATAAAAAGCTAAAATTATGAATACACGAGATAGATACAAATAAAAGGGAACATTAGGACAGGGATGATAGTCATGCTGGTGCGCTTATGCACGCCCCTTACAGACCTCTTGGGAATGGGGTGAGGTCGACAGTAGACAGTCTAAAGTTAAAGTTTTGGAGGCTTGGGGAAGAAACCACAGAGTCAGGTAGTGCATTCCAGGCATTGACCACTCTTGCTGAAGTCATATTTTCTGCAATCAAGGTTGGAGTGGTTTACCTTAAGTTTGTATCTATTGTTTGCTTGTGTATTGTTGTGGCTGAAGCTGAAATAGTCAGTCAGGTAGGACATTGTAGCAGATAATTTTATGTACTACGCTTAGGTCAGACCAAAGGCGGCCTAGTTCTAAGTTGTCTAAGCCCAAAATTTCAAGTCTGGTGGCATAAGATATTCTATTGCGGGTAGAGGAACGGAGGACTCTTCTTGTGAAATATCTCTGGATTCACTCAATTGTATTAATGTACAATATGCAGTGCGGGTTCCAGACAGATGAGCTGTATTCGAGAATTGGTCTAGCAAAGGTTTTGTATGCCTTAGTTTGCAACACAATATTACCGGAGAAGAAGCTATGCAAGATTAGGGTTAACAACTTTTAATGCCTCTTTTGGAAATGCTGTTACAGTGAGCTCTGGCACTTAGATCGTTTGAGATGAGTACTCCAAGGTCCTTGACAGAGTGAGGGTCGTCTACAAGGTCGTATCCACCCAGCTTGCATTTTGTGTTTTGAATTTTTTTGCCAATGTGTAAGACAGAGCATTTGCTGGTTGAGATTTGGAGTTGCCAATTGTTTAACCATTCTGACAGATAGTCAAGGTCTTTTTGTAGGGTAGCAGTATTGTCGGTGGTGTTGAATAGTTTTACATCATCAGCAAAGAGAATGCTGTTGCTTATAAATATGACCTTAAAGGTCGTTTATGTAAAGTATAAAGAGTGTGGCTCCTAAAACGCTTCCTTGGGGGACACCGCTGTTAAACAGGTGCAGGGTTTGATAGGGTGTTCCCTATTTTGACTACTTGTTGCCTGTTTGATAAGAACACAGCTATCCACTTATGGAGGGATCTGAAAATGCCATAAGATTTTAGTTTTAGAAGTAGTTTGACGTGTACTACTGAATCAAGGGTCAAAAAAAAAATCAAATCAAATTTGTAAATGTATCTCTTCAAGAAGTCTAACTATAGGCTCATAGTATAAAATTATTGTTTTGTTCATGATTTGAAAAAAATAACTTGCAATCTAAATATGTGTACCCTTTTATTGTAAACATACAATTTGCATTTTACTTCCTGTCCTCCCAAGAGCTTATGCCACAAATATCCTATAGATGCAAACAGAAAACATATATTATGGATTTTCCATTTACAGAAAGTTAAATATCTTTAAACTTGTAAAAGGGCAAGAAAACTTGTTGAACATCTACCACGTTCTCTACACAATATATAATAAACACAAAAATTACTTCAGATTCAAAAGCAAAAACTGTTGAAAGACACAAAGTGCTCACATAGTGACTTGTCTGCAGGATAGGTAGCCACGACTACAGCACAATCCTGAAAAACTATGTATATGTGTTCAGATACTAGAATCATGAAAGGGTCAGTGAAGCAATCTGCAAGACCAGATTGTCTAATGTGACCCATTAACCTGGTTAAAAAGCAACTATCTATGTTTGCCAAAATCACTAGCATGAAGCAGTGAGATCTTATTTATAGCAACTCATCATTTGCTTCGTGCATGTGCCTATACCTAAGAGGGGGTCTCTGCAGTCATGTGGCTGGCATGACTAAATGCCAAAGGCGCACGGAATGCTGTTATCTTGATGGGTATATATGTACAAATCAAATTGATTGTTTGAGAAATATTTTTAAAGATTAATCACAAGATTGTTAGCTTCATAAGACTTGATAATCATAATAATTAGGTGCTGCTAAAGCTGAAAATGCTGAATTGTGGCAGTTTTGAAATGGTCCCACTTCTGGAATGGCATTACCCTGTCCCCCACTCTATTTCCCAAACACAAGGTCATCTGCAGCTTTGTACAACAACTTTCTCAACCACCTTTCCAAAACAAGGTTAAATATTGGGCTAAAATTGTCCAATATTTAGCAGTGGCTAAAGTCTCATGCAGGCTTCTTTAATGAGACAGAAGGGACATGTATCTATAGAGAAGATGGCTGAACTCCCATTCCTAGGTACCTGGTCCACTTTGTGAGGTCCAACAGTTCAAACTGCTCCCAAATAAGAGACTTCTTCCCAGGCATCTACTCTGGACCTGCAACAAGGCTGGCATCTAATTGTGAACTTATCTGAACATTTTTCTTCTAACAGATTTTGAGCGAATTTCTCCATATGCTCCTACAAAACATTTTTCAAACCCCCCTTTATTCAAAAGGACTTGTGTCACCCTAGACAGGGCCATGGAGCAACTATCAGTGCATGCAGTAGGGATATAGAAGCATTGAAACTTCATCATCCTTACTGCCACACGATAAACCTTAATAGAGGCTCTAACCCATATTTGGTCAAGGTTGTCCTTTGCTGAGTGCCAGAAATACTCTAGACATCTCTTCTGTCCATTCATCTCCCTCAGCTTTTTCATAAGCCATGAAAAATGGCAGGATTCTTGAGAGGAAAGGTTGCATGGTTGCTAACTGATACAATGCCTCAGCCCCCCCCCCACCTCTTATTCCAACCAGTGACCAAGTCTTTGGATGGACCGTAAAGCAGATAAACAGAAATAGCCACCCAGCTCTCCTGAAACCTAAGTATCCATTATCTAAGACAGACCAATCTAATAGACCCCTGAAAAGATTAGATTGGTCTCCCGACTCTCAGCTGATTTGCTCTCAGCTGTTTTGCTCAGAGCTTTGTTGCTAGCTGCAAAGAGTCCTGGAGCAGATTTTTTCCCCCACTAGCTATGCTGAAAAAACGAAACCGAAACTAAAGCAGGGTCTTTGCTGCAACGTGACAAAATGAGGCAGAGAGAGATTTCTTTTTCTTTTTCCTCACCAAAAAAGGTAGGTGCAAAACTGCAAATAATGGGAAATTTAGGGCAAAAGAGGAGAGTTCAAGATTTTAAAACACAAAAGAAAAAAAGCTCTATTTAACTAGGCAATTGTAATAATTGAGATACTATTAATTGTATATTGTGTTGAAAGCAGAAATGGTTAAGTTGTGGTTTGGAGGAATATATGGGGGAAATTATTTCGTTTATTATTATTGGTAAATATAATTAATTGATTTGTAAGAAATTGGATTGCATGGAAATAATTGGAATATTAATGTTCATATTGATTAATATACAAAAAAAGATAGTTATATAACTAATTGATTTATATTCAAATGTTGAATTTGTATTAAACAACTGTAATATTACATAATTAACCAATGTGAGGATGAATATAAAAATAGATGACAATGGGAAGGGGTATAATATAGAATAGAAGGGAAAAATTGAATTTAATTAAGATTAGAGATGAGGATGAAAGGTAATATTGGCTTTTTAAAAAAATAGATGAGAAATAAATATGGCAAAAAGGAAATATAGAAATTGTACATTTAATTGAAATGACTAAACACTGTTTAAATTTGTGAACCAGCCAAATACTCTGTTCAAAGAAAATAGATTGTATGTTTGTATGTGTGTTTCTAATTATTGCTATTTATTCATATTTGTTCTCTTTTATTCTTTACAGTTTAACAATTGATTCTTAACTTAATATCTTTATATTTGTTTGGGGTTGGCTTTCTTCCCTTTCATCTTTTTTATTGTACAGCAATGTTTTTCCTCAAACCTACCACCTCTCTCTTTTCTTTCTTTCTTACTTTCTCTTCCCCCCTTCTTCTCCTCCCTTCTTCCTCTTCCTTTCTCCTTCTCCTCCTCTCTTCCTTCCTCTCTTACCCTGATTCCTACTCTAATGTCCCTTCCCTTCCTTCATTCCTCTCTATTGCTGTATCCTTTTATGCATATGGACTACTCAGAGGGCTGAAAAAGTTATTTTTGACTGGTCCTCGCACTTTTGACCAGTCCTCAAATTTACAACTGTCCTCACATTTTACGTTTTTGCCCTATCTTGTCACCATGGTGAAGAGAAGCAGTTGTGAAATGAGTGACATGGTTGTTAAGAATGCTGCACGGGCATAAATGTGAGGATGGTCATAAGTGTGAGGACCAGTCAAAAGTGCGAGAACCTGTCAGAAATGACTTTTTTCAGCCCTCTGAGTAGTCCCTATACACATAGCCATGGCCACCCGGTCACATGACCAGCTAGCCATGCCCACCCAGTCACATGATCTCCAAGCCACGCCCACAAAATAAGCCATGCCCACAGAGCGGTAGTAAAAAAATTTAGAACCCACCCCTGCTTAACACCCAAAGACCAGGCCTAACACACATAACAATCCCCAAACACACCCCCACCCACTACAAATTCCCCGCCCCGAACCACCCAAACATCCAAGTAATGCTGTCAGCTCACTGATGGTGGCCCTTTAGTTCATTGTTGAGTACAATTGGGATAAAAACTATTCAGAAAATGTGTGGTCCGAGTTTTAATTGTTCTATATCTACTGTCAGAAGGCAACAGTCCAAAATCATGAATAATAATCAGGTCAACCTTATGCAGTCATCAATAGTAGTTTTCACTATTTTGTTTAAAAATGGTGATACTGACTTTCAAAATCGTCTTGCCCATGTAGTTTGATACATTAAAAATTATTACAGGCTGCATTCTGCTGCAGATCAGATTAATCGGTTTAAAAAAGAATTGCATAAAATGTACAGATGGAAATTTATTTCTCTATTCTTCACATTTAATTTTACAGATCTAAGCAAAGCAAATGAACAATAGGACACATACCACACCCTTTGAACCAGAAGATGAATATCTGAAGTCGTATACTATTTTCTTTCATATGATCCCATGAAGCTGGATTGTATATACACAGTTATAAACAGTGGATCCGAATCTAAAAGTCTATTTTGTAAAAGATAGATTTTACCAACTGTAATTACTGGGAAAATAATAACATTTAAAAATAAATTTATAGACCACCTTTAAGGCAGATAAAATTTTACAGTATAACATTATAAATAACTTTTTTTAAATGTATCTGGAATGAGAAATGAAATTTTTTTTTCTATATACTGTAATTTTACCTTTAAATGTTTGATTAATCTGAACAATCAATCAGCAGTCCATCTTAAAGCAATGACAATAGATAATTGTAGTTGATATGTTTAGCATATGGATTCTTGAATTCTTCAAAAAATAAAAGAAATCCAAAAATGATTTTTATTGACAAACAATTTGTAATATAGTTTGTAAAGAAACAGAGATGTACAGTAAACATTTCAATTCACTATCCAATCAAAGATCACCAACGATTGCTCCTCTTGGGGTTGCCCTGGAGTTAGCAAAATCAAACTTGATGTTAATAATCAGAAGGATGTTCAGCCAAAAGGATTTCTGCCTATTCTAAAATCTAACGTGGGAAAATCACAAACAGATATAATGCTTTGTTTTTCTTTTTTGTTTTGTCTTCCTTTTTTTCTGTTTGGACAGTAAGATATTGTATAAAAATGTACTTATTTAATAAATTTATTTATTTATTTATTTAATAAAATTTATATGCCGCCCTATCTCCAAGGACTCAGGGCAGCTCAGAACAATAAAACAACCAATTAAAAATATAAAATACATAAATGTACATATATAATTTATATTAAAAGCTCCAAAATCTAAAAACCCTCTCAGTCCAGGCTGGGCGATGTGAACAACCAAGTTTTTAATTCACGGCGGAAGGTGCGAAGGTCAGGCGCCAACTGGAGCCCCAGGGGAAGTTGATTCCAAAGTGTGGGCACGACCACAGAGAAAGCTCTACCCCTGGGGGTCGCCAGCCGACACTGTCTAGCTAACGGCACCTGGAGCAGACCCTTCCTATGAGAACGCACTGGGCGATGGGCAGCTGTTGCTGGCAGCAGATGGTCCGCCAAATATCCTGGGCCTAAGCCATGTAGGGCTTTATAGGTCATCACCAACACCTTGAATCTCACCCGGTGGGCAACCGGCAACCAATGCAAGTCGCACAGGAGGGATGTAACATGGGAGTATCGGGACTCTCCCATCACAACCTGCGCTGCCACATTCTGTACCCGTTAAGCCTCCAAGTGGTCCTCAAGGGCAGCCCCATGTAGAGAGCATTACAGTAGTCAACACGGGAGGTAAGTAGTGCAACTAGCCAGCGATGGAATCTCTCCTTCGAACCGAGATGCCGGTATCCACAGCCACTCAGTCTTGGCAGGGTTGAGCCGAAGCCTGTTCCTCCCCATCCAGACCCCTTCCAGGCACTGGGACATCACGTCGAGGGCATCACTGGGCTGGTTCGGGGTGGATATAAAAAGCTGGGTATCAGCAGCATACTGATGATCCACCCTGAAACCATGGATGATCTCCCCCAGCAGTTTCATATAAATGTTGAACAGAAGGGGTGAGAGAACCGACCCCTGAGGCACCCCACAAGTGAGGGGCCTCATGGTCGATCTCTGCCCTCCTGCCAACATAGCTTGCATCCGTCTGGTGAGATGGGCAACACACTTGCCCATCTCACCAGCAAGTGACTCTAGGCAGTTTACAACCAGATAAGCAGTATCAAAAATTAAAACAAATGATAAATATTAACAATGCCTCCAGGCCAATCAGCAGAGCCACGTTTTAATTATAATACCGTGTTTTCCCAAAAATAAGACCCTGTCTTATATTTATTTTGAACCCCGAAATAAGCACTTGACCTTATTTTTGGAGAGATCTTATTATTTTGGGGTGTGTGGAGCAAGATGGGGCTCCTCTTGCCCTTTTACTTGATTTCCAGCTCTGCATTTAAATATTTTGGGGGAGGGCTTATTTTCGGGGGTAGGCTTATTTTAGCGCATGAGTGACATTCAGCAAGGCTTCTTTACTACCTAGAAAGATTGACATTCAAACGTGATTTTACATACCCTTTCTGACTTTTGGTCTAGAACTGTTTTTTTGGTGAAGTTTAATTCTGTGCTTGGTGATGTTTAATCCTGTGTTTATTGATGGGATAATTTTCCCTATTCAGTGTTGTTTGGAAGGAAAAATGTTAATCTCTGTTCCTGAAAAGAAGCAGCTTCAGAAATCTGGCTAGTTCCTATGTCTATTTGTTCTGGTAATTGGTTTAACAAGCAACAGCTACTGTGTTTGCTCCTTTGCTTCATTCTGGAGAGCTTAAATGACCTCTCTACTAAAGGGTTTCACTTTATGATCAAGAGTTGGCTGCTGATAGTTATCATTGCATTTTAACTATTTTAATTCCACAAGGTGCTCTGGCACTCTGCCTGATTTGTAACTCCAGTTTGCAGGTAGTTCTGATTGGTATTTAGGTCAGCTTTTTGCATGCAAAGAAGCTTTTTGTATTTTTGTACAGGTAATCCTTGACTTACAACAGTTCATTCAGTGACCATTCAAAGTTACAATGGCACTGAAAAAAGTGACTTATGACCACTTTTCACACTTACGGCTGTTGCAGGAAACTGTAATTAGGGCAAAGAAGTGATGTCAAGTTGGCCATGCTCACCTAGTCACATGACCACCTGGCCACGCCCACCCAGTCACATGAAGCACCGCAGTTGTGAAATGAGTGACCCAGTTGTTAAGAATGCTGCTACAGGCATATAAGATAACCGGTCATAAGTGTGAGGTCCGGTCAAAACTACGAGGACTGGTCAGAAATCACTTTTTGCAGCCTTCTGGGTAGCCCCTCTGTGCATAGGGAGTACTCAGAGGGCTGAAAAAGTTATTTTTGACTGGTCCTCACATTTTGACCAGTCCTTGCACTTACAACTGTGCTCACATTTTATGTTTTGCACCCTATCTTGTCACCATGGTGAAGGGAAGCACCGCAGTTGTGAAATGAGTGACACGGTTGCTAAGAATGTTGCAACGGGCATAAATGTGAGGGTGGTCATAAGTGCGAGGACTGGTCAGAAATAACTTTTTTCAGCCCTCTGAGTAATCCTTATGCATGTAGCCACCAAGCCACACCCCAATTAACCACCAGTTGTTAAAAAATTTGAAACCCACCACTGCCACATACACAGTTAATTAATACCACATATGAAGCTACCACCTTCCAAATTCCTGTTGTCTCACTTAAGCCAGAAGCAGTAGAGGAGCTAGAGTGAAAAGTTTAATTACACAGGGGGCCACCACAGGAGGGGAATGTTGAGGCCAGTGAAGTCCAGCCTTCGATTTCAAGCCTTTATTTCCCAAGGAAGAGCAGGAAAAGCAAAGAGAAATTTGCTAAATGTATAGATATATGTGTTGCAGGAAGAGCACCTGGCATGAAGGATTTGGCAGATGTGGAGGATCTGAATCCTGTACTCCAACTAACCAAACGGTACCCCATCTGTACCCCACTAACTAATTCCCATGAGGAACTTCAATGAAGATGAGGAGATGGAGGAAGGAGCAATTTTTTAGAAAGGGAGGTGATGTGATGGAATGTAATCTAGAGTTGCAGGAGGGAGGAGATCCTTCCCAAGGAGGGAAGAAACAAAGTCAGCTTGGAATCTTTGATATGCAGGAAGACAGTGAAAAAGGACCATTTCTAGCTTTTCAGAGGCAATATCTAATAAGTATAGAGGTTAATGCTTTAGTCTGGCAAGATTCCACTGAAGCAAACTGAGCAAAAATAAATAAATATTCTGAAGTAATTTCTCCCACTTTTGCTGGAGGAATGGAATAATTTTATAAAGAGCATACTCACATGTATTTGTAAAATAGGGTTTTCTTCAGTTTTAGAAATGTGAAATATTGTTCCAGGAAATGCTGTATAAACCAGCTAATCACTCTCTCTCTCTCCCTCTGTCCCCCTCCTCTCTCCACACGCATGTGCATGTACATGCTATGCTTTTGTTTTTTCTGTACAAAATAGGCCTATGAGTCTGTTAATTAAATGAAGAGGAATATGGTAACAGTTAGCTTGTAGTAAGAGCACAATACCAGGCGCCTATCATTAAAATTGGGAGTTGTGCTACACATGGGGTAGGAGGCCTACATGTGTGGGGAGGAAGGATTATTAAAGGAACCTCTTAGTTTGGATTATGACATTACTTCAGAGCTTGAGCCTATATTTTATTACTTCTTGGTTTGGGCCTATGACAGGAATTTCAACAAGGCCAACAAGGATTGCTTCTAGGTTTGGAGCCAATCAGCTTCATTTCTGAGGGAGGGACTGTGATGTCAATCCTACTTTTGGCTTAATAGTGTCGCTTTCAGTTTTGATTCAATCAACAATACTTCTAGGACAGGGGTGTCAAACTCACGTCATCACATTAGCGTCATGTGATGTATCAGGACTTTTGTCCCCTTTGCTAAACTGGGTGTGGGAGTGGCCAATGCGTGATGCATCTGGCCCCCGGACCAGGACTTTGACAGCCCTGTTCTAGGATAAAGGCTATGACCTCATATCTGGTTTGGGACCAATGAGAGGCATTTCCAGGGATGGATTCAGAAGGCATTCCAGTATATTGCAAGAAATAGAAAGAAGGCTGAGAAAGTATGTACAGGCTGCTCGCATCCTGGACATAAACTGTTTCAACTTCTCCCATCTGGATGCAACTATAGGGCATTGCATGCCAAAACAATTAGACACAGATAGATTTCCCCCCTTGTAATCACTCTGTTAAACACCTAATTCCCACAGCACTGACTTAGGCCAAAATATATTTACCCATGTAGTAGGCTATATTGCTATTATCCTTGTCATCTTCCCATCCTTTTTCATCTCTCATCTTTCCTACTACTATTTCTTGTATATTATGATTTTTCAATTGTTGTTATATCTTATGATTTATGATCTATGATTTATCACTTTGTTCCTATGTACACTGAAAGCTTATGCACTGGAGACAAATTCCTTGTGTGTCCAAGAACCATACTTGGCCAAGAAAGAATTCTGTTCTGTTCTGTTCTGTTCTGTTCTGTTCTGTTGTTCTGTTCTATTCTATTCTATTCTACTCTACTCTACTCTACTCTACTCTACTCTACTCTACTCTACTCTACTCTACTCTATTCTTCTCTACTCTACTCTACTCTTCTCTACTCTACTCTACTCTACTCTACTCTACTCTACTCTACTCTACTCTACTCTATTCCCAGGGGAGAAAAACAGTTAATACTAAAGACCCAAAGTGAGGGGATTTTTTTTGACTCAATTCAGGTTGTATAAGACAGATACTTTACATATGGTTTTCTTCATAGAAGTTAGATGGAATTTGCAGCAAAGAATTTTTCTTATACATCTATAAAAAATGAGAGTTTTGAATTTAAGAAAATAATTTAAA
Source organism: Pantherophis guttatus (assembly GCF_059756535.1). Classification (NCBI taxonomy): domain Eukaryota; kingdom Metazoa; phylum Chordata; class Lepidosauria; order Squamata; family Colubridae; genus Pantherophis; species Pantherophis guttatus. Next base: position 94,804,516 of record NC_142065.1, read on the forward strand.
ATATTGACAACATATTTTCTCTAAAAAAGAAAAAAGGAAAAAGGAAAATGAAAGTAAAATCAATTTTATCCTTGTAAAAGGGAATTTTCCTGATTAGTAAGAGAAAGATAGATCTTGTATCCTTCTGATAAGGAAGCAATCTCTTATGTTCTCTCTTCTATCCCCAGGAGTTGATAGTATTTTGACCTTCTGGATATTTGTTGAAGTGCAACCCAATCCTAGATCTGCAGTAACCGGGAAAAAAGAACAGATACCAAATTGTACCAACAGTTTCCCTTATATGATTGGCTAATGTTTAACTGCACATTGCTGAAGATTGTAAAACTCCAGAGTAATTTAAGAAAATAATTGGCTATCTGTAAACTTGAGATTTCTCTAAATATTGTTATAATAAATATAAAATAGATATGTCAGATATCAAATGTAATTTATTTATTATCAAATTTCTACAGTGCCCTTTTCATCTCAGTCACTCTGGGAGATTTACAATAAAAATAAGAGTGTTAGGACATGGAAGAATGAGAAAATGGTTCCCATGGCCAAGAATTTTTCATAAAAATCATGTATAATAATTTTGTTGTTCGCTGCTGCTACTGAAGACCTTGGGAAAGTTCAGAATTGATCAACACTGGAATGAAAATGGAGGGTTTTTTTTCCTTCTGAAGAGTTGGCAGCACTGCCCGAAAAGTTGAACTATTACTTAATTTGTTTGCTGTCCCACCGCAACACAAAGTTCACAAAGCTCACATGAAGTCCTCATTTAGCTATCAAGATCATATTCTTATTCCAGTAATGCTTCCTCTTCACAGCTTTCCTAACAAAAAGCAAAGCAACAAGCAAAAAGGAGGAAGGGATGATAGTAGCTCGGAGAAATCAGCTGAAAGAGCCAAACTGCTGATCTGAATTTTAGTGGTTGGGAAATTACCTGAAGAGCTATGAAGGCCTGGCTGCTCCTGGTTGCTGCTTTTCTTCTCTGGCCAGGCTTCTCTTCTCAAAAGGGTAAGTTAAGACAACGAGAAATCAAGGGGAAAACAGTGTCTGCTGGATTCATTAAAGGACCAGTTACTTTTAGAAAACACAAACAATTTCATTTTTCTCTTGTGGCTTTCTTGAAATTTGTAATACCAGATTCTTTAATAATGTCATGGATTTATAATTCCATTCCTCTTTTCAAATACAACGTTTTTCAACTACTGATTTGTGAATAGCAAGATACTTTGTATGAGTATTATAAATACATGCCCATTTTGACGGTCTTTGTTTCAGTTAATAGGCAACTTGATATGATACCCAAGAAATTACCAAGTGTAAGATGAGGCTTCATAAATCAGAGTGCTTGAAATTATAGAGATGTATTTCCATTGGGTTTATATCAGGATAAACACAAAGAAATCAGTGGATGTCTAAATTCACAATGATTATATCTTTCACAAGAAGATGAGGATAATATTGACTTCAGTAGACATTGAAGCTAAGACTGTATTTGCTGATATTCATAGTAATATTCCAACGTTTAAGCCAATCATATATTTATCAATGTTTTTTCATGGTTACAAAAGTCAAAGAAGAGGAGAACTGGAACTGGCCTCAATCAACAGAGAGCATAGAAGGCATTCCTTTCTCCATAATTTCAAAATTATCTGATAATACTATACTTCAGTACAATAATGAGTGAACGTTATCCCATAGCAGGCTCTTACTTTCAAATTTGATAAGTGAAGGCTTAGAAATAGTTATTCTGCAATTATTTTCTTCCCTTGTTTCTGCCAAGCATGGCTGATTTGAAATGTTTATTTGCATTCTTTATTTGCATTCTTTATTCTCTATTAACTGATAACCTGGCATTGCCTGGGTATTTATTATCCTAATTCTGTATTAGACAGGAAAAGCCATCACTCACTGTGGTGAGAATTAGAGACCTAATTGCCCTGGCGAATAGCCTGGGAAAAATTCTGCAGGGAACAGCCTTTGAGGCGATTATCTGCATTAGCAGACACCTCCCCTGACAACTTGCCCTCTTTGCTTGAAGCTGAGGGCCTAGGAGGTTTATTGTTTGTTTGTTTAAGAACCAATCCCCCTTACCAGAAGGAGCCCCCTTCTGGAGTACTGTGAAGCCATTATCATGGCAACTCCATTGTGATGTACTTTAGAAGCCATTTTAAGGCACAACAGGCTGTATGTTAACACAACTTGAATCCAAAATGCACACTATCACTATCAAAAGTACTGTGATTTGACACTATAGATATAATTCATTCCTTTTCTTTTCAGCAGCCCAGGTGTTCCAGAGTTATGCTGGAACACACAGATACACACACACACACACAAGATACACACACATGCACACACACACCCCAAGGGGTGTTAGGGGTGTTTTACTCCCACAGTATTTTTTTCCAGAGTGTAAGTCATCTGTATACCAAGTTTGGTTTAAATTACTAGAGGATACATACAGTAACTGGAACACACACACACACACACACACACACACACACACAAACACCAGGGATGGCTTACCCCCCACAGTGTTTCTTTTGCAGGGAGTAAGTAATCTATGTACCAAGTTTGGTTAAAATTGCTTGAGCTATTTGAGAGTTATGTTGGAACACACACACACACACACACACACAAACAAACCAGGGGTGTCTTACCCCCACAGTATTTTTTTCCAGAGAGTAAGTCATCTGTGTAGCAAGTTTGGTTAAAATTACTAGAGGCATTGCAGTTATGCTGGAACACAGACACACAGACACAGAAACACACACACACCAGGGGTGTCTTACCCCCACCCCCAGTATTTTTTTCCAGAGAGTAAGTCATCTGTGTAGCAAGTTTGGTTAAAATTACTAGAGGCATTCCAGTTATGCTGGAACACAGACACACAGATCCAGACACACACACACAGCAGGGGTGTCTTACCCCCACCCCCAGTATTTTTTTCCAGAGAGTAAGTCATCTGTGTAGCAAGTTTGGTTAAAATTTATTTATTTATTTATTTATTATTTCTATTTCTATACCGCCCTTCTCCCGAAGGACTCAGGGCGGTGTACAGCCTATTTAAAAGCACAAAAACAAAGACAACAGTTAAAATTTAAAATCATTAAATAATTAGGCTCCAATTAAAATCCCAGGAATTTAAAAATACCCCAATTTAAAACGTTATGTTAATAGCCCGGCCTGGCGGAACAACAGGGTCTTCAGAGCGCAGCGAAACACCCGGAGGTCGGAGATCTTACGTATTTCCGGGGGCAGTTCATTCCACAGGGCTGGGGCTCCCACAGAGAAGGCCCTCCCCCTGGGTGTCGCCAGCCGACATAACTTGGCCGATGGCACCCTGAGGAGACCCTCTCTGTGGGAGCGGACTGGTCAGTGGGAGGCTATTGGTGGCAGAAGTCGGTCTCGAAGGTACCTGGGTCCTATGCCATGGAGCGCTTTAAAGGTGGTAACCAACACCTTGAATCGCACCCGGAAGACCACTGGGAGCCAGTGCAGCTCACGCAGGAGGGGTGTCACGTGGGCGCAACGAGTTGCACCCATAACCACCCGCGCGGCCGCATTCTGGACCAGTTGGAGCCTCCGAATGCTCTTCAAGGGGAGCCCCATGTAGAGAGCATTACAGTAGTCCAACCGGGAGGTGACAAGGGCATGAGTGACCATGCGCAAGGCGTCCCGATCCAGAAAGGGCTGCAACTGGCGAATCAGGCGAACCTGATAAAAGGCCCCCCTGGCCACGGCCGTCATGTGCTCTTCTAAAGACAGCCGTGCGTCCAGGAGGACACCCAGATTGCGAGCCCTCTCTGTGGGGGGCAAAGATTCACCCCCAATAGTCAGCGATGGCACCTGCTGACTATATCGGGGCGCCGGAAGCCACAGCCACTCGGTCTTGGAGGGGTTGAGTCTGAGCCTATTCCTCCCCATCCAGGCCCGCACGGCCTCCAGGCAGCGGGACATCACATCAAGGGCATTGTTGGGGTGGTCTGGAGTGGAGATGTACATTACTAGAGTAAGGTGACCAGACGTCCCGCTTTTGGCGGGACAGTCCCGCTTTTGAGCAATTTGTCCCGCATCCCGCGGCGTTTTAAAAAAGTCCCGATTTTTCATTCTGCCTCCTGAGTCCCGGCTACCTCCTGAGTCCCAGCTGATGGCTAGAGGGAAAAAACCTGTTTAAACTCTTGCCGCGGGGCTTCAAAGGGCCGCCCTACGTTGATTAGCTCGGCTTCCCCCTCTCAGCTGATTTGCGCAGGGCTCTGCTCTTGCTAAATTGCTCAGCAGTTTTTTTTTTCTCTTTGTGCAAACCAAGCTCAAAACGAAACTGAAAGTAAAACAGGCTGTTGGCTTTGCTGTTTGCTTGCAACATTGGAAAATTAGGCAGCAGATTTATTTTCCTTTTCCTCACCAAAAAAGGTAGGTGCAAACAATGGGAAATTATTTAGGGCAAAAGAGATTTTAAATTCAAGATTTTAAAACACAAAAGAAAAAAAAGCTCTTTTTAACTAGGGAATTGTAATAATTGAGATACTATTAATTGTATACTGTGTTGAAAGCAGAAATGGTTAAATTGTGGTTTGGAGGAATATATGGGGGAAATTATTTGGTTTATTATTATTGGTAAATATAATTAATTGATTTGTAAGAAATTGGATTGCATGGAAATAATTGGAATATTCATGTTCATATTGATTAATATACAAAAAAGATAGTTATATAACTAATTGATTTATATTAAAATGTTGAATTTGTATTAAACAACTGTATTACATAATTACATAATTAACCAATGTGAGGATGGATATAAAAATAGATGACAATGGGAAGGGGTATAATATAGAATAGAAGGGAAAAATTGAATTTGATTAAGATTAGAGATGAGGATGAAGGGTAATATTGTTTTTTTAAAAAAATAGATGAGGAATAAATATGGCAAAAAGGAAATATAGAAATTGTAAATTTAATTGAAATGACTAAACACTGTTTAAATTTGTGAACCAGCCAAATATTCTGTTCAAAGAAAATACATTGTATGTTTGTATGTGTGTTTCTAATTATTGCTATTTATTCATATTTGTTCTCTTTTATTCTTTAAAGTTTAACCATTCATTCTTTATCTTAATATCTTTATATTTGTTTGGGGTTGGCTTTCTTCCCTTTCATCTTTTTTATTGTACAGCAATCTTTCTCCTCAAACCTACCACCTCTCTTTTCTTTCCTTCTTACTTTCTCTTCCCCCCACCCTCTTCTTCTCCTCCCTATTTCCTCTTCCTTTCTCCTTCTCCTCCTCTCTTCCTCCCTCTCTTACCCTCACTCCTACTCTAATTTCCCTTCCCTTCCTTCATCCCTCTCTATTACTGTATCCTTTTATGCATATGGATTACTCAGAGGGCTGAAAAAGTTATTTTTGACTGGTCCTCACACTTTTGACCAGTCCTTGAACTTACGACTGTCCTCACATTTTACATTTTTGCCCTATCTTGTCATCATGGTGAAGAGAAGCAGTTGTGAAATGAGTGACATGGTTGTTAAGAATGCTGCACGGGCATAAATGTGAGGATGGTCATAAGTGTGAGGACCAGTCAAAAGTGCGAGGACCAGTCAGAAATGACTTTTTTCAGCTCTCTGGTTAGTCCTTTTGTGCATATGGACTACTCGGAGGGCTGAAAAAGTTATTTTTGACTGGTCTTCGCACTTTTGACCAGTCCTCGAACTTACGACTGTCCTCACATTTTACGTTTTTGCCCTATCTTGTCACCATGGTGAAGAGAAGCAGTTGTGAAATGAGTGACATGGTTGTTAAGAATGTTGCACGGGCATAAATGTGAGGATGGTCATAAGTGTGAGGACCAGTCAAAAGTGTGAGGACCTGTCAGAAATGACTTTTCAGCCCTCTGAGTAGTCCCTATACACATAGCCATGGCCACCGGGTCACATGACCAGCTAGCCACGCCCACCCAGTCACATGGCCTCCAAGCCATGCCCACACAATAAGCCAAGCCCACAATGGTGTCCTTCTTACCAATGTTAAAATCTGTTCACCTTACCCTATACACATAGCCATGGCCACCCGGTCACATGACCAGCTAGCCACGCCCACCCAGTGACATGACCAGCTAGCCACGCCCACAAAATAAGCCACACCCACAATGTCCCTCTTTACCAATGTTAAAATCTGGTCACCTTATACTAGAGGCATTCCAGTTATGCTGGAACACAGACACACAGACACACACACACACACACCAGGGGTGTCTTACCCCCAACCCCAGTATTTTTTTCCAGAGAGTAAGTCATCTGTGTAGCAAGTTTGGTTAAAATTGCTTGAGCTATTCCAGAGTTATGCTGGATTGTATACATATATATATATACATACATAGATCCTTTTTTTATATAACAGATAGAAGAACAGATAATAACTACATAGATAATATGCCTGTAACTTTGTTGCTTGTATCCTTACGATTTATATTGATATTTATTGTTTCCTGATTGCTTATTTGCACCCTAAGACTATCATTAAGTGTTGTACCTTATGATTCTTGATGAACATATATTTTCTTTTATATATATTGAGAGCATATGCACCGAGACAAATTCCTTGTGTTTCCAATCACACTTGGCCAATAAAAATTGACTATTAATTGACTATTAATAATATCTTTGTGTGCATCTTCCTCCATCTCTCTCTCTCTCTCTCTCTCTCTCTCTCTCTCTCTCTCTCTCTCTCTCTCTCTCTCTCTCTCTCTCTCTCTCTGTATTATTCCTCTATTGTATTCTCTTAGATCCCTATTATGTTATGTATTTCTAAAAAAGAAAGAAAAGAAAGAAGAACAAGGGAAGATATGTTGATTACAACTGAGAAAGGTTTTATCATGAAAATCCAGTACATAAAACAGTCAGAAAGATTTCTCCAGGACCAACCAGGGTAAACCAAAGTGTTGGCAAGGACAAAATTCCACAGAATTAACAGGCAAAGAGAATGCTTTGGGGGGGGGGGGAATTTTGAAAGCCTTACAACCTCTTTCTACCTCCCTATGCCCAGATTTGCTTAGGTTAGGCATTAGCAAGAAAAGCTAACATATTACAGTCAGTTCTTGAGTTATGGCCCACTTGTAGCCTCCCCATCACTGTCATAACTTGCTATGGTCTTAAAGTGGGTCAACTCACTTGACAATTTAATGACGTTTTTGTACTGGCCATTAAACAAATTACTGTAGTCATTACACAAATCCATAGTTGTTAAGAGAAGCAATGATTCGCTATGGGCTGGGGTCTGCCAAAAACTGGAAATCAGTGCCAGTTTTTGGCAAAACTGTCATAACACTGTGTCATGTGACTGAAGGACATTATAAATGCAACCCAGTTTCCCAGTGACCAAAATGTGATCATGTCACCACTGGGGTGGGCAACTGTCAGAATTTCATATCCAAGTTGTAAGTGTCCCCTTTGGAACTTTGAAAGTCATTAAACAATGAGTCATTAGTCAAGCGCTATCTGTAGTGTGGATTAAGTGTGTAGCAGGTACTGGTTTACTAGTTTCAACAAAAATGGGAACTAATTTTCTAGGAGGGAAATTTGTTAGCTCGCATTTCATAAGGGTAAATAGGAAGTGCAAGTTTGTCAAAGCAGGTAAGATAATTTAAATGTAAATATAATTTCAGCATGTGAAGAACCAGATGAGATTGACTTTGGGGAAATTGTGAGTGCTGAGAAAGCCAAATACCTGGAAAATGACCGAGTGCAATACAGGTGCAACCCTTCCTATGTCTTGGAGGGACCTGAATGGATTCAATGTAATGGACAAAAATGGACACCTCATCCACCAAAATGCTTGGGTAAGCCATCATGCTTTCTTTGACTAGTTAGACCTGGGAGAAAATGCTGAATTCATCCAATAGGAGAATAGTAGCTGCCATTTTTAGAAATAAATTAGCTTGAATTAGGATCCAGATTTTACTGAAGCCAAAACTGTCCTGGTGTCAGCTTTTTCTTTTGAAATCTGGAAAATTTAACTGTGTTTCATTTTCCTGATTTGCTTGAATGAGCAAGCAAACCAGCTGGTATAATTAAATAATATTCAATTGGAAGCTTGGGCTCCCTTATCAGGAATCTGAGAAACTGTGGAATTCAGCTACATATGGATACAATATCAATGGCTAATGAGGTAGGAAAGTGAATTCTGTTGCTATGGAGTCCATATGGTTACACTTCTGAAGAAGAAAAATATTTGAGTCTAGCAATTAGGATTAATTCAGCAAAGATTCCTGCATTATCATTTCTTCTGTATTAATAGTACACAAACTAGATCCCACCCTCCTTGTGGGTAATTCATCGCATTATCACATCCTCTCTGACTACCTCTCTGTGAAATAATGGAAGATCAGACAATTCGGTACAGTTTCTCCAGAAATTATTCAGAGGACAAAATATCTTCGCTGAAACATTTCTGACTAAGACTCAGATTCATTCACTCACTCACTCACTCATTCATTCACTCACTGACTCACTCACTCACCCATCCATCCATCCATCCATCCATCCATCCATCCATTCTTCATATTTCTAAACTGCCCATCTCCCTCAAAGAAGGAGTGTATCTGACTGATATCCTGGTAGTAGCTTTTCCTCAAGTTCCCCAATGTTATTCCTTGTCCTCATTACAGATATTAAGCTATTATTTGTTATTTATTTCTTAATTTTTGAGGGGAAAATTCCTCTTTCTTTAACCTGGAAGGCGGGCGGGGGGGGGCACCTTTCAATGTGGAAGCTGTTACAACTTATCTGCTTCTCTTGTCCTTGAATAGAGAATAAAAGTGTTTTTCATGCTTTCAAATGAAATAATTTTTTGGGAAGGAAATGAAAAAAGAATGTCCTCCAATTTACAAGTTTTATTTGAAAATATAATGAAAAAATTGATGGGTCAATAACGTTTGTGCAAACTCAAGATGAGATCCAAAAGCAGGAAATAACAATTGTACTCAATCTGCAATTTGAGGATTTGGAACCCAATTTAATTTAATTTAATTTATCGCATTTCTATGCCGCCCAACTCCCAAGGGACTCTGGGCGGCTTACAGCAAAAATAATGCAAACATAGAAAAATTATTTAAAAACATTATAAAAACATTTTAAAAACATTAAAAGCCCATGCACACCATTCATGGCCGGATCTCGCAAGATTGCAACAGCAAGATCAACAGCCCCAGACCTACCGGAAAAGACAGGTCTTCACCGCTTTCTGGAAGGCCAATAGGGTGGGGTAGTCAGGATCTCAGGAAGTAACTGGTTCCAGAGAGCTGGGGCAGCCACAGAGAAGGCCCTCCCCCATGGGCCCACCAGCCGGCATTGTTTAGCTGATGGGACCCAGAGGAGATCAATTCTGTGGTATCTGGAAGCTATGCAGTAGAAGGTGCATAGTTTCTGTCAGATGTGAAGAAGAAAGTATTTGGTTGAAAAAAATTTAGATTTGCCAGAAAAGATTAAAAAGAATATGAATGTAAGAAATGCTGAGACAATGGATAAGATGAAGGATGAACTAGACTTTGTGGCAAGGGCAATATTGTGTTGTTAAGGAGAATTATTCATTTATTTATTTATTTATTTATTTTACTTCAAATTTATATAGCACCCTTCTCCCTAGGGACTCAGGGCGGTATACAGCCAAGTAAAAACACATAAATACATAATACATAATATATAAATTAAGAACAGATTAAAAGGAAATATCTCAATTTGGCCCAAAATTTAAAAAGACAAACGAATTTAAAATCATTTAAAAGGATTTGTTAGGCCAGCCCGGCTTGTTGAAAAAGGAAAGTTTTAAGGGCACGGCGGAAGGCACGGAGGTCTTGGATTCTCCTTATCTCTAGGGGCAGTTGATTCCAGAGGATGGGAGCCCCCACAGAGAAGGCCCTCCCCCTGGGGGTCACCAGCCTGCATTGCTTGGCTGATGGCACCCCGAGGAGGCCCTCTCTGTGGGAGCACACGGGTCAATGGGAGGTCGTCGGTGGCAGAAGGCGGTCTCGAAGATAACTAGGTCCTATGCCATGGAGCGCTTTAAAGGTGGTAACCAACACCTTGAAGTGCACCTGGAAGACCACTGGGAGCCAGTGCAGCTAGCGCAGGAGCGGTGTTATGCGGGAGCGCCATACATCTCTTGTAATTACCCGTGCGGCTGCATTCTGGACCAGTTGGAGCCTCTGGGTGCTCCTCAAGGGGAGCCCCATGTAGAGAGCATTGCAGTAGTCCAGGTGAGAGGTGACGAGGGCATGAGTGACTGTGCACATGGAATCCCGATCAAGAAAGGGGCGCAACTGGTGAATCAGGTGAACCTGACAAAAGGTCCCCCTGGCAACAGCTGTCAGATGTTCCTCCAAGGACAGCTGCGTATCCAGGAGGACACCCAGATTGCACGCCCTCTCCACGGAGGCCAAAGACTCGTCCCCGATAGTCAGCGATGGAGTCAGCTGACTATATCAGGATGCTGGGAACCACAGCCACTCGGTCTTGGAAGGGTTGAGCTTTAGCCTGTTCCTCCCCATCCAGATCCGTACAGCCTCCAGGCACTGGGCCATCACATCAAGGGCATCGCTGGGGTGGCCTGGGGTGGAGATGTACAGCTGGGTGTCATCAGCGTACTGGTGGTATCTCACCCCAAAGCCACGGATGATCTCGCCCAGCGGCTTCACATAAATGTTGAACAGAAAGGGCGAGAGGACCGACCCTTGTGGCACTCCACAAATGAGAGGCCTCGAGGTCGACCTCTGCCCCCCTGTCAACACAAACTGCGACCGGTCGGAGAAAAAGGAGGAGAACCACCGTAACACGGTGCCTCCCATCGACCATGGTCGATGGTATCAAAAGCCGCTGAGAGATCTAATAGGACCAGAACAGAGGAGCAACCCCTGTCCCGAGCCCTCCAGAGATCATCAACCAACGTGACCAATGCCGTTTCCGTGCTGTGCCCAGGCCTGAAACCCGACTGGAACAGATCTAGATAGGACGTTTCCTCCAGGAATTGTGGAAACTGTCGTGCGACCACACTCTCAACAACCTTCTCCACGAAGCGAAGGTTGGAGACAGGACGGTAGTTAGCCAATACTGCTGGGTCCAGGGAGGGCTTCTTGAGGAGAGGCCTCACCACCGCCTCTTTCAAGGCAGCGGGGAAGTGACCCTCACTCAATGAAGCGTTGATAATTCCCTGGAGCCAGCCTCGTGTGACCTCCCGGAAAGCCAGTACTAACCAGGAGGTACACGGGTCCAGTAAACATGTGGTCACATTAAGTCTCCCCAAAATCCTGTCCACATCATCAATGGATGTTGCAGAGATATTTACAACAGAGTGTCAGGTCCACCATTATGTCCTGCCATTTGGTTGAAGGAAGGCTTGCTGACATTTTTTGCATGCTTTCACTTTTGCTAAACTGCTTGGGAACCAGGGAAGGGGATTGTCTTCAGAGCTGGAGCAGACTCCCTCACAGCTGGTTCCAGCTTGATTCCAAGGCAATCGTGCCCTGAGAATGACTTGTTACCTGCCTAGCACCTTACCATTCTCAAAACATCTTTGTGGCATCACATTGGTGAACTGGTCGGGGGGGGGGGTGGGTTTTGGGAAAATGGAAGAATTGCTTTGTGCTTTGCATGGGACCTTCATATTCTGCCTGACTTTACTGCAACCACTTTCTCTCAGTAAAAATTCTTTTGATTCAACTCAATATAGTAAACAGTAAAGGCTTTCCTGAGGGACCAGCTGTGCAGGTCCTTACACAGAGACTTGTGAACTTTGCAAATGAGATGCAATTTTTGGGAAAGTTCCCAATTAAAAACCTAAGGAAAGGTTATATTATAAGAACCAAACAAAGGTATTTGATGCTGGACTCAAGTGATAATGACCAGGGTGATTTGTGGTAAATACCAAAACAGACTTTAACAGAGTGTTTTGAACTTTAGCTTTGCTGTTGTTTAAATTGTTTAAAAAAATCATATATGTACTGTATCTCAGGTCAGTTGGATTGCAAATAGATGTACAAGCTTAGAAATTTTGGACCTGCTTTGCAAGGGGAGGGGAGTTTTTATTGTTGCAATAGATTTGTCAGTGTTGAACTAAGGGAATAATATACGTTTTTGTCCTTTTTTTATTTCCTCTTTTTAAAATGTTTGTGTCTGGCTTTGTTTTGTCTCTTTTTGGTTCCTTTGGGATTTTGTATTTTAACCTCTTCAATAAAGAGAAAATTGTAAAAATAAAATAAAATAAAATATAAAATAAAATAAAATAAAATAATACAATAAAATAGTAAAGGAATCCAAGAGCCAATCTTCTATGCTTAGATAAGTTGAGAAGTTTTGCATCATATTTCAACACTCCATCTGTCTGAAATTTTGTTCCATTACAACTTGGCCAACTCAAAATGTCTTTGCAGAAGATTCTGAATTGGGCTGTTTGTTCTTAGCTTGAAAGAAACAACATCATCTCCTACAAGCCAGTCCTTTCTATAGCGGAATCTCACATTGATTATCATTAATATTGTGGTATAACTTAGCTTATTTGATTTTTTACCATTGTTATTGGTAAACTGGGTTGATTTTCTTGGTAGTGGAACAGAGGGAAACCAATGGATAAATTACCTCCCTTGAGAAGATCTACTTTCTTTTCTCTTTTTTAGCACCCTGCAGTATCACAAGACAACAGCTAACAAGAAAAAACTTGTTTGTGTTTGGGAATCAAAGAAAAGCTCAGTTTATTCAAAGTGATCATAGCCTGCAGTTTCAGTGCAATGAAGGATATGTCCTCGTGGTTCCATCAGTCAGAAAGTGTGTTGATGGTTACATGGATTTGCCTTTATGTATCTCCGGTAAGCATGCTATCAATATGATGGATTCCTCTGGAATCATAACTAATTAAAATAATTAATATAACAAACATGAACATTTGCTTCTAAAGTCCCATTCTTTTAAACATGATTTACTCTTCAATGACATCATTCACATCTTGATTAGAATTTTAGTAGTTGTAATCTAAAACAAGAACCCTGAAGCACATCAGATTGGGGAAGGATGTTATGATATTTTCCCAAACTCTTGAACTTCAGCTAAGAACTATGATTCCATATGGTTGAAGATATGCATAATATTGGTAGACATAGGAATATGTTTCAAAAATTGCAAAGGTTGTAGCCCCATATTTTGCATGATGAAAAAATCTCTTTTGTTTGAAATTGCTTGGATGAATTAATCATATAGTCATGTTAATATTGATCTGACTGGTATTATTATTTAATTAATAATTCCATAGGTTTGGGTGATGAAGGATATTTTATTATTCTTTGTTTGAAGACATTGAATTTTCAGATTGTTATAATTTTTGTAGCCCTACAAAAGATTAGTTCAGAAGATATTTTTTAAAATTGTCACTCGGCCCCTTCATCGTCATTTATAAGGCCATGGTGGTGTAGTGGTTAAAATGCAGTACTGTTGTAGACAAAATAACGGACTGGGCAAGCTCTTCAATGCAGGCGCCTCTGATTTCCTCCTCCGCTCCCTCCAGCAGCCCCCTTACTTTTCCTGCCTGCTCAGATACACATAACCCGACTGTTTCAGCCCTACATTGCAATAAATCCTCAGCTTTTTTCAACAGGGCTCTCACCCATTGATCAATATATTGAAATTGATCAGGATATTTATCCTGATTCACTGCAATCACTCCCCACAACTTATCCACTGTTTCTTCCCTTAACCATCCCTGAGGGGGAGGGGGTCAGGCCATCTCCCTTTGTGGCCACACATATTTACATAAGAATTTTAATTGATCCTTTGATCCTTTCGGATAGGAAGGGTTGCTAAAATACTTGTCAAAACCTTTTAACATGCATGCCAACGGAGTATTTGGCACGCTCTGAACCCCATCCCTTCTATCACACTGCCGTCGACTCATAGTCCCGGAAACTCACAGCCACTAATGAGAAATGCGACGGCTTAACCACCCACACAACCTGACATGGACTTCATTAGGGTAGCCTACCCCGAGTCCGAGGGAGTGATCAATTCCCTCCTTCTGCTTTCAAATGAAGCAGGTACAATTCTTTTACAATATACTCACTTAAAAACGCTCCCACTCCGTGGATTCCTGGCCAGGAATTTGTTCAGACCACCTTTCCTGCACCGCAGGGTTCTTGGACTCGATCAGAGCACCGTCGGGCCCACAGGGTTATCGCGGCTGTCTCCCGGAGATGTATCTCCGTGGCGCCTGGAGAATGTTCAGGAGCGACCTCCCGATGGTCCCGAGGGGTCGAAACGGTCCTCAGCGAAATATCGCCTTGCACCTAGTCCCGGCGGAGTCGCCAGCTGTTGTAGACAAAATAACGGACTGGGCAAGCTCTTCAATGCAGGAAAGAGTTTATTTGCGCAAGGTTCAAACAGTCCAAAGACAGCTAAGGGTCTGAACGCCGATGGCTTCTTCTGGCCATGTATTTATACAATTTAAAGGCAAAAGTATTACAGAGAGTGATGCATTTCACACGTAGAAGCTACCCTTTAATCTATCTCTAGGAAAGACATAACAGCCCTGTTCCCACAGGCTCAGGTTTTCAGCTCCGGAGCTCAAGACATAACAAAAGGAGATAAGAGGCTAGAAGACGCCTCACAAGCAGTAAAGAGGACAGTAAGGGAAACAGTATTTTCTCTCTGAAATCTACATGACATTTGGGGTACAATAAACATTAAACAACAGAATGTATCTGGTTAGGGTCAGTTTGCCCTTTTACAATTCTGTACCTACGTCAAATACCGTTTGTCATCTCAGCACCTTGGCACGGGAGAGGCACTTCTGTCTTGACCAAAGATTTGGATTTCTAATATTTGAGTTTTATCCCAATATCGAATCTTAGCCTGGCTCAGTACTGCAGGCTATTTCTGCTGATTCTTACCGGCTCAACGTTGACTCAGCCTTCCATCCTTCTGAGATCGGTAAAATGAGGAGCCAGATTGTTGGGAGCAATATGCTGACTCTGTAAACTGCTTAGAGAGGTCTGTAAAGCACTGTGAAGCAGTGTGAATAGCACTGTGAGTTGCTATTGTTATTTGTAGGTGGAAGTCTAAATCTTATGCATTTTCAATCTGATAGAACTATTTCTCCTAAGAAACATATTTATAAAATAATCGGAAAGTGATGTAAATTGAATAAGCAGATAAATTGTTAGCATGTTGTTTAAAATAAGTGAAACAACAAAATATAAAGTTGGAAATGCTCTGGCTCTACATAAGAGGGCCAGAGCATTACAGATCCTGTGTGTATTAATTTACTTTTTTCCAATGGAATGAGCAATTATATAATGCTGATATTATTATGCAGTTATTTATTTATTATTTATTTATTATATTTCTATACTGCCTTTCTCCCGTAGGACTCAAGGCGGTGTACAGTCAAGAAAAATATAGATACACAAACATCACTCTCTTTAATGGAGAGTGTCAGTGTTGCAAGATAGACCCAGACAGGATGAATGATCCGATTAGCTAATTCTAATTTTCTATAGAGTTACATTAATAGAATCCTGCAATCCTAAAGTACATTCCTTCCCCCCTGTGTCCTTTACAGCCCTTGAAACTGGGAGGGTCTCTTCTTATCCACTTGCCCTGACTGTTCCTGGCAAGGACTAAGTTGCCTTTTATTTGATGGTTCCCTTGGCTGCATTTCTTTTCCTTTTGTCCCGAGATTATTTCTACATACTATTACATCATATATTTCTGTCAAGATGTTGATCAATACAGAGCACAATCGATGCTCTATGTATCAATGTATAGCAAAAGAAAAAAAAAAGAGGTCATGAGCATTTGGGTACATTTGTGCTCTATTGAGTTGTAGATTGTGTTTTTATTTGAATTTCACAAATATTTAACTTAATAAGTAAGTTATAAATTATGAAAGAATTCTACTTTAAAATACTAATATTTTTAAACCATTTTTTGGTAATTGTTATTTTAAGGAATGTCAGTAAAACCAGTTTACATTTCCTGGCCTATTGGTTTTTTTCCACGTAATAGAGAGAGGAAAAAACTGCAGTGGTCCACCCAGGACTGAGAACGGAGACATTACTACTTTATCTGAGAAGCAGTACAGATCTGGCTCTTCAGTAGAATTCAGATGCCAAACATATTATGCCATAGGAGGCCAGAACAGATCTTTTTGTAACAATGGGACCTGGACAAAGGTGCCAATTTGCCTTGGTAAGTAGAAAAGAAAATCTTCATTCAATTTTCATAAGCATTTCTAATCATTAAAGTTCACTGCCTTCTTTCTCATTTAATTGGGCTTGCCTGAATCAGCTCTCCTTTATATTCAATTTCATTTCTGTATCTGAGGTGAAGTAGCTAGTCGATGAAAGCTAAATTCTACTATTAGCATTTTGCAATGATAATATGATGCATTTGGATCCTGACAGAATTTCCTTTCTTTTTCATGTCAGATCCCTGTATGATCCCCAGGACTGAACTGGAAAGCCAGAAGATAGAAGTTAAAGATGAAATAGGTGCACCTGAAAATATATTTGTGCAACATGGTCATTCTATTGAGCTCGCCTGTAGAACAGGATATGTCCTGGCAGCAAATTCTTCCAAATCAGCTTTTGTAATCCATTGTGATGGGACACCACCAGTGTTTCCTAAATGCAAAGGTGACTTTAAAAAGCTTAATTTTATAATCCTGCTATCACCAATCCACAGCCAAAGCACTTCAGTTTGAGCCTATTTATCATTAGAGCTGGAATAAACCACAATCATTTACATATGAAAAAGAGCCTTGGTGGCGCAGCAGACTAAAGTGCTATTAAGTAGCACCAGCTGCCTGCAATTACTGCAAGTTCGAATCTCACCAGGCTCAAGGTTGACTCAGCCTTCCATCCTTTTGAGGTAGGTAAAATGAGGACCCGGATTGTGGGGGCAATAAACTGACTTTGTATAAAAAAAGAACACCACTTAGGGGGCCCCGAAAGCCCTACTAAGCAGGTATATTCAAAAGTATGAAGGCTATTGCTTAACGCATTGTAGGCCGCCCTGAGTCTCCAGAGAAGGGCGGCATATAAATTGAACCAATAAATAAACAATAAATAAGTATGTCCTTTAGTGGGGCAGATATTTTTATCTCTCTGAAACCTCCCTGGACTGCACTTTTCCATTCTGCAAGGGCCCAATGGAAACTCTTGGGATGTAGTTGAAATAGGAGAAACCTGAAAGACTGCAGATTGCTGGAGAGGGAGTAGTGCAATGAACAACATACCTGTGACCATTTCATGGCTTAATTATTGCAATAACTGCCACATTGTACCCTTGAAAATTGTTCATCAATGTAAGGTAATATATGCACATAACAATATTTTTATATCATTGAATGGTACAGTAATTTGTTTTGCTGCAGTAAACTCTATACCTGATTTACTATATATTTCTGTTTTTAAGGAATTTATAAACCAAAATCTAAACACCAATACCAAAAGAAATTCCAATCTAGTTGCTAGCAAGAATATAGAAACTTTTTAGTTACTGCTAGAGAACATTGCTTTGCATTTGATCTTGGGACTAGTAGAGTAGTGAATGTCTAATGAGGGACATTTCACAATTTCAGCAGTTCCACCTTTCCCAGAACCAGCAGTTCCACCACAGGTATCAGAAGAACTTCATGGAGATGTTGGTTTGTTTATGCATTCATGCCATTTCTGTACCGTGATTATCCTTGTGGATTCCAGGAAGTTTACAGATATTAAAATAAGCACTAAAATAATACAAAATTCAATAATATGACTAAAATCAAATCATAAGAAAAATGCACTCATATAGACGAAAATGCCTGTGGTTCTACTGGCTTCAGGAAGATCAAGAGAGCGGTTGTCATACTCAATTTAGGGCAGCTGTTTCCAAGGAGGGGAGCTGCAAAGAGAAGATATGATATTACTCCCTGACTAACCTGAAAGCTGGAGACTCTTAGTCGTCTTGCCATCCACGTTAGACAAATTATGGTTATTTGGAAAACTCAGTGTCATACTTGTCATACGCTTGAGCTATAACCAACTTTAAAAGTCATGTCCAGCACTTTGGATTGCACTCAGAGGTACATTGGTAGCCAGTGCAGCTCCTGCAGCAGTGATGTAACATAGCAGAACTAAATGTATACACTGAGCATACAGGATATTGAATTCCAGACCAACTGATGTTTTGATGGTATCCCCAGGGCAATTTCAGGAAGAGCTAATTAATTGTTAAATTACATGCTAAGAAGTTGATATCAACTCTCAGCAATCACAAAGATTGATTTTCTCCAGGAAATCTGCCCCAATCTTCAAATCTTCTAGCAATGCATCCATTGCCACAGTAACTGAATTGTTGTTGGTGATACTCTACCTCAGAGTTATCATTAGAGAATCTATAATATAGATAGAGGGCCGCTTCTAATTCTGAACAGAATTTGAACATAAATGGGACTAGGAACAAGCCCTGCGGGCTCCATCACAGCCTTTGAAAGCCTGATCTCTTTCCCCTGTCGCCAAGAACATCAACAACCTCAGGCAGAAGTGGAACCACTGCAATGTGGAGCTCCTAATTTTACAACCTTGCAGGTGGTTGAAAATGCTAGTGGGATTGACAACAGGACTGAATAGCAAGAAGAGGGGTATTAAATTGTAGTTTTATGTTTCAACTCAAAGCAAAGTAAAGAATAATTATAGGAACTGGCTGAATTTATTTATGATGTTCCAAATAAATAATAGCCAAGAGCTACTAAAAGTAATAAAAGCTCCATTACAAAGAATTTGAAGGCCTGACCTCTTTTCCCTGTCACCATTAACTGAAACTGTAACCTCAGACAGGAGAGGGACTACTACAATGTGGAACCCCTGATTTGTAACCTTGCAGGTGGCTGAAAATCCTACCAGGCTCAACAGTGGGACTAAAAAGTAAGAATGATGGTATCAAGTATGGGGGTATAGGGGTATCAAATTGTAGCTTTTTATTTCAATTGGAAACCAAAGTGAAGGAGGAGAATAATTACAACAACTTTCTGAATTTATTTATTTATTTTATTTATTTATTTATTTTTATTAGATTTATATGCCGCCCTTCTCCGGAGACTCAGGGCGGCTTACAATGCGTTAAGCAATAGCCTTCATACTTTTGTATATTTTATACAAAGTCAGCTTATTGCCCCCACAACTGGGTCCTCAATTTACCTACCTTAGAAAGGATGGAAGGCTGAGTCAACCTTGAGCCTGGGGAGATTCGAACATGCAATAATTGCAGACAGCTGAATGTTAATAACAGGCTTTTAGTCTGTTGAGCTATCCAGATATTTATTTGATCTTTCAAATAAATACAAGGCTACTAAAAGCACTTTTAATCAATATGACTAATTTCACAGTATATTTTAGAACCTAACTGGCAGTTTTAAATTAGTTGTGCCCATCAGTAGGATGTCTATTGATTAATATGTTCTTGTGGTGCTATATAGATATTTAAAATAGTAATATTGTTTTCTGTGCTTATAGAAATCAATGTCTACAATCTGATATGAGTGCACGTTTTCCTTTTTTCATATAATATATGATTTATTTTCTCTAGAAATTACATGCAACTCTCCAAGAATATCTAATGGTACTTTCCGACCTCAAAGAACTATATATCATGATGGGGATCTAATTCGAATTCAGTGTGACAGTGGATTTACTTTTGATCCAGATAATGGAGAAAAGGTGGTTGAATGCACAAAGAATGGATGGTCACCTCCACCAAAATGTATCAGTAAGTAGAACTAGTGTACATTACTATGATTGTAGAATGGCTGATATATTTAACTCTGTACAAGAGTACTTTTTAATACTATTTTACATGATTTTCCAGTTTTCTGCCTGTCAGGGCATTGATTAATCCCATGTTTGTCTCTGGGACAAATCACCTTGGTTTAATTAGAGGATGGATCGTGGCTCCTCCTTGTTGCAATATTCTGAAAAAGAAACGCGAAGAAAAGTTCTCTAATAAAACTCATTTATTTGTTATAAAGAAAATAAAACACCTCACTGACTAAGAAAAGTAATTGCTACATTTTTGAAATAATTCTTGCCGGCTATTTCTCAGCTGGACCTTTCTGGAAAGAGAACAAAGGAAAGAGTGTGTGAAGCAAGTGAAGGAATGCAGACATGCGTAGTAACTTTTGATAACAATTCTTGGCAAGGTACGGAAAGTCTGATAGTCCAGAAATATGAAGCTCAGCTGGTAAATAAAATAACGCAGTGATACTGCCAAAGGGGCATATTTCATCCAGAGCATTTTAACAGTATTTACATATATATAATGTATTTTTCAGAGTATAAGATGCACCTTTTTACCCCCCAAAAGAGGGTGAAAATCTGGGTGTGTCTTATAGTCTGAATCAGAGATGGGTTTCAGCAGGTTCTGACCAGAGAACAGTTCTGGAGAACTGGTCATAGCGAAAATTTTGAGTAGTTCGAAGAACCAGTAGTAAAAATTCTGACTGGCCCCGCCTCTATCTATTCTCTGCTTCCCAAATCCCAGCTGATTGGGAGGAAGTGGGGATTTTGCAGTAACCTTCCCCTGGATTGGGGGCGGAATGGAGATTTTACAGTATACTTCCCCTGCCATGCCTACCAAGCCATGCCCACCAGGCCATGCCATGCCAACCAAGCCATACCCACAGAACTGGTAGTAAAACATTTGAAACCCACCATCAGTCTGAATGTAGCTCTGCCCACCCATCTTCGGATATTTTTGGGCTCCATGTGTCATATTTTTACGTGGTTCCAGGTGGCAGGGATCAGGGCACAGCCTGAGGAACGACCCTCTTTGGGATGGCTTGGGGGGGGCAGCTTCGGCAAACAAGACGGGCCCCATGGTTCGCAGCTGGTCTGCCCTCTGGCTGCCCAGTGGGCAGCTCAGGGCAAACAATGGCCATGATGACTTCACTCCCCAGCAATGTAAGGAGATACTGAACTCTCTCTGTGCCCGGGAGCCGAGCTGAGCGGGAGCCCCTAAAGCGAAATGTCCCTCCTTTCCAGCCACCGCCACCCATTGGCCCAATTCCCCAATGCAATTCACAGAGCCATGTTTCAGGCAGCGGCTGGTTCCCCTGCAATGTGCATCAGGGAACAGGGAATCGTTTTTGGATTCGGGGACGGAATTGCAGCACTGCCACCTGAAAATGCTTTTCTCCCAAATGCACATTGCAGAGCTGTGCGCCCTCCTCCTCCTTCTCAGCAGACTCACCTTCTCTTTCCTCCTGGCCAGATCCACTGCCTGAAACGCAATGCACTTTTTTTGCTTCTGCGTGTCCCATTTTTGGAATCAGGAAGGAAAGCATTTTTGGGTGGCAGACTCGTGATCCCCTTTCTGATTCCAAAAATGGGGCGTGGAATATGGTGGACCCTACAATCTGAGCCTAGGGCCTGGCAATTATAGTCCCAATCATATTATTATTATTATTATTATTATTATTATTATTATTATTATTATTATTATTATTACTATTATTATTATTATTATTATTATTATTATTACTATTATTATTATAGATAAAAAGAGCAACATGTTCAAAATACATATATACAATATATTTTCTGGTTACAGTTCTTTACAGTAATACTCATCATAATCATAATAGTATTTTCTAATGGTAGTTTCATAATAACAGTTCTTTTTCCTCATAACATTAATACATACTAATTAGTAATACTAATCAAAAATAATCAAAATTAATAAATTACAGTAAACAACCATAATAGTGAGATTAATCTTTCTCTTGTAATCTTCGAGATTCTAACTCCAGTTTCTCTTATTTAACTATTATCTATCATAGTTTGTTTTACGTGTTCCTCTTCCATTCTGATAGTTAATAAATAATTATAAAAAATTTCAATCAGTTTATCCTCTGGTCCTGTTAAAATTTGATCCAACTCTGTTGGTTCTTTTAAAAAACCATACATTTTGGCATCTTTATGATATCTAGATTGTATCTGTGGATGCGGCCACCATGCTAAATTTATCCCTTGGTTATTCAATTCCTATTTGTTTTTCAATTCCCCCTTCTCTTTTAAAATGCCTTCCGCCGTGCCCTTAAAACCTTCCTTTTCCAGCAAGCCGGGCTGGCCTAATTTTTAAGTGTTTTTAAGTGTTTTGTTTATTGTTTTTAATTAATGGGGCCAAATTTATATATGTATATTTTAACTGTATTTTAATATTTGTACTTGATGTTTTTACTTGGCTGTTCACCGCCCTGAGTCCTCAGGGAGAAGGGCGGTATACAAATTCAAAATAAAATAAAATAAAATAAAATATCTCTATACGTTACAATTTTTCCCATGTCCATCACATTTGGATATGCTAGTGCCTCCATCGTGTAGAGCCAGACTGGCATTTTCAAGAAATGTTTTTCCTTGATTTTTGCCCATACTGAGAGTAGGGCATTTCTAATGTAGTGTCCCTGAAAGTATTTATGTGCTATATATTTCTCATGCCATAGAAAGGCATGCCAGTTGTAAATCGTGTCCCTACAGTACACCTAATTGTCTATGTCTCAGGATTATCCATTCTTTTAGCAAGGTAAGGGAAGCTGCTTGATAGTATAGTTCCCAGTTTGGCAGCCCAAAACCTCCTCCATTGATAGAGTCTTGCATTAATTTCAACCTAATCCTTGCCTTTCTGCCTTGCCATATAAATTTGGTTACCATTCTATTTAATTCCTTGAAATATTTCCTTTCTAGCTTTATTGGAATTGTTTGGAACAAGTACAACAGTCTCGGTAAGATATTCATTTTGTCCCAGTCTTTAAGAAAGGAAAAGAGATGAAGGAAACTGGTTTTAGGGAAGATAGCACTGATTGAAAAATATTCAGTCAACAATGTATCATTGTATGCTGCCCTCATTGATATTGAAGCCGCTTTTGACTCTGTATTCAGGACCAAATTATGGGAGTAGCTGGAAGTTGCATCAATTGATTATCTCCATTTAGAGGTGTGGAAGTGCACTGATTAAAATTCTCACTGCTCAATGCCAGGTGTTTGAATCTGATCAGCTCGAGGTTAACTCAGCCTTCTGAGGTCAGTAAAAAAAATTTGAAAGGTTTTTCAGTTTTATTTCTTATACACATAATATAAAATGTACATTTTCTTATACATAATTAATCATACATATACATGTATGTTCTTTCCTTAAAGAAAGCATTAAATAAGGCATTTTAATTACATTCGGAATTGCTCTTCTACCCTTTCTTCCCTCATTTTGCAACAAACCTTCTTCTTCTCCTCTTCTTTCCCTTCCCTCCCTCCCTCCTCTCCTCTCCTACTTTCTCCTTCCTCCTCTCCTACCTCATCCTACTTCCCCTTCCTTTCCCCCATTACTCTCTTCTTTTCCCCTTCTCACCTTCTCTCCTACTCCTGTCCCCTACCCTTCCTTCCTCTCCTTTTCCCTTTCTTCCATTCCTCTCCCTCCCTCTCCTCTTCCTACCCTCTACTCCTCTACTCCTCTCTCCTTTCTATCTTCTTTGCTGTGGGATATTCTTCTTGTTTGGTATCCGAGCATCTCCTGTATTCTAATAGTATACACTTTCTTTCAATTTCTTTTCAGATTTATTCTATCAGTGCTATCATCATAATTGTACATTTATTCTTATTATCTTCTTTCTTTTCCCCCCCTCCCATCCCCCTTTTTCATTTACTCAGGTGTCATCTGGGTTTCTATTTCTTTTTTATCCTCTCCCTCGTTTAACTTTCTATTATCTAAATAATTTATCTATCCTCTTATCTTCATATTTTTTTTCTAACAGGAGTGAAATGCTCCCGGTTCGGACTGGATCACCCGATCTAGTAGCGATGGAGGTGGGTGGTTTGGAGAACCGGTAGCAAAAATCCCTCCCCCCCCATTGCCCAGCTGAGCTGCGCAATCATCAGAGGCTTTTTTTTTAATTTTTAAAAGCATTTTTTCTACAACCTCTTTGGCCTTTTAAAAGTTAAAAAAAAAAGCCTCTGATGATTGGGCAGCTCAGCTGGGATCATCAGAGACTTTTAAAAGCATTTTTTCTACAACCTCTTCGGCCGAAGAGGTTATAGAAAAAATGTTTTTAAAAGGAAAAAATGCCTCTGCTGATCAGGCAAGTCAGCTGGGATTGTCAGAGGCTTTAAAAAAAAGCGAGAAAGCCTCTGCCGATCAGACAAGTCAGCTAGGATCGTCAGAGGCTTTAAAAGCATTTTTTTTACAATGGTTTTAAAAATGGTTTTAAAAGTACAAAAAAAAGAGTTGGCCACGCCCACTCAGTTATAGTACACCCCCCCAAGCCACATCCACAGAACCTGTAGTAACAAATTTTACATTTCACCACTGTTTTCTAACCATATATAAAATCTTCCCCATGTCTTGAAATACACTGATTCCTCTTTATCTCTTATTCTTAAAGTTAATTTATTCATTTTCGCACAGTCTAAAATCTTTTTACTCTTTCCCATACTACCAACAAACCATTCCTTACACAATGTCTCTAGAAGTATCCATGGATCCAATTTTTTTCCATACCATAAGAAAGGATGCCATCCTAGTTGTAAGTCATGTCCTTCCAAAGTCAACAGTCTTGTATTTCTCAGTAAGATCCATTCTTTAATCCAAGTTAACATCGCTGCTTGGCGATACAATTCCCAATTTGGAAGACCAAATCCTCCTCTAATTCTGGAATCTTGAAGCGATTTAAGGTTAATTCTCACTTTTTTCCCTATATTTGTTTGGATTGGGTTGTCTGTTTGATGTAAAATGCTACTCCTCTTTTGCTTTGAGAAGCCAAAGTTATATACGATGTCCCTAATTTTATTCGCTTCAAAAGTTTTTTATGTTGCTTTCTAATATGCACTTCTTGTAAGCATATAATTTCTAATTTTAGCTTGTCTAATTTATTGAATATTTTCCTTCTCTTTATTGCTAAGTTTAATCCATTTATATTCAAAGATATTATTTTAATTTCTTCTTACATTTCTTATTTATTTATTTGTTTTGTCCATCTAGTCATTCTTATCTCCCTTAGTTCCTTAACTTCTTTCGCTCTCGCTCCTTCTCTTAATGCTCTCTCTTGTTCTTTCGTTGTCTCTCTTGGTTGTTCTTTCTTCTCCTGTTGTTCATCCCCTTTTTCTTCCCACAACCTTCCTTCCTCTTGGACATCTATGTATTGTTTATAAAATAACTCTGCTTTCTCTACTGAATCTAATCTGTATCTTTGTTCTTGCCAGTTCACCAATATCCTTTCTGGAATCAACCATCTAAAATTTATTTTTCTCTTTATCAAACATTTCATGAGAAATTGATATTCTTTTCTCAGATCTCTCACTCTTCTTGGAATTTGTTTCAGTGCCACTACTTCTCTCCCTTTGTATTTTATCATCGTGTTTCTCATCAATTGCAATATTCCTGTTCTCAGTGTTTTCTTGGTGAATCTGACATGAATTTCTCTAGGAAGATTATGTGTCATCGCATATCTTGTGTGCACTCTGTATATCTCATCGATTCCACTTAATATCCCTTCCTTACTTTCTTCCATTGCTTCTGCTATTATCTCTGAAATTTTCTCTGCTAAATTTTCTCCCTTTTCTTCTTCAATGTTTTGAAATCTTAAATAAAAATCAGCTTTATCCATTTCCAGGGTTATAATTGTTTTTTCCTGATTTTTATTAGTAATTGTAAGTCTATAGTCCATCTCTTCAACTTTTTTCGTTGCTTTTTCTTTTTCTTCCATTTGCTGTAATCATTGTTCATTTTTCCCTATCATTTCTTTAACTTCTTTCAATTCTCCTACCATTTTTTCCATATTTCCTTCCTTTTTTTCCATTCTCCCATCTACCTTGTCTAATCTTGTCTTAAGATCTTGTCATAGTCTGTAGCATATTTTTTTAATTCTGTGTTGACTTTGTCTTGATGTGATGCAATTTCTGTTGTCTTTTGCCCTTTAGTATCAGGTGTTGTTGATATTGATGGTAATGATAAATATGTTTTTTCTTCATCTTATATTTTTTCAAATATTACTACCCAATTTTATAATCCAAATACTCGATTTCTTTAAATTCAAAATGCCCTATCAGACTCTTCAGGTTCTTGATACTCTAATCCACATAGATTTTATCCATAAACCATACAAAAAGCCAAGAACAATCAAACAGCCCAAAAGGGCAAAAAGAGAAGAAAAAAAGAGAAAGAAGAGAATGAAAGAAAAAAGGAAGGAAGGAAAGAAGGAAGGAAGGAAGGAAGGAAGGAAGGAGAAAGAAAGAATGAAAGAAAAGGTAAAACCAGGTCAGCGCAAAAATAAGAATTCACTACTCAAAAACCCAGCTGTTTACCCAAAATATCCAACCAGGCAATAAAAAGATGAAAAAACATATCTCCCCCCAAAAATAGAAAAAACAAAAACCCTGCCAATGAACTCTTTTAAGTCCAGGAAGAGGGAATTTCTACATGAAAAAAGGAAAAGGAAAAGGCACAAAAAGAGAAAAACCAGAAAGAAAAAATAATATTCTAAAATACCACGATTCCAAAATCTTCCAAAATTTATAACTCCATCAAGTGAAAGGAAAAAACGAACAGCTTTCTTTCTTTTTTCCCCCTGCTATATATTCCCCCTTCTGTTACAAAGTCACAAGACTACTTCTTATCAAAATCTTCTTGCCAGTTTCCAAAACATCCCAAGGTCACTCCCTTCTCATCTTTTCATTTATTTATTTATTTATTTATTTATTTATTTATTTATTTATTTATTTATTATCCATATTTCTATGCTGCCCAACTCTCCGAGGACTCTGGGCGGCTTACAACAAGGACAATATGAACAATATACAATAAGAGACGTTAAAAAACCCATACACATCGCTCATGGCCGGATCTTGCAAGATCGCAGCGGTGAGATCAACGGCCTCAAGCCTGCTGGAAAAGCCAGGTTTTCACCATTTTCCAGATGGCCAGTAGGGTGGGAGTGGTCCGGGCCTCAGGAGGTAGCTGGTTCCAGAGAGCCAGGGCAGCCACAGACAAGGACCTGCCAGCCAACATTGTTTAGCTGACGGGACCCAGAGGAGGCCAACTCTGTGGGATCTTACTGGTCACTGGGAACTATGCGGTAGAAGACGGTCTCGAAGATAGCCTGGCCCTAAGCCATATAGTGCTTTAAAGATAATAACAACACCTTGAATTGTGACATGAGACCGATAGGAAGCCAGTGCAGCTCACGGAGGAGTGGTGTAATGTGGGAGTACCTAGGTGCACCCATGACCACTCAAGCGGCTGCATTGTGGACCAACTGTAATCTCCGAACATTTTTCAGAGGTAGCCCCATGTAGAGCATGTTGCAATAATCCAACCATGAGGTGACAAGGGCATGAGTGACTGTGAGAAGAGCCTCCCGATCCAGGTAGGGTTGCAATTAGTGTACAAGGCGAATCTGTACAAAGGTCCCCTTAGCCACAGCTGCCAGGTGTTGCTCTAATCTCAGCTGTGGGTCAAGGAGGACACCCAAATTCCGAACCCATTCTGAGGGGGACAGCTTCTCCCCCCCCCCCAGGTTAAGGATGGACAATCGACATGGTCCTTGGGAGGCAATACCCACAGCCACTCAGTCTTGTCTGGGTTAAGTCTGAGCCTGTTGACTCCCATCCAGACTCTCACAGCCTCCAGGCACTGGCACTTCACATCCACTGCTTCACTGAAATGATGCGGGGTGGAGATATACAGCTGGGTATATTGGCATACTGCTGATATCCCACCCTGTATTGTTGGATGATCTCCCCTAGCAGTTTCATGTAGATGTTGAATAGAAGGGGAGAGAGGAGTGAGCCCAGAGGCACTCCACAAACGAGGGGCCTTTTGTCCTCCTATCAACACTGACTGAGACCAACCAGAGAGATAAGAGGAGAACCACCGTAATACGGTGCCTCCCACTCCTAACTCCCTTAGTCAGCCTAGTAGGATACCTTGGTCGATGGTGTCAAAAGCTGCTGAAAGGTCAAGTAGCACCACGATAGAGGAATGACCCCCATCACTGGCTTTCCAGAGATCATCCATCAGCGCGACCAAAGCAGTTTCCGTGCTGTAGCCAGGTCTGAAGCCAGATTGAAAAGGGTCCAGATAATCCGTTTCATCCAATGTCCATAGGAGCTGAAGTGCCACCACTTTCTCTACAACTTTCCCCACAATGGGTAAATTGGAAACTGAATGAAAGTTTTTTAATTCTGCTGGGTCTAAGGAAGGCTTCTTGAGGAGGGGCCTTACAACTGCTTCCTTTAATGGTTGCAGAAAAGACCCCTCCCTTAAGGAAGCATTAACTAAAGTCAGGAGCCAGCCTCGTGTCACCAGCCAGGAGGGGCACGGGTCCAACAAACAAGTGGAGGAACTCATCGCACCCACAGCCTTGTCCACTTCCTCAGGTGTCACAGGCTCAAACTCAGCCAACACAATATGACTAAGACCTGCCCTCGTCATCTCAGTCGGAATTGTCCAATCAGAGTCCAGGTCCATCCGAATCTGAGCGACTTTATCCAACAGAAACTGCACAAATTCCTCAGCTCTACCCTGTAAGGGCTCCTCCACTCCCCCTACATTAAGGAGAGAGCCTTTGTCCAATATATCTCTTTAATTTCCTCTGCAATCCAAAATAGTCTTAAAAGAGAGAAAAAATAAACCCACAGCTTCGAAACTCCAAACTCAAATTTTCAAATTATATTTCTTTAACCAAAAATGCCTCTTTTCCCAATCTGCTTTCAGTTTGTTAAATTACTTTTTCAGCTTTTGTTAATTAGCTTTTATTAATGGCTTCAGCTTCTTCACAGCTGTTCTGGAGGTGGGGAGGTAGTCTTTTTCCACTCCTTTCCCTCTCTCTTTGCCAATTTTCTCAAGTAAAATAGTTTTAAAAGTTCAGGAGTTAAATACATAAAGGAATCTTGTTTCCAAGACCACAGTTTCTCACCCAGATGATCACCTCATTCTTTTTTCCTTCTCTTCTTGTGTTTGGCCACCCTTTTGGTGGCCTAATGACTGTCTTCCCTTGCTGTTGGGTCGGAGGCTGATGCAGACACTTCAGGGACTTGCGACTTCCCTGTTTGTGCCTGTCTGTGCCTCCGTTCTTCACTGTCCCTACAGGACAGCTATGATCCCTGGGAACCTCCTAAAGCAGCTGAGATATCAGCATTTTCCAGGAGCCCCGGAATTTGCTGTACCACTGCTGGCACTGGCCACACACCCCCTGATGTGAGGACCCAGACTGTTGGGGGCAATATATTGACTCTGTAATCTGCTTAGAGAGGACTGTAAAGCACTATGAAGCAATATATAAGTCTAAGAGCTATTATTATTGCTATTTAATTTGTGCCTTGCACATCAATATGACATTTACGGTCAGATACAATATGCAAGAATTTCATTCAAAACTACTTACAACTCAAAGGGGAGTTAAAACATATTTATTTTGGTTCCCCTGCTTTTCAATTCTATATCAATGGTATAGTGAGGTGTCCAAATGATATTTCCATCCCCCTAAACTAGGAGATTACAGTACTGCCCTGCTGCTCTATACAGATGATGCTATAGTTCTTTCCAGAATAGCAATACACCTCAAAAGTGTTCTGGGAAATCTGATCTAATATTTTGGTCATTTCTGTTTCAGTCTGAAATTGTGGCTTCACTATTGACCCATCATTTCTATTCGAAGGTCTTTGTATTTTGTGATTTTCTCTAGTTCTTTCTCTTCTCTTCTTCTGTCAGAAGAGAACCAGCCAGAGTTCTTTGTCTTTCTTACCAACAATTGTTAAGTGTGGGTGTTATATAGCAGGTCTTGTCTGTTTGAATTCTAAAGTCCCAGAGCAGTTTAGTTTCTTCTTCTATTTTGTGATGCCACCAGTTCTTGTTTGCAGGCAAGTAGTATATCTTGCAGATCTTCCAATGCATCATTATGGGTACTTTGTCATAACTTTGTTGTAATCCATTTGTGCAATCTTCTTGCAGCAGCTAACTAGGTGATTCGCTGTTTCTTCAGCTTTTTGCCAAGCCAGCACTTGCTGTGTGATGCTGTCTTCCCAACTCTGCCTTTGCTTGTATTTGTTCTTATTATTAGTAGTATGGTTTACTGCTGTCTACCAGGTATTTGGCTTTTTTATCCACCTAATCCTTATTTTTTGCAGTTGTATTTGTTATTATAGCAGTAGTAATAGTGCTGTTAGTTATATATTTAAGTATCAGTAAGCAATTGAAAATTTCACAAAGGGTTGATGAACTGAACTATTGGGGACCCTTTCTTTAGACATATTAACCTTCCTCAGACAAATTTCTTCTAGGCTTAATATACCTCTGCCTGCCTTCCTATCTTAGGGCAATTGCTTGATTGCTACTGCTTCAATCACTTATCTTCCAGGTGATATTGTTCTCTGACATCTTTCCCATATACTTTTTTTTTTTGTAAAAAGTTTTTCTTTATTCTTTACACATAAATACACACAAACATACAATGTATTTTTGTTGATCAGAGTATTTGGCCGGTTAACAAATTAAAACAATTTTCAATTTTTACAACTAAGATTACCGTTTCTATACCTCCTTTTTGCCATAGTGTTCACTTTCATCTATTTTTTTCCAATTTTACCCTTCATTTTCATCTCTAATTTTAACCAAATTTCAATTTCCCTTCTATTCTATATTAAACCCCAATCCATCATCAGAATAATTAATTTTGAGGGAGGAAGGGGGAAGAAGGAGGAGTAGAAGAATAGGGGGTAGAGACTAGATTAGCAGCTAAAACTAAAGGGATTAATAGATAGAAATGAATCAAGGAGTGAGATTACTGATGGTGAACGTCAATGGTCTCAATGCCCCGACCAAAAGAAGACGTATTTTAGCTAAAATTACTAAAGCCAAAGCGGATATAACATGTTTACAAGAGATTCATATTAAACTGTCACAAACAAATTTATTGAAATGCCCCAAAGCAGGGAAATTATTCGTAGCTGCTTCAGAGGAGAGAAAAAGAGGAGTAGCAATATTTATAAAAGAATATCTCTCACCAAAACAAATTTTCGCAGATGAAGAGGGAAGGATGCTAATATTGGAGGTGGAATTATTGCAAAATAAGATTTTATTGATCGGAATTTAGGCCCCCAATACTAAACAAACATTATTCTTCCGAAGATTATGAAGAGAAATTCGAGAATTGGAATACGAGCAAGTAGGTCTCATGGGTGATTTCAATGCAATTAGCAATAGGACTCAGGATTATAAAACAGGAGAAAATCCCCCAAAAAGAAATAGAGGACAAGATAAAAGGATTCTTCCAGCCATTTGTGAGGAAATGAGAGACAAATTAGGATTGAAAGATACCTGGCGTGAACATAATCGGAATGTAGAGCAACTCACTTATTACTCTCCCAGACACAAATCGTGGTCCAGATTGGACATGATTTGGATGACACAAGAACTTAACACCTTTTCATCCACCCCCAATAGTATCCTATCTAGAATCTGCATCTCTCGACTAATCCCAAGTCTCTGTCTATCTCTCATATACTTACTACTAATTTGCATGTACATCCACTAGTCTAGGTTCACTCCTTGTTCCTGAAGTGACAATTTTGTTTTTAACTTCCCATTCGTATCTAATATTTCTTTGTAGGTCAGTTTTTTCTCTGGATTATACAGAATTGGATAGATCACAGCTTCCACAGGTGAAACCCAGAGTGGTACCTTATTATAATATGTTTTCCTAATTTCCATCCAACTCTCAATCAGGACTCCTTGCATGTGATGTTTCGTAAAATATGCTGGGGGTTTGCCTCTTTCCCACCATAGGTGGGCATGCCACCCCTGTTGGAGATCGTGACCTTTGATTGCTAACAGACGTCT
Organism: Pantherophis guttatus; assembly: GCF_059756535.1. NCBI lineage: Eukaryota > Metazoa > Chordata > Lepidosauria > Squamata > Colubridae > Pantherophis > Pantherophis guttatus. Next base: position 94,836,397 of record NC_142065.1, read on the forward strand.
CCCTTGTAGTGTAATCCATTCACGGATCCAAACCAAAACCGCCAAATTATAATAATACTTCCAATTTGGGACACCCAAGCCGCCTTGTTCTTTCGGTTTCTGCATCATTTTCAACTGAACTCGAGGCTTCTTGCCCTGCCAAATAAATCTATTTGTGGCCCTGTCCAAGTTCCTAAAAAAGGTTTTATCCAGTCTAACTGGGGCCATTTGAAAGAGAAATACCATTCTGGGCACTACGTGGGTCTTAATTAAGGCTATCCATCCCCTTAATGACAATTGTATCTTGCCCCATCTCTCCAAATCTTTGTCTAGTTGCTCAGTTAATTTTAAATAGTTATCCACCTTTACTGAGGAGCATCTATCAGACAGCCAAATCCCTAAATATATAACTTTACGAACTACCTGGAGGCCCAAAGTGTTTTGTAGTTCTAATTTTTGTATTTCCGTCATGTTTTTAACTATGATCTTTGTTTTTTCCTATTTATTTGTAATCCAGCCACTTCACCAAATTTCTGTATTATGTCAATAAGTTGCCCACCAGAGGTTAGTGGCTTTTCCAGAACAAAGACCAGGTCATCCGCAGACACCTGGACCTTGTATTCTTGTTCTCTGATCTTTAATCCTCTTATGCTCACCTCTTGTCTTATTGACCTAAGTAAAGGTTCTAGCATGAATATAAACAACAATGGGGAGAGTGGGCAGCCTTGTCTCGTTTCCTTCGCTATCGTCACCTCCTCCGACTCTTCTCTATTGACCAAAGTCTTAGCCTTCTGTTGACTATAAATTGCCTGGATTGCATTCAGGAAATGATCGCCAGCCTCCATATATTTCAATTGTGATATGAGATAATTCCAATTGACCCTATAGAAGGCTTTCTGGGCATCCAAAAAGAGGAACGCCACCTGCTTCTCAGGGTGGGCCTCGTAATATTCCAGGGCATCCATTATGATCCGTACATTATCTTTCAACTGTCTGGCCAGTAGAAAACCATTTTGATCTATATGGATGAATTCGCTAAGGTATCTCTTAAATCTAGCTGCCATTACAGTTGCAAAAATTTTATAGTTGGCGTTTAAAAGTGAGATGGGCCTATAATTATGTATCAAAGTATAGTCCACCCCTTCCTTTGGTATTAAAGAAATATAGGCCTCTAGCCATGATTTGGGAGCCTTAGACTCCATCAATACCATATTAAAAATTTCCTTCATATATTTTATATACAGATCTGTAAAAGTTTTATAAAACTCCGCAGGCAAGCCATCAGTACCAGGGGTTTTACCAGCCTTCTGCCTCTTGATCGCAATCTCTATCTCTCCTTCCATAATATCCTTATTCAACAGGTCCTTGACTGAATCGGGAAATTTGGGAAGGTCCAAATGTTCCAAGTATACCTTAATTTTCTCACCCAGCACCTGCTCATTAGCATAGAGTTGTGAAAAGAATTCCTGTGCGATCCCATTTTTCCATTCATTATCTACCCATATGACTCCCGTCTTGTCCTGTAATTGATCTATCCAGCTACTTTCCCTTTCCTTCTGTAGTTTATAAGTAAGCCACTGACCTGCCCTATTGGCATGTTCAAAATGGTGCTGTCTGGCCATTCTAAGATTATGTGCTATTTCCTCCTGGTCTAGTAGTATGAGTTGATGTTTACTTGTGTCTACTACTTCCTTAGCTTTGACATCTACTGGGTTAATCTGTAAATTCCTCTCTGCAGTCCACAACTTCACTGTCCACATTTCCCTCTCCTTAAATTTCTGTCTTTTTTTCCCTGCTATATATTTAATCGCTAACCCTCTCATATAGGCTTTCGCCGTATCCCACAAAATCTGTATCGAGGTTTTCTTATTATCGTTGACCCTAAAGAAGGCTTCCATTTCTCTCTTTACCATTTGTTGAAATTCTATCTCCGTTAAAATACTTGCTCTCAACATCCACCTCTTATTTCTTTTGATTGTATCTCTCTTCCACCTAACCAATAATGGACTATGGTCTGCCCAGGTATTAGGTTCTATGTCTGTCGCTACAGTTCTGGTCTTTAAATCTGTAGTTGCCCACATCATATCCAGCCTCAACCAAGATTTATGCCTGGGAGAGAAGGTATATTGATTTGTTTGAGGGTGAAGCACTCGCCATATATCCGTAAGACCCAACTCATCCCTCATATCTGCACATACTTTCAGAAGTATTCTCCTATTTTCTCTCTTTTGACTGTTCCCCAGTAAATAGTCCAAATCCCTGTCAATTACTGCATTAAAATCGCCTAATATAGCTATATGATCATATTGCAAATCGATAAGTTTTTGATACACCTTTTGATAGAAATCAGATTGTCCATTATTTGGGGCGTATATTCCCACCAAGAGGACCTGTAGCCGGCCTATACGTATCTCCAACATTAGAATTCTTCCCTCATCATCCATATAAATTAATTTAGGTTCCAGGCAATTCTTAACATAAAAGACCACACCTCTTTGCTTCTCGTCAGCTAACGTAGCATACAGCTTACCAAATTCAGGACATTGCAAAACACATTCACATTGTTTTTTAATATGCACTTCCTGGGGACATATAACATCCATTTTCAGTTTTAGTAAATTCTTGAAAACCCGCTTTCTCTTCACCTGTGCGTTCAAACCATTTATATTTAACGAGAACAAACGTATTTCCTCCCCCATCTTTACTTATCTGCGTTCTTTGCTCTAGTTGTCTGTCTGGTTACCCGTTGGTTGCTATCCTCTTCTCCTTCCCTTACTCCTACTGCTCCTTTCTCCTCCTGTCCTCCTTCCTGACCCTTACTATCTACCAATATTCACTTTCCCTTCCTCCTTCCCTTTCCCAAGTTGAAAATTCACTCTCAAGAAACTCATCAGTTTTTTTGCGGGATTTCAAGACGTACTCTCTTCCCCTGCCACGACACCAAAAGCCCATCTGGAAGTAGCCACTTATATCTCACATCATATTTTCGTAGTTGTGTTGTCAGCGCTTGGAAGTTTCATCTTCGATCTCGCACCTTCTTCGGCACCTGTCTCAAAACGGTGACCTGTTTACCAGCGTATTTTATCACCTGGTCCTTTGATCTCTGGTATACTTCCTCCCGTAATGATATCTTACTAAATTTTACATGAACTTCCCTCGGGAGGTTCTGTCTCCTTGTAAATGATGTAAAAACCTGGAATCATTCATCAATACCACTGTGCACCATTTGCGTATCTTTCTGCAGCATCCCTACCACCATCTCAACCATCTTATCTTCCAAGTTTTCTTCCGGCTCCTCCCTAATGTTTTGAAATCTCAGGATGTGGGCAGACTTCTCCATCTCAAGCAGAATTATATCATCTTCAAGCTGCTTATTGACCAGTAGCTGTTGCAACTCACGCCTCTCTATCACCTCCTCAACCTTCTCCACCTTTGTAGCTACTTCCTGGATCTGGCCCTCGTGCTTTTCCATTGTCACACACACATCATTCAATCTCTCAGAGATTTGTTTCACTTCCCCTCGCATGCCTCCCATCTCCTATTTCAATTCAGCCAAGTCCTTCACGGTGGGCTCCTGGTTTTTCGTCATAGTTTCCTGTATAGCATATAATAAATTCTGAATTCCTTGGAGGGTAGAAGTCTTCTCGGCCACAGCTACCACCTCTAGAGATTTATGCAGAGTAGGAGGAGTCGTAATTGTAGCCATAGATGCTGTTGATATCGGGAGCTTCTTTCTGGTCTTAGTTGAGGAGCTAGACATTTCTGTTAAGCAGAGGAACCTCCTCCAAAGTAACATATAACTAAGATAAGCCCAAAGGTACTAGTTATTGCTCTACACTATCCCAATAATTAATCAATATTCTAGTCTGTTAACGAGTTACTTTGCTATTTAGTCAATTATCTACTTTACTTCTTATCCCCCCTTCAGTACTCCCAAATGATTAATACTAATTAATCAGTTTAATTTACTAATCAATTAATCTACTTAATATTAAATCAGTTAATCATCTAATTATTACTCTAGAATTTATTAATACTCTAATCAGATCAATTACTCCACTTAATATTAATTCACACCAATAAATTTAACTCTTAATTTTCCAAAACAAATATACCCCAACAAATTACTTATAGTTTCACTCAGTCCATTAATAAAATGATCTAAGTGTTAGTAGAGAGAGCAAAGCTACTCGTGACAAGGGAGTTCAAAAGAGGAAGTGCTGTTCGGCTATAGTATTACAGTTCTCCCGTTGTGTAGACGTTCCTCGCCACTCTTTCTATACTCAAGTATGATTCTCCATAGTAGTAATCATGTTAAAATGTCTTAGTCACCACCGAGTCCACCTCCAAGTCAGGGGAAAGGTCGATAGGAGTAGCTCTTCCAGCACTTACCAGCTAATTGTCAAATCGCTTTTAAAAAGCGCAGCAATAATAAAGCAGGGGGTAGAGTCTAAGGAAGTTCCAACTGCAGCCAAAATTAAGAGGAAACAGTGCCCATCCGACCCAACAGGCCACTCAGCACCCGATCTCTCCAATCTTCCAATATCGCCTCCAAGTTACTCAAGAAAACCAATCTGCCACTTCCAGCCAAAAATAAGCCTTGCGCCCCCCGAATCTTCAGCAGTAATCCTGAGGGAACAATCCGTTCCTTTCTCACAGTCCAATTTATTTATTTCACCGCCAGTGCCACTTCCACTCCATTCCCCCAAAAGCACTCTGTCATGGCAATAGGGCCTCTGCCCTCTCTGCAGGGCCCTTTTCTCTCACTGGAGATCAGGATCGTCCTTCACTTCATCGGGAGTTTGCTCCATGTCGCTGCCATAACCACCCGCACGGCCGCACTCTGTGCCAGTTGGAGCCTCCGGGTGCTCCTCAAGGGGAGCCCCATGTAGAGAGCATTGTAAGGAGTCCCGATCCAGAAAGGGACGCAACCGGCGAATCAGGTGAACCTGATGAAAAACCCTCCCGGTCACGGCCATCAAATCTTCTAAAGACAGCCGTCTTCTAAAGACAGCCGTGAATCCAGGAGGACGCCCAAGTTGCGAGCCCTCTCCGTGGGGGCCAGCGATTCACCCTCAATAATCAGCGATGGCGTCAACTGACTATATCGGGTCATCAGAAACCACAGCCACTTGGTCTTGGATGGGTTGAGCCTGAGCCTGTTTCTCCCCATCCAGATCCGCACGGCCTCCAGACACCGGGACATCACTTCAAGGGCATTTAATCAATCTTGGGGTAATTTCTTACATTTTAAAGATTTTCCACGTTATTTCCAAATCATTTTGTTCAATTTTCTATTTGAGTTCTTTTTTTGTTTCTTTAAAAATACGCTCCAATGTCCTCTTTTCTTCTCCCCATGCTTATTAACTGCCATTTTCTCGCTAGGGGTCTTCAGGTTTAAAATTTTTTTCTCTTATTATGAGTTGGCTAACACTCACCCAGCTCCAAAACTCTGTTCAATTCACCACTCCTGCTCCATGCTCAGTCCAGTTGCCCCAGCTTCATGACAGCCGCAATAGCTGCCGCCCCCGTCACCAAGTCATAGAGAGCTAGCTCTGACCATCAAGGAACTTGTCTGTTCCTCTTGGTCTTCCGAGGTGCCTCTCCTTCACCCCCATCCCTATAGGATGGTTCCGGTCCAAAGACCCCTTGGCAGCGGTTCGTCAGTCTGGGTTTTTGCAGAGCTCATCGGAGCTCGCAAATTTCCAAACTGTCTCGCCGCAGCGCTTCTGGTCGAAAAACTCCCCCCCCATCTAATGATATCCTTGTACCTGAAGGGCACACGTTTCAGGATCTTAAGCTTAGAACTGGAAGGAGAAGAAAGGAGTAAAGGCTTAGGGAAAAAGCTGCACAAATTTTCTTGATGTCAAAGTTTTGTTTTCTTTTTTATTGTAAAGAGTCATTCCGTAGACCTCAGCTTGTTATTGATGCAAACCTTGTTAAAAGTTCCTTGGTGATGAATATTTATTTTTATTTATTTATTTTATTCATCAAACATGTATAAGATAACAGATATAAATATAAACCTCATTATGAATACAGGAAATGGATGCGAATAAATGGGGACAGTAGGACAGGGACAGTAGGCATGTTGGTGCACTTATGCACGCCCTTACAGACCTCATAGGAATGGGGTGAGGTCAACAGTAGACAGTCTAAGTTTAAAGTTATGTGGGTTTGGGGATGAAACCACAGAGTCAGATAGTGAATTCCAGTATATATCTTGATGTATCAGAATATATCAGAACTCTTTTTTTAAAAAAACAAAACAAAAAGTTTTTATTATTTTTTTAAATTCAAACAAATAACATTTTCACTTATCTATTTAAACATTTGTAAACCCAACCTTCAACCCCCCCTTCCCTCCCCCCTCCCCCGACTTCCCAGAAGAAAAACAGGGTATAAATTTTACCAAACATAGCTAAAATATGCTAAGTTAATGCAAGACATTACAATTCCCTAGAACCCTTAACTCCCCTTCTACAAATTATTTATCAACCTCCCTTTAAAGTCAAAATACCATGTAATCCTTTAGCTCTAAGTTTTTTTAAAAAAAAACCATTAAGAAACACTAGTAGATCATTCAAAGCCTAAAAATCTTATAATACATCTGTAAGATATTTTTAGTTCATTTATTTATTTATTTATTTTATTAGATTTCTATACCGCCCTACTCCCGAAGGACTCAGGGCGGTGCACAGCCAAACAATAAAAACACATACAATACAAAATTTAAAAATAGAATAAAATCAAATTAAATAATTTTGGCCCCGACAAATTTAAAACCCCAAACTTTTAAAACCAATTTAAAATTGAATATATAAAATACAAAAGATATTTAAAATTTTAAAAAATCTTTTATAAAAGAGGGGGAAAATTAGGCCAGGCCGGCCTGGTGAAATAGTAAGGTCTTTAAGGCGCGGTGGAAGGTGCGCAGATCCGGGATCCTCCGTATCTCTGGGGGGAGCTTGTTCCAGATAGTAGGTGCCCCCACAGAGAAGGATCTCCCCCTGGGGGCCACCAGTCGGCATTGTTTGGCTGACGGCACCCGGAGGAGCCCCTCTCTATGGGAGCGTACCGGCCGGTGGGAGGCTATTAGTGGTAGTAGGCGGTCCCGCAAGTACCCGGGTCCTAAGCCATGGAGCGCTTTAAAGGTGGTAACCAGAACCTTGAAGCGCACCCGGAAGACCACCGGGAGCCAGTGCAGCTCGCGCAGGAGTGGTGTTACATGGGAACGCCATGTCGCTCCCATTACCACCCGCGCGGCCGCACTCTGCGCCAGTTGGAGCCTCCGGGTGCTCCTCAAGGGGAGCCCCATGTAGAGAGCGTTGCAATAGTCCAGGCGGGAGGTGACAAGGGCATGAGTGACTGTGCGTAATGAGTCCCGATCCAGAAAGGGACGCAACTGGCGAATCAGGCGAACCTGATGAAAAATCCTCCCGGTCACGGCCGTCAAGTGCTCTTCTAAAGACAGCCGTGAATCCAGGAGGACGCCCAAGTTGCGAGCCCTCTCCGTGGGGGCCAATGATTCGCCCCCAATAGTCAGTGATGGCGTCAACTGACTATAACGGGACGTCGGAAACCACAGCCACTCAGTCTTGGATGGGTTGAGCCTGAGCCTGTTCCTCCCCATCCAGATCCGTACGGCCTCCAGGCACCGGGACATCACTTCAAATGATTTACTTAATCATTTGACTCTTCCTCTTACTTTTGTTCTCAATATTCAAATATTTTAAAAAATCTTAATACAACAATAATTAAACCTTAATTAATCATTAATTGAACTCTTAATTCATTTACTTAATCATTATAATTAATCATTAATACATCAATAGTTAGACCAGAGAAAGTTAATCTTCCATTCTTCCTTTCTTTCTGTATTTTTTCCAATCTTTCTTCCTCCCTCCTACTTTTATTTTGAGGAGGTTTTGAATTTTAACTGGGGGTTGATGTATCTTTAAAACTTGTCCCTTTCTTGGAACCATTTCCTCTGATTTAGAGCCCCCATATCGACTCTTCTTGCTTATATAATCAGTCAGTTCATAGAACGAAGAATTAACTCGATCAGTTTGCAAAGAAAAGTCCAATTGTTGCATTTCAATTAATTGTGTGAAAGCCTCTGCCAAATCTTCTTTATCCTCCGAAACCTCGTAGGGTTGGTCAGTTTCTTCTTCTTTCTGCTCCAAATTATATTTTTGAAAAGTTCTGTCAGTTAATTCCAAAAGGGCAGGAAGAAAGTTTGAAGATTTTTGAGAGCCAGCCAGTTCCAGCTTCTCTGTTTTAGTCAAAATGTCTCCTACATTGTCATTGTGCTTTCCTTCAAAAACATCCTCAGTTGCTTTTATATCCTCCACCGGTTCTATAAATTTTTGTTCTATGATTGCTGTTAGGTTATTAATAATTAAAATTTGGTTATTCATGGCTTCCTTTATAAATTCTGTAAGGTCTTTCAAAAAAATCATCCTGGCTCTGTGATTCAGTTCTCTGTGTCATTTCTGACGCCATTAGAGAGCCTCCACCACTTTCAGAAACTCCTTGCTTGGAAGCCATATTATTTTAAAAGAATTTTTGAACAGCTTTCTCAGATTTATTTGTAATTTATCAAGCAAGATAGTCTTTTCTACACCCAGCTCTCAAATACCAGCAGTTTAAATCCAGTCTCTGAGCACAAATCTGTTAACAAGCACTTTCATTTCCAACTTTCACTTTCACACCCACAACGAAGACACCATTTCCACCTCCAGCTCAGCAAAATCAAGTAGAAACAATGTATCCCAGGAGTTAAGCATATACTTGCAAAAGCTTGTTCTCCTGCTTCCGTCCTGTCTGCTTATTGAAATCAGTTAATCTTCTTCTTGACAGCAGAGTCGGTCGCCAGTGTCTGGCTCCGTTTAAACAGAGTTGCCACGGATCCGGAGCTTCAGTGGGCTGAGCGGGGAGCTCTCACCCTCCAAGCCCCTGGAATTACTCCAGGGGCTTCCGGGGAGCTCTACCCTCACCCACTGGCTCTCCTCTCCTTCTTCTCCTGAAGGAGAGGTTTTTAAGCCGTCTGACAGCTGATTAGCGCTGTCAGAATGGCTCCAACGGAATCGCGGGGCTGGCGGTCCAAAAAGACCGTCTGCGACGCCGGTGGTGCCAACCGGAAGCCCCAGAACTCTTGATTATTTAGTATCGTGGGATTCAGCAGACCAGTCAAAAGGTTGCTGTATGAATGAACCTAATCCTAATTACTCTATACTGCATTCTAACCTTGAGGGAAGCCCCATGGAACTAATTGAGACTTAGTCTAGTTTCATTGTCTGGGAGGAGTTTAAAACCTATTAATCCTGACCAGTAGTTTGGCCATCAGTATAATATATCCATGTATTATACATACATCCATGTATTATACATGCATCCATGTTCCTCCTGGTAGGCTAAGACCTCCTATCAGGTGAGACATGGTTGGGTTCTGGTTCCAAGTAAATTCCTACTTGGGAAAGAAGATGGTCCTTCACTTAAGGAGCCAGCAGTGTACTCTTTTCTCAAGAAGCCACTATTAACTGGACAAATATTGTCTCATATTGTCCCAACCTACCCTTCCTGGGGAAGGTTATTAAGAACAAGCAATTGCTTCAAAGAACTGTGGAGGAAGTTCTGGACTTTTTCAGTCAGATTTCAGACCTGAATACAGAATTAAAATGTAATTGATCATACCTGTGGTGAGAATAGGATGCAGCCATCCTTTCTCTCCTTGGTATTTTATTGGCTTTTAATCGGGATAACTTCTGGGCTGGCTTCAAAGATTGGATTGGGGAGCACTGTGTTGTACTAATTCTTCTCCTTCCTCTGGGAGAGTTTTAGTCAGCATTCATGGAAGGAGAAGTCTAGTCCACAGATACTGCTTTGCAGTGCTCAGCCCCCTCCCCACTTCTGTTTAATATTAACATGAAGAAACTGGTTGAGGCTGAAGGCATTTCATTTGATTGTGAAATAGTAGATTTATTATTATTCATCCCAATGAGTATGAAAAAGACCACTTATTCAACCTGATTCTACCTGAATCATATTAGGATGAAAAATGAGATTAAAATTAGAAAAATATCTCTTTCTTCTTTAATCTTTTTACTAATACAGCATTTTTTAATTCAAGTGAATAAACATAATATTAATGAAAAAAACCTCTTATTTGTATTTTATGTTAGAAATAACTTGCCAGGCAGACTATATTGAAAATGGAAACGTATTATCTCCAAAGATCACTTATAAGGAAGGTGAGAGAATACGATTCTCCTGTAATGAAGGATACTCACATGTTGACAGACAAGATGCCTTATGTACTGAGACTGGATGGGGTACAAAGCTTCAATGTGAAGGTCTGTATGTGATTCTAATGGTCATGGTTGTTTTGAAATCTTACACACATTTTAGTCTTCTTGCTATGCATGCCTAGAATTGCAGCTCCAATCAATCTGACCTGGTTAAAAACCTTGTGGTAAAATAGGGAAAGAAGTATTTGTATGTCTTTATTTGATTTCGTTTTTATCAGACATACGGAGAGCAAGAATAACAAGCATTGTCTTAGAAGACTCATCCTTCCTTTTTTTAACAAGTAAAAGAAAATATTGCCTCAATTTTAGTCTAGATCTATGGATTATTTACATCATACTGAATTGATTTCCTAAACTAGCTATGATTAGTTTTAAAGGGATAACTGAAAAAGAGCCACTAAGTCTATAATTTCAACATTTTAATAATTCTTGATTAATTAAAAACTCAGGATTCATGGCTTCCTGGAATTTGTGGAGTCAAATGGCATATTATACTTGTTTAATCTTAATTAATCAGACTTAGAAATGTCTTTCTTCAAAGAAGGACTTTATTCTTCTGAAGATCATCTGAGGCAAACATTTACTTTGGTCTGCTCTCTATCATAAGTAATATGACTCAGCAATAAATGTGGGGCCAAATAGGAATGAATGTTTCATGTAGCATTTCTTGGACAGAGGAACATAATTCATCAAGACTGTTTGTGTCTAAGGCACAAAGTGTAGAAAAAGTAATTGTTTCTTTTATGGAAAATTTGGGTGATAGTCCCACAAGGGGGCAACTCAATCTATTTTGAAGATATGTGCAAAGGGCAGAATTGATCCACAAATCAGTTGGCTATCTTTGTCTCAGACTGAAATCACCTTATGACTTCAGCATTGGTGGTTCTTACATTTGGGCACTAATTTCACTCTCTTTTTTCCCCCTAAGTGTTGTAAAATCACATTACAATTTTACAATATATTAACTTTTACAATATATTAATTTTACATTAATGGTAGATTTTAGGAGAAACCCTCCCATACTACTACCTCTTTCAATACTAGACAACACAGTATCAACAGTAGAGTCCTTCAAGTTTCTAGGTTCTATCATATCTCAAGATTTAAAAGGGACACCTAACATCAAAAACATCATCAAAAAAGCACAACAAAGATTGTTCTTTCTGCATCAACTCAGGAAGCTCAAACTGCACAAAGAGCTGCTGATTCAGTTCTACAGAGGAATTATTGTGTCTGTCATCTGCACCTCTATAACTGTCTGGTTTGGCTTTGCAACCAAACAACACAGACACAAACTTTAACAGATAATTAAAACTGCAGAAAAAACAATTGCTACCAACCTGCCTTTCATTAAGGACCTGTATACTGCATGAGTCAAAAAGAGGGCTGTGAAAATATCTACAGACCCCTCGCATCCTGGACATAAATTGTTTCAACTTCTACCCTCAAAACGATACTATAGGGCACTGCACACCAGAACAACTAGACACAAGGACAGTTTTTTCCCAAATGCCATCACTCTGCTAAACAACTAATTCGCACAACACTTTCAAATTATCTACTAAGACTGTATTACTATTATTCTTCTCATCCTTCCTAGTACCTATCTCTTCCCACTCTTACTATAAGCATGTTGCTTGTATCTTTACGATTTATATTGTTTTATTGTTTCCTAGTATGATTTGATTGCTTATTAGTATCCTATGACTAACTTATGTTAGTATCTTATGATTCTTGATGAATATATTTCTATTCTATTCTATTCTATTCTGTTCTGTTCTGTTCTGTTCTATTCTATTCTATTCTATTCTATTCTATTCTATTCTATTCTATTCTATTCTATTCTATTCTATTCTATTCTGCTAAGCAGCAAAATGAGAACAGAGCATCAGCTTTAGGGCAAGGATCCCCAATCAGGTCCATATTAATTTATCAATGGTCGATAAATGGCTGGATAAATAACTGGTCGATAAATGATGAATCAAAAGTTGGAATTAAGATTGCCAGGAGAAATATCAACAACCTCAGATATGCAGATGATACCACTCTAATGGCAGAAAGTGAAGAGGAACTAAAGAGCCTCTTGATGTGGATGAAGAAGGAGAGTACAAAAGTTGGCTTGAAACTCAACATTAAGAAAACTAAGACCCACATTAGATGAGGAATGGTATTTAATGAGAAATTTATATTATATAGGATAAGTGAGGTCAGATAGACCTAATTGATGTATTAAGGTATATAAGCTGTTCTGTCTTCTCCGGAATATAATTTAGAGTTATAGTACTGAATATTTGTTCATTAAGGTACTATATGGAAGTACGTATGTTTATTGTTGTATTGTTTTTTGTGTGTCACTTTATGTTGTCTTTTCTTTTTAATTGAAATGTAAATAAAGATTATTATTTATTTATTTTTAAAAAAGAAAACTAAGATCATGGCATCCAGCCCTCTCAATTTCTGGCAAATAGATGGGAAAGAAATGGAGGTAGTGACAGATTTTATTTTCCTGGGCTCCAAGATCACTGCAGATGGGGACTGCAGCCAAGAAATTAAAAGTTGGTTGCTCCTGGGGAGGAAAGCTATGGCAAATATAGATAGCAGACTAAAAAGCAGAGACATCACCCTGCCAACAAAAGTGTGTATAGTCAAGGCCATGGTTTTCCCAGTTGCAATGTATGGCTGTGAAAGTTGGACCATAAGAAAGACTGAGCACCAAAGAATTGAAGCCTTTGAACTATGGTGCTGGAGAAGACTCCTGCAAGTCCCTTGGACTGCAAGGTGATCAAACCGGTCAGTCCTAGTGGAGATCAACCCTGACTGCTCTTTAGAAGGCCAGATCCTCAAGATGAAACTCAAATACTTTGACCATCTAATGAGAAGGAAGGACACTCTGGAGAAGAGCCTAATGCTGGGAAATATTGAGGGCAAAAGAAGAAGAGGACAACAGAGAACGTGGTGGCTGGATGGAATCACTGAAGCAGTAGGCGTGAGCTTAAATGGACTCCAGAGGATGGTAGAGGACAGGAAGGCCTGGAGGAATGTTGTCCATGGGGTCGCGATGGGTCAGACACGACTTCGCAACTAACAACAACAAAATGATGAAAAGTCATTTGCAATCAGCATATCTTTCTTCACCTATTGAGAGTTTCTCAAGGACCTGGAGCAGATAAATGTTCTTGTTGGTTAAAGATAGACCACCTATTTTTATTACTGTTGGACAGTATTACTTGGTCTGTTGTGTGGATGTTTGGGTGGTTTAGGGGTGGGGAATTGTGGTGGGTGGGGTGTGTTTGGGGATTATTATGTGTGTTGGACCTGGTCTTTGGGTGTTAAGTGAATTTCATTTTATGGGTATACTGTGTATACACATACAATGACAATAAAGTTATTTATTTATTTATTTATTTATTTATTTATTTATTTATTTATTTATTTATTCATTCATTCATTCATTCATTCATTCAATCATTCATTCATTCATTCATTCATTCATTCATTCATTCATTCATTCATTCATTCATTCATATTCCTCCATAGAAATTAAATGTTTCCCTCCAGAAGTGACGAATGGCTACCTTCAATATAGACGAGATCACTATATGTACAATGATGAAATTGAAACAATATGTAATGAAGGGTTTGTCTTTGGAGGCCCCGGAAAGGTTTCCAAATGCACTGCAACTGGTTGGCATCCTCCTCCTGTCTGTAAACGTAAGTAACTTTTTCTATGAAGTTTTTTTCTAGAGCAGAACTTGCTTCATTGTTTATAAATAATATTCTTATAGTTATGCTAGATGCAGTGAGATAATTATGGTGGGAGGAGAATAGTTTATTATAGATACCAGTAGTTACAGCATGATTTCTGTAATTTTTTCATTAAACAATCCTACAGTTTTGTATAATAATCATAAAATTGTTCCACAATAAAATAAGGAAAAACAAGATAAAAATGGAAAAATGCTACAGTATAGAAAACTTGCACCATGCTATCACTAACCAGTAATTAACCACTAACCAGTAACTAACCACTAACCAGTATACCAGCCACGACTCCAGGGGAGGGGCGGAGGAGTGGCGGTAGTTATTAAGGAAAGTCTTAGGCCTAGGGAGGTCACTGTTCCTCAGGTTGGCGGGTGTGAATTCCTCCTTTTGAAATGGGACCCTGGAGTTCAGTCTGGGCTGTTGATCACGTACCTCTCCCCCAGCTGCGTGGCCTCAGCCCTGCCCGCACTACTAGATGTCTTAGCCGAATTGATGGTGGAACTCCCCAACCTTTTGGTTGTGGGAGATTTCAATCTGCCATCGGCCGGTGAGTCATCTGAGTTGGTGCGGGAGTTCATGACCTCCATGATGGCCATGGACCTGACTCAGATTGTACAGGACCCAACTCATATTGGAGGACACACACTCGACCTTATTTTTCTCTCTGGACAGTGGATAAATGATCATGGGGAGGGGACTCTATCTATTGACCCTCTGTCATGGACCGATCATTCCCTCCTTAGACTCGACTTTTCCTCTGCTATCCTCCGTCGCAGGGGTGTGGAACCAGTAAGATGGTTCCGCCCCAGGCACCTGATGGAACCCGAAAGCTTCCTGATGGAGCTTGGGTCATTTCCCGCCTCCTTAGCCCACGATTCATCTGAGACCCTTGTCGCGACCTGGGAACAGGCTGCGGTGGGAGCCCTGGATCGAATCGCGCCTTTGCGGCCTCTGATCCGACGCAGATCCCGGGCGGCTCCTTGGTTTACTGCGGAGCTCAGGGAAATGAAGCGTCGGAAAAGACGCCTGGAGGGTGGTTGGAGATCCTCCCAATCCGAGTCCGACCGAACACAACTAAGAACCCATATTAGGTCTTATCTTGTGGCGATGGAAGTAGCGAAACGTAAGTATTTCGCCACTCTCATTGCATCTGCAGAAAATCGCCAGCAGCCATGTTTAGAGTGACCCGCTCCCTCCTTAATCAGGGAGCGAGGGAGGACCCCTTACAGGGCCGTGCTGAGGACTTTGCACAGTTTCTGCAAGATAAAATCACTCAGATTCAGACCGGGTTGGACTCCGACTGGACAGAGTCCGTTGAGGTGACAGGGCCTAGTCTCGGTGGAGACATCTGGGTTGAGTTTGAGCCTGTTTCATTGGATGACGTGGACAGGATTATGGGTAGGCTGGGGTCTTCCACATGTTTACTGGACCCTTGTCCCTCCTGGCTTGTTTCGGCAGCCAGGGAGGTGACTGGAGACTGGATCCAGGCTATTGTCAATGCTTCACTAAAGGAAGGGGTCTTTCCTGCTGCGCTTAAAGAGGCGTTAAGAAGCCTAACCTGGATCCTGACGTACTTAACAACTACCGTCCAGTCTCCAACCTTCGCTTTTAAGCGAAGGTTGTTGAGTCCGTGGTGGCACAGCAATTCCCTCAATTCCTGGAGGAAACTGACTACCTGGATCCTTACCAATCTGGTTTCAGGCGTGGCCATAGCACGGAAATGGCATTGGTCGCCCTAGTAAATGATCTCTGGCGGGCCAGGGATGGGGGTTGCTCCTCCATCCTGGTCCTTCTTGACCTCTCAGCGGCGTTCGATACCATCGACCATGGTATCCTGCTGCAACGGCTCAGGGGGATAGGGTTAGGAGGCACTGTTTTACAGTGGTTCTCCTCCTATCTCTCGGGCTGTCTGCAGTCTGTTTGGGTGGGGGGTCAGGGATCCTCCCAGAGGCCTCTCACTTGTGGGGTGCCTCAGGGCTCAGTTCTCTCTCCTCTGCTCTTTAATATCTATATGAAACCGCTGGGTGAGATCATCCGTGGTTTTGGGGTGAGGTATCATCAATATGCTGATGATATCCAGCTTTACATCTCCACCCCATGCCCTTTCCGTGATGTCCCACTGCCTGGAAGCGGTGCGGGTTTGGATGGGGAGGAACAGGCTGAGACTCAACCCTTCCAAGACTGAGTGGCTGTGGATGCCGGCATCCCAGGATCTGGAGGTTCCATCCTTAATGATCGGAGGTGAAACCCTTGCTCCCTCCGATAGGGTCCGCAACTTGGGTGTCCTCCTGGATTCTCGGCTGTCTTTAGATGACCATCTGACGGCCGTAACCAGGGGGGCCTTCGCACAAGTCTGTCTTGTGCGCCAGTTGCGCCCGTTCCTAGACTGGGATGCCCTCGCCATGGTCACTCACGCCCTTGTTACCTCTAGGTTGGACTACTGTAACACCCTCTACATGGGGCTGCCCTTGGGACGTGTCCGTAGGCTTCAGCTAGTCCAAAATGCAGCTGCGCGGGTAGTTACGGGGGCGTCTAGATACTCCCGTGTAACACCTCTCCTGCGTGAGCTGCACTGGCTACCGGTGGCACTCCGGATACGTTTCAAGGTGCTGGTGCTCACCTATAAAGCCCTTCATGGCTTAGGCCCGGGGTACTTGCAGGACCATCTCCAGCCATTCTCCCATCGTCCTGTGCGCTCTCACAGAGTCGGCCTCCTCAGGGTGCCGTCGGCCAAACAATGTCAGCTGATGACCCCCAGGGGGAGGGCGTTCTCTGTGGGAGCCCCGACCCTCTGGAATGGATTGCCCACTGAGCTCAGGACAGCCCCCGACCTTCTTTCCTTCCGTCGCGAGCTGAAGACGTGGCTCTTCCGCCAATTAAACTGATCCATTTGGGGGTACACTGGTATAATTTTAAATCATTTTTTAATTGGGTTACTGATTTTAATTTGGTATTGTATTGTGATTTGTATTGATGTTGTCATTTTGTAAGCCGCCTTGAGTCCCTAGGGAGAAAGGCGGCATATAAATCGCAATAAATAAATAAATAAATAATTCATAAGCCATCTGAAAACTGTAGGGACTCAACTGAATTTTCAGGGGCCTGATTAATTAGTGTCCATCCAAAAATCACCTATTTGACAAACTCTGGAAGGAAGAAAGGTGATCGTTGAAGCTCCTAGCCATTTTCCTGCCTAGCAATCTACCAATGGTGCTACTTTGGAACAAAGATTTATTAGTCTTAGTCTAGAAGAAATGCTCAGGTCTCTCGCATTCCAGCTTGCAAGGGAATGCTGTCACAAAGTGGCAAGTGTACTTTGAAGTAGGCTGTGGAGTGTGCTAAACAACAATGCAGTAGGAAAACTAGGTTATTTCCATGGGATATTCCTCTATAAGATGATAAGGAGGGCCAGAGAGGTCAAAGTATCTGCCACATTACCTGTTCACCCCAGGTGAAATTCTTACACTTTTCAGTGATAGGATGACCCTGGGCCATACAGGAGTTGGTGGATCAGGTATTCATGAAACTGCCCTTTTCAGGTACATAAGCAGCCTGATGCCAGGTCTGTTGTATACTTGACAAAACAAAGTGTAGTCTGGATGTACAGAAAAAAATTCCTTCTATAGTTGGTTAGGTGGCCTAAATTGGAAAGGCCGTGGAAGATAGCTAATACAATGTTTCCCTGAAAATAAGACCCTGTCTTATATTTTTTTGAACCCTGAAATAAGCACTTGGCCTTATTGCCATGCACTCAAAAGCCCAATTGGGCTTATTATCAGGGGATGTCTTATTTTGGGGAAAACATGGTAGTATCCAGGGAAAAACAAAGATTCCTTGTGTAGTGAAGCATCACAGAGAGACTGCACAGCACATCAAAATTGGGTTTTGATAGGGGTTTTTAAATGATCTTAGTTGGATGTTTTAAATTTGGCCGAATGATTTAATTATTTTAATAAGCTTTTAATTTTTGTTGTACATTGTTTTTATCATGGCTGTTCACCGCCCTGGGTCCTCCGGGAGAAGGGCGGTATACAAATATAATAAACTAACTAACTAACTA
This sequence comes from Pantherophis guttatus, assembly GCF_059756535.1. Taxonomy (NCBI): domain Eukaryota; kingdom Metazoa; phylum Chordata; class Lepidosauria; order Squamata; family Colubridae; genus Pantherophis; species Pantherophis guttatus. Next base: position 94,854,508 of record NC_142065.1, read on the forward strand.
ACTAACTTGAAGTACTAGAAGAAATCAGAAAATATCATTTTGATACAGAGTGAGAAATGTCAGGCAGAGCTGATTCTTGCAATGGGACAGGGACAGGTTGGGGACAATGCTGTGTATTCATACCCTCAATGAACTATTACGGGAGGCCTCTTTGCTTAAGAGAAACAGAAAATGTTGATGAGTCTATAGGAACACATGCAGTGAAATTTGCTAGCACCTGAGCAGACCTACTTTTTTCATGGCACATGAATAGAATGATTGCAACAAGTGAAATAAAATCATAAGTTGAGGAACTTAACTTTGATTAAATGAGGAATGGAAGGAATAGTACTGAAATGGCAGAACAGAAGGCCTAAACTCCAAAAAAGTTTGTACAGAAGTGGCTGAAGGAATGAAATGAATAGTTTTAAAGAAGGAAAGGAAAAGACAGTAAAAGTTAAAACTGTCTCAATCTAGAAAAATGGAAACACAAGGGTCTTATGTCCTGGCTTGTTTACAAATACTTGAGAAACACAGTGAGTATAATTCAGGCCCTATAAAGGTTGTCAAAAGTCACAAACTATCTAAACACTCTTAAAATCTGTGTTGTCCAAACACAGTCAATAGTGACTTATCCAAAAGTGAAATTAAACAGGGATCTGAGTATTCTTTGCAATTCTGATGCCAAAACAGATTTGTATAAAATTGAACATTAAAAAAAAAATCCTTAAAGAGGCAAGGCGAAACAAGGAAAGAAAAAATAAGTTAGCTAGAAGGTGGCCTAGTAATTAAGCTCCGGCAGCACCTTCCTAAAATGCTCCAAGTTTCCTGCACAACTACCACTGAACACAAAATCTATAACTCAAAAGAATTTGCAAGTCTTCTCAAAACAAAGAATTCTAAATCACAATGAGATATGACATCTAGTATTATGGTAATATCATTATCAGAATAGAGTCTTCAGAAAAAGATACTCTGAAGTTTTTTTGGTGAGGTATTTTTTGGTTCTGCTTAAATTTCTATCCTGCTTCAATATCCAGTTATTGAATCAAGGTTACCAAATTGTTTCATGGGAAAAAAAAGGGAATGTAAACCTCTCTAGTCCTAGCCTGTAGATGTAGCTATAGTGTACTATGAGAAGTCCCTCAAATGACTGGAAAATTTTGGCGGGGAAAAAAAAAACCTCCAGAGGAAAGATCAAACTTTGGTCAAACCAGAAATTCTGAAATTCTCTCTGTTGAAAATCTCCTCAAAGATACTAGTGAGGTATTACATTCTCATCAGAGATCATAAGACACTTATTAAAATTATATCTTGCGAAGCTGCCCGAGGTATTCATAAAGCTGAACTTAAACATTGTGTCCCCCTAATTTCTACAGTGATTTTGAAACAATTCAGCATTATCCAAAAAACGGACCTCTAAATTCAAATACATTCCTGGCTAGACATTCTGCCTCTTTCAATATAAATCTGAATCAAACCATCTTCTGTTTCAAGGTTCCTGGAGTTTTCTTGAGAGGCTGCTGGGAAGATGGAAGTTCTTCTCCCAAACTGCATCCAAGTGCCACTTTTTGTCTTAGAACACCTAACTCTTTCCCCTGCCCAGCAGGAAGTAAGGGTTGGGAAGGGAAATTCAATACGCAACCAAAGACATATCTACTGGATTGTGAATTGTATTTCAGAGGCTGCAATCTGTTATTCAATCTTTAGTAACAATGGGACATAGCGCTACTTTACTTATCTAATGATATCCTTGTACCTGAAGGGCACACGTTTCAGGATCTTAAGCTTAGAACTGGAAAGAGAAGAAAGGAGTAAAGGCTTAGGGAAAAAGCTGCACACATTTTCTTGATGTCAAAGTTTTGTTTTGTTTTTTATTGTAAAGAGTCATTCCGTAAAATATTAGCTGAGGAAAGCATTTTCTTTTAGGACCAAAGCATTATAAGTTAGTCCTCAGCTTGTTATTGATGCACACCTTGTTAAAAGTTCCTTGGTGATGAATATTTATTTTATTTGTCAAGCATGTATAAGATAACAGATATAAATACAAACATGATTATGAATATAGGAAATGGATGCGAATAAATGGGGACAGTAGGACAGGGACGGTTATGCACACCCCTTACAGACCTCTTAGGAATGGGGTGAGGTCAACAGTAGACAGTCTAACGTTAAAGTCAGTGGTGGGATTCAGCCAGTTTGCACCACTTCGGGAGAACCGGTTGTTAACTTTTTGAGCAGTTTGACAAACTGGTTGTTGGAAGAAATCATTAGGGCAGAGAACCAGTTGTTAAATTACTTGAATCCCACCACTGGTTAAAGTTATGGGGGTTTGGGGATGAAACCACAGAGTCAGATAGTGAATTCCAGAATATATCTTGATGTATCAGAATATATCAGAACTCTTGATCATTTAGTATCGTGGGATTCAGCAGACCAGTCAAAAGGTTGCTGTATGAATGAACCTAATCCCTCTGGAATATGAAAACCACACTTATGCAAGTTTCATCAAAAGCAATGTATGCATCAGCTGAACATGTTCCTAGGAAGGGATTTGCTGCCTATATACCATTCTACTGTAATTATTCACCACTACTAATCACTAGTTAGTAGCGGCAAAACATTTAAAAAACAAAGAGGTACACTTTTAAGCTAGAGTGCAGGAGAACATAAGAAAAGCCTTGGTGGTGCAGCAGACTAAAGCACGGATAAGTAATACCAGCTGCCTGCAATTACTGCAAGTTCAAATCTCACCAGGCTCAAGGTTGACTCAGCCTTCCATCCTTTCGAGGTAGGTAAAATGAGGACCCGGTTTGTGGGGGCAAGAAGCTGACTTTGTATAAAAAAGAACACCAGTTGGGGTGGGGGGGTGCGAAAGCCCTACTAAGCAGATATATACAAAAGTATGAAGGCTATTGCTTAACACATTATAAGCTGCCCTGAGTCTCCAGAAAAGGGCGGCATATAAATCGAACCAATAAATAAATAAATAAATAAATAAATAAATAAATAAATAAATAAATAAATAAATAAATAAATAAATAAATAAATAAGCTAATCATGAGAGACAGATTGAGTGGGAAGAACCTTAGAGGTTTAATTTTAGAAATCTTAGTGATGCTAGGCCCAAGATTACTGAAGAGAAGCCATTCATGCAGGAAAGCACAGAAAATCCTGCACATTGTGACGAGGCTCTTTTGGAAGTATTGCGGATCTCCCGCAAGGAAAGAAATGTTACTTTACCCGTGTCTCCAGGAAGGTTAAAAATGTACTTCTTTCTTACTTCTCACTTAACTTTTCATTAAATATATACTCTAGAGCCAGTTTGTTATAATTGTGAAGGTGCCAATCTTGAAACCAGGAGACTGTGAGTTGTACTCCTACCTTGTATGAAAGCCACTGGGTAATATGGTGCCAGTCACTCTCTCAACCCAATTCACCTCATAGGTGATTGTGGTAGAGAAAATAGAAGCTAGAGGTATAACTATGTTTGCTGCCTTGACCATTTTTGAAAAGGCAGGATGAACACATAATAATCACAATAACAGCAAGAAGCATAATAGTTGCATAAGTCACTGTGCAGTGATAAAAAGAAGATAGAAAGAAGTTCAGTCCCATTTTATAGTATAAGATCAAAGATGTCAAATCTACATCATTCCATTCTCTCCACAACCCTCACAGATTGTAAGCAGAAGAAATAAGGGCCTTTGTTTCTCCCTTCGGTCATTGTCATTCTCTGTTCTTTCTTAGATGCAGGGCAGAAATTCAGGTCAGATTCTGGTATTGCAACAACATTTAATAAGAAGTTCGTCTCTGATGCCAGTACTAAAGCAAAGCAAGTGAATTGATAGAATATTCTGAATTATGGGGGTGCCTTACTTTTTTTTCTATGTCTTTTCTTCAGAAAACGGCTGTGACTATATCCGTATAGAAAATGGAAGAATGGCTGATCGTTTTGAATGGTATAAACCATTTCCATTATGGCAGGGACAATCAATTGAGTTTTATTGTTATCGTGGTTATCTGCCTAAAGACAAGCAAAGATGGCAAACAGCAAGGTGCATCAATTCCCGCTATGACCCAGAACCAAAGTGTTTCAGTAAGTAATTCTTTCCCTTTGCAGTAGATATTGCCAAGTACAAACAAAACAGATCAGATGCTGTCCTGACCTTGTTTTAACTTGGAAGAAGTAGCATCCTATAGAGCTGTGATGGCGAGCCTATGGCATGTGTGCCCGAGGTGACACACAGAGCCATCTTTACGGGCATGCGAGCTGTCACCCAACTCACCTGCAGCTGCGCATGTGCGTGCCCCTCATATGGTGTCCGGGCCTTCGGGGCACATGCGTGCAATTCAGGTGACCCACCTCATCTTTGGAGCTTCCTGCGCATGTGTGTGTGTTTGCACATCTGTGAGTACTTGTGTGTAGTGTGTGCATGTGCACACATGCATGCACATATGGTGTGATTGCGCACACAGTGCACAGGGGGAGCTGTGCAAAACCTGTGCATATGTGCAGATGGTGTAGTTGCATGCACAGCATGGGGATGTGCACAAAAGCTCTGCGCATGCGCAGATAGTCCGGTTGCATGCACACAACACAGAGGAGCCACGCATTAGGGTGGATAGCATGCACATGCAAAAAGCACACAAAGCACTTACCTGTTCAGCATTCGATGAGTAAAAGCTTCGCCACCACTGCTATAGAGATTTCAGCATGTTTGGTTCTTCTGCCCACTGGGGTGATGCTTCCACTGCTATCTCTTCTCAAGGGACCCTAAAATTTGTTTTGGAGCCTACAGTTTGTGTACTAAAACCTTAAATGAGAGAGGCAAAAGCTGAGTTTTTTATAAAATATAAATAGCAAAATAGGGATCTTCCTCATCAGCTTCCTCCTCTCTTCACATCTTGTCTGTGAATTAGATACCATGCATAGCATGAATAGCCTTCCAAGAACCATAAATGATGAAACCAATTTGCTCTCTTTTGCTTTTAGAAATCTGTGATCCTGCTCAACATTTTTATTATGGTCACATCATTTATAACTACTATAACACATACATAGAAGGTGACAACGTTACATTTGTTTGTGATATGGGATATTCTCCTTCAACCCAGCAATCATCAATTACTTGCACAAAAAAGGGATGGTCACCTGCTCCAAGATGTATCCGGCCAGGTAAGCTTTAGGAATCTTTAGGAATGTCTGCTAAAATTGCCTGACCTGAAATTGCTTATCATGCTCTCTCTCTCTCTCTCTCTCTCTCTCTCTCTCTCTCTCTCTCTCTCTCTCTCTCTCTCTCTGTGTGTGTGTGTGTGTGTGTGTGTGTGTGTGTGTGTGTGTGTTCATATAAGATTCATATTTCCACAGGGAATTGTTCTCTGATTGAGGTAAAGATATGTATAGGTGTTTATGTATATGCACATATTTGTGCCTATCATTTATTTATTAAACTTACTACTAGTAGTATTAACTTAGTAGTAAACTTACTACTAAACTACTACTTAGATCTATTGAATATTTGTAATAAAAAGCTACCTTTTGATTAGAAGAAAAATATTTCAGTTGAAGTTTGTTAACAATTAAAAATTGTTTTCATTATATTTATTATTTTTAAAGAGAGTGTGATGTGTTTTGATGTGCAAAGGGGATTTAAGTTTTCTCCAATGAAGATCTGAGGCCCAGCATCAATTGTATTGGGCAGTATACAAATATAAAAATAAATGAATAGATAAATGGCAATTATTAAGGAACAGTAAAATAAAGAAAAGGGTAGTAAACATCAAAATTACATGATAATACCTTTTAATATATATTTTGCAACTAAAACAATTCACTGCATCTAACACATTTTAAAAACTTAATGTGTGTGTGTGTGTGTGTGTGTGAATGATAGTATTTGCATAAAAAGAATTGGGTCTGTGCTTTCACAATTAGTCTTAAAATATGACTATCCTCTAATTGTTGTCAGTGAAGTTGTATTGTGTCTAAAAGTTGAAATTGTGGCAACTGGACAAAACTTTGTTAATCTAAGACATTTAGTTGCTAATCTGATATTGTCACCCATTAAACTCCAAAAGATTTGGACCAGAATACAGGACATTCAAAACACAAGTGAGAATCTTCGGCCCATGATGCACATGTAGGAATTCCAATACAGACTCAGATCAGGCCACTAAAATATGGAATACATTTATTTATTTATTTATTTATTTATTTATTTATTTATTTATTTATTTATTTATTTATTTATTTATTTATTTAAATTTGTATACCGCCCTTCTCCAGCAGGACTCAGGGCGGTGAACAGCCAGAATAAAACAGAACATACAAAATTTAAAAACAGTTTAAAAATAATTAAATATTTTTGGCCACAATTTAAAACAACCCAATTTAAATCAATTCAATTTAACTGAAACAGTGGGATCAAGCCAGCCCGGCTAGGTGAAATAAATAAGTTTTCAGGGCCCGACGAAAAGTCCAGAGGTCTGGTATTGTGCGTATCTCCGGGGGGAGGTTGTTCCAGAGGGCAGGCGCTGCCACAGAGAAGGCTGTCCCCCTCGGGATCGCCAGCCGACATTGTCTGGCAGACGGCACCCTGAGGTGGCACTCTCTGTGCGAGCGTACTGGCCAGTGGGAGGCTATTGGTGGCAGAAGGCGGTCTCGTAGATACCCCGGCCCTAAGCCATGGAGCGCTTTAAAGGTGGTCACCAACACCTTGAAGCGCACCTGGAAGACCACAGGGAGCCACTGCAGCTCGCGCAGGAGAGGTGTCACATGGGAGCGCCCTGTCACTCCCATAATCCCCTGCGCGGCCGCATTCTGGACCAGCAGGAGCCTCCGGGTGCACCCCAGGGGGAGCCCCATGTAGAGAGCATTGCAGGAGTCCAGGCGGGAGGTGACAAGAGCCTGAGTGACGGTGTGTAGGGAGTCCCGATCCAGAAATGGACGCAACTGGCGTATCAGGCGAACCTGATAAAAAGCCCCCCTGGCCACGGCCGTCATATGCTCTTCTAAAGACAGCTGTGCATCCAGGAGGACGCCCAAGTTGCGAGCCCTCTCCGTGGGGGCCAGTGATTCATCCCCAATAACCAGCAATGGCACCACCTGGCTATATCGGGACGCCGGAAGCCACAGCCACTCGGTCTTGGAAGGGTTGAGTCAGAGCCTGTTTCTCCCCATCCAGGTCCACACGGCCTCCAAGAACTGGGACATCACTTCAAGGGCATTATTGGGGTGGCCTGGGGTGGAGATGTATAGCTGGGTATCATCAGCTTACTGATGGAACTCCACTCCAAAGCCACGGATGATCTCACCCAATGACTTTACATAAATGTTGAACAGAAGGGGCGAGAGGACCGATCCTTCCGGCACCCCACAAACAAGGTGCCTTGGGGTTGACCACTGCCCCCCCATCAACACAGATTGCGACCGGTCAGAGAGGTAGGAGGAGAACCACCGCAAAACGGTGCCCCCCAACCCCAACCCCTCCAATTGGTGCAACATGATACCATGGTTGATGGTATCAAAAGCCACTGATTTAACATTCAAAGGTTTTTCCCCCAATAGGAAAGTCTCAGGTCTTAATTCCAAATTAATCTGTGTAATTTCCAAAACCCATTGCCGTATTTTTTTCCAATATTTAACCGCCTGCGGGCAGGTCCACCATTGGTGAAAATAAGTTCCATTACTGTAACCGCACTTCCAACAGCAGGCAGATGTCCCAGGAAACATTTTAGCTAATCTCGCCGGGGGGAGATGCCACCGGTAGACCATTTTATATATGTTTTCTTTATATGAGGAGGCCATGGTTAATTTCATATTTTTCAACCAAATCTGTTCCCATTGCTGGAAGTCAAGGGGATATCCAAAATTTCGCCCCCATGCTATCATACAATCCTTCACTACATCCTGTCCTATCTGCAGAGACAATAAATATGCATAACATTTAGATAATATCCCTTTCCCTCCTTCTAATAAGATCTTATCCAATTCTTGTCTTTTATGGTAGATTCCTTCACTATGTAAATCTTTTTTATACCTGGAGTGCACTTGAGAATAAGACCACCAGTCTATCTTATATCCTTGAAGAGTTAATAATTCTCGTGACTTCGGATTACCCTGAACATCCAAGAAACCTTCATACATCAAGGTTTTCTCCCCTTTATACAATGTCGGGTAAACCTGAGCTTCCTGCGCCGAAATCCAACATGGAACTTTTGAATATACTCTTCTTCTAACCTTTTCCCAAGTGTACCCAAGCGCCTATGTAAATAGTGATCATCAAAGTGTCTAGGACAGCCGGATGCTCCCAGCCATAGAAAATAGTGCCAGCCATGTTGAAGACCGGCTCCCTCAAATGTCAAAAGTCGTCTCTTTTGTAGGACCATCCATTCTTTCACCCAAATCAAGTTCGCTGCTTGGTGATAGAGCTCCCAATTTGGGAGTCCAAATCCTCCTCTATTTTTGGGTTCTTGTAACATTTTAAATCTAATCTGCGGCCTCTTTCCCTGCCAGATAAATTTAGATATACTCCTATCCAAATTTGTAAAAAACTCTTTATTCAACCTTACCGGGGCTGTTTGGAATAGAAATAACCATTTGGGTAACACACACATCTTAATGGTTGCCACCCTTCCCAAAATTGATAGCTGGAGATTTTTCCATCTTTCTAAGTCTCTGAGCATCTGGCTGTAAAGAGGAAGATAGTTATCCTCCTTTATGGAGGAACATCTGGCGGTCAACCATATACCCAGATACTTAATTTTATTTGTTATTCTTAAGCCCATTAACTGCTCCAGCTGTTGCCTTTGCATCTGAGTCATATTTTTCACTAGGATTTTAGTTTTTTCTTCATTCATCTTTAACCCCGCTACCTTCCCATACTCTCTAATCAAGCATGATAATTTCAGGCCCGAGTCCAGTGGTTGATCCAAGATAAATACAAGATCATCTGCATAAGCCTGGACTTTAACTTCCTCCTGCCTAATCTTCATTCCTCTTACTTCCGTGTTTCCTCTCACTTCTCTAAGCAGGGGCTCTAAAGTTAATACAAATAGCAATGGGGAAAGGGGACATCTCTGTCTTGTACTTCTACAAATTTGAATTCTCTCCGTCTCCTCTCCATCTATGAGAACTCTTGCAGTCTGCTCCCGGTAGATAGTTCGAATTGCCTGAATAAAATTCCCACCAAACTCCATATATTCCAATTGAGAAATCATAAATTCCCAACTGATTCTGTCAAACGCCTTTTGGGCGTCAACAAAAATTAAAGCTAATTGTTTATCCGGGTGATTTTCGAAAAATTCTAGTGTATTCATGATAATTCTAAGATTATCTGGTAGATATCTATTAGGAAGGAAGCCGTTTTGGTCTGAGTGAATGAATTGGTTAAGGAAGCAGCTAAGCCTAGCTGCAAGAACCCCCGCAAATATCTTATAATCAGAGTTTAGTAATGATATTGGTCTATAGTTCTTAATAAGAGATAGATCAGTTCCTTCTTTTGGGATAATAGAAATATAAGCCTCAGTCCAAGATACTGGAACCTGAGCCTCTTTCATAACCGCATTGAATAAATCCGTCATGTGTCTTCCTATCACGTCAAACACTATTTTGTATAATTCAACTGGAAGGCCATCTCTACCCGGGGTTTTGCCATTTGCCTGTGCTTTCATAACTGTTTCTACTTCCTCCATCGTAAATTCCGCATTAAGAATTTCCTTCATTGTTTCCGAGACTTTAGGCAAGTCTGTCTTTTCCAAATATTTCCAAATTTCACAGATATTTTCCTCTCCTTTCTGATAAAGCTGTGTGAAAAAATCCTGAGCTACCATTCTCTTGCCTTCCTTAGTACAATGGAAATTCCCAATTACATCTTTCAGCCCTTCTATTCTCCGTTGTTTCTGCTCCTTTCTAAGCCGGTAAGCCAACCATTTTCCTGTTTTATTCGCCCTTTCAAAAAAATTTTGTTTAGTCCACTTTAGTTTATTTGCTAATTCCTCTTGATCTAATAATTTAATCTGGTGTTGCCAGTACTCCCTTTCCTCTATCAATGTTGTCTGGGTTAATCCATTTTGCATCCTTTCTTCCACCCGTTGTAATTTATTCAAGAGGTTGTCTCGGTGTTTCTTACCCGCCCTACGTTTGTCAATCATATATTTGATTAACCATCCCCTCATCACTGCCTTAACCGTATCCCATGTATTGTATATTGAAGTATCCTCTTTCTTATTTTCCTGGAAAAAAAGATATAACTCCTTCTTAAATTTACTCATGAATTCTTCATCTTTCAGGATACTTATATTCATTCTCCATCTACTCTTCCTACAATGTGGGATCTTCCAAGTTACCATTAGCGGGTTATGATCCGCCCACTGATTGGGCACTATTTCCACTTCCGAGACTAGCCCCCTCAACTCAAGAGACATCCATATCATATCTATTCGGGTCCACGAGTGGTGTCTGGGAGAGAAATAAGTATATTGATTTTTATTGGGATGTCTCAACCTCCATATATCCTGTAATCCAAATTCCTCCCTTAAATCATTACATATTTTTGGTAATGTTCTCTTAATATCCTTTAACCTTCCTTGTATGTTTCCTGGGACATAATCCTGCATTCTATCCATTACAGCATTGAAATCCCGCACTAGACAGACATGTTCATATTCCAGTTCCCCCAATTTAACATATAAGTTTTGATAAAAAGTCCTCTGATTGTCATTAGGGGCATAAATACAAACCAATAAAGACTTCCACTGGGCAATTTCTATTTTGAGCATGAAAACCCGGCCTTCCTGGTCAGCAAAAACCTGTTGGGATTTCAAATGATGTTGTACATATACCACTATCCCTCTTTTTTTTTGACCTGCTAATGAGGTATAAGTTTTACCCAACGCCCGGCATTCTAACAAATGGTTTTGATCTTTTTTTATATGAGTCTCCTGCATACAGACAATATCATACTTAGCCTTTCTTAATTTATTCAAAATCCTACTACGTTTATTAGGAGCATTTAAACCGTTAATATTTACAAATATCAAACGCACTAATTCCCCCATTTCCTTTTCTCACCTAAGTTTTTACTTTCCCGCTGTTATAGCCTTCTTAACTGTTTGTCTTGTCTCCCTCTGAGGTGCTGTTAATTCCTCAACTTTTCGTATTCCCCCACCCTTCTTTCCCGCCTTTCCTTCTCTCCTCTCCTCTACCTCTTCTTCCTCTTGCGATTCCTCCAAACTTCTACTTTCCCCTTCTCCTTCAACATCTAATTCTGACAAATTAAATTGTTGTTCCATGAATTCTCTTGCTTCTATTATCACTGCAGCAAGGTTAGCGTATGCGCAGGAGTGGAAAAATCAATACTTACCGATAGATTTGAAAATAATATATAAAATCAATGAGTGTGCGGAATCAGATAGATTAACTAGATTGATCAATGGTAAAAAAGATTCAGAATTTTATAACAGTTGGAAAGTATGGTACGATTGGGTCCAGAAAAGGTGGAATAGAATAGATATATGATGATGTATATATATATGGTGGCAAATATGTATGTATAAAGGAATGAATTTATACTTATGGACAATGTAATCATATTATACCATGGTGGCAGGATTGTATATTTTATTTGTGTATTAGCGTATAGAATATATTAATAAAAATTATTTTAAAAAAAAGCCACTGAGAGATCTAATAGAACCAGGATAGAGGAGCAACCCCTATCCCGAGCCCTCCAGAGATCATCCACCAACGCGACCAATGCCGTTTCTGTGCTGTGCCCAGGCCTGAAGCCGGGCTCGAGCAGATCTAAATAGACAGCTTCATCTAGGTTCTGTGGCAGCTGCCACGCCACCACACTCTCAACAACCTTTGCAATAAAATGAAGGTTGGAGACTGGACGATAGTTAGCCAAAATAGCTGGATCCAGAGAGGGCTTCTTGAGGAGGGGCCTCACCACCGCCTCTTTCAAGGCAGCCGGCAGGACACCCTCCCTCAAAGAAGCGTTAATAATCCTCTGGAGCCAGCCTCGTGTAAGCTCCCGGGAAGCCAGCACCAACCAGGAGGGACACAGGTCCAGTAAACATGTGGTCGCGTTCAGCCATCCCAGAATCCTGTCCACATCCTCGGGAGCCACAGGATCAAACTCCTCCCAGATAACACTCTCAAGACCTGCCTCAATCAGTCCGTCCGGACATACCCAGTCAGTGGCCAGACCTTCCCGAATCTGAGCGATTTTATCATGCAGATGCTGCACAAAATCCTCAGCTCGACCCTGCATATAGCTTATATGGCAGTATGATTTATTTTATATAATTAAAGGGCAAATTAGATGCCTTAAGTTTCTATAAGAAAGACAACCATGAATCTGCCTAACCAGATACATTTATTTCCTGCCTCAATCTGCCTATGGATTTTCCAATTTATTGTATACAGCTTTTCTTTGCAGCTTCTTAGCCCATTTATTCATGATTTTGAAAAGAGGCAATCTTTCTCTGGCTCCACTGGTTTCCCAGGTATTTTACAAAGAGTTCACATTTTATAAACAGAAGAATTCACATTTTATATTTCCTTTTACCAGTTGAACACACTTGTACGAAGGTTTCTCTATCCCATGGAAATTTTGGATCGCAGCAACAGAGTTTTCAGATCAATGCTAAAGCAAAATATATTTGTCATGATGGCTATACAACGTCAAAAGGAGAGACTGAGGCAGAGACACAGTGCCTTAAAGAGGGCTGGAGCCCAGAGCCAGAATGTATCAGTAAGTAAATACAATTCCATTGGAAGATAGGTTGAAACTGACTGGCATAGACAAAGACATGGAATCTTATTCAGTGAAGAATAGCCTGATATCATAACAATTTATTTATTTTATTTATTTATTTTGTCAAGCATGTATTGCATAACAGATATAAGTAGAAACATAATTATGAATACACAAAATAGATACAAATAAAAGGGAACATTAGGACAGGGATGATAGGCATGCTGGTGCGCTTATGCACGCCCCTTACAGAACTCTTGGGAATGGGGTGAGGTCGACAGTAGACAGTCTAAGGTTAAAGTTTTGGAGGCTTGGGGAAGAAACCAGTGTCAGGTAGTGCATTCCAGGCATTGACCACTCTTGCTGAAGTCATATTTTCTGCAATCAAGTTTGGAGTGGTTTACCTTAAGTTTGTATCTATTGTTTGCTTGTGTATTGTTGTGGCTGAAGCTGAAATAGTCAGTCAGGTAGGACATTGTAGCAGATAATTTTATGTACTACGCTTAGGTCAGACTGAAGGCGGCCTAGTTCTAAATTGTCTAAGCCCAAAATTTCAAGTCTGGTGGCATAAGGTATTCTATTGCGGGTAGAGGATATATCTTGTGAAATATCTCTGGATTCGCTCAATTGTATTAATGTCCCATGTGCAGTACGGGTTCCAGACAGATGAGCTATATTCGAGAATTGGTCTAGCAAAGGTTTTGTATGCCTTAGTTTGCAACACAATATTACCGGAGAAGAAGCTATGCAAGATTAGGGTTAACAACTTTTAATGCCTCTTTTGGAAATGCTGTTACAGTGAGCTCTGGCACTTAGATCGTTTGAGATGAGTACTCCAAGGTCCTTGACAGAGTGAGGGTCGTCTACAAGGTCGTATCCACCCAGCTTGCATTTTGTGTTTTGAATTTTTTTGCCAATGTGTAAGACAGAGCATTTGCTGGTTGAGATTTGGAGTTGCCAATTGTTTAACCATTCTGACAGATAGTCAAGGTCTTTTTGTAGGGTAGCAGTATTGTCGGTGGTGTTGAATAGTTTTACATCATCAGCAAAGAGAACGCTGTTGCTTATAAATATGACCTTAAAGGTCGTTTATGTAAAGTATAATGAGTGTGGCTCCTAAAACGCTTCCTTGGGGGACACCGCTGTTAAACAGGTGCAGGGTTTGATAGGGTGTTCCCTATTTTGACTACTTGTTGCCTGTTTGATAAGAACACAGCTATCCACTTATGCAGGGATCTGAAAATGCCATAAGATTTTAGTTTTAGAAGTAGTTTGACATGTACTACTGAATCAAGGGTCAAAAACAAAATCAAATCAAATTTGTAAATATATCTCTTCAAGAAGTCTAACTATAGGCTCATAGTATAAAATTATTGTTTTGTTCATGATTTGAAAAAAAATAACTTGCAATCTAAATATGTGTACCCTTTTATTGTAAACATACAATTTGCATTTTACTTCCTGTCCTCCCAAGAGCTTATGCCACAAATATCCTATAGATGCAAACAGAAAACATATATTATGGATTTTCCATTTACAGAAAGTTAAATATCTTTAAACTTGCAAAAGGGCAAGAAAACTTGTTGAACATCTGCCACATTCTCTACACAATATATAATAAACACAAAAATTACTTCAGATTCAAAAGCAAAAACTGTTGAAAGACACAAAGTGCTCACATAGTGACTTGTCTGCAGGATAGGTAGCTACGACTACAGCACAATCCTGAAAAACTATGTATATGTGTTCAGATACTAGAATCATGAAAGGGTCAGTGAAGCAGTCTGCAAGACCAGATTGTCTAATGTGACCCACTAACCTGGTTAAAAAGCAACTATCTATGTTTGCCAAAATCACTAGCATGAAGCAGTGAGATCTTATTTATAGCAACTCATCATTTGCTTCGTGCATGTGCCTATACCTAAGAGGGGGTCTCTGCAGTCATGTGGCTGGCATGACTAAATGCCAAAGGCGCACGGAATGCTGTTATCTTGATGGGTATATATGTACAAATCAAATTGATTGTTTGAGAAATATTTTTAAAGATTAATCACAAGATTGTTAGCTTCATAAGACTTGATAATCATAATAATTAGGTGCTGCTAAAGCTGAAAATGCTGAATTGTGGCAGTTTTGAAATGGTCCCACTTCTGGAATGGCATTACCCTGTCCCCCACTCTATTTCCCAAACACAAGGTCATCTGCAGCTTTGTACAACAACTTTCTCAACCACCTTTCCAAAACAAGGTTAAATATTGGGCTAAAATTGTCCAATATTTAGCAGTGGCTAAAGTCTCATACAGGCTTCTTTAATGAGACAGAAGGGACATGTATCTATAGAGAAGATGGCTGAACTCCCATTCCTAGGTACCTGGTCCACTTTGTCAGGTCCAACAGTTCAAACTGCTTCCAAATAAGAGACTTCTTCTCAGGCATCTACTCTGGACCTGCAACAAAGAGCCTTGGTACTACAGTGGTTTAAAGCACCCTGTTATTAACACAGCTGCCTGCAATTTACTGCTGGTTCGAATCTCTCCAAGGCTCAAGGTTGACTCAGCCTTCCATCCTTTCTAAGGTAGGTTAAATGAGGACCCAGTTTGTGGGGGCAATAAGCTGACTTTGTATAAATATACAAAAGTATGAAGGCTATTGCTTAACGCACTGTAAGCCGCCCTGAGTCTCCGGAGAAGGGCGGCATATAAATCAAATTAAAAATAAAAAATAAAATAAATAAACAAGGCTGGCATCTAATTGTGAACTTATCTGAACATTTTTCTTCTAACAGATTCTGAGCGAATTTCTCCATATGCTCCTACAAAACATTTTTCAAACCCCCCTTTATTCAAAAGGACTTGTGTCACCCTAGACAGGGCCATGGAGCAACTATCAGTGCATGCAGTAGGGATATAGAAGCATTGAAGCTTCATCATCCTTACTGCCACACGATAAACCTTAATAGAGGCTCTAACCCGTATTTGGTCAAGGTTGTCCTTTGCTGAGTGCCAGAAATACTCTAGACATCTCTTCTGTCCATTCATCTCCCTCAGCTTTTTCATAAGCCATGAAAAATGGCAGGATTCTTGAGAGGAAAGGTTGCATGGTTGCTAACTGATACAATGCCTCAGCCCTCCCCCCACCTCTTATTCCAACCAGTGACCAAGTCTTTGGATGGACCGTAAAGCAGATAAACAGGAATAGCCACCCAGCTCTCCTGAAACCTAAGTATCCATTATCTAAGACAGACCAATCTAATAGACAACTGAAAAGATTAGATTGGTCTCCCGACTCTCAGCTGATTTGCTCTCAGCTGTTTTGCTCAGAGCTTTGTTGCTAGCTGCAAAGAGTCCTGGAGCAGATTTTTTCCCTCACTAGCTATGCTGAAAAAACGAAACCGAAACTAAAGCAGGGTCTTTGCTGCAACGTGACAAAATGAGGCAGAGAGAGATTTCTTTTTCTTTTTCCTCACCAAAAAAGGTAGGTGCAAAACTGCAAACAATGGGAAATTTAGGGCAAAAGAGGAGAGTTCAAGATTTTAAAACACAAAAGAAAAAAAGCTCTATTTAACTAGGCAATTGTAATAATTGAGATACTATTAATTGTATATTGTGTTGAAAGCAGAAATGGTTAAGTTGTGGTTTGGAGGAATATATGGGGGAAATTATTTCATTTATTATTATTGGTAAATATAATTAATTGATTTGTAAGAAATTGGATTGCATGGAAATAATTGGAATATTAATGTTCATATTGATTAATATACAAAAAAAGATAGTTATATAACTAATTGATTTATATTCAAATGTTGAATTTGTATTAAACAACTGTAATATTACATAATTAACCAATGTGAGGATGAATATAAAAATAGATGACAATGGGAAGGGGTATAATATAGAATAGAAGGGAAAAATTGAATTTAATTAAGATTAGAGATGAGGATGAAAGGTAATATTGGCTTTTTAAAAAAATAGATGAGAAATAAATATGGCAAAAAGGAAATATAGAAATTGTACATTTAATTGAAATGACTAAACACTGTTTAAATTTGTGAACCAGCCAAATACTCTGTTCAAAGAAAATAGATTGTATGTTTGTATGTGTGTTTCTAATTATTGCTATTTATTCATATTTGTTCTCTTTTATTCTTTACAGTTTAACAATTGATTCTTAACTTAATATCTTTATATTTGTTTGGGGTTGGCTTTCTTCCCTTTCATCTTTTTTATTGTACAGCAATGTTTCTCCTCAAACCTACCACCTCTCTCTTTTCTTTCTTTCTTACTTTCTCTTCCCCCCTTCTTCTCCTCCCTTCTTCCTCTTCCTTTCTCCTTCTCCTCCTCTCTTCCTCCCTCTCTTACCCTGACTCCTACTCTAATGTCCCTTCCCTTCCTTCATTCCTCTCTATTGCTGTATCCTTTTATGCATATGGACTACTCAGAGGGCTGAAAAAGTTATTTTTGACTGGTCCTCGCACTTTTGACCAGTCCTCAAATTTACAACTGTCCTCACATTTTACGTTTTTGCCCTATCTTGTCACCATGGTGAAGAGAAGCAGTTGTGAAATGAGTGACATGGTTGTTAAGAATGCTGCACGGGCATAAATGTGAGGATGGTCATAAGTGTGAGGACCAGTCAAAAGTGCGAGAACCTGTCAGAAATGACTTTTTTCAGCCCTCTGAGTAGTCCCTATACACATAGCCATGGCCACCCGGTCACATGACCAGCTAGCCATGCCCACCCAGTCACATGATCTCCAAGCCACACCCATAAAATAAGCCATGCCCACAGAACGGTAGTAAAAAAATTTAGAACCCACCCCTGCTTAACACCCAAAGACCAGGCCCAACACACATAACAATCCCCAAACACACCCCCACCCACTACAAATTACCCGCCCCTGAACCACCCAAACATCCAAGTAATGCGGTCAGCTCACTGATGGTGGCCCTTCAGTTCATTGTTGAGTACAATTGGGATAAAAACTATTCAGAAAATGTGTGGTCCGAGTTTTAATTGTTCTATATCTACTGTCAGAAGGCAACAGTCCAAAATCATGAATAATAATCAGGTCAACCTTATGCAGTCATCAATAGTAGTTTTCACTATTTTGTTTAAAAATGGTGATACTGACTTTCAAAATCGTCTTGCCCATGTAGTTTGATACATTAAAAATTATTACAGGCTGCATTCTGCTGCAGATCAGATTAATCGGTTTAAAAAAGAATTGCATAAAATGTACAGATGGAAATTTATTTCTTTATTCTTCACATTTTATTTTACAGATCTAAGCAAAGCAAATGAACAATAGGACACATACCACACCCTTTGAACCAGAAGATGAATATCTGAAGTCGTATACTATTTTCTTTCATATGATCCCATGAAGCTGGATTGTATATACACAGTTATAAACAGTGGATCCGAATCTAAAAGTCTATTTTGTAAAAGATAGATTTTACCAACTGTAATTACTGGGAAAATAATAACATTTAAAAATAAATTTATAGACCACCTTTAAGGCAGATAAAATTTTACAGTATAACATTATAAATAACTTTTTTTAAATGTATCTGGAGTGAGAAATGAATTTTTTTTTCTATATACTGTAATTTTACCTTTAAATGTTTGATTAATCTGAACAATCAATCAGCAGTCCATCTTAAAGCAATGACAATAGATAATTGTAGTTGATATGTTTAGCATATGGATTCTTGAATTCTTCAAAAAATAAAAGAAATCCAAAAATGATTTTTATTGACAAACAATTTGTAATATAGTTTGTAAAGAAACAGAGATGTACAGTAAACATTTCAATTCACTATCCAATCAAAGATCACCAACAATTGCTCCTCCTGGGGTTGCTCTGGAGTTAGCAAAATCAAACTTGATGTTAATAATCAGAAGGAAGTTCAGCCAAAAGGATTTCTGCTTTGTTTTTCTTTTTTATTTTGTTTTCCTTTTTTCTGTTTGGGCAGTAAGATATTGTATAAAAATGTACTTATTTAATCAATTTATTTATTTATTTATTTAATAAAATTTATATGCCGCCCTATCTCCAAGGACTCAGAGCAGCTCACAACAATAAAACAACCAATTAAAAATATAAAATACATAAATGTACATATATAATTTATATTAAAACCCCCAAAATCTAAAAACCCTCTCAGTCCAGGCTGGACGATGTGAACAACCAAGTTTTTAATTCACGGCGGAAGGTGCAAAGGTCAGGCGCCAACTAGAGCCCCAGGGGAAGTTGATTCCAAAGTGTGGGCGCGACCACAGAGAAAGCTCTACCCCTGGGGGTCGCCAGCCGACACTGTCTAGCTGACGGCACCTGGAGCAGACCCTCCCTGTGAGAACGCACTGGGCGATGGGCAGCTGTTGCTGGCAGCAGATGGTCCGCCAAATATTCTGGGCCTAAGCCATGTAGGGCTTTATAGATCATCACCAACACCTTGAATCTCACCCGGAGGGCAACCGGCAACCAATGCAAGTCGCACAGGAGGGATGTAACATGGGAGTATCGGAACTCTCCCATCACAACCCACATTCTGTACCCGTTAAGCCTCCAAGTGGTCCTCAAGGGCAGCCCCATGTAGAGAGCATTACAGTAGTCAACACGGGAGGTAACTAGTGCGTGAGTAACTGTGCGTAGGGCATCTCGGCCCAAATAGGGGCGCAACTGGCAGATCAGATGAATCTAGGCATATGCCCCCCTGGTCATGGTTGTTATATGATCTTCTAAGCTCAACCGTGAATCCAGGAGGACACCCAAGTTGCGCGCCCTGTCTACAGGGGGCAAAATTTCACGCCCTATAGCCAGCGATGGAATCTCTCCTTCGAACCGAGATGCCGGTATCCACAGCCACTCAGTCTTGGCAGGGTTGAGCCGAAGCCTGTTCCTCCCCATCCAGATCCGTACCGCTTCCAGGCACCGGGACATCACGTCGAGGACATCACTGGGCTGATTCGGGGTGGATATAAAAAGCTGGGTATCAGCAGCATACTGATGATCCACCCTGAAACCATGGATGATCTCCCCCAGCAGTTTCATATAAATGTTGAACAGAAGGGGTGAGAGAACCGACCCCTGAGGCACCCCACAAGTGAGGGGCCTCATGGTCAATCTCTGCCCTCCTGCCAACATAGCTTGCATCCGTCTGGTGAGATGGGCAACACACTTGCCCATCTCACCAGCAAGTGACTCTAGGCAATTTACAACCAGATAAGCAGTATCAAAAATTAAAACAAATGATAAATATTAACAATGCCCCCAGGCCAATCAGCAGAGCCACGTTTTAATTATAATACCGTGTTTTCCCAAAAATAAGACCCTGTCTTATATTTATTTTGAACCCCGAAATAAGCACTTGACCTTATTTTTGGAGAGATCTTATTATTTTGGAGTGTGTGGAGCAAGATGGGGCTCCTCTTGCCCTTTTACTTGATTTCCAGCTCTGCATTTAAATATTTGGGGGAGGGCTTATTTTCGGGGGTAGGCTTATTTTAGCGCATGTGCTCAAAAGCCTGATTGGGCTTATTATCAGGGGATGTCTTATTTTCGGGAAAACAGGGTAAGTAAAACAAGATTGAGCTACATCTTAGAAATTGATGCAGGGTTTCCAACTACATACCTTCATAATCTGTTAGTTGACACAAAATGGGCTAAGATTTGCCATGATATAAATTTAGACTGATCCATTGAAGATGTTCTACACAGAAAGTAGGCATCGGACTGCTTGGTCCATGTTTTTCCAAGCATGGCCAGAGGGCAGGTTTAGATTTTGTAGAGCTGTTACTCTGCAGAGGCACTATTAAATGTGCCTTAGCTACTGGCTGTGGTCCAGCACACACACTATTATTAGTGCCTCAGCTACTGGTGGCTGTGAAGTTCTGCAGTTTAAAAACCCCTGCCTGCTTTTGAGAAATAATATGGCAGTCTCAGATTCCAAAGAAGAGTTTAATGGTTCTGCAAGCTTTTTTACACCATTGGACACACCAACATCTGGCAACTCAAGGAAGGAATGTTGTAAGGAATTACAACATTCTGGTGTTGTTTCTAGCCTAATCTTTATTGGCCTGTTTATAGAAATTGCCTCTCTGTTAACCCTTATTACATTCTTGGCAGTACGCCTAGACTTACTGTCACCTCTGGAGCTTCTCCTGAGTTTTTTTTTCTTCTTTGCTTAACTTTCTTAAAGAGGAAGGATTATTTTAAGCTTTTTACACTGCTGTTGGGAGGAAATACTCCCCTGTTGGAGTTCTTCCAGCCGGGATGCAATGATCAGCACTTTGAAGAAATAATTGAATAAGGAAGCAGAGCTGCCAGAAAGAAGCTTTTAATGACAAGGGACCAGGATGAGTGACATTCAACAAGGCTTCTTTACTACCTAGAAAGATTGACATTCAAACATACCCTTTCTGACTTTTGGTCTAGAACTGTTTTTTGGTGAAGTTTAATTCTGTGCTTGGTGATGTTTAATCCTGTGTTTATTGATGGGATAATTTTCCCTATTCAGAGTTCTTTGGAAGGAAAAATGTTAATCTCTGTTCCTGAAAAGAAGCAGCTTCAGAAATCTGGCTAGTTCCTGTGTCTATTTGTTCTGGTAATTGGTTTAACAAGAAACAGCTACTGTGTTTGCTCCTTTGCTTCATTCTGGAGAGCTTAAATGACTTCTCTGCTAAAGGGTTTCACTTTATGATCAAGAGTTGGCTGCTGATAGTTATCATTGCATTTTAACTATTTTAATTCCACAAGGTGCTCTGGCACCCTCCCTGATTTGTAACTCCAGTTTGCAGGTAGTTCTAATCTAATGATTGGTATTTAGGGCAGCTTTTTGCATGCAAAGAAGTTTTTTGTATTTTTGTACAGGTAATCCTTGATTTACAACAGTTCATTCAGTGACCATTCAAAGTTACAATGGCACTGAAAAAAGTGACTTATGACCACTTTTCACATTTACGGCTGTTGCAGGAAACTGTCATTAGGGCAAAGAAGTGATGTCAAGTTGACCATGCTCACCTAGTCACATGACCACCTGGCCACGCCCACCCAGTCACATGAAGCACCGCAGTTGTGAAATGAGTGACCCAGTTGTTAAGAATGCTGCTACAGGCATATAAGATAACTGGTCATAAGTGTGAGGTCCGGTCAAAAGTATGAGGACTGGTCAGAAATCACTTTTTGCAGCCTTCTGGGTAGCCCCTCTGTGCATAGGGAGTACTCAGAGGGCTGAAAAAGTTATTTTTGACTGGTCCTCACATTTTGACCAGTCCTTGCACTTACAACTGTGCTCACATTTTATGTTTTGCACCCTATCTTGTCACCATGGTGAAGGGAAGCACCGCAGTTGTGAAATGAGTGACACGGTTGCTAAGAATGCTGCAACGGGCATAAATGTGAGGGTGGTCATAAGTGCGAGGACTGGTCAGAAATAACTTTTTTCAGCCCTCTGAGTAATCCTTATGCATGTAGCCACCAAGCCACACCCCAAATAACCACCAGTTGTTAAAAAATTTGAAACCCACCACTGCCACATACACAGTTAATTAATACCACATATGAAGCTACCACCTTCCAAATTCCTGTTGTCTCACTTAAGCCAGAAGCAGTAGAGGAGCTAGAGTGAAAAGTTTAATTACACAGGGGGCCACCACAGGAGGGGAATGTTGAGGCCAGTGAAGTCCAGCCTTCGATTTCAAGCCTTTATTTCCCAAGGAAGAGCAGGAAAAGCAAAGAGAAATTTGCTAAATGTATAGATATATATGTTGCAGGAAGAGCACCTGGCATGAAGGATTCGGCAGATGTGGAGGATCTGAATCCTGTACTCCAACTAACCAATCTGTACCCCATCTGTACCCCACTAACTAATTCCCATGAGGAACTTCAATGAAGACGAGGAGATGGAGGAAGGAGCAATTTTTTAGAAAGGGAGGTGATGTGATGGAATGTAATCTAGAGTTGCAGGAGGGAGGAGATCCTTCCCAAGGAGGGAAGAAACAAAGTCAGCTTGGAATCTTTGATATGCAGGAAGACAGTGAAAAAGGACCATTTCTAGCTTTTCAGAGGCAATATCTAATAAGTATAGAGGTTAATGCTTTAGTCTGGCAAGATTCCACTGAAGCAAACTGAGCAAAAATAAATAAATATTCTGAAGTAATTTCTCCTGCTTTTGCTGGAGGAATGGAATAATTTTATAAAGAGCATACTCACATGTATTTGTAAAATAGGGTTTTCTTCAGTTTTAGAAATGTGAAATATTGTTCCAGGAAATGCTGTATAAACCAGCTAATCACTCTCTCTCACACACAGTCCCCCCCCCTCTCTCCACACGCATGTGCATGTGCATGTACATGCTATGCTTTTGTTTTTTCTGTACAAAATAGGCCTATGAGTCTGTTAATTAAATGAAGAGGAATATGGTAACAGTTAGCTTGTAGTAAGAGCACAATACCAGGCGCCTATCATTAAAATTGGGAGTTGTGCTACACATGGGGTAGGAGGCCTACATGTGTGGGGAGGAAGGATTATTAAAGGAACTTCTTAGTTTGGATTATGACATTACTTCAGAGATTGAGCCTATATTTTATTACTTCTTGGTTTGGGCCTATGACAGGAATTTCAACAAGGCCAACAAGGATTGCTTCTGGGTTTGGAGCCAATCAGCTTCATTTCTGAGGGAGGGACTATGATGTCAATCCTATTTTTGGCTTAATAGTGTCCCTTTCAGTTTTGATTCAATCAACAATACTTCTAGGACAGGGGTGTCAAACTCACGTCATCACATTAGCGTCATGTGATGTATCAGGACTTTTGTCCCCTTTGCTAAACTGGGTGTGGGAGTGGCCAATGCGTGATGCATCTGGCCCCCGGACCAGGACTTTGACAGCCCTGTTCTAGGATAAAGGCTATGACCTCATATCTGGTTTGGGACCAATGAGAGGCATTTCCAGGGATGGATTCAGAAGGCATTCCAGTATATTGCAAGAAATAGAAAGAAGGCTGAGAAAGAATGTACAGGCTGCTCGCATCCTGGACATAAACTGTTTCAACTTCTCCCCTCTGGATGCAACTATAGGGCATTGCATGCCAAAACAATTAGACACAGATAGATTTCCCCCCTTGTAATCACTCTGTTAAACACCTAATTCCCACAGCACTGACTTAGGCCAAAATATATTTACCCATGTAGTAGGCTATATTGCTATTATCCTTTTCATCTTCCCATCCTTTTTCATCTCTCATCTTTCCTACTACTACTTCTTGTATATTATGATTTTTCAATTGTTGTTATATCTTATGATTTATGATCTATGATTTATCACTTTGTTCCTATGTACACTGAAAGCTTATGCACTGGAGACAAATTCCTTGTGTGTCCAAGAACCATACTTGGCCAAGAAAGAATTCTGTTCTGTTCTGTTCTGTTCTGTTCTGTTCTGTTGTTCTGTTCTATTCTATTCTATTCTATTCTATTCTATTCTATTCTATTCTATTCTATTCTATTCTATTCTACTCTACTCTACTCTACTCTACTCTACTCTACTCTATTCTATTCTTCTCTACTCTACTCTACTCTACTCTACTCTACTCTACTCTATTCTATTCTTCTCTACTCTACTCTACTCTACTCTACTCTACTCTACTCTACTCTATTCCCAGGGGAGAAAAACAGTTAATACTAAAGACCCAAGGTGAGGGGATTTTTTTGACTCAATTCAGGTTGTATAAAACAGATAATATACATATGGTTTTCTTCACAGAAGTTAGATGGAATTTGCAGCAAAGAATTTTTCTTATACATCTATAAAAAATGAGAGTTTTGAATTTAAGAAAATAATTTAAAATATTGACAACATATTTTCTCTAAAAAAGAAAAAAGGAAAAAGGAAAATGAAAGTAAAATCAATTTTATCCTTGTAAAAGGGAATTTTCCTGATTAGTAAGAGAAAGATAGATCTTGTATCCTTCTGATAAGGAAGCAATCTCTTATGTTCTCTCTTCTATCCCCAGGAGTTGATAGTATTTTGACCTTCTGGATATTTGTTGAAGTGCAACCCAATCCTAGATCTGCAGTAACCGGGAAAAAAGAACAGATACCAAATTGTACCAACAGTTTCCCTTATATGATTGGCTAATGTTTAACTGCACATTGCTGAAGATTGTAAAACTCCAGAGTAATTTAAGAAAATAATTGGCTATCTGTAAACTTGAGATTTCTCTAAATATTGTTATAATAAAAATAAAATAGATATGTCAGATATCAAATGTAATTTATTTATTATCAAATTTCTACAGTGCCCTTTTCATCTCAGTCACTCTGGGAGATTTACAATAAAAATAAGAGTGTTAGGACATGGAAGAATGAGAAAATGGTTCCCATGGCCAAGAATTTTTCATAAAAATCATGTATAATAATTTTGTTGTTAGCTGCTGCTACTGAAGACCTTGGGAAAGTTCAGAATTGATCAACACTGGAATGAAAATGGAGGGTTTTTTTTTCCTTCTGAAGAGTTGGCAGCACTGCCCGAAAAGTTGAACTATTACTTAATTTGTTTGCTGTCCCACCGCAACACAAAGTTCACAAAGCTCACATGAAGTCCTCATTTAGCTATCAAGATCATATTCTTACTCCAGTAATGCTTCCTCTTCACAGCTTTCCTAACAAAAAGCAAAGCGACAAGCAAAAAGGAGGAAGGGATGATAGTAGCTCGGAGAAATCAGCTGAAAGAGCCAAACTGCTGATCTGAATTTTAGTGGTTGGGAAATTACCTGAAGAGCTATGAAGGCCTGGCTGCTCCTGGTTGCTGCTTTTCTTCTCTGGCCAGGCTTCTCTTCTCAAAAGGGTAAGTTAAGACAACGAGAAATCAAGGGGAAAACAGTGTCTGCTGGATTCATTAAAGGACCAGTTACTTTTAGAAAACACAAACAATTTCATTTTTCTCTTGTGGCTTTCTTGAAATTTGTAATACCAGATTCTTTAATAATGTCATGGATTTATAATTCCAGTCCTCTTTTCAAATACAACGTTTTTCAACTACTGATTTGTGAATAGCAAGATACTTTGTATGAGTATTATAAATACATGCCCATTTTGACGGTCTTTGTTTCAGTTAATAGGCAACTTGATATGATACCCAAGAAATTACCAAGTGTAAGATGAGGCTTCATAAATCAGAGTGCTTGAAATTATAGAGATGTATTTCCATTGGGTTTATATCAGGATAAACACAAAGAAATCAGAGAGCATAGAAGCATTCCTTTGTCCATAATTGCAAAATTAACTGATATCACATTAGTACAATAATGGGGGAATGTTATCCCATATCAGGCTCTTACTTTCAAATATGATAGGTAAAGGGTTAGAGATAGTTATTTGGCAATTATTTTCTTCCCTTTTTTTCTACCCAGCATGGTGGATTTGAAATGTACATTTGCATTCTTTATATCCTATAATATATTTGTGTGCATGTTTGTGTTTGTGTGTGTGTCTATTATTCCTCTATTGTATTCTCTTAGATCCCTACTATGTTATGTATTTCTAAAAAAGAAAGAAGAACAAGGGAAGAACATCAGAGTGTTAAAAACTATAGAATAAATTCTGTGTGGCAGCATTTAGACCTAATAAAAAGAAACAACTATAGATAATATGTATTGAGAAGTTAAAATAAAGGTTAATACTAGTAAGTGCAATGGTTTAATATCTCTAGGAAAAGAAGTGTTGGCAGCATTAAAAATGTTGGTCAGATGTTGCTGACAAAGTACACAGAGAAAGAAGACAGGTTGATCACAACTGGGAAAGGTTCAGTCATAAAATCCAATACATAATACTGTCAGAAAGATTCCTCCAGGACCAACGAGGGTAAACCAAAGTTCTGGCAAGGACGACGTTCCACAGAATTATATGTTTTGGGGGGAAATTTGGATAGCCTTACAACCTCTCTCTACCTCCCTATACCAAGATTTGCTTAGATTAGGCATCAGCAAGAAAAGCTAACATATTACAAGTAGTTCTTGAGTTATGACCCTCCTGGAACCTCCCCATCACTGTCATAACCTGTTATGGTCTTAAAGTGAGTCAACTCACATGACAATTTTATGATCTTTTTGTACTGGCTATTAAGCAAATTACTGTAGTCATTACACAAATTCAAAGTTGTTAAGAGAAGCAACGATTCACTATGGGCAGGGGTCTGCCAAAAACTGGAAATCAGTGCCCGTTTTTGGCAAAACTGTTATAACACAGGGTCACAATGACTGAAGGACATTATAAATGCAGTTTCCCAGTGACCAAAATGTCACATCACCATTGGGGTGGGCAACTGGCAGAATTTCATATCCAAGTTGTAAGTGTCCCCTTTGGAACTTTGAAGGTCATTAAACAATGAGTCATTAGTCGAGGACTATCTGCAGTGTGGATTAAGTGTGTAGCAGGTACTGGTTTACTAGTTTTGACAAAAGTGGAAACTAATTGTCTAGGAGGGAAATTTGTTAGCTCACATCTCATAAGGGTAAATAGGAAGAGCAAATTTGTCAAAGCAGTTAAGATAATTTAATGTAAATATAATTTCAGCATGTGAAGAACCAGATGAAATTGACTTTGGGGAAATTGTGAGCGCTGAGAAAGCCAAATATCTGGAAAATGACCGAGTGCAATACAGGTGCAACCCTTCCTATGTCTTGGAGGGACCTGAATGGATTCAGTGTAAGGGACAAGAATGGACACCTCATCCACCAAAATGCTTGGGTAAGCCATCATGCTTTCTTTGACTAATGTAGACCTGGGAGAAAATGCAGAATTCATCCAATAGGAGAATAATGGCTGCTATTTTTTAAATAAATTAGCTTAAATTAGAATCCAGGTTTTACTGAAGCCAAAACTGTTCTGGTGTCAACTTTTTTGTTTGAAATCTGAAAAAATGAACTGTGTTTCATTTTCCTGATTTGCTTGAATGAACAACCAAACCAGCTGGTCGAATTAAATAATATTTAATTGGAAGCTTGTGCTCTCTTATCTGCTTCTCTTGTCCTTGAATAGAGAATAAAAGTGTTTTTCATGCTTTCAAATGAAATATTTTTTTAGGAAGGAAATGAAAAAAGAATGTTCTCCAACTTACAAGTTTTATTTGAAAATATAATGAAAAAATTGATGGGTCAATAACATTTGTGCAAACTCAAGATGAGAACCAAAAGCAGGAAATAACAATTGTACTCAATCTGCAATTTGAGAAATTGGAACTCAATCAGTTTCTGTCAGATGTGAAGAAGAAAGTATTTGGTTGAAAAAAAAAAAGATTTGCCAGAAAAGATTGAAAAGAATATGAATATTTATTTATTTATTTATTTATATTTATATACCGCCCTTCTCCCACCCTTCTCAGGGTGGTGAACAGCCAACAGATAAAACACAAGAAATACAAAATTTAAAAACAGTATTAAAATCCAATTAAATTAATTTGGCCCACAATTAAAAGCATCCTCGTATTAAGACCCATAATTAAACAATTTAAAAATTAAAACAATTTAAAAGAGTTAGGCCAGCCGGGCTTGTTGGGATAAAAACGTCTTTAGGGAACGGCAAAAGGTGCGAAGATCCGGGATCCGCTGTATCTCCAGGGGCAGCTCATTCCAGAGGGTAGGTGGCCCCACAGAGAAGGGTCTCCCCCTGGGGGAGTCGGCATTGTTTGACCGATGGCACCCTGAGTAGCCCCTCTCTGTGAGAGTGTACTGGTCAGTGGGAGGCTAAAAGTGGCAGAAGGCGGTCTCATAAATATCTGGGTCCTAAACCATGGAGCACTCTAAAGGTGGTAACCAATACCGTGAGGCACACCCAGAAGACCACCGGGAGCCAGTGCAGCTTGAACAGGAGAGGTGTTACATGGGAGCACCAAGTCGCCCCCATAACCACCCGCACGGCCGCATTCTGGACCAGTTGGAGCCTCCGGGTGCCCCTCAAGGGAAGCCCCATGTAGAGAGCATTACAGTAGTCCAGGCGGGATGTGACAAGAGCATGAGTGACTGTGCATAAGGCATCCCAATCCAGAAAGGGACGCAACTGGCGGATCAGGTGAACCTGATAAAAAGCCCCCCTGGCCACAGCCATCATATGCTCTTCTAAAGACAGCCGTGTATCCAGGGGGACGCCCAAGTTGTGAGCCCTCTTTGTGGGGGCCAACGACTCGCCCCCAATAGTCATCGATGGTGCCAACTGACTATATTGGGATGCCGGAAGCCACAGCCACTCGGTCTTGGATGGGTTGAGCCTGAGCCTGTTTCTCCCCATCCAGATCTGCACGGCCTCCAGGCACCGGGACATCACATCAAGGGCATCGTTGGGGTGGTCTGGGGTGGAGATGTACAGCTGAGTGTCATCAATGTATAGATGGCACTTCACCCCAAAACCACAGATGATCTCACCCAGCGGCTTCACATAAAAGTTGAACAAAAGGGGCGAGAGAACTGAGCCTTGCGGCACCCCACACACAAGGCACCTTGAGGTCGATCTCTGTCCCCCGGTCAACACGAACTGCGACCGGTCAGAGAGGAAGGAGGAGAACCACCGCAACACGGTGCCCCCTACTCCCAACCCCTCCAATCGGCGCAGCATGATACCATGGTCGATGGTATCAAAAGCTGCTCAGATATCTAATAGGACCAGGACAGAGGAACAGCCCCTGTCCCGAGCCCTCCAGAGATCATCCACCAACGTGACCAATGCCGCTTCCATGCTGTGCCCAGGCCTGAAGCCCGACTGGAACGGATCTAGATAGACTGTTTCCTCCAGGTACTGGGGGAGCTGTCGCGCCACCACACTCTCAACAACCTTTGCCACAAAGCGAAGGTTGGAGACTGGACGATAATTCACTAATACAGCCGGGTCCAGGGAAGGCTTCTTAAGTAGGGTCCTCACCACTGCCTCCTTCAAGGTGGCGGGGAAGTAACCCTCACTCAAAGAAACATTAATAATCCCTTGGAGCCAGCCTCGTGTAACCTCCTGGGAGGCCAGCACCAATATAAAAAATGCTGAGACAATAGATATGATGAAGGATGAACTAGACTTTGAGCAATGTTGTGTTGTTAAGGAGAATTATTCAACAATGGATGTTGCAGAGATATTTACAACAGAGTGTCAGGTCCACCATTATGTCCTGCCATTCTGTTGAAGGAAGGCTTGCTGACATTTTTTGCAGGCTTTCACTTTTGCTAAACTGCTTGGGAATCAGGGAGGGGGATTGTCTTCAGAGATGGAGCAGACTCTCTCTCAGCTGGTTCCAGCTTGATTCCAAGGCCATCATGCCCTGAGAATGACCTGTTATTTGCCAAGCACTTCAGCATTGTCAAAACATCCCTGTGGCATCACATTGGTGAACTGGTCAGGGGGTTTGGGTTTTGGGTAAATGGAAGAATTGCTTTGTGCTTTGCATGGGACCTAAATATTCTGCCTGATTTTACTGCAACCACTTTCTGTCAGTAAAAATCCTTTTGATTCAACTCAATGCAGCAAACAGTCAAAGCTTTCCTGAGGGAACAGTTGGTGCAGGTCCTTACACAGAGACTTGCGAACTTTGGAAATGAGATGCAATTCTTGGGATAGTTCCCAATTAAAAACCTAAGGAAAGGTTATATTATAACAACCAAACAAAGGTATTTGACCCTAGACTCAAGAGATAAGGACCAGGGTGATTTGTGGTAAATACCAAAACAGACTTTTACAGAGTGGTTTAAACTTTAACTATGCTGTTGTTTAGTTTAGTTTAGTTTAGTTTAGTTTAGTTTAGTTTAGTTTAGTTTAGTTTAGTTTAGTTTAGTTTAGTTTAGTTTAGTTTAGTTTAGTTTACTTTACTTTACTTTACTTTACTTTACTTTACTTTACTTTACTTTACTTTACTTTACTTTACTTTACTTCGTTATATTTGTATACTGCCCTTCTCCCGAGGGACTCAGGGCGGTGAACAGCCATAGTAAAAACAATGTACAACAAAAATTAAAAGCTTATTAAAATAATTCAATTATTCGGCCAAATTTAAAACATCCAACTAAGATCATTTAAAAACCCCTATCAAAACCCAATTTAAAAAACCTTTATCCTGTCAGTCCAGCTTGCTGGAATAATAGGGTCTTCAGAGCGCGACGGAAGGCACGGAGGTCGGGGATCCTTCGTATGTCCGGAGGCAGTTCATTCCATAGGGCTGGAGCCCCCACAGAGAAGGCTCTCCCCCTGGGGGTCACCAACCTACACTGTTTGGCTGACGGCACCCTGAGGAAGCCCTCTCTGTGGGAGCGTATTGGTCAGTGGGAGGCAATCGGTGGCAGAATGCGGTCCTGTAGATTTTTTAAATTGTTAAAAATATTCATATATGTACTGTATCACAGGTCAATTGGGTTGCAAATAGATGTACAAGCTTAGAAATTTTGGATCTGCTTTGCAAGGGGAGGAGAGTTATTATTGTTGCAATAGATTTGTCAGTGTTCAACTAAGGGAATATTATAGGTTTTTTTTAATTCCCCTTTTTAAAATGTTTTTGTCTGGCTTTGTTTTGTTTCTATTTTTTTTTCTTTTGGGATTTTGTATTTTAACCTCTTCAATAAAGGGAAAATTGTAAAAATAAAATAAAATAACATGTAAAATAATAAAATGAAATAGTAAAGGAATCCAAGAGCCAATCTTCTCTGCTTAGATAAGTTGAGAAGTTTTGCATCATATTTCAACAGAATATGTAACACTCCATCTATCTGAAATTTTGTTCCATTACAACTTAGCCAACTCAAAATGTCTTTGTAGAAGATTCTGAATTGGGCTGTTTGTTCTTAGCTTGAAAAAAACAACACCATCTGTTTGTGCATGCTCCTACATGCTCCTACAAGCCAGTCCTCTATGATCCTTCTAAAAACTATTGCAGAATCATAACTTGTTTATCATTAATATTGTGCTCTAATTTGGCTTATTGGATTTTCGCCTGGAACTATTAGTTCTGATTTGTAAACCAGGCTGATTTTCTTGGTAGTAGAACAGAGGGAAACCAATGGACAAATTACCTCCCTTCAGAAGATCTACCTTCTTTTCCCTTTTTTAGCACCCTGCAGTATCACAAGACAACAGCTAGCAGCAAAAAACTTGTTTCTGTTTGGGAATCAAAGAAAAGCTCGCCTTATTCAAAGTGATCATAGCCTGCAGTTTCAGTGCAATGAAGGATATGTCCTTGTGGTTCCATCAGTCAGAAAGTGTGTTGACGGTTACATGGATTTCCCATTATGTATCTCCGGTAAGCATGCTATCAATATGATGGATTCCTCTGGGATCGTAACTAATTTAAATAATTAATATAACAAACATGAACATTTGCTTCTAAAGTCCCATTCTTTTAAACATGATTTAATCTTCACTGATATCATTCACACCTTGCCTTAGAATTTTAGTAGTTGTAATCTAAAACAAGAACCCTGAAGCACATCAGATTGGGGAAGGATGTTGTGATATATATTTTTTTTTAATTTGATTTATATGCCGCCCTTCTCCGGAGACTCAGGGCGGCTTACAATGCGTTAAGCAATAGCCTTCATTCTTTTGTATGTTTTATACAAAGTCAGCTTATTGCCCTCACAAACTGGGTCCTCATTTCACCTACCTTAGAAAGGATGGAAGGCTGAGTCAACCTTGAGCCTTGGAGAGATTCGAACCAGCAGAAATTGCAGGCAGCTGTGTTAATTACAGGGTGCACTAAACCCCTGTACTATCAAGGCTCTTTTATTTTCCCAAACTCTTGAACTTCAGCTAAGAACTATGACTCCATGTGGTTGAAGATATGTATAATATTGGTAGACATAGGAATATGTTTCAAAAATTGCAAAGCTTGTATAAAAATAAGTTGATGTCATATCAATAAAGGAGCCCCATATTTTGCATGATGAAAAAATCTCTTTTGTTTGAAATTGCTTGGATGAATTAACCATATAGATGTTAATATTGATCTGACTGGTATTATTATTTAATTAATAATTCCATAGGTTTGGGTGATTGAATTTTCATTGAATTTTCAGATTGTTATGATAATTTTTGTAATCCTACAAAATATTAGTTCAGATTGTCACTCGGCCCCTTCATCGTCATTTATAAGAGCCATGGTGGTGTAGTGGTTAGAATGCAGTACTGCAGGCTATTTCTGCTGATTCTCACTGGTGCAAGGTTTACTCAGCCTTCCATCCTTCTGAGGTCGGTAAAATGAGGAGCCAGATAGTTGGGAGCAATATGCTGACTCTGTAAACTGCTTAGAGATGTCTGTAAAGCACTATGAAGCAGTGTGAATAGCACTATGAGGTGCTATTGTTATATGTAGGTGGAAGTCTAAATCTTGTGCATTTTCAATCTGATAGAACTATTTCTCCTAAGAAACATATTTATAAAATAATCGGAAAGTGATGTAAATTGAATAAGCAGATAAATTGTTAGCATGTTGTTTAAAACAAGTGAAACAACAAAATATAAAGTTGGAAATATTACATAAGAGGGACAGAGCATTACAGATCCTGTGTGTCTTAATTTACTTTTTCCAATGGAATGAGCAATTATATAATGCTGATATTACTATGCAGTTATTTGCACCTCTATCTATGTGTAAGAATTAATTTAACTGAATATTATCCTTTACGGTCTTTAATGGAGAGTGTCAGTGTGGCAAGGCAGACCCAGACAGGATGAATGATCAGATTAGCTAATTCTAATTTTCTATAGAGTTACATTAATAGAATCCTGCAATCCTAAAGTACATTCCTTCCCCCCTGTGTCCTTTACAGCCCTTGAAACTGGGAGGGTCTCTTCTTATCCACTTGCCCTGACTGTTCCTGGCAAGGACTAAGTTGCCTTTTATTTGATGGTTCCCTTGGCTGCATTTCTTTTCCTTTTGTCCCGAGATTATTTCTACATACTATTACATCATATATTTCTGTCAAGATGTTGATCAATACAGAGCACAATCGATGCTCTATGTATCAATGTATAGCAAAAGAAAAAAAAAGAGGTCATGAGCATTTGGGTACATTTGTGCTCTATTGAGTTGTAGATTGTGTTTTTATTTGAATTTCACAAATACTTAACTTAATAAGTAAGTTATAAATTATGAAAGAATTCTACTTTAAAATACTAATATTTTTAAACCATTTTTTGGTAATTGTTATTTTAAGGAATGTCAGTAAAACCAGCTAACATTTCCTGGCCTATTGGTTTTTTTCCCACGTAATAGAGAGAGGAAAAAACTGCAGTGGTCCACCCAGGACTGAGAACGGAGACATTACTACTTTATCTGAGAAGCAGTACAGATCTGGCTCTTCAGTAGAATTCAGATGCCAAACATATTATGCCATAGGAGGCCAGAACAGATCTTTTTGTAACAATGGGACCTGGACAAAGGTGCCAATTTGCCTTGGTAAGTAGAAAAGAAAATCTTCATTCAATTTTCATAAGCATTTCTAATCATTAAAGTTCACTGCCTTCTTTCTCATTTAATTGGGCTTGCCTGAATCAGCTCTCCTTTATATTCAATTTCATTTCTGTGTCTGAGGTGAAGTAGCTAGTAGATGAAAGCTAAATTCTACTATTAGGATTTTGCAATGATAATATGATGCATTTGGATCCTGACAGAATTTCCTTTCTTTCTCATGTCAGATCCCTGTATGATCCCCAGGACTGAATTGGAAAGCCAGAAGATAGAAGTTAAAGATGAAATAGGTGCACCTGAAAATATATTTGTGCAACATGGTCATTCTATTGAGCTCACCTGTAGAACAGGATATGTCCTGGCAGCAAATTCTTCCCAATCAGCTTTTGTAATCCATTGTGATGGGACACCACCAGTGATTCCTAAATGCAAAGGTGACTTTAAAAAGTTTAATTTTTATAATCCTGCTATCACCAATCCACAGCCAAAGCACTTTAGTTTGAGCCTATTTATCATTAGAGCTGGAATAAACCACAATCATTTACATATGAAAAAGAGCCTTGGTGGCGCAGCAGACTAAAGTGCTATTAAGTAGCACCAGCTGCCTGCAATTACTGCAAGTTCGAATCTCACCAGGCTCAAGGTTGACTCAGCCTTCCATCCTTTCGAGGTAGGTAAAATGAGGACCCGGATTGTGGGGGCAATAAACTGACTTTCTATAAAAAAAGAACACCACTTAGGGGGCCCCAAAAGCCCTACTAAGCAGGTATATACAAAAGTATGAAGGCTATTGCTTAACGCATTGTAAGCCGCCCTGAGTCTCCAGAGAAGGGCGGCATATAAATTGAACCAATAAATAAACAATAAATAAGTATGTCCTTTAGTGGGGCAGATATTTTTATCTCTCTGAAACCTCCCTGGACTGCACTTTTCCATTCTGCAAGGGCCCAATGGAAACTCTTGGGATGTAGTTGAAATAGGAGAAACCTGAAAGACTGCAGATTGCTGGAGAGGGAGTAGTGCAATCAAAAACATACCTATGGCCATTTCATGGCTTAATTATTGCAATAACTGCCACATTATACCCTTGAGAATTGTTCATCAATGTAAGGTAATATATGCACATAGCAATATTTTTATATCATTGAATGGTACAGTAATTTGTTTTGCTGCAGTAAACTCCATACCTGATTTACTATATATTTCTGTTTTTAAGGAATTTATAAACCAAAATCTAAACACCAATACCAAAAGAAATTCCAATCTAGTTGCTAGCAAGAATATAGGAACTTTTTAGTTACTGCTAGAGAACATTGCTTTGCATTTGATCTTGGGACTAGTAGAGTAGTGAATGTCTAATGAGGGAGATTTCACAATTTTAGCAGTTCCACCTTTCCCAGAACCAGCAGTTCCACCACAGGTATCAGAAGAACTTCGTGGAGATGTTGGTTTGATTATGCATTCATGCCATTTTTGTACCACGATTATCCTTGTGGATTCCAGGAAGTTTACAGATATTAAAATAAGCAATAAAATAATACAAAATTCAATAATATGACTAAAATCAAATCATAAGAAAAATGCACTCATATAGACGAAACTGCCTGTGGTTCTACTGGCTTCAAGAAGATCAAGAAAGTGGCTGTCATACTCAACTTAGGGCAGCTGTTTCCAAGGAGGGGAGCTGCAAAGAGAAGATATGATATTACTCCCTGACTAACCTGAAAGCTGGAGACTCTTAGTAAATGTCGTCTTGCCATCCACGTTAGACAAACTATGGTTATTTGGAAAATTCAGTGTCATACTTGTCATACGCTTGAGCTATAACCAACTTTAAAAGTCATGTCCAGCACTTTGGATTGCACTCAGAGGTACATTGGTAGCCAGTGCAGCTCCTGCAGCAGTGATGTAACAAAGCAGAACTAAATGTATACACTGAGCATACAGGATATTGAATTCCAGACCAACTGATGTTTTGATCATATCCCCAGGGCAATTTCAGGAAGAGCTAATTAATTGTTTAATTACATGCTAAGAAGTTGATATCAACTCTCAGCAATCACAAAGATTGATTTTCTCCAGGAAATCTGCCCCAATCTTCAAATCTTCTAGCAATGCATCCATTGCCACAGTAACTGAATTGTTGTTGGTGATACTCTACCTCAGAGTTATCAATATAGAATCTATAATATAGATAGAAGGCCGCTTCTAATTCTGAACAGAATTTGAACATAAATGGGACTAGAAACAAGCCCTGCGGTCTCCATCACAGCCTTTGAAAGCCTGATCTCTTTCCCCTGTCGCCAAGAACATCAACAACCTCAGGCAGAAGTGGAACCACTGCAATGTGGAGCTCCTAATTTTACAACCTTGCAGGTGGTTGAAAATGCTAGTGGGATCGACAACAGGACTGAATAGCAAGAAGAGGGATATCAAATTGTAGTTTTATGTTTCAACTTAAAGCAAAGTAAAGAATAATTATAGGAACTGGCTGAATTTATTTATGATGTTCCAAATAAATAATAGCCAAGAGCTACTAAAAGTAATAAAAGCTCCATTACAAAGAATTTGAAGGCCTGACCTCTTTTCCCTGTCACCATTAACTGAAAGTGTAACCTCAGACAGGAGAGGGACTACTACAATGTGGAGCCCCTGATTTGTAACCTTGCAGGTGGCTGAAAATCCTACCAGGCTCAACAGTGGGACTAAAAAGTAAGAATGATGGTATCAAGTATGGGGGTATAGGGGTATCAAATTGTAGCTTTTTATTTCAATTGGAAACCAAAGTGAAGGAGGAGAATAATTACAACAACTTTCTGAATTTATTTATTTATTTTATTTATTTATTTATTTTTATTAGATTTATATGCCGCCCTTCTCCGGAGACTCAGGGCGGCTTACAATGCATTAAGCAATAGCCTTCATACTTTTGTATATTTTATACAAAGTCAGCTTATTGCCCCCACAACTGGGTCCTACCTTAGAAAGGATGGAAGGCTGAGTCAACCTTGAGCCTGGGGAGATTCGAACATGCAATAATTGCAGACAGCTGAATGTTAATAACAGGCTTTTAGTCTGTTGAGCTATCCAGATATTTATTTGATCTTTCAAATAAATACAAGGCTACTAAAAGCACTTTTAATTAATATGACTAATTTCACAGTATATTTTAGAACCTAACTGGCAGTTTTAAATTAGTTGTGCCCATCAGTAGGTATGTCTATTGATTAATATGTTCTTGTGGTGCTATATAGATATTTAAAATAGTAATATTGTTTTCTGTCCTTATAGAAATCAATGCTTAGAATCTGATATGAGTGCACGTTTTCCTTTTTTCATATAATATATGATTTCTTTTCTCTAGAAATTACATGCAACTCTCCAAGAATATCTAATGGTACTTTCCGACCTCAAAGAACTATATATCATGATGAGGATCTAATTCAAATTCAGTGTGACAGTGGATTTACTTTTGATCCAGATAATGGAGAAAAGGTGGTTGAATGCACAAAGAATGGATGGTCACCTCCACTAAAATGTATCAGTAAGTAGAACTAGTGTACATTACTATGATTGTAGAATGGCATATATATTGAACTTTGTACAAGTGTACTTTTTAATACTATTTTACATGATTTTCCAGTTTTCTGCCAAAGGGACATATTTCACCCAGAGCATTTTAACAGTATTTACATATATATAATGTATTTTTCAGAGTATAAGACGTACCTTTTTATCCCCAAAAAGAGGGTGAAAATCTGGGTGTGTCTTATAGTCCGAATCAGAGGTGGGTTTCAGCAGGTTCTGACCAGAGAACAGTTCTGGAGAATTGGTCATAGCGAAAATTTTGAGTAGTTCGAAGAACCAGTGGTAAAAATTCTGACTGGCCCCGCCTCCATCTATTCTCTGCTTCCCAAATCCCAGCTGATCGGGAGGAAGTGGGGATTTTGTAGTAACCTTCCCCTGGATTGGGGGCGGAATGGAGATTTTACAGTATACTTCTCCTGTCATGCCTACCAAGCCATGCCCACCAAGCCATGCCATGCCAACCAAGCCATACCCACAGAACTGGTAGTAAAATATTTGAAACCCACCATCGGTCTGAATGTAGCTCTGCCCACCCACCTTCGGATATTTTTGGGCTCCGTGTGTCATATTTTTATGTGGTTCCAGGTGGCAGGGATCTGGGTCAGGGCACAGCCTGAGGAACGACCCTCTTTGGGATGGCTTGGGGGGGGCAGCTTCGGCAAACAAGACGGGCCCCATGGTTTCCAGCTGGTCCGCCCTCTGGCTGCCCAGTGGGCAGCTCAGGGCAAACAATGGCCGTGATGACTTCACTCCCCAGCAATGTAAGGAGATGCTGAGCTCTCTCTGTGCCCGGGAGCCGAGCTGAGCGGGAGCCCCTAAAGCGAAACGTCCCTCCTTTCCAGCCACCGCCACCGGTTGGCCCAATTCCCCAACGCAATTCACAGAGCCATGTTTCAGGCGGCAGCTGGTTCCCCTGCAATGTGCATCAGAGAACAGGGAATCATTTTTGGATTCGGGGAGGGAATTGCAGCGCTGCCACCTGAAAATGCTTTCCTCTCCAATGCAAATTGCCAAGCTGTGCACTGTGTCCTCCTCCTTCTCAGCAGACTCACCTTCTCTTTCCTCCTGGCCAGATCCACTGCCTGAAACACGATGCACTTTTTTTGCTTCCACGTGCCCCATTTTTGGAATCAGGAAGGAAAGCATTTTTGGGTGGCAGACTCGTGATCCCCTTTCTGATTCCAAAAATGGAGCATGGAATATGGTGGATCCTACAATCTGAGTCTAGGGCCTGGCAATTATAGTCCCAATCATCTTCTTCTTCTTCTTCTTCTTCTTCTTCTTCTTCTTCTTCTTCTTCTTCTTCTTCTTCTTCTTCTTCTTCTTCTTCTTCTTCTTCTTCTTCTTCTTCTTCTTCTTCCTCCTCCTCCTCCTCCTCCTCCTCCTCTTCCTCCTATTATTATTCCTATTATTCCTATTATTATTATTATTATTATTATTATTATTATTATTATTACTACTACTATTACTATTATTATTATTATAGATAAAAAAGAGCAACATGTTCAAAATCCATATATACAATATATTCTCTGGTTACAGTTCTTTACAGTAATATTCATCATAATCATAATAGTATTTTCTAATGGTAGTTTCATAATAACAGTTCTTTTTCCTCATAACATTAATACATACTAATTAGTAATACTAATCAAAAATAATCAAAATTAATAAATTACAGTAAACAACCATAATAGTGAGATTAATCTTTCTCTTGTAATCTTCGAGATTCTAACTCCAGTTTCTCTTATTTAACTATTATCTAACATAGTTTGTTTTACTTGTTCCTCTTCCATTCTAATAGTTAATAAATAATTATAAAAAATTTCAATCAGTTTATCCTCTGGTCCTGTTAAAATTTGATCCAACTCTGTTGGTTCTTTTAAAAAACCATACATTTAGGCATCTTTATGGTATCTAGATTGTATCTGTGGATGCGGCCACCATGCTAAATTTATCCCTTGGTTATTCAATTCCTATTTGTTTTTCAATTCCCCCTTCTCATTTAAAATATCTCTATACCTTACAATTTTTCCCATTTCCATCACATTTGGATATGTTAGTGCCTCCATCGTGGAGAGCCAGACTGGCATTTTCAAGAAATGTTTTTCCTTGATTTTTGCCCATACTGAGAGTAGGGCATTTCTAATGTAGTGTCCCTGAAAGTATTTATGTGCTATATATTTCTCATGCCATAGAAAGGCATGCCAGTTGTAAATCGTGTCCCTACAGTACACCTAATTGTCTATGTCTCAGGGTTATCCATTCTTTCAGCCAGATAAGGGAAGCTGCTTGATAGTATAGTTCCCAGTTTGACAGCCCAAAACCTCCTCCATTGATAGAGTCTTGCATTAATTTCAACCTAATCCTTGTCTTTCTGCCTTGCCATATAAATTTGGTTACCATTCTATTTAATTCCTTGAAATATTTCCTTTCTAGCTTTATTGGAATTGTTTGGAACAAGTACAACAGTCTCGGTAGGATATTCATTTTGTCCCAGTCTTTAAGAAAGGAAAAGAGATGAAGGAAGCTGGTTTTAGAGAAGATAGCACTGATTGAAAAATATTCAGTCAACAATGTATCATTGTATGCTGCCCTCATTGATCTTGAAGCAGCTTTTGACTCTGTATTCAGGACCAAATTATGGGAGTAGCTGGAAGTTGCATCAATTGATTATCTCCATTTAGAGGTGTGGAAGTGCACTGATTAGAATTCTCACTGCTCACTGCCAGATGTTTGAATCTGATCAGCTCAACGTTAACTCAGCCTTCTGAGGTCAGTAAAAAAATTTTGAAAAGTTTTTCAGTTTTTCAGTTTTATTTCTTATACACATAATATAAAATGTACATTTTCTTATACATAATTAATCATATACATGCTTTCCTTAAAGAAAGCATTAAAGAAAGCATTTTAATTACATTCGGAATTGCTCTTCTATCCTTTCTTCCCTCATTTCGCAACAAACCTTCTTCTCCTCCTCATCTTTCCCTTCCCTCCCTCCCTCCTCTCCTCTCCTACTTTCTCCTTCCTCTTCTCCTACCTCATCCTACTTCCCCTTCCTTTCCCCCATTACTCTCTTCTTTTCCCCTTCTCATCTTCTCTCCTACTCCTGTCCCTTACCCTTCCTTCCTTTCCTTTTCCCTTTCTTCCATTCCTCTCCGTCCCTCTCCTCTTCCTACCCTCTACTCCTCTACTCCTCTCTCCTTTCTGTCTTTTTTGCTGTGGAATATTCTTCTTGTTTGGTATCCGAGCAACTCCTGTATTCTAATAGTATACACTTTCTTTCAATTTCTTTTCAGATTTATTCTATCAGTGCTATCATCATAATTGTACATTTATTCTTATTATCTTCTTTCTTTCCCCCCCCTCCCATCCCCCTTTATCATTTACTCAGGTGTCATCTGGGTTTCTATTTCTTTTTTATCCTCTCCCTCGTTTAACTTTCTATTATCTAAATAATTTATCTATCCTCTTATCTTCATATTTTTTTTCTAACAGGGGTGAAATGCTCCCAGTTCGGACCGGATCACCCGATCTAGTAGCGATGGAGGCGGGTGGTTTGGAGAACCAGTAGCAAAAACCCCTTCCCCCCCCATTGCCCAGCTGAGCCGCGCAATCATCAGAGGCTTTTTTTTAATTTTTAAAAGCATTTTTTCTACAACCTCTTTGGCCTTTTAAAAGTTAAAAAAAAAAGCCTCTGATCACCGGGCGGCTCAGCTGGGATCATCAGAGACTTTTAAAAGCATTTTTTCTACAACCTCTTTGGCCGAAGAGGTTATAGAAAAAATGTTTTTAAAAGGAAAAAAAGGCTCTGCTAATGAGGCAAGTCAGCTGGGATTGTCAGAGGCTTTAAAAAAAAGAGAGAAAGCCTCTGCCGATCAGAAAAGTCAGCTGGGATCGTCAGAGCATTTTTTTTACAACCTCTTCAGCTGAAGAGGTTGTAGAAAAAATGGTTTAAAAAGTAAATAAAAAAAAGTTGGCCATGCCCACTCAGTCATATTACACCCCCCCAAGCCATGTCCACAGAACCTGTAGTAACAAATTTTACATTTCACCACTGTTTTCTAACCATATATAAAATCTTCCCCATGTCTTGAAATACAGTGATTCCTCTTTATCTCTTATTCTTAAAGTTAATTTATTCATTTTCGCACAGTCTAAAATCTTTTTACTCTTTCCCATACTACCAACAAACCATTCCTTACACAATGTCTCTGGAAGTATCCATGGATCCATTTTTTTTCCATACCATAAGAAAGGATGCCATCCTAGTTGTAAGTCATGTCCTTCCGAAGTCAACAGTCTTGTATTTCTCAATAAGATTCATTCTTTAATCCAAGTTAACATCGCTGCTTGGCAATACAATTCCCAATTTGGAAGACCAAATCCTCCTCTAATTCTGGAATCTTGAAGCGATTTAAGGTTAATTCTCGCTTTTTTCCCTATATTTGTTTGGATTGGATTGTCTGTTTGATGTAAAATGCTACTCCTCTTTTGCTTTGACAAGCCAAAGTTATATACGATGTCCCTAATTTTATTCGCTCCAAAAGTTTTTTATGTTGCTTTCTAATATGCACTTCTTGTAAGCATATAATTTCTAATTTTAGCTTGTCTAATTTATTGAATATTTTCCTTCTCTTTATTGCTAAGTTTAATCCATTTATATTCAAAGATATTATTTTAATTTCTTCTTACATTTCTTATTTATTTATTTGTTTTGTCCATCTAGTCATTCTTATCTCCCTTAGTTCCTTAACTTCTTTCACCCTCGCTCCTTCTCTTAACGCTCTCTCTTGTTCTTTCGTTGTCTCTCTCGGTTGTTCTTTCTTCTCCTCCTGTTGTTCATCCCCTTTTTCTTCCCACAACCTTCCTTCCTCTTGGATATCTATGTATTGTTTATAAAATAACTCTGCTTTCTCTACTGAATCTAATCTGTATCTTTGTTCTTGCCAGTTCACCAATATCCTTTCTGGAATCAACCATCTAAAATTTATTTTTCTCTTTATCAAACATTTCGTGAGAAATTGATATTCTTTTCTCAGATCTCTCACTCTTCTTGGAATTTGTTTCAGTGCCACTACTTCTCTCCCTTTGTATTTTATCGTCGTGTTTCTCATCAATTGCAATATCCCTGTTCTCAGTGTTTTCTTGGTGAATCTGACATGAATTTCTCTAGGAAGATTATTCTCATCACATATCTTGTGTGCACTCTGTATATCTCATCGATTCTACTTAATATCCCTTCCTTACTTTCTTCCATTGCTTCTGCTATTATCTCTGCAATTTTCTCTGCTAAATTTTCTCCCTTTTCTTCTTCAATGTTTTGAAATCTTAAATAAAAATCAGCTTTATCCATTTCCAGGGTTATAATTGTTTTTTCCTGATTTTTATCAGTAATTGTAAGTCTATAGTCCATCTCTTCAATTATTTTCGTTGCTTTTTCTTTTTCTTCCATTTGCTGTAATCATTGTTCATTTCCCCCTATCATTTCTTTAACTTCTTTCAATTCATCTACCTTGTCTAATCTTGTCTTAAGATCTTGTCATAGTCTGTAGCATATTTTTTTAATTCTGTGTTGACTTTGTCTTGATGTGATGAAATTTCTGTTGTCTTTTGCCCTGTAGTACCAGGTGTTGTTGATATTGATGGTAATGATAAATATATTTTTTCTTCATCTTATATTTTTTCAAATATTACTACCCAATTTTATAATCCAAATACTCGATTTCTTTAAATTCAAAATGCCCTATCAGACTCTTCAGGTTCTTGATACTCTAATCCACATAGATTTTATCCATAAACCATACAAAAAGCCAAGAACAATCAAACAGCCCAAAAGGGCAAAAAGAGAAGAAAGAAAGAGAAAGAAGAGAAAGAAAGAAAAAAAGGAAGGAAGGAAGGAAGGAGAAAGAAAGAATGAAAGAAAAGGTAAAACCAGGTCAGCGCAAAAATAAGAATTCACTACTCAAAAACCCAGCTGTTTACCCAAAATATCCAACCAGGCAATAAAAAGATGAAAAAACATATCTCCCCCCAAAAATATTTAAAAAATAGAAAAAACAAAAACCCTGCCAATGAACTCTTTTAAGTCCAGGAAGAGGGAATTTCTACATGAAAAAAGGAAAAGGAAAAGGCACAAAAAGAGAAAAACCAAAAAGAAAAAATAATATTCTAAAATACCACGATTCCAAAATCTTCCAAAATTTATAACTCCATCAAGTGAAAGGAAAAAACGAACAGCTTTCTTTCTTTTTTCCCCCTGCTATATATTCCCCCTTCTGTTACAAAGTCACAAGACTACTTCTTATCAAAATCTTCTTGCCAGTTTCCAAAATATCCCAAGGTCACTCCCTTCTCATCTTTTTATTTATTTATTTATTTATTTATTTATTTATTTATTTATTTATTTATTTATTATCCGTATTTCTGCCCAACTCTCTGAGGACTCTGGGCAGCTTACAACAAGGACAATATGAACAATATACAATAAGAGATGTTAAAAAACCCATACACACCGCTCATGGCCGGATCTCGCAAGATCGCAGCAGCGAGATCAATGGCCCCAAGCCTGCTGGAAAAGCCAGGTTTTCACCATTTTCCTGATGGCCAGTAGGGTGGGAGTGGTCCAGGCCTCAGGAGGTAGCCCCATGTAGAGCGCGTTGCAATAATCCAACCGTGAGGTGACAAGGGCATGAGTGACTGTGAGAAGAGCCTCCCGATCCAGGTAGGGTCGCAATTAGTGTAGAAGGCGAACCTGTACAAAGGTCCCCTTAGCCACAGCTGCCAAGTGTTGCTCTAATCTCAGCTGTGGGTCAAGGAGGACACCCAAATTCCGAACCCATTCTGAGGGGGACAGCTTCTCCCCCCCCCCAGGTTAAGGATGGACAATCGACATGGTCCTTGGGAGGCAATACCCACAGCCATTCAGCCTTGTCTGGGTTAAGTCTGAGCCTGTTGACTCCCATCCAGACTCTCACAGCCTCCAGGCACTGGCACATCACATCCACTGCTTCACTGAAATGATGCGGAGTGGAGATATACAGCTGGGTATCATTGGCATACTGCTGATATCCCACCCTGTATTGTCGGATGATCTCCCCTAGCAGTTTCATGTAGATGTTGAATAGAAGGGGAGAGAGGAGTGAGCCCAGAGGCACTCCACAAACGAGGGCCCTTTTGTCCTCCTATCAACACC
Organism: Pantherophis guttatus; assembly: GCF_059756535.1. NCBI lineage: Eukaryota > Metazoa > Chordata > Lepidosauria > Squamata > Colubridae > Pantherophis > Pantherophis guttatus. The sequence goes on from NC_142065.1 coordinate 94,899,466, forward strand.
GACTGAGACCAACCAGAGAGATAAGAGGAGAACCACCGTAATACGGTGCCTCCCACTCCCAACTCCCTTAGTCAGCCTAGTAGGATACCATGGTCGATGGTGTCAAAACAGAACAGACGAATTGATCAGTTAGAAGATAAGGAGGGAAATTTAATAAAAGATAAAGGAGGAAAGGAAAGAATTGCAGTGGATTTTCATAAAGAATTATACAAAAAAGAAGAAATCTTAACAGAGGTGACAAAAAATTATATTGAGAATTAGGATTTACCTAAAATACCCAATTTAACAAAAGAATTATTAGAAGAGGAAATTACCTTAACTGAAATTGAAAAAGCAGTGAAGAAACAAGGAAATCTGAAAACACCAGGTACAGATGGACTCCCCACGGAGTTATATAAAACAATGTTTGAGGTAATGGGAGAGCATATGAAAGACTTATTTAATGAAGTTCTGGGGAAAGCAGAAATTCCCCATTCATGGAGAGAGGCCAATATTAGCCTAATTCCAAAAGAAGATCCCCCCTCGACAGATATAAAAAATTATAGACCAATATCCCTCCTGAACTCCGATTATAAAATCTTCACAACAATTTTAGCAAACAGATTAAAAGGCTTCCTGAATGAATTTATACATATTGACCAAAATGGATTTTTACCATCACACCAATTACGAGATAACCTGGGAATTATATTAAATATACTGGAATATTACGAAGATCATCCCGGTAAACAGGTTGCACTAGTTTTCATAGACGCCCAGAAGGCATTTGACAGGGTCAACTGGGAGTTTATATTATTACAGCTAGAATATATGGGTTTTGGACAGAGATTTATAAACGCAATCAAAGCGATTTATTCCAAACAAACGGCCAGACTATTGATAAACGGGGATCTGACGGAAGAATTTTCTATTGGCAAAGGCACAAGACAGGGTTGTCCCCTATCCTCTTTATTATTTATTCTATCACTAGAAACCCTACTATGAAAAATAAGGAATGAGGAAAGAATAAAAGGCCTTAGAATTGGACAACAGGTATACAAAACCCAGGCCTTTGCGGATGGTATGGCTTTTATTTTAGAAGACCCTACAAAATCTGGCCCATACTTATTAGAATTGATTGAGGAATTTGGAGCAGTCACAGGATTATTGATTAATAAAAAGAAAACAAATTTATTAACGAAAAATATTTTAGAGGAAGATAAGAGGAGTTTACAGGAAGTGATTGGATTGAAAGTAGTTAACAAAATTAAATACCTGGGAATTTGGTTATCTGGCAGATGCTCGAGTATACAAAAAGACAACTATAATAAACTATTAATTCAAACAAGGAAAGATTTAGATAAATGGGGTAAAATTCAACTTTCACTTTTGGGACAAGTAACAACAGTTAAATCCTATATTCTACCGAAATTTAATTTCTTATTTCAAATGGCTCCAGCGAACCTATCCAAAAAATTCTTTATGGAATTAAATCAAATAATAACTAAATTTATTTGGCAGGGGAAAAAGCCATGGATTAAAAGAAAGATGATGCAGGAGATAAAAGAAAGAGGGGGCCTGGGTTTACCTTGTTGGGAGAATTATTACTCAGCAGCTTTGTTAGTATGGGTAAAAGAATGGATTACTCTAGGTAACAATCGTCTTCTTAAATTAGAAGGTTATGACCTACAACAGGGCTGGCATATGGCTCTCTGGCGAGACAGTAACCCACAAAGTAAATGGTTTACTAGACATTATATAAGAAACATCTTAATTCAAAACTGGGAAAAGGTTAGCAAAAAATATTATATTAAAACACCGTGCTGGATATCACCGGTGGAAGCACTGACATATCCCAAAATCTACAATCTGACAAAGAAATTAATATACAAAGAGTTATTGAATGCACAGGGAAATTTAAAATCTAAACAGCAATTGAATTCTCTAGGACTTCAAATGGACTGGTGGACTTACTTACAGATTCAATCTAAATTTAAGAAAGATAGAGATGGGAAAGGTATACATGTGGACCTACAAGAATTAGATAAAATTTTGATGGGACAAGAAAAAGGCATGATTGCAAAAAGTTATAAATTATTAATGAGATTAGAGATAGGTGAGGAGATAATCAAAGATACAATGATCGCTTGGGGGAAAAACTTCGGTTACTCAATTCACTTAGACAAATGGCAAGGGATTTGGTGGGAGAATATGAAGTCAGTAGTATCCACGGCATACAAAGAGAATATCTATAAGATGATATACAGGTGGCACCTTTCCCCCGGCAGATTGACTAAAATGTTCACTGGACAATCGGCTGAATGTTGGAAATGTGGGCAGGAAAGAGGCAGCTATTATCATCAATGGTGGACATGCCCGGAAGCAGTTAAGTTTTGGGAAAAAATAAAAAAATGGCTTAATGAGATTGTAAACCAAAAGATTGATTGGGCACCAGAGACATGCTTGCTCGGCTCCAAACCGGATAATATTAAAAAAGACTTATGGTACCTAGCCCATCACAGCGGCGAGATTGATATACGCACAATTTTGGAAAAATAAAAATATCCCATCGGAGGAAGCAATTATAAAAAAGATTTTGGACTGTGCGGAAGCAGATAAATTGACTAAAAAATTAAAAGATAAAGATCTAACTCAAACATGTTTATCCTGGGAAAAACTATATACTTGGTTAGCGAAGAGAAAGATACAACCCAATTGAAAAAGAGGAAAAGTATTTATTGAGAAACCTATATTATACTAACAAAGTGAGGTCGGATAGACCTAATTGATGTATAAAGAGATATAAGTCGCTCTGTCTCCCTCGGAATATAATGTACTTGCAGATATGTTTGTTATTTGTTATATTGTCTTGTATGTTATTTATATGGTGTGTTGTTATTTTTTGGTTTTTTTTAATGGAAAATGTAAATAAAGATTATTTTTTTTAAAAAAAAGAATAATTAATTTTGTGAAGTTACAATTGTTCAATTCTTACAAGAATAGTGAGCCCACTTATTTTATGACTTACATTTTCTTAAGTAATAAAGTCCAACATTTTAATATAATCGGTTACTTCTATAAGTATCTTTCTATTTATATATTCAAACACTTAATGAAAAAGAAAAAAGAAAAACAAATATAGACATGGCTGTTCCAATTAGTTCCATTTTCATACATCAAATAATTTCCCCATATGTTCCTCCAAACCACATCTTAATCATTTCTACTTCATCACAATATATCATTAAAACTATTTCATCAATTACAATTTCCTTAATTAAATTTTAAAAATATTCTGACTGTTATCCTCTACTTGCTTCCCCTATGAATTATTTCAAATCCTCACTTAATCACTTTTATACACGCCACCATAAACTATTAACAGTATTTCAATTATTACATTTTAAACTTATTCATCTTTCTCAAAAAAGAAAAAAAACCAAAACTCATCATTATCTAGATTTCAAAAATATAAATGATAATATTCCAATTATTATACAGTTCATTTTCACCATCATATACTTTACCATTATTACTTGCTACAATTCACATTTCAGTTCTAAATGTATACCACAAATTCCTCTTTCATTTCCTTCTCCTTTTCTCCCTTTTCAATTTTATTTTTACCTTTTTCTTTCCCCTTCTTTCTTGCACTTTAAAATCCTGATCTCTCCTATTTTGCCCTATGTTGCCTATTGTTCCCTCTCTCTTTTTTCTTTTTTTTAATTTCACCACTGTTTAGCCCGCTGTTTAACCCAATATTGTCATTCTGTATATCAAAGTTCTGAATTCTTCTCTTCTGCCCTATATTTCCTCTTTCTCTCTCTCTCTCTTTTTTATCTTATACATCCAACAAACATTAAATCTATAGCAGTCTACATCACAACGCGAGAAGGGAATAAAATTATCCCATTACATATATAGGGTCACCTACAAAAGTCTATTACATATAACAAGTGACATGCTTATCAAATACCTCTATTTACAGCTCGATTTGACATCCAATTATACCATTGACTCCAAGATATATAGTAATATGTGTCCCCTCGTTAGTTCAGTATCATAGTAAGCCGATCTGATTCTGCACAATTCATTATTTTCTGAATTACTACTTGTTCGGGTGGGATAACATCCATGCCAATCTTGCAGCTGTTGTTATATGTAGCAGCAGGTACCATGTTGTTCTATTAACATTTTCGGGTCTTATCCCTAATAAAAATACCTCAAGACACAATTGTATATGCTGCCCCAACATCTCATTTAGCCACTTCTGAATATTCTTCCAAAATTTCATTGCCTCTTGACAGGTCCACCATTGGTGGAAATATGTACCTTCTTTAACGCCACATTTCCAACAGACTGAGGGTGTTCCAGAGAACATTTTGGCGAGTCTGGCCAGCGGTAAATGCCATCGATACGCCATTTTATATATATTTTCTTTATATCCTATTGACCGGATTAGTTTAATATTCTTAGTCCAGATTTCGTTCCACCTCTCAGGCTCTATTGAATAACCTAGACTCTTCTCCCAGGCATGAACCGAAGTCTTCGCACCTTCCTCACCTACCTCCATAGCCATAAAGAATTTATAGCATCTAGATAACACCTTTTCATCCACCCCCAATAGTATCCTATCTAGAATCTGCACCTCTCGACTAATCCCAAGTCTCTGTCTATCTCTCATATACTTACTACTAATTTGCATGTACATCCACCAGTCTAGGTTCACTCCTTGTTCCTCAAGTGACAATTTTGTTTTTAACTTCCCATTCGTATCTAATATTTCTTTGTAGGTCAATTTTTTCTCTGGATTATACAGAATCGGATAGATCACAGCTTCCTCAGGTGAAACCCAGAGTGGTACCTTATTATAATAATTTATAATTTCCATCCAACTCTCAATCAGGACTCCTTGTATGTGATGTTTCGTAAAATATGCTGGGGGTTTGCCTCTTTCCCACCATAGGTGGGCATGCCACCCCTGTTGGAGATCGTGACCTTTGATTCCTAACAGACGTCTCCCTTGTAGTGTAATCCATTCACGGATCCAAACCAAAACCGCTGAATTATAATAATACTTCCAATTTGGGACCCCCAACCCGCCTTGTTCTTTCGGTTTCTGCATCATTTTCAACTGAATTCGAGGCTTCTTGCCCTGCCAAATAAATCTATTTGTAGCCCTGTCCAAGTTCCTAAAAAAGGTTTTATCCAGTCTAACTGGGGCCATTTGAAAGAGAAATACCATTCTGGGCACTACGTGGGTCTTAATTAAGGCTATCCATCCCCTTAATGACAATTGTATCTTGCCCCATCTCTCCAAATCTTTGTCTAGTTGCTCAGTTAATTTTAAATAGTTATCCACCTTTATTGAGGAGCATCTATCAGACAGCCAAATCCCTAAATATTTAACTTTACGAACTACCTGGAGGCCCAAAGTGTTTTGTAGTTCTAATTTTTGTATTTCCGTCATGTTTTTAACTATGATCTTTGTTTTTTTCCTATTTATTTGTAATCCAGCCACTTCACCACATTTCTGTATTATGTCAATAAGTTGCCCACCAGAGGTTAGTGGCTTTTCCAGAACAAAGACCAGGTCGTCCGCAAACACCTGGACCTTGTATTCTTGTTCTCTGATCTTTAATCCTCTTATGCTCACCTCTTGTCTTATTGACCTAAGTAAAGGTTCTAGCATGAATATAAACAACAATGGGGAGAGTGGGCAGCCTTGTCTCGTTCCCTTCGCTATCGTCACCTCCTCCGACTCTTCTCTATTGACCAAAGTCTTAGCCTTCTGTTGACTATAAATTGCCTGGATTGCATTCAGGAAATGATCGCCAGCCTCCATATATTTCAATTGTGATATAAGATAATTCCAATTGACCCTATAGAAGGCTTCTGGGCATCCAAAAAGAGGAACGCCACCTGCTTCTCAGGGTGGGCCTCGTAATATTCCAGGGCATCCATTATGATCCGTACATTATCTTTCAACTGTCTGGCCAGTAGAAAACCATTTTGATCTATATGGATGAATTCGCTAAGGTATCTCTTAAATCTAGCTGCCATTACAGTTGCAAAAATTTTATAGTCGGCGTTTAAAAGTGAGATGGGCCTATAATTATGTATCAAAGTATAATCCACCCCTTCCTTTGGTATTAAAGAAATATAGGCCTCTAGCCATGATTTGGGAGCCTTAGACTCCATCAATACCATATTAAAAATTTCCTTCATATATTTTATATACAGATCTGTAAAAGTTTTATAAATCTCCGCAGGCAAGCCATCAGTACCAGGGATTTTACCAGCCTTCTGCCTCTTGATCGCAATCTCTATCTCTCCTTCCATAATCTCCTTATTCAACAGGTCCTTGACTGAATCGGGAAATTTGGGAAGGTCCGAATGTTCCAAGTATACCTTAATTTTCTCACCCAGCACCTGCTCATTAGCATAGAGTTGTGAAAAGAATTCCTGTGCGATCCCTTTTTTCCATTCATTATCTACCCATCTGACTCCCATCTTGTCCTGTAATTGATCTATCCAGCTACTTTCCCTTTCCTTCTGTAGTTTATAAGTAAGCCACCGACCTGCCCTATTGGCATGTTCAAAATGGTGCTGTCTGGCCATTCTAAGATTATGTGCTATTTCCTCCTGGTCTAGTAGTATGAGTTGATGTTTACTTGTGTCTACTACTTCCTTAGCTTTGACATCTAGTGGGTTAATCTGTAAATTCCTCTCTGCAGTCCACAACTTCACTGTCCACATTTCCCTCTCCTTAAATTTCTGTCTTTTTTTCCCTGCTATATATTTAATCGCTAACCCTCTCATATAGGCTTTCGCCGTATCCCACAAAATCTGTATCGAGGTTTTCTTATTATCGTTGACCCTAAAGAAGGCTTCCATTTCTCTCTTTACCATTTGTTGAAATTCTATCTCCGTTAAAATACTTGCTCTCAACATCCACCTCTTATTTCTTTTGATTGTATCTCTCTTCCACCTAACCAATAATGGACTATGGTCTGCCCAGGTATTAGGTTCTATGTCTGTCGCTACAGTTCTGGTCTTTAAATCTGTAGTTGCCCACATCATATCCAGCCTCAACCAAGATTTATGCCTGGGAGAGAAGGTATATTGATTTGTTTGAGGGTGAAGCACTCGCCATATATCCGTAAGACCCAACTCATCCCTCATATCTGCACATACTTTCAGAAGTATTCTCCTATTTTCTCTCTTTTGACTGTTCCCCAGTAAATAGTCCAAATCCCTGTCAATTACTGCATTAAAATTGCCTAATATAGCTATATGAACATATTGCAAATCAATAAGTTTTTGATACACCTTTTGATAGAAATCAGATTGTCCATTATTTGGGGTGTATATTCCCACCAAGAGGACCTGTAGCCGGCCTATACGTATCTCCAACATTAGAATTCTTCCGTCATCATCCATATAAATTAATTTAGGTTCCAGGCAATTCTTAACATAAAAGACCACACCTCTTTGTTTCTCGTCAGCTAACGTAGCATACAGCTTACCAAGTTCAGGACATTGCAAAACACATTCACATTGTTTTTTAATATGCTCTTCCTGGGGACATATAACATCCATTTTCAATTTTAGTAAATTCTTGAAAACCCGCTTTCTCTTCACCTGTGCGTTCAAACCATTTATATTTAACGAGAACAAACATATTTCCTCCCCCATCTTTACTTATCTGCGTTCTTTGCTGTAGTTGTCTGTCAGGTTACCCGTTGGTTGCTATCCTCTTCTCCTTCCCTTACTCCTACTGCTCCTTTCTCCTCCTGTCCTCCTTCCTGACCCTTACTATCTACCAATGTTCACTTTCCCTTCCTCCTTCCCTTTCCCAAGTTGAAAATTCACTCTCAAGAAACTCATCAGTTTTTTGCGGGATTTCAAGACGTACTCTCTTCCCCTGCCACGACACCAAAAGCCCACCTGGAAGTAGCCACTTATATCTCACATCATATTTTCGTAGTTGTGTTGTCAGCGCTTGGAAGTTTTGTCTTCGATCTCGCACCTTCTTCGGCACCTGTCTCAAAACAGTGACCTGTTTACCAGCGTATTTTATCACCTGGTCCTTTGATCTCTGGTATACTTCCTCCCGTAATGATCTCTTACTAAATTTTACATGAACTTCCCTCGGGAGGTTCTGTCTCCTTGTAAATGATGTAAAAACCTGGAATCATTCATCAATACCACTGTGCACCATTTGCGTGTCTTTCTGCAGCATCCCTATCACCATCTCAACCATCTTATCTTCCAAGTTTTCTTCCGGCTCCTCCCTAATGTTTTGAAATCTCAGGATGTGGACAGACTTCTCCATCTCAAGCAGAATTATATCATCTTCAAGCTGCTTATTGACCAGTAGCTGTCGCAACTCACACCTCTCTATCACCTCCTCAACCTTCTCCACCTTTGTAGCTACTTCCTGGATCTGGCTCTCGTGCTTTTCCATTGTCACACACACATCATTCAATCTCTCAGAGATTTGTTTCACTTCCCCTCGCATGCCTCCCATCTCCTATTTCAATTCAGCCAAGTCCTTCACGGTGGGCTCCTGGTTTTTTGTCATAGTTTCCTGTATAGCATATAATAAATTCTGAATTCCTTGGAGGGTAGAAGTCTTCTCGGCCACAGCTACCACCTCTAGAGATTTATGCAGAGTAGGAGGAGTCGTAATTGTAGCCATAGATGCTGTTGATATCGGGAGCTTCTTTCTAGTCTTAGTTGAGGAGCTAGACATTTCTGTTAAGCAGAGGAACCTCCTCCAAAGTAACATATAACTAAGATAAGCCCAAAGGTACTAGTTATTGCTCTACACTATACCAATAATTAATCAATATTCTAGTCTGTTAACGAGTTACTTTGCTATTTAGTCAATTATCTACTTTACTTCTTATCCCCCCTTCAGTACTCCCAAATGATTAATACTAATTAATCAGTTTAATTTACTAATCAATTAATCTACTTAATATTAAATTGGTTAATCATCTAATTATTACTCTAGAATTTATTAATACTCTAATCAGATCAATTACTCCACTTAATATTAATTCACACCAATAAATTTAACTCTTAATTTTCCAAAACAAATATATCCCAACAAATTACTTATAGTTTCACTCAGTCCATTAATAAAATGATCTAAGAGTTAGTAGAGAGAGCAAAGCTACTCGTGACAAGGGAGTTCAAAAGAGGAAGTGCTGATCGGCTATAGTATTACAGTTCTCCCATTGTGTAGACGTTCCTCGCCACTCTTTCTATACTCAAGTATGATTCTCCATAGTAGTAATCACGTTAAAATGTCTTAGTCACCACCGAGTCCACCTCCAAGTCAGGGGAAAGGTCGATAGGAGTAGCTCTTCCAGCACTTACCAGCTAATTGTCAAATCGCTTTTAAAAAGCACAGCAATAATAAAGCAGGGGGTAGAGTCTAAGGAAGTTCCAACTGCAGCCAAAATTAAGAGGAAACAGCGCCCATCCGACCCAACAGGCCACTCAGCACCCGATCTCTCCAATCTCCCAATATCGCCTCCAAGTTACTCAAGAAAACCAATCTGCCGCTTCCAGCCAAAAATAAGCCTTGCGCCCCCCGAATCTTCAGCGTTAATCCTGAGGGAACAATCCGTTCCTTTCTCACAGTCCAATTTATTTATTTCACTACCAGTGCCGCTTCCACTCCATTCCCCCAAAAGCACTCTGTCATGGCAATAGGGCCTCTGCCCTCTCTGCAAGGCCCTTTTCTCTCACCGGAGATCAGGATCGTCCGTCACTTCATCGGGAGTTCGCTCCATGTCGCTCCCATAACCACCCGCACGGCCGCACTCTGCGCCAGTTGGAGCCTCCGGGTGCTCCTCAAGGGGAGCCCCATGTAGAGAGCATTGCAATAGTCCAGGTGGGAAATGATGAGGGCATGAGTGACTGTGTGTAAGGAGTCCCGATCCAGAAAGGGACGCAACTGGTGAATCAGGTGAACCTGATGAAAAACCCTCCCAGTCACGGCCGTCAAATGCTCTTCTAAAGACAGCGGTGAATCCAGGAGGACACCCAAGTTGCGAGCCCTCTCCGTGGGGGCCAGCGATTCACCCCCAATAGTCAGCGATGGCGTCAACTGACTATATTGGGTCATCGGAAACCACAGCCACTTGGTCTTGGATGGGTTGAGCCTGAGCCTGTTTCTCCCCATCCAGATCCGCACGGCCTCCAGACACCGGGACATCACTTCAAGGGCATTTAATCAATCTTGGGGTAATTTCTTACATTTTAAAGATTTTCCACGTTATTTCCAAATCATTTTGTTCAATTTTCTATTTGAGTTCTTTTTTTGTTTCTTTAAAAATACGCTCCAATGTCCTTTTTTCTTCTCCCCATGCTTATTAACTGCCGTTTTCTCACTAGGGGTCTTCAGGTTTAAATTTTTTTCCCCTTATTATGAGTTGGCTAACACTCACCCAGCTCCAAAAACTCTGTTCAATTCACCAATCCTGCTCCATGCTCAGTCCGGTTGCCCCAGCTTCGTGACAGCCGCAATGGCTGCCTCCCCCACCGCCAAGTCATAGAGAGCTAGCTCTGACCATCAAGGAACTTGTCTGTTCCTCTTGGTCTTCCGAGGTGCCTCTCCTTCACCCCCATCCCTATAGGACGGTTCCGGTCCAAAGACCCCTTGGCAGCAGTTCGTCAGTCTGGGTTTTTACGGAGCTCATCGGAGCCTGCAAATTTCCAAACTGTCTCACCGCAGCGCTTCTGGTCGAAAAACTCCCCCCCCCCATCTAATGATATCCTTGTACCTGAAGGGCACATTTTTCAGGATCTTAAGCTTAGAACTGGAAAGAGAAGAAAGGAGTAAAGGCTTAGGGAAAAAGCTGCACACATTTTCTTGATGTCAAAGTTTTGTTTTGTTTTTTATTGTAAAGAGTCATTCCGTAAAATATTAGCTGAGGAAAGCATTTTCTTTTAGGACCAAAGCATTATAAGTTAGACCTCAGCTTGTTATTGATGCACACCTTGTTAAAAGTTCCTTGGTGATGAATATTTTTATTTATTTATTTATTTTATTCATCAAACATGTATAAGATAACAGATATAAATATAAACCTCATTATGAATACAGGAAATGGATGCGAATAAATGGGGACAGTAGGACAGGGCCAGTAGGCATGTTGGTGCACTTATGCACGCCCTTACAGACCTCATAGGAATGGGGTGAGGTCAACAGTAGACAGTCTAAGGTTAAAGTTATGTGGGTTTGGGGATGAAACCACAGAGTCAGATAGTGAATTCCAGTATATATCTTGATGTATCAGAATATATCAGAACTCTTTTTTAAAAAACAAAAAACAAAAAGTTTTATTATTTTTTTAAATTCAAACAAATAACATTTTCACTTATCTATTTAAACATTTGTAAACCCAACCTTCAACCCCCCCCTTCCCTCCCCCCTCCCCCTTGACTTCCCAGAAGAAAAGCAGGGTATAAATTTTACCAAACATACGCTAAAATATGCTAAGTTAATGCAAGACATTACAATTCCCTAGAACCCTTAACTCCCCTTCTACAAATTATTTATCAACCTCCCTTTAAAGTCAAAATAACATATAATCCTTTAGCCCTAAGAGTTTTTTTAAAAAAAAACCATTAACAAACACTAGTAGATCATTCAAAGCCTTAAAATCTCATAATACATCTGTAGGATATTTTTAGTTCATTTACTTAATCATTTGACTCTTCCTCCTACTTTTGTTCTCAATATTCAAATATTTTAAAAAATCTTAATACAACAATAATTAAACCTTAATTAATCATTAATTGAACTCTTAATTCATTTACTTAATCATTATAATTAATCATTAATACATCAATAGTTAGACCAGAGAAAGTTAATCTTCCATTCTTCCTTTCTTTCTGTATTTTTTCCAATCTTTCTTCCTCCCTCCTACTTTTATTTTGAGGAGGTTTTGAATTTTAACTGGGGGTTGATGTTTCTTTAAAACTTGTCCCTTTCTTGGAACCATTTCCTCTGATTTAGAGCCCCCATATCGACTCTTCTTGCTTATATAATCAGTCAGTTCATAGAACGAAGAATTAACTCAATCAGTTTGCAAAGAAAAGTCCAGTTGTTGCATTTCAATTAATTGTGTGAAAGCCTCTGCCAAATCTTCTTTATCCTCCGAAACCTCGTAGGGTTGGTCAGTTTCTTCTTCTTTCTGCTCCAAATTATATTTTTGAAAAGTTCTGTCAGTTAATTCCAAAAGGGCAGGAAGAAAGTTTGAAGATTTTTGAGAGCCAGCCAGTTCCAGCTTCTCTGTTTTAGTCAAAATGTCTCCTACATTGTCATTGTGCTTTCCTTCAAAAACATCCTCAGTTGCTTTTATATCCTCCACCGGTTCTATAAATTTTTGTTCTATGATTGCTGTTAGGTTATTAATAATTACAATTTGGTTATTCATGGCTTCCTTTATAAATTCTGTAAGGTCTTTTAAAAAAATAGTCCTGGCTCTGTGATTCAGTTCTCTGTGTCATTTCTGACGCCATTAGAGAGCCTCCACCACTTTCAGAAACTCCTTGCTTGGAAGCCATATTATTTTAAAAGAATTTTTGAACAGCTTTCTCAGATTTATTTGTAATTTATCAAGCAAGATAGTCTTTTCTACACCCAGCTCTCAAATACCAGCAGTTTAAATCCAGTCTCTGAGCACAAATCTGTTAACAAGCACTTTCATTTCCAGCTTTCACTTTCACACCCACAACGAAGACATCATTTCCACCTCCAGCTCAGCAAAATCAAGTAGAAACAATGTATCCCAGGAGTTAAGCATATACTTGCAAAAGCTTGTTCTCCTGCTTCCGTTCTGTCTGCTTTTTGAAATCAGTTAATCTTCTTCTTGACAGCAGAGTCGGTCGCCAGTGTCTGGCTCTGTTTAAACGGAGTTGCCACGGATCTGGAGCTTCAGTGGGCTGAGCGGGGAGCTCTCACCCTCCAAGCCCCTGGAATTACTCCAGGGGCTTCCGGGGAGCTCTACCCTCACCCACTGGCTCTCCTCTCCTTCTTCTCCTGAAGGAGAGGTTTTTAAGCCATCTGACAGCTGATTAGCGCTGTCAGAACGGCTCCAACGGAATCACGGGGCTGGCGGTCCAAAAAGACCATCCGCGATGCCGGTGGTGCCAACCGGAAGCCCCAGAACTCTTGATTATTTAGTATCGTGGGATTCAGCAGACCAGTCAAAAGGTTGCTGTATGAATGAACCTAATCCTAATCACTCTATACTGCATTCTAACCTTGAGGGAAGCCCCATGGAACTAATTGAGACTTAGTCTAGTTTCATTGTCTGGGAGGAATTTAAAACCTATTAATCCTGACCAGTAGTTTGGCCATCAGTATAATACATCCATGTATTATACATACATCCATGTATTATACATGCATCCATGTTCCTCCTGGTAGGCTAAGACCTCCTATCAGGTGAGACATGGTTGGGTTCTGGTTCCAAGTAAATTCCTACTTGGGAAAGAAGATGGTCCTTCACTTAAGGAGCCAGCAGTGTACTCTTTTCTCAAGAAGCCACTATTAACTGGACAAATATTGTCTCATATTGTCCCAACCTACCCTTCCTGCAGAAGGTTATTAAGAACAAGCAATTGCTTCAAAGAACTGTGGAGGAAGTTCTGGACTTCTTCAGTCAGATTTCAGACCTGAGTACAGAATTAAAATGGAATTGATCATACCTATGGTGAGAATAGGATGCAGCCATCCTTTCTCTCCTTGGTATTTTAGTGGCTTTTAATCGGGATAACTTCTGGGCTGGCTTCAAAGATTGGATTGGGGAGCACTGTGTTGTACTAGTTCTTCTCCTTCCTCTGGGAGAGTTTTAGTCAGCATTCATGGAAGGAGAAGTCTAGTCCACAGATACTGCTTTGCAGTGCTCAGCCCCCTCCCCACTTCTGTTTAATATTAACATGAAGAAACTGGTTGAGGCTGAAGGCATTTCATTTGATTGTGAAATAGTAGATTTATTATTATTCATCCCAATGAGTATGAAAAAGACCATTTATTCAACCTGATTCTACCTGAATCATATTAGGATGAAAAATGAGATTAAAATTAGAAAAATATCTCTTTCCTCTTTAATCTTTTTACTAATACAGCATTTTTTAATTCAAGTGAATAAACAGAATATTAATGAAAAAAAAACTTTTATTTGTATTTTATATTAGAAATAACTTGCCAGGCAGACTATATTGAAAATGGAAACGTATTATCTCCAAAGATCATTTATAAGGAAGGTGAGAGAATACAATTCTCCTGTAATGAAGGATACTCACATGTTGACAGACAAGATGCCTTATGTACTGAGACTGGATGGGGTACAAAGCTTCAATGTGAAGATCTGTATGTGATTCTAATGGTCATGGTTGTTTTGAAATCTTACACACATTTTAGTCTTCTTGCTGTGCATGCCTAAAATTGCAGCTCCAATCAATCTGACCTGGTTAAAAACCTTGTGGTAAAATAGGGAAAGAAGTATTTGTATGTCTTTATTTGATTTCGTTTTTATCAGACATACGGAGAGCAAGAATAACAAGCATTGTCTTAGAAGACTCATCCTTCCTTTTTTTAACAAGTAAAAGAAAATATTGCCTCAATTTTAGTCTAGCTCTATGGATTATTTACATCATACTGAATTGATTTCCTAAACTAGCTATGATTAGTTTTAAAGGGATAACTGAAAAAGAGCCACTAAGTCTATAATTTCAACATTTTAATAATCCTTGATTAATTAAAAACTCAGGATTCATGGCTTCCTGGAATTTGTGGAGTCAAATGGCATATTATACTTCCTTTAATCTTAATTAATCAGACTTAGAAATGTTTTTCTTCAAAGAAGGACTTTATTCTTCTGAAGATCATCTGAGGCAAACATTTACTTCGGTCTGCAATCTATCATAAGTAATACGACTCAGCAATAAATGTGGGGCCAAATAGGAATGAATGTTTCATGTAGCATTTCTTGGACAGAGGAACACAATTCATCAAAACTGTTTGTGTCTAAGGCACAAAGTGTAGAAAAAGTAATTGTTTCTTTTAGGGAAAATTTGGGTGATAGTCCCACAAGGGGGCAACTCAATCTATTTTGAAGATATGTGCAAAGGGCAGAATTGATCCACAAATCAGTTGGCTATCTTTGTCTCAGACTGAAATCACCTTATGACTTCAGCATTGGTGGTTCTTACATTTGGGCACTAATTTCACTCTCTTTTCCCCCCCCCAAGTGTTGTAAAATCACATTACAATTTTACAATATATTAATTTTTACAATATATTAATTTTACATTCATGGTAGATTTTAGGAGAAACCCTCCTATACTACCACCTCTTTCAATACTAGACAACACAGTATCAACAGTAGAGTCCTTCAAGTTTCTAGGTTCTATCATATCTCAAGATTTAAAAGGGACACCTAACATCAAAAACATCATCAAAAAAGCACAACAAAGATTGTTCTTTCTGCACCTACTCAGGAAGCTCAAACTGTCCAAAGAGCTGCTGATTCAGTTCTACAGAGGAATTATTGAGTCTGTCATCTGCACCTCTATAACTGTCTGGTTTGGCTCTGCAACCAAACAACACAGACACAAACTTTAATGGATAATTAAAACTGCAGAAAAAACAATTGCTACCAACCTGCCTTTCATTAAGGACCTGTATACTGCATGAGTCAAAAAGAGGGCTGTGAAAATATCTACAGACCCCTCACATCCTGGACATAAATTGTTTCAACTTCTACCCTCAAAACAATACTATAGGGCACTGCACACCAGAACAACTAGACACAAGGACAGTTTTTTCCCAAATGCCATCACTCTGCTAAACAACTAATTCCCACAACACTTTCAAATTATCTACTAAGACTGTATTACCATTATTCTTCTCATCTTTCCTAGTACCTATCTCTTCCCACTCTTACTATAAGCATGTTGCTTGTATCTTTACGATTTATATTGTTTTATTGTTTCCTAGTATGATTTGATTGCTTATTAGTATCCTATGACTATCTTATGTTTATTTATTTATTTATTTATTTATTTATTTATTTATTTATTATTTTATTGAATTTCTATACCGCCCTACTCCCGAAGGACTCAGGGCGGTGCACAGCCATGAAATAAAACACATAGATATACAAAGTTAAAATCGAATAAAATGAATTAAATAAATTTGGCTGAATTAATACCCATAATTTAAAATACCCATATTTTAAAATACATTAAAAAATTTAAAATTTACACTTAAAAAGGAGAAGATTTAGGCGAGGCCAGCTTGATGAAATAAAAGCGTCTTCAGCTCGCGGCAGAAGGTGTGCAGATCCGGAATCCTCCGTATCTCTGGGGGGAGCTCATTCCAGATTGTCGGTGCCCCCACAGAGAAGGCTCTCCCCCTGGGGGCCGCCAGTCGGCATTGTTTGGCCGACGGCACCTGGAGGAGCCCCTCTCTGTGGGAGCGTACTTGTCGGTGGGAGGCTGTTGATGGTAGTAGGCGGTCCCGTAAGTAACCAGGTCCTAAGCCATGGAGCGCTTTACAGGTGGTAACCAGAACCTTGAAGCGCACCCGGAAGACCACCGGGAGCCAGTGCAGCTCGCACAGGAGAGGTGTTACATGGGAGCTCCATGTTGCTCCCATAACCACCTGCGCGGCCGCACTCTGCGCCAGTTGCAGCCTCCGGGTGCACCTCAAGGGGAGCCCCATGTAGAGAGCATTACAATAGTCCAGACGAGATGTGACGAGGGCATGAGTGACTGTGCGTAACGAGTCCCGATCTAGAAAGGGACGCAACTGGCGAATCAGGCGAACCTGATGAAAAATCCTCCCGGTCACGGCCGTCAAGTGCTCTTCTAAAGACAGCCGTGAGTCCAGGAGGACGCCCAAGTTACGAGCCCTTTCCATGGGGGCCAATGATTCGCCCCCAATAGCCAGCGATGGTGCTAGCTGACTATATTGGGACGTCGGAAACCACAGCCACTCGGTCTTGGATGGGTTGAGCCTGAGCCCGTTTCTCCCCATCCAGATCCGTACGGCCTCCAGGCACTGGAACATCACTTCAAGGGCATCATTGGGGTGGTCCGGGGTGGAGATGTACAGCTGGGTGTCGTCAGTGTACAGATGGTACTTCACCCCGAAACCACAGATGATCTCGCCCAGCGGCTTTACATAAATGTTGAACAGAAGGGGCGAGAGAACCGATCCCTGCGGCACCCCACATATAAGGGGCCTCGGAGTCGATCTCTGCCCCCCTGTCAACACAAACTGCGACCGGTCAGAGAGAAAGGAGGAGAACCACCGTAAAACGGTGCCTCCCACCCCCAACCCTTCCAGCTGGTGCAGCATGATACCATGGTCGATGGTATCAAAAGCCGCTGAGAGGTCTAACAGGACCAGGACAGAGGAACAACCCCTGTCCCGAGCCCTCCAGAGATCATCAACCAACGCGACCAATGCCGTTTCCGTGCTGTACCCAGGTCTGAAGCCCGACTGGAACGGATCGAAATACGATGCTTCATCCAGGTACTGGGGTAGCTGTCACGCAACCACACTCTCAACAACCTTCGCAACGAAGCAAAGGTTGGAGACTGGACGATAATTAGCCAATACTGCCGGGTCCAGGGAAGGCTTCTTGAGGAGAGGCCTTACCACCGCCTCTTTCAGGGCGGCGGGAAAGACACCCTCACCCAACGAAGCATTTATAATCCCCTGGAGCCAGCCTCGCGTCACCTCTCGGGAAGCCAGCACTAACCAGGAGGGACACTGGTCCAACAAACATGTGGTCGTGTTCAATCTACCCAGAATCCTGTCCATGTCATCTGGGGTCACAGGATCAAACTCATCCCAGATAACAGTCTCAAGACCTGTCTCCATCACCCTCGCTGGATCTATCCCGTCAGAGTCCAGACCTGCCCGAATCTGAGTGATTTTGTCATACAGATACTGAACAAAATCCTCAGCTCTTCCCTCCAAGGGGTCCTCCCGCGCTTCCTGGTGGAGCAGGGAGCGGGTCACCCTAAACAGGGTGGCCGGGCGATTATCTGATGATGCAATAAGAGCAGTAAAATGAGTACATTTTGCTGCTTTTATCGCCACTAGGTAACTCCTAATATGAGATCTTACCAGTGTTCGGTCAGATTCAGAAAGACTAGCCCTCCAACAGCTCTCTAGGCGTCTTTTCCAGCGCTTCATCTCCCTCAGCTCCTCGGTGAACCAAGGAGCCAGGCGAGATCGGCGCTGGGTCAGAGGCCGCAAAGGCACGACTTGATCCAGGGCTCCAGCAGCCGCCCTATCCCAGGCAGCCACTAGGTCCCCAGATGAGGCGTGAGCCAGAACCTCCGGGATTGGCCCAAGCTCCATCTGGAACCTATCAGGTTCCATCAGGCGCCTGGGGCGGTACCATCTTACCGGTTCCGCCTCCCTGCAGCGGGGTGCCGCGGTTCGAAGGTCAAGGCGAAGGAGTGAGTGATCTGACCATGACAAGGGCTCGATGACTATATCCCCTATCTCGAGATCACTCAACCACTGTCCAGAGACAAAAACCAAATCCAGTGTGTTTCCCCCAGTGTGCATAGGGCCATGAATTAGTTGGGTCAGGTCCATGGCCGTCATGGAAGCCATGAACTCCCGAGCCACCTCAGATGCCTCACCCACGGATGGCAGGTTGAAATCCCCCATGACCATAAGTCTGTTAGTATCTTATGATTCTTGATGAATATATTTCTATTCTATTCTATTCTATTCTATTCTATTCTATTCTATTCTATTCTATTCTATTCTATTCTATTCTATTCTATTCTATTCTATTCTGCTAAGCAGCAAAGTGAGAACAGAGCATCAGCTTTAGGGCAAGGATCCCCAGTGAGGTCCATATTAATTTATCAATGGTCGATAAATGGCTGGATAAATAACTGGTCGATAAATGATGAATCAAAAGTTGGAATTAAGATTGCCAGGGGAAATATCAACAACCTCAGATATGCAGATGATACCACTCTAATGGTAGAAAGTGAAGAGGAACTAAAGAGCCTCTTGATGTGGGTGAAGAAGGAGAGTACAAAAGTTGGCTTGAAACTCAACATTAAGAAAACTAAAACCCACATTAGATGAGGAATGGTATTTAATGAGAAATTTATATTATATAGGATAAGTGAGGTTGGATAGACCTAATTGATATATTAAGGTATATAAGCTGTTCTGTCTTCTCCGGAATATAATTTAGAGTTATAGTACTGAATATTTGTTCATTAAGGTACTATGTGGAAGTACATATATTTATTGTTGTATTGTTTTTTGTGTGTCACTTTATGTTGTGTTGTCTTTTCTTTTTAACTGAAATGTAAATAAAGATTATTATTTTTTTTTAAAAAAAAAGAAAACTAAGATCATGGCATCCAGCCCTCTCAATTTCTGGCAAATAGATGGGAAAGAAATGGAGGTAGTGACAGATTTTATTTTCCTGGGCTCCAAGATCACTGCAGATGGGGACTGCAGCCAAGAAATTAAAAGATGGTTTCTCCTGGGGAGGAAAGCTATGGCAAATATAGATAGCATACTAAAAAGCAGAGACATCACCCTGCCAAAAAAAGTGTGTATAGGCCATGGTTTTCCCAGTTGCAATGTATGGCTGTGAAAATTGGACCATAAGAAAGACAGAGCACAAAAGAATTGAAGCCTTTGAACCATGGTGCTGGAGAAGACTCCTGCAAGTCCCTTGGACTGCAAGGTGATCAAACTGGTCAGTCCTAGTGGAGATCAACCCTGACTGCTCTTTAGAAGGCCAGATCCTGAAGATGAAACTCAAATACTTTGACCATGTAATGAGAAAGAAGGACACTCTGGAGAAGAGCCTAATGCTGGGAAATATTGCAGGCAAAAGAAGAAGGGGACAACAGAGAACGTGGTGGCTAGATGGAATCACTGAAGCAGTAGGCGTGAGCTTAAATGGACTTCAGAGGATGATAGAGGACAGGAAGGCCTGGAGGAACGTTGTCCATGGGGTCGCGATGGGTCAGACACGACTTCGCAACTAACAACAACAAAATGATGAAAAGTCATTTGCAATCAACTAATCTTTCTTCACCTATTGAGAGTTTCTCAAGGACCTGGAGCAGATAAATGTTCTTGTTGGTTAAAGATAGATCACCTATTTTTATTACTGTTGGACAGTATTACTTGGTCTGTTGTGTGGATGTTTGGGTGGTTTAGGGGTGAGGAATTGTGATGGGTGGGGTGTGTTTGGGGATTATTATGTGTGTTGGACCTGGTCTTTGGGTGTTAAGTGAATTTCATTTTATGGGTATACTGTGTATACACATACAATGACAATAAAGTTATTCATTCATTCATTCATTCATTCATTCATTCATTCATTCATATTCCTCCATAGAAATTAAGTGTTTTCCTCCAGAAGTGACGAATGGCTACCTTCAATATAGACGAGATCACTATATGTATAATGATGAAATTGAAACAATATGTAATGAAGGGTTTGTCTTTGGAGGCCCCAGAAAGGTTTCCAAATGCACTGCAACTGGTTGGCATCCTCCTACTGTCTGTAAACGTAAGTAACTTTTTCTATGAAGTTTCTTTCTAGAGCAGAACTTGCTAGATACAGTGAGATAATTATGGTGGGAGGAGAATAGTTTATTATACATACCAGTAGTTACAGCATGATTTCTGTAATTTTTTCATTAAACAATCCTACAGTTTTGTATAATAATCATAAAATTGTTCCACAATAAAATAAGGAAAAACAAGATAAAAATGGAAAAATAGCATGATGCTACAGTATAGAAAACTTGCACCATGCTATCACTAACCAGTAATTCATAAGCCATCTGAAAACTATAGGGACTCAACTGAGGGACTCAACTTTTCAGGGACCTGATTAATTAATGTCCGTCCAAAAATCACCTATTTGACAAACTCTGGAAGGAAGAAAGGTGATCGCTGAAGCTCCGAGCCATTTTCCTGCCTAGCAATCTACCAATGGTGCTACTTTGGAACAAAGATTTATTAGTCTTAGTCTAGAAGAAATGCTCAGGTCTCTCTCATTCCAGCTTGCAAGGGAATGCTGTCACAAAGTGGCAAGTGTACTTTGAAGTAGGCTGTGGAGTGTGCTAAACAACAATGCAGTAGGAAAACTAGATTATTTCCATGGGATATTCCTCTATAAGATGATAAGGAGGGCCAGAGAGGTCAAAGTATCTGCCACGTTACCTGTTCACCCCAGGTGAAATTCTTACACTTTTCAGAGATAGGATGACCCTGGGCCATACAGAGTTGGTGGATCAGGTATTCATGAAACTGCCCTTTTCAGGTACATAAGCAGCCTGATGCCAGGTCTGTTGTATACTTGACAAAACAAAGTGTAGTCCGAAAAAAATTCCTTCTATAGTTGGTTAGGTGGCCCAAATTGGAAAGGCTGTGGAAGATAGCTAATACAATGTTTCCCTGAAAATAAGACCCTGTCTTATATTTTTTTGAACCCTGAAATAAGCACTTGGTCTTATTGCCATGCACTCAAAAGCCCAATTGGGCTTATTATCAGGGGATGTCTTATTTTGGGGAAAACATGGTAGTATCCAGGGAAAAACAAAGATTCCTTGTGTAGTGAAGCATCACAGAGAGACTGCACAGCACATCAAAATTGGATTTTGATAGGGGTTTTAAAATGATCTTAGTTGGATGTTTTAAATTTGGCCGAATGATTTAATTATTTTAATAAGCTTTTAATTTTTGTTGTACATTGTTTTTATCATGGCTGTTCACCGCCCTGAGTCCTCCGGGAGAAGGGCGGTATACAAATATAATAAACTAACTAACTAACTTGAAGTACTAGAAGAAATCAGAAAATATCATTTTGATACAGAGTGAGAAATGACAGGCAGAGCTGATTCTTGCAATGGGACAGGGACAGGTTGGGGACAATGCTGTGTATTCATACCCTCAATGAACTATTACGGGAGGCCTCTTTGCTTCAAGAGAAACAGAAAATGTTGATGAGTCTATAGGAACACATGCAGTGAAATTTGCTAGCACCTGAGCAGACCTACTTTTTTCATGGCACATGAACAGAATGATTGCAACAAGTGAAATAAAATCATAAATTGAGGAACTTAACTTTGATTAAATGAGGAATGGGAGGAATAGTACTGAAATGGCAGAACAGAAGGCCTAAACTCCAAAAAAGTTTGTACAGAAGTGGCTGAAGGAATGAAATGAATAGTTTTAAAGAAGGAAAGGAAAAGAGAGTAAAAGTTAAAACTTTCTCAATCTAGAAAAATGGAAACACAAGGGTCTTATGTCCTGGCTTGTTTACAAATACTTGAGAAACACAGTGAGTATAGTTCAGGCCCTATAAAGGTTGTCAAAAGTCACAAACTATCTAAACACTCTTAAAATCTGTGTTGTCCAAACACAGTCAATAGTGACTTATCCAAAAGTGAAATTAAACAGGGATCTGGGTATTCTTTGCAATTCTGATGCCAAAACAGATTTGTATAAAATTGAACATTAAAAAAAAAATCCTTAAAGAGGCAAGGCGAAACAATGAAAGAAAAAATAAGTTAGCTAGAAGGTGGCCTAATAATTAAGCTCCGGCAGCACCTTCCTAAAATGCTCCAAGTTTCCTGCACAACTACCACTGAACACAAAATCTATAACCCAAAAGAATTTGCAAGTCTTCTCAAAACAAAGAATTCTAAATCACAATGAGATATGACATCTAGTATTATGGTAATATCATTATCAGAATAGAGTCTTCAGAAAAAGATACTCTGAAGTTTTTTTGGTGAGGTATTTTTTGGTTCTGCTTAAATTTCTATCCTGCTTCAATATCCAGTTATTGAATCAAGGTTACCAAATTGTTTCATGGGGAAAAAAGGGAATGTAAACCTCTCTAGTCCTAGCCTGTAGATGTAGCAATAGTGTACTATGAGAAGTCCCTCATGGAACTGAGGGACTTCCAAATGACTGGAAAATTTTGGCGGGGAAAAAAAAACCTCCAGAGGAAAGATCAAACTCTGGTCAAACCAGAAATTCTGAAATTCTCTCTGTTGAAAATCTCCTCAAAGATACTAGTGAGGTTTTACATTCTCATCAGAGATCATAAGACACTTATTAAAATTATATCTTGCGAAGCTGCCCGAGGTATTCATAAAGCTGAACTTAAACATTGTGTCCCCCTAATTTCTACAGTGATTTTGAAACAATTCAGCATTATCCAAAAAACGGACCTCTAAATTCAAATACATTCCTGGCTAGACATTCTGCCTCTTTCAATATAAATCTGAATCAAACCATCTTCTGTTTCAAGGTTCCTGAAGTTTTCTTGAGAGGCTGCTGGGAAGATGGAAGTTCTTCTCCCAAACTGCATCCAAGTGCCACTTTTTGTCTTAGAACACCTAACTCTTTCCCCTGCCCAGCAGGAAGTAAGGGTTGGGAAGGGAAATTCAATACGCAACCAAAGACATATCTACTGGATTGTGAATTGTATTTCAGAGGCTGCAATCTGCTATTCAATCTTTAGTAACAATGGGACATAGCGCTACTTTACTTATCTAATGATATCCTTGTACCTGAAGGGCACACGTTTCAGGATCTTAAGCTTAGAACTGGAAAGAGAAGAAAGGAGTAAAGGCTTAGGGAAAAAGCTGCACACATTTTCTTGATGTCAAAGTTTTGTTTTGTTTTTTATTGTAAAGAGTCATTCCGTAAAATATTAGCTGAGGAAAGCATTTTCTTTTAGGACCAAAGCATTATAAGTTAGTCCTCAGCTTGTTATTGATGCACACCTTGTTAAAAGTTCCTTGGTGATGAATATTTATTTTATTTGTCAAGCATGTATAAGATAACAGATATAAATATAAACATGATTATGAATATAGGAAATGGATGCAAATAAATGGGGACAGTAGGACAGGGATGGTAGGCACGTTGGTGTGCTTATGCATACCCCTTACAGATCTCTTAGGAATGGGGTGAGGTCAACAGTAGACAGTCTAAGGTTAAAATCAGTGGTGGGATTCAGCCAGTTTGCACCACTTCGGGAGAACCGGTTGTTAACTTTTTGAGCAGTTTGACAAACTGGTTGTTGGAAGAAATCATTAGGGCAGAGAACCGGTTGTTAAATTACTTGAATCCCACCACTGGTTAAAGTTATGGGGGTTTGGGGATGAAACCACAGAGTCAGGTAGTGAATTCCAGAATATATCTTGATGTATCAGAATATATCAGAACTCTTGATTATTTAGTATCGTGGGATTCAGTAGACCAGTCAAAAGGTTGCTGTATGAATGAACCTAATCCCTCTGGAAAACCACACTTGTGCAAGTTTCATCAAAAGCAATGTATGCATCAGCTGAACGTGTTCCTAGGAAGGGATTTGCTGCCTATATACCATTCTACTGTAATTATTCACCACTACTAATCACTAGTTAGTAGCGGCAAAACATTTAAAAAACAAAGAGGTACACTTTTAAACTAGAGTGCAGGAGAACATAAGAAAAGCCTTGGTGGTGCAGCAGACTAAAGAACGGTTAAGTAACACCAGCTGCCTGCAATTACTGCAAGTTCAAATCTCACCAGGCTCAACCTTCCATCCTTTCGAGGTAGGTAAAATGAGGACCCGGTTTGTGGGGGCAATAAGCTGACTTTGTATAAAAAAGAACACGAGTTGGGGTGGGGGGGTGCGAAAGCCCTACTAAGCAGATATATACAAAAGTATGAAGGCTATTGCTTAACACATTATAAGCTGCCCTGAGTCTCCAGAAAAGGGCGGCATATAAATCGAACCAATAAATAAATAAATAAATAAATAAATAAATAAATAAATAAATAAATAAATAAATAAATAAATAAATAAATAAATAAATCAGGTAATCATGAGAGACAGATCAAGTGGGAAGAACCTTAGAGGTTTAATTTTAGAAATCTTAGTGATGCTAGGCCCAAGATTACTGAGGAGAAGCCATTCATGCAGGAAAGCACAGAAAATCCTGCACATTGTGACGAGGCTCTTTTGGAAGTATTGCGGATCTCCCGCAAGGAAAGAAATGTTACTTTACCTGTGTCTCCAGGAAGGTTAAAAACATACTTCTTTCTTACTTCTCACTTAATACTTTTCCTTAAATATATACTCTAGAGCCAGTTTGTTATAATTGTGAAGGTGCCAATCTTGAAACCAGGAGACTGTGAGTTGTAGTCCTACCTTAGTTATGAAAGCCACTGGGTAATATGGTGCCAGTCACTCTCTCAACCCAATTCACCTCATAGGTGATTGTGGTAGAGAAAATAGAAGCTAGAGGTATAACTATGTTTGCTGCCTTGACTCATTTATGAAAAGGCAGGATGAACATATAATAATCACAATAACAGCAAGAATCATAGTAGTTGGATAAGTCACTGTGCAGTGATAAAAAGAAGATAGAAAGAAGTTCAGTCCCATTTTACAGTGTAAGATCGAAGATGTCAAATCAACATCATTCCATTCTCCTCACAGCCCTCACAGATTGTAAGCAGAAGAAATAAGGGCCTTTGATTCCCCCTTCAGTCATTGTCATTCTCTGTTCTTTCTTAGATGCAGGGCAGAAATCCAGATCAGATTCTGGTATTGCAACAACATTTAATAAGAAGTTCGTCTCTGATGCTAGCACAGACTAAAGCAAAGCAAATGAATTGATAGAATATTCTGAATTATGGGGGTGCCTTACTTTTTTTTTCTATCCCTTTTCTTCAGGAAAGGGCTGTGACTATATCCATATAGAAAATGGAAGAATGGCTGAACAGTATAGACCATTTCCAATATGGCAGGGAGAATCAATTCAGTTTTATTGTTATGATGGTTATCTGTCTAAAGACAAGCAAAGATGGCAAACAGCAAAGTGCATCAATTCCCGCTATGACCCAGAACCAAAGTGTTTCAGTAAGTAATTCTTTCTCTTTGCAGTAGATATTGCCAAGTACAAACAAAACAGATCAGATGCTGTCCTGACCTTGCTTTAACTAGGAAGAAATAGCATCCTATAGAGCTGTGATGGCGAGCCTATGGCATGTGTGCCTGAGGTGACACACAGAGCCATCTTTACGGGCATGCGAGCTGTCACCCAACTCACTTGCAGCTGCGCATGTGCGTGCCCCCCATCTGGTGTCCGGGCCTTCGGTGCACATGCGTGCAATTCAGGGCACCCACCTCATCTTCGGAGCTTCCTGCGCATGTATGTGTGTTTGCACATGTGTGAGTACTTGTGTGCAGTGTGTGCATGTGCACACACGCATGCACAGATGGTGTGATTGCGCACACAGTGCACGGGGGAACCGCGCAAAACCTATGCTTATGTGCAGATGGTGTAGTTGCATGCACAGTGCATGGGGGCGTGCACAAAAGCTGTGCAGATAGTCCGGTTGCATGCACACCACACGGAGGAGCCACGCATTAGGGTGGATAGCACGCACATGCGCAAAGTGCGCAAAGCACTTACCTGTTCAGCACCCGATGAATAAAAGGTTCGCCACCACTGCTATAGCGATTTCAGCCTGTTTGGTTCTTCTGTCTGCTGGGGTGATGCTTCCACTGCTGTCTCTTCTCAAGGGATCCTAAAAGTTGTTTTGGAGCCTACAGTTTGTGTACTAAAACCTTAAATGAGAGAGGTAAAAGCTGATTCTTTTATAAAATATAAACAGCAAAATAGGGATCTTCCTCATCAGCTTCCTCCTCTCTTCACATCTTGTCTGTGAATTAGATGTCATGCATAGCATGAATATCCTTCCAAGAACCATAAATGATGAAACCAAGTTGTTCTCTTTTGCTTTTAGAAATCTGTGATCCTGCTCAACGTTTTTATCATGGTCGCATCATTTATAACTACTGGAACACATACATAGAAGGTGGCAATGTTACATTTGTTTGTGATATGGGATATTCTCCTGCAAACCAGCAATCATCAGTTACTTGCACAAAAAAGGGGTGGTCACCTGCTCCAAGATGTATCCGGTCAGGTAAGCTTTAGGAATGTCTGCTAAAATTGCCTGACCTGAAATTGCTTATCATGCTCTCTGTCTCTGTCTCTGTCTCTGTCTCTGTCTCTCTCTCTCTGTCTCTCTCTCTCTCTCTGTGTGTGTGTGTGTGTGTGTGTGTGTGTGTGTTCATATTAGATTCATATTTCCACAGGGAATTGTGCTCTGACTGGGGTAAAGATATGTATAGGTGTTTATGTATATGCACATATTTGTGCCTATCATTTATTTATTAAACTTACTACTAGTAGTAGTAACTTAGTAGTAAACTTACTACTAAACTACTACTTAGATCTATTGAATATTTGCAATAAAAAGCTAAAATTATGAATACACGAGATAGATACAAATAAAAGGGAACATTAGGACAGGGATGATAGTCATGCTGGTGCGCTTATGCACGCCCCTTACAGACCTCTTGGGAATGGGGTGAGGTCGACAGTAGACAGTCTAAAGTTAAAGTTTTGGAGGCTTGGGGAAGAAACCACAGAGTCAGGTAGTGCATTCCAGGCATTGACCACTCTTGCTGAAGTCATATTTTCTGCAATCAAGGTTGGAGTGGTTTACCTTAAGTTTGTATCTATTGTTTGCTTGTGTATTGTTGTGGCTGAAGCTGAAATAGTCAGTCAGGTAGGACATTGTAGCAGATAATTTTATGTACTACGCTTAGGTCAGACCAAAGGCGGCCTAGTTCTAAGTTGTCTAAGCCCAAAATTTCAAGTCTGGTGGCATAAGATATTCTATTGCGGGTAGAGGAACGGAGGACTCTTCTTGTGAAATATCTCTGGATTCACTCAATTGTATTAATGTACAATATGCAGTGCGGGTTCCAGACAGATGAGCTGTATTCGAGAATTGGTCTAGCAAAGGTTTTGTATGCCTTAGTTTGCAACACAATATTACCGGAGAAGAAGCTATGCAAGATTAGGGTTAACAACTTTTAATGCCTCTTTTGGAAATGCTGTTACAGTGAGCTCTGGCACTTAGATCGTTTGAGATGAGTACTCCAAGGTCCTTGACAGAGTGAGGGTCGTCTACAAGGTCGTATCCACCCAGCTTGCATTTTGTGTTTTGAATTTTTTTGCCAATGTGTAAGACAGAGCATTTGCTGGTTGAGATTTGGAGTTGCCAATTGTTTAACCATTCTGACAGATAGTCAAGGTCTTTTTGTAGGGTAGCAGCATTGTCGGTGGTGTTGAATAGTTTTACATCATCAGCAAAGAGAATGCTGTTGCTTATAAATATGACCTTAAAGGTCGTTTATGTAAAGTATAAAGAGTGTGGCTCCTAAAACGCTTCCTTGGGGGACACCACTGTTAAACAGGTGCAGGGTTTGATAGGGTGTTCCCTATTTTGACTACTTGTTGCCTGTTTGATAAGAACACAGCTATCCACTTATGGAGGGATCTGAAAATGCCATAAGATTTTAGTTTTAGAAGTAGTTTGACGTGTACTACTGAATCAAGGGTCAAAAAAAAAATCAAATCAAATTTGTAAATGTATCTCTTCAAGAAGTCTAACTATAGGCTCATAGTATAAAATTATTGTTTTGTTCATGATTTGAAAAAAATAACTTGCAATCTAAATATGTGTACCCTTTTATTGTAAACATACAATTTGCATTTTATTTCCTGTCCTCCCAAGAGCTTATGCCACAAATATCCTATAGATGCAAACAGAAAACATATATTATGGATTTTCCATTTACAGAAAGTTAAATATCTTTAAACTTGTAAAAGGGCAAGAAAACTTGTTGAACATCTACCACGTTCTCTACACAATATATAATAAACACAAAAATTACTTCAGATTCAAAAGCAAAAACTGTTGAAAGACACAAAGTGCTCACATAGTGTCTTGTCTGCAGGATAGGTAGCCACGACTACAGCACAATCCTGAAAAACTATGTATATGTGTTCAGATACTAGAATCATGAAAGGGTCAGTGAAGCAATCTGCAAGACCAGATTGTCTAATGTGACCCATTAACCTGGTTAAAAAGCAACTATCTATGTTTGCCAAAATCACTAGCATGAAGCAGTGAGATCTTATTTATAGCAACTCATCATTTGCTTCGTGCATGTGCCTATACCTAAGAGGGGGTCTCTGCAGTCATGTGGCTGGCATGACTAAATGCCAAAGGCGCACGGAATGCTGTTATCTTGATGGGTATATATGTACAAATCAAATTGATTGTTTGAGAAATATTTTTAAAGATTAATCACAAGATTGTTAGCTTCATAAGACTTGATAATCATAATAATTAGGTGCTGCTAAAGCTGAAAATGCTGAATTGTGGCAGTTTTGAAATGGTCCCACTTCTGGAATGGCATTACCCTGTCCCCCACTCTATTTCCCAAACACAAGGTCATCTGCAGCTTTGTACAACAACTTTCTCAACCACCTTTCCAAAACAAGGTTAAATATTGGGCTAAAATTGTCCAATATTTAGCAGTGGCTAAAGTCTCATGCAGGCTTCTTTAATGAGACAGAAGGGACATGTATCTATAGAGAAGATGGCTGAACTCCCATTCCTAGGTACCTGGTCCACTTTGTGAGGTCCAACAGTTCAAACTGCTCCCAAATAAGAGACTTCTTCCCAGGCATCTACTCTGGACCTGCAACAAGGCTGGCATCTAATTGTGAACTTATCTGAACATTTTTCTTCTAACAGATTTTGAGCGAATTTCTCCATATGCTCCTACAAAACATTTTTCAAACCCCCCTTTATTCAAAAGGACTTGTGTCACCCTAGACAGGGCCATGGAGCAACTATCAGTGCATCCAGTAGGGATATAGAAGCATTGAAACTTCATCATCCTTACTGCCACACGATAAACCTTAATAGAGGCTCTAACCCATATTTGGTCAAGGTTGTCCTTTGCTGAGTGCCAGAAATACTCTAGACATCTCTTCTGTCCATTCATCTCCCTCAGCTTTTTCATAAGCCATGAAAAATGGCAGGATTCTTGAGAGGAAAGGTTGCATGGTTGCTAACTGATACAATGCCTCAGCCCCCCCCCCACCTCTTATTCCAACCAGTGACCAAGTCTTTGGATGGACCGTAAAGCAGATAAACAGGAATAGCCACCCAGCTCTCCTGAAACCTAAGTATCCATTATCTAAGACAGACCAATCTAATAGACCCCTGAAAAGATTAGATTGGTCTCCCGACTCTCAGCTGATTTGCTCTCAGCTGTTTTGCTCAGAGCTTTGTTGCTAGCTGCAAAGAGTCCTGGAGCAGATTTTTTCCCCCACTAGCTATGCTGAAAAAA
Source organism: Pantherophis guttatus (assembly GCF_059756535.1). Classification (NCBI taxonomy): domain Eukaryota; kingdom Metazoa; phylum Chordata; class Lepidosauria; order Squamata; family Colubridae; genus Pantherophis; species Pantherophis guttatus. The sequence goes on from NC_142065.1 coordinate 94,929,786, forward strand.
CGAAACCGAAACTAAACCAGGGTCTTTGCTGCAACGTGACAAAATGAGGCAGAGAGAGATTTCTTTTTCTTTTTCTTTTTCCTCACCAAAAAAGGTAGGTGCAAAACTGCAAATAATGGGAAATTTAGGGCAAAAGAGGAGAGTTCAAGATTTTAAAACACAAAAGAAAAAAAGCTCTATTTAACTAGGCAATTGTAATAATTGAGATACTATTAATTGTATATTGTGTTGAAAGCAGAAATGGTTAAGTTGTGGTTTGGAGGAATATATGGGGGAAATTATTTCGTTTATTATTATTGGTAAATATAATTAATTGATTTGTAAGAAATTGGATTGCATGGAAATAATTGGAATATTAATGTTCATATTGATTAATATACAAAAAAAGATAGTTATATAACTAATTGATTTATATTCAAATGTTGAATTTGTATTAAACAACTGTAATATTACATAATTAACCAATGTGAGGATGAATATAAAAATAGATGACAATGGGAAGGGGTATAATATAGAATAGAAGGGAAAAATTGAATTTAATTAAGATTAGAGATGAGGATGAAAGGTAATATTGGCTTTTTAAAAAAATAGATGAGAAATAAATATGGCAAAAAGGAAATATAGAAATTGTACATTTAATTGAAATGACTAAACACTGTTTAAATTTGTGAACCAGCCAAATACTCTGTTCAAAGAAAATAGATTGTATGTTTGTATGTGTGTTTCTAATTATTGCTATTTATTCATATTTGTTCTCTTTTATTCTTTACAGTTTAACAATTGATTCTTAACTTAATATCTTTATATTTGTTTGGGGTTGGCTTTCTTCCCTTTCATCTTTTTTATTGTACAGCAATGTTTTTCCTCAAACCTACCACCTCTCTCTTTTCTTTCTTTCTTACTTTCTCTTCCCCCCTTCTTCTCCTCCCTTCTTCCTCTTCCTTTCTCCTTCTCCTCCTCTCTTCCTCCCTCTCTTACCCTGACTCCTACTCTAATGTCCCTTCCCTTCCTTCATTCCTCTCTATTGCTGTATCCTTTTATGCATATGGACTACTCAGAGGGCTGAAAAAGTTATTTTTGACTGGTCCTCGCACTTTTGACCAGTCCTCAAATTTACAACTGTCCTCACATTTTACGTTTTTGCCCTATCTTGTCACCATGGTGAAGAGAAGCAGTTGTGAAATGAGTGACATGGTTGTTAAGAATGCTGCACGGGCATAAATGTGAGGATGGTCATAAGTGTGAGGACCAGTCAAAAGTGCGAGAACCTGTCAGAAATGACTTTTTTCAGCCCTCTGAGTAGTCCCTATACACATAGCCATGGCCACCCGGTCACATGACCAGCTAGCCATGCCCACCCAGTCACATGATCTCCAAGCCACGCCCACAAAATAAGCCATGCCCACAGAGCGGTAGTAAAAAAATTTAGAACCCACCCCTGCTTAACACCCAAAGACCAGGCCTAACACACATAACAATCCCCAAACACACCCCCACCCACTACAAATTCCCCGCCCCGAACCACCCAAACATCCAAGTAATGCTGTCAGCTCACTGATGGTGGCCCTTTAGTTCATTGTTGAGTACAATTGGGATAAAAACTATTCAGAAAATGTGTGGTCCGAGTTTTAATTGTTCTATATCTACTGTCAGAAGGCAACAGTCCAAAATCATGAATAATAATCAGGTCAACCTTATGCAGTCATCAATAGTAGTTTTCACTATTTTGTTTAAAAATGGTGATACTGACTTTCAAAATCGTCTTGCCCATGTAGTTTGATACATTAAAAATTATTACAGGCTGCATTCTGCTGCAGATCAGATTAATCAGTTTAAAAAAGAATTGCATAAAATGTACAGATGGAAATTTATTTCTCTATTCTTCACATTTAATTTTACAGATCTAAGCAAAGCAAATGAACAATAGGACACATACCACACCCTTTGAACCAGAAGATGAATATCTGAAGTCGTATACTATTTTCTTTCATATGATCCCATGAAGCTGGATTGTATATACACAGTTATAAACAGTGGATCCGAATCTAAAAGTCTATTTTGTAAAAGATAGATTTTACCAACTGTAATTACTGGGAAAATAATAACATTTAAAAATAAATTTATAGACCACCTTTAAGGCAGATAAAATTTTACAGTATAACATTATAAATAACTTTTTTTAAATGTATCTGGAATGAGAAATGAAATTTTTTTTCTATATACTGTAATTTTACCTTTAAATGTTTGATTAATCTGAACAATCAATCAGCAGTCCATCTTAAAGCAATGACAATAGATAATTGTAGTTGATATGTTTAGCATATGGATTCTTGAATTCTTCAAAAAATAAAAGAAATCCAAAAATGATTTTTATTGACAAACAATTTGTAATATAGTTTGTAAAGAAACAGAGATGTACAGTAAACATTTCAATTCACTATCCAATCAAAGATCACCAACGATTGCTCCTCTTGGGGTTGCTCTGGAGTTAGCAAAATCAAACTTGATGTTAATAATCAGAAGGATGTTCAGCCAAAAGGATTTCTGCCTATTCTAAAATCTAACGTGGGAAAATCACAAACAGATATAATGCTTTGTTTTTCTTTTTTGTTTTGTCTTCCTTTTTTTCTGTTTGGACAGTAAGATATTGTACAAAAATGTACTTATTTAATAAATTTCTTTATTTATTTATTTAATAAAATTTATATGCCGCCCTATCTCCAAGGACTCAGGGCAGCTCAGAACAATAAAACAACCAATTAAAAATATAAAATACATAAATGTACATATATAATTTATATTAAAACCTCCAAAATCTAAAAACCCTCTCAGTCCAGGCTGGGCGATGTGAACAACCAAGTTTTTAATTCACGGCGGAAGGTGCGAAGGTCAGGCGCCAACTGGAGCCCCAGGGGAAGTTGATTCCAAAGTGTGGGCACGACCACAGAGAAAGCTCTACCCCTGGGGGTCGCCAGCCGACACTGTCTAGCTAACGGCACCTGGAGCAGACCCTTCCTATGAGAACGCACTGGGCGATGGGCAGCTGTTGCTGGCAGCAGATGGTCCGCCAAATATCCTGGGCCTAAGCCATGTAGGGCTTTATAGGTCATCACCAACACCTTGAATCTCACCCGGTGGGCAACCGGCAACCAATGCAAGTCGCACAGGAGGGATGTAACATGGGAGTATCGGGACTCTCCCATCACAACCTGCGCTGCCACATTCTGTACCCGTTAAGCCTCCAAGTGGTCCTCAAGGGCAGCCCCATGTAGAGAGCATTACAGTAGTCAACACGGGAGGTAAGTAGTGCAACTAGCCAGCGATGGAATCTCTCCTTCAAACCGAGATGCCGGTATCCACAGCCACTCAGTCTTGGCAGGGTTGAGCCGAAGCCTGTTCCTCCCCATCCAGACCCCTTCCAGGCACTGGGACATCACGTCGAGGGCATCACTGGGCTGGTTCGGGGTGGATATAAAAAGCTGGGTATCAGCAGCATACTGATGATCCACCCTGAAACCATGGATGATCTCCCCCAGCAGTTTCATATAAATGTTGAACAGAAGGGGTGAGAGAACCGACCCCTGAGGCACCCCACAAGTGAGGGGCCTCATGGTCGATCTCTGCCCTCCTGCCAACATAGCTTGCATCCGTCTGGTGAGATGGGCAACACACTTGCCCATCTCACCAGCAAGTGACTCTAGGCAGTTTACAACCAGATAAGCAGTATCAAAAATTAAAACAAATGATAAATATTAACAATGCCTCCAGGTCAATCAGCAGAGCCACGTTTTAATTATAATACCGTGTTTCCCCAAAAATAAGACCCTGTCTTATATTTATTTTGAACCCCGAAATAAGCACTTGACCTTATTTTTGGAGAGATCTTATTATTTTGGGGTGTGTGGAGCAAGATGGGGCTCCTCTTGCCCTTTTACTTGATTTCCAGCTCTGCATTTAAATATTTTGGGGGAGGGCTTATTTTCGGGGGTAGGCTTATTTTAGCGCATGAGTGACATTCAGCAAGGCTTCTTTACTACCTAGAAAGATTGACATTCAAACGTGATTTTACATACCCTTTCTGACTTTTGGTCTAGAACTGTTTTTTTGGTGAAGTTTAATTCTGTGCTTGGTGATGTTTAATCCTGTGTTTATTGATGGGATAATTTTCCCTATTCAGTGTTGTTTGGAAGGAAAAATGTTAATCTCTGTTCCTGAAAAGAAGCAGCTTCAGAAATCTGGCTAGTTCCTATGTCTATTTGTTCTGGTAATTGGTTTAACAAGCAACAGCTACTGTGTTTGCTCCTTTGCTTCATTCTGGAGAGCTTAAATGACCTCTCTACTAAAGGGTTTCACTTTATGATCAAGAGTTGGCTGCTGATAGTTATCATTGCATTTTAACTATTTTAATTCCACAAGGTGCTCTGGCACTCTGCCTGATTTGTAACTCCAGTTTGCAGGTAGTTCTGATTGGTATTTAGGTCAGCTTTTTGCATGCAAAGAAGCTTTTTGTATTTTTGTACAGGTAATCCTTGACTTACAACAGTTCATTCAGTGACCATTCAAAGTTACAATGGCACTGAAAAAAGTGACTTATGACCACTTTTCACACTTACGGCTGTTGCAGGAAACTGTAATTAGGGCAAAGAAGTGATGTCAAGTTGGCCATGCTCACCTAGTCACATGACCACCTGGCCACGCCCACCCAGTCACATGAAGCACCGCAGTTGTGAAATGAGTGACCCAGTTGTTAAGAATGCTGCTACAGGCATATAAGATAACCGGTCATAAGTGTGAGGTCCGGTCAAAACTACGAGGACTGGTCAGAAATCACTTTTTGCAGCCTTCTGGGTAGCCCCTCTGTGCATAGGGAGTACTCAGAGGGCTGAAAAAGTTATTTTTGACTGGTCCTCACATTTTGACCAGTCCTTGCACTTACAACTGTGCTCACATTTTATGTTTTGCACCCTATCTTGTCACCATGGTGAAGGGAAGCACCGCAGTTGTGAAATGAGTGACACGGTTGCTAAGAATGTTGCAACGGGCATAAATATGAGGGTGGTCATAAGTGCGAGGACTGGTCAGAAATAACTTTTTTCAGCCCTCTGAGTAATCCTTATGCATGTAGCCACCAAGCCACACCCCAAATAACCACCAGTTATTAAAAAATTTGAAACCCACCACTGCCACATACACAGTTAATTAATACCACATATGAAGTTACCACCTTCCAAATTCCTGTTGTCTCACTTAAGCCAGAAGCAGTAGAGGAGCTAGAGTGAAAAGTTTAATTACACAGGGGGCCACCACAGGAGGGGAATATTGAGGCCAGTGAAGTCCAGCCTTCGATTTCAAGCCTTTGTTTCCCAAGGAAGAGCAGGAAAAGCAAAGAGAAATTTGCTAAATGTATAGATATATGTGTTGCAGGAAGAGCACCTGGCATGAAGGATTTGGCAGATGTGGAGGATCTGAATCCTGTACTCCAACTAACCAATCGGTACCCCATCTGTACCCCACTAACTAATTCCCATGAGGAACTTCAATGAAGACGAGGAGATGGAGGAAGGAGCAATTTTTTAGAAAGGGAGGTGATGTGATGGAATGTAATCTAGAGTTGCAGGAGGGAGGAGATCCTTCCCAAGGAGGGAAGAAACAAAGTCAGCTTGGAATCTTTGATATGCAGGAAGACAGTGAAAAAGGACCATTTCTAGCTTTTCAGAGGCAATATCTAATAAGTATAGAGGTTAATGCTTTAGTCTGGCAAGATTCCACTGAAGCAAACTGAGCAAAAATAAATAAATATTCTGAAGTAATTTCTCCCACTTTTGCTGGAGGAATGGAATAATTTTATAAAGAGCATACTCACATGTATTTGTAAAATAGGGTTTTCTTCAGTTTTAGAAATGTGAAATATTGTTCCAGGAAATGCTGTATAAACCGGCTAATCACTCTCTCTCTCTCCCTCTGTCCCCCTCCTCTCTCCACACGCATGTGCATGTACATGCTATGCTTTTGTTTTTTCTGTACAAAATAGGCCTATGAGTCTGTTAATTAAATGAAGAGGAATATGGTAACAGTTAGCTTGTAGTAAGAGCACAATACCAGGAGCCTATCATTAAAATTGGGAGTTGTGCTACACATGGGGTAGGAGGCCTACATGTGTGGGGAGGAAGGATTATTAAAGGAACTTCTTAGTTTGGATTATGACATTACTTCAGAGCTTGAGCCTATATTTTATTACTTCTTGGTTTGGGCCTATGACAGGAATTTCAACAAGGCCAACAAGGATTACTTCTGGGTTTGGAGCCAATCAGCTTCATTTCTGAGGGAGGGACTGTGATGTCAATCCTACTTTTGGCTTAATAGTGTCCCTTCCAGTTTTGATTCAATCAACAATACTTCTAGGGCAGGGGTGTCAAACTCATGTCATCACATTAGCGTCATGTGATGTATCAGGACTTTTGTCCCCTTTGCTAAACTGGGTGTGGGAGTGGCCAATGCGTAACGCATCTGGCCCCCGGACCAGGACTTTGACAGCCCTGTTCTAGGATAAAGGCTATGACCTCATATCTGGTTTGGGACCAATGAGAGGCATTTCCAGGGATGGATCCAGAAGGCATTCCAGTATATTGCAAGAAATAGAAAGAAGGCTGAGAAAGTATGTACAGGCTGCTCGCATCCTGGACATAAACTGTTTCAACTTCTCCCATCTGGATGCAACTATAGGGCATTGCATGCCAAAACAATTAGACACAGATAGATTTTCCCCCATGTAATCACTCTGTTAAACACCTAATTCCCACAGCACTGACTTAGGCCAAAATATATTTACCCATGTAGTAGGCTATATTGCTATTATCCTTTTCATCTTCCCATCCTTTTTCATCTCTCATCTTTCCTACTACTACTTCTTGTATATTATGATTTTTCAATTGTTGTTATATTTTATGATTTATGATCTATGATTTATCACTTTGTTCCTATGTACACTGAAAGCTTATGCACTGGAGACAAATTCCTTGTGTGTCCAAGAACCATACTTGGCCAAGAAAGAATTCTGTTCTGTTCTGTTCTGTTCTGTTCTGTTCTGTTCTGTTCTGTTGTTCTGTTCTATTCTATTCTACTCTACTCTACTCTACTCTACTCTACTCTACTCTACTCTACTCTACTCTACTCTACTCTACTCTACTCTATTCCCAGGGGAGAAAAACAGTTAATACTAAAGACCCAAGGTGAGGGGATTTTTTTGACTCAATTCAGGTTGTATAAGACAGATAATATACATATGGTTTTCTTCATAGAAGTTAGATGGAATTTGCAGCAAAGAATTTTTCTTATACATTTATAAAAAATGAGAGTTTTGAATTTAAGAAAATAATTTAAAATATTGACAACATATTTTCTCTAAAAAAGAAAAAAGGAAAAAGGAAAATGAAAGTAAAATCAATTTTTTCCTTATAAAAGGGAATTTTCCTGATTAGTAAGAGAAAGATAGATCTTGTATCCTTCTGATAAGGAAGCAATCTCTTATGTTCTCTCTTCTATCCCCAGGAGTTGATAGTATTTTGACCTTCTGGATATTTGTTGAAGTGCAACCCAATCCTAGATCTGCAGTAACCGGGAAAAAAGAACAGATACCAAATTGTACCAACAGTTTCCCTTATATGATTGGCTAATGTTTAACTGCACATTGCTGAAGATTGTAAAACTCCAGAGTAATTTAAGAAAATAATTGGCTATCTGTAAACTTGAGATTTCTCTAAATATTGTTATAATAAATATAAAATAGATATGTCAGATATCAAATGTAATTTATTTATTATCAAATTTCTACAGTGCCCTTTTCATCTCAGTCACTCTGGGAGATTTACAATAAAAAATAAGAGTGTTAGGACATGGAAGAATGAGAAAATGGTTCCCATGGCCAAGAATTTTTCATAAAAATCATGTATAATAATTTTGTTGTTCGCTGCTGCTACTGAAGACCTTGGGAAAGTTCAGAATTGATCAACACTGGAATGAAAATGGAGGGTTTTTTTTCCTTCTGAAGAGTTGGCAGCACTGCCCGAAAAGTTGAACTATTACTTAATTTGTTTGCTGTCCCACCGCAACACAAAGTTCACAAAGCTCACATGAAGTCCTCATTTAGCTATCAAGATCATATTCTTACTCCAGTAATGCTTCCTCTTCACAGCTTTCCTAACAAAAAGCAAAGCGACAAGCAAAAAGGAGGAAGGGATGATAGTAGCTCGGAGAAATCAGCTGAAAGAGCCAAACTGCTGATCTGAATTTTAGTGGTTGGGAAATTACCTGAAGAGCTATGAAGGCCTGGCTGCTCCTGGTTGCTGCTTTTCTTCTCTGGCCAGGCTTCTCTTCTCAAAAGGGTAAGTTAAGACAACGAGAAATCAAGGGGAAAACAGTGTCTGCTGCATTCATTAAAGGACCAGTTACTTTTAGAAAACACAAACAATTTCATTTTTCTCTTGTGGTTTTCTTGAAATTTGTAATACCAGATTCTTTAATAATGTCATGGATTTATAATTCCAGTCCTCTTTTCAAATACAACGTTTTTCAGCAACTGATTTGTGAATAGCAAGATACTTTGTATGAGTATTATAAATACATGCCCATTTTGACGGTCTTTGTTTCAGTTAATAGGCAACTTGATATGATACCCAAGAAATTACCAAGTGTAAGATGAGGCTTCATAAATCAGAGTGCTTGAAATTATAGAGATGTATTTCCATTGGGTTTATATCAGGATAAACACAAAGAAATCAGTGGATGTCTAAATTCACAATGATTATATCTTTCACAAGAAGATGAGGATAATATTGACTTCAGTAGACATTGAAGCTAAGACTATATTTGCTGATATTCATAGTAATATTCCAACGTTTAAGCCAATCATATATTTATCAATGTTTTTTCATGGTTACAAAAGTCAAAGAAGAGGAGAACTGGAACTGGCCTCAATCAACAGAGAGCATAGAAGGCATTCCTTTCTCCATAATTGCAAAATTATCTGATAACACAGCAGTACAATAATGAGTGAACGTTATCCCATAGCAGGCTCTTACTTTCAAATTTGATAGGTGAAGGCTTAGAAATAGTTATTCTGCAATTATTTCTTTCCCTTGTTTCTGCCAAGCATGGCTGATTTGAAATGTATATTTGCATTCTTTATATACTACTAACTGATAACCCGGTGTTGCCCAGGTATTTATTATCCCAATCCTGTATTAGACAGGAAAAGCAATCACTCACTGTAGTGAGAATTAGAAACCTAATTGCCCTGGCCAACAGCCTGGGAAAAATTCTGCAGGGAACAGCCTTTGAGGTGATTATCTGCATTAGGAGGCACCTCCCCCGACAACTTGCCCTCTTTGCTTGAAGCTGAGGGCCTAGGGGGTTTATTGTTTGTATGTTTGTTTACGAACCAATCCCCCTTACCCCTTGTGTAGCAAGTTTGGTTAAAATTGCTTGAGCCATTCCAGAGTTATGCTGGAACACACACACGCACGCACACACACACACACACACACACACACACACACATCAGGGTGTCTTACCCCCACAGTATTTTTTTCCAGAGAGTAAGTCATCTGTGTAGCAAGTTTGGTTAAAATTGCCGGACGCATTCCAGAGTTATGCTGGAACACACACAGAGACACACACACACCGAAGGGTGTCAGGGATGTCTTACCCCAATCTTCTTTTCAAATACAATATTTTTCAGCAACTGATTTGTGAATAGCAAAATACTTTGTATCAGTATTATAAATTCACACCCATTTGGAGGGTTTCTGTTTCAGTTAATAAGCAACTTGATATGATAATAATGAAGAGATTATCCTGTCTAAGATGAAGCTTCATAAATCAGTGTTTGAAATTATAGAGATACATATATCTCAGCAGGGTTTACATTAGGATAAATACAAAGAAATCTGTGGAAGTCTAAATTCACAGTGATTATATCCTTTGTGAGAAGAGGAGGATAATATTGACTTCAGTAGACATCGAAGCTAAAACTATATTTCTTGATATTCATAGTAATATTCATACATTTGAGCCAATCATATATTTATCACTGTTTTTTCATGGTTAAAGAAGTCAAAGAAGAGAACTGGAATTAGCAGTTTCAAGAGAGATTGTTCTCATTCTATGTTCTCAATCAACAGAGAGCATAGAAGCATTCCTTTGTCCATAATTGCAAAATTAACTGATATCACATTAGTACAATAATGGGGGAATGTTATCCCATATCAGGCTCTTACTTTCAAATATGATAGGTAAAGGGTTAGAGATAGTTATTTGGCAATTATTTTCTTCCCTTTTTTTCTACCCAGCATGGTGGATTTGAAATGTACATTTGCATTCTTTATATCCTATAATATATTTGTGTGCATGTTTGTGTTTGTGTGTGTGTCTATTATTCCTCTATTGTATTCTCTTAGATCCCTACTATGTTATGTATTTCTAAAAAAGAAAGAAGAACAAGGGAAGAACATCAGAGTGTTAAAAACTATAGAATAAATTCTGTGTGGCAGCATTTAGACCTAATAAAAAGAAACAGCTATAGATAATATGTATTGAGAAGTTAAAATCAAGGTTAATACTAGTAAGTGCAATGGTTTAATATCTCTAGGAAAAGAAGTGTTGGCAGCATTAAAAATGTTGGTCAGATGTTGCTGACAAAGTACACAGAGAAAGAAGACAGGTTGATCACAAATGGGAAAGGTTCAGTCATAAAATCCAATACATAATACTGTCAGAAAGATTCCTCCAGGACCAACCAGGGTAAACCAAAGTTCTGGCAAGGACAACGTTCCACAGAATTACATGTTTTGGGGGGAAATTTGGATAGCCTTACAACCTCTCTCTACCTCCCTATACCAAGATTTGCTTAGATTAGGCATCAGCAAGAAAAGCTAACATATTACAAGTAGTTCTTGAGTTATGACCCTCCTGGAACCTCCCCATCACTGTCATAACCTGTTATGGTCTTAAAGTGAGTCAACTCACATGACAATTTTATGATCTTTTTGTACTGGCTATTAAGCAAATTACTGTAGTCATTACACAAATTCAAAGTTGTTAAGAGAAGCAACAATTCACTATGGGCAGGGGTCTGCCAAAAACTGGAAATCAGTGCCCGTTTTTGGCAAAACTGTTATAACACAGGGTCACAATGACTGAAGGACATTATAAATGCAGTTTCCCAGTGACCAAAATGTCACGTCACCATTGGGGTGGGCAACTGGCAGAATTTCATATCCAAGTTGTAAGTGTCCCCTTTGGAACTTTGAAGATCATTAAACAATGAGTCATTAGTCGAGGACTATCTGCAGTGTGGATTAAGTGTGTAGCAGGTACTGGTTTACTAGTTTTGACAAAAGTGGAAACTAATTGTCTAGGAGGGAAATTTGTTAGCTCACATCTCATAAGGGTAAATAGGAAGAGCAAATTTGTCAAAGCAGTTAAGATAATTTAATGTAAATATAATTTCAGCATGTGAAGAACCAGATGAAATTGACTTTGGGGAAATTGTGAGCGCTGAGAAAGCCAAATATCTGGAAAATGACCGAGTGCAATACAGGTGCAACCCTTCCTATGTCTTGGAGGGACCTGAATGGATTCAGTGTAAGGGACAAGAATGGAAACCTCATCCACCAAAATGCTTGGGTAAGCCATCATGCTTTCTTTGACTAATGTAGACCTGGGAGAAAATGCAGAATTCATCCAATAGGAGAATAACGGCTGCTATTTTTAAAATAAATTAGCTTAAATTAGAATCCAGGTTTTACTGAAGCCAAAACTGTTCTGGTGTCAATTTTTTTGTTTGAAATCTGAAAAAATGAACTGTGTTTCATTTTCCTGATTTGCTTGAATGAACAACCAAACCAGCTGGTCGAATTAAATAATATTTAATTGGAAGCTTGTGCTCCCTTATCTGCTTCTCTTGTCCTTGAATAGAGAATAAAAGTGTTTTTCATGTTTTCAAATGAAATATTTTTTTAGGAAGGAAATGAAAAAATAATGTTCTCCAACTTACAAGTTTTATTTGAAAATATAATGAAAAAATTAATGGGTCAATAACATTTGTGCAAACTCAAGATGAGAACCAAAAGCAGGAAATAACAATTGTACTCAATCTGCAATTTGAGAAATTGGAACTCAATCAGTTTCTGTCAGATGTGAAGAAGAAATATTTGGTTGAAAAAATATATAGATTTGCCAGAAAAGATTGAAAAGAATATGAATATTTATTTATTTATTTATTTATTTATTTATTTATTTATTTATATTTATATACCGCCCTTCTCCCACCCTTCTCAGGGTGGTGAACAGCCAACAGATAAAACACAAGAAATACAAAATTTAAAAACAGTATTAAAATCCAATTAAATTAATTTGGCCCACAATTAAAAGCATCCTCGTATTAAGACCCATAATTAAACAATTTAAAAATTAAAAGAATTTAAAAGAGTTAGGCCAGCCCGGCTTGTTGGGATAAAAACGTCTTTAGGGAACGGCGAAAGGTGCGAAGATCCGGGATCCGCTGTATCTCCAGGGGCAGCTGATTCCAGAGGGTAGGTGCCCCCACAGAGAAGGGTCTCCCCCTGGGGGCCGCCAGTCGGCATTGTTTGACCGATGGCACCCTGAGTAGCCCCTCTCTGGGAGAGTGTACTGGTCAGTGGGAGGCTATCAGTGGCAGAAGGCGGTCTCATAAATATCTGGGTCCTAAACCATGGAGCACTCTAAAGGTGGTAACCAATACCGTGAAGCACACCGGAAGACCACCGGGAGCCAGTGCAGCTTGCACAGGAAAGGTGTTACATGGGAGCGCCGAGTCGCCCCCATAACCACCCGCACGGCCGCATTCTGGACCAGTTGGAGCCTCCGGGTGCCCCTCAAGGGAAGCCCCATGTAGAGAGCATTACAGTAGTCCAGGCGGGATGTGACGAGAGCATGAGTGACTGTGCGTAAGGCATCCCGATCCAGAAAGGGACGCAACTGGCGGATCAGGCGAACCTGATAAAAACCCCCCCTGGCCACAGCCGTCATATGCTCTTCTAAAGACAGCCGTGTATCCAGGAAGACACCCAAGTTGTGAGCCCTCTTTGTGGGGGCCAACGACTCACCCCCAATAGTCATCGATGGCGCCAACTGACTATATCGGGATGCCAGAAGCCACAGCCACTCAGTCTTGGCTGAGTTGGACGGGTTGAGCCTGAGCCTGTTTCTCCCCATCCAGATCCGCACGGCCTCCAGGCACCGGGACATCACATCAAGGGCATCGTTGGGGTGGTCTGGGGTGGAGATGTACAGCTGAGTGTCATCAGCGTATAGATGGCACTTCACTCCGAAACCACAGATGATCTCACCCAGCGGCTTCACATAAAAGTTGAACAAATGGGGCGAGAGAACCGAGCCTGGCGGCACCCCACACACAAGGCACCTCGAGGTCGATCTCTGTCCCCCGGTCAACACGAACTGCGACCAGTCAGAGAGAAAGGAGGAGAACCACCGCAACATGGTGCCCCCTACTCCCAACCCCTCCATTCGGCGCAGCATGATACCATGGTCGATGGTATCAAAAGCTGCTGAGAGATCTAATAGGACCAGGACAGAGGATCAGCCCCTGTCCCGAGCCCTCCAGAGATCATCCACCAACGTGACCAATGCCGCTTCCATGCTGTGCCCAGGCCTGAAGCCCGACTGGAACGGATCTAGATAGACCGGTACTGGGGGAGCTGTTGCGCCACCACACTCTCAACAACCTTTGCCACAAAGCGAAGGTTGGAGACTGGACGATAATTCACTAATACAGCCGGGTCCAGGGAAGGCTTCTTAAGGAGGGTCCTCACCACTGCCTCCTTCAAGGCAGCAGGGAAGTAACCCTCACTCAAAGAAGCATTAATAATCCCTTGGAGCCAGTCTCATGTAACCTCCCGGGAGGCCAGCACCAATATAAAAAATGCTGAGACAATAGATATGATGAAGGATGAACTAGACTTTGAGCAATGTTGTGTTGTTAAGGAGAATTATTCAACAATGCATGTTGCAGAGATATTTACAACAGAGTGTCAGGTCCACCATTATGTCCTGCCATTCTGTTGAAGGAAGGCTTACTGACATTTTTTGCATGCTTTCACTTTTGCTAAACTGCTTGGGAATCAGGGAGGGGGATTGTCTTCAGAGATGGAGCAGACTCTCTCTCAGCTGGTTCCAGCTTGATTCCAAGGCCATCATGCCCTCAGAATGACTTGTTACTTGCCAAGCCCTTCAGCATTGTCAAAACATTCCTGTGGCATCACATTGGTAAACTGGTCAGGGGGTTTGGATTTTGGGAAAATGGAAGAATTGCTTTGTGCTTTGCATGGGACCTAAATATTCTGCCTGATTTTACTGCAACCACTTTCTGTCAGTAAAAATCCTTTTGATTCAACTCAATGCAGCAAACAGTCAAAGCTTTCCTGAGGGAACAGTTGGTGCAGGTCCTTACACAGAGACTTGCGAACTTTGGAAATGAGATGCAATTCTTGGGATAGTTCCCAATTAAAAACCTAAGGAAAGGTTATATTATAACAACCAAACAAAGGTATTTGACCCTGGACTCAAGAGATAAGGACCAGGGTGATTTGTGGTAAATACCAAAACAGACTTTTACAGAGTGGTTTAAACTTTAACTATGCTGTTGTTTAGTTTAGTTTAGTTTAGTTTAGTTTAGTTTAGTTTAGTTTAGTTTAGTTTAGTTTAGTTTAGTTTACTTTACTTTACTTTACTTTACTTTACTTTACTTTACTTTACTTTACTTTACTTTACTTTACTTTACTTTACTTTGTTATATTTGTATACTGCCCTTCTCCCGAGGGACTCAGGGCGGTGAACAGCCATAGTAAAAACAATGTACAACAAAAATTAAAAGCTTATTAAAATAATTCAATTATTCGGCCAAATTTAAAACATCCAACTAAGATCATTTAAAAACCCCTATCAAAACCCAATTTAAAAAACCTTTATCCTGTCAGTCCAGCTTGCTGGAATAATAGGGTCTTCAGAGCGCGACGGAAGGCACGGAGGTCGGGGATCCTTCGTATGTCCGGAGGCAGTTCATTCCATAGGGCTGGAGCCCCCACAGAGAAGGCTCTCCCCCTGGGGGTCACCAACCTACACTGTTTGGCTGACGGCACCCTGAGGAAGCCCTCTCTGTGGGAGCGTATTGGTCGGTGGGAGGCAATCGGTGGCAGAATGCGGTCCTGTAGATTTTTTAAATTGTTAAAAATATTAATATATGTACTGTATCACAGGTCAATTGGGTTGCAAATAGATGTACAAGCTTAGAAATTTTGGATCTGCTTTGCAAGGGGAGGAGAGTTATTATTGTTGCAATAGATTTGTCAGTGTTCAACTAAGGGAATATTATATGTTTTTGTCCTTTTTTTAATTCCCCTTTTTAAAATGTTTTTGTCTGGCTTTGTTTTGTTTCTATTTTTTTTTCTTTTGGGATTTTGTATTTTAACCTCTTCAATAAAGGGAAAATTGTAAAAATAAAATAAAATAACATGTAAAATAATAAAATGAAATAGTAAAGGAATCCAAGAGCCAATCTTCTCTGCTTAGATAAGTTGAGAAGTTTTGCATCATATTTCAACAGAATATGTAACACTCCATCTATCTGAAATTTTGTTCCATTACAACTTAGCCAACTCAAAATGTCTTTGTAGAAGATTCTGAATTGGGCTGTTTGTTCTTAGCTTGAAAAAAACAACACCATCTGTTTGTGCATGCTCCTACATGCTCCTACAAGCCAGTCCTCTATGATCCTTCTAAAAACTATTGCAGAATCATAACTTGTTTATCATTAATATTGTGCTCTAATTTGGCTTATTGGATTTTCGCCTGGAACTATTAGTTCTGATTTGTAAACCAGGCTGATTTTCTTGGTAGTAGAACAGAGGGAAACCAATGGACAAATTATCTCCCTTCAGAAGATCTACCTTCTTTTCCCTTTTTTAGCACCCTGCAGTATCACAAGACAACAGCTAGCAGCAAAAAACTTGTTTCTGTTTGGGAATCAAAGAAAAGCTCGGCTTATTCAAAGTAATCATAGCCTGCAGTTTCAGTGCAATGAAGGATATGTCCTCGTGGTTCCATCAGTCAGAGAGTGTGTTGATGGTTACATGGATTTCCCGTTATGTATCTCCGGTAAGCATGCTATCAATATGATGGATTCCTCTGCGATCGTAACTAATTAAAATAATTAATATAACAAACATGAATATTTGCTTCTAAAGTCCCATTCTTTTAAACATGATTTAATCTTCACTGACATCATTCACACCTTGCCTTAGAATTTTAGTAATTGTAATCTAAAACAAGAACCCTGAAGCACATCAGATTGGGGAAGGATGTTGTGATATTTTCCCAAACTCTTGAACTTCAGCTAAGAACTATGACTCCATGTGGTTGAAGATACCTATAATATTAGTAGACATAGGAATATGTTTCAAAAATTGCAAAGGTTGTATAAAAATAAGTTGATGTCATATCAATAAAGGAGCCCCATATTTTTCATGTTGAAAAAAATCTCTTTTGTTTGAAATTGCTTGGATGAATTAATCATATAGATGTTAATATTGATCTGACTGGTATTATTATTTAATTAATAATTCCATAGGTTGGGTGATTGAATTTTCATTGAATTTTCAGATTGTTATGATAATTTTTGTAATCCTACAAAATATTAGTTCAGATTGTCCCTCGGCCCCTTCATCGTCATTTATAAGAGCCATGGTGGTGTAGTGGTTAGAATGCAGTACTGCAGACTATTTCTGCTGATTCTCACCGGCGCAAGGTTTACTCAGCCTTCCATCCTTCTGAGGTCGGTAAAATGAGGAGCCAGATAGTTGGGAGCAATATGCTGACTCTGTAAACTGCTTAGAGATGTCTGTAAAGCACTGTGAAGCAGTGTGAATAGCACTGTGAGGTGCTATTGCTATTTGTAGGTGGAAGTCTAAATCTTGTGCATTTTCAATCTGATAGAACTATTTCTCCTAAGAAACATATTTATAAAATAATCGGAAAGTGATGTAAATTGAATAAACAGATAAATTGTTAGCATGTTGTTTAAAACAAGTGAAACAACAAAATATAAAGTTGGAAATATTACATAAGAGGGACAGAGCATTACAGATCCTGTGTGTATTAATTTACTTTTTTCCAATGGAATGAGCAATTATATAATGCTGATATTACTATGCAGTTATTTGCACCTCTATCTATGTGTAAGAATTAATTTAACTGAATATTATCCTTTACGGTCTTTAATGGAGAGTGTCAGTGTGGCAAGGTAGACCCAGACAGGATGAATGATCAGATTAGCTAATTCTAATTTTCTATAGAGTTACATTAATAGAATCCTGCAATCCTAAAGTACATTCCTTCCCCCCTGTGTCCTTTACAGCCCTTGAAACTGGGAGGGTCTCTCCTCATCCACTTGCCTGGTCTGTTCCTGGCAAGGACTAAGTTGCCTCTTGTTTGATGGTTCCCTTGGCTGCATTTCTTTTCCTTTTGTCCTGAGATCATTTCTACATACCATTACATCATATATTTCTGTCAAGATGTTGGTCAACACAGAGCACAATCGATGCTCTATGTATCAATGTATAGCAAAAGAAAAAAAAAGAGGTCATGAGCATTTGGGTACATTTGTGCTCTATTGAGTTGTAGATGGTGTTTTTATTTGAGTTTCACAAATACTTAACTTAATAAGTAAGTTATAAATTATGAAAGAATTCTACTTTAAAATAGTAATAATTTTAAACCATTTTTTGGTAATTGTTATTTTAAGGAATGTCAGTAAGTCCAGCTAACATTTCCTGACCTATTGGTTTTTTCCCACGTAATAGAGAGAGGAAAAAACTGCAGTGGTCCACCCAGGACTGAGAATGGAGACATTACTACTTTATCTGAGAAGCAGTACAGATCTGGCTCTTCAGTAGAATTCAGATGCCAAAAATATTATGCCATGGAGGGCCAGAACAGATCTTTTTGTAACAATGGGACCTGGACAAAGGTGCCCAATTGCCTTGGTAAGTAGAAAAGAAAATCTTCATTCAATTTTCATAAGCATTTCTAATCATTAAAGTTCACTGCCTTCTTTCTCATTTAATTGGGCTTGCCTGAATCAGCTCTCCTTTATATTCGATTTCATTTCTGTATCTGAGGTGAAGTAGCTAGTCGATGAAAGCTAAATTCTACTATTAGCATTTTGCAATGATAATATGATGCATTTGGATCCTGATAGGATTTTCTTTCTTTCTCCTGTCATATCCCTGTATGATCCCCAGGACTGAACTGGAAAGCCAGAAGATGGAAGTTAAAGATGAAATAGGTGCACCTGAAAATATATTTGTGCAACATGGTCATTCTATTGAGCTCACCTGTAGAACAGGATATGTCCTGGCAGCAAATTCTTTCCAATCAGCTTTTGTAATCCATTGTGATGGGACACCACCAGTGATTCCTAAATGCAAAGGTGACTTTAAAAAGTTTAATTTTATAATCCTGCTATCACTAATCCAGAACCAAAGCCTTTCAGTTTGAGTCTATTTATCATTAGAGCTGGAAGAAACTACAATAGTTTACTTATGTCCTTTACTGGGGCAGATATTTTTATCTCTCTGAAACCTCCCTGGACTGCACTTTTCCATTCTGCAAGGGCCCAATGGAAACTCTTGGGATGTAGTTGAAATAGGAGAAACCTGAAAGACTGCATATTGCTGGAGAGGGAGTAGTTCAATGAACAACACACCTTTTGGACATTTCATGGCTGTTATTGCAATAACTGCCACATTGTACCCTTGAGAATTGTTCATCAATGTAAGGTAATATATGCACATAGCAATATTTTTATATCATTGAATGGTTCAGTAATTCATTTTGCTGCAGTAAACTCCATACCTGACTCACTACATATTTCTGTTTTTAAGGAATTTATAAACTGCTACCATACCAAAATCTAAACACCAATACCAAAAGAAATTCCAATGTAATTGCTAGCAAGAATATAGGAACTTTTTAGTTACTGCTAGAGGACATTGCATTTGACCTTGGGACGAGTAGATTAGTGAATGTCTAATGAGGGACATTTCACAATTTTAGCAGTTCCACAAGTAATAAAAGTTCCATCACTAAGAATTTGAAGGCCGGTCACCATTAATTGAAACTGTAATCTCAGGCAGGAGAGGAACTACTACAATGTGGAGCCCCTGATTTGTAACCTTTCTGGTGGCTGAAAATGCTACTGGGCTCAACAGTGAGACTGAAAAGAAAGAATGAGGGTATCAAGTACAGGGGTAAAGGGGTATCAAATTGTAGCTTTATATTTCAATTCAAAACCAAAGTGAAGGGGAAGAATAATTACAATAACTTTCTGAATTTATTTATGATCTTTCAAATAAATACAAGGCTACTACTGTAAAAGCACTTTAATCAAGATGACTAATTTCATAGTATATTTTAGATACTAACTGGCAGTTTTAAATTAATTGTGCCCATCAGTAGGTATGTCTATTGATTAATATGTTCTTGTGGTGCTATATAGATATTTAAAATAGTAATATTGTTTTCTGTGCTTATAGAAATCAATGCCTACAATCTGATATGAGTGCACGTTTTCCTTTTTTCATATAATATATGATTTATTTTCTCTAGAAATTACATGCAACTCTCCAAGAATATCTAATGGTACTTTCCAACCTCAAAGAACTATATATCATGATGGGGATCTAATTCGATTTCAGTGTAACAGTGGATTTGTTTTTGAACCAGATACTGGAGAAAAGGTGGTTGAATGCACAAAGAATGGCTGGTCACCTCCACCAAAATGTATCAGTAAGCAGAACTAGTGTACATTACCATGATTGTAGAATGGCTGATATCTTTAATTCTGTACAAGGGCACTTTTTAATACTATTTTACATGATTTTCCATATGGTAGGAGAATGTTCTATGACAGGGGTGTCAAACTGACAGCCTGTGGGCCAGATGTGTCACGTGCTGGCCACTCCCACCCCCATTTTAGTGAAGGGGAAAAAAGTTGTGCTACATCACATGATGACAGCATGTCATCACGAGTTTGACACCCCTGTTCTATGAGAACAGAATAGACAAGATTGCATCAGTGCATTTCTACGAATTTATCTTGAACAGAGTCTTTCTAGATACAGTAAGTGGGAACCATGCAAGTAACATGCTCTAAACAAAGTGTGAAACATTTGCTTGTCAAATGAAGAGGAATAACCAAGATTATAGGCCAATTCATGGGGAAATAGATACACATGTCATAAAGGAGAAAACACAGGTGAACCTACTGTTTCATAAACTTTGAACAGAAGAAACAACAGGGCTGAAAGTTGCTAAACAGCTGGAAACATTGATTGTTATAGTATGACATGCATAGCTTTAGAGAGGGAAGGGAAAAGACAGGATAATGTATTACAACTGCATTATTCCAGAAGTACAAACACATTCATTTCCTTGCTGATATACAGACATTTGTTTATTATTTATTTATTTATTTATTTATTTATTTCATTTATATAGCACAGGGACTAGGATTGTGCCCAATGTATCCTACTTGGTACAATGGGCAGATGTCCTTAGGGAGAGGTAGTCCTGCAAATAATCTGGTCCTCATGCCATATACAGCTTTAAAGGTAATGACCAGCACTGTCATGAAGAATGAGGAAGCTGATCCAACTGAACCTGTGAAATATGAGCCACAGGAGACACCAAGTGAAGAATCAGATGAGACTGATGAAAAACAGGTACCAGCTGGATCACTGGAGAAGTCAGATGTTGATATAAGGCCTTTAAGCCCTTATCTGGTGACTAGTGTGAAGAGCAACATCACTGAGGCATCTTACCAGCAAGGGAATTAATATCTTAATTAGTGATAGCTGGCTGCATCCTGATTTAAGAAGCAGCTCTGACCCTGGAAGGAAGGTGTCTGATCTTTGGCTCTTGTGTGATGTTCCTGTGAATTCTGTTCATGTAAGAAGTCTTTGACCTCTGGATTGGATGACAATCCTGACCTGGCTCTTGGAACTCTGGATTGGTTTTGGACTATTCTGCATATTCTTGTTAAAAGAAAGGGTTTTTTTTTTAATTTATATTGTTTTTTTTCACTTTTAGCAAGTTTACTCCAAGGCTGATGAGATAATCTTCATAGCAATCATGTTTGAATGGGTATGGTTGAAACCTGAATCAGGACAAGCTTCTTGAATTGCACCCTTTGCTTAAAATATTCCTCATAGCCGCCCTTTAAGGGATGCTTGCCCAGGAGGGATTTCATCACTCTAAATAGGGCTGCTGGGTAGCTATCTGCAGATATAATAAGGGTGGAGAAATAACTACACTTCCTCACAAGATAAGCCTTATTGCCACAAGATAAGTCTTAAACTCTAAGCCAGGGGTGTCAAACTAGTGGCCCACATCCACCTCAGCAAATGGGGAAAATGTCATGAAAGATCATGTAACAGCAATTTGACGCTGTGAGTTTGACACCTGTTCTGTAGGGTTTACCTATGCTCAGTTAGTGTTGTCATTTCTATTTTGAAACATAGTGGACCCTACAATCTGAGCCTAGGACCTGGCAAGTCCCAGTCTTTAAGAAAGCAAAAGAGATGAAAGAAGCTGGTTTTAGAGAAGAAATGGGCACCAGTGTTTGCTCCTTTTGCACTGATTGAAAAATATTCAACCAAGCATGCGGTATCATTGTATGTTGCCCTCACTGATCTTAAGGCAGCTTTTGATTCTGTATAAAGGACCAAATTATGGGAGAAGCTAGAAGTTGCATCAATTGATCATAAGCTTCTCTGTTGAGAGTTGTGGAGGTGCAGTGATTAGAATCCTCACTGCTCACTGCCAGGAGTTTGAATCTGATCAGCTTGAGGTTAACTCAGCCTTCCATCCTTCTTAGGTCAGTAAAATGAGGACCCAGATTGTTGGGGCCAATATGCTGTCTCTGTAAACCGCTTAGAGAGGGCTGTAGAGCACTATAAAGCAATATATACGTCTAAATTTAATTCATGCCTTGTACACCAATATGACATTCACGGTCAGGTACAATATGCAAGAATTTCTCTCAAAACTACTTACAGCTCAAAAGAGTAAAACAGGGATATATTTTGGTTCACCTGTTTTTCAATTCTATATCAATGGTATGGTGAGGTGTCCAAATGATTTTTCCATCCCCCTAAACTAGGAGATTGCAGCATTGCCCTGTATACAGCTGATACTATAGTTCTTTTCAGAATAGCAAAACCTCAAAGTGTTCTGTGAAATCTGGTCTAATATTTTGGTCATTTCTGTTTCAGACTGGAATTGTGGCTTCACTATTGACCCATCATTTCTATTCGAAGGTCTTTGTATTTTGTGATTTTCTCTAATTCTTTCTCTTCTCTTTTTCTGTCAGAAGAGAACCAGCCAGAATTCTTTGTCTTTTTTACCAACAATTGTTAAGTGTGGGTGTTATGTAGCAGGTCTTGTCAGTTTGAATTCTAAAGTCCCAGAGCAGTTTAGCTGCTTCTTCTATTTTGTGATGCCACCAGTTCTTGTTTGCAGGCAAGTAGTATATCTTTCAGTTCTTCCAATACATCATTGTGGATACTTTGTCATAACTTTGTTGTAGTTTCTCTGTGCAATCTTCTTGCAGCAGCTAACTAGATGATTCACTGTTTCTTCAGCTTTTTGCCAAGGCAGCGTTTGCTGTCTGAAGCTGTCTTCCCAACTCCACCTTTGTATGTATTTGTTCTTATTAGTAGTAGTATGTTTTATTGCAGTCTGCCAGGTATTTGGCATTTTTAACCACCTAATCTTTTTTTAAAGTTGTTTTTGTAATTATAGCAGCAGCAGTAGTAATATTAGCTACAGTGGTCCTAAATGTGCTTTTTCAGGAGGCAACTGGACTTTCTTGTTTTTCTTTTGAAGACATTTCACTTCTCACCTAAGAAGCTTCTTCAGTTCTGACAGGATAGTGCGGAATGGAAGGATTTATATTCCTTGTAGACAGCTGGTAATTTGCATGCTTTTAAAGGGTTGTTGAAGCACCTGGAGGTTTAACTGTGTCCTCAGGGTCACCTGAGTAGTGCTCCTGGTTCCTGTACTCTGCAATTTTTCCTCTGGAAATCCATTTCTACTACCACACCATTCAAAGGGTGCTCAACCCAAATTGTTTTCACAAGGCTTTAAAAACTTGGCTATTGGGACATGGAATGTGTTAAGAGTCCCATTTTTTGGCTTTACTGTTAGTTGATCCTGGCTGCTGTTTGTATTTAACTTTTGGATGTTTTTATTGTTTTAGAAGTTAAGAATTGTAAGCTGCCCAGAGTCACTTGATTAAGTTAAGCAGCAATAGAAAATGAATGAATGAATGAATGAATGAATGAATGAATGAATGAATGAATGAAGTAGATGCTCTAGACAAATCACAAATTCTGGAATTCTCTGTCCCAAATCAACTTAAAGACACTAGTGAGGTTTTACTTTCTCATCAGAAATCACAATACTTTTTTTAAAGAATTATATCTTACAAACCTGCATCAAGCTGAACTTAATCATTGCATTCCCTAACTTCTACAATACCTTTGAAACAAGGAAACTTGGCAGATGAGCAAACAGCTAAGCAAGATTTACACTAAACAGAAGCTTAGTGGTATAATTTGAGAAATCTAAGCCTTTACTTAACAATGCTAAGCCCAAGAATGCAGAAGAAGGTGATTGTGAATTCTAGTCCCACCTTAGGCATGAAAGATACTGAGTTACTTTGGGCCTTTCACAGGCTGGTTGTGGTGGGGAAAGTAAGAGCTAGGAGTATTAGCTATATTTGCTGCCTGAAATATACAGAAATATATATGAAAATACAGGATAAAATAAAAAAATAATAACAGCAACAATATTAATGCTTTGATAAGTCACTGTGCAGTGATAAAACAGGAAGGCAGAAAAATAATGTTTCAGTAAGTAATTCTTTCCCGTTTGCAGTAGATATTGCCAAGTATACAAAACAGGCCAGGGAGATGGTACCCTGACCTTACTTTAATCTTGAAGAGGGAGATGCTACCCTGACCTTGCTTTAACCTTGAAGAAATAGCATCCAATAGAGATCTCAGCCTATTCTTCAGTACATATGCCTCCTGCAGTAATGCTCTCCACTGCTATCTCTTCTCAAGGGCCCCTAAAGATTGTTTTGGAGCCTACAGTTTGTAAATGTATTTGTACTAAAAACTTAAAAGAGAGAGGGGAAGAGCTGCGTCTTTAAAAAAAAAAGCAAACCAACAGAAAACTAGTGTTCTTCCTCAGTTTCTTCCTTCTTCATATCTTGTCATCTCTGTGCATTAGATATCACGCATAGTATGAGTAGCCTTCCAAGAACCATGAATGATGAAACCCAATTGTTATTTTTGCTTTCAGAAAAATGTGATACTTCTCTACGTATTCATAATGGTCATTTTGCTAGTACTTATCAGGACATGTACATAGAAGGTAACGACATTACATTTGTTTGTGATCAGGGATATTCTCCTGCAAACCAGCAGTCAACATCCACTTGCACAAAAAATGGCTGGTCACCTGCTCCAAGTTGTATCCTGACAGGTAAGTTTTAGGAATGGCAGCTAAAAATGCCTGACTTGAAATTGCTTATTGTGCTTTGCTATAGATATTTTTCTTGAATTTGTGATAATTCAGGAGCAGGCGTGAAAACAGAGTCCTATCTCCACAGGGAATTATGCTATGATTAGATGAAGGTATGTATGTGCCTAGAAGTATGACAATGTCATACTTTTATTTATTAAACTTTGTCATCTATTTCTTATGTCTTTTACATAAATGATAAAATTTTAAAAAAGGTTTATAGAGCATCTTTAAGGCAGATAAAATATTATAATGCAACATTTGATTAATCTGAACAATCAACCATCAGCCCATCTTAAAGCAATGACAATAGATAACTGGAACTGATATTTTAGCATTGAATTCTTCAAAAAAATAAAAGAAATTCAAAAATGATTTTTCTTGACAAACAATTTGTAATCTATTTCGTAAAGAAACAGAGTAGAACAGTAAACATTCCAATTCACTATCCAATCAAAAATCCCCAATGATGGCTCCTCCTGGGGTTCCTCTGGAGTTAGCATAATCGAACTTGATGTGCATAATCAGAGGGAGGTTCAGCCAAATGGATTTCTGCCTATTCTAAAATCTAACATGGGAAAATCACAAACAGATATAATGCCTTATTTTTCTTTGTTTTGTTTTGTTTTCCTATTTTTCTGTTTGGGCAGTAAGATATTGTATAAAAATGTATTTACAGTATTTGTTAAATTTATATGCTGCCCATCTCACCAGCAAGTGACTCCAAGCAGTTTACAACAAGATACAAATAACAATATAAAAGATGAACGCAATAAAATGATAAATGTTAACACTAAATTTGGACTATAAGACGCACCTTTCACCCCCAAAAAGAGGGTGAAAATCTGTGTGCATCTTATAGTCTGAATGTAGCCCTGCCCACCGCCACCCTTCGGATATTTTCAACCTCTGTGTGTCGCATTTTTGGGCAGTTCCAGACAGCGGGGATCTGGGTTGGGGCACAGCCTGAGGACCAAGCCTCTTTGGGACAGTCTGGGGTGGGGGAATCTGCCCGGTGGCTTCGGTAAAAAAGGTGGGTCCCATGGTTTGCGGCTGGTCCCTCCTCTGGCCACCCATCAGGCAGGTCTGGGCAGATAATCACCATGATGACTTCACTCCCCAGCAATGTGAGGAGCTGCCACCGCTGCTGCCACCACCTAAGCCCTCTCCGCACCTGGGAGCCCCTAAAATAAACCATCCCTCCTTTCCAGCCACCGCTGCCCATTGGCCTGATGCAATTCACAGAGCCATGTTTCAGGTGATGGCCGGTTCCCCTGCAATGTGCTTCTGAGAACCAGGGAGGAAAGCATTTTCAGGTGGCAGCGCCAATCGCCTGCCACGTTTGTGGATTCGGGGAGGAAAGCATTTTGCATAGCAGGCAATGGGACTGTGCAGTTGATCAGTCATTTGAAGGGGAGGGGGAAGATGCACACTTTTAACTTTGCACGCGCTGTAGTCGGTGTTGGAGGAGGAGAGGCGGAGGAACTGGGAGTGCTGATGCTTTGGCCCTCTGCCCCCCCCCACCCATTCTCAGGCTGCCCCGGATAAGCTATATTTGCTGCCTGAAATATATGAAAATACAGGATAAAATAAAAATATAATACCAGCAACAATAATAATGCTTTGATAAGTCACTGTGCAGTGATAAAACAGGAAGACAGAAAAAAATTGTAAAAATGAATCCCACTTTACAATGCCTCCAGTTTAAGATCTAATATGTCAAGCCAATATCACTACTTTATCCCTACAGTGCTCACAGATTGTAAGTGGAAGAAATAAGGGTCTTTTATTCTCCTATCTTCCACTGTCACTTTCTGTTTCCTTCTTCAGATGCAGGGCAGAAACCCAGGCCAGATTCTGAAAACGCATTAGAAGAACATAGCTAAAAGCTTCACATCTGATGCTAGAACAGATATAAGCAAAACAAATGAACTGATAGAATATTCTGAATATTATGGGTGCCTTACTTTTTTTTTTCTATCCCTTCCCTTCAGAAAGGGGCTGTGACTATATCCGTATAGAAAATGGAAGAATGGCCAAACCATATGAACTATACAGACCATTTCCAATATCGGAGGGACAATCAATTTATTTTTCTTGTAATCATGGTTTTCTGCCTACAAACAAGGAAATGTGGCAAGCAGCAACATGCATCAAATCCCACTATGTCCCAGAACTAAAATGTTTCAGTAAGTAATTCTTTTCCGTTTGCAGTAGATATTGCCAAGTATACAAAACAGGCCAGGGAGATGCTACTCTGACCTCGCTTTAATCTTGAAGAGGGAGATGCTACTCTGACCTTGCCTTAACCTTGAAGAAATAGCATCCAATAGAGATCTCAGCCTATTCTTCAGTACATATGCCTCCTGCAGTAATGCTCTCCACTGCTATCTCTTCTCAAGGGCCCCTAAAGATTGTTTTGGAGCCTACAGTTTGTAAATGTATTTTTACTAAAAACTTAAATGAGAGAGGGGAAGAGCTGCGTCTTTAAAAAAAAAGCAAACCAACAGAAAACTAGTGTTCTTCCTCAGTTTCTTCCTTCTTCATATCTTCTCATCTCTGTGCATTAGATATCACGCATAGTTAAGGTGACCAGATTTTAACATTGGTAAAGAGGGACACCATTGTGTGCGTGGCTTATTTTGTGGGCGTGGCTTGGAGGTCATGTGACTGGGTGGGCGTGGCTAGCTGGTCATGTGACCGGGTGGCCATGGGTATATGTATAGGGACTACTCAGAGGGCTGAGAAAAGTCATTTCTGACAAGTCCTCGCACTTTTGACTGGTCCTCACACTTATGACCATCCTCACATTTATGCCCGTGCAGCATTCTTAACAACCATGTCACTCATTTCACAACTGCTTCTCTTCACCATGGTGATAAGATAGGGCAAAAAACATAAAATGTGAGGACAGTCGTAAGTTTGAGGACTGGTCAAAAGTGCGAGGACCAGTCAAAAATAACTTTTTCAGCCCTCTGAGTAGTCCATATGCACAAAAGGACTAACCAGAGGGCTGAAAAAAGTCATTTCTGACAGGTCCTTGCACTTTTGACTGGTCCTCACACTTATGACCATCCTCACATTTATGCCCGTGCAGCATTCTTAACAACCATGTCACTCATTTCACAACTGTTTCTCTTCACCATGGTGATAAGATAGGGCAAAAAACGTAAAATGTGAGGACAGTCGTAAGTTCGAGGACTGGTCAAAAGTGCGAGGACCAGTCAAAAATAACTTTTTCAGCCCCCTGAGTAGTCCATATGCATAAAAGGATACAGTAATAGAGAGGGATGAAGGAAGGGAAGGGAAATTAGAGTAGGAGTGACGGTAAGAGAGGGAGGAAGAGAGGAGGAGAAGGAGAAAGGAAGAGGAAATAGGGAGGAGAAGAAGAGGGTGGAGGGAAGAGAAAGTAAGAAGGAAAGAAAAGACAGAGGTGGTAGGTTTGAGGAGAAAGATTACTGTACAATAAAAAAGATGAAAGGGAAGAAAGCCAACCCCAAACAAATATAAAGATATTAAGATAAAGAATGAATTGTTAAACTTTAAAGAATAAAAGAGAACAAATATGAATAAATAGCAATAATTAGAAACACACATACGAACATACAATGTATTTTCTTTGAACAGAATATTTGGCTGGTTCACAAATTTAAACAGTGTTTAGTCATTTCAATTAAATTTACATTTTCTATATTTCCTTTTTGCCATATTTATTCCTCATCTATTTTTTTTAAAAAGAAAACAATATTACCCTTCATCCTCATCTCTAATCTTAATCAAATTCAATTTTCCCGTTCTATTTTATATTATACCCCTTCCCATTGTCATCTATTTTTATATCCATCCTCACATTGGTTAATTATGTAATTATGTAATACAGTTCTTTAATACAAATTCAACATTTTAATATAAATCAATTAGTTATATAACTATCTTTTTTGTATATTAATCAATATGAACATGAATATTCCAATTATTTCCATGCAATCCAATTTCTTACAAATCAATTAATTATATTTACTAAAAATAATAATAAACCAAATAATTTCCCCCATATATTCCTCCAAACCACAACTTAACCATTTCTGCTTTCAACACAATATACAATTAATAGTATCTCAATTATTACAATTCCCTAGTTAAATAGAGCTTTTTTTCTTTTGTGTTTTAAAATCTTGAACTCTCCTCCTAAATTTCCCATTGTTTGCAGTTTTGAACCTTCCTTTTTTGGTGAGGAAAAAGAAAAAGAAATCTCTCTCTGCCTCCTTTTGTCACATTGCAGCAAAGACCCTACTTTTGCTTTCGCTTCTTCAGCATAGCTAGGGGAAAAAAATCTGCTCCAGGAACTCTTTACACTGATCACCTGTAGGGCGGCCCTTTGAAGCCCCGCGGCAAGAGTTTAAACATTTCTTTTCCCTCTAGCCATCAGCTGGGACTCAGGAGGCAGAATGAAAAATCGGAACTTTTTTAAAACGCCACGGGACGCGGGACAAATTGCTAAAAATCGGGACTGTCCCGCCAAAAGCGGGACGTCTGGTCACCTTACGCATAATATGAGTAGCCTTCCAAGAACCATGAATGATGAAACCCAATTGTTATTTTTGCTTTCAGAAAAATGTGATACTTCTCTACGTATTCATAATGGTCATTTTGCTAGTACTTATCAGGACATGTACATAGAAGGTAACGACATTACATTTGTTTGTGATCAGGGATATTCTCCTGCAAACCAGCAGTCAACATCCACTTGCACAAAAAATGGCTGGTCACCTGCTCCAAGTTGTATCCTGACAGGTAAGTTTTAGGAATGGCAGCTAAAAATGCCTGACTTGAAATTGCTTATTGTGCTTTGCTATAGATATTTTTCTTGAATTTGTGATAATTCAGGAGCAGGCATGAAAACAGAGTCCTAACTCCACAGGGAATTATGCTATGATTAGATGAAGGTATGTATGTGCCTAGAAGTATGACAATGTCATACTTTTATTTATTAAACTTTGTCATCTATTTCTTATGTCTTTTACATAAATGATAACATTTTAAAAAAGGTTTATAGAGCATCTTTAAGGCAGATAAAATATTATAATGCAACATTTGATTAATCTGAACAATCAACCATCAGCCCATCTTAAAGCAATGACAATAGATAACTGGAACTGATATTTTAGCATTGAATTCTTCAAAAAAATAAAAGAAATTCAAAAATGATTTTTCTTGACAAACAATTTGTAATCTATTTCGTAAAGAAACAGAGTAGAACAGTAAACATTCCAATTCACTATCCAATCAAAAATCCCCAATGATGGCTCCTCCTGGGGTTCCTCTGGAGTTAGCATAATCGAACTTGATGTGCATAATCAGAGGGAGGTTCAGCCAAATGGATTTCTGCCTATTCTAAAATCTAACATGGGAAAATCACAAACAGATATAATGCCTTATTTTTCTTTGTTTTGTTTTGTTTTCCTATTTTTCTGTTTGGGCAGTAAGATATTGTATAAAAATGTATTTACAGTATTTGTTAAATTTATATGCTGCCCATCTCACCAGCAAGTGACTCCAAGCAGTTTACAACAAGATACAAATAACAATATAAAAGATGAACGCAATAAAATGATAAATGTTAACACTAAATTTGGACTATAAGACGCACCTTTCACCCCCAAAAAGAGGGTGAAAATCTGTGTGCATCTTATAGTCTGAATGTAGCCCTGCCCACCGCCACCCTTCGGATATTTTCAACCTCTGTGTGTCGCATTTTTGGGCAGTTCCAGACAGCGGGGATCTGGGTTGGGGCACAGCCTGAGGACCAAGCCTCTTTGGGACAGTCTGGGGTGGGGGAATCTGCCCGGTGGCTTCGGTAAAAAAGGTGGGTCCCATGGTTTGCGGCTGGTCCCTCCTCTGGCCACCCATCAGGCAGGTCTGGGCAGATAATCACCATGATGACTTCACTCCCCAGCAATGTGAGGAGCTGCCACTGCTGCTGCCACCACCTAAGCCCTCTCCGCACCTGGGAGCCCCTAAAATAAACCATCCCTCCTTTCCAGCCACCGCTGCCCATTGGCCTGATGCAATTCACAGAGCCATGTTTCAGGTGATGGCCGGTTCCCCTGCAATGTGCTTCTGAGAACCAGGGAGGAAAGCATTTTCAGGTGGCAGCGCCAATCGCCTGCCACGTTTGTGGATTCGGGGAGGAAAGCATTTTGCATAGCAGGCAATGGGACTGTGCAGTTGATCAGTCATTTGAAGGGGAGGGGGAAGATGCACACTTTTAACTTTGCACGCGCTGTAGTCGGTGTTGGAGGAGGAGAGGCGGAGGAACTGGGAGTGCTGATGCTTTGGCCCTCTGCCCCCCCCACCCATTCTCAGGCTGCCCCGGATAAGCTATATTTGCTGCCTGAAATATATGAAAATACAGGATAAAATAAAAATATAATACCAGCAACAATAATAATGCTTTGATAAGTCACTGTGCAGTGATAAAACAGGAAGACAGAAAAAAATTGTAAAAATGAATCCCACTTTACAATGCCTCCAGTTTAAGATCTAATATGTCAAGCCAATATCACTACTTTATCCCTACAGTGCTCACAGATTGTAAGTGGAAGAAATAAGGGTCTTTTATTCTCCTATCTTCCACTGTCACTTTCTGTTTCCTTCTTCAGATGCAGGGCAGAAACCCAGGCCAGATTCTGAAAACGCATTAGAAGAACATAGCTAAAAGCTTCACATCTGATGCTAGAACAGATATAAGCAAAACAAATGAACTGATAGAATATTCTGAATATTATGGGTGCCTTACTTTTTTTTTTCTATCCCTTCCCTTCAGAAAGGGGCTGTGACTATATCCGTATAGAAAATGGAAGAATGGCCAAACCATATGAACTATACAGACCATTTCCAATATCGGAGGGACAATCAATTTATTTTTCTTGTAATCATGGTTTTCTGCCTACAAACAAGGAAATGTGGCAAGCAGCAACATGCATCAAATCCCACTATGTCCCAGAACTAAAATGTTTCAGTAAGTAATTCTTTTCCGTTTGCAGTAGATATTGCCAAGTATACAAAACAGGCCAGGGAGATGCTACTCTGACCTCGCTTTAATCTTGAAGAGGGAGATGCTACTCTGACCTTGCCTTAACCTTGAAGAAATAGCATCCAATAGAGATCTCAGCCTATTCTTCAGTACATATGCCTCCTGCAGTAATGCTCTCCACTGCTATCTCTTCTCAAGGGCCCCTAAAGATTGTTTTGGAGCCTACAGTTTGTAAATGTATTTTTACTAAAAACTTAAATGAGAGAGGGGAAGAGCTGCGTCTTTAAAAAAAAAGCAAACCAACAGAAAACTAGTGTTCTTCCTCAGTTTCTTCCTTCTTCATATCTTCTCATCTCTGTGCATTAGATATCACGCATAGTTAAGGTGACCAGATTTTAACATTGGTAAAGAGGGACACCATTGTGTGCGTGGCTTATTTTGTGGGCGTGGCTTGGAGGTCATGTGACTGGGTGGGCGTGGCTAGCTGGTCATGTGACCGGGTGGCCATGGGTATATGTATAGGGACTACTCAGAGGGCTGAGAAAAGTCATTTCTGACAAGTCCTCGCACTTTTGACTGGTCCTCACACTTATGACCATCCTCACATTTATGCCCGTGCAGCATTCTTAACAACCATGTCACTCATTTCACAACTGCTTCTCTTCACCATGGTGATAAGATAGGGCAAAAAACATAAAATGTGAGGACAGTCGTAAGTTTGAGGACTGGTCAAAAGTGCGAGGACCAGTCAAAAATAACTTTTTCAGCCCTCTGAGTAGTCCATATGCACAAAAGGACTAACCAGAGGGCTGAAAAAAGTCATTTCTGACAGGTCCTTGCACTTTTGACTGGTCCTCACACTTATGACCATCCTCACATTTATGCCCGTGCAGCATTCTTAACAACCATGTCACTCATTTCACAACTGTTTCTCTTCACCATGGTGATAAGATAGGGCAAAAAACGTAAAATGTGAGGACAGTCGTAAGTTCGAGGACTGGTCAAAAGTGCGAGGACCAGTCAAAAATAACTTTTTCAGCCCCCTGAGTAGTCCATATGCATAAAAGGATACAGTAATAGAGAGGGATGAAGGAAGGGAAGGGAAATTAGAGTAGGAGTGACGGTAAGAGAGGGAGGAAGAGAGGAGGAGAAGGAGAAAGGAAGAGGAAATAGGGAGGAGAAGAAGAGGGTGGAGGGAAGAGAAAGTAAGAAGGAAAGAAAAGACAGAGGTGGTAGGTTTGAGGAGAAAGATTACTGTACAATAAAAAAGATGAAAGGGAAGAAAGCCAACCCCAAACAAATATAAAGATATTAAGATAAAGAATGAATTGTTAAACTTTAAAGAATAAAAGAGAACAAATATGAATAAATAGCAATAATTAGAAACACACATACGAACATACAATGTATTTTCTTTGAACAGAATATTTGGCTGGTTCACAAATTTAAACAGTGTTTAGTCATTTCAATTAAATTTACATTTTCTATATTTCCTTTTTGCCATATTTATTCCTCATCTATTTTTTTTAAAAAGAAAACAATATTACCCTTCATCCTCATCTCTAATCTTAATCAAATTCAATTTTCCCGTTCTATTTTATATTATACCCCTTCCCATTGTCATCTATTTTTATATCCATCCTCACATTGGTTAATTATGTAATTATGTAATACAGTTCTTTAATACAAATTCAACATTTTAATATAAATCAATTAGTTATATAACTATCTTTTTTGTATATTAATCAATATGAACATGAATATTCCAATTATTTCCATGCAATCCAATTTCTTACAAATCAATTAATTATATTTACTAAAAATAATAATAAACCAAATAATTTCCCCCATATATTCCTCCAAACCACAACTTAACCATTTCTGCTTTCAACACAATATACAATTAATAGTATCTCAATTATTACAATTCCCTAGTTAAATAGAGCTTTTTTTCTTTTGTGTTTTAAAATCTTGAACTCTCCTCCTAAATTTCCCATTGTTTGCAGTTTTGAACCTTCCTTTTTTGGTGAGGAAAAAGAAAAAGAAATCTCTCTCTGCCTCCTTTTGTCACATTGCAGCAAAGACCCTACTTTTGCTTTCGCTTCTTCAGCATAGCTAGGGGAAAAAAATCTGCTCCAGGAACTCTTTACACTGATCACCTGTAGGGCGGCCCTTTGAAGCCCCGCGGCAAGAGTTTAAACATTTCTTTTCCCTCTAGCCATCAGCTGGGACTCAGGAGGCAGAATGAAAAATCGGAACTTTTTTAAAACGCCACGGGACGCGGGACAAATTGCTAAAAATCGGGACTGTCCCGCCAAAAGCGGGACGTCTGGTCACCTTACGCATAATATGAGTAGCCTTCCAAGAACCATGAATGATGAAACCCAATTGTTATTTTTGCTTTCAGAAAAATGTGATACTTCTCTACGTATTCATAATGGTCATTTTGCTAGTACTTATCAGGACATGTACATAGAAGGTAACGACATTACATTTGTTTGTGATCAGGGATATTCTCCTGCAAACCAGCAGTCAACATCCACTTGCACAAAAAATGGCTGGTCACCTGCTCCAAGTTGTATCCTGACAGGTAAGTTTTAGGAATGGCAGCTAAAAATGCCTGACTTGAAATTGCTTATTGTGCTTTGCTATAGATATTTTTCTTGAATTTGTGATAATTCAGGAGCAGGCATGAAAACAGAGTCCTAACTCCACAGGGAATTATGCTATGATTAGATGAAGGTATGTATGTGCCTAGAAGTATGACAATGTCATACTTTTATTTATTAAACTTTGTCATCTATTTCTTATGTCTTTTACATAAATGATAACATTTTAAAAAAGGTTTATAGAGCATCTTTAAGGCAGATAAAATATTATAATGCAACATTTGATTAATCTGAACAATCAACCATCAGCCCATCTTAAAGCAATGACAATAGATAACTGGAACTGATATTTTAGCATTGAATTCTTCAAAAAAATAAAAGAAATTCAAAAATGATTTTTCTTGACAAACAATTTGTAATCTATTTCGTAAAGAAACAGAGTAGAACAGTAAACATTCCAATTCACTATCCAATCAAAAATCCCCAATGATGGCTCCTCCTGGGGTTCCTCTGGAGTTAGCATAATCGAACTTGATGTGCATAATCAGAGGGAGGTTCAGCCAAATGGATTTCTGCCTATTCTAAAATCTAACATGGGAAAATCACAAACAGATATAATGCCTTATTTTTCTTTGTTTTGTTTTGTTTTCCTATTTTTCTGTTTGGGCAGTAAGATATTGTATAAAAATGTATTTACAGTATTTGTTAAATTTATATGCTGCCCATCTCACCAGCAAGTGACTCCAAGCAGTTTACAACAAGATACAAATAACAATATAAAAGATGAACGCAATAAAA
Source organism: Pantherophis guttatus (assembly GCF_059756535.1). Classification (NCBI taxonomy): domain Eukaryota; kingdom Metazoa; phylum Chordata; class Lepidosauria; order Squamata; family Colubridae; genus Pantherophis; species Pantherophis guttatus. The sequence continues at coordinate 94,964,931 of NC_142065.1, forward strand.
TGATAAATGTTAACACTAAATTTGGACTATAAGACGCACCTTTCACCCCCAAAAAGAGGGTGAAAATCTGTGTGCATCTTATAGTCTGAATGTAGCCCTGCCCACCGCCACCCTTCGGATATTTTCAACCTCTGTGTGTCGCATTTTTGGGCAGTTCCAGACAGCGGGGATCTGGGTTGGGGCACAGCCTGAGGACCAAGCCTCTTTGGGACAGTCTGGGGTGGGGGAATCTGCCCGGTGGCTTCGGTAAAAAAGGTGGGTCCCATGGTTTGCGGCTGGTCCCTCCTCTGGCCACCCATCAGGCAGGTCTGGGCAGATAATCACCATGATGACTTCACTCCCCAGCAATGTGAGGAGCTGCCACTGCTGCTGCCACCACCTAAGCCCTCTCCGCACCTGGGAGCCCCTAAAATAAACCATCCCTCCTTTCCAGCCACCGCTGCCCATTGGCCTGATGCAATTCACAGAGCCATGTTTCAGGTGATGGCCGGTTCCCCTGCAATGTGCTTCTGAGAACCAGGGAGGAAAGCATTTTCAGGTGGCAGCGCCAATCGCCTGCCACGTTTGTGGATTCGGGGAGGAAAGCATTTTGCATAGCAGGCAATGGGACTGTGCAGTTGATCAGTCATTTGAAGGGGAGGGGGAAGATGCACACTTTTAACTTTGCACGCGCTGTAGTCGGTGTTGGAGGAGGAGAGGCGGAGGAACTGGGAGTGCTGATGCTTTGGCCCTCTGCCCCCCCCACCCATTCTCAGGCTGCCCCGGATAAGCTATATTTGCTGCCTGAAATATATGAAAATACAGGATAAAATAAAAATATAATACCAGCAACAATAATAATGCTTTGATAAGTCACTGTGCAGTGATAAAACAGGAAGACAGAAAAAAATTGTAAAAATGAATCCCACTTTACAATGCCTCCAGTTTAAGATCTAATATGTCAAGCCAATATCACTACTTTATCCCTACAGTGCTCACAGATTGTAAGTGGAAGAAATAAGGGTCTTTTATTCTCCTATCTTCCACTGTCACTTTCTGTTTCCTTCTTCAGATGCAGGGCAGAAACCCAGGCCAGATTCTGAAAACGCATTAGAAGAACATAGCTAAAAGCTTCACATCTGATGCTAGAACAGATATAAGCAAAACAAATGAACTGATAGAATATTCTGAATATTATGGGTGCCTTACTTTTTTTTTTCTATCCCTTCCCTTCAGAAAGGGGCTGTGACTATATCCGTATAGAAAATGGAAGAATGGCCAAACCATATGAACTATACAGACCATTTCCAATATCGGAGGGACAATCAATTTATTTTTCTTGTAATCATGGTTTTCTGCCTACAAACAAGGAAATGTGGCAAGCAGCAACATGCATCAAATCCCACTATGTCCCAGAACTAAAATGTTTCAGTAAGTAATTCTTTTCCGTTTGCAGTAGATATTGCCAAGTATACAAAACAGGCCAGGGAGATGCTACTCTGACCTCGCTTTAATCTTGAAGAGGGAGATGCTACTCTGACCTTGCCTTAACCTTGAAGAAATAGCATCCAATAGAGATCTCAGCCTATTCTTCAGTACATATGCCTCCTGCAGTAATGCTCTCCACTGCTATCTCTTCTCAAGGGCCCCTAAAGATTGTTTTGGAGCCTACAGTTTGTAAATGTATTTTTACTAAAAACTTAAATGAGAGAGGGGAAGAGCTGCGTCTTTAAAAAAAAAGCAAACCAACAGAAAACTAGTGTTCTTCCTCAGTTTCTTCCTTCTTCATATCTTCTCATCTCTGTGCATTAGATATCACGCATAGTTAAGGTGACCAGATTTTAACATTGGTAAAGAGGGACACCATTGTGTGCGTGGCTTATTTTGTGGGCGTGGCTTGGAGGTCATGTGACTGGGTGGGCGTGGCTAGCTGGTCATGTGACCGGGTGGCCATGGGTATATGTATAGGGACTACTCAGAGGGCTGAGAAAAGTCATTTCTGACAAGTCCTCGCACTTTTGACTGGTCCTCACACTTATGACCATCCTCACATTTATGCCCGTGCAGCATTCTTAACAACCATGTCACTCATTTCACAACTGCTTCTCTTCACCATGGTGATAAGATAGGGCAAAAAACATAAAATGTGAGGACAGTCGTAAGTTTGAGGACTGGTCAAAAGTGCGAGGACCAGTCAAAAATAACTTTTTCAGCCCTCTGAGTAGTCCATATGCACAAAAGGACTAACCAGAGGGCTGAAAAAAGTCATTTCTGACAGGTCCTTGCACTTTTGACTGGTCCTCACACTTATGACCATCCTCACATTTATGCCCGTGCAGCATTCTTAACAACCATGTCACTCATTTCACAACTGTTTCTCTTCACCATGGTGATAAGATAGGGCAAAAAACGTAAAATGTGAGGACAGTCGTAAGTTCGAGGACTGGTCAAAAGTGCGAGGACCAGTCAAAAATAACTTTTTCAGTCCCCTGAGTAGTCCATATGCATAAAAGGATACAGTAATAGAGAGGGATGAAGGAAGGGAAGGGAAATTAGAGTAGGAGTGACGGTAAGAGAGGGAGGAAGAGAGGAGGAGAAGGAGAAAGGAAGAGGAAATAGGGAGGAGAAGAAGAGGGTGGAGGGAAGAGAAAGTAAGAAGGAAAGAAAAGACAGAGGTGGTAGGTTTGAGGAGAAAGATTACTGTACAATAAAAAAGATGAAAGGGAAGAAAGCCAACCCCAAACAAATATAAAGATATTAAGATAAAGAATGAATTGTTAAACTTTAAAGAATAAAAGAGAACAAATATGAATAAATAGCAATAATTAGAAACACACATACGAACATACAATGTATTTTCTTTGAACAGAATATTTGGCTGGTTCACAAATTTAAACAGTGTTTAGTCATTTCAATTAAATTTACATTTTCTATATTTCCTTTTTGCCATATTTATTCCTCATCTATTTTTTTTAAAAAGAAAACAATATTACCCTTCATCCTCATCTCTAATCTTAATCAAATTCAATTTTCCCGTTCTATTTTATATTATACCCCTTCCCATTGTCATCTATTTTTATATCCATCCTCACATTGGTTAATTATGTAATTATGTAATACAGTTCTTTAATACAAATTCAACATTTTAATATAAATCAATTAGTTATATAACTATCTTTTTTGTATATTAATCAATATGAACATGAATATTCCAATTATTTCCATGCAATCCAATTTCTTACAAATCAATTAATTATATTTACTAAAAATAATAATAAACCAAATAATTTCCCCCATATATTCCTCCAAACCACAACTTAACCATTTCTGCTTTCAACACAATATACAATTAATAGTATCTCAATTATTACAATTCCCTAGTTAAATAGAGCTTTTTTTCTTTTGTGTTTTAAAATCTTGAACTCTCCTCCTAAATTTCCCATTGTTTGCAGTTTTGAACCTTCCTTTTTTGGTGAGGAAAAAGAAAAAGAAATCTCTCTCTGCCTCCTTTTGTCACATTGCAGCAAAGACCCTACTTTTGCTTTCGCTTCTTCAGCATAGCTAGGGGAAAAAAATCTGCTCCAGGAACTCTTTACACTGATCACCTGTAGGGCGGCCCTTTGAAGCCCCGCGGCAAGAGTTTAAACATTTCTTTTCCCTCTAGCCATCAGCTGGGACTCAGGAGGCAGAATGAAAAATCGGAACTTTTTTAAAACGCCACGGGACGCGGGACAAATTGCTAAAAATCGGGACTGTCCCGCCAAAAGCGGGACGTCTGGTCACCTTACGCATAATATGAGTAGCCTTCCAAGAACCATGAATGATGAAACCCAATTGTTATTTTTGCTTTCAGAAAAATGTGATACTTCTCTACGTATTCATAATGGTCATTTTGCTAGTACTTATCAGGACATGTACATAGAAGGTAACGACATTACATTTGTTTGTGATCAGGGATATTCTCCTGCAAACCAGCAGTCAACATCCACTTGCACAAAAAATGGCTGGTCACCTGCTCCAAGTTGTATCCTGACAGGTAAGTTTTAGGAATGGCAGCTAAAAATGCCTGACTTGAAATTGCTTATTGTGCTTTGCTATAGATATTTTTCTTGAATTTGTGATAATTCAGGAGCAGGCGTGAAAACAGAGTCCTATCTCCACAGGGAATTATGCTATGATTAGATGAAGGTATGTATGTGCCTAGAAGTATGACAATGTCATACTTTTATTTATTAAACTTTGTCATCTATTTCTTATGTCTTTTACATAAATGATAACATTTTAAAAAAGGTTTATAGAGCATCTTTAAGGCAGATAAAATATTATAATGCAACATTTGATTAATCTGAACAATCAACCATCAGCCCATCTTAAAGCAATGACAATAGATAACTGGAACTGATATTTTAGCATTGAATTCTTCAAAAAAATAAAAGAAATTCAAAAATGATTTTTCTTGACAAACAATTTGTAATCTATTTCGTAAAGAAACAGAGTAGAACAGTAAACATTCCAATTCACTATCCAATCAAAAATCCCCAATGATGGCTCCTCCTGGGGTTCCTCTGGAGTTAGCATAATCGAACTTGATGTGCATAATCAGAGGGAGGTTCAGCCAAATGGATTTCTGCCTATTCTAAAATCTAACATGGGAAAATCACAAACAGATATAATGCCTTATTTTTCTTTGTTTTGTTTTGTTTTCCTATTTTTCTGTTTGGGCAGTAAGATATTGTATAAAAATGTATTTACAGTATTTGTTAAATTTATATGCTGCCCATCTCACCAGCAAGTGACTCCAAGCAGTTTACAACAAGATACAAATAACAATATAAAAGATGAACGCAATAAAATGATAAATGTTAACACTAAATTTGGACTATAAGACGCACCTTTCACCCCCAAAAAGAGGGTGAAAATCTGTGTGCATCTTATAGTCTGAATGTAGCCCTGCCCACCGCCACCCTTCGGATATTTTCAACCTCTGTGTGTCGCATTTTTGGGCAGTTCCAGACAGCGGGGATCTGGGTTGGGGCACAGCCTGAGGACCAAGCCTCTTTGGGACAGTCTGGGGTGGGGAATCTGCCCGGTGGCTTCGGTAAAAAAGGTGGGTCCCATGGTTTGCGGCTGGTCCCTCCTCTGGCCACCCATCGGGCAGGTCTGGGCAGATAATCACCATGATGACTTCACTCCCCAGCAATGTGAGGAACTGCCACCGCTGCTGCCACCACCTAAGCCCTCTCCGCACCTGGGAGCCCCTAAAATAAACCATCCCTCCTTTCCAGCCACTGCTGCCCATTGGCCTGATGCAATTCACAGAGCCATGTTTCAGGTGATGGCCGGTTCCCCTGCAATGTGCTTCTGAGAACCAGGGAGGAAAGCATTTTCAGGTGGCAGCGCCAATCGCCTGCCACGTTTGTGGATTCGGGGAGGAAAGCATTTTGCATAGCAAGGAATGGGAGTGTGCAGTTGATCAGTCATTTGAAGGGGAGGGGGAAGATGCACACTTTTAACTTTGCACGCACTGTAGTCGGTGTTGGAGGAGGAGAGGCGGAGGAACTGGGAGTGCTGATGCTCTGGCCCTCTGCCCCCCCCATCCATTCTCAGGCTGCCCCGGATAAGCTATATTTGCTGCCTGAAATATATGAAAATACAGGATAAAATAAAAATATAATACCAGCAAAAATAATAATGCTTTGATAAGTCACTGTGCAGTGATAAAACAGGAAGACAGAAAAAAATTGTAAAAATGAATCCCACTTTACAATGCCTCCAGTTTAAGATCTAATATGTCAAGCCAATATCACTACTTTATCCCTACAGTGCTCACAGATAGTAAGTGGAAGAAATAAAGGTCTTTTATTCTCCTATCTTCCACTGTCACTTTCTGTTTCCTTCTTCAGATGCAGGGCAGAAACCCAGGCCAGATTCTGAAAACGCATTAGAAGAACATAGCTAAAAGCTTCACATCTGATGCTAGAACAGATATAAGCAAAACAAATGAACTGATAGAATATTCTGAATATTATGGGTGCCTTACTTTTTTTTTTCTATCCCTTCCCTTCAGAAAGGGGCTGTGACTATATCCGTATAGAAAATGGAAGAATGGCCAAACCATATGAACTGTACAGACCATTTCCAATATCGGAGGGACAATCAATTTATTTTTCTTGTAATCATGGTTTTCTGCCTACAAACAAGGAAATGTGGCAAGCAGCAACATGCATCAAATCCCACTATGTCCCAGAACTAAAATGTTTCAGTAAGTAATTCTTTTCCGTTTGCAGTAGATATTGCCAAGTATACAAAACAGGCCAGGGAGATGCTACTCTGACCTCGCTTTAATCTTGAAGAGGGAGATGCTACTCTGACCTTGCCTTAACCTTGAAGAAATAGCATCCAATAGAGATCTCAGCCTATTCTTCAGTACATATGCCTCCTGCAGTAATGCTTGTACTGCTATCTCTTCTCAAGGGCCCCTAAAGATTGTTTTGGAGCCTACAGTTTGTAAATGTATTTGTACTAAAAACTTAAAAGAGAGAGGGGAAGAGCTGCGTCTTTAAAAAAAAAAAGCAAACCAACAGAAAACTAGTGTTCTTCCTCAGTTTCTTCCTTCTTCATATCTTCTCATCTCTGTGCATTAGATATCACGCATAGTATGAGTAGCCTTCCAAGAACCATGAATGATGAAACCCAATTGTTATTTTTGCTTTCAGAAAAATGTGATACTTCTCTACGTATTCATAATGGTCATTTTGCTAGTACTTATCAGGACATGTACATAGAAGGTAACGACATTACATTTGTTTGTGATCAGGGATATTCTCCTGCAAACCAGCAGTCAACATCCACTTGCACAAAAAATGGCTGGTCACCTGCTCCAAGTTGTATCCTGACAGGTAAGTTTTAGGAATGGCAGCTAAAAATGCCTGACTTGAAATTGCTTATTGTGCTTTGCTATAGATATTTTTCTTGAATTTGTGATAATTCAGGAGCAGGCGTGAAAACAGAGTCCTATCTCCACAGGGAATTATGCTATGATTAGATGAAGGTATGTATGTGCCTAGAAGTATGACAATGTCATACTTTTATTTATTAAACTTTGTCATCTATTTCTTATGTCTTTTACATAAATGATAAAATTTTAAAAAAGGTTTATAGAGCATCTTTAAGGCAGATAAAATATTATAATGCAACATTTGATTAATCTGAACAATCAACCATCAGCCCATCTTAAAGCAATGACAATAGATAACTGGAATTGATATTTTAGCATGCAGATTCTTGAATTCTTCAAAAAAATAAAAGAAATTCAAAAATGATTTTTCTTGACAAACAATTTGTAATCTATTTCATAAAGAAACAGAGTAGAACAGTAAACATTCCAATTCACTATCCAATCAAAATCCCCTATGATGGCTCCTCCTGGGGTTCCTCTGGAGTTAGCATAATCGAACTTGATGTGCATAATCAGAGGGAGGTTCAGCCAAATGGATTTCTGCCTATTCTAAAATCTAACATGGGAAAATCACAAACAGATATAATGCCTTATTTTTCTTTGTTTTGTTTTGTTTTCCTTTTTTTCTGTTTGGGCAGTAAGATATTGTATAAAAATGTATTTATTTGTTAAATTTATATGCTGCCCATCTCTCCAGCAAGTGACTCCAAGCAGTTTACAACAACATACAAATAACAATATAAACGATGAATGCAATAAAATGATAAATGTTAACACTAAATTAGCAAAATAGCCAAGGAAGGGACCAATAGACAATGGGGTGAAAGTGCAGACTTCTCTTAATCAACTAACCACCTCCAGTATAAAACACCCCAATCCAATGCCCGTAGGCCAATCAGCAGAGCCAGGTTTTAATTATAATAAGTAAAACAAGATTAAGCTATGTCTTAGAAATTGCTGTAGGGTTTCCAACTACACATCTCCAAAAAATTTTAGTTAACACAAAATGAGCTAAAATTTGCCATGATATAAATTCAGACTGATCCATTGAAGATATTTTGATTTCCTAACAAAAAGCAAAGCAACAAGCAAAAAGGAGGAAGGGATGGTAGTAGCTTGGAGAAATCATATGAAATAGCCAAACTGCTGAACTGAATGTTAGTCGTTGGGAAATTACCTGAAGAGCTATGAAGGGCTGGCTGCTCCTTGTTGTTGTTTTTCTTCTCTGGCCAGGCTGCTCTTCTCAAAAGGGTAAGTTAAGAAAAGAAATCAAGAGGAAAACAGTTTCTGCTGCATTCATTAAAGGCCCAATTATTTTTAGCAAAAGCAAATAGTTCAATTTTTCATTTGAGGCTTTCTAGAAATTTGTAATGCCCAAATTCTTTAAGAATATCGTTTAGCATTCCAATCCCTTTTTTCAAATACAACATTTTTCAGTAATTGATTTGTGAATAGCAAAATATTTTGTGTCAGTATTATAAATTCAAACCCATCTGGAGGAGTTTTTTTCAGTTAATAAAGAACTTGATGCGATAATAACCAAGTGATTATCATGTCTAACATAAGGCTTCCTAAATCAGAGTGACTGAAATTATAGAGATGTATTTCAGTTGGGTTTATATCAGGATAAATGCAAAGAAATTAGTGGATGTCTAAATTGGTGATTATATCTTTCACAAAAAGACAAGGAGGATAATATTCATTTCACAAGACACTGAAGCTGAGACTATATTTTCAGATAGTCATACTAATCAGACTTTTGAGTCAATCATATATTTATCACTGTTTTTGATGGTTGCAAAAATCATTCATGAAGGAAAAGGAAGAAAAGAACTGGCCTCAATCAACAGAGAGTATAGAAGGTAGTCTATACTTTGCAGTAATTATAAAATTAACTGATAATTGTTACAATAAATAGCTAATACTAACTCATTTCAGGCTCTTACTTTCAAATTTGATAGCTGAAGGGTTAGAGATAGTTATTCTACAATTATTTTCTTCTCCTGTTTCTTCCCAGCATGGCTGATTTGAAATTTATATTTGAATAATACTTTTGTGTGTTTGTATGTGTCTGTATATTATTCCACTATTGTATTCTCTTAGAACTCCTCTGCCTTTTACACAAGGAACATTGTCTTGCTTAAAAGACATTGTGGATCTTAGGTGCTTTAGTTCATGACTGTAACAGCTGAGAGACAAAAGGAAAATGAGGGGAAAAGAAAGAGAAAAATCTATTTACTCAGATCTCTAATTATTTTACTCTATTGCAACATAGAATTTTCCACATAAACTTTAATCTCTTTATCAAAGGAATTCTTTACTGTAAAATTTTTTATATGTCATCTGATCTTTCTCAGCTCCTTGTACAACAAGTGAAGAAGATATGAGACAACACAATATAAGGCTCAGGTGGATGCAAAAGCTTTCAATATATAGAGAGGAGGGAAATCTTGTTGAATTTCAATGTATCAGAGGCTATCAACCACATCCAAGTTCCAGCTCATTTAGAGTTCAATGCATGGAAGGGAAACTTCACTATCCAGATTGCATTCCTATATGCATATTTTCATAAAAATACTTTAATTTGCCAATATTAACATTTCTTTCCTCTGTCTATATCTACAGTATAGCTATATTCCTATATATCTAGGCATTGACAAAAGCACTTTAAATATTTAAAAGGCCAAAACTCTGGCAACTAAAGTTGTGGTTGTAATGGATTCTAAAGTAACTTGGTCTTCTGCAGTTCTTCTAAATCAAAACACTTGTTAAGATCCTTGTGATCTAAATAAAGTTCCTTCCATTCAGAGCAATGGGAGAGAAGTTCTATGGGGATGGGGGTAATACTTAAAAACAAAGAGGAATGGGACAGGGGGAAAAAAATCTGCCAGCATTTCATCTCTTCTGGTCTGTTGCTAAATCCTAACAGATTCCAAGATCAGGAAATTCCTCTGTCCTGGGGCTGAAATGAGTAGAAACCAGTGGTGGGTTTCAAATTTTTTTACTACCGGTTCTGTGGGTGTGGCTTGGTGGGCGTGGCATGGCTTGGTGGCTGTGGCTTGGCGGGCATGGCAGAGGAAGGATACTGTAAAATCTCCATTCCCTCCCCAATCCAGGGAAGGTTACTGCAAAATCCCCATTTTCTCCCAATTAGCTGGGACTCAGGAGGCAGAGAATAGATGGGGGCCACCAGTCAGAGGTGGTATTTACCGGTATTCCAAACTACTCCAAATTTCTGCTACTGGTTCTCCAGAACTGGTCAGAACCTGCTGAAACCCACCTCTGATGGAAACTCTACTTTAAACTAAGTGAGCTATTTTCACTGATTTCATTGCCTTTGAATGAATGTTTCCAAATGAACGCCCATACATTTTACTTTATTTATTTCATTTCCACTGATATTGAAATATTCTCCTTCCCTTTGAACTTGCATATGCAATTTACTCATGTGTCTACATACATATTTGTACAGATAGTCCTTGTCTTATGACCACAAGTGAGCCCAAAATTTTTGTTTCTAAGTGAAACATTTGTTAAGTCAACTTTGCCCCATATTACAACCTTTTGTGCCGCAGTTGTTAAGGGAATCACTGCAGTTGTTAAGTTAGTGACAAGTAAATCTGGCATCCCCATTGACTTTACTTGTCAGAAGGTCACAAAAGGTGATCACATGATCCCAGGACCCTGCAACCATCATAAATATGATACAATTGCCTGCATTCAAATTTTGATCATGTGACTATAGGGATGCTGCAACGGTCATAAGTGTGAAAAATAGTCATGTCATTTTTTTTGTAACTTTGAGCAGTCACTAAATGAATCTTTGTAAGTCAAAGACTACCTGTAAATATCTGTCAAAAGACCCAAGACTAGATTTAAAAAAAAATTAAATGAATTAGTAAGCACTGTAAAACATTCATTACATGTACAATAAGGTATCCCATATTTCCAACCTTAGAATAAATGAAAAAATAGGTTGAACACGAAGACCCTCTGAAATGAATTGGATGAGATAGATTATCAATCATTAAATGAAATGTTATTGACTTCAAGAGACTACCAGACCCGACCTAAAGATTACTTGCTTTCTCTTGGAAACTTAGGGTGCACACTGATTGCATTTGTTGTACTGAGGACAATAGAATCAATGAAAATAACCCACTGAAGTGAAATAACAGTTTCCACTCATTTCAGCCTTAGGACAGAGGGATCTTCTGGTCTTCAGTTTTGGAATCATAGTACTTCTCTCCCATTGCTCTGAATGGAAGGAATTTCATTTGGATCACAGGAATATTATTGTACAACGGGGATTGCGTTTGAAATTGCAATGAATACAAATGGTATTAGTGAAATACAAATTTTTGTTGTGATTTACATATAAATATCAAACATTTCTGTAGTGAACATTTTACAGGTAGTCTTTGACTTACAACAGTCCATTTAGAGACCGTTCAAAGTTACAACAGCACTGAAGAAAGTGGCCATTTTTCACAGTTATGACCTTTGCAGCATCCCCATGATCACATGATCAACATTCAGATACTTGGCAACTGACTCATATTTATGACGGTTGCTGTATTCCAAGGTAATGTGATCACCTTTTGTGACCTTCTAACCAGCAATAGGAAAGCCTGATTCACTTAACAATCAGGCTATTAATTTAATAACTTTTGAGTCCCTTGAGTAATTTCTTTGGTGTAAAAATGTAGATACTGAATTTTCTTTCCCATGTAGTTTGATATCTTAAAATTATTACATTCTGCTGCAGATCAGATAAATCAGTTTAAAAAAGAATTACATAAAATATACAGATGCAAATTTATTTCTTTACTGTTCACTTTTTGTTTTACAGGTCTAAGTAAATGAACAACAGGACATATGCAGCACCCTTTAAACCAGAAGATGAATATATCATTCTCTTCATGACCACATGAAGCTGGATTGCATACAGTTATAAAGCCTAGTCTGTAAAAGACGAATTCTGCCAACTATAATTACTGGGGAAATGATCTCATTTAAAAACAAGTTTATAGACTATCTTTAAGGCAGATAAAATAATATCCATGTGCGAATAGGCGGCAATGTAAATTATCTAAATAAATAAATAAATTATAAGGTAACATCATAAATAACATTTTCAAAATTTATCTCAAGTGAGGAATGAAGAATTTATATATACATTTTACCTTTCAACTTTTGATTAATCTGAATGATCAAACAGCAGCTCATCTTAAACAATGATTATAGATAATTGTAATTGATAATTTTAGCATATAGATGTAAAAGAAAGGAAAAATATCTTAAGGGGGCAATCACATGAGGATTGAAGGGGAAGTTTGGAAAGGGGTATCAGAAATATTCATCATTCCCCCCCCCCCAAAAAAAAAACCTGGGGAGGAGGGGGGAAAGAGTGGTGTATTACATAGACAATATCCATCTCCTGGATATGGTAAATTTTTTCATTCTTATGGAAGACCACCAGATACCCTCGACTTCCCTGGTGTCATTGTGAAGTTTGTAGAGCAACAAGTTGAGGAGTACACATTTCACCAATTTTAACAACCCATTGCAATTACTTGTGGACAACATTGTGTATTTTTCCTACTGGATTGATTTTGGAAGAGGGAGGGGGAGGGGGAGGGGGAGGAGGAGGAGGAGGACGAGGAGAAGAAGAAGAAGAAGAAGAAGAAGAAGAAGAAGAAGAAGAAGAAGAAGAAGAAGAAGAAGAAGAAGAAGAAGAAGAAGAAGAAGAAGAAGAAGAAGAAGAGGAGGAGGAGGAGGAGGAGGAGGAGGAGGAGGAGGAGGAGGAGGAGGAGACAAAAGATTTTCAGTAGTTTCGGACAAAAGATTTTGGATGCGTCATAATGAAGCCGAGCCAAACAAGATTTTTTTCTCACATTAGATCTTTTTCTCATTTTATTAAATTTTCCCATGAGGAACGCAGAGGACACTAATCATTCATTCATTCATTCCAGTGGTGAAATCCAATTTTTTTTACTACTGATTTTGTGGGCCTGGCTTGGTGGGCATGGTGTGGCTTGGTGGGTGTGGCAGGGGAAGGATACTGCAAAATCTCCATTCCCACTCCACTCCAGGGGAAGGATACTGCAAACTCCTCATTCTCTCCCCACTCCTGGGGGAAGGATATTGCAAAATCTCCATTCCCACCCCACTCTGGGGCCAGCCAGAGGTGGTATTTGCCGGTTTTCCGAACTACTCATAATTTCCGCTACCGGTTCTCTGAACTGCTCAAAATTTCCGCTACCGGTTCTCCAGAACCTGTCAGAACCTGCTGGATTTCACCCATGATTCATTCATTCATTTAATTATTCATTATTTGTTGATAGAATAACTAACTTCTATCATTGGATGACCACGGGTTGGGAACCATACAAACTCACTCAGAAATATCAAAATAATATTTATTAGCTTGAAAGATTCTAGGGTTGTGTAATAAGAAATCTGTAAGAAGTCAATTTGTCCAGAATCACTAGGTTTTTTTCTTAAATGCTTAATGCTTAAATCTATAGGGAGCAAAAATGCTTTTGAAACCCAGAAAATTTAAAAATTTAAAAAACCCTAACCCTAACCTTCAACCATATCACAGCAGAAATTGACCAAACCTGGTCTTTGTGTAAGGGAGATTTTCCATTGCAATGTGGCTTTGTTATCAGGTTTAGGGTTAGAATATTCTAGGGTTAGAATCCCTGTTGAGTAATTTTTCTAAACAGTGAGAATGCAGTTTTGGTACAAGCACTCATGTTGTTTTAGCTGCTTTTAAAACTTCTGTATTGGATATATTGTAAATAACACAGAGTAATTTAGAAGCTGGCTAACCTAACAAATCTCACATATACTGTGAGTAAATTAATAAATATATGTAAGAGATAATGTAAAATATCTTTCTTTCTACTTCATATATTTATAATATTGTTTTGCTTATTGTTTATATTGTTTAAGTGAGTCAGGCAGTTTAGTTAATAACTAATAACAGTTGTAGGAGTAATGAAAAATGTGGAGGGAGATACGAAAGGGAATAAACTGATTTGCTGAACTCTCTAACATATTTGCCCTATTGCAACATAGATTTTTCTATATCTAAACAGTGATCCCATTCTCAAACAAATTATTCAGGGTAAAATTAGCATCTGATTTATGCCCTTTTGCAGTTCCTCAAATAACAAGGGAAGAAGATTTGAGATGCAACAAAATATAGCTAAGGTGGGAGGAATGGGACCAAACATATTCTGAAGATGAAAGTACAATTGAATTTCAATCTAAAAGAGGTTATCAGCACACTCATATTTCAGACCATTTAGAGCAGGGCTATCAAACTTCCAGCCTGCTAGCCAGATGTGTCATGCATTGGCCATTCCTACACCCAGTTTACTGAAGGGGGAAAAAGTCCTGATACGTCACATGACACAGCCATGATGACGTGAATTTAACACCCCTGATTTAGAGTTTGATTTAATTTGATTTGATTTATTAGATTTCTATACCGCCCTTCTCCCGAAGGACTCAGGGCGGTATACAGCCATATTAAAACACATATAAATATACAAAATTTAAAATTGAATATATAAAAATTTGGCCCATAGATTAAAACACACATACACCCATTCTAAAATTCGTATTAGGCCAGGCCGGCTTGTTGGAACAAGAGGGTCTTCAAAGCGCGGCGAAAGGTACGCAGGTCGGGGATGAGACGAATCTCAAGGGGCAGCTCATTCCAGAGGGCTGGTGCCCCCACAGAGAAGGCTCTCCTCCGGGTGTCGCCAGTCGGCATTGTCTGGCCGACGGCACCCTGAAGAGCCCCTCTCTGTGGGAGCGTATTGGCCAGTGGGAGGCTGTTGCTGGCAGCAGGCTGATTTAGAGTTATTTGCATAAGTGGAAAAATGAACTATTCATATTGCATTAATATATGTACATTTTCCCTTTCTTTCTTTCTTTCTTTCCTTGCTTTCTTGCCATTTTTTTTATTAGCAGCATGCAAATAGAATATTCCAATTTTCAGGTATTTGCAGTTTTCATCACTGCCTAAGTAGCTGCTTTTCCTTATCCACTTTGGATAGAATCACTCTTTTAGGAAGCTGGATGGTTATGCCCAAATTAATGCAGTCTTTTAGAAATAACTTTAATATAAATTATTATACTGACATTCCTTCCTAAAGGGAAGAAGATGGCTGCTTCTCAAAAAATCCTGAGCCAAGAGGTTTCCTTCAGATAATGAAGAGGGAGAAAGCTTGGATGAGCTCACACAGTTTTTATACATTTTAAGAGTTTTTCAATCCATGGTTTGAAAAACACCCGAAATCAGTGGGGAAATGCAAACATTTTTGCTACCAGTTCTGTGGGTGTGGCTTGGTGGGTGTGGTTTGGTGGGGGATGGGTCATATGACTGGGTGGGCATGGCCAACTTTTTTTTTTTTTAGTTTTTATCACTACCAGTTCGCATTTCATCCCTGCCCGAAATATTTAACAAACCTAAAGAGATGTCTCTGAATAAAATGGAATTCTGAACACTTTGGTTTTCTGCAATTGTTCTAAACCAGGGAAATCCTTAGGGAAGTTTACATGTGCTTCCCTCTCCCTCCTTTTATCTTCATGTGGATTAGGAAGCAGTTGGTCTGAGACATTCCTTCAAGCTACTTTCTGGGCCTGGTTTCAGGTTCCTCTTATCTGACAGCTGCTTTGGTAATGGCTCTTCTTCTTGTCCACAAAAGCCATTCCCTCTGCCCTTTACAGAACCTAGAGGACATAAACACTGTTTACATTTTTTTTAAGTCAAGGATTTTTTTTTTTGACTCAATTCAAATTGCATAATAATACATATTGCTTTCTTCAGAGAAAAAGTAGAGGGAATTGGCAGCAAAGAATACTTCTTATAAATACCTATAAAAATGAGAATTTTGAATTCAAGAAAATAATTTAAAATATTAACACCATATTTTCTCTAAAAGACAAAAAAGTGAAAAATAAAAATAAAATGTAAAATCATATTTTCTCCTGGTTAGTAAGAGGGGAAGGGTAGATCTTGTGTCCTTGTGATAAGGAGGCACTTTCTTATTTTGTGAGATGGGGTCATGGGGTTCAGATGGGCTTGCTGCTTACGTACCTGGCTCCCTGCCCAAGCTACTCGATGTGATAGCCACGGTGGCAATTGAACACACATCAATTCAGTCCAATGACTGACTCTTAGAAGATATTACAACGGTGGGTTATTTTTCATATTTCTATTTGTATCAATATTTACAGTCACCTATTTACTTAGTTGTATATGTACATATATAATTGACTCCTTATTTACTTCTATGCATTTCTATTGAGTACTCGAAAATCATCTTTATATTCCTATTTTTGCCTCCAGCCAGTTGTACCATCTTTGCCATACTAAATAGTAATCAGTATCATCTTTCTCTTGTATTTCTTTTGTGAGCTTATCCAATTCTGCACATACTGTGATTTTAGCTATTATTTTGTCTTCTGTGGGTAACTGTTCAGATTTCCAATGTTGGGCAAAGAGTATACGTGCTGCTGTGAGGATATGGATGATCAAATATTTTATTTCTTTGGTATATTGTGTTGTGATTATTCCCAATAAAAAGGTTTCCGGCCTCATTTCCAGTTTTTGTTTCGTAATTTCTTCAATCATTGTTTTAATTTGTTGCCAGTATTGTTTTGCCCTTCAGCATAGCCACCAGAGATGATAATATGTCCCTTTCTGTGATTTACATTTCCAGCACATCGGAGATGTATTTGGGAACATCTTGGCTAGGCGCGCCGGTGGGAGGTGCCATCGGTAGAACATTTTGTAAAGGTTTTCCTTGTAGGGTATAGACAATGTCATCTTGTAATTTATCTTCCACAGATTCTCCCACTTATCCAATTCAATAGTATGTCCTATATTTTTGGCCCATATTATCATATTCTCTTTGACAACCTCCTCTTCTAATTTGTATTTTAATAGGTACTTATAAATTTTGGTAATCATTTTCTCATCTGTACTTTGTAATATTTTATCCAATTCATTTGGTTCATTTTGGAATCCGAATTGTGCCCGATCAGTTTTATATCTTGATTCTATTTGCATGTATGGCCACCAATCAATGTCTATACCCTGATTTTGTAATTCTTGTCTTGTTTGTAATTCTCCTTCACTGTTCAGTAATTCTTTGTAAGTCCTCATTTTCTCTATATCCATGGCGTTGGGATATATTAGTGCTTCCATTGTCGACAGCCATCGTGGGATCTTAGTATAATGTTTCCTAATCTCTTGCCATGATTTGTACAATGATTCTCTGATAATGTGTTGCTGAAAGTATCTGTGAGGCTTGTCCTTTCCCTCCCACAGAAAGGTGTGCCATCCGCGTTGTAATTCAAAGCCCTCTAGTGATAGCATTCTTTTATTCTTAAGGTCTATCCAGTCCCTTATCCAATTCAGCGACGCTGCTTTATAGTATAACTCCCAGTCCGGTAGGCCTAAACCTCCTTTTTCCCGAATATCTTGCATACATTTTATTTTGATTCTGGCCCTTTTCCCATTCCAAATAAATTTTGTTATTATTTTATTAAGGTCCTTAAAAAAGTTCTTTCCTGGTCAGATTGGGGTTACTTGAAAGAGGTAGAGTAATCTAGGCAGTATATTCATTTTTATGGATGCAATTTTCCCTAGGAATGACAGTTGTAATTTGTTCCACATTTCCAGGTCTTTTCTAATTTGTTTCATTAATTTATCATAATTGTCTTCTCTAATTGTTATTGCTTTAGCAGTAAGCCAGATTCCTAGATATTTTATTCTCTTTACAATTTGTATTCCTAATTTGTCTTCTAGTATTGTCTCTTGTACCTTTGTCAAATTCTTTGTTAATATTTTAGTTTTTTGTTTGTTAATTTTAAGCCCTGCAACTCTTCCATATTCCTCTATCTTCGCTAGAAGTTTGGTTCCTGTTATTTCCGGTTGCTCCATTATAAATACCACGTCGTCAGCGAAGGCTTGCAATTTGTACTCTTCTTTCCGTGTTCTCAAACCTTTTATTTCGGCATCTTTCCTGACTTCATTTAGTAATATTTCCAATGAAATTATGAACAATAGTGGGGATAAAGGGCAGCCCTGTCTCACACCCTTTTGTATATCCAGATTTTCAGTCATATCTCCATTAATCATAATTTTGGCCGTTTGGAGGGAATATACTCTTCTAATCATATGTAAAAATATAGCACCAAAGTCCATGGTTTCTAGTTGCAGTATGAGGAAGTTCCAATTTAGATTATCAAAGGCCTTTTGTGCGTCTAAGAAGATTAAGGCTACTTGTTTGTCGATTCTTTTCTCGTAATATTCCAAGACGTTGATAATTGTTCTTATGTTGTTTTTGATCTGTCTTCTTGGAACAAAACCGTTCTGATCTGTATGTATGTATTTATGAATAATTGTTTTCAGTCTTTGCGTTATGACCAACATGAAGAGTTTATAATCTACATTGAGCAATGAGATCGGCCTATAATTTTTAACTTGTGTAGGGTCTGTGTCTTCCTTAGAGATAAGTGTAATAATGGTTTCAGTCCAGGATTTGGGAATTTCTGCTTCTAACAGTGCATCATTGAGGACTTGGAGTAATAGTTCATCGATTGCGTTTTGACAGTTTTTATAAAACTCCGTTGGTATTCCATCCGGGCCTGGGACCTTGTTGTTTTTTTGCTTTTTCCTTGCTTCCACCAGCTCAGACATCGTAATTGGTCTATTTAATGCTTTTCTGTGGGACTCCTCTAATTTTGTAATGTTTGTTTTACATAAGTATTCCTTAATGTCTTCATCTCGAATCTCTTCTTTCTTGTAAAGATTTTGAAAAAAATCTTTGACTATACATTTTTTGTCTAGGTTGTTATGGTATATTTGTCCTGTTTCGTCCTGCAATTGAAATATTGTTCTCCTTTCTTTTTCTTTTTTCAATTTATACGCTAACCAGCGCCCCGTTTTGTTTGCATGCTCAAAATGTTTCTGTTTTGCTAATTTGATTTTCTGTGCGATTTCTGTCTGGGTAATCAGATTGATTTTATGTTTAGTAAGGTTTAATTTTTCTTTTATTGTTTTGTCATGGGGCTCCTTCTGCAATTCTAATTCATATATTCTAAGTTCTTCTAACAACTTATTCCTTGACTGTCGTTTTTCTTTATTTTTTTTTGCCATATACGCAATTGTAAGACCTCTTATGTATGCTTTAATTGTGTCCCAAAGGTTTTGAAGCGATGTCTGTTCTTTAGTGTTTATTTGTAGGAACATTTTAACCTCTTTCTCAATCATCTGTATATATTCCTTATCTTTTATTATTCCGGTATCCATCATCCACCTCCTTTGCTTTCGATGTCCTTTCCATATTATTTCAATGGGGTTATGATCTGCCCAGGTATTCGCTGCTATTTCAATATTTTTTACCTCCTCTCTGAGGTCTGCAGTCATCCAGGCCATGTCGATCCTAGACCGTGACTGGTGTGGGTTCGAATAATATGTATACTGTTTCGTTTGCATGTTTGCCTCTCTCCATACATCATGTAGGTGTAGTTCGTTGATCATATCTTTGAAAGGTTCCGGTAGAGTTTTCTTTCTGGTTTTACTTTGTTTATTACTCCGATAGTCTTTTTCTATGTCCATGATTGCGTTGAAATCTCCTGCCATACAGATGGTTTCGTATTCCAAGTCTTTAATTATATTATGTAGCTTTTTTAAAAAATCATTTTGGTTTCCGATGGGTGCATATATGGATATTAATAATATTGTTTTGGATCCTGTTTGTATTTCTATTATTAAGAAACGTCCTTCTGTGTCTGCATATATTTGTTTTGTTTTTAGGTATTTCTTGACATATATTACGACTCCTCTCTTTTTTTTGGTCTCCTAGAGCTGCATATAGTCTTCCTAATCTTTGGTTGTCCAATAGTTTTTGATGCTGTCTTTTGATGTGTATCTCTTGGAGCGTTATAATATCTGTTTCTAGCTTTTGAAGTTTTGTAAATGTCTGTTTTCTTTTAGCTGGTGAATTAAGTCCGTTTATATTGATTGAAATGAGTTTTAGCTCTTTTTCCATCTCTCTTTATTTATCTATCCGTTGTTTGCAGTCTTTTTGTGTTTCTAGTGATCATTTGCGTCTTTTCCCTCGCTCCCTCTCTCTCCATTCTTTCTCTTTCCAATCTTCTCCCCTCTTCTTGGTCTCTTTCTTCTTTCTCTGTCCGCTGTTCCTCTTGCCTCTTAAGTTCCTCTTCTTTTCTGCTCTCCTGCTCCTCCTCCAGCACGAAGTGTTGGTCAAAGAAGTCCTGTGCTTTTCCTACGCTATCGATTCTGTATTTTTTGCTTCCCAGGAGATTAGTAGACCCTCTGGTATTAGCCAGCGGAACTTTATTTTAAATTTATTCAACTGTGCCGTTAAAAAGTTGTAGTTCCTTCTTTGGTCCCTTGTCCTTTTTGGTATCTGTTTGAGGGTTAAGATTTCTTTTCCTTTATACATAGCTGTATCCTCTCTCATCTTCCTATAGATCTCTTCTTTTAAAGATTTTTTTGTGAATCTGATGTGTATTTCTTTTGGTAACTTATTTCTCCGGGCGTAGTTCGTGTGAACTCTATAGATTTCGTCTATTCCACTTCGTATCTCTTCCTTGTCCCTCTGGGTCACTTCTGAAAGTATCTCGGTCATGATTTCTCCTAGATCCTCCTCCTTTTGCTCTTCTACGTTCTGAAACCTTAAGTAGAAGGATGCCTTCTCCATCTCAAGATATGATACCGTGTCCTCTAAATCCTTATTTGTGGCCGCTTGGTTGTATTCCATCTTCTCCATTCTCTTATTTGTATGTTCTATTCTCTCCTCCACCTTATAAATCCTCTGTTCATTTTCCTCTATTTTATGTTGTATCTTTCCTATCTTCTCATCCATGTTCCTAATATTATCCTTTATCTCTCCCACATCCATCCTAAGTTCCTCATGATTTTTCCTTGTCTCCTCATGGTTGTAGACCATGGTCTCTTGCATTTTATTCCTTCCTTCCTGGATCATTGTTAGTACGGAGTGAATGTTTTGCATACTAAGGGTGGGAGTTGCTTTATCTTTTTCCGTGGTTTCAACTGTTTTTTGTTGTGCTGGGGAGGCCATGAGTATCATCTGGCTTGATGGTATTTTCTTACTTAATTTAGAGATTGTTGTTGAACTTGTAGTTGCCATTTGTATTTCTTTTATTATCTTCTCCCAGAATTTCATATACTGATTACTATTTGGGCTGTTCTATTTCTTTTAGTATTTATGTTTGATTGGTGGCTTTCAGTAATCCCAGTAATCCCAGTAATCCCAGGGAGATAAGTAACCAAAATGAGTTCCCTTGTCACACTATCACTGTCTATATATAAATTTATCTATAAGTTCTATTTTTCACTTTTCAATATTTTACAGAGTTTTTCAATTCATGATGGCTATCTGGCCTATATTATTCTCTAAGCATGGGGTGAAATATAAGGGGAGGGAGTGAGGGAAAAGTCTAATACTTCAGCAATTCATCAGTTAGCTATCCTTATAATTAATTACTTACTATCTAATTTGAATTTATTATTAATTACTATTTATCAAATCAATTTCTATCCTAGATTCAATTAATCTATCTAATATAATTTTTCAAACCTAAACATACAAAACAATATAATATTTAACTACCGAGGTAAAATATAGCACTAAGATAAGTATAAATATATATTTAGAATAAATATGAAATTAAATTAACAGTTATATATATAGTATATAGGATTATATATGAAATTTCACAAACAGTACATTTAATATTAATGCTTTTTATGCTTCTTAATCTCTAATTTGTTATCAGCTTTTAATACAATTAATTATACTTTACAGTTGATTCTCCTTCGTCTGGATCGCTCTCTTCTCTCTCTTTTTTTTTTTTCCAAATTTGTATCCTTCTTATTTATTGTTCAGAGTCTAGTGTCCCAATACTTTTAGATTGAATGTCCAACGTCCACCAAAGCTCCAAGACTCCCGAGTGTCCACCTTTCAACAACAACAAAAAAAGAATAGAGGGTAGAATAATCCAAGTCCCAATGTCTAAGTCCAAACCTCCAAATATCCAAAGTCCAAAAATCCAAAAGTCCAAGAGTCCAAGGAAAAATATTCCGCTTAGGTTGATTTGATTTAGCTCCAAAAGTCACTAACTTCCACTTTAAACGGAGTTTTTCTGCCGCTCTCTCTTCCGGTATCAGCTGCTTGTTAATTGTCTCGTTGTCGCCTCCACAAAGGGCAAAGTCTATCAAATTAATCTCTTTCTCTCCTTAAGTTCAGTCTCTCCTCTGTAGCAAAATATTCAAAATCCAAGTTTCTCTGGGATCACTTTCTCCTCCTGGGTTTCCCCTGGATTTCCTCCGCTTTCGCCGGCTGCTAATTTATGCGCTGTCACTGTCAAAATGGAAGCCGTCTCCGCTTATTTCTCAGTCGCCGCTTGTCTAGCGAAGGTTCGCTTCTTAGTTGGAGTTTTATCTTCTTCCGCCTTCGATTCTCACGTTGTGGGTTGTAAATGTACCTTTTGAGCTCTTTTTCTTCCCGATCTTTCCACCGAAGTCTTCTTTATTTGATTTTCGCTTCCCTCTTAGTCAGCTGTCAACGTTTCTGGCCAGCCGGGGTGGCTGGTTTTTCCCCGATCAGGATTAAGGGGGATTTCCTGAACCTTCGGGGGGATTGCTGTCCTCCCCGAGGTCCTCGGAGTTTCCCCTTTTTTCTGTTGACCTCTCCGAGGTCAGTAGTGCCTAAATCGGCTCCTAAATCGGAGATATTAGGGACTTGGAGAACGGAGGTCCGTTCCTTTCGTCCCTAACACGCTGACGTCACCGCCAGAAGTCCGGGAGTTCATGGCTTTCATGACAGCCATGGACCTGACCCAGTTAGTTCATGGCCCCACTCACAGAGGGGGACACACCCTGGACTTGATTTTTGTCTCTGACCAGTGGTTGAGTGGTCTTATTATAGGGGATATAGACATGAAACCCTTGCCATGGTCAGATCACTCACTCCTTCATCTGGACCTTCGAACCATTACACCCCACTGCAGGGAAGCGGAGCCAATTAGGTGGGTCTGCCCCAGGTGCCTGATGGATCCTGATAGGTTCCAGATGGAGCTTGGGCCATTTCCTGAAGATCTGGCACACGACTCGGCCGAGGACCTGGTGGCTGCCTGGGATCGGGCGGCTGGTAGGGCCTTGGATCGAGTTGTCCCTCTGCGGCCTCTGACCCGGTGTCGATCCCTCGTGGCTCCTTGGTTCACCAAGGATCTGAGGGAGATGAAATGTCAGAAAAAATGCCTAGAGAGCGGTTGGAGGGCCAGTCTCGCTGAATCTGACCGAACACTGGTAAGGTTGCATATTAAGACCTACTTTGTGGTGATAAAAGTGGCAAAGTTTAATTACTTTTCCGCTCTTATTGCATCATCAGAGAATCATCCGGCCGCCCTGTTCAGGGTGACCCGCTCCCTGCTCCACCCAGGAGCACGGGAGGACCCCCTGGAAGGCAGGGCCGAGGATTTCGGACAATATCTGTATGACAAAATCGCTCAGATCCGGGGGGATTTGGACTCTGACTGGGTAGATTCGAGGCAAGGAATAGTCTTGAGAACATTATCTGGGAAAAATTTGACTCTGTGACCCCTGATGACGTGGACAGGATTCTGGGGAGACTTAGTGTGGCCTCATGTTTACTGGATCTGTGTCCCTCCTGGTTAGTACTGGCTTCCCGGAAGGTTACACGAGGCTGGCTCCAGGGAATTATTAACGCTTCGTTGAGTGAAGGTTACTTCCCCACAGCCTTGAAAGAGGCGGTGGTGAGGCCTCTCTTCAAGAAGCCTTCCCTGGACCCGGCAGTATTAGCCAACTATCGTCCTGTCTCCAACCTTCGCTTTGTGGAGAAGGTTGTCGAGAGTGTGGTCGCACGACAGTTTCCGCAGTACTTGGAGGAAATGTCTTATCTAGATCCATTCCAGTCGGGTTTCAGGCCTGGGCACAGCATGGGAACAGCATTGGTCACATTGGTAGATGATCTCTGGAGGGCTCGGGACAGGGGTTGCTCCTCTGTTCTGGCCCTGTTAGACCTCTCAGTGGCTTTTGATACCATCGACCATAGTATCATGCTGCACCGGTTGGAAGAGTTGGGGATGGGGGGCACCGTGTTACGGTGGTTCTCCTCCTTTCTCTCAGACTGGTCGCAGTTCATGTTGGCAGGGGGGCAGAGGTCGACCTCGAGGCCTCTTATATGTTGAGTGCCTCAGGGGTCGGCCCTCTTGCCCCTTCTGTTCAACATTTATGTGAAGCCGCTGGGCGAGATCATCCGTGGCTTTGGGGTGAAGTACCATCAGTACGCTGATGACACCCAGTTGTACATCTCCACCCCAGGCCACCCCAACGATGCCCTTGAAGTGATGTCCTGGTGCCTGGAGGCTGTGCAGATCTGGATGGGGAGACACAGGCTCAAGCTCAACCCTTCCAAGACGGAGTGGCTGTGGTTCCCGGCATCCCGATATAGTCAGTTGACTCTATCACTGACAATTGGGGGTGAGTCTTTGGCCCCCTCGGAGAGGGCTCGCAATCTGGGAGTCCTCCTGGATACGCAGCTGTCCCTGGAGGAACATCTGACGGCTGTTGCCAGGGGGACTTTTGGTCAGGTTCGCCTGATCTGCCAGTTGCGGCCCTTTCTTGATCTGGATTCCCTGTGCACAGTCACTCATGCCCTCGTCACCTCTCACCTGGACTACTGCAACACTCTCTACATGGGGCTCCCCTTGAAGAGCACCCAGAGGCTCCAACTGGTCCAGAATGCAGCTGCGCGGGTAGTCACGGGAGCCGCATGGCGCTCCCATACAACACCTCTCCTGCATGAGCTGCACTGGCTCCCAGTGGTCTTCCGGGTGTGCTTCAAGGTGTTGGTTATCACCTTTAAAGCGCTCCATGGCATACGACCTAGTTATCTTCGAGACCGCCTGCTGCTACCGACGGCCTCCCATTGACCTGTGTGCTCCCACAGAGAGGGCCTCCTCGGGGTGCCATCAGCCAAACAATGTAGGCTGGTGACCCCCAGGGGGAGGGCCTTCTCTGTGGGGGCACCTACCCTCTGGAATCAGCTCCCGCCAGAGATAAGGAGAATCCAAGATCTCGGTGCCTTCCGCTGTGCCCTTAAAACCTTCTTTTTCCAGCAAGCCGGGCTGGCCTAACACTTTTCAAAATGTTTTTAATTATTTGTTATTGTTTTTAATCATGGGACCAAATTTATAGATATCTTTTAATTGTATTTTAATGTTTGTAGTTTATGCTTTTACTTGGCTGTTCACTGCCCTGAGTCCTCACGGAGAAGGGCGGTATACAAATTTAAAAATAAATAAAATAAATAAATAAATAAATTTTCTCTGTTCTTCTAGCCTCTGGGAGTTGATACTATTTTGTACTGTGAGGAGAAAATAATCATTCTGTATGCCTAAGCTTCTGATTAATTCCTATTGATGACTGGTGATGGTTATTGTATTCAACATTAATATGTTTGTAATGGAGACCTGCAATTTCACTGGTGTTGATGTACCTTTTACATGCTCTTCTAGCCAGTAGGGTTTGGGGGGCCTGGGATGGGTTCAATATTGACATTAATTAACTGCTGCAAGTATAAAGTATTAAGAAAATTTGTAATCAAAATGTGCATCTGATGAAATGATAGTTTACATTAATGTTTTGGTGTGTGGTTCCTTATATTTCAGGATGCGAGGAGCTGGTGCTGTGGAAAATGGGGAACTATTTGGTTATAGTGTGTACAAAAATAGAAATGTTGAAATAACATTGGGGTGGGGTTGAAATAGCATTGGGGTGGCGTGCTGGAGGGCAGTTGCTATGACAATGTGGAAAATCCCAAAAGTTATGTGTTTGCTGTTTGAACTATGGGTCAGTTGGTCAATTGGTATCAAGCCGTCCCTTTAGATGCTTGTCTGATTGACCCTCATTGCAATGTGATTACTGTAAGTGCCTTATGTTTGCTATGCTTTAAATTCTAATAAATATCTGAATCCTAAAGTGAGACTTTTGTGGTGTGCTGTCTGTTCAATTTTTATTAAGTGTAGCTATGCTCATAATCAGGTTTGACAGTACTTCTGGATATTTGTAGAAGGGCAAACCCATTCTAGATCTGCAATATTTGAGGGGGGAAACAGGTATCAAAGTGTACAAACGTTTTCCCTGATATGATTGACTAATGTTTAACTGCATTTCTCTGAAGATTGTTAAACTCCAGAGTAATTTATGAGAAGAACTGGATATCTGCAAACTTGAGGTTTCTATAAATATTGACATAATAAATGTCAATAAATAAATAATAAATGACTTTGTTTCAGAAATTGTGGGTGCTCCAACACTGGAGGCTTTTAAGAAGAGATTGGACAACCATTTGTCTGAAATGCTATAACAGTGACGGCTAACCTTTTTGCCGTTGCATGCCAAAAGCAGGGGGAGCATGGCGGGGTTGCGTATATGCATGCCCTCACCCATAATTCAATGCCCTCCAATGTCCCCACACACATGTGCGCACCACCCCTCCACACTCCCCCCGCTTTTGGCCTGCGACAGCAAAAAGGTTACCGGTGGGCCTGGTAGTTTTGCCCTCCCCAGGCTCCAGAGGCTTTCTTTGGAGCCTCGGGGGGCAAAAATGGCCTCCCCCCCGAGGCCGAAAACGCCCTCCCAGAGCCTCCACGTGAACCCTGTACTTATCTGGCATCCAAAATGGGCCACATGGAGACTCCTGGGAGGGGAGGGGCAGCATGGGCAGGGCCAGCCGAAAATCAGCTGGCCAGCGCGAGCATGTGAACTGGAGCTGAGCTAGGGCAATGGCTGGTGTGCCCACAGATATAGCTCTGCATGCCACCTGTGGCACGCATGCCATAGGTTCGCCATCACGGTGCTATAGGCTTGAGCAGATGGTTGGACTAGAAGACCTCCAAATCCCTTCCAACTCTGTTATTCTGTATTTATTATGCTTTGAAGAATAGGATGATCCCTTCTTCTTTGTGGCAGCCCCTTAGATATTGGAACACTGCTATCATGTCACCCCAGTCCTTCTTTTCATTAAACTAGACATACCCAATTCCTGCAACCATCCTTCATATGTTTTAGCCTTCAGTCCCCTAATTAATTTTGTTGCTCTTCTCTGCACTCTTTCTAAAATCTTTTTTATATTGCAATGCGACCAAAACTGGGTGCAATATTCCAAGTATGGTCTTATCAAGCCATTATAAACTGGTATTACATTTCATGTAATCTTGATTCTATCTCTCTATTAATACAGCCTAGGACTACAATGGGGTTTTTGGCAGCTACAGCACACTGCTGGTTCATATTCACATGATTGTGCAGTAGGACTCCCAGGTCCTTCTCGCAGTTACTATGTTGAGCCAGGTACCACCTATTCTACACTTGTATATTTGGTTTTTCTTGTCTAAATGTAAAACCTTACTTTTCTCTACATTGAATGTCATTTTGTTAGACAGGGCACAGTATTTGAGTCTGTCAAGCTCTGGTTCTTGAGCCTATTTTCTGGAGTGTAGACAATTCCTGTCAGTTTGGTGTCATCTGCAAATTTGATGAGTTTCCCTTCTATCCCCTTGTCTAAGTCATTGATGAAAATATTGAAGAATACTGGGCCTAAGACAGAGCCTTGGAGTACCCCACTGCTCACTTCTCTCCATGTAGATATGGTTCAATTAAGGACTACATGTTCAGTGCTGCTTGTCAGTGAGTTACAAATCCATCTGGTGATGATGCTGTCTAACCCACATTTTTCTATGTTATCAAGTAGTAGGCTGTGGTCAATTTTATTAAATGCCTTACTGAAGTCCAAGTAAATTATATCCAGAGCAATTCCCTGGGTCCTCTATTTTTGTCACTTTGTGAAAGAATGCAAACAGATTTGTCTGGCATGATCTGTTTTTGACAAATCCATGTTGGCTTCTGCTTATGATTTTGTTTACCTCTGGGTATTCACAGATTTGTTGCTTAATTCTCTTTTCCAGAATCTTTCCAGGTATTGATGTCAGGCTGATAGGTCTGTGTTTTCTGGATCCATTTTTTTCCTTTTTTGTAGATGGGAACTACATCAGCCCTTTTCCAATTTTCTGATAGTTCTCTGGTGCTCTAGGATCTTTGAAAGATATGGTTCAAAGGTTCTGGATCTCATCTGTCAATTCCTTCAGAACCTTGGGGTGTAATCTATCTGGTCCTGGTTATTTGAACCTTCTGGAGTAGATAAGTGATCTCTTACCATTTTCTTGCTTATTTTGACTTGCATTCCTAATTTGTATTTTACAGTATTTTTTTAATAGGTTGGTCTTTTTTTCCCTTTTATATAAAGACAGATGCCAAAAATGAATTAAGAAGTCCTGCTTTCTCCTTGTTTCTCATCACTTTCTTGCCATTTTCTCCCATTAATGGACCAATAGTTTCCTTGACTTTTTTCTTGTTTTTTCCATGTTGAAAGAAGCTTTTGTTGTTGTTGTTGTTGTTGTTGTTGTTGTTGTTGTTGTTTTTGACTTTTGTAGGAAGACTTAGTTCATTCTGGGTCTTAGCTTTCCTGACTTCAGCTTTGTAGGTTTGGGCTATTTGCTGATATTCTGCCTTAGTTATGTGCCCCTCTTTCTACTTTTTATACTTGTTTCATCTTTGTTTATCAGAGAGTTCTTTGTGCAGCCATGCTAGTTTCTTTTGAGATCTCTTATTTTTCTTCTTCATTGGAATTGTGTTAGACTGACTTTTTATAATCTCATTTTTCTAAGTTTCCCAAGCTTCTTGGGCTGTTTTCCCCTGAGGATTCTCATCCATGGAATCCTTCCCAAGCTCTGTCTAAGTTTATTGAAATCAGTTCTCTTGAAGTCCAAGACTTTAGTTTGACTTTGATCTTGAGCTTGCATAATGTTGAATTCAAATAATACATGGTCACTCTCCAGCAAGGTCCCTGTTACTTCAACATTTTCTATATTTCATCTCTGTTACTGAGGATGAAATGCAGTATGGATGACCCTCTAGTTCTCTTCTCTACCTTTTGGGACACAAAATTATCTGCTAGATTTGTCAGGAATCTGTTTGATCTTCCACTGGGTTTATTTCCCATTGATGTCAGAGAAGTTAAAGTCCCCATTACTATTGTGATGTGATTCCTACATACCTTAGTTAACTGATTAGCAAAAAGCTCATTTATTTCTTCTGTTTGGTTGGTTGGTTGGGTGGACTGTACTATATATCTATGGTAAAGTCATTATTTTTTCCTTTTATATTGACCCAAATGCATTCAAGATGTTTTTAACCATTATTCTGTTGTATTTTTGTTGAACTATGGTTGTTTCTTATATATAGCAGAACTCCACCTCCTTTTATTAGGTCTGTTTCTTTTAAATAATTTAAATCTCTCTAGTTGTACATTCCATTCATGGGTTTCATCCCACCAAAATAGATACTTAGATTAACAGAATTGGAAGGGACCTTGTAGGTCATCTAGTCCAACCGCCAGCTGAAGCAGGAGACCCTACACCATTTCTGACAAATGGCAGTCCAATCTCTTCTTGAAAGCCTCCAGTGATGAAACTCCCACAGCTTCCGAAGACAAGCTGTTCCATTGGTTGATTGTTCTCACCATCAGAAAATTTATCCTTATTTCTAGGTTGAATCTTTCCTTAATCAGTTTCCATCCATTATTTTTTGTCTGGCTTTCGAGTGCCTTGGAAAACAGCTTGACCTCTTCCTCTCTGTGGCAGCCCCTCAAATATTGGAACACTGCTATCAAATCTCCCCTAATCCTTCTCTTTACTAGACTAGTCATGCCCAGTTCCTGTAACCGTTCTTCATATGTTTTAGTCTCCAGTCCCCTAATCATCCTGGTTCCTCTTCTCTGCACTTTTTCTAGAGTCTCAACATCTTTTTTATAGTGTGGTGACCAAAACTGGATGCAATATTCTACTACTGTGGTCTTACTAAGCCTTTATAGAGTGGTATCAAGTACCTCACTTGATCTTGATTGTATCCCTCTGTTAATGCAATTTAGGATTGCATTGGCTTTTTTGGATGCCGCTGCATATTGCTGGCTTATATTTAACTGGTTGTCCACTAAGACTCCAAGATCCCTCTCACAGTTATTGCTATTGAGCCTGGTTTCACCCAGTTTATATGTGTACTTTTGGTTTTCTTGCCTAAGTGTAAGACTTTACTTTTCTCTACATTGAATTTCATTTTGTTAGATAGGGCCCATGTTCAGGTCTGTCAAGATCCAGATGGATCTTGAGCCTATCTTCTAGGGTGTTAGCTATTCCTGCCAGTTTAGTATCATCTGGAAATTTGGTAAGTTCCCCTTTTATTCCCTCATTTAAGTCATTTATGAGGATATTAAAGAGTTCTGGACCTAAAACAGAATATGTCAGATATCAAATGTAATTTATTTAATAATCAAATTTCTACAGTTCCCTTTTCATCTGAATCACTCTGGATGATTTACAATAAAAACATAGTGTTAAGACATGGAAAAATGGCCAAGAATTTTTCATAAAAGTCATGTATAATTATTTGGTTGTTAGCTGCTTCTACTGAAGACCTTGGAAAGTTCAGAATTGATCAACAATTCTGTTGAAGTAGAGTTTATGTTTCTTCTGAAGAATTGGAAGCACTGCCTAAAAAGTTGAACTGTTGCTTGATTTGTTTGTGGTTACAATCACAATACAAAGTTCACAAAGCTCTCATGAAGTTCTCTTTTAGCTATCAAGGTCAAATTCTTGTCCCAGTAATATTTCCTCTTCACAAGTTCCCTAACAAAAAGCAAACCAACAAGCAAAAAGGAGGAAGGGATGATAGTAGCTCAGAGAAATCAGCTGAAAGAGCCAAACTGCTGAACTGAATTTTAGTAGTTGGGAGATTACCTGAAGGACTATGAAGGCCTGGCTGCTCCTGGTTGCTGCTTTTCTTCTCTGGCCAGGCTTCTCTTCTCAAAAGGGTAAGTTAAGAAAAAAAAATCAAGGGGTTACTAAGGAAAACAGTGTCTGCTGCATTCATTAAAGGACCAGTTACTTTTAGCAAAAGCAAAGAGTTCCATTTTTCATTTGTGGCTTTCTGGACATTTGTAATACCAGATTCTTTAAGAATATCATGGATTTATAATTCCAATCCCCTTTTCAAATACAAGATTTTTCATCAGTTGATTTCTGAATAGCAAAATACTTTGCATTAGTATTATGAATTCACACCCATTTTTAGGATCTTTGTTTCAGTTAATAAAGAAATTGATATGATAATAACCAAGTAATTACCATGTCTAAGATGAGGCTTCATAAATCAGAGTGATTGAAATTATAGAGATATATTTTAGTTGGGTATATATCAGGATAAATACAAAAAAAAAATAGTGGATGTCTAAATTCATAATGCTTGTATCCTTCACGAGAAGACAAGGAGGATAATATTGACTTCACAAGATATTCAAGCGAAGACTATATTTACTGATATTCATAGTAATAGCCATATTTTTGAGCCAATCATATATTTATCACTGTTTCTGATGGTTGCAAAAGTCATTCATGAAGGAAAAGAAAGAGGAGAACTGGCCTTAATCAACAGAGAGCATAGAAGGTATTCCTTTTCCAATAACTGTATAATGAACTGGTAACTCGTTGGCATGAGATTCTGCCCAGCATGGCTGATTTGAAAAGTATATTTGCTTTCTTTATAGAGTATAATATTTGTGTGTTTATCAGCAGTGGGTTTCACATATTCTTACCACTGGTTCGCTTTGCTTGCGTGCATCTTCCACACATGCATTTTGCTCACATGGACACCTTCTGCACATGCGCCCAGCCTTCTTGCATGCACTTTGCTCATGCGTGTGCCTTCTGTGCATGCGCCCAGTCTCGAAAATGTGGCTAAATAGGACGCCATTACACCAGGGGGGGGCAGGCCCACCTGCAGTCACCGCTGCCGGTTCACCTAAACTGGTACGAACCGGATGAATACCACTTCCGGTGTGTATACTCTCCCACTATTGTATTCTCTTTGAGCCCTACTATGTTCCATATCTCTAAAAAGGAAAAACAAGGAAAAACAACAAGGGAAGAACAAGATGAGAGAGTTAAAAACTACAGAATAAATTCTCAGTTGACAGCATTTAGACCTGATAAAAAGAAACAAACTACAGATATTGAGAAATTAATATCAAGGCCAATACTAGTAAGCAACGGTTTAATTTCTCTAGAAAAGAAATTGTTGGCAGCATTAAAAATTTTGGTCAGATATTGCTGATGAAAGACGACAGGGTGATTACAACGGAGAAAGGTTTAATCATGAAAATCCAATACATAAAACTGTCAGAAAGATTTCTCCAGGATCACCCAGGGTAAGTCAAAGTACTGGCAAGGATGGAATTCCACAGAATCACACACAAAAGGGATGCATTGAGGGGCAATTTTGATAGTGCTTCAACCTCTCTCTACCTTCCTATCCCCAGATTTGTTTAGGTTAGGCAAGGGAAGTTTACGTATTATAGATAGTCCTTACGTTATGATCCATTTGGAGCCTACTCATCAGAATCATAACTTGTTTTTTTTTTAAAGAAATTTTATTGAGTTTATAAACATATATATATATTAACATTTCCATTAATATCGGATGTGCAGTGGTTTTAACTATATACAAAATATATTTCTGGTGTCATTTTGATTACTTTTTGCTTTTATTTAACACACCTTTTTCTCTTCCTTTCATTTTATCATTCATCCATTCATACCACCTTCCCCACATGGTATAGTATTCTGAATTCTCATCATTGTTTAGTTCATGGGTTAATTTGGTCATCTTTGCACACTCCAGTATTTTCCTAATTATAAGCTCTTCTGGTGGTTGGATTTTCTCTTTCCAATATTGTGCGTAGGCCAGTCTGGCAGCTGTAATTATGTGTATTATTAAATGGATCTTGTCTTTTTCATTTGGCTTCTTTACTATTCCCAGGAGAAATATTTCCGGAGTCAATTCAATGTCTTCCCCAATTATTTCTTGTAACCATCCCCTGATCTTACTCCAATATCCTTTCGCCTCAGGGCATGTCCACCACATGTGAAAGAAGGTGCCTTGACCATAGCCACATTTCCAACAATTGGGATGCATGTTGGGATACATCTTTGCTAGCCTAGCCGGGGCTAAATACCACCTGTGGAGCATCTTATAATGGTTTTCCTTATATGACGTGGCTCTGGTCAATTTAAAGTTCTTATTCCATGCCCCTTCCCATTCATTTAAATTTATGTCATGTCCAATATTTTTCTCCCATGCACTCATTTGATTTTTTATTATATCCTCAGCCCTGTCTTCATCTAATAGATAATTATATAATTTAGCCAGGATCTTTTTACCTGTTCCCATCAAGACTTTGTCCAACCCATTATATCCTAGTTCAAAACTGCATTGTTCTTTATCTTTCTGATACCTGGATTTTATTTGTAGATAGGTCCACCAGTCTAAATTTATTCCTTGCTCTCTCAGGGCCTCATTTGATTTAAGATTTCCTCCTTCGTCTAAGATATCTTTATACCTACACATTTTCTCCATTCCCCATCTATAGGGATAAATCAGGGCCTCCATCGTAGAGAGCCATCTTGGGACTTTTTTAATAATATCTCTGCCTGATTCCAGTCCATGTTTGTATCAATGAATCTCTAATTTTATGTCTATGGAACTATGTTTTCTTATTCTTATCTGTGTCCCATAGGTATGTGTGCCACCCTTTTTGTAAATCGTGGCCTTCTAGAGTTAAAATCCTCTTATTTTCCAGGGTGGCCCAGTCCCTTATCCAAACTAGCTTAGCTGCCCTATAATGTTTCCCAATCAGGAAGTCCAAATCCTCCTATATCTCTTTTACCCCGTAGAATTTTAAGAGAGAACCTCGGCTTTTTCCCCTCCCATACAAATTCCCTGATAATTTTATTTAGTTCTGAAAAAAAAAATTATCTAAATTCACCGGTATATTTTGATATAAGTATAGTACTTTGGGGAGAATGTTCATCTTAATCGCAGCTATTTTGCCCAAAAGTGACAATTTTATTTTCTTCCATCTGTCTAGGTCTTGTTTCATTTTCCTAATTAGAGGGGTATAATTATCATCTTTTAAGGACGAACACCTTGCAGTAATCCAAATTCCTAGATATTTAATTTTTTTAACAACCTGTAATCCCACAATTCCTCTATCTCTTTCTTCTGAACCTTGGTTATGTTCTTGGTCAGTATTTTGGTTTTAATTTTGTTCAATTTGAAGCCTGCCACCTCTCCATATTCGCCTAATTCCTCTAACACTTTTTGTCCCGATTCTATAGGATCTTCTAAGATTAAGGCTACATTGTCCGCAAATGCTTGCATTTTGTAAACCTCTTTCCTAATCTTTAAACCTTTTATTTCCTCGTTGTTTCTAATTTTCCATAGCAGGACTTCTAGAGCCAAAATAAATAATAATGGTGACAGGGGACATCCTTGCCTTACCCCCTTTCTAATCTGGAATATTTTTGTCCTGTCTCCGTTTACTAAAATACTCGCCTTCTGATTATCGTAGATAGATTTTATCATCTTTTCAAAATTTGTTCGGAATCTCATTACCTCCATTTGTTTTATCATAAATTTCCAATTTAAATTATCGAATGCCTTACAAAGAAAATACATACAAGATGTTTTATAGGTGGCATCTCCCCCCTGCACGTCTGGCAAGGATGTTCCCCAATACTAATCAGAACTATTGGAAGTGTAAAACACAGAAGGGGACCTACTACCACATGTGGTGGTCATGCCCAAAGATCAAAAAATTTTGGAAAACAATTCAAAATCAGCTGGAAGAAATCACCACCCAAAAAGTGCCCCTCAGACCAGAAATATACCTATTAGGAATACTGACAAAGGACTATAAAAAAGAGACACAATACTTGATAATACACATCCTGACCGCAGCTAGAATCACTTTCGCACAAATGTGGAAACTGGAGGATACACCATCAGAGGAAAAAATAATACAAAAAACAATGGAATGTGCGGAAATGGACAAACTTACCAAAGAAATACAGGAAAAAGAAGATTCAAATTATTACTTAATTTGGCAAAAATGGTACAACTGGTTAGATAAAAAGAACACGAAATAAGGGAATACCACCCAATGATACAAAAATAAGGAAATAAAATGAAATATCATTGTATAAACATTGATACATGATGAAGGATAAATATCCATTGGTTGATTGTTCTCACCATCAGAAAATTTATCCTTATTTCTAGGTTGAATCTTTCCTTAATCAGTTTCCATCCATTATTTTTTGTCTGGCTTTCGAGTGCCTTGGAAAACAGCTTGACCTCTTCCTCTCTGTGGCAGCCCCTCAAATATTGGAACACTGCTATCAAATCTCCCCTGGTCCTTCTCTTTACTAAACTAGGCATGCCCAGTTCCTGTAACCATTCTTCATATGTTTTAGTCTCTGGTCCCCTAATCATCCTGGTTCCTCTTCTCTGCACTTTTTCTAGAGTCTCAACATCTTTTTTATAGTGTGGTGACCAAAACTGGATGCAATATTCTACTACTGTGGTCTTACTAAGCCTTTATAGAGTGGTATCAAGTACCTCACTTGATCTTGATTGTATCCCTCTGTTAATGCAATTTAGGATTGCATTGGCTTTTTTGGATGCCGCTGCATATTGCTGGCTTATATTTAACTGGTTGTCCACTAAGACTCCAAGATCCCTCTCACAGTTATTGCTATTGAGCCTGGTTTCACCCAGTTTATATGTGTACTTTTGGTTTTCTTGCCTAAGTGTAAGACTTTACTTTTCTCTACATTGAATTTCATTTTGTTAGATAGGGCCCAGTGTTCAGGTCTGTCAAGATCCAGATGGATCTTGAGCCTATCTTCTAGGTGTTAGCTATTCCTGCCAGTTTA
Source organism: Pantherophis guttatus (assembly GCF_059756535.1). Classification (NCBI taxonomy): domain Eukaryota; kingdom Metazoa; phylum Chordata; class Lepidosauria; order Squamata; family Colubridae; genus Pantherophis; species Pantherophis guttatus. Next base: position 95,000,857 of record NC_142065.1, read on the forward strand.
GTATCATCTGGAAATTTGGTAAGTTCCCCTTTTATTCCCTCATTTAAGTCATTTATGAGGATATTAAAGAGTTCTGGACCTAAAACAGAATATGTCAGATATCAAATGTAATTTATTTAATAATCAAATTTCTACAGTTCCCTTTTCATCTGAATCACTCTGGATGATTTACAATAAAAACATAGTGTTAAGACATGGAAAAATGGCCAAGAATTTTTCATAGAAGTCATGTATAATTATTTGGTTGTTAGCTGCTTCTACTGAAGACCTTGGAAAGTTCAGAATTGATCAACAATTCTGTTGAAGTAGAGTTTATGTTTCTTCTGAAGAATTGGAAGCACTGCCTAAAAAGTTGAACTGTTGCTTGATTTGTTTGTGGTTACAATCACAATACAAAGTTCACAAAGCTCTCATGAAGTTCTCTTTTAGCTATCAAGGTCAAATTCTTGTTCCAGTAATATTTCCTCTTCACAAGTTCCCTAACAAAAAGCAAACCAACAAGCAAAAAGGAGGAAGGGATGATAGTAGCTCAGAGAAATCAGCTGAAAGAGCCAAACTGCTGAACTGAATTTTAGTAGTTGGGAGATTACCTGAAGGACTATGAAGGCCTGGCTGCTCCTGGTTGCTGCTTTTCTTCTCTGGCCAGGCTTCTCTTCTCAAAAGGGTAAGTTAAGAAAAAAAAATCAAGGGGTTACTAAGGAAAACAGTGTCTGCTGCATTCATTAAAGGACCAGTTACTTTTAGCAAAAGCAAAGAGTTCCATTTTTCATTTGTGGCTTTCTGGACATTTGTAATACCAGATTCTTTAAGAATATCATGGATTTATAATTCCAATCCCCTTTTCAAATACAAGATTTTTCATCAGTTGATTTCTGAATAGCAAAATACTTTGTCCTGTCTCCGTTTACTAAGATACTCGCCTTCTGATTATCGTAGATAGATTTTATCATCTTTTCAAAATTTGTTCCGAATCTCATTACCTCCATTTGTTTTATCATAAATTTCCAATTTAAATTATCGAATGCCTTTTGGGCATCGACAAACACTAAGGCCATCTGGTTTTCGAGGTGTTCTTCATAATATTCTAGGATATCCAACACAGTTCTCAAATTATCTCTGATTTGTCTCCCCAGGAGGAATCCATTTTGATCTTTATGTATCCAAATGCTTAGTATTTTTTTGGTTCTTTCCGCCATTATTCTCATAAATAGTTTATAGTCAGTATTTAGGAGGGAAATTGGTCTATAATTCTGAATTTGTTTTAGGTCGGCACCTTCTTTCAACACTAGTGTGACATGCGCTTCCTTCCACGATTCTGGGATTTTAGAACCCATCAATACGTCATTGAAAATTTCCACTAGTTTTGGTTGTATTATTTCTTCTAGTTTTTTGTATATTTCCCCTGGGAATCCATCTGGGCCTGGCGATTTATTATTCTTAAGTTTAGAGAGAACTGTTTTTAGTTCTTCAGCTGTTATCTTTCTATTAAGCATTTCTCTCTCTTCCTCTGTTATTTGCGGAAGCTCTGCATTTGCCAAATATTGCTCTATTTTTCCTTCTGGAACCTCCTCTTCTTTGTATAGGGTCTCATAAAACTCCCTGGCTCTTTCTAGTTTATCTTCTTCTTTGTTCAATAGCTTGCCCTTAGAGTCTTCTAATAAATGAATTGTCCCCTTTTCATTTTCCTTTTTTAATTTATAGGCTAGCCACCTGCCCGACTTGTTGGCATTCTCAAAATAGTATTGTTTCGTTCTTTTTATTTTTTGCACTAGTTCCTCTTGGTCAATGATGTTCAGTTTGTGTCTCCACATTAGCCAGCTTTCTTTAGCTGTTTCATCTGCCGGGTTTTCTTGGAGTTTTCTTTCCGCTTCTCCTAAATGGTTTAAATAGTCTTCCAGGGTCTTTCTTTTATCCTTACTTTTGTATGCACTGTAGGAAATTACAACTCCTCTTAAATAGGCCTTCATTGCATCCCATACTATTGCACGAGGTGTTCCTTGATTTTCATTTTCCTTGAAAAAAGTCTTTACTTCTTCTTTAAGTTTTTTTACACATTCTTTATCACTCAATAATTTGGTATTAAACCTCCATCTCTGTTGTTTCTTTCTCTTTATACTCTTCCACCTTATTTCTAAGGGGTTATGATCTGCCCAGATGTTCGGGTTAATTTCTGCCATTCCTATTTCTAATCCCAGCTTCCTGCTGACCCATGCCATGTCTATTCTAGACCACGACTTTTGTGGATTTGAATAAAATGTATATTGTCTGTCATTTGGGTGTAGGGCTCTCCATATATCAATTAAATTCAGTTCATCCGCTAAATCAAAGAAAGCTCTTGGTAGATTTGCCCTTTTATTTTTCTTGATTTTATTGCTTTTATAGTCTTTATCCAAATCTACAATACCATTAAAATCGCCTATCATGCAAATTTCATTATATTCCATTTTTCCTAATTGCTCGTGAAGTTTCTTGAAATACTCTTCCTGTTTTTTATTTGGTACATATATACCCACTAACAGTATTTTGGAATTCCTTCTCCTAATCTCAATCATAAGAGTTCTTCCCTTTGTGTCATTAAACTTTAGCTCTGCTTCAGTTCCTTTCTTTACATAGATTACCATCCCCCTCTTCTTCTTTTCTGCTAGGGAAGTAAAAGTTTGACCAAATTTTTTGTATTCTAAACATTTGCCCTCTTCCTGTCTACCTCCTGTAGACAGATTATATCTATATTTTGTTTAACTAAGTTTGTTAGTGTTAATTTCCTCTTTTTATAATCGTTTAATCCATTAACATTTACTGATATTAATTTCAGATCGTTCATTCCTGTTTTCCTTGTCTAGTTTTTAGTTTTTGTTTGTTCATACCACTCTTACTAGTCTTGCTTTTTTCCCTTTGGCTTCTTCTTCTATCCTCTTCTCCTCCACGATTCCTTCCTTAATATTTATAAACATTTACTGATATTAATTTCAGACCGTTCATTCCTGTTTTCCTTGTCTAGTTTTTAGTTTTGTTTGTTCGTACCGCTCTTACTGGTCTTGCTTTTTTCCCTTTGGCTTCTTCTTCTATCCTCTTCTCCTCCGCGATTCCTTCCTTAATATTTTGGTGGTGCGAGGTTTCCTCTTCTACTGCTATTGTCTCTATTTCCTCTTTACTGCTCTGTTCTTCCTCCGCGCCTCTCAACTGATCGAGGAAGTCTTGTGCTGTACTCAAACTGTCGATTTTTATTTTCCTCCCTTGCCAAGTGATTAACATCCCTTCTGGCAGGAGCCACCTAAATAATATATTTCTTTTATTTAATTGTACAGCTAGGAATTTATAGTCCTTCCTCACCTCCCTTACTCTTCTTGGTACCTGTTTTAGGATTATCACTTCTTTTCCTCTGTAAGTTATTGGTTCTTCCCTCGCCATATTATATAGAATGTCTTTCACTTTTTTCCTTGCAAACCTTACATGTACCTCCCTAGGGAGCCTGTTCCTCCTTGCGTAATTTGTCTGTACTCTAGATACGTCGTCCAATTCTCTAATTATCTCTTGTTTATCTTGTTGGAGTACGTCTGCAATCAGCTCTGCCATCTTCTCTCCCAGGTCCTCCTCTTTGTCTTCGGCGATATTTTGGAAATGCAGGTAGAAGGCCGCCCGGTCCATCTCCAATTGGATTACCGAATCCTCTAGCTCTCTATTTTACATTGTCAGTGTTTGGTCTACGGTGTCTAGTTTCTTCTCGGTTTGTTCTACTCTTGTTTTCACTTTCTGAATTCTTTGCTCGTTGTTAAATATTGAGACTTGAATCTCGTTCATCTTCTGGTCCAATGCATGGATATCTATTTTTAATTTGGCATGATTGTTTGACATTTTCTCCTGCATAGCCATCATGGTTTCTTGGATTAGAGTCAATGATGATTGCATAGTTTATATTGTTGGTGCTGCTATGTGTTTTTCCATTTTTGCCAATCCTTCCATTGATTTCTGAGTAACTGGAGAGATCATCGTTATAATGGAATTGGATGGAGTCTTTTTTCCTGTTTTCACAATTGTTGATGACATGCTTGTCATTTCTTTCAAAATTGTTTCTTGTTCTCTAATTATTTTCTTGATATTTCTCCAAATTCTCATTCACCAGCTGCCGCCTCGACTTGTTTGATATTTATCTATTTTTTATTTTGTCTTCTGGTTCTTTAGGAAAAGGTAAATTCTATTTGTCAGTCAATATCAGTTTAAGACTCTAAGTCACTTTCCAACAGTGTCTTACCTAATGTCACTTGGTTTGTAGTATTAATAATAAAGATTAATTCATGATTTATAATTAATTTGTAGTTAGCAAGTTTAGTAATTGATAATTGGTTAATTAATAACTTGATTAGTAAAAATATGAATTTGTTTACAAAAAAATTGATTCAAGTCCTACTAACATACAATGATTATCTTACCCCTCTTAATAACTTAGATATTATAAATAATATATAACATCACACAACTATCAAAATAATGCAATGCTTAAAATCTAAAACTTAATTTTCTATATCAAGCTTAATTCCTGGCTATCTATATATAAATTAATATGAATAAATACTATAAATACTATAAATAGAAGTAAATACAATTTTAAATAGATGAATGAGTCTAAAAACTAAGTATGATATTAAATTTAAGGATATATACTATATATACCAAATCTAATAATTAATTAATAAAGGATTTAACAATTCTTATTAGTAGTTATATTTGAACAATCAGGATATTGAAGAAAAGATTGTCAAAAAATAACAATTTTCCCCTTTTTTCCCCTTTTAGAATATAAATTGTTCTTTATTACTCAGCCTCCAATCTTCTTCAGGCTGCTTTTTTTTCACCAAGTCTATTTATCAAAGCCAGCACTCTATAGTATTTCTTGCTACCAGACTGTCTATGAGTCAGCTGTTTCAATTGTTTTCCAGTCAAATCTCTGTAATGGCTGTGCTTCCTGCTCCCTGGAACAATCAAGCACTATCCACCTAGCTTCAGCCTCCGATAGATCTGCTGCTATAGTCAACAAAAGGAAAGAAATATTTTCTGAGTTCTTATTTCTTCTCACCGATCTTCTCTTTGCACATGTAATTTTGACACATCAGCTCTTTTATTTTCCTCGCCGGCTTGTCGGGCACTATATCTTTCCAATCTGCTCTCTGCTTGCAATCGCCGCTCTTTCCCTCTCCGAGCCCTTCACCCCCGACTCCACTGACCCCTTCTTCTGATGCCAAATTTCACACAGGCAGGGAAGGTGCATTGGTCCGATTTCAACATTGCAGCCTCCTATCTCCCTTGCTTCCTATCTGGTTGCTGGTTACCGCAGCTTCGGGTCCACCATTAGTTGGCTGACTCACGCGTGCTGGACTGACAGAGCCGCCCAGTTTGCAATTGGCATTTGCACTCCGCTTTCACGCTCACCCGACTCACTCTCTCGTCCGCGGGGCTCTCCAGGCTCCATGCCCCCGAAGGGTTCCCCAGAACACGGTGACTAGTGGAGTTGAAGAGCAGCAGTCACTCACTCAATGCCATATCACCGCGGATCGCCAACCGGAAGTCCAGAATCATAACTTGTTATGATCTTAAAGTGACTGACTCAATTTTATGACCTTTTTGTACTGGCCATTAAACAAATTAAACTAATTTCCATGGTCATTGAGCAAATCCATAGTTGTTAAGAGAAGCAATGATTCACTATGGGCAGGGGGTTGCTAAAAACTGGAAGTAAATACTACTTATACTACTCTTTGGCAAAAGTGACATAAAACAGGGTCATGTGACTGCAGGACACTATAAATGACTATAAATGCAATAAAGTTGCCCAATGTCCAAAGTGTGGTCATGTCACCATTGGGGTGGGCAACTGTTGAAACTTTAAATCCAAGTTGTAAATATCCCCTTTGGAACTTCGAATGTCACTAAGCAATGAGTCAATAGTCAAGAACTACATGTAACATGGATTAAGTGTGTAACAGGTATTGGTTTATTAGTTTAGACAAAAGTGGGAACTAATTATCTAGGAGGGAAATTTGTTATCTCACAGGTCATAAGAGTAGATAGGAAGAGCAAGCTTGTTGAAGCAGGTAAGATAATTTAATGTAAATATAATTTCAGAATGTGAAGAACCAGATGAGATTGACTTTGGGGAAATTGTGAGCGCTGAGAAAGCCAAGTACCTGGAAAACGACCGAGTGCAATACAGGTGCAACCCTTGCTATGTCTTGGAAGGACCTGAATGGATTCAGTGTAAGGGACAGGAATGGACACCACAGCCACCAAAATGCTTGGGTGAGCCATCATGCTTTCTTTGACTAGTGTAAACATGGGAGAAAATATGGAATTCAGTCAATAGGAAAAGAGCTGCAGTTGCCCAATTTTTTGAGAAGTAGCTTTTATTTGGATCCAGGTTTTCCCTTCTATACTGAAGCCAAAACTGTCCTGGTGTCAGACAGAAATCTAGAAAAATGAAATTGTGTCTCATTTTTCCCAATTTGTTTGAATGAGCAAACAAATCAGTTAATATAATGAGTGGTTTGAACTTTAACTTTGCTGTTGTTTAACCTATTAACAGTTTTTATTTCTTATATGTAATGCATGACAGATCAATTGGATTGCAAATAGATGTACAAATTTATAAATTCTGAACCTGCTTTGTAAAGTGGGGGGGATTATTATTGTTGCAATAGATTTGTCAGTGTTCAACTAAGGGGGATACAATATGTGTTTATGTCCTTTTTTAATTCACATTTTTAAATGTTTTTGTCTAGTTTAGTTTTGCCTCTGTTTATTTTTTTTCTTTTGAATTTTATATTTTAATCTTTTGAATAAAATAAAATTGTAAAACAAAAGTGAAATCAAGGGTCGCAATCTCCTATGCTTAGATAAGTGGAGAAGCTGTGCATCATACTTCAATAGAATATGGAATACTCCAGGCGTCTGAAATTTTGTTGCATTACAATTCAGCCAACTCAAAACGTCTTTGCAGAAGATTCTGAATTGGGCTGTTTGTTCTTAGCTTGAAAGAAACAACATCATCTGTTTGTGCATGCTCCTACATGCTCCTACAAGCCAGTCCTCTATGATCCTTCTAAAAACTATTGCAGAATCATAACTTGTTTATCATTAATATTGTGCTCTAATTTGGCTTATTGGATTTTCGGCTGGAACTTTCAGTTCTGATTTGTAAACCAGGCTGATTTTCTTGGTAGTAGAACAGAGGGAAACCAATGGACAAATTATCTCCCTTCAGAAGATCTACCTTCTTTTCCCTTTTTTAGCACCCTGCAGTATCACAAGACAACAGCTAGCAGCAAAAAACTTGTTTCTGTTTGGGAATCAAAGAAAAGCTCGGCTTATTCAAAGTAATCATAGCCTGCAGTTTCAGTGCAATGAAGGATATGTCCTCGTGGTTCCATCAGTCAGAGAGTGTGTTGATGGTTACATGGATTTCCCGTTATGTATCTCCGGTAAGCATGCTATCAATATGATGGATTTCTCTGCGATCCTAACTAATTAAAATAATTAATATAACAAACATGAACATTTGCTTCTAAAGTCCCATTCTTTTAAACATGATTTAATCTTCACTGACATCATTCACACCTTGCCTTAAAATTTTAGTAATTGTAATCTAAAACAAGAACCCTGAAGCACATCAGATTGGGGAAGGATGTTGTGATATTTTCCCAAACTCTTGAACTTCAGCTAAGAACTATGACTCCATGTGGTTGAAGATACGTATAATATTGGTAGACATAGGAATATGTTTCAAAAATTGCAAAGGTTGTATAAAAATAAGTTGATGTCATATCAATAAAGGAGCCCCATATTTTTCATGTTGAAAAAATCTCTTTTGTTTGAAATTGCTTGGATGAATTAATCATATAGATGTTAATATTGATCTGACTGGTATTATTATTTAAATAATAAATCCATAGGTTTGGGTGATGAAGGATATTTTATTATTCTTTGTTTGAATACATTGAATTTTCAGATTGTTATGGTAATAATTCACATCTTGTCTTGGAATTTTAGTAGTTGTAATCTAAAATAAAAAACCTGAAGCAAACATTGGGGAAAAGATTTTCCCCCAAACATCTGAATTGTTTGTAAGGTTCAGTCCAAAATCTTGAACTTCAGCTAAGAACTATGATTCTATGTGGTTGAAGATATGCATAAAATTAGTGGGCAAAGAATAGGTCTCAAAAATTGCAAAGGTTATATAAAATATGCTGATGTCATATCATTAAAAGAGTCCCATATTTTGCCTGATGAAAAAATCTCTTTTGTTTGAAATTGCTTGGGTGAATTTATCATATGGTCAATGTTAATATTGAACTGATTGGAATTATGATTTTATTTAATAATTCCATAAATTCCAAAATATTTAGGTGATGAAGGATATTTTATTATTCTTTGTTTGCAGACATTTAATTATCAGATTGTTATGATAACTTTTATAGCCTTACAAGAAATTAGTTCAGAAGATATTTTTTAAAAATTGTCACTCGTCCCTTCATATGTAGGTGGAAGCCTAAAGAGAGAGAAATAGAGAGAGAAAAATAGATTGTGAGCAGTTACAGCTACATTGTTCCAAAGGTGCTTTTTTAAAAAGCTATTGGACTTTCTTTGTTTTACCTTGAAGACATTTTGCTTCTCATCCAAGAAGCTTCTTCAGTTCAGACAGCGGGTGCATTGTAGCTCTGCTGAGATGTAGCTTGTGTTTTGATGTTGAAATTTCACAAATACTTAACTTGCTTATGAAATAATTCCACTTTAAAAATAGATAGTACCTGATTTTATTGGAAAAATGAGCAGAATCTGTAATAATTTTAAACCAATTTCTTTGTAATTATTATTTTTAAGAAATGTCATCCACTTTAGCTAGCATTTCCTGGCCTTTTGGTTTTTTTGTTCTCTATTTAATAGAAAGAGGAAAAAACTGCAGGGATCCACCCAGGATTGAGAACGGAGACATTATTCCTTTATCTGAGCAGCAGTACAGATCTGGCTCTTCAGTAGAATTCAGATGCCAAATGTATTATGCCATGGAAGGCCAGAACAGATCTTATTGTGATGATGGGACCTGGACAAAAGTGCCTGTTTGCCTCCGTAAGCAGAAATGAAAAAGACAGTCATGCAATGGAAGACATATCCTTTGGCCATTTAATGGCTAAATTAGTGCAAAAACTGCACGCTGTACCCTTGAGAATTTTCCCCAAAAGGCTGTTCTTTCCTTAATGTAGGGTAATATATCCAAAGAGCAGTGGTGGGCTTCAAATTTTTTTACTACCAGTTCTGTGGGTGTGGCTTGGTGAGTGTGGCATGGCTTGGTGGGCGTGGCATAGTGGGCGTGGCAGGGGAAGGATACTGTAAAATCTCCATTCCCTCCCCAATTCAGGGGAAGGTTACTGCTAAATCCTGATTTCATCCTGATCAGCTAGGACTCGTGATGCAGAGAATAGATGGGGGCAGGGCCAGTCAGAGGTGGTATTTACCGGTTCTCCGAACTACTCAAAATTTCCGCTACCAGTTACTGGTCAGAACCTGCTGAAACCCACCTCTGCCACAGAGTAATATTTTTATAGCAGTAAATGGTACAGTCATTGCTTTTGCTGACAATAAACTTCATGGCTAAGCTACTGCATGTTTCTATTTTTAAAGAATTTATAAACTCTTACCATAACAAAATCTAAATATCAATACTAATAGAAATTCCAAGTCAGTTTCTAACAATACTATAGGAACTCCTTTTGTTACTGGTAAAGAATAATGCCCTGCTTCTAATCTTAGGACTAGCAGATTGGTGTATGTATAGTGAGGAACATTTTACAATTCTAGCTGTTGCTTTTCCCAGAACCAGCAGTTCCACCACACTCATCAAAACAACTTTGTGGAAATGTCTGTTTGTTTGTTTATGTGCACCTGCCATTTCTGCACCATGTTGATCTTTGTGAATTCAAGATATTAGTAGTTTACTAATATAGTAATATTGATTAATATATCATGGTGATACACACACACACACACACACACACAAACACACACACACACAATTTTGTTATTGTTCTGTGCTAATAAAAAGAAATGCCCATAATCTGATATGAGTACAAGATTTTCTTTTTTCAATATACTATATGAGTTATTTTCTCTAGAAATTACATGTAACTCTCCGAGTATATTGCATGGTTCTTTCAAACCTCAAAGAACTATATACCATGATGGGGATCTAATTCAAATTCAGTGTGATAGTGGATTTACTTTTGAACCAGATAATGGAGAAAAGGTGGTTGAATGCACAAAGAATGGATGGTCACCTTCACCGAAATGTGTCGGTAAGTAGAATTTGCATCATTTCTATTATTGTAGAATGGCTTTATATCTTTAATTCTGTACAAGTATACTTTTAAACATTATTTTACATAATTTTCTAATTAGTTTTGCCTAAGGGACATCTCACTCAGAACATTTTAGCAGATATGATAGGAGGATGTACTTTGCAAACAGAATAGACATGATTGCATCATTGCATTTCCATACATTCACCTTGAAAAGATTCTTTCTAGATACAGTATGTGGGAACCATGAAAATAACATTCTTTAAACAACATGTAGAATATCTGCTTGTCAAATAAAGAGGAATAACCAAAATTATAGACAAATTAATGGGCAAATAAATACACATGCCATAAAGAAGAAAACTAAGATGGCCAGGGCTGGTCCCTGCACTGCCTTCCCTGGGCCTGTGCTGGACTTGGCCATGGGCTCTCCCTTCCGCTTTATCTCTGCAATCTTCCCTGAGTCTTCTCAGTCCTCCTGAAGGTGATCAGGTAGACAGCTGGGGCTCAGGACTCCAGAGGAGTTATTTAAAGTTATTTATCGCTATTTAAAGCATAAGAAAGTAGAGCTGCTTAGAATATGATTAAAAAGGACTTTTTGGAATTTTATACAAAGTTATATGCTAGTGACTCAATACAAGGTATAGATATAGATAGATATTTAAAGGAAGGGAATATCTCGGAATTAACGTTGGAACAGAGGGAAGGATTGAATCAACCAATAACTTCTGAGGAGATCGTTGCGGCAATTAAGCAATTAAAAACAGGGAAAGCCCCAGGAACAGATGGATTAACAGCTGTTTATTATAAGAATTTACAGCTTGAAATGGTGGAACCGCTTAGAGCTTTATTTTGTAAAATTCAATTAGGGGGAGGAGTTCCACCCTCTTGGAGAACAGCTTTTGTCTCATTGATTCCGAGAGAAGATCAAAACTGTATCAAACCTGAAAATTTTAGGCCAATTTCACTTTTGAACACAGATTATAAAATTTTTGCTAAGATATTAGTGAATAGATTAATGCCAGTTATGCAACAAGCTATTCACAATGACCAATCAGGTTTCATAAAAGGGAGGAAGATGAAATATAATGTTAGACAAATTATAAACCTATTGGAATATTTGGAAAAAAATAACCAGATCCCTGCAGCGTTCATATTTTTGGATGCAGAGAAAGCATTTGATCAATTGAACTGGCAATTCCTGTTTAAGATAATAGAAAAAAATGCATTTTGGGGAGTATTTTATACATTCAATTAGAGCAATATATCAGGAACAAACAGCACAAATAATAGTTAATGGAGGTTTAACAGATGCATTTAAAATTGAGAAAGGTACTAGGCAGGGTTGTCCCTTGTCGCCATTGTTGTTTATTTTAACTTTAGAAGTTTTGTTGAACAAGTTACGTGACTCTGATGTCCCCTATCTCCTCTACTGTTTATATTATCATTAGAAATATTATTAAATGAGGTTAGGAAAGATAAAGAAATAAAGGGATTAAAAATCAAGAATGAGGAATATAAACTTCAAGCATTTGCCGATGATGTACTATTCATTATAGAACAAACAGCACAAACAGGAATGAAATTGTTGGCAAAAATAGAACAATATGGAAATTGGCCGGACTTAAAATTAAACAAAAAACAAAGGTACTAACGAAAAATTTCACAAATTCACAAAGAAAAGAATTAGAGGATAAATTAGGAATACAAATAGTAAAAAAAGTAAAATATCTAGGAATCTGGCTCATGAACAAAGGATCAACATTTAAGGAGGACAATTACAACAATTTGGCAAAACAGATAAACAAAGACCTAGAAATATGGAGTAAATTGCAACTATCACTGTTAGGGAAGATCACATCCATTAAGATGAATATACTACCAAGAATATTATATCTCTTCCAAGTGATCCTGATAAACCCAGGAAGAGCTTTCTTTAAGGACTTTAATAAAATGATTGCGGACTATATTTGGCAAGGAAAGAGGGCAAGAATTAAATTAAAACACCTCCAGGATACACAAGAGAAAGGCGGACTAGGGCTACCAGATTGGCAAATATATCATAAAGCAACATCCCTCATCTGGATAAGAGACTGGATAGAGCTTAAAAATAAAAAGATATTAACAATAGAAGGTTTCAACTTACTGAAAGGGTGGCACGCATTTTTATGGCAGGAGAGAGACAAACAACATGAATACTTCCGGAGGCACATTATTAGAGGAACACTCCTAAAGACTTGGCTAGAGATCAGGAAAAACCATTATGATAAAATTCCAGAATGGCTCTCAACGATGGAAGCATAAATATATCCCAATGCGATGGACATGAATAAAATGAGAACATACAAAGAATTATTGAACAGTAAAGGAGAACTAAGATCACGAGAAGAATTGAAAGAACAGGTACAGACATTGATTGGTGGCCATATTTACAAATAAAATCTAGATACAAAATGAACTCGACACAATTTGGATTCCAAAAAGAACCAAACAAATTAGATAAAATTTTATTGGGAACAAATGATAAACAAATAACTAAAATTTATAATTATTTATTAAAATAAAAATTAGAAGAGGATGTGGTTAAAGAAAACATGATTATATGGGCAAAAATTTTTGGTTATAGTATCGAATTGGATAAATGGGAAAAATTATGGAAAGTAAATACCAAACTAACAATGTCTGTACCCTATAAAGAAAACATCTATAAAATGTTTTACAGGTGGCACCTCCCCCCTGCACGCTTAGCAAAAATGTTCCCCACCACTTCCCCAGACTGTTGGAAATGTAAAACACAAAAAGAAACATATTACCACATGTGGTGGTCCTGTCAAAAGGTGAAACAGTTTTCGACTTCCGGTTTGCTGCTGGCCGCCGCCAGATGTTCCTTCGGGATCGTCAGCTTCCATTGCCTGTTAGAGCCGCCTTCACAGTGGAATGGCGGCTCGAAAAAACTCTGTTTCCATGAGGAAATGGAGATAGAGCCGGCAGGGGTGGGTAGAACTCTCTGCATAGTCCCAAAAGTTTTTCTTTTACTTTTGGGACGGAGCGGATGAGATGCCCCATATCCCCAGCCGCTGCTCCGGGCTTTGGGAGACCTCTGCTAATGCAGAGCCAGGCGTCAAAAGCAAGCCTGCGAATTTAACAGATTATTCAAAGAAAATGTGAGCTGGACCTGTAATACTGAATCGCAAGTATTTTACTTATTTTTCAAAAAAACTACTTAAGAGAGAAGAGGAAAGGAAAGGGGGAAAAAAAAGCTTTTTAAAATGGCGTCTGCCGCGGCTGGAGAAGAGGCTGAAAGGGAAAGTCCTTCCGTTTTCTATTATTACAATGTAGCGGAATAAATACCACTGGCTACATTTGCAGACAAAACTTCGCTCCTGTGTTTTTTTCTCTCTTTTTTCTGCCTGGAGACTTGACATTGTTCTTGATTGGAAAGAAGTCTTTTTTCTTGTTTTTTTTTTTTCCTTTTAACAAAGCTTGCCTGGGCGGAAACATGGCACTGAGACTTATAAAGTCAGACAAACAAGTAGTGGGGGGGGATTCCCCCACTAACAATTTAAAGGAACAAGTTTTAACTCTCCAGTCTCAGAAACCTGATTTCAATATAATAGAATTTCTCTTGGAGGAGATTGAAAGAAGGGATGAGATTGTGAATCAGCATCTTGAAAAATTTAAGCAGGAAATTAAAGAAACGGTGAAATCTAAGTCTGATATTTTGGAGTGAAAAATTTTAAAAGTGGCTAATGGTTTTTCAGAATTTATGATACAGTTGGATACAAATATTAATTTACTAGAGTCTAAAATGGAAGAAACTCAAGATAAATTGGACAATAGAATCCAAAAAATTGAAAATGATTTGATAAACACTCAGGATAATAGCTCAGAAGAAAAACCTAAAATGGAGGCTGATCAAAAGTCTGGTAACGTAGAAAATCTGCAACAGAGGATTGAAAGAGAAGTTCTAATGGTACAATATAATTTTACAGAATATGCGATAAGACTGAGCGGTTTGCAGGAAAATAACAGAGATGATTTAAGGAAAATATCTTCTGAAATTCTAGCTGGGATTTTAAAGGTTCAACCTGAGGACGTGTTTTGTAGGATTGACAGAGTTTACAGAATAAATTCCTGGACTGCCAAGCAAAGGCAACTGCCTAGAGATGTGGTGATTTATTTTACAGATAAAGAAATTAGGAATAATATTGTGCAAAATTCCTTCAATTCTAATTTGCAATTGTATGGAAGAAAGATTTGGATTTACAAAGAACTCCCACCTAAGATATTAACGGAAAGGAAGAAATTTGGTTTTCTGGTGGCTGAGTTAAAAAAGAGAAATATCCCATTTAGGTGGGACGCCCCAGTTGGTATCATATTGAGATATCAAGGAGAAAGATACCAGCTAAATACTGTTGAAAGAGCGGAAGAATTTTATCAAAATAGGTTGAAAATGAACTTAACATCTTCAGGTTTAATACAGGATAAGCAGAAGGAGCTGGAAATAAAGGGAAAATATCGAATTACAGAGACTGTACCAGATAAATTGCCTTTGGATTTTTCGGATACCCCAGCTGGATTATCTACAAATTTGAGAGAAGTGGCATCTGACTTTAACGTGATGACTTATCAAGTCAAGGACAAGCATGGAAACCAATTAGGGGATATACAAGGGATAAAAAAGAAACATGAGACACAAAAACAAAACCAACAAGACCAATCTACAAAGCAGAATGAAAACCGATTAGTTGATACACAATCTGTAGAAAGGAAACCAGGATTGAAATCAAACCCACAAAAAGAAAAGAAAAAAAGAAATAGGTTGCATCAAAATAGAAATTTCTAAACCAAGCAACAGTGAAGCCAGTGACTTTAAAAAACGAATGAGTATGTGAAAATATAGAGGAGGCGACGTATTGGACAATATTATCCTGAGGATAGTGACAGATCTCTGCATTGCCGTAATCTTGGGATGTGAAAAGATCCTTAAACTGATGGATTTGAATTATCCACTTTGGAATTCCTTTTTTGTGCTGATAAATATATTATAATTATCTTGAATCATAAGGCAAGAGAATTACGCTGGGGCAAGCAGAAGATCAGGTTGTTACCCACTACGATGATGGGAATCAATAATCCTGATGAAAGCCACAATTATTACTATATGGAATATAATTATAATGTCACTCGGGTGGTTGTTTTTACTTTTATACATATAAGAGGATATTTACTACTGATGGGGGCGGATATGATTGAAGATTTTGAATAAACTGTTGCATCAGCAAGCTATGTTACCCTATTATGGATGATGGTCCTAATAATCCAGTGGAAAGACTTTCAAGAAGATATTATATGGACTATAAATTTAAAGTCATTGTCTTTTCTTTTTTATTTAGATATAATGGAATATATATACATATATTTTTAAGTAGCGTGGGCAGTGAATCATAGATATTAAGAATTGTTGTGTATGGTAATTTTGCAGGACAGTGGGTGAATAAGCTAGGTTGCAGATTGATTAGTTTAAGAAAAGGGATTTTTAAGTGATATATTTAGGGGAGTGGAGGAAATGGATAGAGTGGAATAAATGTTAAATTAGATTTTATGGGGAAGACCGCTTTGAAATGTTATAGTAATACATACAGAAGATTAAATGTTAAAGTAGGATTTATTGTATAGTTTTAAAGCGGAAGGTGGTTTTAATTTGTTGTAATAATATATAGATATAAGTTTGGGAGAAGAAAAAAAGGGCAGATTATTGCTAAATTGGGAGTTATAATACTATTATGCTAAATTAGAAGTTATTTTACAATGTTATAGTATAATGTCTTTTTTTTCTTTCTTTCTTGAAATGTATGGATAAAGGGGGATGTTATAATATTAATAATATTTTTAGTAAGTAAAGGTCAGTATTTAGAGGAGGGAGTAAGTAATCTGTTATGAATTAGGTTTTTTGTTACGAAGAAGTCACAGGGGGGGATGGGTGGGGAGGGGGGGTTAGGGAGGGGGAGGGGGAGGGGGGGAAAAGGGGGGGAAATTTGTATTTGAAAACTTTTTCAATAAAAAAAAAAGGTGAAACAGTTTTGGAAGATGGTTAAAAACCAAATAGAAGAAATTACAAGCCAGAAAATACCAATGAAACCAGAAACCTATCTATTAGGAATATTTACAACCCATTATGAAAAAGAAAAAAAATACTTAATTACACACATCTTAACGGCAGCAAGAATCATTTTCGCTCAGAGTTGGAAATCGGGAGACACACCTCCAGAAGATAAAATAACGTTGCTATTTCTTATATAGGCACTTTAAGTACAGAGGGTAGACTCTCCTCTCTATTGATTCAGTCACATCGACTCTGATTAGCCCATATTGAAGAGAATATATAAATTGACATTTTAAGAAAGGTTGGCTGAACTTGTGTAACAAAGACCTTTAGTATGAGAAAATCTGGAAGAAGGAGACTAAAATATTTGCCTTCTTCCTTTTGCAAATACAATAATGTCTTGCTTAAAAGAGGTTTGTGTGTGTTAGGTGTTTAGTTCATGACTGATAACAGCTGAGAGACAAAATAAAAATGGAGAAGGGGGGCAAAAAGAGAGAAAAATCCATTTACACAGATCTCTAATCATTTTACCCCATTACAATATAGAATTTCCAACCTAAACATTAATCTCTTTATCAAAGGAATTCTTCAGGGTCAAACTTTCTATGTTTCATCTGATCTGTGTCCTTTTGCAGTTGCTTGTACAGCAAGTGAAGAAGATATGAGAGGACACAATATATAATGTAACTTCCTGCTTAGTTAAGTGTTCCCTTGATTGTCATGCTTGCTTTATATCTCTCTACACAAAATCTTCCATAATGTCAAGCCTGTTCCTTTTATCATAAACTTTTCCTAAATCAACAACAGACATATTTGTAATCATGAGGAGTGTTGCTCAATAGATTCTGTATCTGTTATAGATATTGAGGGAAAATGTGGACGTCCACCTCGCGTGGAGAATGGAGATATTGTGGACTCAATCAAGCCAATCTATTTACATTCTGAAAGTGTAATTTATCAGTGCCAAAATTTCTATGCAATGCAAGGTTCTCCAAGAGTAACTTGTCAAAATGGTCATTGGTCACAAACACCAACATGTAGAGGTATAAGTAATATCTTTAATTCTTTATAGATTTAATCTTTATAGAGAAATATTTTATTTTTGGAATGGAATAAATTTCACACATCAGACATGTTATGTCAGTATGTTAATGCCAAAAAATATTTTACTTCCTTGTAATTGAATAAAAGTAGTAGTATTATGAATCAAGACAAAGTAACTTTCTCAGGGAGAAACTGCTTCATAATGGAGAATTGTACAAGATCTTTTGTCATTTACAAATGTTGTCCACATTTTGTGAAAACCTCCTGGTGAAATTCGCTTTCCCTAAGCTATATTTCATAACAGACATCTTTTTAGTCACTAGCATGATTGAAAAAATTCAGATTTTAGTTTACTTGAGTTCAGTAGGTAGATTTTATTTTTCTTAGTATTTCACAGATGACAACACTGGGTCCTCCAATCATCATCACACTATCAATCAATCAATCAATCATTCCTTGAACAAAAATTGCAAAAAGCTATGATTCCCAACAATCCACTAGAGCTTTTTTTTTGGAGGGGGGTGGAATGATAGTATTAGTTGAATCTCTAGGGAACTAATATTATTATTTTTTAAATAGGCTAAGTATGGATGAAGACACTGTTGACTTAATCATATCTACCCTGTTTAGTCAATGTTGAAAAAGAAGATATGAGGTGACATTGTAAGAGAAGTTGCCTGAACTTGGTCTTCTCCTAATTTAGACATTCAGTATGAGGAAATTTGGAAGAAGGGGACTAAAATATTTTTCCCTTACTTTTACACATGTAACATTGCCTTGCTTAAAAGGTTTAGTTCATGACTGATAATTAGTTCATGAGAGACAGAATAAAATAAGGGGGGGGATCCATTTACATAGATCTCTAATCATTTTAGCCTGTTGCAACATAGAATTTCTAACCTAAACTTTAATTGAATTAAATTATGAATTGAATTAATTCATATTTCATATTCATAAATTAAATTAATATGAATTAAATTTAAATGAATTCCTAAGTGTAAAACTTTCTGTATGTCATCTGATCTGTGTCCTTTTGCAGTTCCTTGTACAGCAAGTGAAGAAGATATGAGAGAACACAATATAAGGCTGAAGTGGAAGCGCACGGATAAAATATATTCTGAGGATGGAAATATTGTGGAATTTGTATGTTTAAGAGACTATAAACCACATCCAAATTCCAGACCATTAAGAGTTAATTGTGTGGATGGGAAATTTGACTATCCGGATTGCATTCCTGTATGTATATTTTCAGAAAAATATTTTAATTCACCAATATTAACATTTCTTTCCCTTGTCTACAGCTATAAAGCTATATATCTATATCTACTGTATGCATTAAAAAATCATTTAAAATATTCAAAAGGCCTAAGTCTGTCAGCTAAATTTGTGGATGCAATGGATTCCCACTCAGTCTTTGGCAATTCTTCTAAATCAAAACACTTCTTAAGATTCCTGTGACCTAAATAAAATTCCTTCTGTTCAGAGCAATGGGAGAGAAGCACTATTAAGGGTGATGTTACTTAAAAACATTGAGGTATGGGACACAAACATCGCCCATCATTTCATCTCTTCTGGTCTGTTGCTGGATCCTGGCAAATTCCAAGAGAAAGAACAGGAGATCCCTGTGTCCTAGGCCTGAAATGAATGAAAACTCTTAATTTAACCTCTGTGGGCTATTTTTATTGATTACATTGTCATCAATGAAACAAATTCAATTAACGTGCACACTAAAATTTTCAGTAGGAAGCAAGTAATTTTTCGGTTGGATCTAGTAGTTTCTTGAAGTCAATAGAATTTCATTTAGTAATGGATAATCTATCTCGCCCAATTCATTTCAGAGGGTCTTCGTGTTCAATCTTTTTTATATTCATTCTAAGCTTGGAAATATTTCATGGGATACCTTATTTTACATGTAATGAATGATTATCAGTGGTTACTAATTCAGTTAATTTTATTTTTTGTTCTGCTCCTGTAGCTTCTGACAGATGTTTATAAATCGGTATGTAAACACATTTATGCAAGTTGAAAGGGGAGGAGAATATTTCAATATCAATACAAATGGAATAAATGAAATCAGTGAAAATAACCCACTGGGTTTAAAGTAGAGGTTCCATCATTTCAGCCCCAGTACAGAGGAATCTTCTGGTCTTAGAATCTTCCAGGATTCAGCAACGTGTCCTGAAATGGCAGATGTTTTCTCCTCCCTACCCCATTACTTCTTTTAAGTATTATGCCTGTATTATGCCTTTCCCATTGCTCTGAATGGAAGCAATTTTATTTAAATCACAGGAATCTTATTGTATCGTGGGGCTTCCCTTTGAAATTACAATTAATACAAATAGGAGTAGTAAAATACCAATTTCTATCGAGATTTACAATCAAATACCAATTATTTCTGTAATAGAGCTTCTTTCTAATCAATGACAAAATGGAGGCTTTCTTGGTATTGCTGGACTACAGCTCCCAGTATCCTTCTATTGGACTGTGTTGTCTGAGAATAATGGGAGTTTATTTATTCACTGCATTTGTATTCCATCTTTTCTCAAGTGTATCCCCTGTGAGGATGAATTAAAGTTTGGTAACATTTACTTTCCCACTCCTGTTTTTAAAATCTTGGGCTTTGGGATCACTCTGACAGCCACAGTTCATATCCTAAAATATCAAGGATGGTTAATAAACATTCTTTAAATTTGTTACATGTTATTGTAAAAAGTAATTTCTTTCTTTCTTTTTTTTTTTTAAAGAGAACATTGCCCAGTGATAGAATGGTCTACAATTTTTGAGTCACTTGAGTAATTTTAAGTAATTGGTTTAACAAATTGAGATGCTGACATTTCAGAGGCTTCTTGCTCATGTATGGAATCAATTTAATATCATAAAGTTATCAGAGAGTGCATTTTGCTGCAGATCAAGATCTATCAGTTTAAAAAAGAATTATATAAAATGTAGAGATGCAAATTTATTTCTTCATTCTTCACATTGTATTTTACAGATCTAACTAAAGGAACAACAGAACATGTACATCATTCTTTGAACCAGGAGATGGATGTCAGAAATCATTTATCATTCTCCTAAAATATGACCACATTAAACTGTATTGTCTATAGCTATCAACAATGTATTTGAACCTAAAATTCTACTTTGTAAAAACCAAATTTTAACAACTGGGAAAAAGTTAACATTTAAAAACAAGTCTATAGACTATCTTTAAGGCAGATACATCTAGAATGAGGAATTTATATTTTTAAAAAATATATATTTTATCTGTAAACATTTAATTAATCTGAATTATCAGTCAGCAGGCCATCTTAACACAATAATAATAGATAATTGTAATTAATATTTTTAGCTTATAGATGTGCTGAGTTCCTTAAAAAATAAAAATAAATAAATAAATGTTTTTTTCACCAAACAAATTGTAATATATATTTGTAAAGAAACAGGTATACAGTAAACTCTCCATTTCACAGTCCAGTCCAAGATCCAGAAGCAGTCTTGTCTTCCTTGGGTTGTTCTGGAGGTAGCCTAATATAGCTTGATGCTCGGAATCAGAGGGAGGCTCGGCCAAATGGATTTCTGCTACTCTGAGGTATAACATAGGAAAATAACAAATAGGTACAAGGTCTTCTTCTTTGTTTTGTTTTTCTTTTTAACATATGAAATTATATAATTATTTATTAACAATTAAAATTACTGCATTTTTTGGAGTATAAGATTCACGGAGTACAAGACGCACCAAGATTTCAAAGAGGTAAACAAGAAAAAAAACATTTTTGCCCTCCCCAGCCCCCAGAAGCACTCTGCAGGCCTCCCAAACCCTCTGTGTGTTCCATTTTTGTGAAAAA
Organism: Pantherophis guttatus; assembly: GCF_059756535.1. NCBI lineage: Eukaryota > Metazoa > Chordata > Lepidosauria > Squamata > Colubridae > Pantherophis > Pantherophis guttatus. The sequence continues at coordinate 95,022,192 of NC_142065.1, forward strand.
CGGGCCCGTTTTTTTCAAAAACAGGGCCTGCAGAGGGTTTGGGAGGCCTGCAAAGTGCTCCTGGGGGCTGGGGAGGCCAAAAATGAGCTGTTTTTCATTAAAATGGGCCTGTTTTTCACAAAAACAGGGCACACAGAGAGTTTGGGAGGCCTGTAGAGTACTCCTGGGGGCTGGGGAGGACAAAAACACCCCAATTTTTCAAGAAAATGGGCCCATTTTGGCCTTCCAACCCCTCCCCCCCTCACATCACAGTTTTGCCCTCCCCAGCCCTCAGGAGCACTCTGTAAACCTTCCAAATCCTCCGTGCATCCTGTTTTTCTGAAAAATGGGCCTGTTTTTGGTGAAAATGGGACACACGGGTAGGGTTTTGGGAGGCCAAAAATGCCTGTATTCAGTGTATAAGATGCATCAATATTTCCACCTTCTTTTTGGGGGGGGGGAGTGTGTCTTATACTTCGAAAAGTACGGTAAGCTAGATCTTAGAAATTGATGCAGGGCCTGCCAAACGACATTCTTTCATAAATTTTATTTGACACAGAATAGAATGAAATGTACTAAAACCACTAATCACAGTGGTTCTTCTTCTGCTGTTTTTAAATCCATAAAATCATTTTTGGTATTTCATCCTGATGTGGTTGTATCATCTCTGAATTCTAAAGAATTCATTGGCTTGGCTTTTGACTGGACACTAGATGACAACAGTCTTGATGTTATAAACTGAACTCCAAGACCCCCCCCCCTCCATTCTGGGGAGGACAGCAAATTTCAGTTGATAAGCTTTCATTCCTTCTCACACACCCCTAAGTTAGGGGGAGTCAGTCTGAGCCTTTTCCTAATAATTCTGTGCATGTTTCTGTAACTTTCTGAATATTCTTTTCAAGGCCATCTACATCATTCTATGTAGCAGAATATAGGTCAAGTGGAAATTTGTCCGCTTCTTACTTGTAGCTTGATACACTTCCAGTTTGAAGATATGGTGGTATATTAGCTTATTTATAAATAATTAGAGACTTTTGTAAGCTATTAATTGACTTTAGTTAAAGCGATTAGTTTATTTGTGCCTTTGCCTGCTAGAAGTAACATCTTTTTAACACCTACTGGCAAGAACTAGAGGGGTCGACCACAAACACCCCATAGGTTGTCCACAAATGTTTCCTATATAACTGGTAGGTTGTGAACTTTGACACTTGGCTAAGATATGTTGCAAGTGAACCCATTACTGAAATTAAGGAAAATAATATGGTATTTAGCTTATGCTTAAGCGGATAAAGATGTCTAAACAGGAGTCTGGAAGTAAGCAAAGTGTATCATTAACATAGTAAAAAAACACACCTAGAGGTCCAATCTATAATAGTACAGCCTATCAAAAGCAATACGGAAGAAAACAGAATAGGAATGCAGATCAAAATAGGAAAGAAAATAGTAAGAGAACATGTATCCAATCTGGATAAATTCAAATCACCAGGACCAGATGGATTACATCTCAGGATACCAAAGGAGCTGGCAGATGTGATCTTGTCGCTACTAAGGGAAGTCTTTTAGAGTTCCTGGAGCACAGTGAAACTGCCAGAGGACTGGAAAACAGCTGATGTGGTTCCAAACTTCAAAAAGCGAAAAAATGGAGCCAGAAAAATTACTGATCAATCAACCTGACATTAATACCTGAGAAGATTCTGGAAAAGATTATCAAGCAATAGATCTGCAAACACCTAGAAACAAACAAAATGATTGCTAGAAGCCAACGTGGGTTTGCTAAAATCAGATCATATCAGTCAAACCTTATTATCTTCATTGACAAAGTGATTAACTAGATTGGGGAAATGTTGTGGACATATTTAGTTTACTTAGACTTCAGTAAGGCATTTGACAAAGTAGACCACAGCCTACTTCTTGGTAAGATAGTAATATGTGGGAGAGACAGCATCACCACCAGATGGATGTGCAACTGACTGACCAACTGCATTCAATGTCAAGTTCTCAATGGAACTACATCTATAAGGAGGAGAGCATTCAATGGGGAGCCTCAATGCTCTATCTTAGGCCTATTACTCTTCAACATCTTCATAAATGGTTCAGATGAGAGTAAAGAAGGGGAACTCATTAAATTTGCATATGACACCAAGTTGGGGAAGTGGCAACACTTTAGAATATAGACTCAAGATTCAAAAGGATTTTGACATACTTGACCTTTAGGCACTATCCAACAGGTCAATGGTGAGAAAAGTAAGGTTTTGCACCTAGGGAGGAAAAGTCAAATGCACAGGTATAGAAGAGGTGATAGTAGTAATAGTAGTAGTAGTAGTAGTAGTAGTAGTAGTAGTAGTAGTAGTAGTACTGTGAGAGGGACCTAGATTACCTAGTTGATTATCACTTAAGTATGAGCTAACAGTATCTGCAGCTGCCAATGCAATCCAAGGATGCATCAACAAAAGGATATCATCAAGATCATGAGAACTGGTAGTACTGCTGACTAGTGAGGCCATACTGCATCTGGTTCTGTTTACCACAATCCAAAAAAGATGCTGAGGTCCTAGAAATTGTGGGTGCTCCATCACTAAAGGTTTAAAGAAGAGTTTGGACAATTTTTTGTTCAGAATAGCACAGGGCAGTGATGGTGAACCTTTTTGGCACCAAGTGCCAAAAAGGTAGTGTGGAAACATTGCACGTGTACGCTGTCATCAGGGCCATGTTCTGGAAAAGCCGAACTTCTGGGTTCTAGCCAGTGCACATGCACACACCAGTTTTTGGCACTGCCGCGTGTGCGAAGGACAGCTGATCGTCACATGCATATGAGCTCCAGAAACCTGGAAGACAAACAGGCAAGGTCGCATGTGCCAGGAGACATGGCTTTGCATGCCACTTTGGGCACGCATGCCATAGGTTCACCATCATGGGTATAGGGTCTTATGCACAAGCAGAAGGCTGGAACAAAAGACCTCCAAGGTCCCTTATTTGCACCTTATTTGTGAGAACCTCATTTAATAATGTCTGCTCAAGGCAGAATTGTGGCAGATGACACCATCTTAATGTGTCAAATGTAGGAAGACCAATACTTAGACCAACATAGGCCAACATAGGCCTAAGCCCAAACTGAAGGCCAAAGGAAGAGAGGGGAGATATAAAGGAGACAGGGATGGGTGTTGCTGTTTCTAAAGGTGGGGCCCATGAAAGAGACAGCACACTTCTTCAGTACCATAAGTTGGCAGCATTTAATGAAGGTAGGTGTAGGGCATCCACCCCATTGTAACATACCATGTGGGCAGAAACAATTGGAGGCAGATGGGCAAACCCTCAGAAGAGGAAGTTGGCACAGAGTAAAATTTGACAGAGTGATGTGGTATTATGTAGAATGTTAGGCTTTATTATTAGCATTTTAGCATGGCATCTATGCCTCCTTTTGCAAAAATGTTTTTCCTTTGAACCAAACCTTTGATGAAACAGTAGGACTCTGTTCTGAAGTCCCAATGCTTCTTTATGTCAGTAGGCTTGGAAATGCTGAAAAGGGAATGCCCTTGGACTCAGAATCCTATATACAACACAGAGATATAAAATATAAATATATTCTTCTTGTTGTTGTTGTGCCATATCCATCATTGGACATTGGTGATCATGTTGGCAATCCTATTTCTATCAACAGCTGTATGAAAAAGTGCTGCTGAGTTTTCCAGTCCCTTAGGTTTTGAAGCCATGATGTTCTTCTTCTGCCTGGACCTCGTTTGCCTTCAATCCTCATTTCCTTCAATCCTTGTTTCCCTGGAGGATTAAGTGAAGGATGCTATATTTTTCTGGGTGTTGCATCACATGTCCAAAATATTCTAACTTTTGCTTTTTAATGGCTTTGATTATTTCCCTTTGCTTTCCCAGGCAGCTTATCACCTCCTCATTTGTGATTTTATTAACCCAGCTTATATGTAACAGTCGTCTGTAAATCTACATTTCAAATGCTTCCAGTTTCTTCAAGTAGTTTTCTGTCAGAGACCAACTCTCTACTCCGTAGAGCAGAAAAGATGTAACATCTGACAAGCCTGATTTTCAGTCTTAGGCTTATGTCATGACTGCAGAAGACTTTTTTCATTTTGAAGAATGCTGTTCGAGCTTTCTCTATCCTTGTCTTTACTTCACTGATCATGTCCCAGCTTTCATGTAATCCTTTCAACTTTTTCTAATGGTATTCCTTCTGAATTTATCAGTGGTAAATTAATGGGTTGTTTGCTGACGACCATGACCTTGGTTTTTGAGGTGTTAAGCTTCAAGCCATATTTTTTCAGATATTTCTGAGACTCTGTTGATGAGCTGAAGGTCTTCATGCTTACTGGCAAGCAGAACTGTATCATCAGCATATCTCAAATTGTTGATCTAATATATAAATACATACCGCATGAAATTCTTTCAGTTACTATCAGATAGCCTGAATTAACAGAAGCAACAAATAGAGTTTGAAGACAGTATCAAATTTAGAAGAAAGGGTCATGGCAACTAAAATTTATAAGGCAGACTCAGTGCTGTTGTAGCAACTATATAAGCACATGATGGTAGCAGCAACCCCTGGCTCTATCTGAGCAATGATATTCATATCAAGTAGGAGCCAGAATTTCAAATAATAATTCTAGATGCTTTCAAGAAGAGAAAATAAGAGTGCATTGCCATATAACTGTATCCTGTACAAGCCCCATTCAATCACAGTGATAGCTGAACAATGCTCTCTGTACTACAGCCAAAGCGTCTTTCCAGTTTGACTAGATGAATTTACCATCTGCATTCCATGGATTTTCTAAATATACTGCTCAAAAAAATAAAGAAAACACAAGCAGAAGACATCTGAGATCTAAATGAATGAAATAGCCTTATTAAATACTTTGTTCTTTACCTACAGTAGTTTATACACTGCTCAAACAACTAAAGGGAACACAAAACTACTGTATGTAACTGCAATAAAAGTAATACTGCAATTGCAGTAATTGCAAGCAGCAGATGTTAATAACATTGCTTTAGTCCACTGTACTACAGGCTCTTACAAAAGCCTAGTTGTGAGCCTAGGGAAGTTTTTTGTTTTTGTTTTGTACCTTCGAGTCAGTGTTGACTCCTGGCAACTGCCCAGACTAATCCCCGCAGATTTTTAGCAAGATTTTAGGAAGTGGTTTCAACGTCAGTCTCCAGCCCTTGATGAAATGATAGGATTATTGAATGATTATTCACCATTGTTATTGCATTTGGACTAGAGTTAGCGACTCATCTGGAGATACAAGTCTCTGGTGAAAATTAAGGAGGCTTTCATAGAAAAGAGTCAGACTAGAATATTGCCTCACTCTATGCAGATAGTGAAAAATCCTATTCTCCATTCCATTTATTTTGATAGTACAGGAGCAAAACTTTTGTTTAGAGCCACATTTGGCTTTTGAATGACAGAGTGACTTTCTGAATAATAGCAAAGTAGGGAATGATTTAAAAATTGGGGGTTAAGGGAATGGGTAGAGAGAGTTTTGGAGGTCAAAAATTTAAAGTAATCAAATCATATTGAATTCAGCATAGTGAAAAGGCTAGATAGAAGGATTCAGGGGAATAATTCCAGAGTGACTGATTGAATATATATATATATAGTATATTCAAGAGTAACCAATTAATGAATTAAATTAAATTGGATAGATTTTGAATATCATCTCTCAGTATTTATAAACAAATGACTCTGAGTTCCATTGAGTAATAGGTTCATGTGGGTCTCTAGAAAAATGTTCTGTTGCTGATGTTTATGTATCATTTAATCATTTTGTTTGGTTCAGATCGTTTATCAGATTGAATTAAATTGAATAGATTGATCGATCGACACAAAAATGTATCATATCTCTGATGTTTCCTTCGGAATGTCCTAGTCATTAAATTCCAGAGTTGATTTGCATCACACAATATCCTCAAGAATATTATTGAAATATTATGCATGTTTTATTATTTAATAATTTAATATTAAAATGAGTCAGCCACAGTGGTGCAATAGTGAGCCACAGTGGTGCAGTGGTTAGAAAGCAGTACTGCAAGCTACTTCTGCGGACTGCCGGCTGCCTGCAATTTGACAGTTCAAATCTCACCAGGCTCAAAGTTGACTCAGCCTTCCATCCTTCCGAAGAGGGTAAAATGAGGACCCAAATTGTTGGGGGCAATATGCTGACTCTGTAAACCGCTTAGAGAGGGCTGTAAAGCACTATAAAGTGATATGTAAGTCTAAATGCTATTGCTAAAAAGCATATTCAGTTCTTTAGATATTTTTCTCATTTAAGGGTGTTCCTTTCTAGTGCAGGAACACACAGAAATTCCCTTGAATATTGGAAACTTCCGGTTGGCGCCGCAGAGATATAGACCGGGAAATGGCGAGCTCCGCAGAGCTTTGCCAAAACCCCGTCTGCCAAGCTGCTGCCGACAGGTCTTCGGACCTCCCCTGTCTTGAAGGGACAGGGGGACAAGAAGGAACCCCTTGGGTGGCCGAGAGGAACGGGCAGTTTCCTCGGGGCCGGAGGCTTTCCCTTCATGCCGGCGGCAGTGGAACAACAGCCATGGCGGCTGTCCTAAAACCACAGCAACCAGGAACAAAGATCGTGCTGGTGGAGAGGAGGAGAAGCGAGAAGCGGAGAACAGAGCAGGGAGTTTGAAAGCCGGGTGAGTTGACTTCTGCCCAGGCAAGAACTGCCCATAAATGCTGGATTTACAAAAAGTGTTCCCCAGCCTTAACAGTGGCTGAGAAACATCAGGGCAAAAAGACTCAAATGAATGGTGGAGAAAAGACCTGTTGATAGACAGCATTAATTATAGACTTTTTGGAAATGACTTTATTACAGATTTGGTTTTCTTTTTTTCTTTTTCTGGGTATTTCTTGTGGCTAAACGAGATTGGATTATGTTTGAGAGAGAGAAAGGAGAAGAGGAAATAAATATGCTTTTAAAAGTAAAGATAAAAGACAAACGGAGATGGAAAAGATGGCTTCCAGCTGAAAAATGAAAGTGTAAATTCCAGATTGCTTGTTACTTGAAAGAGAAACTTTGTTGCTTGTTACTTAAAGTGGATTATTTTGAGAAAAGTTTCAAGAGGCTTGACTTTGGACATATAATCTGTGTATTGGAGGATACTGAAGATCAGAAAGAAGAAATTAAATGGAATAATGAAAACTGATTTATTAAGCATGGCAACAAGAGAAAAAGGGTGTGGCAACAAAAGAAGAACATGATGATACCATATATGGAACAGTCAATTCAGAATTAACTTTATAGAACTTATAACTTTGAAGACATTGAAATGGAAAATAAATATACTCAGATAGATTGGAGAAGGGGAAAAAATGGAATATAAAGTAACAAGATAACAAAATACCATAGTCTGAATTAAATGGATGTAATGGTGTCTGGGAGTTTGATCTTTGAATAATTTTAGGAGATACTTTCCTTCTTCTCTGGGCTCTCTCTCAATTCTATTTTATTTTATTTTATTTCTTTCCTTTTTTTTCTTTCCTTTGTCCCTTTCCCCCTCTCAATTTTTTCTAATTCTCTTTTCGATTTCTTTTGTTATATTTCTATTCTCCTTCCTATTTGTATTCTTGTTTTTTTCTTTTGTTTTTATTTTAACTATTATTAATATTGTTACTATTCTCTCTCCTTTTTCATTATTATTTTTATTTAAGATCAGCATACAACTCGAACAGCATATAAACAAATTCCAGAAATGCAACAACAGCAGAGCTTCAAGCCACCACAAGGCAAGAAAAAAAGCAGGTTCCACAAAACTAGAAAGTTTTAGACCAATATTTTTTTTGAATATGGATTATAAAATTTTTGTAAATCTATTATCCAACATATCAATGCCAGTTATCTAAGAACTGATTTATGTTTATATAGGACTTATAGAAGGCAGATATATGAAAGATAATGTGAGACAAATTATAGGCTTATTGGACTATCTTGAGAAGAATAAACAGATCCCTGCAGTGCTGGTGTTTAAGCATGTGGAGAAGGCCTGTAATTGAGTGAATTGGAACTTTCTATCATAGATCTTAAGAAAGATGGATTATGTGTACGTTGAAGGAAATAATTATGAGGCAAGAGGACTACGGAACAAGGGCATTTGCAGTTGATCTGGTTGTTACCCTAACACGACTGATGGAATTAATAATCTAGATGGAAGACTTTGCAAAGATATTATATGGAATATAAATATAAAGTCACTTGGGGGGGGTTTATACATAAAAGTATTTTTTAATGATGTGGGCAGATGGACTATCTTGAGAAGAATAAACAGATCCCTGCAGTGCTGGTGTTTAAGCATGTGGAGAAGGCCTGTAATTGAGTGAATTGGAACTTTCTATCATAGATCTTAAGAAAGATGGATTATGTGTACGTTGAAGGGAATAATTATGAGACAAGAGGACTATGGAACAAGGGCATTTGCAGTTGATCTGGTTGTTACCCTAACACGACTGATGGAATTAATATTCTAGATGGAAGACTTTGCGAAGATATTATATGGAATATAAATATAAAGTCACTCGGGGGGTTTTTATACATAAAAGTATTTTTTAATGATGTGGGCAGATGGCAACTAAAGACACTAAATACTTTGTTGGAAGAAGGATCTGATGTGATTATTTAGATTTTATAAATAATTATATATGGCGGACCTGCGGGAAAGTGGGTGAAACAAAACTGATAGGGTATATGGTGATAGATTAGGTTATACTGGAAAAGGGATGTTATTGAAGAATGGACTCTGAAGCTGGCTAGTCTTGTAGAAATGGTGAAGTTATCAACATATATAAAAGACTGGACACAAGAGATTTATGTAAGGGAGTGGAGGATAGGGATAGATTAAATACTAAACTAAGAAGTATTAGATAATTTTTAGATGAATGTTGTCTAGAAATGTATACTAGATAGTATACTAGAATGTCAGGAAGAAATGTATAATTGGATTTCATTCTGGGGAAGCCATGGGGGGAGGGGAGGGTAAGGGAGGGTTAGGGAGGGAAAGGGGGGAAAGGGGGGGAAGGGGGGGAAATTGTATTTGTAAAACTTTTTCAAAAAAAAAAAAAAAAGACAGCCGTGAATCCAGGAGGACACCCAAGTTGTGCGCCCTCTCCGTGGGGGCCAATGATTTGCCCCCAATAGTCAGTGATGGCACCAACTGACTATATCGGGGCGTCGGAAACCACAGCCACTCGATCTTGGATGGGTTGAGCCTGAGCCTATTCCTCCCCATCCAGATCCGCACGGCCTCCAGGCACTGGGACATCACTTCAAGAGCATCGTTAGGGTGGTCTGGGGTGGAGATGTACAGCTGGGTGTCGTCAGCATACTGGTGGTACTTTACCCCGAAACCACGGATGATCTCACCCAGCGGCTTCACATAAATGTTGAACAGGAGGGGCGAGAGGACCGACCCTTGCAGCACCCCGCATAATAAATGTGGCAAGAAAAGTCATAAAATGGGGCAAAACTCACTTAACAAATTTCTCACTTAACAACATAAATATTGGGCTCAATTGTGCTCATAAATTGAGGACTACCTGTACTTTGCCATTCTGTGATGAAAATTCTGGTCCCAATTGCCATTTTAAGCTGAGGATCACATTTGGCATACTTGTGATCCTTTAATTTATCAAACAGAGCAGCTAAAGCAGTGGCATGACTTTGTTTGGCTAGTTCACTCAGCCTTCTATTCTTTAAAAGCAGAAATATCACTTCCTTTTGTTGTATCTTCCTTTAAGCAGTTTCTAATGATTTCCACATATGTGATGCAGTTATAAAGATTTAACCATAGTATTTGATGTAGGCTCCACATGCTCACCCATCATAGATTCCTATGACATTCATCTGTTTGTGTGTGTTTGTGTGAAAGAGTTCCAGTTCAATATGTGAGCCAATAGGGCCCAACCAATAGGGACCAACTAGGTAAACAATTTACCCTGGAATATTGCATCCTTTGCTGTAGGGAATCATGGAAAGGACCTTAGAAAGAATATTCAGAAACAATTATAGAAATAACAAAGGCAGAAACTTTTTATAAAGCCCAGGAAAGGAGATACCGTATTTTTTGGAATATAAAACGCACCGGAGTATAAGATGCACCTTGTTTTTGGGGTGGAAAATAAGAAAAAAGCTGATTGGCAGGTGCATCTGCCTCCCGGAATACCCCCAATCAGCTGTTTCCAGAGGTGAATTTTAGCAACAGGTTCCTTGGTTGTGAGCGCTGTATCTTGCTTTTTTTTTTTTTTTGCCTTTTTTCCTGCCTCTGAAAGCCTCTGAAACAGCTTCAGAATAAAAGCCTCTGAAGTTCTGTTTGGGAGCTTCTTTTCTGATGCTTTTTTCAGCCTCTGAAACGTCCATTTGAGAAGCTGGGCGGGGCTACATTTGGAGTATAAGAAGCGCCCAGATTTTTACCCTCTTTTTGGGGGGGAAAGGATGCATCTTATACTCAGAAAAATATGGTAATTAGTAAGAAAAGGATCAAACTGACTCCCCCTGACTTAGATGGTTGTAAGGAGGGAAGATAAAAGATAAGAAGAGTTGCAAGATACTGCTACTATGGTCTATCTCACGAAAAATTAGTTCTGTTTTTCCCATGGAGCTGATTTCTTGATCTGGTGTACTTCATTGGGTAGAAATCTCTTGCAACTTTTGCAGAATCTCTCTGCCTGTCATTTGTTTGGCAATATTGTCAACTAGCTGTACCCAGCCACGCATTGCTGTGGCCCAGTCTGGTGCTTCCACTGGGCTAAAAGAGCGAGGCTGAAGTTCCAAACTCTCCACGAACATTTGATGGGCGTGGCCAACTTGACGTCACTCACTTTCATCAGTCACATGACAGCCCCCGAGCCACGCCTACCCAGCTGGTGATTAGGGCAGAGAACTGGTTGCTAAAAAACAATGGGAACCACAAAATCCTCCCTCTCTGTCTCCCCGTCTCTCTTTATATCTATGTCTCTCTCTCTCCCCGTCTGTATCTCGCTATGTCTCTCTCCCCCCTGTATCTCTCTGTGTCTCTCTCTCCCCCTCTCTCTGTATTTCTGTCTCTCTCTCTCCCCCCTGTATCTATGTCTCTCTCTCTCTCCACTCTGTATCTCTGTCTCTCTCTCCCCCCTCTGTATCTCTGTCTCTCTCTCTCGCCCATCCTCTCTCTCTTTATCTCTGTATGTCTCTCTCTCCCCCCCATCTCTCTGTATTTCTCTATGTCTCCCTCTCCCTCTCTCTCTGTTTATCTCTGTCTCTGGCCCAGCCTCTTCTGCATCTCCTGCCATTGCCCTTACTTTTTTAGGCCAGGCCTACACAGCTTTCCGCACCACAGGAGAAACTCAGGGGCCCCCTCCGTCCTCCCTACACAGATGTTCTCTGGGGGCTCGATGGGGAGATGAATAGCAGGGAAGGGAAGGGAAGGGAAGGGAGGGAAGGGTACGGCAGGGGTTCGAGGCTGGTTTGGGGCTTCCCACCTGAAGGAAGAAAGTGGCAAAGCCAGGAGCCACGCACACCCCACTGGACCCCTGGTGCGTAGTTCTCCTCTCCCGCCTGCCAAGGGCAGGGGAATGATTAAATCCCCTGCTCTTCCAGGCGAAATGAAGGAGGGCCGGCCATCCTCCCTCCTGCCCGTTTCTGCCCCCCGAAGCCTCCCCGGAGCCCCTTTTCTGCCAGAGGCCGATATTTTCATGTAGGCTCCGTGAACTGCCAGAGCGCCCACCTGGGAATCAAAGCGGCACTGGTCAAAGGTGACCCCGAGGCTCCAGGTGCCTCCATCTCCTGCTCACCGACCGGATTCGCATAGCGCCGGTTAGCAGCTGGTTTTTCTGACCTCGGGGCCCATGGTAGCACTGGGCCAGGCACGATTCAGGCCAGGCGAGGGATGGAGAGTTCCCGCTCGGTGGACCCAGGCAGCCTCGTTGCCAGGTGTTCTTTGGAGGGAGTCCTGAGAGCGGCTGGTGAGGGGGATGGGCAGCAGTGGCCAGCGAGGCTAGTTCACGGGGTGGCTGGGGGAGGGGGAGGTCAGAGCCAGGTTTGGGCAGGCTCCGCTGAGCCCTAGAAGTGCTGGCTGCGAGACGAGGGCTTCCCAGCGGGGAGCCGGCTGCCTACCTGACGAGCCTGGTGGCAGGATATGGCCCCCAGGCCACTCTGCCTTCCAAATGTGCAGTTTCTTGAAAGCAATATGGAGAGTCTAAATATAAGGAGCAGAAATCTGTTGAGCATAATCAGGGCTGGGAGGCTGCCATGTTGGTTTTACGTTTCTTGCCTCCCGCCTTGAAAGAGGCGGTGGTGAGGCCCCTCCTCAAGAAGCCTTCTCTGGACCCGGCCGTTTTGGCAAACTATCGTCCGGTCTCCAACCTTCGCTTTGTTGCGAAGGTTGTGGAGAGTGTGGTTGCACAACAGCTCCCACAGTTCCTGGATGAAACCGTCTATCTAGATCCGTGCCAGTCCGGCTTCAGGCCTCGGTACAGCACGGAGACGGCATTGGTCGCATTGGTGGATGATCTCTGGAGGGCTCGGGACAGGGGTTGCTCCTCTGTTCTGGTCCTGTTAGACCTCTCAGCGGCTTTTGATACCATCGACCATGGTATCATGCTGCGCCGGCTGGAGGGACTGGGGGTGGGAGGCACCGTGTTGCGGTGGTTCTCCTCCTATCTCTCTGACCGGTCGCAGTCTGTGTTGGCAGGGGGGCAGAGGTCGACCTCGAGGCGCCTTGCTTGCGGGGTGCCGCAAGGGTCGGTCCTCTCACCGCTCCTGTTCAACATTTATGTGAAGCCGCTGGGTGAGATCATCCGTGGTTTTGGGGTGCGATGCCATCTGTACGCTGATGATACTCAGCTGTACATTTCCACCCCAGACCACCCCAATGATGCCCTCGAAGTGATGTCCCAGTGTCTGGAGGCCATGCGGGTCTGGATGGGGAGGAACAGGCTTCAGCTCAACCCTTCCAAGACCGAGTGGCTGTGGATGCCGGCGTCCCGGTATAGCCAGCTGGTGCCATCGCTGGCTATTGGGGGCGAGTCACTGACCCCCACAGAGGGGGCTCGCAACTTGGGCGTCCTCCTGGACACACGGCTGTCTTTAGAAGAGCATATGACGGCCGTGGCCAGGGGGGCTTTTTATCAGGTTCGCCTGATACGCCAGTTGCGCCCCTTTCTGGATCGGGACTCCTTGTGCACAGTCACTCATGCCTTGGTTACGTCACGCCTGGACTACTGTAACGCTCTCTACATGGGGCTCCCCCTGAGGAGCACCCAGAGGCTCCAGCTGGTGCAGAATGCGGCCGCGCGGGTGATTATGGGAGCGACGTGGCGCTCCCACGTAACACCTCTCCTGCGCGAGCTGCATTGGCTCCCGGTGGTCTTCCGGGTGCGCTTTAAGGTGTTGGTTCTCATCTTTAAAGCGCTCCATGGCTTAGGGCCAGGGTATTTGCGAGACCGCCTGCTGCTACCGATAACCTCCCACCGGCCAATACACTCTCACAGAGAGGGCCTCCTCGGGGTGCCGTCGGTCAGGCAATGTCGGCTGGCGGCCCCCAGGGGAAGAGCCTTCTCTGTGGGGGCACCCGCCCTGTGGAATGAGCTGCCTCCTTGAATACGATTGATCCCGGACCTCCGGACCTTCCGTAAAGCCCTGAAGACGTTTTTATTTCATCAAGCCGGCCTAGCCTAAATGGTTTTTAATTGGGATTTTAAATTTTATGGATTTGGGGTTTTAAATTTGGGTAGCCAATGATTTAATTCTTTTAATTATCTTAACTTTTGCATTTGTATGTTTTTTAATTTTGGCTGTTCACCGCCCTGAGTCCCTTCTGGGAGAAGGGCGGTATACAAATTAAATTAATAAATAAATAAATAATAAATACGTCCAGCAGATGGCGCTGTTTTTCAATGTTTGTCAATGTCTTTTAATGTTTTCCAATGTTTTTCATGTTTTTACCTGTCACAGGTGTGACATGTATATGGAGAGGTATATAAAAACATGCCCGTAGTCAAATGCAACGTTGTGTCAAAATTTGAAATCAATCGGTGAAGAAATTTTGGAGATGTGTGGTTATGTACAAACGGACATTTACATTTTTATTTATATAGATTAGTAGATGTCCTGTGTCTGGTCCATTTTTTTCTTCTCCACCTCTTCCAGAGCAGAGAGATTGACTAAACAAGTTATTCTTTCTGAGCTGCTTTTCTCCCCGGTGGAGCACTTCCCTAAAAAGTGCTAACTGCAAGTTAACTAGCTCAGTTTTGTCATTTTAGTTGATTGGAACCCTTCGTCTGGCACTGCTACTGATGCTTTAACCAGGTTTCAACTAAAGGCTTTTCTTTGCCTCTGAAATGATTCATGAATTGCACTAGGCAAAGAGTGAATGCTTTTCAATGTATGCTTCCCTTGGTGTGCCTGCTTACTCTCTTGTAATCCCTTCCCCTCAAATGAATGCAGCTATAAACATTCTCTTCTTGTGAATTATCCCAGCATCAGAGTGAATATTCCAAAGGGCGAGGGAGCAGGATTAAAGGCTACAAGATCTGCCCTGTTATCTGGCTTCCTTGTGAGTCAAGTTCCAGAAACCTTTCTCTTCAATTGGGCATATGGGGTCATATCCATCTGATGCTATAAAGCACGGGTGTCAAACTCGATCGTGTCATGTGATGTATCAGGATATTTTGGGACTTTTTTGCCTTTGCATGGGTGTGGCCTGCATGTGACACATCCGGCCCGTGGGCTGCCAGTTTGGCAGGCCTGAAGTAAAACCATAAACATAAGTTTGCAGTCACACGATCATTCAGTTAGCAACTATTTCTTGTAACAACTGAATTGCTGGCTCCAATTGTGGATGCTAAATGAGGGCCACTTGTATTCCATCAGCTGCAGCAGTGGCTGACCTAATCTAGCAAATCAATTAATGTTTAGAAAAGGCCATTGAGATAACATCTTATACTTCTGTATAAGTTTCCACCAAACAGCTCTATCATATTCAAAAAGGACACATCAAATTCCTTATGAAGTTCCCTTCACTTTGTTCATTAAAGGAAGCATAGCCTTGTTAGTCTAGGGTAATGAAAAATATGAAGGGAGTTGGCAATCCAAAAAGGTGCTACAAGGTTTGTTTTGAATGGGTTCACTTTGTATAGAACAATGAATCAGACTGAATTTATATCATGGCAAATTCTAAACCCATTCTGTGTTAAATAACACCTTTTGAAGGAATGTAGTTTGGGGAGGCCTGTGCCAATTTCTAAACTTTATCTTAATTTTTAATTACTTATAATTATATAATTTCATACTGTAAAAACAAACAATCAAAAGCAAAGCAAAACAAAAACAAGTATAGAAATCCATCTGGGTGGACTTCCATCAAATTCTGATCATCAAAATACATTTGGCTATTTCCAGAGCAACATTTCCAGAGCACCAATTTCTTTCTGGATCTTGAATTAGACTGTAAACTGAAGTATTAAATGTATCTTTATAAAATATACTACAAATTGTTTGGCAGCAAAAATGATTAATGGATTAAAAAAAATTTTTTAAAAGAACTTAACACCTCTATATTGTATGTAAAAACATCAATTTCAATTATCTATTGTCATTTCTTTAAGATGGGCTGTTGATTGATAATTCAGATTAATCAAATGTTTACAATTAATATATATATATATATATATATATATATAGAAAAAAATCTACATTCCTCACTCAATATGCATTTTAAAAATATATTTATAAGGTTATATTATAATATTTTATCTGCCTTAAAGATGTTCTATAAACTTGTTTTTAAATGTTATCATTTTCACAGTAATTTCAGTTGGTAAAATCTGTCTTTTACAGAGTAGGCTTTTAGGTTTGGATCCACCATTTATAATTGTATACAATCCAGCTTCATGTGGTTATATTAAAGAGAATGATACATGATTTCAGACGTTCATCTTCTGGTTTAAAGGGTGCTGTATATATCCTGTTCTTCATTTACTTAGTTCTCTAAAATAAAAAGTGAACAGTAAGTAATAAATAAATTTGCATCTGTACATTTTATGTAATTATTTTTTAAACTCATTCATATGATCTGCAGCAGAAAGCAGCCTGCAATTATTTTTGAGATATCAAACAACATGGCCAAGACAATTTTGAAAGTCAGTATCACCATTTTTAAATCAAATGGTTAAAACTACTCAAGAGATTCAAGAACTCTAGCCCGTTTTTTCACTGAGCAATTTCTATCTTTTTTAAGATTACTTTTGACACAATGACATGTAATAGACTGTAATAATTTATTGGGCATTCTCTATATTTTGGGATATAAGCTCTGGCAGTCACAATGAACTCAAAACACCAACATTTTAAATATAGGAATGGGGAATTAGATGTTACCAAACTTTAATTCATCCTCACAGTGGATACACTTGAGGGAAGATGGAACACAAATGCAGTGAATAAACAAACTCACAATATCCTCAGACAACACAGCCAATAGAAGAATACTGGGAACTGTAGCACAGCAATGCCAAGAAAAAAATCATTTTTTGTTAACTAGGAAGATTTCCAATAAAATGTACACTATACATATATTTGATATTTACATGTACATTTCAGCAAAATTTGCATTTCACTAATACCATTTGTATTAATTGCAATTTCAAATGCAAACTCATCATATAATGGGGGATTCCTGTGATCCAAATGAAATTCCTTCCATTTAGAGCAATGGAAAAGAAGTTCTATGGGGAGTGGGGTTAATACGTAAAAACAAGGAGGCATGGGACAAGGAGGCACAAACATTGCCCATCATTTCATCTCTTCTAATCTGATGCTGAATCCTGTCAGATTCCAAAACTGAAGACCAGGAGATCCCTCTGTCCTGAGAATGAAATGACTGAAAAGTCTAATTTAACTCCAATGAGCTCTTTTCATTGATTTCATTGTGCTCAGTACAACAAATTCAATCAGTGTGCACCCTAAAGTTTTCAACAGAAAGCAAGTAATTCTTAGGTTGGATCTAGTAGTCTCTGGAAGTCAATAGAATCTCATTTACTAATAGATAGTCAATCAATGATAATGAATCAATCAATTCATTTCAGAGAGTGTTCTTGCTCAATCTATTTTTCCATTTATTCTAAGCTTAGAAATATTTCGTGGGATATCTCATTTTACATGTAATATATAATGTATGATTACACAACCATGGTGGCACAGTGGTTAGAATGTAATATTGCAGGCTAACTCTGCATTCCTTCTGCCAGGAGTTTGATCCCGACAAGCTCAAGGTTGACTTCCATCCTTCCAAGGTTGATAAAATGAAGACCTAGATTGTTGGGAGCCATATGCTGACTCTGTAAACCGCTTAGAGAGGGCTGTAAAACACTATGAAGTGGTCTATAAGACTAAGAGCTTTTGCTATTGCTATTATCAAGTGTTACTAATTTAGTAATTTTATTTTTTGTTCTGGCCTTGCGGCTTCTGGTAGGTATTTATAAATATGCATGTAAACACATGAGTGAGTAAATTGCATATGGAAGTTCAAAGGACAGGAGAATATTTCAATATCAATGCAATGAAATAAATAAAGTAAAATGTATGAGTGTTCATTTGGAACAATTCTTTTTCAGGCATCTAAATTTGATGACTGAGGCCAATGAAATCAATGAAAATAGCCCACTGGATTTCTGGTCCTGTGGCTTCTGATAAGTATTTATAAATATGCATCTAGACACACAAGTGAGTAAATTGCATATGCAAGTTCAAAAGCCAGGAGAATATTTCAATATCCATGCAAATGAAATACATAAAGTAAAATGTATGTGTGTTCACTTGGAACCATTCATTTTGAGGCAACTAAATTTGTTGACTGCGACCAATGAAATAAGTGAAAATAGCCCACTGGGTTTAACATAGAGGTCTTCATCTTGGAATCTGTCAGGATTGATCAACAGACCAGAAGAGATGAAATGCTGGCAGATTCAGCAGTCCAGCCCCATTCCTCATTGTTTTTAAGTATTAACCCCGTCCCCATAGTGCTTAACAAATGAATCTTAACAAAACAACAGAGTTGGAAGGGACCTTGGAGGTTTCCTAGTCCAACCCCTTGCTCAGGCAGAAAACCTTATACCATTTCAGAAAAATGGTTGTCCAATCTCTTCTTAAAAACTTCCAGTGTTGAAGCATTCACAACTTCTGGAGCAAGTTTTTCCACCTATTAATTGTTCTAACTGTCAGGAAATTTCTCCTTAATTCTAGGTTGCTTCTCTCCTTGATTAGTTTCCATCCATTGCTTCTTGTCCTGCCCTCAGTTGCATTGGAGAATAGCTTGACTCCCTCTTCTTTGTGGCATTCCCTGACATATTGGAACACTGCTATCATGTCACCCCAGCCCTTCTTTTCATTAAACTAGACATACCCAATTACAGCATCCCTTCTTTATATCTTTTAGTCTCCAGTCCCCAAATCATCTTTATTGCTCTTCTCTGCACTCTTTCTGGAATCTCAACATCTTTTTCACATCATGGCAAACAAAACTGTTTGCAGTATTCCAAGTGTGGCCTTACCAAGACATTATAAACTGGTATTAACATTTCACGTGATCTTGATTCTATCCCTCTGTTTATACAGTCTAGAACTGTGTTGACTTTTTTTGGCAGCTGCAGCACACTGCTGGCTCATATTTAAATTATTGTCTCCAAGAGCCCTCTCACAATTACTACTATTGAGCAAGGTACCACCTACACTATGGCTGTGCATTTTGTTTTTCTTGCTTAAATGTAGAATCTTACTTTTTTCAACATGGAATTTCGTTTTGTTAGATAGCACCCAATGTTCAAGTCTGTCTATCAATGATCAATGTTTAAATCAAGTCTGTTAAGAAGTGTTCTGATTTAGAAGAAATGCAGAAGACCAAGTTACCTTAGAAAACATTACATTGACAAATTTAGCTGCCAGACCTAGGTCTTTTAAATATTTCAAGTGATTTTTTTAATGCCCAGATATAGATATATAGGTATATAGATATAGACAAGCGAAAGAAATGTTAATATTGGTGAATTAAAGTATTTTTCTGAAAATATACATACAGGAATGCAACGCGGATAGTTAAATTTCCCATCCACACAATTAACTCTTAATGATCTGGTATCTGGATGTGGTATGTAGTTACTTAAGCATACAAATTCCACTACATTTCCATCCGTAGAATATATTTTATCCCCGTTGGTCCACTTCAGCCTTATGTTGTGTTCTCTCATATCTTCTTCACTTGCTGTACAAGCAGCTGAAAAAGGACACAGATCAGATGACAAATAGAAAGTTTTACACTGAGGAATTCATTTGATAAAGCAATTAAAATTTAGGTTAGTAATTCTATGTTGCAATAGGC
This sequence comes from Pantherophis guttatus, assembly GCF_059756535.1. NCBI lineage: Eukaryota > Metazoa > Chordata > Lepidosauria > Squamata > Colubridae > Pantherophis > Pantherophis guttatus. Next base: position 95,041,542 of record NC_142065.1, read on the forward strand.
TAAAATGATTAGAGATCTATGTAAATGGATTCCCCCCCCCCTTTATTTTATTTTGTCTCTCATGAACTAATTATCAGTCATGAACTAAAACTCTTTTAAGCAAGACAATGTTACATGTGTAGAAGGAAGAAAAACATTTTAGTCCCCTTCTTCCAAATTTCCTCATACTGAATATCTGGATTAGGAGAAGACCAGGTTCAGGCAACTTCTCTTACAATGTCACCTCATATCTTCTTTTTCAACATTGACTAAATAGGGTAGATGTGATTAAGTCAACAGAGTCTTCATCCATACTTAGCCTATTTTAAAAATAATAATGTTAGTTCCCTAGAGATTCAACTTATACTATCATTCAAAAAGAGCCCTAGTGGATTGTTGGGAAAAATGACTTTTTGTAATTTTTGTTCAAGGAATGATTGATTGACTGACTGATTGCATGATGATGATAATGGAGGGCCCAGTGTTCTGATCTGTGAAATACTAAGAAAAATAAAATCTACCTACTGAACTCAAGTAAACTAAAATCTGAATTTTATCAATAATGCCACTGACTAAAAAGATGTCTGTTATGAAATATAGCTTAGGGAAAGCAGAATTTCACCAGGAGGGTTTCACAAAATGAGGACAACATTTGTACATGGCAAAAGATCTTGTACAATTCTCCATTATGAAGCAGTTTCTCCCTGAGAAAGTTACTTTATCTTGGTTCATAATACTACTACTTTTATTCAATTACAAGGAAGTAAAATATTTTCTGGCACTAACATACTGACATAACATGTCTGATGTGTGAAATTTATTCCATTCCAAAAATAAAATATTTCTCTATAAAGATTAAATCTATAAAGAATTAAAGATATTACTTATACCTCTACATGTTGGTGTTTGTGACCAACGACCATTTTGACAAGTCACTCTTGGAGAACCTTGCATTGCATAGAAATTTTGGCACTGATAAGTTACACTTTCAGAATGTAAATAGATTGGCCTGGGTGAGTCCACAATGTCTCCATTCTCCACATAAGGTGGACGTCCACATTTTCCCCCAATATCTATAACAGATACAGAATCTATTGAGCAAGAGTCCTCATGATTACAAATATTATAGTGTATTCACACACAGAGACACATTTTAAACATATTCATAAGAAACATATTCATTTCAAAATTCATAAGAAACATAGTCATTTCAAAATTATACTAATTCTTATTTTTAAAAAGTAACAATATCATACAGCTTAGTCAATTGATAGGCAGAAAATGATTACTACTGTTGTCCCTAGTGTTGTCTTTCAACTTCAGAAAATATAGTCATTACTTTCTTAATACCTAAAGTCAGATCTGTATTTAAACAAATAGCAATTGCTTTCGGACAAACGGCATCTCCCCACAAGGTGTTCTTATTTTTATTACCCATTTTCCATTAATAACTGTTCAAACTCTGCACAAATCAATTGTGTAGTTGTACTGGATGTTGTGCTATCCATCTCAGTATTGAAGTGATAGGAGGCTTGCAACACAATAAAAGCAAGAATAGAAAAAACATTAAAAAATTATAAACATTAAAATTAATAGAGATTGATTAAAATTAGGAACTAGTACATAAGCATCACAGTGGTAGAACCTTCTTTCTTAGTTCACCAGTCACTTCCAGTGTAAAGAGCTCCATCATGGCCCCAAGTCAATTGGCTGACCGAGGTCTTGAGGCAAATCCAGAAGGCCTAGAGGGTGAGGGCGTATCTCACATCCAACAGCAAGATTTTCCAGATTGTGGAGGCATGGCAGAGAAAGATCATTTACCAGATCCTGCTAGCAAAGTTCCTTGACTGAGGAGGTTTGCAGCATGTTCCTTTTGCCAGAGTGAGTGGGGTGGGTCAATCCCATTGGGATGAAATAGTCCCCTGGGCCATGAAGGCCTTTAAAGATGATAACTAACATATTAAATTGGACCTGGAAGCAAACAGCAACTAGTGCAACTCATGTAACAGAAAAGTTACATGTGCCGTTGAGCAGGCATTGTAAGTCTACAAGAACCCACAGGTTGTAACCCCAAACCTCATCCAGAACTGAAGATTTTAAATTCCCAGATCCCAAGCTCCAAGCCATAGAAACATAGTCTTACCAGGGTTCAAGCCTATTGTCCCCCATCCAGTCACCCACAGCATCTAAGGAGGGAACAGACTAATGTCTCCTTAAAAGATCCCAGGGATGCCCCCTTCTGCAGTGATGCATTGATCACCACCTGGAGGTTTTCACCAGTTAGGAGGGATATGAATTTAATAGGCAGGCACTTGCACTGACAGCTCTAAGGACCCTGTCCACTTCTTCAGATCTAACAGAATCAACCTGTTCCCAGATACCTGGGTAAGCCCATTCCCTGGGAATCTCTAATGGACCTGCTCTATGTTTGGTCTCCTACTGAGAATAGATACAAGCATCTTTTCCCATCAGATATTTCACAAATTCCTCCACATGGCCCTGAAGATGATCGCCCAAGTCCTCCTTCCCATTATATAAGTTATAATGCAAATAATAGGGATAAGTTGAAGGATGGAATTGAAAGGTATGGAACTGAATGCTACTGATATTAGCATCAAAAGAAAAGTCAGAAAAAGGCAGTAAATGATGAAAAATGATAGGGATGGGCAAATTTGATGCTACATCAGGAGAAATTTTAAAATGTGCTTTCAATGATAAGTGGTTACAGTATTTGACTAGGCCTTGGTACCCTGGAGGAAAATAAGTGAATTATGAAATAATGGAAAATTGGCTTGAAATTATGGAAGATTTTGTGTAGAGTTGAAAGTTGGTTGCTGAATATGATAATAGAGGTATTAGAGAGAAAGCAAGCATGACAATCAAGGGAGCATTTAACTAAGCAGGATGTTAGACATGGATATGTGAGACACACACACGGTGTTGCGTAAATATTATATATTCTTTTATAAAAGTATAATAAGCGCTTATAAGGAGGCCTGCATTGGTTGGGGACATGAATGTGAACATAATTTCATTTATGGGTGAAGTCACTATGTTGGCTGAGAATGTAAATGATTTGAGTGAATGTTAGTCATGTGAATGGTGTAATGAGGAGCAATGTAGGAAACCCTCAAATGATTAAATTTGAAAGGGAAAGGAGAATACAAATTTTTTAATAAATGGAGAAATTAAGCAAATGAGTCAATCTACATATCTTGGTAGAATGATGACTATAAGTGTGAAAACAGATGGAGAAGTTAACATAAGTAATATATGTAATATATATGAGATTTTTTAAATAACAACCAGTTTTATGTTCTATGACATCATAGGACTGAGAAGGAAAGGCTAATTTTGAAATAGAAATCCATGTTTGTGCTCCAAAAGTCACATACTCTTTCAAATGAGAAAAGACTTCTAGCTATGAAATGAACTGAATAGATTTATATAAGTAGAAATTCAAATTTTTGTAGAAGAGGGACAATGTTAATGAAAATATATTGTACTTTCACAGTTCAACAGGGACATTAAATTTTACAATTCTAGCAATAAAATATTGAAAAAGCATGATAGAACCTTTTCAAAATAACATGAAAGAGACAGTGAAGTAAAAGCAAATTCATTTCCAATTCTATCTTCATTTCTACATAGTGAAGATCTGCACATAAATACCTGTACAACGTGGTGTTTCTGTCCAACCATTCTTCGAACATGTAATGAAAGGAGATCCAAGAAGAGCATAACCTGTGTAGCATCGATACTGCACCTTCTCCTGGGGCAAATACTTTGCCTTTATTTCACCAATAATCTGACCATTTTGAATTCGATGGGGAGAAGAACATCTTACATCTAAAATTTAAATAAAAAATTGTCCCATTCAAATAAAATGGACTTGGTTTTCCTAAAGCAAATGTCTGAAAACGTGCTCCCGCTTCTAGGTCTATTGTTGTCCATACTGTATTGAATCATTTGGAACAACAGGGGACATATGCGAGGCTGTTATTTGTGGATTATAGCTCTGCCTTTAACACCATTTTACCCAACAGGTTGTTTCTTAAAATGTCCAATTTGGGTATAAATCAGAGGATTTGTTTGTGGATAAAGGATTTTCTGACAGATAGGCCACAGTCAGTAAGGATGGGATCTCACCATTCCTCTCCTCTGATACTAAGCACAGGAGCCCCCCAGGGTTGTGTGCGCTCTACATGGGGCTACCCTTGAAAAGTGTTCGGAGACTACAGTTGGTCCAGAATGCAGCCACACGAGTTATAGTGGGTGTGCTTAGATACACCCACATTACACCAATTCTCCGCGAGCTGCACTGGCTCCCTATTGGTCTCCGGGTGCAATTCAAGGTGTTGGTCATTACCTTTAAAGCCCTATATGGCTCAGGGCCAGGCTATCTTCGAGACTGCCTTCTACCACATAGCTCCCAGCGACCGGTAAGATCCCACAGAGTCAGTCTCCGCCGGGTCCCGTCAGCTAAACAATGTCGGCTGGCAGGCCCGGGGGGGAGGGCCTTCTCTGTGCTGTCCCGGCTCTCTGAAACCAATTACCTCCTGAGGTCCGGACCACCCCCACCCTATTGGCCTTCCACAAAGCGGTGAAGACCTGGCTCTTCTGGCAAGCTTAGGGCCGTTGATCTCGTTATAATGATCTTGCAAGACCCAGCCATGAATTGGAATGCATGTGTTTTAACGTTTTTAAAGTTTTTAATGTTTTAATGTTTTTCTTTTAACATTTTTTATGGGATTGTTCGCATTGTTTTATTCTTTCTTGTAAGCTGCCCAGAGTCCCTTGGGAGTTGGGTGGCATAGAAATGCGACAAAATAAATAAATAAATAAATAAATAAATAAATAAATAAATAAATAAATAAGCCCTTTCCTTTATTCCTGTACACACATGACTGCACCCCATTGTATAACACCAATGCAATTATTAAATCTGTGGATGACCCAACAATGGTGGGGCTCATTAATAAGAACAATGAGTCTGCTTACAGAAAAGAAGTACAGGGCTGACATTGTGGTGTAAAGAAAATAATCTTACACTTAACACCCAAAAAACTAAAGAATTTATAATTGACTTCAGGAGGAAGAAAGATGTACATTTACCATTGTACATAAATGTGAGGAGGTGGAGAGGGATGGTAGTTTTAAATTTCTGGGCACTTATATCTCGAAGGACCTCTCATGGACTATGAATGTTAACAAGCTTGTGAAGAAGGCACAGAAGAGGCTGTACTTCCTGAGAATGCTCAGGAAGATAAATCTATCTCAGCTTCTGTCCTACTATCGCAGCACCATTGAGAGTGTCCTGACATACTACATTCTTGCATGGTATGGGAACAGCTCTGTAGATGACAAAAAAGCTCTACAGAGAATCATTAAAACTGCCCAGAATATCATCAAGCTCCAGCTACCAGCCCTGGATGACATTTTCGAATCTCGCTGTTTGAGGAAGTTGCATAACATTCTCAGAGACTCTTCCCATCCTGCTTACAATCTTTTTGGACTGTTGCCTTCCGGCAGAAGATACAAAACAATTAAAACTCAGACCACATGTTTTCTGAATAGTTTTTATCCCAGAGCTATAATTGCACTCAACAATGAACTAAAGGGCCACCATAAGTGAGCTGTTGGACAACATTACTTGGTCTGTTGTGTGGATGTTTGGGTGGTTTAGGGGTGGGGAATTGTGGTGGGTAGGAGTGTGTTTGGAGATTATTATGTGTGTTGGACATGGTCTTTGGGTGTTAAGTGAATTTTGCTGTATGGGTATACTGTGTATACACGTACAATGACAATAAAGTTATTATTATTATTATTATTATTATTATTATTATTATTATTATTATTATTATTATTATTATTATTATTCTGAAACCAAAACTGTCAACCCACATCCTATAGCACAGAAAATACAAGAGTGATGCTGCAGGCTTGAGGGTGCTTCCCTTTGAGGAGAGGAGAGTGTGAGGCTACAGACAGAGGAAGCTCCTCCTCCTCCTACAGCACCTGTTTCTACTGATCTTGAAGAAATGAAACGGGGTGCTTTCAATCAATACTGTCATGATATCTGATCAGCCGCAGATTAATGGCAGAGTTGTGTTTGTGTAAATAATAATAAATAAATAAATAACTGGATTATTCTGCAAGAAATTTAAATCCTTCTATGAACTACATGCAGAAAAGAAGCTATCTAGTGAACCCCTGCATGATGAACTATTCTGGCCTTTTCCCTTCCAATCAGTCTGTCATGAAGCTGGATATCAAAGTAATTGATATCAAAGCAATGGATGCAAATAGACTGTCTACTGTTGACCTCACCCCATTCCTAAGAGGTCTGTAAGGGGCGTGCATAAGCGCACCAATGTGCCTACCATCCCTGTCCTAATGTCCCCATCTATTTGTATCCATTTCATGTATTCATAATCATGTTTATACTTATATCTGTTATCTTATACATGCTTTACAAAACAAACAAACATACAAACAAACAAATTGTGATCCTCTACCCTAGGCTGTGAGGGAGATAGTCTCAATATTCTTTGCTGATGTTCGGAAACCACCAGATCTGGCTGAGAGACAACAGATTAAAGGTTGCTTACTCCATTCTGTTGCTTTACTATTTTTACAGTTGAGTATACTGAGGATTTTATATTTGATTTTTATACTCTATATAAGCAGCTAACAGTCTCTAGATTGTGATGGGGTAGAAGTGGAGGAAAAATAAATACGCATACAAACTTGATCATTCAAGGTAGGCAAGTCAACCACAGGTGATATTTCCAGACACAAATATTGTACTAATCTAAAATCTGTCCCTCATGCTGGGTTTCCATGACCTCACATAGACTGGATATCTAGGCTGACACCCCCACCCTCCGATTAGGAAATGCTGAAGCAGAGGAAATACTACCAAGGGTATTGAGCTGCATTTTTTCTTGAACAGAAAAGAAGACATTTCAAATTGGAGGAAGTTCAGCTTCATCCTGTCTCCCAGCTCTCAGTGTCTCTACCCTCTAGAGCTCAAGATACCAGTTACCATTGGCAAGAGTCTCTCCATCCTTTCTAATTATTCTGAAGAATAGTCCTGCAATGAAGTTGTAACTTATTTTTTTTTTCCTGACTAGTTAAAGGCTATATTTTGCTCCTTTTTGCAGGCCACCTGAGGGGGAATGCTGGACTGTGGGTTGGAAGTTGGGCAATTGGGGATGGGTGGAAAAATGATGAGTGTATCAAAATGTCCACAGGCTAATCTATTTATCAAACAGGAAAATTAAGAGCAACAACACAGGATCAGCTCGTTTTGGGTGAATGGTTCAGATTAAAAATATTTAATTTCTGCTTTTTAAAAAAAATGTACTCTCCATGTGAATTTTGTGAATCTCAGCAAAAATATTATAGACCATACATTCCTACCTACACATCTTGGCAAACGTGACCAGTTATTTTGTCTACACGTTACAACAGCTGATCCATGTATATCAAAACCATCATTACACTGATAATTTATTTTCTCGCCATTCAGGTACTTCTTCATTGTATCTTCAATAATTTCAGCATTTTCAACTATACGGGGTGTGGGACATGTTGCATCTAAATGGATAGAGGATACAAGACTTCAATTTTCTGAATTGATTCAAGAGAATATAGGCCAAAAATAAATTATGACAAAATATATCATCAATATTAGGCCAGCTAAAGTCACAATATTGTTCACATGTTGATCAGTTCCAATAATGCTTCCATTGGTTATTTTAGTCTAGCCTTCTTTGCCCACACAATGTAAAGAATCATTCAATCTCTGGAACAACAAATACCTGTTTGTCTGAGTCTGCATAGATTGAAAGACAGCAAGTTTGGCCTCTTTCTTTTAAGCATCACTTTTCAACAATGTTGCTTCAAAAACAATTACCTTGAGAAGTTCAAAAATAAAATTACTGTACCTTTACAAGTGAAGGATCCTACCCATTGTCCTCTTGTACATGTTACTTTAGTAGATTCTTCAGTATCAAATCCTTGATTGCATGTATAATTTATTATTTTTCCAGAATCATATTGTTCGCTATCTTCTTGCTCCAGTGAAGCATTGGGGATTACTGGGGCTGGACCACATGACTGTTCTGGGGAAAAAATGAAAAAACAACTTTCAGTATAGATCAATTTATGCCAAGATTTCTTTAAATATTAAAAAATAAGCATATAATTATCAATAACAGTTTTAAAAAGTTAAGATGCAAGAGCCCTGTTCACCTGTTTACCTTAACCTTTGCAAAGAATTCATTCATAGGAGACTGTCTGTTTCAGAAGTCCGATGCATTTTTTAAAATAAAATTCTAAATACAGGTAGTCCTTGAGTCACAATTGAGCCCAAAATTTATGCTGCTAAGTGAAACATTTGTTAAGTGAGTTTGACCCATTTTATAACTTTTATTGCCACACTTATTAAGTGAATCATTGTATTTGTTAAGTTAGTAACACGGTTGTTAAGTGAATCTGCCTTCCACATTGACTTTGCTTGTCAGGAGTCACATGAGCCCAGGACACTGCAACCGTCATAAATTTGAACCACTTGCCAAACATCTGAATTTTGATCATGTGACCATGGGGATGCTGCAACAGTTGTAAGTGTGAAAAATCATCATAAATCACTTTTTTCAATGCCACTAAATGAACTAGATAATCTATACAATTAAGTCATAAGAGCATACATTAATATTGCATGATTTAAGTATAATTGTATTATGCATATACTTAAATACATTTTCTTTAGCAAGGGAAAAAACCTGAAGATTTTAGATTTGCATAAATGCTTCTCTGGCCTGATTTTCTCAAAGAGAAACCACAAAAAAGGTTTTGAGGTATTTCGGGAATTTATTAAAACAACATTCTAAAAGCAAATTAATAGAAATCTGCTGATTGATTTGTTCAGTTCTATAATTTAGAAATAGAGTGATTTTTAGACTGTGCATATATGTTTGATTTTCATATAGTGTTTGTGTTTTAGTTTTAACTCTCTGTTCATTGCATAGAGTCACTTTTGTGAGATAGTCAACTATATAAATTATTAAAATAAGTATTAAAACCTTTTTTAAATAAAGTTTTTCTTTATCTTCAAAGGAGGGAACCAGGGGCCAGGTTCTGAAGGACCATTGAACGGCTCGGATGAGTAGGTAGCGATGGCGGCGGGCAGTTCGGAGAACCGGTAGCAAAAATCCCTGCCCCTGCCCCCCATGCCCAGCTGAGCCCCGCGATCATCAAAACCTTTTTTTCCTTTTAAATGGCTTTGACCAGCCAAGCTCTGACATCCTAGCTGAGTTTCCTGCAACTCAGCTTGGATCGCCAGAGCCATGTAAAAGAACAAAAGTTTCTTTTTTTCTCCCCCTCCCCTCTCCCAGCCTCCAGTTTGCTTACCTTAGCTGCTGATCGCATGACGATCGCAATCCATGCATTAGCAAGCAACTGAATCTCCCGGCCTGCAATCAAGCTCATCAGTGAGCAGCTCTTTCTGCCTGCCTGCCTTCCTGCCTAGACTTGTGGACTTCAACTCCCAGCAAAGCTGGCTGAGGAATTCTGGGAGTTGAAGTCCACAAGTCTTAAAGTTGCCAAGGTTGGAGACCCCTGTTCTATTGGGTAAGTTTTTTCCCCCTTTGGGAGCTTTAAAAAAAATAGTTAATTGGGGTTTTTTTTAGTTGTTCTTTTTTTTAGACCTAGCCATTTAAAGTTTAGGAAGTTTTAAATTTAGTTGCTATTATATAAAAATAAAAATAAAATAAAATAATATTTGTGCAGCTTTCTGAGATTTAGTGTGTTTCTGTAGTGTCTCACTCTAACTACACAAACACACAAAATCTCACAAAGCTGTATGTGGAATTTTGTGTGTGTAAAGTGTGAAAGTTGGTTTTTTGGGCTTTTTGTGCTGTGTGAGGTTCCTGCTTGTTGCGGGGCCATTTTGAGTCTAGCACAGCTGCTTTTACATTGTGGGTGAGCCAGTTGTGTTGTGTTGTGTTTTGTAGGTTAAAAAAAGGCAAAGAAGTGACATTTATTTATTTATTTATTTATTTATTTATTTATTTATTTATTTATTATATTTCTATACCGCCTTTCTCCCGTAAGACTCAAGGCGGTGTACAGTCAAGAAAAATATAGACACACAAACATCATAAAATTGCTAATTAAAATTATTACTTAGTTTGGTCAATTAAATAAAACCCAGAATTAGATAACATTTAAAAAATCATTCACATCTTCGTATGTTTAGCCCCGCCTGTTGGAACATCAGGGTCTTGAGGGCACGGCGGAAAGCACGGAGATCAGGGATATTCCGTATCTCCGGGGGCAGTTCATTCCAAAGGGTTGGAACCCCCACAGAGAAGGCCCTCCCCCTGGGAGTCGCCAGTCAACATAATTTGACTGATGGTACCCTGAGTAGTCCCTCCCTGTGAGAACGAACTGGTCGGTGGGAGGCTATTGGTGGCAAAAGACGGTCTCGTAGGTACCCAGGTCCTAAGCCATGGAGCGCTTTAAAGGTGATAACTAACACCTTGAATCGCACCCGGAAGACCACCGGGAGCCAGTGCAGCTCACATAGGAGAGGTGTTACATGGGCGTAATGAGCTGCGTCCATAATCACCCACGCGGCTACGTTCTGGACCAGTTGGAGCCTCTGGGTGCTTTTCAAGGGGAGCCCCATGTAGAGAGCATTACAGTAGTCCATACGGGAGGTAACTAGGGCATGAGTGACCGTGCGCAAGGCGTCCCGATCCAGAAAGGACATTGACTTGGCCACACCCACCCAGTCACCTTACCAAGCCTGCCCACTAATTAAGCCACGCCCACAGAACCAGTAGCAAAAAAATTTAGATTTCACCCCTGCATTGAACTGAAGACAGAAGTTATGTCCCATTGAGGCCCTGATAGAAAGCAAATGTACAAAAAGCTAACAACAATTGAGGAAAGCCAGCAGCTGACTTTAGCTTCAAGCACCAGGTCATACTGACAAAAATAATTAAGAAGTCAAGCTAGGAATTATGCATTAAATTTAATTATTGGACCTATTCTTCTTATTTCTTTTAGGTTTGTCTTTTCCTTTTTGTAAAATCTTATACAAGTGTGTGCGCGCACACACACACTAGCATGACATGCTCCAGCCTTTGTCACCTTTAGTTCCATAACTGCAATATCCTCTAACCATCAATTTTGCATTCAAGCCACCCAAAAACGAATGTCTGAGCCTCCAAGCTTTGTCCCTCCACCCTGTCTTGCAAGAGAAACTTTTGAGAGATTGTATGTATTTCTGGTAGACTTAGTGAGAAATGATTCCTGTAGATTGGAGAGAAAGGTCTTTGTTTTTCCCAGGGAAAGCATAATGGTCTCCTGCTTAAAAAGGCCCAGCAATTCTAGCAGGTATCTAGGAAAGAAAACAGGGCAACCAGAATAGCACTGAAAATAAAGTGCTTTATAAATAAATAAAGTTATGCTAGTGAAGATTAGACATGGACAGGGCAAAAAAAAAAAGAAGCTTTGCACTGTTACTTACTTTGCATTTTTTTTTATTATTATTATCATATGGCACTTGCCTAACCTATATACATTCACCATCTCTTCTCTGGAGTGGTAAAAGAGGCCTTTAGGGAAGGCAATCTTTGAGCTGATTTATTAAAGCAGTGACACTTATTTTGCAGGTTCACCTCAAAAAATAATAGTGGTTGTGGTGTTTTTTGGGGCTTTTTTGCCTGAACAACAGAGGGATGGTGCAGTTGTATGATGTTCACATGACACTTTCTAAGTCCTTTATAAATTGTGAATAAGAGAGATTTTGAAGTCAGAATTCTGCTCTGACAAGAACAGTTCTGAAAATATACATGATGTTTCACATGAGATTAATGCTTGAGTTAAAAATGTGACATTTTAAGACCTGTGAAATTTCAATATTTATACAAAAACTCCAAATTCCTCGTTTATGCATCTTCATTGTCCCATTTCTAATATCAGCATAGGAATGAAAAAAAAAATGCATGGATAACTTTTTTTAGAACTCAAACCCAGTGTTGGCATTTCAATAGAAAAAATTACTATTTCTTACCTTTGCAAACGGGTAGCTCAGACCATTTCAAATTTTCACATCTTACAGTATTTAAGTGACTAATTTCAAAACCTGAAGAGCAACGATACTCCACAGTTTCACCAGGTAAAAATATTGTGCGACTCCCAATGTCTATTATACCATTGTCAATTTCAGGAGGAGATTTACATCGTAAATCTAGAAACAGGAACCACAGGAAGATTTGTTTATGAAAGAAATAAAATATCATAACGACATTTTTATTGTATCTATATAGCAAATCTGTTTTAATGAAACATGATTCAAAAAGCAAATCTTTATGCAAAAAGCAGCCACTAATGGAGAAGTAGTTGTGAAAGACTCAAGATGCTGCCAACCCTTCCATCATAAGCTCCTTCTTGGCCAAGTGATCCATAATGGAGTATGTAGAGCATATACAGCCCTTATGCCTGCCACCATATACAGACACGGGTCAAAGCAGAAACGTAAAGAAATAGGTTTAGCATCCATATACCAACCCGGGCACGGGCGCGGCAAGGCCGGTCTCCCTGGGGGCCTTCAGGCCTCCAAAGTGGCCGGGCCATTCCCTTGCCGGCTTGGGGCCTCATCAAGTTCCGTGACGCTTTGGCTAGGCTGATTGACAACTACAACGCTGATGAAGACGAGGAGGGCGGTGGTGGCGGGGCCCCCGAAGGAGGTGGAGGAGGAGGTGACGGAGGAGGAGGAGGCCTTTACAGCGAGTTTCCCGAAGGCACCTCCATTGCGGTGGACTCCAAACACTTCTTCTCTGGCGTGGGCTGCAACAAGGATGGCGTCTTCCTGCAAGCCGGTGAGGTGAAGCCATCTTATCACAACGCTATCACCATCCCTAACAAAGCCTGGGTGAGCTCGAAGGAACTTTTTGCTGTTACGCTGACGAGATGTGAGATATCCATTTGTTGCTGGATATATTAATTTTATCCTGAGAGGATGTGTATGTTTGTGGGTGTGAATGGGTTAGGGATAGGTTAGAATTTAATTATTAGAATGGAAGGAACAGGTTTGGAGTGGCTGGAATTAGGGAGAATGAGGGAGCCGGGGGAAGGGAATGGAGTTTCCTCTGCTGAGTGTACAAGCAGAAGCAGATGGGGGCTCAGATGGGAACCCCGGTTCAGTATGAATGCGATGCCTTGTTGGCCGGGGAGGTGGGGGGCCACTGAGGTGGGGAAGGAGATCTCTGGGGGATGGACAGCCGGAATATCACAGTTATGATTGGGAGAGTAGATATGGTGGGAGCCAAGGGGTAGGCCGCTCTCGGGGAACTAGGACTCACTACGTCAAAGCGATTACTTGTTCCGGCCCCTTTGGTTCTGGTTCACCGGGCTCACCTCATATACCTGGTGACTTGAGATGTCAGGGCCCTGGCCTCAGGCTGCTGCTGTTTAATGCCAGGTCTATTGTTAACAAGGCTCCCCTCATTTGGGACTTAATCCTGGAGGAGGGGGCTGACCTGGCATGTATAACTGAGACCTGGCTAGGCCAGGAGGGGAGGGTTCCCCTCTCTGAGATGTGCCCAGATGGGTTTGGGCACATCTGCCCAGGGCAGGTGTGGCAGCTATTGTCCAGAAGAGCCTTTGTCCTGCAGGATCCCTGCCTCGGAGATTGTTGGGTGTGAGTTTGGATTCAAGGGTTGAGTTGGGCTTGTTGTTGACATACCTGCCTCCCAGCTGCATGACAACAGCCCTGCCTGTGCTGCTAGAGGCAATAGCTGGGTTGGCGGTGGAGTTCCTCAGGCTTATGGTACTGAGGGATTTCAACCTACCATCACTTGGCGATTCTTCAGATGGGGCTCAGGAGTTCATGGCTTCCATGACAACCATGGACCTGACCCAAGTAGTTCAGGGTCTGACCCATGGGGGGGGGACACACGCTCGACCTGGTATTTCTCTCGGAGCAGTGGAGATATGATCTGGAATTAAGGGGTATAGAGGTATCTCCCTTGTCGAGGTCAGATCATTTCCTGTTGAGATTGGACTTTAAGATGCCACTCCTCCATCGCAGGGAGGCGGAGCCGATTAAGTGGTTCCACCCCAGATGCCTAATGGATCCTGAAGGGTTTCAGAAGGAGCTTGGGGAAATACCTGACTCCCTTGTCCACAGTCTGGCCAAAACCCTAGTGGCTGCCTGGCATAAGGCAGCATCTGGAGCATTGGACTGGATTGCGCCTTTGTGGCCTCTCAATGGCAGCGGATCCAGGAAAGCTCCTTGTTTACTGAGGAGCTCCAGGAGATGAAGCACCAGAAGAGACGTCTAGAGCGACACTGGAGGACCAGTAAATCCGAATCCGACCGAACACTTTTGAACACTTTTGAGAGCCTTTGTTAGGACTTACTTAGTGGCGATACAGGCGGCAAAATGTTCGCATTTTTCCACACTTATTGCATACGCGGATTCTCACCCAGCCGCCCTATTTAGGGTAACTCGCTCCCTCCTTAAGGTTGGGGGAACAGAGGAGCCCTTGCATGGTAGAGCTGAGGAATTTGTGCAGTTTCTGTTGGATAAAATCACTCAGATTCGGATGGACCTGGACTCTGATTGGGCAATACTGACCGAGATGACGGGGGCGGGTCTTAGTCCTATTGTGTGGGAGGAGTTTGAGCCAGTGACTCATGAGGAAGTGGACAAGACTGTAGGGGCGATGAGCTTCTCCACTTGTTTGTTGGACCCATGCCCCTCCTGGCTGGTTTCGGCCAGCAAGGAGATGACATGAGGCTGGTTCCAGGCTTTAGTTAATGCATCCTTGAGGGAGGGGTCCTTCCCGCAGCCATTAAAGGAAGCAGTTGTAAGGCCCCTCCTCAAGAAGCCTTCCCTGGACCCAACAGAATTAAAAAACTTTCGTCCAGTCTCCAATCTACCCTTTGTGGGAAAGGTTGTAGAGAAAGTGGTGGCACTTCAGCTCCTGCGATCATTGGATGAAACGGATTATCTGGACCCTTTTCAGTCCGGCTTCAGATCTGGCTACAGCACAGAAACTGCCTTGGTCACGCTGATGGATGATTTCTGGCAAGCCCGAGACAGGGGTCATTCCTCTATCTTGGTGCTACTTGACCTCTCAGTGGTTTTCGATACCATTGACCATGGTATCCTTCTGGGGCGACTAAGAGAGCTGGGAGTGGGAGGCACCATGTTGTGGTGGTTCACCTCCTATCTCTCTGGTCGATCACAGTCGGTGCTGGTAGGAGGACAGAGGTTGTCCCCTAGGCCCCTCATCTGCAGGGTGCCTCAGGGCTCGGTCCTCTCTCCCCTATTTAACATCTACATGAAACCATTGGGTGAAATCATCCGATGACAGGGGTAGGATATCAGCAATATGCTGATGATACCCAGCTGTATATCTCTACCCCTCGTCAGTTCAGTGAGGTGGTAGATGTGATGTGCTGGTGCCTGGAGGCTGTGAGGATCTGGATGGGAGTAAACAGGCTCAGACTTAACCCAGACAAGACCGAATGGCTCTGGGTATTGCCCCCTAAAGACTATGTTGATTGTCCATCCTTGGTTCTGGGGGGAGAGAAAGTGCCCCCCTCAGAACGGGTTCGCAATTTGGGTGTCCTTCTAGACTCACAGCTGATATTGGAACAACATCTGACAGCTGTAGCTAGGGGGACCTTTGCACAGGTTGTCTGGTGTACCAATTGCGACCCTACTTGGACCAGGAGGCTCTCCTCACAGTCACTCATGCCCTTGTCACCTCACGTTTGGACTATTGCAACACGCTCTACATGGGGCTACCCTTGAAAAGTGTTCAGTTGGTCCAGAATGCAGCCACGCGAGTTATAGTGGGTGCACCTAGATACACCCACATTACACCAATTCTCTGCGAGCTGCACTGGCTCCCTATCGGTCTCCGGGCGCAATTCAAGGTGTTGGTTATTACCTTTAAAGCCCTACATGGCTCAGGACTAGGTTATCTTCAAGACTACCTTCTACCACATAGCTCCCAGCAACCGGTAAGATCCCACAGAGTCGGTCTCCTCCGGGTCCCGTCAGCTAAACAATGTCAGCTGGCAGGCCCGTGGGGGAGGGCCTTCTCTATGGCTGCCCCGGCTCTCTGGAACCAATTACCTCCTGAAGTCTGGACCATCCCCACCCTATTGGCCTTCCGGAAAGCAGTGAAGACCTGGCTCTTCCGGCAGGCCTGGGGCCGTTGATCTCATTATAGTGATCGTGCGAGACCCGGCTACAAATTGGAGTGTATGTGTTTTAACATTTTAATGTTTTAATGTTTTAGTGTCTTCTTTTAACTTTTGTCTGAGATATTGTTGCATTGTTTTATTCTCTGTTGTAAGCCGCCCAGAGTTGCTTGGGAGTTTGGCGGCATAGAAATGTGACTAAATAAATAAATAAATAAATAAATAAATAAATAAATAAATAAATAAACAAACCCTGATCTGACTCTCAGAGAAAGACAAAGGCACCATGTACAATGTGCAAAAGAACCTGATCAGTCCCTTAGAATAGAGCACACCAGTGGTGGGCTGCCCCCGGTTCGGACCAGTTCACAAGAACTGGTAGTAAAACCGGTGGGAGGCTCCGCCCACTGACCCGGATGTCATCATAGGCCATCTGTGCATGCACAGAAGTGCGTGGGCATGATGCAAACCGATAGTAAAGGTAAGTAGAACCCACCCCTGGAGTACACACATATATAGAGAGGCCACTGTGGTAAATGGCTGTGAAGAATTCCATAAACCATGCTCTGAATGTTATCCTGACCTTTTTGCTTCTTATCTATAAGAAGCAATATTTACTTTATCTATAATGTCCAGTTTCTTTAAAATAAAGGTAAAACTGAGCATACAAACCAAGACAGCGTGGAGGTGTTTGCCATGTTCCATTTTCACACTTTATCTTTTGTGGGCCACGAAGAAGGAAATGTTCTTGACACTTGAAGCTAACTTCGTCTCCGCTCTTGTAGATTCTCATCTCGGCTATATTGATGGCATTGGGAAGCTGAGGTGGTGAAGGGCAGACTCCTTTAACAAAACAGTTTATGATTAGAACTTGATTAGGATTAGGGCTGAAAATTATCTCATTTCTACTTCACCCAAAGAAGATTAATCCTAAGTATTTTCTTAGGAGGCTTTTATGTCAAATCTCTTGTTTACTGCGATTGAGAATGCCATAATCACAAAGAGATTGAAATTCTAATTATATTTGTATGATATAATTATCAGGGCTTATTTTAAATCAGGCTTTCTTCATCCAGTTGGTAAATGGCTGTGTAGCAGAGCTGGCAAATAAAGAAATAAAATATCATAATCTCAAGTAGTCTTTAGATTTTTAGAAACTTTCCATACATTTGATTATGATATTCTTCTCTCTTTGGCAACTGAGTCTTACAGAAATTTGTGGCTCTCATTTTTCTTGACTGCTGATGTCCTCAAGTGATCATGGGGAACTAGTTTTGTGTATCACAGCCATAAGATTCTGCTGATCCACAGGCTTCTATCCTTATTCCTGTCAGTCAATATTTGCCTTAAATTTCAGGAGATATTTGTTTGTTTGACAGTGTTTTGCAGATAAACACTTACGATAAGAATTAACAGCATGCAAAAATTAATCACTTTAAAAGTCAAATAGCAATTGGACACTAATAATAGTGTCTTTAATTTTCCTTAACAATAAATCTAAGATACAGGACATGCAATTAGTCCATAAAGAGATCAGTTTGGAACATTTTCCAAAAGAAAAATGCTATAACCATAAGACTGATACTACTATTGAGAAACAGTGATTTTATATCTCAGTCCTCCCCCCTCATTTCATGGAAGTTGAGTTCCACTAGCACTTTGTCCATGTAAACTGGCTAACTGCAATTAGAGACTTGCAGGTATCCAAGTCCCAAACTATATAGGTTTTATAGATCAACACTAAGAATTGACCCAGAAATCTATTGGGAACCAGTGACAGGCCCTATGTGCTATTCCTTCCTTTGCCAGTCTCTCATTGTCTATGAGGTAGACTGCTTTCATAGGAGAATCCTTGACTAATCACTTCATCCTGAAAAAATCTTCTCCAAGATTTAGCACCTAACAGCATGCTCAGATTAGATCTTCAGTCGTTGTTACATAGATTTCCCTTTCCACAATGATACAGAATGCCAGGATTGACCAACTGGGGAACAAATAACAACAACAACAAAACTACAGATATCATTTCCTATCAGACGATAGCAAATCTTTTATCCATTTTTCTCTCAATCATTCTTTTCTGCTATCTGCTCTCACATTTGTCTTGATATCCTCCAGTCTGTTTTTCCACAAACGAATATTTCAGGACCTAAATTTAAATCATGATGTCTGTTTCTTCCAATTCTAACCCTTTGCTGTTACCTAGTACTTATAATTCATCTTTAAACATTTCACCAGAAAACTCTCACAAAAGAGCCATTTGTTCCCTGTTATCACACTAGAACTTTACTACAATCATGAAACTCTCAATGGTACTTATAAAACAACTATAATAAAAGACATATAAGATCAAAACCAAGTAAACAGTTACCAGGTCTACAAATAAGACCTGGTCTTATTTTCAGGGAAACACAGTAGTGTTGTTCTAACTGAATAAGACCTAGTCTTATTTTCTTTTGGGCCCCATTTTTGGGGGATGTCTTACCCGCTTATTTTAGGACTATCGCAGCCAGGCCTCCTGCATGGCTCAGTGTGCTGATGCCATTGTTCACGGCGTGAGGCTGCACGTGTGAGTGGCAGCAGTGGCAGGATATGGCACACAGTGCCCTGCTGCAAGCAGCAGCACCGGCACAACGAGCCTTGCAGAGTCCTGCCGTGACTGGTGGCACCAGCATGATGCCCCACATGGCTTCCAGCCGCGAGCAGCCACAAGCATCCACTGAAGAAGTCAGACATTGGTGCAACATTTATCCAGGTGTGGGAGGCTTGGCTGTGGCCGTCTTAAGGTAAGTGAGTGTGGGGCAGCTCCACCCCCCATCCCCACCCTAGCTTGATTTTTACACATGTGCCTTGCCCCACTTTGTATAACCAGATGGTGGACGGGGCTTAATTGGGGCTTATTTTGGGGAGTAAGGCTTATATTAGGCACAGTCATGAAAATCGGACTAGGGCTTGTTTTCGGGGTAGGCTGCATTTTTGGGGAAAGATGGTAATTACATAAAATAGCAATATAAGTCACTATTGCAAGATTGTTTTACTTTAAGGCCACAATTGGTGAAGCAGAAGGAGTCATCAAAGCTTTGTAGCGATGACATTTATACACTAGTGAAATTTAATTGTATTGCTCTTTGGGATATATAAAAATAGTTTGCAGGATTGATCATAAATTAGATTAAGCTGGACAAGCTGATATTGAACTATAGTATGAGGAAAGGCCACCAATTACCACAAAGACAGGTAACTAGTTGAAATCATTCATCTAATCCAGTCAGAGTTTACCCATTCACCACAACGTTTGCTTCTCTACGAACTGAACAAAAATAAGATTTAATTAATGCAAATGTAGTTAGGATGCCTCCCAGATTCCTACAACTTTAGAAAGGAATGAAGACATGGTTTGTAACCTGAATATTAAAATAGTTATATTTTATTGCAATATGTTTCTTATCAATTTATAGGTTTTTTTACATTTATTGTAAATTAACCGACTTAGAAGAATTTGTAGAAAGACAGAATATACTGTATGTATTGTTTTCCAACAAAATATTTATCAATAAATAGAAAAAAATGAATGATTTTTCCTAATTGAAGATTTTTTTTGGAATTAACTAGGAGTGATGTAATGATCCGATGGTCCTCTTAAGCAGCAGAAATTCTGAAATTTCTTCCATTGAGGTTTTTTTTGCTAGGTCAAGAAATCTGTATGGATGTCTCCATGCAAGTAGCAAAAGTCAAAGATGAATTCCGTACTAGATTTGCATGCTTTTGTTCTATGTAAATTCACTTAGGTTGCTGAAGACACAAAAGACTCAAAGCGAAGAACCTTTGTAATGTGACAAATGACATTTTATCACTGAATTTGCCTAATGGGGAAAAGTCGGCAAAAAGTATGCTGTCCAATGTAGGCTAGTAATCTGTGTTCCACAACTGAGGTGGAGTGGCTGCTGTGAAGGAAACAAAATAGCTGCTAAGGAAGAAACCAACTGATTTTAAGACTAATGCTGTATTTCCTTTTATCCTTGGATTGTTGAGAAGGATTTTTTCTACATGGCAAAATTATCTTTTCTCATTGCACATCAGATTAGACAAAGCATGCACAGCTCATGGGACCTTAAAGGGGCGTTGCAGAAGAAACTGTGTGCCATCAAAAGATGTTACATAGGAAGACAGTTCTCAGATGTGCCCCACTTTTATTTTTTAGATATGATTAACGTCATCCTATTGAAGAAACTATAAACTTGTACATAGCATGCAAACGATACCTTTACACCGTGGCTCAGGAAGCCATAATCCATTTACACATTTTGTTTGACGCAGAATGGAACCACAGCGGTACTGTGCAAACTGGTTGATCTTAAACTGCTTTGAAGTCTGAACAGTTGGTTGAAAGACTGCATACTGTGGACGTGTACAACTTCGTGGATTAACTAACAATTCAAATATTGTTACATAAGTATTTATATAATAAATCCATTATTCTTCCTTCTATGTATATACTCCATTCTTCTTCTTCTAGATTATCTGACTTTATATTCCAAATACATCTATCAAAAATATACTGATCAATATATGGTTTATTCATCTGTTATCTATTCTGATTAACAGATTATAGACATCTCTTTCTACTCTCCTATATAGGATTTTAGATTTGATGTGCTCCTCAAATTAAATTTCAGAGAGATAAGGCAGAGGTTGCCTTTAATGAGATGGGCGGCATACAGGTTGGATTGATAAACAAACAAACCAATAAATCAATAAACCTGGATAATCTTATCCCTTTCCTTTCTGTTCCCACTCTGAATTTCAAGGCTACCAGTTATAGATCTTCCCTATTGTGAGGAACATAGGAATCTTAATCTATGGTAGACTGTCTTGAAAACCGTTCAATAAAAAAACCGTTCAATAAAAACTATAGGTTGACTCCTCTTTTCTGTGACAGCCCCTCAAATATTGGGACACTGCTGTCACGTCACTCCTAATCCTCCTCTTCGTTAGATTAGACATGCCCAGTTCCTGCATCCATTCATTGTATGTTTTAGCCTCCTGTCCCCTAATCATTTTTGCTACTCTTCTCTACATCCTTTTTAGAGTCTCAACATCTTTTTTTTTTTTTATCAAAGTAACAAAACTGGATGCAGTATTCCAAATATGGTCTTACCAAAGCAGTATAAAGCAGTACTAACACTTCATGTGACCTTGATAATATTCCTCTGTGATATAGCCTAGGACTTCATTGGCTTTTTTGGCAGCTGCAGCACACTGCTGACTCATATTTAAGTGGTTGTCCACTGCTGTTGAGCTACATGCCACCTATTCTATACCTATGCATTTGATTTTTCTTGTCTAACGGTAAAGACATAATCCCACCAGGATTATATTTCAGATTGAATCATTTTCAAAAGCACTAAAATATTGCTTTTTCATAGGCCCTATGAAAATCCTCTTTAAATAGGGATCAGACAGGAAAAATAAGATGCCTGTAAACCATACTGGCATAAACCAATTCAATATAACCTATACTTCCTAGCAGCAATTCCCATTGTTATCCCATTGAATCACACTTCTGAGCAATCATGTCAATAATAAATACTGATGTATTCCAAGACAAGCCTAAAATTCATTTCTGTAGGTTTATTAGCTTACCAAGACATGAAGGTACTTCCCACTGCCCATGAAGACACTTAGCTAGGTTGGTCTCAATAATGGAATGTTGTTGTGTACATCTGTATTCCACGGTGTCACCATGCCTGTATATGGATGACTTAACATTGAGAAAATATCCATTTTTAATTGTTGAAGGTCGTCCACAAGTTTTTATTTCCTCTGTTGAAAGCAGCAGAAAAGGTATTATTACATAAAGGTATTAATAATTTAGCTTCTTCTAACAATTTGCTGCTCTGTTTCATGTACCCAGTGTAACTCCATTATCAATCAATCAATCAATAAATAAAAATAAAACATTATGGACAGTTTTTATTTTTTTCAGTTTTGTTAGAGGCCTTTAATATCTCTGACAGAAAGTTCTGGTCAAATGAAGGAGGCAAATATATGTGAACATCCACATTCTACTGCTAACTCTCAATTTGTACTATATTACCATGGCTTAAATATTTTTATTGCTAATTATTTAAATCATTTGCTGCAATTTTTTGTCATTATTTAATTTGCAACACTGAAGTCTCAAAATCTGAGGTGGTATTTTTAACATGAATTGGTGAACCAGCTAGCTACATTAAGCCCACATTCATTTTATTTCCAATACTTTGTCCTAAATTTTCCGAATATCATGCTACCTCTAGCAATGTCTGAGTTTACTATTTGTTCTGATGGAGCCATGGAAATGCTACAGAGAGAAGGACAGCTCTCAATTTCTACTTCCTGTTGGAAGGAACAAAGACTCAAGTATTAGAACTAAGCACAGGAATATATTCATGACTCATGAGATTATTAGACTAAATCAGAACACTTTAATTCCTCTATAATTTTGTTACTTAAACACTGGCAAGTAATCTCACCCTTTCCATTCTCTTCGAATAATGTATTGGAATCTGTTCTGAAGGAAGATTCCAGTTTGCACACCATGGAACACTCCCACCACCACTCCCCCTCCCAGATAAGTGCAAGAAACTTCCATGTTACATTTACAAGTCTGTCTGCTTATATTTCTTCTTGTGAAGACATCTTTCAAGCAGCTGCTGCTTACCTTTGCATGATGGTAAGGGTGCCCAATCACCATCCACACACTCTATGATTTTTGATCCATATAGTGCAAATGAGATCTCACACTGAACTTCCAATCGATCACCATGCTGAAATACTGGTTTAGGTTCATCAGTAACTATGGCATTTGAAATGATGGGTATTGCCCGACAAGGTTTAACATTTTCTAGAAAAAAGAGAATATCACTTTTATTTTGAGTGTTTACTCAAGTCCCACAGGGATATGCTTGAATTTTATTATTGTTATATCTATTGCAACTATTACAACAACCTCAGGACCAAAAGCAGTAGAAGAACAGTAGTAGACAATGTTTGTTAAAAATGTCAATATAGGTCTGGTGTCCAAGAGTATACATTAGAAATAACTTTAAAAACATAACTAAGTAGATTTTTGTGTCTACTATTGCTATCTGTTACTCATTTCCTCCCTTACCCTCAAAAAGGTGCAAAGACATGTGAACAAAGACATATAAAGTTGTAGTAACAGCTAGAAACGCTCTTCAGCAAAGTCTACATGTGAGTTTTCAATAATTGTCTTCTTCAAAGCATGTGGAAAGTTAGAAGAGGATCAACTCTCTTGTCTGTTGGTACTAACCAACAGGGGAAAAATGAATGAATAAAAGATGGGAGTGAACAATGTATTAGAAAGTTGAGGAAAGTTATATTTAGAACCAAGTGTTCCATTTTAAGAAAATTAATGCTGTACATGGTCAAACATTTATCTTAAATGCCTAGAAGGAATCCCAAGAGGGCCAGTTGGCTAAATATCAGAGCAAAGACAATTTTCTCTTTCAGATTAAATACTGAAGAAAACTCAGAAGTAAGTAGCTTTTGTTGTTGAGTCATCCATGGCTGAAAGAAAAGGAACCTTTGATACCTTCAATCACAGTAACATTCTGGACTAGTTTAGGAACTTGGGAAGTGGGGCACTTATTGAGATGTTTCTCCTTATTCCAGGGCTGGTTCCAGTCAATGTAAGGTGGAGCAGTGTAGTCTGAACCTCTTGCTTAGTGGGGTGACTAAAGCCTTAGCCCCATCCCTTTCTAAAGATCTTTATGAAGCTGTTGGGGGAGGTCATTCACCAATTTCTATGCAGTATTATCCTATTTTAATTATACCTAGTTGTACATTTCTGTCCCTAGTTGTTCAAGTGAAACTGTCACAGTTTTGTCACAGTGTTCAGATGGATGTGAGGGTCTGAATAGGGAAGAACAGATTTTAGATCCAGCCTAAACAAGATCAAGTGGCTATGGGTTATTTACCTTATCAGTCTTAGACCTGGAAAGATATCAACCTTGACTCTGAGTGGAATTGCACCTCTTTGCTTGGGTTCAGTTCATACTTCTTGCACACATAGCTCATGTTTGAAGTGGCAACTGTGGCTGGGGCGCTTTGCAAAGCTTCATCTTGCATACCAATTGTGCTTGATCCTGACCAGGGGTGGTTTCTACTTACCTTTACTACCGATTCACAACAGGATCACACGCGTGTGCGCGCTCGCATCACTTGTGTGCATGCTTTGCTTATGCACATGTGCAGAAACTTTTGCACATGCGCATGATGACATCCAGGGCAGTGGGCGGGGCCTCCCACCGGTTTTACTACCAATTCTTGTGAATCGGTCTGAACCAGGGGCAACCCACCACTGATCCTGACTCAGACCAAGAAAGAGACATCATAGAAGGCTAGAATGCATTTTATTAATATTGCATATAGCTAACTTGCAGATTTGAATGTCTTTCCCCTCCTCCTTCTTTTATATGTTGTGTAAATTAAACTGGTTTTTGTACATCTGCCCCCTCATTTGGGCTTCTGCAATTTTTATTTCCTCGCTGACTTAGTAACAGCTCTTCTCTCTCTCTATCAAGGTCAACTTCTTTAGTTTTTATAGAGGTAATTCTCACAGTCATTAATGCCTTAGTAACCTTCTGATTGAATTATTGCAATGTGCTGTACATGGGACTATGAAAATTCTGGAAAATTCACTTGGTCCTGAATGCAATGATGTGGGTAATTATGTACGTCTCTCATTTTGCCCATATGACATATATACTCTGTGAGCTGTCATGGCTCCCAATAGGCTTCAAAGTGGAATTGAAAGTGCTAGTTACAATCTATAAAGCCCTACATGGGATAGGATTGGCTACTTGCAGGGCCAACAGCTCCCAAGTGTATATATTGATCTGATTTCCCTCAATGAATAATGTTATCTTATGGCACCCAGGTTGTGTGCTTTTCTGAGGGATGCACCAGCCTTTTTGAAACATTTTCCCCCAATGTAAAATTGATCCTCACCTTAAACACCTTTAGAAAAGCAGCTAAGATCTTTCCTTTCTGCCTTTTGGTCAGGAAAACCAGATTTCTCAAATGACGAGTTTCTTACCACCATTTTATTTTCGTATAAGGTGTTAATGGAATGTTTTTATTATTTGTTGATCATTTTATCTCTTTTTGTATCCTTCTTGAGCAGGGGGTTATATTAGAAGACCTCCAAGTTCCCTTCCAACTCTGTTATTCTGTTACTTCTTTATATATTTTTCTTTATGATATTCTTAATATTTTTTCTTTTCTATATCTGTTTCTTTTTTCATTTTTTCCTGCACTTTCTATTTTCCTTTTTTAGTTTGTATTTTTACTGTCGTAATTGTAATCTTTTATAAAGTTCAATAAAAAATTGTATATTATTTAATGATTACAATAAAGAAATGGACTTCAAATACAGCTGCTACTTGTCAGTACAGGAGAATTGTCATTTCTTTCCTTTTGCAATATACATTTCTGATTTTGTGTAGCTGGTCAGTTTAATATTACAATAGATTTGTAATTCTGCTATTTGACTTCTTTTTGTGCTTGGTTATGTTAAAATTACATTCAAAAGTCCTATTAATATAATGAAGAAGAAATAACCCCCTTGCCTCTAAAATATAAAAAAACCTGAAAAACAATTAATATTACTATTCACATGAACATTTTCTTTTCACAATTTAACAATACAGTTGTATATGTATAAATGAAGATGTGAGAGACCCATTCAATACATCCTGCTAAGACAAATCTGTTTACTGGCCACTGATTAGCTTTCCTTATACAATCTAAGAAACAGAACATATTTTTAGAAAAACCTATCCCCTAATTTCCCTCCTCACACCTCAAATACAGTAATAATTCTTAAATTGCCCATTTTTACCTTTACATATTGGAGGCTGTGGAGACCATCCAAAGTGATAACATTGTGCAGATTCAGAGCCAACTCTTGTGAATTCTTCATCACATTTAAAATGTACCACCATTTTATGGTGAAATATGTCCTCTCTTGGTTCAATTGTGCCATTTTCCAAAAATGGAGTATTACATACTATGGCTATACAAATGTTGAATAAAATAGAATAAGGTTATTTCAGAATGACACTGCTTGCCAGAAAGTTTGAGACACTTATGTTTATATATAAAATAAACATTATTTTATATTCCTTAAGTGCAATATGAGTTCGACTATATATTCCTCAGAGTTTCCCAGTAGCTTGTCATCCAGGAATCCCTTATGGCTTCTGAGGGCACTACTCTACAAGTTACCAGATGTGAGACCCTGTTCAGTAAATTGCACTCTAGTGATTAACTGGGATTGTTGCTGTAGTTCCTACTGTACAATAAACTCCCTACCTGAGCTCCTTCATTCCATTTCTATGATGAAAGTGTGGTTCCCCAGACTTTAGAGGACTTCAATTTGCCTTCTCTGGGAGTGGGATCAGATGGCTCAGGAATTCATGCTGATCTTGATGGTCATGGGCTTATCTCGGATCATCCAGAGCCCAACATGGGATAATGATCACACTCCAGATCTGGTTTCCTTTGGAGTAGTGGTTGTGTGATCTGGAATTGGGAGAGCTTCCAGTGTTTTAGATCACACCCTGATTACTATGGGATTCTCTAGTGCCTCTATGGGTCCGTTAGATTGGTCTGTCTTAGATGATGGATACATAGGTTTCAGGAGAGCTGGGTGGTTATTCCTGCTCATCTGCTTTACGGTCCATCCGAAGACTTGGTCACTGGTTGGAAAGGGGGGGGGGCTGAGGCATTGTATCAGATAGCAACAATGCAACCTTTCCTCTCAAGAATCCTGCCATTTCTCATGGCTTATGAAAAAGCTGAGGGAGATGATCAGACAGAAGAGATGTCTAGAGTATTTATGGCACTCAGCAAAGAACAAATGTGACCAAATATGGGTTAGAGCCTCTATTAAGGTTTATCGTGTGGCCGTAAGGATGATGAAGCTTCAATGCTTCTATACCCCTACTGCATGCACTAGGATAGTTGCTCCATGGTCCTGTCTAAGGGTGACACAAGTCCTTTTGAATAAAGGGGGGTTTGAAAAATGTTTTGTAGGAGCATATGGAGAAATTCGCTCAGAATCTGTTAGAAAAAAAATGCTCAGATAAGTTCACAATTAGATGCCAGCCTTGTTGCAGGTCCAGAGTGGATGCCTGGGAAGAAGTCTCTTATTTGGAAGCAGTTTGAACTGTTGGACCTGACAAAGTGGATCGGGTACCTAGGAATGGGAGTTCAGCCATCTTCTCTATAGATACATGTCCCTTCTGTCTCATTAAAGAAGCCTGTATGAGACTTTAGCCACTGCTAAATATTGGACAATTTTAGCCCAGTATTTAACCTTGTTTTGGAAAGGTGGTTGAGAAAGTTGTTGTACAGAGCTTCAGATTACCTTGTGTTTGGGAAATAGAGCCAGCTGCTCTGCCCTTTGGGCTCCTTATAGAGTGGGGGACAGGGTAATGACATTCCAGAAATGGGACCATTTCAAAACTGCCACAATTCAGCATTTTCAGCTTTAGCAGCTTATGAAACTAACAATCTTGTGATTAATCTTTAAAAATATTTCTCAATCAATCAATTTGATTTGTACATATATACCCATCAAAATAACAGCGTTCCGTGTGCCTTTGGCATTTAGTCATGCCAGCCACATGACCACAGAGACGTCTTTGGAGAGCACTGGCTCTTTGGCTTTGAAACGGAGAGGAGCACCACCCCCCAGAGTTGGGAACGACTAGCACATATGTGCGAGGGGAACCTTTACCTTTACCTTTTTACCCATCAAAATAGATGTCAATGTCAAGTAGAATAGGTCAAATAAGGAATTTGAGATCCCCATTTTATCTAAACAATAAAAGCTGTTTTTAAAGTATTTCAATAGATATTAAACTTTGCATTATTCAATAAAAATTATATCTTGGACATTGGACTAAATTGTATTTGTATAGAAAAGAAATGGGTAAATTAACCTATTATCGGAGATTAAATCAGATTATGTTTCAATCAAACATGTTTTGGCAATGCCTAAAATCATTAAATTAGGCCATGTTATTGGTGGTATCTTCCTTCTTAGGATTTTTCCTAGTGTTGCTTGTTGTGCATTGTGCTTGCCTAGTCACACAGTAAAGCTGTCAATGCACAATGTGATGAGAATTTTTATTTTTCAGCTTGTCTCACAGCCTGATGCTTATTGGTCCAAGGTTACCCAGCTGTTTTCTGAATTGAGGGGAAGACTTAAAACTGGATTTCCCTGCATTTAGTCCAGTACCATTACACCTTGCTGAATCTCCCAGGCATAAACTATAGATGGATGATTATAATGAGATATGGTTATCCATTTTAATATTTATATTATTTTATATTATTTATTTAACATCTGTGAATATATGATAAATAGATTATTATTGAGAAAGTTATAGCTAATATTTAGAAATTACTGGAAGAACAAAGGGGAGAAAATTAAATTTAATTATTCTACTTTTTTTAGTTTCTATTTGAAAAGCCAATTTCTGAAAAATAATTTAGGATTACAATACTTTTAAGTATATATAAATATAAATGCAACATCAGGAAAATATTCTTGATGAACTGATTTAGACAACTGGATAATCAGACTGGTGTTTCATTAACTTACCCTCACAGCTAGGAGTAGGTTCCCATCCTTTTTCAGTGCATGCTACGGTGTCATCGATGGTATTTTTAGTGATTTCAAAACCCTCTTTACATTCATAGTGAAGTTTGTCTCCAGGAAAGAAAACAGACTTAGTTGTGTTGAAAATAAAATCACCTTCAGGTGGCTTTAAGCATGTCTCTGTGGAATCAAAGAGTGAATATTATTAATGTCTCACTATTCTTTTCTCATGAGTCTAAGTTATAAGCTCAACAATTTTCACCAAGGAATGACCTCTTAGGTATAGGCACATGCACAAAGCAAATGATGAGTTGCTATAAATAAGCTCTCACTGCTTCACGCTAGTGATTTTGGCAAACATAGTTAGTTGCTTTTTAACCAAGTTAGTGGGTCACATTAGACAATCTGGTCTTGCAGACTACTTCACTGACCCTTTCACGATTCTAGCATCTGAACACATATACATATTTTTTTCAGGATTGTGCTGTAGTTGTGGCTACCTACCCTGCAGACAAGTCGCTATGTGAGCACTTTGTGTCTTTCAACAGTTTTTGTTTTTGAATCTGAAGTAAATTTTGTGCTTATTATATGTTGTGAAGAGAACATGGCAGATGTTCAACAAGTTTTCTTGCCCTTTTGCAAGTTTACGGATATTTAACTCTCTGTAAATGGAAAATCCATAATATATGTTTTCTGTTTGCATCTATAGGATATTTGTGGCATAAGCTCTTGGGAGGACAGGAAATAAAATGCAAATTGTATGTTTACAATAAAAGGGTACACATATTTAGATTGCAAGTTATTTTTATCAAATCATGAACAAAACAATAATTTTATACTATGAGCCTATAGTTAGACTTCTTGAAGAGATACATTTACAAATTTGATTTGATTTTTTTAAAATCTTTGATTCAGTAGTACACGACAAACTACTTCTAAAACTAAAATCTTATGGCATTTCCAGATCCCTACATAAGTGGATAGCTGTGTTTTTATCAAATAGGCAACAAGTAGTCAAAATAGGGAACACCCTATCAAACCCTGCACCTGTTAACAGCGGTGTCCCCCAAGGAAGCGTTTTAGGAGCCAAACTCTTTATACTTTACATAAACAACCTTTATGGTCATATTTATAAGCAACAGCGTTCTCTTTGCTGATGATGTAAAACTATTCAACACCACCGACAATACTGCTACCCTACAAAAAGACCTTGACTATCTGTCAGAATGGTTAAACAATTGGCAACTCCAAATCTCAACCAACAAATGCTCTGTCTTACACACTGCCAAAAAATTCAAAACACAAAATGCAAGTTGCGCGGTTACGACCTTGTAGACGACCCTCACTCTGTCAAGGACCTTGGAGTACTCATCTCAAATGATCTAAGTGCCAGAGCTCACTGTAACAGCATTGTTACAGTGGCATTAAAATTTGTTAACCTAATCTTGCGTAGCTTCTTCTCCGGTAATATTGTATTGTAAACTAGGGCATATAAAACCTTTGCTAGACCAATTCTCGAATACAGCTCATCTGTCTGGAACCCGCACTGCATATCGGACATTAATACAATTGAGCGAATCCAGAGATATTTCACGAGAAGAGTCCTCCATTCCTCTACCCGCAATAGAATACCTTATGCCACCAGACTTGAAATTTTGGGCTTAGACAACTTAGAACTATGCTGCCTTCGGTCTGACCTAAGCGTAGTACATGAAATTATCTGCTACAATGTCCTACCTGTCAATGACTATTTCAGCTTCAACCACAACAATACACAAGCAAAAAATAGATACAAACTTAAGGTAAACCACTCCAAACTTGATTGCAGAAAATACGACTTCAGCAACAGAATGGTCAATGCCTGGAATGCACTACCTGACTCTGTGGTTTCTTCCCCAAACCCCCAAAACTTTAACCTTAGACTGTCTACTGTCGACCTCACCCCATTCCTAAGAGGTCTGTAAGGGGCGTGCATAAGCGCACCAGCATGCCTATCATCCCTGTCCTAATGTTCCCTTTTATTTGCATCTATCTCATGTATTCATAATTATGTCTATACTTATATCTGTTATCTAATACATGCCTGACAAAATAAATAAATTGTTATGATATCAGGCTATTCTTCACTGAATAAGATTCCATGTCTTTGTCTATGCCAGTCAGTTTCAATCTATGGATTGAATTGAATGGAATTGTATTTACTTACTGATACATTCTGGCTCTGGGCTCCAGCCCTCTTTAAGGCACTGTGTCTCTGCCTCAGTCTCTCCTTTTGACGTTGTATAGCCATCATGACAAATATATTTTGCTTTAGCATTGATCTGAAAACTCTGTTGCTGCGATCCAAAATTCCCATGGGATAGAGAAACCTTCGTACAAGTGTGTTCAACTGGTAATGGAAAAAGGAAGTATACAATGTGAATTCTTCTGTTTATAAAATGTGACCTCTTTGTAAAATACCTGGGAAACCAGTGGAGCCAGAGGAAGATTGCCTCTTTTCAAAATCATGAATAAATGGCTATGAGGCTGCAAAGAAAAGCTGTATACGATATGTTGGAAAATCCATAGGCAGATTGAGGGGGGAAATAAATGTATCTGATTAGGCAGATTCATGGTTGTCTTTCTTATAGAAACTTAAGACATCTAATTTGCCCTTTAATTATATAAAATAAATTATACTGCCATATAAGCTATATGTATTCCATATTTTAGTGGCCTGATCTGAGTCTGTATTGGAATTCCTACATGTGCATCATGGGCCGAAGATTCTCACTTGTGTTTTGAATGTCCTGTATTCTGGTCCAAATCTTTTGGAGTTTAATGGGTGACAATATCAGATTAGCAACTAAATGTCTTAGATTAACAAAGTTTTCTCCAGTTGCCACAATTTCAACCTTTAGACACAATACAACTTCACTGACAACAATTAGAGGATAGTCATATTTTAAGACTTCTGTAGCATTATACAATTGTGAAAGCACAGACCCAATTCTTTTTATGCAAATACTATCATTCACACACACACACACACACACACACACACACACACATTAAGTTTTTAAAATGTGTTAGATGCAGTGAATTGTTTTAGTTGCAAAATATATATTAAAAGGTATTATCATGTAATTTTGATGTTTACTACCTTTTTCTTTATTTTACTGTTCCTTAATAATTGCCATTCCCCTATTCATTTATTTTTATATTTGTATACTGCCCAATAAAATTGATGCTGGGCCTCAGATCTTCATTGGAGAAAACTTAAATCCCCTTTGCACATCAAAACACATCACACTCTCTTTAAAAATAATAAATATAATGAAAACAATTTTTAATTGTTAACAAACTTCAACTGAAATATTTTTCTTCTAATCAAAAGGTAGCTTTTTATTGCAAATATTCAATAGATCTAAGTAGTAGTTTAGTAGTAAGTTTACTACTAAGTTACTACTAGTAGTAGTAAGTTTAATAAATAAATTATAGGCACAAATATGTGCATATACATAAACACCTATACATATCTTTACCCCAGTCAGAGCACAATTCCCTGTGGAAATATGAATCTTATATGAACACACACACACACACACACACACACACACAGAGAGAGAGAGAGAGAGAGAGAGAGAGAGAGAGAGAGAGAGAGAGAGAGAGAGAGAGAGAGAGAGCATGATAAGCAATTTCAGGTCAGGCAATTTTAGCAGACATTCCTAAAGATTCCTAAAGCTTACCTGGCGGGATACATCTTGGAGCAGGTGACCATCCCTTTTTTGTGCAAGTAATTGATGATTGCTGGTTTGCAGGAGAATATCCCATATCACAATGAAATGTAACGTTGTCACCTTCTATGTAATAGCTCCAGTAGTGATAAATGATGCGACCATAATGAAAACGTTGAGCAGGATCACAGATTTCTAAAAGCAAAAGAGAGCAAATTGGTTTCATCATTTATGGTTCTTGGAAGGATATTCATGCTATGCATGACATCTAATTCACAGACAAGATGTGAAGAGAGGAGGAAGCTGATGAGGAAGATCCCTATTTTGCTGTTTATATTTTATAAAAGACTCAGCTTTTACCTCTCTCATTTAAGGTTTTAGTACACAAACCGTAGGCTCCAAAACAACTTTTAGGATCCCTTGAGAAGAGACAGCAGTGGAAGCATCACCCCAGCAGGCAGAAGAACCAAACAGGCTGAAATCGCTATAGCAGTGGTGGCGAACCTTTTACTCATCAAGTGCTGAACAGGTAAGTGCTTTGCACGCTTTGCACATGTGCGTGCTATCCACCCTAATGCGTGGCTCTTCCATGTGCTGCGCATGCAACCAGACTATCTGTGCATGCGCAGAGCTTTTGTGCATGTCCCCATGCACTGTGCATGTAACTACACCATCTGCACATATGCACAGGTTTTACGCGGTTTCCCCCATGCACTTTGTGCACAATCACACCATCTGTGCATGTGTGTGTGCGCATACACACACTGTACACAAGTACTCACACTTGTGCAAACAGACACACATGCGCAGGAAGTTCCGAAGATGAGGTGGGTCCCCTGAATTGCATGCATGTGCACCGAAGGCCTGGACACTAGATAGGGGGCACGCACATGTGCAGCTGCAGGTGAGTTGGGTGACACCTCGCATGCCCGTAAAGATGGTTCTGTGTGTCACCTCGGGCACACATGCCATAGGCTCGCCATCACAGCTCTATAGGATGCTACTTCTTCCAAGTTAAAACAAGGTCAGGAAAGCATCTGATCTGTTTTGTTTGTACTTGGCAATATCTACTGCAAAGGGAAAGAATTACTTACTGAAACACTTTGGTTCTGGGTCATAGCGGGAATTGATGCACCTTGCTGTTTGCCATGTTTGCTTGTCTTTAGACAGATAACCATCATAACAATAAAACTGAATTGATTGTCCCTCCCATATTGGAAATTGTCTATGCTGTTCAGCCATTCTTCCATTTTCTATACGGATATAGTCACAGCCCTTTCCTAAAGAAAAGGGATAGAAAAAAAAGTAAGGCACCCCCATAATTCAGAATATTCTATCAGTTCATTTGCTTTGCTTTAGTCTGTGCTAGCATCAGAGACGAACTTCTTATTAAATGTTGTTGCAATACCAGAATCTGATCTGGATTTCTGCCCTGCATCTAAGAAAGAACAGAGAATGACAATGACTGAAGGGGGAATCAAACGCCCTTATTTCTTCTGCTTACAATCTGTGAGGGCTGTAGGGAGAATGGAATGATGTTGATTTGACATCTTCGATCTTACACTGTAAAATGGGACTGAACTTCTTTCTGTCTTCTTTTTATCATTGCACAGTGACTTATGCAACTATTATGCTTCTTGCTGTTATTGTGATTATTATATGTTCATCCTGCCTTTTCATAAATGAGTCAAGGCAGCAAACATAGTTATACCTCTAGCTTCTATTTTCTCTACCACAATCACCTATGAGGTGAATTGGGCTGAGAGTGACTGGCACCATATTACCCAGTGGCTTTCATAACTAAGGTAGGACTACAACTCACAGTCTCCTGGTTTCAAGATTGGCACCTTCACAATTATAACAAACTGGCTCTAGAGTATATATTTAATGAAAAGTATTAAGTGAGGACTTCCGGTTTGCTTTTCATAGCCGCCAGACGGTCCCTTGGGACCGCCAGCCCCTTCGCCTGTAAAGAGCCGCCTTTATAACGGAAAGGTGGCTCGAAAAACTCCATTTCCAGGAGGAAATGTGAGATAGAGCAGATGAGTGTAGGTAGAGCTCTCCGCGTAGTCCCCAGAGTTTTTTTTTTACTCTTGGGGGCGAGCGGATGCGGCTCCCTATAGCACTCGCCGTTTGCTCCGGGCGTTGGGAGACCTCTGCTTTTTTGCAGAGCAAGGCTATGAAAACGAGCCTTTCAAGATAACTAACAGATTAAGTAAAGAGGATGAGATCTGGATCTGGACCTGCGACCCTAAATTGCAAGTATTTATACTTCTTTTACAAAGGAAAGTAAAAAAGAGCTTTTAAAATGGCGACTGCCGAAATTTGAGCAGGGAAGCTGAAAAGGGAAAGTCCTTCCGTTTCTTATTAAGCCACAAAGTAGCAGAATAAATGCTCTTGGCTACAATTGAAGAAAAAGCTCCACTTTTGTGTTTTCTCTTTTCTGGAGATTTGATTTGATATTGATCTCGTTGGAAAGAAGCTTTGCTTTTTAAAAAGTTTGCCTGTGTGGAAATATGGCGTTTAGGCTTCCAAAGCTGGATAAACAAGCAGGGGGCGGGGGATTCCCCCATCCACAAACTATATGAACAAGTTCTTAACCTACAGTCTCAGAAAACTGATTTTAATATAATTGAATTTCTTCTGGAGGAGATTGTAAGAAGGGATGAGATTATGCATCAGAACTTTGAGAAATTTAAGCAGGAAATTAAAGAAAAGATTATAAAAATGGCTAATGATTTCTCAGAATTTTTGATCAGGTTGGATACAAATATTAATCTATTAGAGTCTAAAATGGAGGAAATTGAGGATAATTTGGAAAATAAAATAGAAAAAATTGAAAATGATTTGATAAACATCCAAGACAATAGTTTAGAAGAAAAACCTAAAATGGAAGCTGATTGTAATGTAGAAAATATACAACAACATATTGAAAAGGAAGTTTTAATGATGCAATATAATTTTACTGAATATGCGATCAGACTGAGAGGATTACAGGAAAATAACAGAGATGACCTAAGAAAAATATCTTCTGAAGTTCTGGCTGGAATTTTAAACGTTCATCCTGAGGAGGTATTTTGTAGGATCGATAGAGTTTATAGAATAAACTCCTGGATGGCAAAGCAGAGGCAATTGCCTAGAGATGTGGTGATTTATTTTACAGATAAAGAAATAAGGAATAATATTGTGCAGAAATCTTTTAAGTCTACTTTGCAATTGTTTGGAAGAAAGATTTGGATTTATAAAGAACTCCCGCCTAAGATGTTATTGGAAAGAAAGAAATTTGGTTTTCTGGTGGCTGAGCTTAAAAAAAGAAAGATTTTATTCAGATGGAATGCTCCAGTTGGTATAATATTGAGATATCAAGGAGAAAGATATCAATTAAATACTGTTGAAAAAGCGGAAGAATTTTATCAAAAAATTTAAAAAATGAACTTAACATCTTTATGCACAACACAAGACAAGCAGAAGGAGTTAGAAATAAAGGAAAAATATCGAGTTACAGAGGCCTTGGTAGATGAATTGCCTTTGCATTCTTCAGACACCTCAGCTGGATTATTTATAAATAAGAGAGAAGTGGTATCGGATTCTAAGGTGACGACTCACCAAGTTACAGACAACCATGGAAATCAATTAATTGATACACAACTTACAGAAAAGAAATATGAGTCACAAAAGCAAAACCAACAAGATCAAGTTATAAAGCAGAATGAAAACCGATCAGTTGACACACAACTTGTAGAAAGCAAATTAGGATGGAGATCAAACCCACAAAAAGAAAGGAAAAAAAGAAATAGGTCTCACAAAAATAAAAATTTCTAAATTAAGCAACAGCGAAGCCAGTTATTTTATATATATATATATATATATATATATATATATATATATATATATATATATATATATGACTGAATATATGAAAAGATGGTTGAGGTGAAGTATTGGTTAATATCATCCTGAGGAGAGTGACAGACCTCTGCAATGCCGTAATTTTGGGATGTGAAAAGGGCCTTAAATTGTTGGATTGGAATTATCTATTTTTGGGTTTTCTTTTTTTTTTTCATTGGTCAACGTATTATACTTATGCTGAGCTATAAGGCAAGAGAGTTATGCTGGGGCATGCAGAAGATCTGGCTGTTACCCCATTATGAGAATGGGAATTAATAATCCTGAAGAAAGCCACTATTACAGATATTACATGGATTACAATTATAAAGTCACTCGGGTGGTTGTTTTCTTTTTTCTTATATATATACGAAGATATTCATTATTGATGGGGGCAGATGATAACTGAGGATTTTGAATATTCTGTTGCAACTGGGATGTTATGTTACCCTAATTCGGATGATGGAGTCAGCAATCCAGTGGAAAGATATTAAGGAAGATATTGTATGGATTATAAGTTTAAAGTTATTGATTTTGTTTATATAAGGGAATATTTTTTAGTAGGATGGGCAGAAGAACAAAGATTTTAAGAATTGTTGTGTATGGTAATTTTGTAGGAAAGTGGGTGGAGATAGGTTAGTGATTTGATTATACAGATTAAGAAAAGGGATGCTTAAGAGATATATTTTTGGGAGTGGAGGAAATGGATAGTGTAGAACAAATGTAAAACTAGAATATATGGCGAAGGCTGCTTTGAAATGTTATATTAATATACACAAAAGATTAAATGTTAAAGTAGGATTTATTATATAGTTTTAAAGTGGAAGGTTATTTTGAAATGTTATATTAATATACAGACATAAATATGGGGGAGGAGAAAAAAGGGCAGATTATTGCTAAATTGGGAGTCATAATAATATTACTGTGTTAAATCAGAAGTTATTACATAGTGTTATAATGGAATGTTATTTTGAAGTGTATGGTAAGAGGGGGAAGTAATAATATTAATAATATCACTAGGAGTAAGGGTCAGTATTTGGAGGAGGGAGTAAGGGGATGGTAAAATATTATATAATCTGTTATGTATTAGGTTTTTATTTTGAAGAAGTCATAGGGGGGAGGGGGTGGTGAGGGGGGGTTAGGGAGGAGGGGGGGAAAGGGGGAAAATTTGTAATTGAAAACTTTTTCAATAAAAAAAAAGAAAAGTATTAAGTGAGAAGTAAGAAAGAAGTATGTTTTTAACCTTCCTGGAGACACAGGTAAAGTAACATTTCTTTCCTTGCGGGAGATCCGCAATACTTCCAAAAGAGCCTCGTCACAATGTGCAGGATTTTCTGTGCTTTCCTGTATGAATGGCTTCTCTTCAGTAATCTTGGGCCTAGCATCACTAAGATTTCTAAAATTAAACCTCTAAGGTTCTTCCCACTCAATCTGTCTCTCATGATTAGCTGTTTTCTTATGTTCTCCTGCACTCTAGTTTAAAAGTGTACCTCTTTGTTTTTGAAATGTTTTGCCGCTGCTAACTAGTGATTAGTAGTGGTGAATAATTACAGTAGAATGGTATATAGGCAGCAAATCCCTTCCTAGGAACACGTTCAGCTGATGCATACATTGCTTTTGATGAAACTTGCACAAGTGTGGTTTTCATATTCCAGAGGGATTCGGTTCATTCATACAGCAACCTTTTGACTGGTCTGCTGAATCCCACGATACTAAATGATCAAGAGTTCTGATATATTCTGATACATCAAGATATATACTGGAATTCACTATCTGACTCCGTGGTTTCATCCCTAAACCCCCATAACTTTATCCAGTGATGGGATTCAAGTAATTTAGCAACCGGTTCTCTGCCCTGATGATTTCTTCCAACAACCAGTTTGTCAAACTGCTCAAAAAGTTAACAACCGGTTCTCCTGAAGTGGTGCAAACTGGCTGAATCCCACCACTGACTTTAACCTTAGACTGTCTACTGTTGACCTCACCCCATTCCTAAGAGGTCTGTAAGGGGGTGCATAAGCGCACCAGCATGCCTATCATCCCTGTCCTACTGTCCTCATTTATTTGTATCCATTTCCTGTATTCATAATCATGTTTATATTTATATCTGTTATCTTATACATGCTTGACAAATAAAATAAATAAAAATAAATATTCATCACCAAGGAACTTTTAACAAGGTGTACTTCAATAACAAGCTGAGGACTAACTTATATTGCTTTGGTCCTAAAAGAAAATGCTTTCCTCAGCTAATATTTTACAGAATGACTCTTTACAGTAAAAAACAAAACAAAACTTTGACATCAAGAAAATTTGTGCAGCTTTTTCCCTAAGCCTTTACTCCTTTCTTCTCTTTCCAGTTCTAAGCTTAAGATCCTGAAACGTGTGCCCTTCAGGTACAAGGATATCATTAGATAGGTAAAGTAGCGCTATGTCCCATTGTTACTAAAGACTGAATAGCAGATTGCAGCCTCTGAAATACAATTCACAATCCAGTAGATATGTCTTTGGTTGCGTATTGAATTTCCCTGCCCAACCCTTACTTCCTGCTGGGCAGGGGAAAGAGTTAGGTGTTTTAAGACAAAAAGTAGCACTTGGATGCAGTTTGGGAGAAGAACTTCCATCTTCCCAGCAGCCTCTCAAGAAAACTCCAGGAACCTTGAAACAGAAGATGGTTTGATTCAGATTTATATTGAAAGAGGCAGAATGTCTAGCCAGGAATGTATTTGAATTTAGAGGTCCATTTTTTGCATAATGCTGAATTGTTTCAAAATCACTATAGAAATTAGGGGGAAATTAGGGTTTAAGTTCAGCTTTACCTCGGGCAGCTTCGCAAGATATAATTTTAATAAGTGTCTTATAATCTCTGATGAGAATGTAAAACCTCACTAGTATCTTTGAGGAGATTTTCAACAGAGAGAATTTCAGAATTTCTGGTTTGACCAAAGTTTGATCTTTCCTCTGGAGGGTTTTTTTTTCCCTGCCAAAATTTTCCAGTCATTTGAGGGACTTCTCATAGTACACTATAACTACATCTACAGGCTAGGACTAGAGAGGTTTATATTCCCTTTTTTTCCCATGAAACAATTTGGTAACCTTGATTCAATAACTGGATATTGAAGCAGGTTAGAAATTTAAGCAGAACCAAAAAATACCTCACCAAAAAAACTTCAGAGTATCTTTTTCTGAAGACTCTATTCTGATAATGATATTACCATAATACTAGATGTCATATCTCATTGTGATTTAGAATTCTTTGTTTTGAGAAGACTTGCAAATTCTTTTGAGTTATAGATTTTGTGTTCAGTGATAGTTGTGCAGGAAACTTGGAGCATTTTAGGAAGGTGCTGCCGGAGCTTAATTACTAGGCCACCTTCTAGCTAACTTATTTTTTCTTTCATTGTTTCGCCTTGCCTCTTTAAGGATTTTTTTTTTAATGTTCAATTTTATACAAATCTGTTTTGGCATCAGAATTGCAAAGAATACCCAGATCCCTGTTTAATTTCACTTTTGGATAAGTCATTATTGACTGTGTTTGGACAACACATAATTTTAAGAGTGTTTAGATAGTTTGTGACTTTTGACAACCTTTATAGGGCCTGAACTATACTCACTGTGTTTCTCAAGTATTTGTAAACAAGCCAGGACATAAGACCCTTGTGTTTCCATTTTTCTAGATTGAGACAGTTTTAACTTTTACTGTCTTTTCCTTTCCTTCTTTAAAACTATTCATTTCATTCCTTCAGCCACTTCTGTACAAACTTTTTTGGAGTTTAGGCCTTCTGTTCTGCCATTTCAGTACTATTCCTTCCATTCCTCATTTAATCAAAGTTAAGTTCCTCAATTTATGATTTTATTTCACTTGTTGCAATCATTCTGTTCATGTGCCATGAAAAAAGTAGGTCTGCTCAGGTGCTAGCAAATTTCACTGCATGTGATCCTATAGACTCATCAACATTTTCTGTTTCTCTTGAAGCAAAGAGGCCTCAATAGTTCATTGAGGGTATGAATACACAGCATTGTCCCCAACCTGTCCCTGTCCCATTGCAAGAATCAGCTCTGCCGTCATTTCTCACTCTGTATCAAAATGATATTTTCTGATTTCTTCTAGTACTTCAAGTTAGTTAGTTAGTTTATTATATTTGTATACCGCCCTTCTCCCGGAGGACTCAGGGCGGTGAACAGCCATGATAAAAACAATGTACAACAAAAATTAAAAGCTTATTAAAATAATTAAATCATTCGGCCAAATTTAAGACATCCAACTAAGATCATTTTAAAACCCCTATCAAAACCCAATTTTGATGTGCTGTGCAGTCTCTCTGTGATGCTTCACTACACAAGGAATCTTTGTTTTTCCCTGGATACTACCATGTTTTCCCAAAATAAGACATCCCCTGATAATAAGCCCAATTGGGCTTTTGAGTGCATGGCAATAAGGCCAAGTGCTTATTTCAGGGTTCAAAAAAATATAAGACAGGGTCTTATTTTCAGGGAAACATTGTATTAGCTATCTTCCACAGCCTTTCCAATTTAGGCCACCTAACCAACTATAGAAGGAATTTTTTTCGGACTACACTTTGTTTTGTCAAGTATACAACAGACCTGGCATCGGGCTGCTTATGTACCTGAAAAGGGCAGTTTCATGAATACCTGATCCACCAACTCCTGTATGGCCCAGGGTCATCCTATCACTGAAAAGTGTAAGAATTTCACCTGGGGTGAACAGGTAATGTGGCAGATACTTTGACCTCTCTGGCCCTCCTTATCATCTTATAGAGGAATATCCCATGGAAATAACCTAGTTTTCCTACTGCATTGTTGTTTAGCACACTCCACAGCCTACTTCAAAGTACACTTGCCACTTTGTGACAGCATTCCCTTGCAAGCTGGAATGAGAGAGACCTGAGCATTTCTTCTAGACTAAGACTAATAAATCTTTGTTCCAAAGTAGCACCATTGGTAGATTGCTAGGCAGGAAAATGGCTAGGAGCTTCAACGATCACCTTTCTTCCTTCCAGAGTTTGTCAAATAGGTGATTTTTGGATGGACATTAATTAATCAGGCCCCTGAAAATTCAGTTGAGTCCCTACAGTTTTCAGATGGCTTATGAATTATTTATTTATTTATTTATTGCAATTTATATGCCGCCTTTCTCCCTAGGGACTCAAGGCGGCTTACAAAATGACAACATCAATACAAATCACAATACCAAATTAAAATCAGTAACCCAATTAAAAAATGATTTAAAATTATACCAGTGTACCCCCAAATGGATCAGTTTAATTGGCGGAAGAGCCACGTCTTCAGCTCGCGATGGAAGGAAAGAAGGTCGGGGGCTGTCCTGAGCTCAGTGGGCAATCCATTCCAGAGGGTCGGGGCTCCCACAGAGAACGCCCTCCCCCTGGGGGTCGTCAGCTGACATTGTTTGGCCGACGGCACCCTGAGGAGGCCGACTCTGTGAGAGCACACAGGACGATGGGAGAATGGCTGGAGATGGTCCTGCAAGTACCCCGGGCCTAAGCCATGAAGGGCTTTATAGGTGAGCACCAGCACCTTGAAACGTATCCGGAGTGCCACCGGTAGCCAGTGCAGCTCACGCAGGAGAGGTGTTACACGGGAGTATCTAGACGCCCCCGTAACTACCCGCGCGGCTGCATTTTGGACTAGCTGAAGCCTACGGACACGTCCCAAGGGCAGCCCCATGTAGAGGGTGTTACAGTAGTCCAACCTAGAGGTAACAAGGGCGTGAGTGACCATGGCGAGGGCATCCCGGTCTAGGAACGGGCGCAACTGGCGCACAAGACGGACTTGTGCGAAGGCCCCCCTGGTTACGGCCGTCAGATGGTCATCTAAAGACAGCCGAGAATCCAGGAGGACACCCAAGTTGCGGACCCTATCGGAGGGAGCAAGGGTTTCACCTCCGATCATTAAGGATGGAACCTCCAGATCCCGGGATGCCGGCATCCACAGCCACTCAGTCTTGGAAGGGTTGAGTCTCAGCCTGTTCCTCCCCATCCAAACCCGCACCGCTTCCAGGCAGTGGGACATCACGGAAAGGGCATCCCTAGGGTGGTCAGGGGTGGAGATGTAAAGCTGGATATCATCAGCATATTGATGATACCTCACCCCAAAACCACGGATGATCTCACCCAGCGGTTTCATATAGATATTAAAGAGCAGAGGAGAGAGAACTGAGCCCTGAGGCACCCCACAAGTGAGAGGCCTCTGGGAGGATCCCTGACCCCCCACCCAAACAGACTGCAGACAGCCCGAGAGATAGGAGGAGAACCACTGTAAAACAGTGCCTCCTAACCCTATCCCCCTGAGCCGCTGCAGCAGGATACCATGGTCGATGGTATCGAACGCCGCTGAGAGGTCAAGAAGGACCAGGATAGAGGAGCAACCCCCATCCCTGGCCCGCCAGAGATCATTTACTAGGGCGACCAATGCCATTTCCGTGCTATGGCCACGCCTGAAACCAGATTGGTAAGGATCCAGGTAGTCAGTTTCCTCCAGGAATTGAGGGAATTGCTGTGCCACCACGGACTCAACAACCTTCGCTAAAAAGCGAAGGTTGGAGACTGGACGGTAGTTGTTAAGTACGTCAGGATCCAGGTTAGGCTTCTTAACGCCTCTTTAAGCGCAGCAGGAAAGACCCCTTCCTTTAGTGAAGCATTGACAATAGCCTGGATCCAGTCTCCAGTCACCTCCCTGGCTGCCGAAACAAGCCAGGAGGGACAAGGGTCCAGTAAACATGTGGAAGACCCCAGCCTACCCATAATCCTGTCCACGTCATCCAATGAAACAGGCTCAAACTCAACCCAGATGTCTCCACCGAGACTAGGCCCTGTCACCTCAACGGACTCTGTCCAGTCGGAGTCCAACCCGGTCCGAATCTGAGTGATTTTATCTTGCAGAAACTGTGCAAAGTCCTCAGCACGGCCCTGTAAGGGGTCCTCCCTCGCTCCCTGATTAAGGAGGGAGCGGGTCACTCTAAACATGGCTGCTGGCGATTTTCTGCAGATGCAATGAGAGTGGCGAAATACTTACGTTTCGCTACTTCCATCGCCACAAGATAAGACATAATATGGGTTCTTAGTTGTGTTCGGTCGGACTCGGATTGGGAGGATCTCCAACCACCCTCCAGGCGTCTTTTCCGACGCTTCATTTCCCTGAGCTCCGCAGTAAACCAAGGAGCCGCCCGGGATCTGCATCGGATCAGAGGCCGCAAAGGCGCGATTCGATCCAGGGCTCCCACCGCAGCCTGTTCCCAGGTCGCGACAAGGGTCTCAGATGAATCGTGGGCTAAGGAGGCAGGAAATGACCCAAGCTCCATCAGGAAGCTTTCGGGTTCCATCAGGTGCCTGGGGCGGAACCATCTTACTGGTTCCACACCCCTGCGACGGGGGATGGCAGAGGCAAAGTCGAGTCTAAGGAGGGAATGATCGGTCCATGACAGAGGGTCAATAGATAGAGTCCCCTCCCCACGATCATTTATCCACTGTCCAGAGAGAAAAATAAGGTCGAGTGTGTGTCCTCCAATATGAGTTGGGTCCTGTACAATCTGAGTCAGGTCCATGGCCATCATGGAGGTCATGAACTCCCGCACCAACTCAGATGACTCACCGGCCGATGGCAGATTGAAATCTCCCACAACCAAAAGGTTGGGGAGTTCCACCATCAATTCGGCTAAGACATCTAGTAGTGCGGGCAGGGCTGAGGCCACGCAGCTGGGGGAGAGGTACGTGATCAACAGCCCAGACTGAACTCCAGGGTCCCATTTCAAAAGGAGGAATTCACACCCGCCAACCTGAGGAACAGTGACCTCCCTAGGCCTAAGACTTTCCTTAATAACTACCGCCACTCCTCCGCCCCTCCCCTGGAGTCGTGGCTGGTGTACTGGTTAGTGGTTAGTTA
Organism: Pantherophis guttatus; assembly: GCF_059756535.1. NCBI lineage: Eukaryota > Metazoa > Chordata > Lepidosauria > Squamata > Colubridae > Pantherophis > Pantherophis guttatus. The sequence goes on from NC_142065.1 coordinate 95,085,957, forward strand.
CTGGTTAGTGGTTAATTACTGATAAGTGATAGCATGGTGCAAGTTTTCTATACTGTAGCATCATGCTATTTTTCCATTTTTATCTTGTTTTTCCTTATTTTATTGTGGAACAATTTTATGATTATTATACAAAACTGTAGGATTGTTTAATGAAAAAATTACAGAAATCATGCTGTAACTACCGGTATCTATAATAAACTATTCTCCTCCCACCATAATTATCTCACTGCATCTAGCATAACTATAAGAATATTATTTATAAACAATGAAGCAAGTTCTGCCCTAGAAAGAAACTTCATAGAAAAAGTTACTTACGTTTACAGACAGGAGGAGGATGCCAACCAGTTGCAGTGCATTTGGAAACCTTTCCGGGGCTTCCAAAGACAAACCCTTCATTACATATTGTTTCAATTTCATCATTGTACATATAGTGATCTCGTCTATATTGAAGGTAGCCATTCGTCACTTCTGGAGGGAAACACTTAATTTCTATGGAGGAATATGAATGAATGAATGAATGAATGAATGAATGAATGAATGAATGAATAAATAAATAAATAAATAAATAAATAACTTTATTGTCATTGTATGTGTATACACAGTATACCCATAAAATGAAATTCACTTAACACCCAAAGACCAGGTCCAACACACATAATAATCCCCAAACACACCCCACCCACCACAATTCCCCACCCCTAAACCACCCAAACATCCACACAACAGACCAAGTAATACTGTCCAACAGTAATAAAAATAGGTGGTCTATCTTTAACCAACAAGAACATTTATCTGCTCCAGGTCCTTGAGAAATTCTCAATAGGTGAAGAAAGATTAGTTGATTGCAAATGACTTTTCATCATTTTGTTGTTGTAAGTTGCGAAGTCGTGTCTGACCCATCACAACCCCATGGACAACGTTCCTCCAGGCCTTCCTGTTCTCTACCATCCTCTGGAGTCCATTTAAGCTCACGCCTACTGCTTCAGTGATTCCATCCAGCCACCACGTTCTCTGTTGTCCCCTTCTTCTTTTGCCCTCAATATTTCCCAGCATTAGGCTCTTCTCCAGCGTGTCCTTCTTTCCCATTAGGTGGTCAAAGTATTTGAGTTTCATCTTGAGGATCTGGCCTTCTAAAGAGCAGTCAGGGTTGATCTCCACTAGGACTGACTGGTTTGATCACCTTGCAGTCCAAGGGACTCGCAGGAGTCTTCTCCAGCACCATAGTTCAAAGGCTTCAATTCTTTGGTGCTCAGTCTTTCTTATGGTCCAACTTTCACAGCCATACATTGCAACTGGGAAAACCATGGCCTTGACTATACACACTTTTGTTGGCAGGGTGATGTCTCTGCTTTTTAGTCTGCTATCTATATTTGCCATAGCTTTCCTCCCCAGGAGCAACCATCTTTTAATTTCTTGGCTGCAGTCCCCATCTTCAGTGATCTTGGAGCCCAGGAAAATAAAATCTGTCACTACCTCCATTGCTTTCCCATCTCTTTGCCAGGAATTGAGAGGGCCGGATGTCATGATCTTAGTTTTCTTGATGTTGAGTTTCAAGCCAACTTTTGTACTCTCCTTCTTCACCCGCATCAAGACGCTCTTTAGTTCCTCTTCACTTTCTGCCATTAGAGTGGTATCATCTGCATATCTGAGGTTGTTGATATTTCTCCTGGCAATCTAAATTCCAACTTTTGATTCATCATTTATCGACCAGTTATTTATCCAGCCATTTATCGACCACTGATAAATTAATATGGACCTCACTGGGGATCCTTGCCCTAAAGCTGATGCTCTGTTCTCACTTTGTTGCTTAACAGAATAGAATAGAATAGAATAGAATAGAATAGAATAGAATAGAATAGAATAGAATAGAATAGAATAGAATAGAATAGAATAGAATAGAATAGAATAGAATAGAATAGAATAGAAATATATTCATCAAGAATCATAAGATACTAACATAAGATAGTCATAGGATACTAATAAGCAATCAAATCATACTAGGAAACAATAAAACAATATAAATCATAAAGATACAAGCAACATGCTTATAGTAAGAGTGGGAAGAGATAGGTACTAGGAAGGATGAGAAGAATAATAGTAATACAGTCTTAGTAGATAATTTGAAAGTGTTGTGGGAATTAGTTGTTTAGCAGAGTGATGGCATTTGGGGAAAAACTGTCCTTGTGTCTAGTTGTTCTAGTGTGCCCTATAGTATCGTTTTGAGGGTAGAAGTTGAAACAATTTATGTCCAGGATGCGAGGGGTCTGTAGATATTTTCACAGCCCTCTTTTTGACTCATGCAGTATACAGGTCCTTAATGAAAGGCAGGTTGGTAGCAATTGTTTTTTCTGCAGTTCCAATTATCCGTTAAAGTTTGTGTCTGTGTTGTTTGATTGCAGAGCCAAACCAGACAGTTATAGAGGTGCAGATGACAGACTCAATAATTCCTCTGTAGAACTGAATCAGCAGCTCTTTGGGCAGTTTGAGCTTCCTGAGTAGGTGCAGAAAGAACAATCTTTGTTGTGCTTTTTTGATGATGTTTTTGATGTTAGGTGTCCCTTTTAAATCTTGAGATATGATAGAACCTAGAAACTTGAAGGACTCTACTGTTGATACTGTGTTGTCTAGTATTGAAAGAGGTGGTAGTATAGGAGGGTTTCTCCTAAAATCTACCATGAATGTAAAATTAATATATTGTAAAAATTAATATATTGTAAAATTGTAATGTGATTTTACAACACTTAAGGGGGAAAAAGAGAGTGAAATTAGTGCCCAAATGTAAGAACCACCAATGCTGAAGTCATAACGTGATTTCAGTCTGAGACAAAGATTGCCAACTGATTTGTGGATCAATTCTGCCCTTTGCACATATCTTCAAAATAGATTGAGTTGCCCCCTTGTGGGACTATCACCCAAATTTCCCTAAAAGAAACAATTACTTTTTCTATACTTTGTGCCTTAGACACAAACAGTCTTGATGAATTATGTTCCTCTGTCAAAGAAATGCTACATGAAACATTCATTTCTATTTGGCCCCATATTTATTGCTGAGTCATATTACTATGATAGATTGCAGACCGAAGTAAATGTTTGCCTCAGATGATCTTCAGAAGAATAAAGTCCTTCTTTGAAGAAAGACATTTCTAAGTCTGATTAATTAAGATTAAAGGAAGTATAATATGCCATTTGACTCCACAAATTCCAGGAAGCCATGAATCCTGAGTTTTTAATTAATCAAGGATTATTAAAATGTTGAAATTATAAACTTAGTGGCTCTTTTTCAGTTATCCCTTTAAAACTAATCATAGCTAGTTTAGGAAATCAATTCAGTATGATGTAAATAATCCATATATCTAGACGAAAATTGAGGCAATATTTTCTTTTACTTGTTAAAAAAAGGAAGGATGAGTCTTCTAAGACAATGCTTCTTATTCTTGTTCTCCGTATGTCTGATAAAAATGAAATCAAATAAAGACATACAAATACTTCTTTCCCTATTTTACCACAAGGTTTTTAACCAGGTCAGATTGATTGGAGCTGCAATTTTAGGCATGCACAGCAAGAAGACTAAAATGTGTGTAAGATTTCAAAACAACCATGACCATTAGAATCACATACAGACCTTCACATTGAAGCTTTGTACCCCATCCAGTCTCAGTACATAAGGCATCTTGTCTGTCAACATGTGAGTATCCTTCATTACAGGAGAATCGTATTCTCTCACCTTCCTTATAAGTGATCTTTGGAGATAATACGTTTCCATTTTCAATATAGTCTGCCTGGCAAGTTATTTCTAATATAAAATACAAATAAGAGGTTTTTTTCATTAATATTATGTTTATTCACTTGAATTAAAAAATGCTGTATTAGTAAAAAGATTAAAGAAGAAAGAGATATTTTTCTAATTTTAATCTCATTTTTCATCCTAATATGATTCAGGTAGAATCAGGTTGAATAAGTGGTCTTTTTCATACTCATTGGGATGAATAATAATAAATCTACTATTTCACAATCAAATGAAATGCCTTCAGTCTCAACCAGTTTCTTCATGTTAATATTAAACAGAAGTGGGGAGGGGGCTGAGCACTGCAAAGCAGTATCTGCGGACTAGACTTCTCCTTCCATGAATGCTGACTAAAACTCTCCCAGAGGAAGGAGAAGAACTAGTACAACACAGTGCTCCCCAATCCAATCTTTGAAGCCAGCCCAGAAGTTATCCCGATTAAAAGCCAATAAAATACCAAGGAGAGAAAGGATGGCTGCATCCTATTCTCACCACAGGTATGATCAATTCCATTTTAATTCTGTACTCAGGTCTGAAATCTGACTGGAAAAGTCCAGAACTTCCTCCACAGTTCTTTGAAGCAATTGCTTGTTCTTAATAACCTTCCCCAGGAAGGGTAGGTTGGGACAATATGAGACAATATTTGTCCAGCTAATAGTGGCTTCTTGAGAAAAGAGTACACTGCTGGCTCCTTAAGTGAAGGACCATCTTCTTTCCCAAGTAGGAATTTACTTGGAACCAGAACCCAACCATGTCTCACCTGATAGGAGGTCTTAGCCTACCAGGAAGAACATGGATGCATGTATAATACATGGATGTATGTATAATACATGGATGTATTATACTGATGGCCAAACTAATGGTCAGGATTAATAGGTTTTAAACTCCTCCCAGACAATGAAACTAGACTAAGTCTCAATTAATTCCATGGGGCTTCCCTCAAGGTTAGAATGCAGTATAGCGTGAATCCAAACAATTTATCCAACATATGCCTAGCATATTCCTCACAATCCTCCTAAGGCGTATCTGGGTTGCCTTGAACAAAACCACCAACTAAGTGCAATAAGAACAGAATACTATGGACACTTCACTGCTCTTACAACCATGAGATAGGTCTTAGTAACTCACACTCACTTGGCTTCATTTCTTGTTGTCCTCCAATGGTACTCTAGATCTCTCTTCTCCCGTTTCACTTAGAAAGTTCCATTTAGAACCAATTGGGGTTTATCAGTTGTCTGAGGCAGACCAAATTGGTCCAGTCTTTCTGTAGTGGGGAACAGCCCATAGAACTCCAAGCCAATCAAAGAGTGATCCAACCATGACAAAGGAGTGTAATAATCAACTCAGAGTTCACTTAACTTCCCCCTCACTCACCTATACATTCTGGAACAGGTGCACTCCAAGTGCCATCAGCTGTACAAGTAATTTTATTAGCTCCTTTTATTTTGAGCTTTCCAATACATCCAAATATTACTAGATCACCAGATGAAAAATCTTCATTCATTTGAGATTTTGCACCCTGAATAATCCTCACATTTCCTGCTGGTGCTATTGGAGGACATTTGTTGACTGCAAATAAAGTAATATTGTGATATAAAGCTAATTAAGAAATGTTTCAGACTTAGAAAAAAGGAAGCAAGGAGGGAAATGACCAATCATAAATATTTTACAATCTGGTGATGTGCACAGTATAGTTTCTAGCAAAATGGCAAAATTAATGTTTTTTTTTTAATGAAACAAAAACAAAGTCATTTCACCAATCTTACTGTGATCATTAGAAAATACAAATCTATTAAAAATAGATAAGTGGACATATTCTCAATCAGCATAGAAATCTTCTACTCTATCACATTGGGTAATTGAGCAAATAATGGGAGATAGATTACCATGAAGTGTATTATTATTGCAGAAATAGTAACAATGTTTATGTAGAATATATTTAACCAATAAAGACATCAGCAAAGAAATAATTTATGTCACTCATATACCCAACCCTAATACTGAGACATTTTAAAGAAAAATGCACAAAAAGGGGATGGGCCAGTCCCATCAGGGTGAGATGGGTTCTCAAGTAGACTTGAGCCATGCTATGCAGGGCTTTAAAATACCTAGCTGGTAATGGTACTTTTAGAAGATCTTGAATTGCAAATTGAAAAGGAGCCAAAAATGAGATTTCATTAAAAAAAAAATAACTAACTTCAATTTCCAAATCATGGTAAATGAAATGAAACTAACCAAATAGTAATACTGTGTGTTTGGTCAATGACCGGTAAAATTTGAAAAAAAAATACAATGCAAAAATAAAAATCAAATAGACGAGACAAATATTAGTGAAACAAAAATAAAACGACAAATAAAAATGTAACGTACTACATTTTAATTTTTAAATATCTGTCTATGTGTTTTAATTATCTGTGCAAGTATACATCTAAAATATTACAATCTAGGAAGTTAAAATATATATTGTCTAAAACAAGATGGGTAACGTATTAAATCTGAAGTAATGAATAAAAGGTAAGAGGTTATATCTATAACCATTTATGCTTATTTTAATTGTGGTAATCCAGAAAGTGGCTGTTGCACAGGTGATAAAGGATTCTGAATCTTCTAGAAGAAAGTTCATATATAAACTAATGTTTTAAGGAAAGACTATAAGCAGACCTATCTCAGTACAATTTACAATTTAAGAATGCATGAGACTTCCAAGTAATAACAATGATAGACTAGGATGTCTCTGAAGGAGTGGAGATAATATGAGGAAGGCTGACAATTTGGATGACAAGCCTGAGCCACCAGAACCTCCTTGAATAAGGAAAGACCAAGAGACTTCTCACTGTGCTCTGGAACGCTCTTCCATGTGAGGTAACAGCTGGACTTTAAGGACCTTGCAGCTGATTTGTAAATCTGAGTGGCAGGAAGACTCAGGAAAGTCAAAGAGGTCAGATCCCCAGTGGAGCCTTTAAGGACATTGGTTTACTTAAAACTTCACTTCCTTAAGCACATTTGTATCAAAATTATTTTTAATTAAAGGGAAAAATGTTTTTTTGGAATAGCAGAACAATTAACTACTTGGTGAGTGTGAGTGAGCCTTCATTCTGGATTAAAGATACAAATAAAATAACGATTTTAAAAATTTAAAATCAATTGCAGAAAACTTGACAGGAGTTTGTTCTAAATAAGCTTTAAATGGATAAAAAGGACAGTGAAATTTGAAATATTACTTTTATACAGAAGTTTTCAAATTATTTAAGAAATACATATCTTAGTGGGAATACAGATTGTTTAGAGTTTTAGTGAAGAGACAATTGGTAGACTTTTCAAAATAATGAGCTGAAGGAATCTTAAAACAGAACATGTGTCTTTAGAACTTCAAAGTGTCAGAAGGGACTAAAGGCTTAAGGTAATACAGAAAAAGCAAAGCGGGGGGGGAGAGAGAAAGAAACCTCCCTTTTACTTTTGTACTTGGCTCATTTTCTCTTTCTGGATTACAAATAAATGAAATGGATACTACTGGAAAATCAGCAAACTTGGAAAAGGAAGGAGGGGATTGTTAGAGCACCCAAGAAAAAGATGATCACTCCAAAGATTAAAAAAAATAATTGAAAAGTTGGAGAAGAATTTATCTGAATCTGTTAAAAGAGACATGGCTACATTTTAAGGAAGATTGGGAGAAAGATTTGTAAATATGAAGGAGGAAGTGAAAGAAGAGATTAAAAAAAACCTTGAAGAATCTCTAGGACAGTTGACTGGAGAGGTGAAACAAATAAAAGAAAGAAAGAAAGAAAACAAAGCAGAAATAATAAACAGAAAGATGGAAAAAAGATTTACACAATCTTGGCACTATTGGAATTAAAGAAGGAAAAGAATTATGCCTGAGATTCAGAGTGGTTTCAAAAGACCCCAGAACAAGAGTAGGTTGTCCAATCTTTACAAAATTTCTGTAATAGGATGGAGATGATATGCAAGCAGAGACAGATAATGTATACGGGATCAGTATGCATTATGCAAAGTTAAGAAATGCATCAGGGGATTTTCTTATGTACTTTATTAGGAGGAAAACAAGAGATTAAGCTCTCCAGAAGCATTTTAATACCAGGTTGAAGGTCAACACAGATATATATAAATAAGTTCCAATCAGAATACTACCTAAGGAGGGGGGGGATATTTTTGACTGAAAAGCTAAAGCATAAAAAGATATCATTTTGTTGAGACAAATTGGAAGGAGAGATTTTTAATTTTAAACAGTAGAGGTATCAAGCGCCCGAGAATTCAGGAGATGAGGCAGCTCAAATGAAAGCTTAAGATCTCTACAAGAATCTGCCCAACTGACTGTTAAGAGAAATATGTGGGAGATAAGAGAGGCATTCAAGGTGGGTTGGACTTAGATCTTTTATGGGTGTGCAGGGTCTCATGACATATGATGTGTTTTAGCCCTCCCTTGGGCTCAGCCCAGTCATCTCCTACAAGAGGTTCTGACTAACTCAGTTTTAGTATCATGAGATTTCTTAGAAACATTTAAAGAAAACATGGACAACAGGCAAGGAAGTGACAGAAGAAACTATGCAACAGACATGACAAGAAACTAAGGAAGAGGCACCACGCTAAGACTACAAGTATTGACTTTTTCTAGATTTTGGCATATAGACTTTAAATGCCTAACATGAAATATAATGAAGCAAACTCTCCCACTTCAGAAAACAAATTCATTTCATTATTTGAAAAGATTGAAACAATATGTAACTTGTTTAGAAGAAACAGATAGTAGCAGAAATTATTAAAAAAATTTGATTTACAAAAATTTAGGTGAAGAGTTCATTTCAGTGGGAATCAATAAGAGAAACTGAATGGTTTTGAAACTCACAACTAAAGTCAGAAATGATATTGCTTGATAACCATGGCAGTTTGTGGGAATTGAAGTCATTTTTACTACTCTGATCCCTAATAATGTTGAGAGCCTACTTACTTTCACAATGAGGAACCTCATTGGTCCATCCATTTGCTCGACAATCACGGTAATTATGTTGGCTGAGCATCTTATACCTAATAATTAAAAAAAAATAGTGAACTAAACACACTAATACTGCAAAAGGATTATATATCAAGGCATATTTTATAATAATTTAGAACATACTGAGAAGAGGCATTATTTTAATTATTACTGATCGTTCTTGGAAATGTAGAAGAGTTTACCTGAAACAAGTTTGGTATTTATTCCCAGAGTTAGAAAAAGATGAGAAACTCATTCTCCCCAACTTTTAAATTTATTTTCCATTCCAAAAGTTTTGAAAATATCACCAAATTCAAAACCACTTCTGGATATACACTATTGTATTTCCAAAATAGAGTTTGATATTCAAGTTTAAAAAAAAAAAACAAGAGAAGAGGGGAGAGAGAGAGAGAGAAAGATGAGAGGGAAAGACAGAGTAGGGGAGAGAGAGGGGGTGAGGGAGGGAGAAAGCATGCTGGATTCATATTAGTGATCTGCGGGATTTAAAATTATGAATTTAGTGGTCCTTAAGGTCTGTAAGGTTGGTGAGCCCTGATATAAAGGAAATATTGTATCCCATGGGAAAAAGTTCCATATTTTAAGAAGTACTGGAACAAAATTTCAGATTTTTTAAAAAAACAACTCAGTACTAGTATCTCACTGTAATAAAGTATTTTAAAGGTTTGGAATGAAAATCCCAGGAAGCATTCTCTATATTAGAGCTCTCTCTTGTAGTAAGAGGTATATTAAATGAAAATCAGCAGCTAAAAGATATACGTTATTGATATTACAATTACAATATTTTATAAAATACAAGATATAGCATATCTTATATAAATCTAAAATGTATTAAAATTGCAGTCTGTTTTAACCAGACTAAATGTCTTATTTGGATTTCTCAGACAAATACAAACATGTACATATGTAGTACAGTGAAAAGTACAAATGCTCAAAAAGTATAAATGAAACTTTCAATTAATTATCCCTTGTATAGGAGTGCCCTCATGTGGTCCAAATATTTAATGAAGAGAGAGATAAAATTTAAGAGTATAATAACATTGTGTAGCAACACTGCAAAATTATGTCTCTTACAAAAATACATATTATATTCCAGAGAAAACCAATATGCAATAAAACAAATTCAGATGAAACAAGTGGGGTAATTCTACGTTCAGTCACCAAGAAACCAGCACAGTCAGATGTTTATATCACTAAAATACGGGAGAAGAAAGCAAAATAAAAAATAGACAACAATAATATTGTTGTCTATTTTCACTTATATGGCTATGATATTCGGGTTTCTCACACAAATTCAAAAGTAAAAAAAGTGCAGAATTTCTTTTCAGTATGTCATTGCACAAATACAGCTTATAAACATTTTAGTCAATAATGAAAAATAAGGTCACTTTGAAAAACAAATTGAGCTGCTTTGAGTTATAAATTTGAAATGCAGAAATCCCAATATTGTAAAAAAAAGGCATGTGGCATAAAAGAAAGTGAAGATATTACTAAGAAAGCAGTAAAACTTTGATATAAAATACAGTGAAAACTGAAAGTTATAGTTTGTCAATGTGATGTTATTATGGTTAGCTTATGGCAAAGGATGTAAATCTCCTTAAAGATTTATAATCTATCAGATGTCCTCAAATTCAAACTGCTGCTCCCCAGGAAAAATATTTATTTTATTATTTTCTACATTGGATTTTTGACAATAAAATTAATGGCCTCCCTAGCATAACACTGTATTTTTCAGCCCTTGCTGTTTTTAACTTTCTATTTTCCAAGTTCCACCAAGCCAAACTTCTATGGATCCTCCTAAACACACAAACATGACATAGTTCTTTATCCACTATCTCATTATCAGGGAGATTATCTCAACATACAACATAGCCTTACAAAAAGCTTGGACATCTGAGAGAGAAGCAAATATTCTCTTAACTACAGTGCTGTCAGAAAAATCAAAGACATAATAAGAGAAGATGAGATTATGGTTTCATTAGATGTCACAGCACTCTTTATATTCATAGACCCATAGAAATAATCCATGACAGCAATACTCCACAACACACTTGACCCAACTAAATACACTAAGAATGAAATTCCCAGAATCATGAACCTCATCAATTTCTGCCAGTACCTTATTTCATTTTGATGGACAAATATACCAACAAATCAGAGGTACAGCCATGGAATCTTCATTCTCTAGACTCATAGCAGAGACTGTAATGCAGTGTCTAGAGGCTATAGCTACAACACATACAACCAAAAATAAGGCATCTGGCATGTAGATGACACTTTCCTCATAACATAAAAGGAACAACTAGTGAAGACGCATGAAATATTCAACATCATCTTCAAAGAAATTAAATCCACAATGGAAGAAACACACTTAATTTCCTTGATGTCCTCATTAGCAGAAGAAATGGCAGCAAATTAGAAACACAAGTCTATCAAAAACCAACCACACTAACCAAGTGTTCCACTACTAAAATAATAACCCAATCTCCCGTAAGAGGAGCTGTATACTCATCTGTATACATTGTATACTGTATACTATATACATTGTATACTCCAGCTGTATACATTATTCAGATGAGCACAAATATTCTGCAGTAATGCAGAACATGAGAAAAAGAAAGCAGGCCATCTATCCATCTTCTAATAAAATGGATATCTGCACAATTTTATGAAAAAGTGCTTGATCACCCAATCCAGTACAGCAAAACCCAACATGTCTATGAAAAAGGGTAACACTGCCATACATCAGAAATAATCAACATAACACAGAATAATGCTTTTAAGGTACAATACGGAAAAGATTGCAACTTGATCTTAAGGGGAAAAAAACACTTCTTCAAATTGGTTTGACAGTAAAACCATTTATTCATAGAACTGGTGCACTCTTCTTCATTGTAGTTATTTAAGTGAAGTCTAGGCAGCTATATATTGTAGATGAATGTTTTAATTGGTATTTGTTCACTGAGCCTCTTCCACTTTTATGATTCCAAGAGTGAAGTGTTCCAATACACTTCAGGAGGATTATAGCTAAAAAAATCCATGACATTTGAGGATCACACATTCAGTATTATATTTCCTGAGAATAATTGCATCTGAATAAATAAGGATTTCATATATAAAATAAAGGAATGAGTGGAATTAGATGACTTGTCTATCAGGGTTGAGGACAGCACTCTCATATTTCAGTTGCTTGTACTTGTATAAGCACAAGCATTTTTTTAAAAAAAACAATATGATATTTATTTAGGTGTTGGCTTTTTACTCCCTAACAAGAACAAGTCCATAATTTTTACTTGAATAGATCTAGAATCCCACTGAATGCCTAAAGATGGAAAGGATGGACTTCTGCTAATGTTGAGATGTTTCTTAAATCAGTGTCTACCCTCTTGATGGCCAGACAAGAGCTATAGATTACATTACATCAAACTCTCTTCTTGCCCCAATCTTAAAGTGTATATATATATGTATGCATATATACATGTGTGTATGTATGTTCATGTGCATGTGTGTGTGTTTATCTTTCCTTTGAAATATGACTCAAAGTATCAAACATATCAAATATTCAGTTTGAGTTTTATCCTTGCCTTCTTTCCCTGCCAAACATATTTCAAAACCATTTTATTTAAATCTGCAAAAAATTCCTTACCCAGCTTTACAGGAATTGTCTGAAAAAAATACAAGATTCTAGGTAAAATATTCATCTTAATAGTTGCAATTCTACCAATCAAAGATAACTGCAAGTTTCTCCATTTCACCAGATCCTGTCCTATCTTAATCTTATTATAATTATTTTCTTTAAGAGAACTACATCTTGCTGTTAATTGAATCCCCAAGTATTTTACCTTATTTGTGACCTGCATCTTGGAGATCTCCCTCAATTCTTCTTTTTGTTTTTTTAACATATTTTTAGTCATTAACTTCATCTTCTCTTTATTAATTTTCAAACCAGCAACCTCCCCAAATTCACCTATTTTTTCTATCAATTTATTTATTGATAGTAATGGTTCTTCAACAATAAAAACCAGGTCATCAGCAAAGGCTTGTAATTTAAATTCTTCCTTTCTAATTTTCATTCCTTTTATCTCTTTTTCTTCTCTAAACTTTCTATTCAACACTTCCAACGTCAGTATAAATATTCCTTTGAAATATGACTCAAAGTATCAAACATATCAAATATTCCTGCCTACTATGTTCCCCAAAAGGAAACCTAGAATTCAGAGTCTCTTAGTTTCTAAGCCAACATCTTTATCACTACACCAAACTGTGCATCTATCTGTGTGTTTGAATGACATGAACTGGTCCCCCCCCCCCATTATCTCTCTTTGGCTTCCTTTTTCTCTTGTAGACTAGCCACATATCAAGATCTACATGCAGGCAAGAGAGGATTCTATAGGGATATATTACAAACTCCCACATTAGAATACAATATAAATGCATTATCATTTTGGAAGACAGAGCTTTTGTTTTCCTTAATACACAGGTTGTATATAATGAATAATTAGAACAGGGAAAAACAATTATAAAAACATTACCCTTCATGACACTTATAAACAACACGGGCACCAAAAGTAAAATCCTCTCCCTGGGTAAGTTCAAAACTGGCAAAATCAGAATCTCCAGGACTGCCACAAGATTTTCCTGAAAATTAAAATAAAATGTAATACAATACAATATAACAAGAAAATTAGCATTTGGGAAGCCCTTAGACTGCCCAGAGCTTGAATCTCCCCTTGCCTATTTCACATTTCCTATCTCATTGTTATTATGAACTAAACCTGGTCTTACTATTTTCAGAATTCCTGCACTCCTGCTTCACCTCATTGCTGTGTACATTCTGATATTCTGAATGATATGTAATTATATGAAATGCCTTTCATTAAGACATTACATGGCAAATTCAAAGTTTTTACTCATGGAAATCCTTCTGGCATTCAGTCTGAAAGGCAACTTCTATTTTTAATTATAATAATGTAATTCATGGCACTCAGTATCAAGTAAAAACACAATATAAAGGGAAACAGACTATTTATTTATTTAGAAAATTTATACAGCCACCTACTTGCTCACAGTGACTCTAGGTGGCTTAAAAGCAATAAAAGCACAGCATAGAAAATAAAATAAAAAAAGCAAAAAAACAATAACAGTCCTATCCATCCCAGTGACAACACACAGTCAAATTAGCCATTTGATGGGTCATTCCACTCTGGTTTTCCCAGGCCATCTGGCAAAACCAAATGTTCAGGGAAAGAGTGTCAAAGTGGGGGCTAGTCTAATTTCTTTTCCAAAAGGATGGAGTCATCATAGAAAAAGCCCTTCTTCTGAATCCCACCAGGTGTACCTTCTTAGGGGTTGGGACCCGCAATATTCATTGCCTCCCTGCTCTAGTAGTTGGGTGAATCCTACTTTGAACATATGCAAAGACCTAGCTTTCTGAAGAAGTTTGTAATATTGGGGAAAGTAGAAGAATAGAATAGAATAGAATAGAATAGAATAGAATAGAATAGAATAGAATAGAATAGAATAGAATAGAATAGAATAGAATTTATCTCCGGTGCAAAAGCTCTATGTATGCGCAAAGCAACAGAGTAATAATCATCATAATACTACCAATAAGAGGAAATATTAAAGAAGATGAGAAGGATAATAATACTACAGACATACAATATAGGTAAATATACTTAGATATATGACAGTCCTGTGAGAATAAGGTATTCAGCAGAGTGATGCCATGAGGGAAAAAACTGTTCCTGTGTCTAGTTATTTTGGCATGCAATGCCCTATAATGACATCCTGAGGGGAGGAGTTGATGTGAGAGGTCTGTAGCTATTTTCTCAGCCTTCTTTCTGCTCTGCTCAATATACTGGTATTCTATGAAAGGCAGGCTGGTTGCAATTGTTTTTTCTGCAGTCCCAACTATTCATTTGAGTCTGTACCTGTCCTGTTTGGTTGTTGTACCAAACCAGACAGTTATAGAAGTACAAATGATAGAGTCAGTAATTCCTCTGTATTACTGTATCAATAACTTCTGGGGCAGTGTGAACCTTTTGAGTTGACACAGGAAGAACATTTTTTGTTGTACCTTTTTAATGGTGGTTCTAATGTTAGGAGTCCATTTCAAACCCTGGCAGTAAAGTGAATGGACACAGTTACAGCAATGATGACTTCACTTTTGGAAACCTGAGACAAGTTGGGGACAGATTGTCCAGGAAAAAAATCTATCTACATGACCACTAAGAGCCAACATCAGCTTGATGGCTTATAATCAAAAATACTAATCGGAAATGGTAAAAAATACTTTTTCAACATTTCAGTATCCTTCTTCACAGGTTTTTGCAAAACATTATTTTATTTCTTACCTGTGCAGTTCTTAGTAGGTGGCAATCGTTGCCAGACTCCATCATTACATTGAAGTTTAATAGGCCAAGCTTTAGCATATCCAGGGCGGCATTTATATGATATTATGTGTCCATGTTCATATGTCTCTGCAGTCAATTCTTCCATAGGTTGTTCACGTTCCCTTCTAGCAGGTGGTCCACATGCATTTTCAGCTAAATGCCAATGAAAAAGAAACAGCATTTAGCAAAACCTAGCTGTCAAATCTTGTTCCATAGCTTTTAAAAAATATTTTACTTTTAATTTCAGCTTTTCCCCCCAGTTTGGTAGATATTTTATTTATATTGTATTCAGATATGAGATCTAGAGGCCATTTAACTCCAGAACAGTTTATTCTAAAAAGCAGAAAACTAAACCAAACGAAATGTGTTTAGTCCCAAAGGTTTTTAAACACTTCTCAAATATTATCAGCGTGGGAACCAAATACGTTTCTGAGAGGATATTATTGGACCAGGAGGACCTGCTCACTGTCAGTCGTGCTTTTGTACTTTCCTATCTGGACTACTGCAGTGCTTTCCACATGGAGCTGCTCTTGAAAAGCACTTCAGCTGGGGCAGAATAAGGCAGCCTGGGTGGTAAATGGTGTTGGTTACTTGGTGCATGTAACACCACTACTTTGTGAACTGCAATGGTGGCTGATGTTCTTCGAGGTGCAATTCAATGTGCTGGCTATCACCTTTAAAATCGTTTTTATGACTTGGAACTGAGTTACTTGGATGAAGATCTCTTCCTGGTCACTTTTATCCATCTGATCTGACCTGGCA
This sequence comes from Pantherophis guttatus, assembly GCF_059756535.1. Lineage (NCBI taxonomy): Eukaryota > Metazoa > Chordata > Lepidosauria > Squamata > Colubridae > Pantherophis > Pantherophis guttatus. Next base: position 95,101,903 of record NC_142065.1, read on the forward strand.
GGCTAGTATATTCTGGGAGCCATCGGCTAAGAAATTCTAGTTGGACCCAGAAGGCAAGCTTTTTCTGCCATAGTAGAAACATTCTACTCTGCAACATTCTTGGCCTCTCATGAGGCCCTAATGGGGTGGTTCTGTGCCTAGGCCTTTACAATTGTGTAAAGAGACCAATCTCCTAGTTGTCTTAACAATTAATGATTGTGATTTTTACCCCTCTGATGCTATGCCGGTATGAAAGAAGGGCCTTGGGAGGGGCATGAGCAGAAGTCTCGGGTGGAATGTAAATGGAGGCCCAGGAAGCACATGAATGGAGGCCTTGGCCATGTTGTGAGAGAAGCCATGGCTGCATCAGTGAGATAAGGAGTGTAAATGGTTTTGGCCATTATAGTAGTTGTGCACAGTGTGATGAGCAGCAGCACCTGGCTGTAATAACCTGGCTGTAATAACAAACATTGAAGCTAGACTTCAAAGATTATATCCGTGATGGTGAACCTATGGCACGTGTGCCAGAGATGGCATGCAGCACCCTCTCTGATGGCACACGAGCCGTCGCCCCAGTTCAGCTCCGCTGTGCATGCATGCATGCCTCCCGCCGGCCAGCTTGTGTTCGGGTCTCTGCCATGAATACACAGGGGGCGGGGCATGCGCTGGGTGACAGCATGCACAGGGGGCGGGGCGCTTGCAGGGGGTACACATGCACTGGGCACATGCAGGGGCCGCATGCACGGGGGTGGGGCACATGCACAGGGGCTGCATGCACATTGCATTTTGGGGGTTTGGGCACGAGTGCACGCTTTGGGCATTCGGTCCGGAAAAGGTTAGCCATCACTGGCCTATACCAATAAAGATCCAGTCAAATTGGTGGAGTTAGTTTCCTGACCTGGACTACCTCACTCACCTCACGAAGAGTGCATAGATCACTCTTCGATTGCCTTTGGACTATCTCAAAGGCAATCAAAGAGTGATCTATGCAGGGTAAAAGATTGATGACAATATTCTCCACTGTCAAATCATATTGCATGTGACTTTAAAATGTGACCATTAGTATGCATGAGGCTTTCAATGTCCTGAAATAGGTCCACAGTTGCCAGGAAACAAATTAAAATTAAAAGAACAGTTTTGGGTATGTCTGGCAATTACATGGAGAAAACGTGCAATTTTCTTGATGACATTTTCAGAGATGGTTTGCCATTGCTTTCTTCCTAGGTTGACAGAGAATGACTAGACAGAACGACTAGCTTAAAATTACCCTTCTGGATTCTCTAGCTAATGCACAATTGGAAGGCAGATTTAAGCTGGTCCATATTTGTTTTTTGTTTTTTTTGAATTTTTTTTTTAAATTTTATACACAAACAAACATTTAATACATCAGTCATTCCTTCCATGTGACATCTCGGTGTTTTCTCCATGACTTCGTCTTTTTGTTGTTTCTTCTGTCTTCATTTTCACTTTGTCTATTACAACATTTCTCCAAAAGTACAATATTCTAATTATACCATTTTCTTACATAACTATTAGTTTGCTTATCTATATCTCTTTACTAACCAATGGTAAAATTGATCCCGTATCTTAAAATATTCTGAATCCTCTCTTTCTTTAATTATCAAAGTTAATCTATTCATTTCTGCACAGTCTAAAAAATTTTTTAATTACTTCTCCTTCCAGAGGTATTTTCTCTGCTTTCCAATTTTGTGCAAAAACAATCCTTGCAGCTGTTATTACATGTATAATCAAATAAATATTTTCTTTACTAATTTTCTCTGGGATGTATTTGTTGATGCTATTTACTATAAATAGATTTAATCTGACATGCACAGATTTTAAAATGACCCCGGGGACTGCTGGGAAGGCAGGCAAGCGTGGCAAGGCCACCCAGTTGTGGGGAAGAGAGCTAGCAGCTTACTCCCTTCCCCAAAGCCCTGCCATGCTTGCCTGCCTTCCACGCTGCCTTCCCGGCATTCACACAGCTAGCTTGCGAAGTCAGGCAAGCGGAAGGCCACATGGAAGGCAGACATGCATGGCAGCTTACTCCCTTCCTGAAGCCCTGCCATGCTTGCCTTCCTTCCACGCTGCCTTCCCGGTGTCCCCATGGCCAGCTTGCCACCCACCCCGACCCCGCTTCCCTTTTACCTTTCTTTAATGCGCCCCACTTCTCTCCCCAAACCTCCGGAGGTGGCGTTCTCCGGGCCGCAAAGCCCTCGAAGCGGCTGCAGGAGGGGGAAAAGGGGGGAAAAAGCCTTGGCCTCTGTAGCCTCTTGAAGGAGGCTTGTGTGGGTGTGTGTGTTTGGCAGTGCTGAAGTGAGCCACATGAAGGGAGTCCGCTGGTAACCACGCTGGCTGCGATCATCCTCTTGCCTTTGGCTGCCGCTGCTGCCGCCACCTCTGCCTCTTCCTTCTCTCTGCCAACAGAAGTTGGAAAGGAAAAGGCAATTGCTTTGCCGAGCAGTTCTCCACGTTTCCATCCCAAGTCAGCCGCCCTCACTGGAAATGCGGCGAAACACTCGGCAAAGCAACTATCTTTTCCTCTCCGACTTCTCTTCCTTCAGAGAAGGAAGAGGCAGAAGTGGCAGTGGCAGCAGAAGGCAAGGAGCCGATCGCATGGCTCACTTCAGCGCCGTCAAACACACACACATGGAAGCCTCCTTTGAGAGGCTTCAGAGGCCAAGGCTTTTTTTTCCTTTTCCCCCTCCTGCAGCCACCTCGAGGGCTTTGCAGCGCAGAGAACGCCACCTCCCAAGGTTTGGGGAGGGAAGCAGGGTGCGTTAAAGAAAGGTAAAAGGGAAGCTGGGTGGGATGGGATTTGGTCCCCCCCCTCTTGCGATCCTCTTCCAAGCACAGATGGTTCCTCCTTTAATACTTGGTCCTGCACTTGACCTGGCTGGACAGTGCCCTCCTGCCTGTTCTTCCTTCTCCTGACAGGCTGCGGAGACCAAAGGTCTGGAGGGGGGGGCTTTGTTGCTCAGGCTGAGAAGCGACGTGAGACAGCGAGCCAGCTTTGCCAGCTGAGGAACTCTGGGAGTTGAAGTCCCCAAGACTAAAAGTTGCCAAGGTTGGAGACCCCTGCCCTAGACCACTTTAGGAGCAAAATGGTGGGTTTTGCTGACATTTCAGGAGGAAGGGAGGGAGGGAGGGAGAGAGAGAGAGTGAGAGAAATAGAAAAAGAGACAAAGAGACAAAGAAAGAAAGAGAAAGAAGGAAAGAGGGAGAGAGAAAAAAGAGAGACAAAGAGAAAGAAAGAAAGAAAGAAAGAAAAAGAAAGAAAGAAAGAAAGAAAGAAAGAAAGAAAGAAAGAAAGAAAGAAAGAAAGAAAGAAAGAAAGAAAGAAAGAGGAAGGGAGAGAGAGAAAGAGAGAAAGAAAGAAGACAGAAAGAAAGAAGAAGATGGGGGGGAAGAGAGAGAGAGAGAGAGAGAAGAGGAAGGAAGGACCACAAACCCTGGCACTAGACGTGGCTTCAGAATACGCTTTGAAACAGGACAGCAATCTAGGGCTGGGAGGGACCTTTGAGGCAATCTAGTCCAACCCCATGCTCCAGCAGGAAACCTTACATCATCTGGATTATTTTGGTGCTTTTAACAGAGAGGAAAATTGCCAGAAAGGAGAAGGAGTTTACTAGGACAAGGCTACCATGCAGAGGAAGGCAGAGATAGTCCTTGATTTATGACCAGAATTGAGTCCATAATTTTGGTTGCTAAGCAAGAGTGTTGTTAAGTGAGTTTCACCACATTTTACTCTATCCATGATCTCTCCTGGCTCTAACAGTCATGTGCAGGCTACGGAAGAACATCTGAAGGTGTGTGTAATGTTCTAAATGTACAGAAGTTATAGTTACATGTGTGACAGAAAGTGGACTCTGGGTGTGTTTTTCCAAATGTAGTAAGTGAAGTTGAATGTGTATAGTTTTAGAAGAGGTGTGTGTGTGTGGGTGTGGGTGTGTACATACACATACAGTATATATAGTAGATAATGTATCTTTTTGTGTGCCTATATGCACTATACTATGTAATATGCATTTACACAAATGGCATATATACATAGTATTAAATAGTATATGTTCAATAGTGGTAAATAAATAGACAGGAAAATTGTATCTCGTTGAGACCTTTGAGGCAAGCAGAGGCCAGGCACCCTAACCCTAACCTTTGATGTGAGTGACATCAAGTTGGCCACGCCTACCCTGTCACATGGCCACCAAGCCACACCCACCCTGTCACATGACCACCAAACCACGCCCACCAAACAAACCACGCTCACAGAACCGGTAGTAAAAAAATTTACAACCCACCCCTGCTCCATACCACCTTCATCAGTGCTGACTCCTGGCAACTTCCTGAACTAAGGCCTGCAGTTTTCTTGGCAAGATTTCAGGAATAATTTGCCTCCTTCCCAGAGCTGAGAAAGCATGACTGGCCCAAAGCTTTTTGCCAAACGCAAACGTTTTCTGGTTTCTAACCTGATGCCTCCTACTGTTATCTATTTTTTTAAATTGGCAACTACAATGATGTTTGATTGCATTCCTCCATCACCACATCACATCACACCTAGAATATGTCATATAAAGGTAAAGGTAAAGGTCACACATATGTGCTAGTCGTTCCCGACTCTAGGGGACGGTGCTCATCTCCATTTCAAAGCCAAAGAGCCAGCGCTGTCTCCGTGGTCATGTGGTCCACGGATGTGGATGTGGTCATGTGGCCAGCATGACTAAATGCCAAAGGCGCACATAATGCTTTTAACTTCCCACCAAAGGTGGTCCCTATTTTTCTACTTGCATTTTTATGTACTTTCGAACTGCTAGGTTGGCAGAAGCTGGGACAAATAACAGGAGCTCACCCCATTATGCAGCACTAGGGATTTGAACCGCTGAACTGCCGACCTTTCGATTGACAAGCTCAGCATCCTAGCCACTGAGCCACCAGACAGTATTTCAGGTAAGTCATGTGTTGCTGTGAAATATTTCTATTCTCAATTATTGATTCATGTCAAATTGTGACTAATATTTTCATTCTGATGCCCAACTGTTCCACCACATATAGTTAAATATTGCAACAATTCAATTGATTAAAACATTTAACGAACAATTCTATATACTTCTAGTCTGAAATATAAAAGAAAAAATTACTTCAAAGGAACTTTGTAGTAGAATATTGCAGACAAAATGCTCCAGTTTTAATGGGAGTAATTAGACAAATTAGACACATAAAATGTTGCCCTTCACAACTGTTACATGTGACTTATCTATCCAAACTACAGCAATAATCTGAAGACCATCCCTGAGAAAAGATTCTTATGTTTTTAAGTAACCTATAAGATTAAGCAATGATTTGGTCACTAGAGGGTGCTGTTACATAGTAAAAACATATCGTGATTGACCAGAGAGAGGCCAAATGCCAAAAGGCCATTCAAAGTGAATGACTACAAGTTTCATTGCAGTAAAAATGTTTATGGACTATAATTCAAAGTGGATTGGACTGTAATCCACAAATACCTAAACCATCATAAAAGAATCCACCTATAACATGGATTAAGGTAAAGGTAAAGGTTCCCCTCGCACATATGTGCTAGTCGTTCCCGACTCTAGGGGGCAGTGCTCATCTCCGTTTCAAAGCCGAAGAGCCAGTGCTGTCCGAAGAAGTCTCCATGGTCATGTGGCCAGCATGATTAAACACCAAAGGTGCATGGAACGCTGTTACCTTCCCACCAAAGGTGGTCCCTATTTTTCTACTTGCATTTTTTACGGGCTTTCAAACTGCTAGGTTGGCAGAAGCTGGGACAAGTAACGGGAGCTCACCCGTTACGCAGCACTAGGGATTCGAACCGCTGAACTGCCAACCTTTTGATCAACAAGCTCAGCATCTTAGCCACTGAGCCACCGCGTTCCCCTAACATGGATTAGTGTGTCAATTTCTTTAGAAATCATTCAAAATTTGAACCATCATTTTGTGTGCCTTTCTGTTGTGGCCCGTATGTGGCCTGTACAACTAGTAGCTGATTCAAACAGCGAGGAGGCTGGTGTGGTGCTGCGCCAGCAGCCTGTGCAGCTGGCACTCGAGTCGGACAATGAGGAGGCTAGAGAAGATGTGGTGCCAGAGGCGGGGATTCAGCCAGGGCCTTCAGAACCTCCAGAAGCTCCCTTAAGTGAAGAGGACAAAGAGGAGGAGCCTCTTCTCGATGCACGGGTGTGCAGAGCTGCCAAAAGGCAGGAGTGGCTCCTCAGGAGGCGGTCTTCTTGAGAGTAAGGTTTGGGGCTAATTGGCCACTTCCTTAGCCTATTTAAGGAGGAACGCCAACTGAAGCAATTTGTAGGAAACAACTTCGTTCACATACCTTCGTGTCTTGTCTTGCTTATCTTATCAGCTTCCTGCAAATTGCTTCTGGGCACTCTGCCAACCATAGTAAGCTTTCAGTTATTATTCTTTGAATTCTTGGCGGCTGTTAATGCAATTAATTAACAGCCATTGTTATAAAAGACTGGTTTATTTAGTAAACTAAGGTTTGAAAGGACTTTCTGTGTGCTGCGTTCTTTGGGGTCCGTAACTGGGGCAGAACAAAGGAAAGATGAATAAGAGGAGCTAATGGTCTTTGTCTTTTCATAACTGGAGGAACAACCTTTTCCTTCAGTCTTACACAATTAATTGTGTCAGTGATTATAATTATTAACAAATGATTCAGTCTGAAGAACTTGAACATTGACGATGGCTATTATCAACTGAGTTTTGCCTTCCTTATTTCTTTCCTTGTTAAAAGTTCTGGAGAATTCATATTTCATGTATTATATTGGATCATTTTTGTTTATTTATTTATTTTCTTCAATTTATATAGCCAGCCATGTCAGAATCATGAGTTTGGGCAGCTCACGTTAAAACCATAAAAAACAAATAAAAACAAAATAAAAACAATTAAAACAAATTAACCAGAAACATAAAATGCGAGAGAAGACCAGCCAGCAGCCTGTGTGAACAATATAGCCCTTTTACAGGCTCCAAACCTCTATGGCCATGATGGCGAACCTATGGCACATGTGCCACAGGTAGCACATGGAGCCATATCTGTGGGCATGCGAACATTGCCCTAGCTCAGCTCCAGCGCACATGTGTGAGCCAGCCAGCTGATTTTTGGGCCTTCTGGTCCTACCGGAAGTCGAGAAATGGGCTGTTTCTAGCCTCCAGAGGGCTTTCAGAAGTGTGGAGAGGGCCGTTTTCGCCCTCCCCAGTCTCCAAGAAAGTCTCTGGAACTTGGGGAGAGCAAAAAACGGAAGTCGGGAAACGGGCTGTTTCCGGACTCCGGAGGGCCTCTGGGGGGATGGGGAAGGCCATTTTTGCCTGCTGTATGGGATTCCCAAGCCTGATGGCACAACCATGTCTCTAGGGAAGTCCTAAAGGCCAATAGGGTTGTGACCAATCTAACCTTGGGAGACTTAATGCTCCAAAAGGTGGTTTGATCCAACTAAAAAGTATTACCTAGCTGTGGTCCTTGGATCTTCTTCTTATGGACTAACATACAAATGGTTGCTCATCATAATCAACTTTATATATGTTATCTTTTTTTCTTCTGTTGTTGATATGAAAAATGATGTTTTGGCAAATCTTTTGCTATTATTTTTTATCAGTTCTTTCTGCAATGAATAATACTTCAAAGCCAGAAATAATCTATTTTCTGATCTTTTTTGTTATCTGTTTTTTGTTTTGTTTTTTTTAGTAGATTTGTGTTACTGTTGACTTATAATGACTGCCTGGACTAGTTCCTGCAGTTTTGTTTGCAAGATTTTGAAAGTGGTTTGCCATTGCCTTCTTTCTACAGCTGAGCAAGAGTGACTGGCCAAGTTGGTTTCGTGTCTAAGGCAGGACTAGAACTCACATGCTCCCAATTTCTAGCTTGCACCACTACATCAAACTGACTTTACTCAAGTAGTTGTTCAAATAGTCAAATCCAAATAGGAACTCACAAAATATAGTTCTAAGAAAGGAGAAAAATGGCACCAGTTTCAAAGAGAGTGAGGTTTTGGCTGTTAAAAATGATAATTCAGTATCATATAGCCAAATTGCTTATTCTAAGAGATACATTAAATAAGGGGTTGTCATCACATGATGCATTGCGAATTTCCCCCCCTTTGCTAAAACGGGGGTGGGCATGGCCAGCGCGTGATGCATCCAGCCCAAGGGCCGCAAGTGTGACACCCCTACATTAAATGATACCCAGTAAAACTAAGAGGTCTGTTTTGAAACTACTATTAAAAAAAAGATCTAATTTTCATTTATCTCCCTTAACAATTTCAATAATTTATCAAGATGCGAGATCAAGAGAGTCTGTTTGGCATAGCGGTGAAGGTGCTGGCCTAGAAACCAGGAGACTGTGAGTTCTAGGCTTCATTAGGCATGAAATCTCCCTGTGAGATGGGTCAGACTTAGAGACAATGAGTGGTCCAAACTTACTTAGCTGTCTTAGCTAAGTAAGTTTGGACCAGTCATTGTCTCTATGTCTGACTCATCTCACAGGGCAATTGTGGAGAATATAGGATGGCAACGGTGTTAGTTATAGTTGTGTCTTCAGTTATATATATACCCATACCTCTGCATATGCTGCAGCCTCAGCCCAGACCAGCCCAGCCCAGCCCAGAGGAATTTTATTTAGGCCTCAAGTTTTTTACCAGGTACCTTTAAGCATATTTTCATAGTAATAATGATAGAATTTTGTTTCTTGAAGAAAGGAATACCAACCCCTTCCCTATACTCAATGAATTATCTTTTAATGTTAAATTCATAAAATGTTATTTAATTTGCTTCACTGACTAGCCATGATGTTGAACTTGGGTTATGCTAAATGGCATTTCTACTTCACAAAATGTTCTTTTCTACTCTGCTTCATATTTTTTTTTTTGCACACACAATGAGAACATTTTCAAAGACATTTTGAATGAAGAAATAATGCTCTTTTTCAGAAAACCTACCAGCAGATTACTTCATTTCAACTTGAAATCCTTAACTATATACAGAAAAAAACCCACATCTCCTTGAAAGTGTCAGACGTTCCTCCTTTAGTGTAGGTTGTCCTCAACTTATGACTGTAATAGTGCCCAGAAATTCTCTTGTAAATCATCACAGTTGAAAGTCAAGACACCAACATGACCAACCTGATTTTACAATCTTTTTATGGTGGTCATTAAACCAACACAATGGTCATAAAGTGAACACTACGGTCATAAAGCAACTCCATTCATTTTGCTACAAACCAGATGAGAAGGCTAGAAATTGGAAAAATTTATGAATTGGGTCATGTGACCGCAGAACACTACAACCAGTTGCCAAGTGTTGAAATGCAGTCATCTCTCTCTCTCTCTCTCTCTCTCTCTCTCTCTCTCTCTCTCTCTCTCTCTGTGTGTGTGTGTGTGTGTGTGTGTGTGTCCGTGTCCGTGTCCGTGTCCATGCCAGTGTGTGCACCATCAAAACTCCAGAACCTAGTTGTAGGTATCACTAAGTGACTGATCATTAAGCAAGGACTACCTGTACTATCCTTAAGAACATTTGATGAGCAACTAATAACTGTTAGAACCTTACTTATAACATTGTATCCATTCATAGAACATAAATGGATTCCTTCCTATTAAAATATTGTTTGACATGCATGGATTAGTCCTGTCCCCAACACTTAACACAGCCATATTCCATCTACCACCAGCATGTTTGCAAAAAGCATTTTAAAGAATCTCAATGGCCTACTCAACCTGCACTAATCAGAACTCAGCTCAACTAAAGACCAGCCAGAATTCGTTATAGCTAGCTATTAAGACAAGAGGCCAGTCAGTCCCATCCCAGCTGCCTCTGGTCTGTGTACCATGCCTCTGAAGATGCCGGTCAGGGTTGCTGATGAAACATCAGAAAATCTATTGGCTAGACCACAGTCACTAAACCCTAAACCCCAATACTGCCCAACAGTTTCAACATCTGTATTGATAGGATATACACTGAATATTTTAGTAATCAGAGGTTATTAGCTTCTGGGACCTCAAGATTCTTTTCACATGTGTCATCTTAATTGTAACTTGGTTATTCCAGCTCTGTTGTGGGAAACAATATCTATATGTGGCATTATGATTAGTTCAGCCATTTTCCCTGCTTACAGGCTGCATTAACAAAATGCAGTCAGCAATTTAAGTGAGATGGATGGATTATTCAAGATTAAGGGGGGAAAGCTTTAAAATGAAAGATCACTCATAAGCAAGGCAGTTTAAGAGAAAAGGGACGCAGAAGACAAAACATTCCAGTTAAGAGAGTGACAGAAGGATTGCTTAAGAGCAAAAGGAAAGGAACACAGTATGGTAGTGTCATGTGCCCTAACTGCACACCGACCTGCAGCTTGGAATTCAAGAATGATAGATTGGCAGGCAATTTCCATCCATGAAGGATATCCCCTTAGCATGACAACCTGAAACAGTACTGAGGTCAAGACGATAAGGATTGCCCAGTGTGTGATAGCTGGGGAATGAATTGTGACTGAAAGAAGCAGTGAGTAACCAAACAGGATTTGGATCTTGGCCAGCAAGGGGAATGTCCAAAAAAAAAAAAAACACAGCCCAGAAGCAGAAAGACTGTGCCATTGGTTGTTAAATTGTGTCAAGTTTAATATATATTGGGTTTTTTTAAAAAAACCTCTCTGGTTGTTGGGTTATAGAGCAAAATATTGCATTTTCTAAGTAAGTCTATGAGAACTGAAAGAGAGAGTAATTTGTGACAAATTATTCTTGTGTTTATGTACTTCTATTAATCTATACAGTGATTGATTTCATGCAAGTAATGAATTTAACCTTTGGTTCTAAAAGAGAAATAATGGTGTATTATCTCAATAAGAAGAGATAATGAAGAGAATAATATCTGGATTTGAGATGAAACATCCCTTTGACCCCTCCCCCCTCTTGTTAAAATTTTTTCGTCAACAGGTATAAGTCATCTAAAAAAGATAAGAATTGGTAGACATTCTACTTGGCAGCTCTCAAACCCAGAAGCCACTCAGGCATTATAGCTGTGACTATGATTGTTATTGATTACTTCCCCAACAACCACCCAAAAGGAGTGGAAATTCATACATTCACTTTGGAATAATTACAGATGCCCATTTCCAGAAGCATTGTATAAGTAATACATTCTTGAAATCAGGTTTTTTCCTCTGCTATTATTACAATAACTGATACAGTTTAGAACTATGTTGGATCTAATGAAACAAACATGTAAACTTGAGAATAAATATTTCAAGAGGATGTGAAAGGTGGAAATTCTTGAAATAGCTATTTACTATCCAGTAGGAGGAACATACGTTTTAAAAAGCCATGTTATATTTAAAAAATCAGTACATATTGTCAGTTGTCTAGTAATTTTCTGCTTGTCATATAAGAAATATTTGATATTGAGCAGGCAGAGAAATAAAATAATACAGATGTTTTACTTTTTATTGTAATGTAGCTGCATCTGTATAAACAAATCACAAAAGTAGAAAAAATATCAATGTAATGTCCTTTCAAAGTTTACTAGAATGAATACAGAACTGCAGCTGTATAATACAAAATAAAATTATATGTGATGCTATAGTCATTTTCTCACTAGAAGTTTAGATGGTCTTCCAGTAGCATCCAGTCATCAGTCAGGCAATTAATATAAAGCCTGTCCTCATTATTGTTCTCAGTGATAATATGATAGAAGACTAAATAAATCACAAACAAGGAAATATCTACCACAGGTCCTTATAATGTAATACATTAATATTGATTTCAACTTAATTTTCCCAAAAACAATAAGAAGGACAACTCTCTTGTGGATTTAGAATTCTACTGTGTGATTTTTTCAGCAAGAAAATTCTATATGCATCAAGTCAAGATTAATCATACAGGCTTTGGTTAGACTTACTCTCAGGTAAGTATGTAGGCATCCAATGAAATAATCTGGCTAATTTTAATATTTCATTAATTGCATAAAGTTGCATGAAAAATTCCTCCATTTCTTTTAATAGCAATGACTGCAATTTTTAGCTAGTGCTAGATTTAAGACTACACTCTGTGTCGTTTAGTAAAAATCAGTCTTGCCAGTATGCCTTTGGAATTTAATTATAGCTCAGTACATGTTGCACTTTTATGCATACTTAACAAATAAGGTCCATTAGAACCAATGGGATTTACTTCTAAATAGTCATGAACAAATTTGTGCTATTTTTCTTATTTCTGACTGTATTATTAATTTCCTTACAGGCAATGAAAATTACTTCAAAAATTTGTTTTGGATTAATCCAGGACAGAAAATGATAAAAATAATGTAAACATTCATGTCCAAATACCTGAACTTTTTGCTTTTGTTATGTTTGTATATAGGTTAGAGTCTGCAAATCTAACAAGATAATGCAAACTTCATATGTGACTAAGTGAAGATTACAAGACAGAATTTTATTGAAATCAAAGCAGATTCAAACTATTCCAATAATTCCACACCGAAAACTAGAAAATAATTCCTCTAGAGTGCCTAAAACTGATGTGTATCTTTATGTTGGAATGCTTAGGGTTCCATTTAAAAAAAAAATATCTATGCTTAAATATTGTCTATTTAAATGTTGCTTTTCCATTCCCCCCAATACTGCTATTATCAAATGCTATATCTACTTAAACTTTTGACTTACCAGCCACAGCAGTAAAGCATGCCAATAACAGGACCAGAACAGTGTAACCCAGAAAATGGAAAATCATTCCAGAGCCGGGCACAGGGCACTTTTGCCCTGTTACAGCAAGGCTTCCTAGGTTTGTCTCAAATCCCCTCTTACTCTTTGCCTCTTCTGACTGTTCCAATGAATAGCCTACTTTGAGCTTTTTCTTCATCGGTCACTCCCCCTTGATCCTCTTGCAACATAGGCAACCAATCTTTTCTTTCTTCCTTTCAGCTTTGGTGCATTTTTTTTTCTTTTGGTATTGGTCAGAGAATTATGTAAATTATATACAAACACACTTCCCCAATTTCTCAACTAGCTTTTCCTTGTTTGCTTTCAATCTCTCAGGCTTCTCAGTAATCTCATCTTTAACAAACAGGGGCATTGTTATTAGGTTTCTTTCAGCATTAGAAACGAGTTGTTCAAAGGAATCCCGTTTTTCTCCATCTTTCAGTTTTTAACAATAGACAGAACCACAAAAGCAGAAGCTGTCAGTGAAAGGGTTCTGTTGGTCACAGAATTTTGCCCTTTTGGCAAAGTTGACAACAGTTTTACTCCTCTCTGGACCGGTGCTTTAAACAGCAAACCTAACAATACTTTGCCCTCCCTGTTACCTCTTGGTTGCTGAGTGCCGAATGCATTGCTTTTGCATGAGTCTGCTGTGACTGGAAAGGTGAGTACCCTGTGCTGTCAGGAGGTGGCTCTTATTAAAGAGCATGCACCACAGAACAGCAAATTATAAAGAATGCCTCAGAAAATTAGTTGGGTGTGTTCGTGGATATACCTTGCTCATAGAGAAATAAACTACCAAAGAGCAGTTGTTCTAAATGCAATGTCTGGCCATGTTTACACACACTGTAGGCCCTCTTTAATGAAGAAACTGTTGTTTCTATGGTTCATTGAGTGACCTACCTCTTTAGGTCAAGTCCAGGCAATCTTCTTGGCAACATTTTCAGAAGTGGGGTTTGCCCCTACCATCTTCCTAAGGCTGAGAGAGTGCATGCCTGGCCCAAAACGGAACTCACAATCTCCTGGCTTCTAATCCAGGTAGCTTTAACCACAAAACCAAACTGGCCCTCTTAAATTTGACTCACATCTCTATTATATTTTCCCAGGGTAATGTCAGCCCATCCGTTAAGGCCCTATGAAAAAAGAAACCGCAGTTACTAATGCCTCGAATTGCATGTTTAGCTCAGGAGCCAATTTGCTCAAAGCCTTAACCATAAAACTGTTTTTTTTAAAAAAGTAACTTTGAATATTTGGGAATTAAGCAAAGAGCAACTCCAGGCTCGCTTCATTATTTTTTTTGCCTGAATCCAATGTTCCACTAATATAGTTTTTTTAATTTTAAAAGGTTTCTATTTTTATTTCTCATAAACATACATATATAAACTCTTAACCAGTATCAATCATACATATTATCTTTGAAGTCCATATTAATTCATTTTTCTGTCTTAAATAATTGGTATAAGATATACTCTAGACTGCTCTTCTATCCTTCCATCTCTTCTACAAACCACAACAACCTTCTCTTTCTTTTCTCTTTCCTCTCTACTTTTATCCTGTAGGAAGTTAGCACCCACCCCTTTCCTGGAAGAGTGAAATATTTTAGGAAATATGAAAAAGGCAGAATATTATATTTCCCTGGATGAGAAATATGAGAAGCATATTTTACAGACAAAGCAGCTCCCACCTTCCTGCCCCCCACCCTTTGTCAATGGGCCATTAAGACCTGGGCCAATCTATTCTACATAACAAAGATCTGCCTCCTTCAGGCAGAGCCATAGTAGGAATTGCCAAAAATAGGATTAGCCCTCTACACAATAGCAGCAGAAACTCACCACATGTGACCTGGGAAGCACATGTGATCATCAGCCAGCAAGGCCCCCACCCCCTGGGAGTCTGACAACCAATCAGGATACTCTTTCGGGCCCCCAAGAAATGCAGAGCCAGAGAGAGCATAAAAACTCGAGGATTTACTGTATCTGCCCCTTTTCTGTTCAGGAACTCAAGCCATGTGATCCTGTCCACCATTAAACCATCTTTCCAAGCAGTCTCCATGTTTCCAGTGTCTGTTTCCCCACTTGGAGCAGAACCCAGATGGATGTTTCTTCCAACAATCCTTTTCAACTTTCCTCATGCTCCTCTCCTTCCCCTTCCCTACATCCCCTTCCCTTCCCCCACTCCTCTAATATAGAGTTTTTTGATCCAACAGATTCTAAGAGATTTTATTTGATTGGTAGGCTGCTCTTCTGAGTAGCAATAAAAATAGGTGGTTTCCAAAATAAAGCAAGCTAACAAAAGAAGTCTCATAGAGGAAAGTCAGTTATTAATTGATTAGGACTTGGCTAAAGCGGAACTTCTTTGGAAAAGAAAACAGAAAAGGTGCTATTCCATAGCACAGCAGTAATACAGGATAAGATCCTTTAGCATTTCTTCCCTTCCTCTCTACATGTTACCGGAGGTCATTCCTACATACGATTATATTCACTAAAGCAACCACAGAAATCTGATTCCCTCTTTCCAGAGAATTTCTGCCCCTTTCCTGTTGTCAAAGAGTTAGTATGCATAAGAATACTGAGAGTAAGGCTAGGGTGTACAGAAGATAGCCAGACAGAAATGCAGGAACTGTTACTCAGGCAAAAGTGGCTGAAACATTTTTTTAAAATCCAAAGCAATAAGATAATATTTGGAAGTGGCTCAGACACATGCCTCCTTAATTTACTGAAGTATGAGGAGAGAAAGAAACAATAGACTTGCAAGGTAGCCATGTCTATCAAAGTAGTTTTTAGCTTTCATGTAGAGTTAGAATTTTGTCTTGTATGTTATCCATAGGAACAATCAATATTTTTTATAGTAGGGCAATATTTAACTTTTAAAAATGTGCTTCATGGTATAGTAGGAAAGTGCAAGAAGCAAAACATTAAAGTAGTTATATCTTTTTCTAGGTTAGTACAGTTGCCTCATGATCTAGGAAAAAATGATCATTTGAGAAAAAATGAACCCCTATGAGTTTGGAAAAAAGACACAATTACAGTACTTTAATGGATTAAAAGAAATACTGTGTATGAATTCCCATGCATTGCAAAAGACTTATTTTAAAGGAGTGCCACAATCTTCCATGTTATGCCTTCACATTATCAGAATCAACATTCTTTTAAAAACTGAATTTATTTGTAGTTTGATGTTAAGAATGACTTTGGAAGGTTCCACCTTTTACAAAACTCACAAAGTAACAAGAGGAAATACTTCTGCTACAGCCTAGATCAGCCTTCCAAACCTAGTACCAATTGCTATGGTAGCTGGGGATATGAGGATATCCCTGTGACAAAATACTAGACAACCTATAACCTGTTTGGGCAAGCGCAAAAGGACTGGAGAATAGTGCCTGAGTTGGGAGACTTACTCACATAGGTTGCAACCTTCCTTGCAAGGTTCCCCTTTGACTTTCTCTCTGCCAGAATGAAGCTGGCAGTGAGGGTTGGAAAACTTCCTCCCTCCCTTCCTCCCTCCCTCCCTTCCTTTGAGCAAGCATGGCATGACATGACTTCTGAGACTCTTTCTAATCCTTTGCTAGCATGGCCAGTGGAGGTATTGTATCTGTATTTCTTCTGTAGAATAAAGTAACATGTTACATTGGTATGTTTTTGCTCTATCCTTATATTATACCTAAGTATTTCTATGTGTACACTGGGAAGCATCAGGCAGCTACATTCATTTTGCTCTGGATCACATGAGCAAGAAAGAATAGCAAGAATGTTGATCAGGTGGGTACAATCACCAGCATTCTGATTCTGTCCAGCTTCTTTACCCATAAGAATGCAGTAGGGAAACTTTTTCAGATTGTTTTTTCCTTTGTAGCCCCCATCCCTCATTAGACCTATCCTATTTTCAGAGTTGATTTTTCTTTTGCTAGTTTGTCTCTCAATCCCAAACTGAGCCTGCTCTGGTCATTTTTCTGAGAGTTGTGTTGTTGAAATGCAGACAAAATCTTGAGCCCCTCATTTCCAACATCCTGCTGGGTTGGAATGAATTTAAAAAGGTCAATGTGTGTAGAAGTATGACGTGACTTTCTCCCTACTTTTCTTCTTTAAAGTTCATAACAATAAAGCAAAATGAAAGCAGTACTGTTTACATTCTAATATGGTTATTCAAAATGTTTACATGTGCCAGAGACTTTAACCTATGCAAGATAGGAAAGAAGAAATGCTGATAATGTATGAGCAATATACTCATACTTATTAATCTTTGCCAGTAAATTTTCTTGTTTAATGTTGATGGATTTCTTTTCACCAGAAACATATTAGATAAAGTATTTCCTTAAAGTTTTGAATAGGAGACCTAATCAGACCTTGAAAGATAATACACACCATTTTATTAACCACTTCTTGTTGATA
This sequence comes from Pantherophis guttatus, assembly GCF_059756535.1. Classification (NCBI taxonomy): domain Eukaryota; kingdom Metazoa; phylum Chordata; class Lepidosauria; order Squamata; family Colubridae; genus Pantherophis; species Pantherophis guttatus. The sequence continues at coordinate 95,118,973 of NC_142065.1, forward strand.
TTCAACCAAGGTTTCTCATATATAAATTGGCAATGTAGCAGATCTATCCTTTGGAGTCTTGCTGATATCTGTCTAGGACTTCTAACCTGCAGATCTTAAGCAAAAGTTATTTGTTTTGGGTGAGCAGTCATATAAATTTTCTGAATATTTTTCTGGGGGAAAAAAAGAGAAATAATCCTGATAAATATAGAGAATAACTTTATTTCTTTTTGTTGTTCAATTAAATTGAATGGAGAGAGTTTAAGCAAAGCTCAACCTAGAGCATTTGCTACCAGAAAATGTAGTGCAGATGTCAGCCCATTCTCTAATTTCAGATTAGAGGTTCATAGAATATAAGGCTATTAAATCATGATTTTCCTCTGTATTAGTAACAAGCCTGTCAATTCCAATTGCTTTCGTCTACAGAAAGATTCATTTATTTATCTCATTTAATTTATTTATCCAAAACATTTTTATGGCCACCCACCTTGAAAACCAGACTCTGGGCAGTTGCAACCACAACATGTTGTAATCTTTGTGAATTTTCATTGGCACCCAGTTGGCTGTTCTGAGGACAAAATGTTGGAGTGGGTAGGTTTGACTTGAATCACAAACAACAATTTTAGTTTGCATTCATTAATAATAGGTATATGTATCTACAGTTATACCTACAAATTATCATCCACAAAAAGGTTCTGTCTCAATCATTTACCTATTTAAATGTTTGTATGGCCACTCACCTTGAAAATCAGAATCTGGGTAGCTGCAAATCCACATCTTGTTCACTTTGTGAATTTTCATTGGCATCCAATTGGCTGTTATGAGAACAAAATGTTGGACTGGGTGGTTTTGGCTTGATCTACCATTGGTCCATCAATGAGTACAACATTCTACAGTTTGTACTCATTGATAATAAGTATGTACCATTATAATTCATTTTTATTCTGCAATATAATTTTTATAAATACAACTCTACTCCGAAAACTAAAACTATAACAAATCTATGTTTTTAATATCTATGCTATTAAAAGGTATAATTACCAAGGCATACTTAAACCCTTGCCATAATGATTATGGCTTTTAGCCCATAACAGATTATTTCATCCCTATCATCAGACAGAAATGAGACATTTCCAGTCAGCCGTCAGATTCATTTCACAAGTCCTGGAACGCATATTTCAAGCAATCCTTTTTGAAAGTTGTATGACATAATTGAATCAAAACAATGACTTATTTTATTATTTTTATTTACTTGAAAGTTGTGTAATTTTTCTTTAATTATAGATGCTTTGTGGTAAACACGGTATTAGTACTGTAAGAAGAATGATAAAAAAGCAATACAATTGAACTTAAGTCACTTAAAAACATTATGCATATTATAGCTTCACTTGTATAATTCAATTTTAAGTCAAGGTATTCAGGATTACTTGATGGTTTGAAATGATGAGGTCTAATAGATGTCAGTTAGCACTTGGTTCCACAAATGCACTTATTAGTAAGAAGAAAAGGACCCCAATTCAGTTGGGGTCTTCTCAGTAGTGACTTTCTGAGGTAAATCAAAAAATAGAAAGCCCCTCAAAGAGCTTTGATATGAATCTTTTAGGATTTGGAACCAAAATTGAAGAAAAAACAGTGGCAACTTGTGCAGTCTGAGATCTATCAGTACTTAGGGAGCACATTTTATACAAACTCAAAGTATATTTAAAGACACTGTTATATTAACTGTTTTATACTAAGGGAGAATAGAGAGCCCTATGAAGTCAGTAGCTGTAGCAAGGTCTAGTCTCCTCAAACAGCATTACATAATGTACTTTCCTATGGTGACAGAAAACATTCCTAATCACACCCACTCCTTGGATGACACTGAGTCTAGGAGAGCTTCCAAACTGGACTGCTTGCACAATGCAAAGTTAGATATGTTCTTACCATGCTGCCGTGACCTTGCCTGGTCATGCTCATCCAACCCATAATTATAACCATTTAGCCACTAAATCATGCATTCCATAGCATCTTTGGGAGATCAAAAATAGTACCATCTTCAAAATGATTTACCTCAGCTGACCTCTCTAGGTGACTTTACTTTTTTTTTTTTTTAAAGAGGTTCATTGTTTTATTAATACACATTATGACAAACACATAACATACAACATATAAATATATCCTCTTTTTAACAAGTGTTTCTTCATGGTCTGTTTTCCACTGTAATTTCCCCCCCCCCATGTCTCTCATATTGTTTCATTTCCTTCATTGTCCCTTTTTTGACTGATTACAATATATTTTCTAATCCTAATAGCCTTAATTTTATACATTTCTATATATTTGTTTCAGATGCCTGAAAAATCCATTAGTGCTTAACTTCCCCCCCCCTTAAAGCAATTAACTAATGTATATACATTTTATATATATATATATATATATGTATATATATATTTCTTGCATACTTATTTTACATTTTATATTCTCCCCAGTTATGTTATTCTTTATTTCTGCTTTCAAGCCATTCATACCATTTGTTCCAAATTGTAAAGTAATATGTCTCTTCTTTTTCTTTAATTTCTTTTGTTAATTTGTCCATCTCAGCACATTCTAAAACTTTTTTTTATCACTTCTTCATCTGTTGGTGTTTCTTCCTGTTTCTATTTTTGTGCATATATTATTCGAGCCACTGTTTATACGTGATGTGTAAAATCAGATATTTTATTTCTTTGGTATATGTTCTCGTAAATGTGTTCTATTGTTTGCTCTATTATTTTTTCTAACCATTTTTTTATATTTGTCCAGAACTTTTTCGCTGCCGGGCATGTCCACCATAGATGGTAATAAGTTCCATGGGTTTTCTTACACTTCCAACATGTTGGATCATTATTTGGAAACATCTTTGCAATTCTTGTCGGTGGTAAATGCCATCTATAAAACATCTTTAACTGATTTTCCTTGTATGCCACTCATAATGTTAATTTTGAATTTACTTGCCATGTTGTTTCCTACTTCTCTAAGAAGTAGGTGACTTACTTCATCCACAAATATTCAATTTCATATAAGTGCTAATAAAAAAGTTTCTGGCAATTGTATACACAAAAAACATTTGCTAAATCATGCACTTGCTACAGTCAGAGCATTCCAGTCAGAAGCCTATCTCCTGACTGGTCCTGTGCCTTCAAGATAGCATACAAAATCAAAGCTTGCTAAGCTTATTTTTATGTTTAGCATTACTTTTGAATGCGGGCATTAGAAGAACAGCTTCTTAGAAGTTCAGTTCTAGGGTGGCTACTTTGACCCAAATTCTATTGAGTTTAATGAGACATATTCCAACATCACAGAATTTTCAGAAATCAATGCAAGAAGAATTGATTTTCATTTCTAGTAATGCATTCTCAGAAATTCAGTAGGACTAGTGAACAGACCTGTGCATATTCACTGATAAATAATTCTCATTGCAGTTAACATCTAATCTTGCAATAGCTGTTTTCTTAATAGTTATAACTTTGAATGACGTAGGGATTAGTCTTTCCAGTTGCAGTCCCCTTGTATTCTTTGTAATGAATAAAAGAGGCGAGAAATAGCCGAAGGTTAATATGATACCATTGGGTGTAACAGGAATTATTATGAAAGTTGAGCTTCTGCTATTATATTCTTTAAATGAACAGTATTATGGTAAAGGTCCCTCTTTATACGTTATTTTTCTGAAAGCAATTTAAAACATGATTCCTAATTTGTTTATTTGGAATCAAATTCTACTGAGTTCAAGGAACATATTTCCAAATAATGTGTGTTTAGGTTTATAGTAGAAAGTATATGTTACCCATTACTTGTTGAGAAATAAATAAACAAGATTCAACAAATTTCCTTTCTGGGTTATCATATGTAAACATTTTTTAAAAATAAGACTTTTTTGGGGGGATGGGTGGGAGAACAGCATTGGTCTAGTAGATAAGGCAGAAAACAGGAGACCATGAGTTCAAGTTCCACCTTAGCCATGAAGGCCAGCTGGGTGACTTTGGGCCAGTCTCTCTCTCTCAGCCCAACCCACCTCACAGGGTTGTTGTTGTGCGAAAATAGGAGATGTGCTGGCTATGTTCATTGTATTGAGTTACTTGTAAAAATAATAAACATAGGAAATAAGTAAATAAATAAAATTATTTCTGAATAAGAGATATCTGTATTAATATATTTGCTACCATATCGCATGGCAAGCCGCATTATTAGAAAGAGCAGGGCAACCACCTCAGACAAGAGAGGACATCCCATTCTGGATGAATCCGAGATTGTTCTGACATTGTTGATGTTTATTTGATGATTCATACTATATTTTACCAATTTAGCTTCTTCCAAAGTATCCTTAATTATACAAATGGGAAAGATCCCAGGTTGAATGAATGGACAGAAAAATAACCAACTGGTTAAACATTCTAGGAGCAATTGTGTGTGCTCTACAATGTTTCCTGAGCCCTCCAAGCTAATCTTCTTCTCTCAGGTGTGGTAGGTAGTATTTGTCTCACGGCCAGATGAGTTGATGTCTGCTTGTGGAATAGGATGGGGAATATTGGCTATCCCATTAGTGAATATAGTTTTAAAATGTGTGTATAAAAACAACACTGCTGTTTTTCAGATATTGAAGGCCTGATTTAAAAAGATATCCTGCCACTACTCAATATACATAATAGTAAATTAGTTGCCCAAAAGTAAGATGGCATTTCTTCTTATTCTAAGTTTTAAAGTTTTTGTTATCTCCAGTCACAGAATATGGTCCCATCTGGATGGATAAAAAAGATAGTAATTGCGTCAAAAGAAAAGCAAACAGACAGATGAAGAAATGGCAATAATTCTGAAGTAGAGAAAGATTAATAATTGTTGTGTTATTTTTTAAAACATCAGCAAGGGACTGGTTACATCACTCTTCTTCTGACTGTTGCACCTCAATCTTTTAAATTTCTCTAATGTAAGAGTTAGAGTAGCAAAGAAATTTTAAAAACATTTCAATCTTTATATTATAAACTTAAACATATGGACACTTGTCAACCCCACCGCTGCAACTTGCATTGGTTAAAAATGTTCAAATTCACTATGTTAATTATCTTCAGGCAGCCATACCCTCAATTCAGATGAAAGAGAACAGGGTTAACCACCCTGTTTCCACACCCCTTAAAGGTCTCAATTAATAGCATGGTAGAAATCAGTAAAACAAAGAAAATTCCATACAATGATGTCTAGAAATATATAGGAAATTTAACATGTTGTTTTTGATAAATGCAACTGAAATATCTACTTTTTCTGCTTTCATATTTTGGAATCTGCTGTTAATACGTATTTGATGTTTTCTTCAGTTTCTCTCTCCCATTCCCATCCCTCCTACTTTTTCATTAGAAAAAGTTTCATTAGTTTTCATTACAAATGCCTCCTACTTTAGATAGTCTATTGCTTCATTCTCTTTTTAAACTTTGTCCAGCTCAAATGAAGTTTATAGTTGTTTTTGGCTGAAGAACTGGCCAGAGGGAGTCTCTTCTCGGAACAGTGTGTAAACAATCTTTTTGCAATATTTGCCAATCAAACATTGCAACATTGTAAAAGTACCAACGATATCAAACAATGCAGTAAAAAGTAAAAGCAGCTCTTGAAATTAAACCTGGTTTCATATTTGGTGTGACACTTTGTCTATTAAAAGCAGCTCCCAGATTTAAAAGTGTGGACATGGCATATCCAACACAGTTGACTAGATATCTACATTATTTCACTGGTACTTATTTCAAAAGTAAAAGATGACAGCATTGCAGTACAGGTGGTTCTCAACTTATGACTGTAATTGAGCCTGGAATTACAGTTGTAAATCACAATAGGCATTAAGTGCTTCAGAACATGACCGTGCCTGATTTTACAACCTTTTCTGCAGCTGTTATTAAATGAATCCATTTTGGCCAATGGGTGTTTTGGGGTTTTTTGTTTTTTGTTTTTGCTAGAAACTGGAAGTTAGTGCTGGTTTCCAGCAAAATAAAAAACAAAAACAAAAAATACTAAAACTTGCAGCCATGTAACAAGGAATGCTGCAAATGGCCACAAATGCATACTGGTTGCCATGTGCCCAAAATTTGATCATGTGACTGCATCGGATGGGGAATGGCTACTGCAACAATATTGAAACAGGTCATAAGTTATCAATTCCAGTGGGGAAGAAAATAACTCTTCTTTTTTTCTAGGAGTTATTATGCAAATAATTCAATAATTGATATCAGAATTCTCTGATATTTTGGTTTGTGAACATAAAAGAAATAACTATTCTTTCTAATAAAGTTTTTCTCCAGGAATTTTAAGAGTTCTAAAGGAGAATAAATAGAAATAACACCATATAATTTTAAATATGGCACATGAAAATTCATAGTTATCTTTTTCTAATGGTAATTAAAATTGAACACTACCAATTTAGCAGGGAAGTTTAAGATGGAACATATGATGCAATGCATTTCCTGTTGCAAGTTTTGTCTTCTTGTATTAAAAATTATATTAAAAGCAAAGTATGTTAAAATGAGACATGACCGTATCATTCAAATCGTATTTATTTGCAAGTAAGTTCTTGACCTATTCATGCCTTTGGTCCTAAGGCTGCTTCTGGTTCTATGGCAGAACTTCTTGCAGACATTTGCAAGTGTCTTCAATGAAATCCAATGAAATCCACATAACAAAAGTAACAGCGGTTCCCCCCACCCCAGGTTCGGGTGAATTGGTAGTGGCGGCGGCGGGAAGCTCTGCCCACCCACCTGGATGTTATCATGGTCACTCTGCGCATGTGCAGAAGGTTCTGTGCAGAAGCACTGCATGTGAGCAAAGCAAGCGTGCATGCGTGCACGCTCCCAGTTCCGAACCAGTAGTGAAGGTAAGAGGAACCTTAATCAGTAATCAGATCATGTGAGTTTCCTTGAATTTTGCAAATGTGTTCCATTTTATATATATATATTCTGAGCTCGCAGGAGTTTAATAACTCCCATAATAAGAGTTGTGTGAGGTACAATTTATCATCATTTAAGGCACATTGTGTATGTGTGTATGTATATATATATATACATTAAATGGCCAAAAAGAACATTAAAAAGTTGAGTTTAATGAAGAATTGAGGTGAGATTAAGGCTTAAGCCATCTTTATTGACTAGTCTGATCTACCAACAGCAGTTTTTGTGGCTGGACAGATGCTACTGTTTCCAAGCAAAATGAAGCATATACTATGCTTCCTCCACACTGTAAGGAAGGACACTGCTTTGCAACTGGTTTGAAAGGAACTTCAGGTAAAGACTCAGTGGAATGAAACATCATTTTGAAGTTCTCCATAGATACAAAGATATTTGCTGTCTTCTCCAAAAAAATACCCACCAATTTCCATATTCCAAATTAGGCTAAATTTCACCAATTTCTGGGCCAATTTATGCAGGTGCAAATGCTTTTTGTTTGCACAACCCTTTAATTGTTCATGCACAATTTCTACAATGTACCACAATGGTGGTATATAGCAATAAAAAGCAATTATTAATTGAAAATTGATTTACTAATTGGCAAGTTAACGAATAAGGAGAAATTGTTTGAAATGTCTATTTATGCTGCATAATTCAAGATAATTTGAATTACATTGCCTTTAGTAGGGCTTCTTTTTCAGTATTTTTGGTGTTTGGGTATGCAGAGGAGATTGTGTTGCAACCTCTAGTTAAATCTAAATGCAATCTTATGCTGCCTTGCAATTCTTTCTCTATTATCTTTAAAGTTATTTAAATTTGTAGGCGATTTTGTGTGTGTGTGTGTGTACACACACACACAAAGTCACCCACACATGATAGGACAATAACTACAATCACAATGATTGGTATTAAATTGACCATGACATAAAATATGCACTTGTTGAATTTATGGTTGTGTCCCTAATAAAAATATAGAAACAAAATGTGGAAAACACTAACTTATGGAAAGTGCAAATGCAAACTACTAAAACACAGTAACTATACTAGAAAGTGTGTTAACATGGGCTGTAGCCCAAGCTTGTGGGGTGAAGTTGCACATGTAGTTTAACTGCAGAACTCATCCATACATTCCCCTAACTGCATCTTAAAAGATGTGTTCATAACTTTAGGTATAGATAAGGCTAAGTTTCTACTTGAACTACTGTTAAAAGTAATGTTTCCCATCTTTGTTTGACACATGTTTTGCTTTATACACAATTTATGGGGCTTCAGTAGTGACTATGGGGATGATATAGCAGGAGCTGGAATTTTCCCAGTTTATTTTGGGCAGCTGTGAATAGCCCTTTCCCTCTAATCCAGGGGTGTCAAACTCATATCATCATGGCATCACATGATGTATCGGGACTTTTTCCTCCCTTCACTAAACTGGGCGTGAGCATGGGCATGTGACCAGGGGCGAGATGCTCCTGGTTCGGACCGGATCGCCCGATCTGGTAGCGATGGCAGTGGGTGGTTCGGAGTACCGGTAGCAAAAATCCATACACCCCCCACATGCCCAGCTGAGCCGCACGGTCATTAGAAGCTTTTGTTTTTTTTTACTTTTCAAAGCATTTTTTTCTACAACTTCTTCCCCTGAAAAAATGCTTTTAAAAGTAAAAAAAAAGCCTCTGATGATCTTGCAGCTCAGCTGGGATACTCAGAGGCTTTTCAAAGCATTTTTTTCTGCAACCTCTTCCGGGGAAGAGGTGGTTAAAAAAATGCTTTGAAAAGGCTCTGCCGATCAGGCAACACAGCTGGGATTGTCAGAGAGACTTTTAAAGCATTTTTTTCTGCAACCCCTTCAGCAGAAGAGGTGGTTAAAAAAATGCTTTGAAAAGGCTCTGACAATCCCAGCTGTGTTGCCTGATCGGCAGAGCCTTTTCAAAGCATTTTTTAAACCACCTCTTCCGCTGAAGAGGTTGCAGGAAAAAATGCTTTATAAGTCTCTCTGACGATCAGGCAACTCAGCTGGGATTGTCAGAGAGACTTTTAAAGCATTTTTTTCTGCAACCCCTTCAGCAGAAGAGGTGGTTAAAAAAATGCTTTGAAAAGGCTCTGACGATCCCAGCTATGTTGCCTGATCGGCAGAGCCTTTTCAAAGCATTTTTTTTGCATTTGCAGAAAAAATGCTTTGAAAAGTTTTTTTTTTAAAAAAAGTTGGCCATGCCCACCCAGTCACATTACCCCCCCCAAACCACGCCCACAGAACCGGTAGTAACAAATTTTACATTTCACCCCTGCGTGTGACACATCTGGCCTATGGGCCAGGAGTTTGACAGCCCTGCTCTAATCATTGCTTCCATTAATATTGTGGCTTGGGCAGTAGGCTTGATTAGGCACTGGACATTTGATGCAAAGTACTAATCAGATAGTGTAAGAGCTCCTTTATCTACATGGCTAGATAAATATCCCAATTAACATGCAACCTGTTTGATGCATTACATTGGCGAAAGCAGAAGAATCCAGAAGATATTTCATTACAGACCAAGCTCCCCAGTGTTTTTCCCTTAATCTCTCTCAGGGAGAGATTAAGATACAACAGCAGAGCTCACAAAAGAGAGGATGAGTAAGGGACAAAGGTGATTCAGAGTGCAAGAGAGACAGATAACCATGAGAGAGTAAGCAGTGGAGTTAATAACAGAGGAGGGAGGAAACCACAGAGAAGATAATATGCAAACAATAAAGTGGGAGAAGTACAAGCGAGGGAGGACAAATAGGTGATGGTGTGAATGATACAACAGATGACTGAGTAAAAGTGCAGGGATTTTAGAGCAAGCAATGGAACAGGTGAATAGAGTGAATTATGAACAGGGTTAGCGTGAGAGAATGCAAGAAAGAAAAAATAGTGAGAAAGTAAAGGAGATGAGCCAACAAATGAGAAAGACCAGCGATGTAAGAAGGGCACAAGAGAGCAAACAATATGTTGTGGACCACCTAGTAAGGAAAGGTAGGCAGGAAACCCCCTCCTACTCCACAGATAAACTTCTGACAAGTGGCTAAACACGCTAGTCTATCAATTCACCTGCATCTCCAATTTATGATCCTTTGCACTGTTATAAAGGACACATTCTGTTTGCCTGGATACCTCTAAAACAAGCCTTTTTAACTATGGTAATATATTTATGACTCAGTTAATTCACTATGAACGGAATAGTTTGGTAAAAAGGTTTGACATGGGGTAAAGATCAACAAACAAAAGCCTAAAAACCAGCAATTAAATTTTTTTTCCACATAAGTGAAGGAAGTAGATGCATCCTTTTCTGGAAGCGTTAACTGTAGTAGCAATTAGAATTTGAAAAAAAACCATATCTTTCTACACCCATCTTATTCTCTTTTAGTCAAAGTTAAGAATATAACTATAATTTCAGCACATCCAGGTTTATTGACAGCGCAGCCTTCTGTTTATATCTAGAAATACCATATGTTGCAATTCTCTCACCTAGAGCTTCTTCAGATTCGTTCTTTGGCTGTCTGAACTCTCCACTAACTTCTACCTGTTGGCCAACCTTTCTGAAATTTGTAATTGTTTGTATTATTTTCATAAGATTTTTTTCTGACTTCCCTTCGGAGATATTTTTTTTACAATTGTTTTCACCTATTGAACTTCCTGGGGAAAAAACTCCAGAGCAACGATTTTATATAAGAACATAAAAAGTAAATGACTACACAGTAACACAGCAACAGAATTAACAAATGTTGATTTATATATTTCCCTTGAAGGGTTGAACTTTACTTATTTCAACAAATCACAATTTGGAATAACCATTACTTCATCACTCCCACATGAGCTACATTATTTGACAGCTGGCTTCCAGGTGCAATTCAAGACACTCGTTCTCATCTATAAAATTTTTCATGTGCCCAGTTATCTGGGAGGGTTGCCCACCTCCAGTCATTTATGACAGTACATTTGTGCAGATCAGGTGTGCTCTAGGTCTGCTTAATTAAACATTATTATATTGTAGGGCAGTGGTAAATGTGTTTTCTCTGTCACTGCCCCTAACCTCTGAATCAGCATTTCCTCAGAAATGGTGTCTGCTCTTTTGGGGTTCTGGAAACCCATCTCCATTCCTAGACTTGAGGCTAGTGTGTTTATGGAGTTCCTGTTGTGTTTTTGTTACGCTTTTATCTATTTCAATTATCTATTTTGATATTATAATCCACTCTCAATCTTCTGGAGTGGGCAGCCAAGATAAATCTAAACAACATATTCCTACTTTTTCAGTGAACACATAGAAACTAATATGTAAATAAAAGCTTTCAATCTCATTAAGTCATCAGAGAAACGGGAAAAAAGGAAAAATAATAAACTATGCTGTTTTCAGAAGCATTTGTTAGGATTAACTGCAGTTTGCCTGGATTCAGATAGCATAGCAAGCTTGGTTTAATTTAAACTGAAGCAAAGTATTAATTGTGTTGATAGGCATTTCTCTCTTTTTCTGAGGCCTAGTCTATTTGAAGATCTCCCGTAAATGTTTTTTTACAGAATTGTGTAAGGTAGATTAGATTGAGAGTAACTGACCCCAAGTCACCCATTTTGCTCTGCACTTAAGTGGGAATTTGAACTAAGGTCTCCCTCATAAATTCAATAACAGAACCACTACAGTACCTGGTAATGCAGATTTCAAATTTCTCATGACTACATTAAAAAGTAGAACATTATGTACATTTGAAAAAGGGAGGTCGGATTCATTCCCATATTGATCATCATAGCACAGTGATTTAAAGTAAAATAGGATCTCATTCTCAAAGAAATGTTATAGTTCACCTACTAAACCAAACGGGATTTATAATATATTAGTGTCTAGACAAAAGAATGGAGGGGTTATGATAAGATTCTCTTTACATTAAGAAATGGTGAATGCATGAAAAAAGGAAATAATTTGAATGAAGCCTTTGTCACAACAAGTACATTAAAGTTGTGTTTTATTCCCCTTATCAAGTTGTGAGTGCTCCATTACTGGAGGCTTTCAAAAAGAGACTGGACAACCATTTGTGAAATGATATCAGGTCTCCTGCTTGAGCAGGGGGTTGGACTAAAAGACCTCCGAGGTCCCTTCCAACTCTATTATTCTACGTTCTATACTTGGATTACTTTTATTTGCTTTACAAATTATTGTACTGTCCTTAAAGACAATTCAGAAGTTGTAGGAGCTATAAAATACAATTGATAGTACCTATGTTGCAAGAGCTGCATTAGTGCCAGTATGCTTTTGAATGAAATCTAAACTGCTGGTTTGCGCCCTGGATTCCTTCCAAACTATCTGTTCCAAGTGGAATCTGCTCATCAGATAGAGTCAGGTTGGGAAAACATACTGTAAATTCCAGTCCTTGGGAAGTTGCAGGTTTTCTTAACCATGACCACTTTGCTTTGGAACAGGTTTTGGTTGGATAGCCGTAAAGATGGTGCTCCATAAAGCAGTTGGGGAACACTGTTATATTAGTGGATTGAATTGTTATCTGGTGATTTGTATGGGAGCACCCGACATTGATTTCTGAGGTTATGTTTATTATCAGAATGTGTGTTGTTTGCTTTTTTGTGATTGTTCTACTTCATTGTTATTTCTACTGTAAATTGCCTAGGATTGAGGAACTTTACAACTCTTCGTAAATAAAGTAATTGTTTCTTTTATGTGCCTTTAATTTCCCTGTAACTGCTAGTTGTCGCATTAATGGCAATTTAGATAAGAATCTTCAAGGGCTATAGTTCTTATGAAAACTATTCCATATCAGTTTTTGTGTAAGGTATATCTCAACACAATTTTTATTCTGTGGAAGAAAATAAAATTAAAAGGAACAGAAACTAAGTAAATGGAAATAACTTTGCCATTAACTTAATGTGTACATTTTTAGTGGCCAGTATATCACCCATGTTGGCATCTTGTTCTAGAGGAAGTAAAACCATTTTTTCATTTTTAATATAATTATCAATAACCAAAATAGTTATCATATATATTAACCCCTTCAATAAAAATTGCTCAAAACAAGCTACCTAGTAAAATTTGGATTTACAAAAATTCCAGAATCTGGTTTTTTAAAGCTGTTCTATGGATCCCTAGGGTTCCATGACAACTTGATGGGAATTTTGTAAGAGATTAAGTGCAAAAATAAATACAACACAATTTAAAAATCATTCTACAGGAGCCAATTTTCTATCAATAGAACTTTGCTTTTTGATAAGAGGTTTGGGTTATTTTAAAGAACAGATTTCAAAACATGAAAAAGTTTGAATGCTCCGATTCTACACCAGCTGATGTATTGATTCTTAATAGAAGGATCTGTTGAAGGACTGTGGAAAGTCCTCTCCTCAGCACTCTTGTTGCTGTTATTGACATAGTAAATGTGTATTGGGTAGCCCATATTTCAGTCCTATAGTTGTGTAGCAGATTAGTGTTTATACGGATTATTAAGGCCATATAATTTTAAAAGAACAATTTAAAAATAGTGAAAAATAGATCGAGGTTTGAATGTGAAGCTGAGCCCTAGGAGGAATTGCTGCTCGATCGCACTGTCAGGGGACCCGTCAGGTTTGGTTATGGAGCTGAGTGATGCCAATTTGCAGACTTTAACAGAATACTTAAAGAAGACGCTAGATCCTGATCCTGCCATAAGGCGTCCTGCGGAAAAATTTCTTGAATCTGTTGAAGGAAGTCAGAATTATCCATTGTTGCTCTTAACACTATTGGAAAAATCACAAGATAATGTCATAAAAGTTTGTGCTTCTGTCACATTCAAGAATTATATTAAAAGAAACTGGAGAATTATTGAAGATGAACCAGACAAAATATGTGAATCTGACCGGATAGCTATTAAAGCCAACATCGTACACCTGATGCTTAGCAGCCCAGAACAAATTCAGAAACAGTTAAGTGATGCTATTAGCATAATCGGTAGAGAAGACTTTCCTCAGAAATGGCCTGACCTGCTAACAGAAATGGTAAATCGCTTTCAGAGTGGTGACTTCCATGTTATTAACGGAGTTCTTCGTACCGCACACTCTCTATTCAAAAGGTACCGTCATGAGTTTAAATCAAACGAACTGTGGACAGAGATCAAACTTGTCCTTGATGCATTTGCACTACCCTTGACCAATCTCTTTAAGGCCACCATTGAACTTTGCAGTACTCATGCAAACGATGCCAGTGCTTTGAAAGTTCTGTTCTCCTCTTTGATTCTTATTGCTAAGTTATTCTACAGTTTAAATTTTCAAGACCTTCCTGAATTTTTTGAAGATAACATGGAAACTTGGATGATGAACTTCCATAATCTTTTAACATTGGATAATAAACTCTTACAAACAGATGATGAAGAGGAAGCTGGACTCCTAGAACTTTTGAAATCCCAAATTTGTGATAATGCTGCTCTGTATGCACAAAAATATGATGAAGAATTTCAACCTTACTTGCCTCGTTTTGTTACTGCAATTTGGAATTTATTGGTTACAACTGGTCAAGAAGTTAAGTACGATCTGCTGGTAAGTAATGCAATCCAGTTCCTGGCTTCCGTTTGTGAGAGACCCCATTACAAGCACCTGTTTGAGGATCAGAATACACTGACAAGTATTTGTGAAAAAGTTATTGTTCCCAACATGGAATTTAGAGCTGCTGATGAAGAAGCTTTTGAAGATAATTCTGAAGAATATATTAGAAGAGATTTGGAAGGATCAGATATTGACACCAGACGCAGAGCGGCCTGTGATCTAGTAAGAGGATTGTGCAAGTTTTTTGAAGGACCTGTAACGGGGATCTTTTCCGGTTATGTTAATTCTATGCTACAAGAATATGCAAAAAATCCATCTATAAATTGGAAGCATAAGGATGCTGCTATTTACCTTGTAACATCTTTGGCATCAAAAGCTCAGACACAAAAGCATGGGATAACCCAAGCCAATGAACTAGTGAATTTGACAGAATTTTTTATGAATCATATTCTACCAGATTTAAAGTCTCCTAATGTAAATGAATTTCCAGTGCTTAAAGCTGATGGCATCAAATACATCATGATTTTCAGAAACCAAGTACCTAAAGAACAGCTCTTGGTGTCTATTCCTCTCCTAATCAATTACCTTCAAGCAGAAAGTATTGTAGTTCATACATACGCAGCCCATGCTCTTGAAAGATTATTTACAATGAAAGGAGTTAACAACACCACACTAATTTCAGCTTCAGAGATGGTTCCGTGTGTTGAAATGCTGCTAACAAATCTTTTCAAAGCTCTGACACTTCCAGGGTCATCTGAAAATGAGTACATTATGAAAGCTATCATGCGGAGTTTTTCTCTTCTTCAGGAAGCCATAATTCCATATATCCCTTCACTAATCACTCAACTTACAGAGAAATTACTTGCTGTTAGTAAGAATCCAAGCAAGCCTCACTTTAACCATTATATGTTTGAATCAATCTGCTTGTCGATACGGATAACTTGCAGAGCAAACCCCGCAGCTGTTGGAAGCTTTGAAGATGCTTTATTTATGGTATTCACTGAGATTCTACAGAATGATGTGCAAGAATTCATTCCATACGTATTTCAAGTGATGTCTCTGTTGCTGGAGATGCATAAAAATGATATCCCATCATCCTATATGGCCTTATTTCCACATCTGCTTCAGCCGGTCTTGTGGGAAAGGTCAGGAAACATACCTCCTCTGGTGAGACTTCTTCAGGCCTATTTGGAGAGAGGAGCCAATACAATAGCAAGTGCTGCAGCTGACAAAATTCCTGGATTACTAGGAGTATTCCAGAAACTTATTGCTTCTAAACTTAATGACCATCAGGGGTTCTACCTTCTGAATAGCATTATAGAACATATGCCCCCTGAATCCATTGATCAGTACAGGAAGCAAATTTACATTTTGCTTTTCCAAAGACTTCAAAATTCCAAAACAACGAAGTTTATCAAAAGTTTCTTAGTCTTTATCAACTTGTACTGCATAAAATATGGAGCAATAGCGCTTCAAGAAATATTTGACAGCATACAACCAAAGATGTTTGGAATGGTTTTGGAAAAAATCATAATACCAGAAATACAGAAAGTATCTGGGCAAGTAGAAAAGAAAATCTGCGCAGTTGGCATCACAAAAATACTCACAGAATGTCCTCCAATGATGGACACAGAGTACACAAAGTTGTGGACACCCCTCCTTCAGGCCCTTATTGGCCTTTTTGAATTGCCTGAAGATGACACCCTTCCTGATGAGGAACACTTCATTGATATAGAAGATACTCCAGGATACCAGACTGCATTTTCTCAGCTTGCCTTTGCTGGGAAAAAGGAGCATGATCCAGTTGGCCAAATTGTGAATAATCCCAAAATTCATCTTGCACAGTCTCTTCATAAATTATCTACTGCATGTCCAGGCAGAGTTCCGTCAATGCTAAGTACCAGCCTGAACGCTGAAGCTTTGCAGTTTCTTCAAGGATATTTACAAGCTGCAAGTGTAACATTGCTCTGACATTTTTAATCTGAGTGGCAGAATTTCAGAGTTACATCAAAGAGCACTAATATTGACTGCCTTCTAAACAAAGCTCGGACAAAATGAAACGAGTTGCTATTTCAGAAATACATCACAGAATTATTGCTTGATGCAGAAGCTGAATGTGTTCATAAGGAGGAAGTGATTTTCCTTTTCCCTGTTTGTTTTCAAAGGGAATAGTGTTAGAAGTTTATAATTTGGGATTGATTGCAATTTCACATATGCTGTGATTGGATAACATTTTAAAATATACAGAATACTGGCTGCACACTCATGTTGTCACATATTCTTTTTTCCAGTTTGTCATTTGTATTTCTTTTGTGTCTTCTAAAATTTATCTAAATTGTGAATAAATAAGTTCTTGTTTAAAAAGAAAAAAAAAAAATAGTGAAAAATAATCAATTTGGTACTAAAATATATCGTCTAATCCTGTACAAGTATTCCTCCCTTACCGACTGCCTGATGCAGCAAATGTTCAAAGTTACAATGGTGCTAAAAAATAATTTTGTGATTAATCCTCACATTTACAACTATAGCATGTTGCAGTGTTGCCTCAAATTTTAGGTTTCATTATTAGCATTTTAAAATGGAACATTAGCACTTTTAACATGACAATTTGAGGCTTTTTTAAGGAAGCATGTTTTTCTCTTTTTAGAAGGTCATTTCCGTAGTATGTGATAACTTGCTTTCTCAGCAACTACACAATGGAGAACACATTCTGAAAGTCCTTGAACAGGCTTACAAGATTTAAGAAAGATACAAATCCAGCTGGGAAAGAATAAAGTAAGCCATAAATTTGCCACTTGTGGAATATTTGTAGAATCAATGCTTTCTATCATTCAGGTCTCAATTGTTATCAATGTCTTTTATTTGATCACTTGATTTCTTACATATTACATACAAAAACATATGCATCATCTGTTTCTGTGCCCTACAAAAAACATGATTCTTTAATAAAGTTTTTTTTTCTTTCCGTGAATTATTTGATTTATATTTTCATATGGGCAAAGAAGCCTCTTTGCAAAGGTAAAAGTTTCTTTCTCTCAAATTCAGGGATCAAGTCCTTATCAGCTCCATGCTAAACATGGGATGACTGAATCTGAAATCAACAGCAGCTTTACACAGCCACATGATCAGCATTCATGTGTTTCACAAGTATGCACAGGTACAATCACTGCAGCATCTTGTAGTCAGGTAATCATCATCTAAGTGCTTCACAATTAGTTTGCAACAAATAGAATTAATAGAAAAGCAGAAATCAAACTATAAGTTGCAGTCATATGAATTTTTGCTTAACAACTATGCAACTGTGCTTAACAACCAATGGGGAGTAAGACTGTAAGCCAGTCACACCTCATGTGATTTTTCTGCTTAGTGACTATGTTGCAAATGTGGTTGCTATGCGAGGACTAGCTGTGCAGTAAAAATGGGACTACTGGCATCTCCAAGGTAGATATTGTCATTGTCTTTTCTCTGAAAATTTGGATTATGGTCAAGGGAAAAAACAATACCTTGTATCTCACTTGACCAAAGATCCTATGGTTCTTTTCTATATTGTCTTGCATAGATCTATTTGATACAAGGATCAATTCATTTTGGCATACACCTGGTTGTGGTAACCACACTGTCCTAAATGCTAACATTCCTGGATGAATTAATATTAATATATAATATTATTTGATTTTCAAGTCCAGTCTTTACTGTTTATAAACCAAATTCATTCCTTAGTGCTTTTAATTGCTGACATCTTCATTTAGAACCACTTCCTTCTCTTCCAGCCATATGTCTGGAAAGTGATGTAAATTGGCAATGAGTATTTAAAAATTAAGATCCCCATGAATTGATTATTTAATGAATTTTGTTTAGTTAGAATCTGTAAACTCTATTGCTTATTGCTAAAACATACAGCAAGGAATTACTCAACCTAAGGATACCTGCTGTTAGGTATTTGGTTAAGCACTATAAGAGGAGAAACAATTAACCTAAAACTTGATATGATGTTACCAAAGCAAGTGCCAGTGATTTTGATTCCTTAAGAAAGTACAGGACTGCAGGTTTAACTTGCTCATTTTCTTCTTTCACGAAAAAAGACTCTCAGTAAATTGCAGTAGAACTACTGAGCAAAGTTTTTCTCATTATAGCCTACAATATTTTGTTACACCCATCTTTAACTGAGGTAATCCTCGGAGTCCCAGATGCTGCCTTTGCTCAAAAACAACTCAGAACTGAATCATGCTTGTTTATTTAAATTCCTACCAGAGTAGTTAAAATAGCAAGCAGTCATATCAACAATTAGGGTACGCAGTCTGGCAGATTCATTAATTACCTCATCTAAGACTCTATGTTCATTTATATTGGTTCTGGCCCTGCAAAAACAGTCAAGAACCAAATATAGATGTTGTATTTATAGACTGCCAAGCACTGCCTGTCTCTAAGCTAAGGTCATAAACACACACAAGTACACAATTAGGACAAATATCACACCTTCTGTCATTTATTCAAACTTAATCCTGGTAATTCAATTAAAAAAACATTTTGTTTATATTCTGTGTATCCTAAGTAACCAGAAGACATAGGTCACCTAACAATGATATATACACCTGTTGACACCCAAACTTGCAGCAATCATATAGCAGTTTGATCTGGAGAGAACAGTTGTGGAATCAGAAGAAGTAGACTTCCATACTAACTTATTCTGATATCAGAATCCCAAGAGAAAAATGCCAAACACTCTCATTATCTATAGCACACATTATTATTGAAGTTGATTCTAAAGTTGGGCAAGTCCAGACTAATGCAGAAACACATTTACTTGACATTTAATACTTCTGTGCTTTTAATACTGGGAGTCTTTGACTTATAACTGTAATTAAGCCCAGAATTACAATCATAAATCATGCGTCATTAAGTAGATTGACCAACCCAATTTTACATTTTTTATAGCAGTTGTTAAACAAGTCACCATTAAGCTAATCTGCAGTTGTTAAGTGAATTCTATAGTTGTTAAACAAATCATTTATAATGACAGGGTTTTTTGGGGGGGGGGAAGTCCCTGACCTGGTTAGTTTCTTTTAATCAACACAATTTGCATATATGGTGATTAAAACACGGGACAAAGAGGTTGAAGAACAGTTTAAGATGATATCCTATCTTTTTTGTATTTCCATTTTCTTTCTTTGTTCCTGTTCCAACTGTGTGTGTGTGTGTGTGTGTGTGTGTGTGTGTGTGTGTGTGTCTGTGGAGACAAAGAGGGGGGGTGGGGGAGGAAGGGAGGGAGAGAGGGAGAGAGAGAACATAAGAATTCTTGAATTTAGCCCCCTGAGACACTTTTTCTTAATCCTGACTTTAATTTCTGTGTAATTGGGTCTCAGGAACTCTGAACTACTGAAATTAGAAATTAATTATTACTAAATATTGCCACTATATTAATTCATTGAAAAGGAAGCTACAATTTTTGAAATCTGAAATATATTGTACCATAACAGAAGAGGATTAAAAGATTATGTATGGAATATTGGTGACTGAACCTGAGTTTCATGGTTCAGCTCTTAGATTAGAAAGAATCAATAATTCAACAGATTTTTTTTTTTTAAAAAAATACCTACATTGTTGTTTTAACACTACTTTGTAAATCCATCAGAAAATATTATGGTCATATAATAAACCACTACTATATCTTAATTTTATTCTAATACAGACTCCATTCCAATCTGATTGAGATTGTTTCATTACCAATTCAAAATATTATTAAGATCTAGTCTAGGAATAAAATATTGAAACATTTATTTTTCTCTGTTATTGTTAATATAAATGAAACTGAGGTCTGAGCTGCAGGCTTGATGTATGCCTGAAGAGCAAGCTAAAGAGATATAAGGCAATTATATTTAGAAGCAATACTCAATACATTTCTAATATATTTTTAGACCCTCAGATAAGCTTCAAGTCCAATAGATCTTTTCTATCCCCTGCTTCTTTCCTCTCATCTTCCTGATTTACAGTCTTTTACGCTGCCTTTCACAACAAAGATTTTTACCCAAGGTGGTCTGCAAATGCAATTAAAAAGATACTAAACAGAAAACAGGTTGACATTTATTTATTTGATTTCCACCCTGCCTTTGTACTCTGGCAAGCGTTCAAGGCAGCTAGCAAAAATTTAAAAATAAAACAGGCTATACAAATTAAAACACAAATTCAAAGTAACATACTCACACATTTAATAATTAAACACCTGAAGAGAAAGAAATACATCTTTTCAAATCTTCTAAGTATTGACAATTGATCTACCAGAGTTCTAAGGTTGTAGCATGCAGTATCAGTTTGAGGCTGACTATAAAAAATTCAGACTGACAAAACTTTGGCGATCTATTTAAAAGCAAACAAAAAGGGGACCTTTCCTAACATTTTTCAAGAAACAAAAGTCACCAATGGCAATAATAATAACAATCAGAAATGTTCTACTCATCCATCATGGAGAGACTGCAGGCAATCAGTCAACACCTAACAAAGACGAAACAATGAAATTCTGGGCATCTGAGGGACAATCCAAAGAAGTATAATAAGAACGCAGCTTGCATAAAGGAGGTGGGTAAGATTAAAAAAGAAGCTGAAATTAAATGTTGTGGTAATGTTGATAAAGCTGTAGGATATGATAGTTGTAAGTAATACTTGATTGCACTGGGCAACCATAAGGAAGTTGCAATGTTGCATCTGAAAAATGAAAATTATAAGAATAATTTGTTACGTTATTGTAAGTATTGTGGAGAAAATACACATGAAACCAGTTAGAACTCTTAAAAAATGTTGCAGCAATGCCTCATATGGATGTTTCTGGCCAAGTTCCCAGAACTAGAGTGAATAAAGAGAATATGCTAGTTGGTACAGATTTTTATAAGAAAAACAAAGAACAAATTATGCAAAAGGGAATGGGCCTTAGCTATAAAAGCACCATGAGAGATGAGGGCTGGCCCTTAAAAGCGACATAGATGGTAGATTTGGTGATACTGTATATATACAGTATATTAGGAAACTTCCAAAAGCTATCCTATGATATACCATCTCATTTTCTTTAAGTAACTGAAGAAAAGAACGTACATGTCAATCAAAAATTAGCTGGGTAGCAATTTTACAGAATGAAAACCAATAATAAAATATTTTTAAAATCTTGTTAATCAAACAGAGTATTCAGAAGTAGTTATGTAAAGCAGTTTAAGACTAGGCTGATTTGCATGATCAGATTGTCCCAGAATGTGTAGAAGTTACAAACCAAATATTGAGAGACAGAATGCACAATGGCATTCTTGAACCACCCCCGGTCCACCTGTGCTTTCCTGCTAAGCACCTGCAGAAGTTTTGGGCCATAACCATTTTCTCCTGAGCTGTTGATTGGTGAAACTGCAAAATTATTTCCAACTCTATGATTCTTTGGATTGTTTGTAGAGGATGAATAAAGGGTAAAAGTAAGCATTCATGGACAAGGCAATAATGGTTTTGACTTCAGTAACCACTCTGGATTTTTACCCAAAAAAATAAAAATAAATAAGCAACCCTTTGAAGAGGTTGGGAGATCAACAGCGAGGAAGTGTTAAAAAGGGCAGATTCCTTTGCTATGGTTGGAAGCTTTAAAGAAAAATGACCATTGCATTATGGACAAATGTTGTGTAGTACTGATACAAAACTGAGTTAATTGGAAGAAAGGACGGTTATGTCTTCTTGTGGGCACAAACAGACCCAATCACTTTATTAGAGTTTTAACATTTTAAAAAGAGTTTCCTTTACATAAGGTTTTCTTTTGGTCCATTGTCTATCTTCAGGATAACTAAAATCAGTTGTCTGATATAGCTGCCTCACTCTCTCTAATAGCAGGACTCACCTTTTATACGTAGAATTTTAATGAATGTTGAAAAATCAGGGTTTTGGACTGTTGTATATTCACTGTATAATTTATCACTAGTTTTGTGTATGATTTCTAGTTCCCTTAGATTATTAACCCATTGTTCATTTTTGATTATTTTTATCAATTATCAATAAGAACCAAGTATGTTTCCAACCAATCCAGTATGGGTTATTTTAAGCATCTGGTATTTAACCTAAAACATTTCCTAATTTTTTCTATAGAACCAAGCTGCACTTTTAAGCAAAATTTGAGAACTATTTGTTTCAGATATTTGGATACCATCTGGTTTGGTAAAACCACAGCATGCTGAATTTGCAAAATGAATGTCTGGTCAGCAATTTAAAGATAGAAAATGCTTCAATTTTCTATCTTTAAATATTATACCATTATAACATTTTAATGCTAAAGATGGAGCATGGCTAACTAAGCAGTGTTTCCTTGGCAGAATTCACTCAACATAAAAAAAAATCATAAATTAATCACATATGAACTTAATCTATAAATTTATAGATGAGGCATATTTTCATGCTGGAATAAGGAAGTGGTGCAAACATCTGTAGTGTTTCACATTTATTGCAGACTACATAGGAAGACACTGAAGCAGTAAGATTTTTCTATTTTTTTCCCTGTCTGTAAAATATCAAATGAACTTTCATGCATAAAAGCAGTAACCCAAATGATGAATGTTAGCTAAAAAATTAAAACATTACAAAAAGTTCACCAAAATCTCAGGTTTAATTATGGAGACAGAAAAGTCTAGATTCATTATCATTGAGAAAGCATTGAATCAATCTAATCATAATTTCCCTGGAAGATGATATCAGAGAAGGGTCTTTCATTCACGTGTTAAAATTCAGGAATACTTATGCCATTCTTCAGATTTATAAACCATGTAATTTTTGAACTATTAACTAGTGTATAGGTGTATATTTATTCAGTAGTTTAAATTTGTTTTTCTTTGGGAATTTTATGGCAATAAAGTCATATCAGAATAGCTCTTATGCAGAAGCCTTGCTAGCATGCTCTGCTAGTATCACTGATTTCCTTGCCTGCTGACTATTGCCTCCCACATTCTGACTAACTGATACTGTAATTGTGGTCTAACTTTGAGAGCAGCCCAGTTTAGTGTAGTATAACAGTCTGGTATGGGTGTCATAAGACAGGAATGGGCATCATGTACCATATGAGTCACATACAGTGATATAGAAAGTCTACATACCACAGTTAAAATGCCAGGTTTTTCAGATGTAAAAAAATAAATAAATCAAATCAAGATAACTTCAGATTTTTCCCCACCTTTAACGTAACATATAAACTATATAAGTCATTTGAAAAACAAAGTGAAATTTTTAGGGGGGAAACAAGTACAATAACATGTTTGCATAAAGATACAGACCCTTAAACTAATACTTTGCTTAAGCACACTTTGATTTCATCAGCATGTCCATTCTTTCTTGCCAAAGTACTTCAAATCTGTCAGATTGCGAGGACATCTCCTGTGCACAGCTCTCTTCAGGTCACCCCACAGATTTTCAGTTGGATTTAGAACCAGGCAAAGCTGGGCCATTCTAAAACTTTGATTTATTTCTGGTGAAGCCATTTTTTATTGATTTGGAGGTATGCTTTGAGTCGTCATCATGATGAAAGGTGCAATTCATCTGCAGCATTTTAGCAGAGGTCTGAAGGTTTTGTGCCGAAACAGATGGATATTTGGATCTGTTCATAACTTCCCCCACCTTGACTAAAGCCCCAGTTCAGCCGAAGAAAAGCAGCTCCAAAGTATAATGCTGCCACCACCATGCTTCACTATAGATATTATGTATTTTTTAGTGATGCAGTGTTGTTTTTATGCCAAATATACGTTTTGGAATTATGGCCCAAAAGTTCAACCTTGGTTTCATCAGACCAAAACACATGTTCCCACATGCTTTTGTCAGACTTGTTATAGGTTTTTAGCAAAATATAGCTGGGCTTGGATGTTTTTCTTTCTAAGAAAAGGCTTTCATCTTTCCACAGCCCAGATGTATGAAGAAGATGGAAGACTGTTGTCACATGTAGTGCACAACCAGTACTTGCCAGAAATTCCTGTTGCTGTAGGCTTTTTGGCAACCTCTCAGACCAGTTTTCTTCTTATTTTTTCATTAAACTTGGAGTGACATCCAGTGCTTGGTAATGTTGCTATTGTGCCATATTTTCTCCACTTGATGATGTCTTCACTATGTTCTATGATATATTCCAGTGATGGCTAACCTTTTTGCCATCGTGTGCCAAAAGCAGGGAGAGGGCAGGGGTGGTGGTGGTCGCACACGTGTGTGCCCACATCCATAATTCTATGTGCCCCCCCCGCAGATGTGCATGTGACTCCCTTGCGCTCCCCCCGCTTTTGGCATGTGATGGCACGGTGGGCCTGGTAGGCCCCTTTTTCACTCTCCCCAGGCTCCAGAGCCTTTCTAGGAGCCTGGGAAGGACAGAAACAGCCTTCCCCACCTCCCAGAGGCCCTCTGGAGGCCAGAAATGGCCCGTTTGCCGACTTACGGTCTGACAGGAAGGCTGTTTTTCATTGTCCCCAGGCTTCAGAGCTTATCTAGGAGCCTGGGGAGGGCAAAAACGGGCTTCCCCACCCCCCTGGAGCCCGGAAATGGCCCGTTTGCCGACTTACGGTCTGATCAGAAGGCCATTTTTCATTGTCCCCAGGCTCCAGAGCTTATCTAGGAGCCTAGGGAGGACAAAAATGGGCTTCCCCACCCCCCCTGGAGCTCGGAAATGGCCCGTTTGCTGACTTCCAGTCCCACGGGCTGTTTCCGGCCTCCAGAAATGCGTGCCATAGGTTTGCCATCACGGATATATTCAATTCCTTGGTATTTTTCTATCCTTCAATGATCTAAGCCCCAGAGCTCTCTGTAACAGTATTGGCAAAAAGGCATTAAGAGTTGTTAATCTTATTTTGCGAAGCCTCTTCTCCTGTAACATTGTACTGCAAACTAGGACATATAAAACCTTTGCCAGACCAATTCTCGAATACAGCTCATCTGCCTGGAATCCACACTGTATATTGGACATTAACAGAATTGAGCAAGTTCAGAGGTATTTCACGAGAAGAGTACTCCACTCCTCTGCTCGCAACAGAATACCTTATGCCACCAGGATCAAAATTTTGGGATGGGAAAACCTAGAACTATGCCGCCTATGGTCTGACCTAAGTGTACTACAGAAAAGTGTCTGCTACAATGTCCTACCTGTCAATGACTACTTCAGCTTCAACCGCAATATAAACAATAGATACAAACTCAAGGTAAACTGCTCCAAACTTGATTGCAGAAAATACGACTTCAGCAACAGAGTGGTCAACGCCTGGAATGCTCTACCTGACTCCGTTGTTACATCCTCTAACCCCCACAGCTTCAACTTGTCTACCGTGGACCTCACCACATTCCTAAGAGGTCTGTAAAGGGGGCATGCATAAGCTCACCATCGTGCCTATTGTCCCTGTCCTACTGTCCCCATTTACTTGTACTCATTCCTTGTTCATGTCCATGTTTATACTTATACCTGTTATTTAGTACATGTTTGACAAATTAAATAAATAAAATAAATGACAACTTTGAATGAGATCCCTTTGACACTTTGTAAGCTCTTTGCAGACCATGGCATTTGCTATAAGAGTCAACTGAATAAATGTCAAAAAAAATGTTACTGGAACAACTGAACTGAATATGGGCTCGATTAGAATCACTTTAATTGATGGCAGGTATGTACTGACTATTTAACATCAGTTTGTTATGTGATTAATTCTAAATAGAGCCACATCCTACATGTAAGAGGGTGTGAACAGTTATGCAGCCACATTATTTTAGTTTTAAATTTTTTCCTCCACTAGACATTTCCAGTTTTTCAATTGATTTATATAGCTTATATGTTAAAGATGGGAAAATTCTGAAGTAATTTATTTTGGTGTTTTTTTACATCTCAAAAATCTGGCATTTAACAAGGGAGTATAGACTTTTTAGATCCACTGTGGAGTCCTGAATCCTCCTTTTTTGCCAGTTTTGTTTTCATATTAGTTTTTAATGTGAGCCTACAGCATAACATTTTTTTTGGTGCTGTCTCTTGGATTCCTGGATTGATTGCTGCAGTTTTCTTGGTAGTATTTTGCAAGAGACTTGCCATTGCCTCCTTCCTAGGGTGGAAAGTGACTGGTCCAAAGTCACCCAGCTGGCTTTGTGCCTCAGGCAGGACTAGTACTCCTGGTTTTTAGCCTGATTCCTTAACTACTATACCAAACTAGATCTTGAATTTTACAAACTTAAAGCTTTAAAAAAAAAACAAAAAACCAATCCTAGTTCTGTCAGCATATGGGCACAATTCTAAAGCAGCCTGAATTGGTGAAAGATGTTTTCTGTTATGAAAGCATACCCAACTGGTCCTAATAATCTGGACAAAATTAAAATAGCATTAATAAGATACTGAATCTTATTAAAGGCTGATTTTATATGGATTAGCACTAAAATAATCAACTCCAACTTAATATGGCATGCATACATAGTCTAGCTCAGCGGTCACCAACTGGTGGTCCGCGAGAAAACTTTGGTGGTCCGCAGTGCACCCGGGCAGAGGAGCTGCTCCAGGATGACCAATGGGCCAGTTCTGTGACTAGAGCTCTGGAATGTGGGACCAGCCAGGCAGCTCGTGGTGGGGCTGGAAATCTCTGCCATAGAGGATGGTACGTGCAACTTTGCAGGTGGTGCAACATGGAAGGAGTAGCGCAGCCCTCGTCAGCTGGAATGAGGTAATGATGCTGTTGTGGCAAGGGGGGGGCAGCACAGGTGGGCCAAAGCAACAGATGTTGGCAACCTGTGGCTCTTTCATCCCCCTGCTGTGGCTGAACTCACCAGTGGCTGGCCCCACCCCATCCCACCCTACCTCTCCCAGTCACTCCTCGCCTGGCCTGAGAAAGTAAGGGCACGGGATGGAGACTCGCTCCATGTTCCAGAGCGAGAGTGAAATTCCCCTGTACTTGCTTCATTTCTTGCTGGGTCTCGCGGGCGCTTCTTCCGGCACTTGTTGGTGCTGTGCGCACCTCTGTCTCTTGGGGAGACTCACAACTTCCTCTCCGCCCCGAGACACCGGCCTGGCCATTTCTCTCTGTTGCTGCTGTTGGCATCTCCAGGGTCTGCCCGCTGCTCTTGCAGCGCTTTGCACAGCAGAGTTAAATTTAACGTGCTTCACAATGGGGGAGACGGCGTCCCCTCCTCCTCCTGGAGCCCATTACAACGCAGGGCATTGGCCACAGCCGGGTAGGGCAAGTGTCTTGGGGCGGAGAACAGGTTGTGTGTCTCCCCGAACGACTGAGGTGCGTCCAGCACCAACAAAGGCCGAAGAAGTACTCGCGAGACCCAGAGAGCACCAGAGAATCAGAATGAGAGAGATGAAAGACAGAAAGACAGAGAGAAAGGGACAGAGAGATTTGTGTGAGAGAGAGATGAGAAAGAGAGAGAGAGGGACAGAGAAATAGAAAAAGGAAAGGTGAGGTAGAGAGAGAGGGAGGGAGAGTGAGTGTGCGCTGGATTCATATTAATGATCTGCGGGATTTAAAATTATGAATTTAGTGATCCCTGAGGTCTGAAATGTTGGTGACCTCTGGTCTAGCTGCTTTGAAAATGTGCAAGCATCAGTTTAACCAGAGTGCTCTTCCTGTTTTTGGTTTCTCTGAAAGGGGTTACACACTAGGTCCTGCCAAGCCTGATTATATGAGGAAGTGAAAGAGGTTGGGAAATAGCTTCAAAATTGTACTTTAATCTTTTTTCACTACAATTCCAATGAAAGTTGTGATATTAACGTTTCCTAAAATCTAAGCCACTTAGTAACCAAATGAATTTTGAGGCCTTGTTCCCAGATTACCATGGAAGAGAAATACTTTGCAAAGCACTAAAATGCACCTCTTATTATAAAAATAGGTGACAATTCATAGCATCAAAGTGGTATAGTTATTTATTTGTAGGATTATATGGCTGCTTCCCTTATATGACTAGGCATTTTACAATCCTTAAAACAAATGATTAAAAACAAAAATAGCTTTTAATACATATGCAAATTTATGGAAATTATCATAAAGCACCAAGATTTATTACAATGAGATCAATATTAGTGTAATAAGTACGGACACTGCTAGAGAGGAGGATGTCTCAACAAAGTATTCTTGACCACCAATCTATCCAAATAACAAATCTGAATACAACATTTTTCCTCTTCAAAACAATTAGGATTGGAGGAACTAAGAAAACAGTTCCATTTCAAATTGCTATTAAGGGCGCAGAATCAAGTGTAGGTTGTAAACATCTGTACTTTCCAAAACGATTAGAAATGAGCCACATATTTACTATAGTAAACGCTTTTTAAAAAATAAGAAAGTAACAGCCGCATGGCCCAGAAATGGGGTTTGTAACCAGTCCAGTATATTTCTCCATATACTGTTCAGCCACTGCCCCAGTTCTCTCACTAGAGGGCCGCGCGGGGCCTATTGAGCTGTCCCGAAAGAGCCGTTCTGTTCCCCTCCCTCTCCTGGTAGAAGAGTCACCAAGAGCCACTTGGCTGCTGAATGTTTACTCCGCTCCGTCTACAGCAGCCTTTCCCAAATTGGTGCCCTTTAGGTGCGTTTTGCACAGCTTCCACCGTCTTCAGTCAATATGGCCATTGAGCCGGAGTGGTGGGAAAAAGACTGTGTGAGCGTGCATGTGTGAGAGAGCCAGGCAGCCAGTCAGCCAACGCGGCCATTGAGCGGGACTGGTGAGAAAGGTGTGTGCGTGCGCGCGCGCGTTCACGTGACACAGACATATAGGTACACACACTCACAATATGCCATTATATAGTGTATGTGTATGTGTATCACAAGATGGGGAAGGGAGCAGCCTTAGCATTAGGATCTAGAAATGATAGCTGTTTAGCCTGCGGAGGTTGATCCAGCGCAGGTGGGTGGGTCGTGTGCAAACCCAGAAACTTAAAAGTTAGCCGTAGTTCTGAGTTAAACTCGGGTAAAGCGTGCTGCCGAAGGCGGTAGAGACCCTTCTACGAGCGACTTAGGTGGTGCACAGCAGGAAACGTTTTTCCCGTCTTGCCTGGCGATTCCCGTTCTCTCGCCCGCGCTGAGTCGGGGAAGACTCCGCGCCTAGGATTGGGAGCTCCGAAGGGCTTTCCGGGCGAAGGGCGCGCGCCCTTTCTATTGTCTCCAGCCAGAAGGAAAGGGGGAAATGCTATTTTGCGGTTTGAACACCTGGCCGCACAAGCGACACTTGCCGACCAGCCGCCTTTCTTATACAATGGAAACCGAAGCACTTAAAGCACAGTTCAGGGCGGGCTGCCTTACAGGCGGCGCCACTGTCACTCAAGGGGCCACTTTACAAGGCGGTGCGCCTGTCACTCAACACTCCGGGGTTACCTCCATTCACCCAACCGCGCCCCTTCTCCGGCCTGGAGAGAGAGAATTACCCTCTTCCAGCCGACGAATATTAATAAGGGAGGAAAAGGCTATTGGCGGAGAAGGCGAGGTTCCCGGTACGTCACCACAGTCAAGCTCCTGAGGGCCAATCCCGATTGGCCGAGCTCTCAGCGGCAGCTCCAAACGACATTTGCATGGCCGGGGAAGGATGGCAAGCAAGAACGACGGCAGGCAACCCTTTGTTGTCGATCCCGGCAGGCTGAGAGACCTGCGCGTGCATCTGGAGACGCTGGCCGGTTGGCTGCGGTGCGTTCGCGCGCGCCCCCTCCCTCCTCTGCCGCCTGTTGCGATATAGGTTGCAAAGAAGAAAGGAGGTGGGGGGGGAGGGGAAAGGCTTTTAAATAACTTTGCCAGCAGGTGCAACATATTTTGCATGTTCGGCTTGTGCGGAAAAAGCAAGCGCCTGGTCGCATCGCATCCTCCTGGGTCCTCCTTTTTTAAGCGCGGGCTAAGTCTCGGTTTTTGGCTCCCCGTGTTCATCTTGCTTCTTTACTGCTGCTGCCCTTAGTATCCCTGCGAGGAGTGCTTTTACCCTCCTCTCCCTTTCAGGATGGTAGACCTGGAGAATGAGGTTCCTCCGCTTCCTCCAAGGTACAGGTTCCGGGATTTGCTACTGGGAGATCAGGGATGGCAGAACGACGAGAGGTGAGTAGGCGAGGTGAAGCATTTGTGCAAAGAAAGACAGAGAAAGGGGAGGGGAGGGAAAGAGGGATGATGCGTGTAATATGAGGTGTTCCTAGAAATAGGGAACGTGTGGCTTCTATTTCTTCTACGTTGCAATGGCTTGAGAAAGAGTATAATTCTGGAGTGCATGGATAAATGCATCTAGGCACCTGACGTTTTGCACATGTCTTGCATAATGTCCATAACTGTATACGCCTAAGGATGAATTTTGATAATTTATTTCCTAACCTTTATGGATCTCCTTATTCTTCAGCCATTTGTACACAAAGCACATGCTACTTCTACATATTTGTTTTTGTTGTCAATGCATGCATTTGCTGCGGAAGTGTGTATGGCAACCTGAACGAGTATGGTTTTTCCTGTGTAATATGTATGTATGAAATTGTTACTAATACTGGTTTCTGTGAGTTAGCTCTCTTCTTCTCCACTATTGTTTATTTATCCAATGCCCATATCCCCTTATACCTCACTTTCCTCTTGGGTGTTTCCTACTTCTCCACATTTTGTAATGTCTGAAGACTGATGTTCACCAGTCCTTTAATTCTTGGCCAAGACATCAATATCAGTTAACTTTACTATTTGAAGGAATAGGTTAATCTGCTAATAATGATTCTCTTCCCGTCTGTGTAGGCTTTCTGAAATGCAGGACCATGCTAAGCATGCTGCTTTGGCATCACGTGTCCTTTCTCTGAGAAAAATAATGAACATTTATATAAGTAAGGCATTTCTAAAAAAAAAAAACCAAACCCACAAGAGTCAGTTTTAGAAGCTTCTCTTAAACATATTTGCATTCTTTTATTAGACTCTAGTGATCTTCCAACTAGAAGCCTGAAATAAGTATGGAAAAATTACATCTACTTAGCTTTATCATTGCTGAAGCATCAGGTCTTTCCTGACAAATCACTGAGACCATTGGACTACAGTTGCCTGATGGAGGTACATAATGTCCATCAATACTTAATTCCATTTTGCTTTTTTAATATTAATTAGATAGGCTAAAATTCTGTGCTTATGGCTGAATCCCTTTTACTGGTAAAAGCCGGAGCTACAATGTATGTGCAATTTAATGTATTTTCCTTGAAATAAATATTGATTCCTTTTTGATTCCAGTGGAAAACGTAAAGCACTGTCTTAAATTTTCTCATTGTGCTGCTAGATTTAAACACATAACCTTTTACCCTGCCTTTTATTTTAATAAATTTATTTATTTAAAATATTTTTTAAAAATAATTTTGTTCCTTTTATAATGTATTTTAACACAAGTGTATATTACCATATGGTATAAAATATCCATGCCCATGTTTATTAGAAATAATGCTTATTGCATTAAGTGTAGCTTATTCCAGGGTAAGCGTGTAAAGAATTGGATCTCATGGAGAATTGATATTGTAGCCATATGATACCATCCGTAGAATATCATTATAGTAGTGACAGGTAGATAATATTGAGAGATGGATCTTCTGGCCTTCCTTAGTATTTGACTTCAGGAAACTCATAATTAGGTCAGACCTTTTTTTCTGAATGTGTTGATTATTGCACATTACTGGGTAATAGGGCATTCAAAACAAATTACAAAGCTGAATGGATGATTCTGTGACATCTCAAGATTATCTAATGTTTGAAAAACACAAAGTGTCCCTAAAAGATGCTCCTTTCTGTTAAATTCCTTATAATATCTTATAATATAATGGTGGCAACACCACCATTGCCTTTCCTATGTATTCTGGAGTACACACAGTACCTCATGTCATGATCAGGTATCCAAATTAATACTCACTGTTGACTTCCTTCACCCCTTTAGTAAGTGTGGCTAGTTCCAGGTTTTTTCATTGCTTTGAAATTGGAGGTGGCCTCTGAGCAATTTTATAAATCTAAGCTTTGAGCAGCGGATAATTTCTATTCTACAGAATTCTGATAACCATTTTCAAAAGTTATTAAATTAGAAAAAAAATGTGAAATATAAGCCTAACTTTAAAAAATGATAGAAACCAAAAAATGAAAAGGAGAAAAACATCCATGAGCTAAAAATAATAATCTACCTTTGATTGATCAGTAATGACTGGATTACTAATAAGTACCGTATGGTACTATAATATAATCAAATACAAAATATTATTGCAAAATATACACTCTGCTAAAATAGTACAGGTTGTTTCATCCTTTGATTAGTAAAGAATATTGCTTTTTCCAAAACAGATAAGTTACTTGTTTCCAAAAGCATTACTTCTGTAATATTTTTCTAATTTCTGAATATGATTCCTTTAATGACCTCTGTACGATACAACTATATGTAATCAGATTGCAAATCTTGGTATATTTATTTTATTTTTATTTATTAAATTTATATATTGCCTATCTCCCTAATAGTGTGATTCTGGGTGGCTAATGTAATTTAAAATCACATTAATCTATTTAACATTGTAAGATTTTCCCATGAATATTAATACCATATTTAAAAAAGTACCAACTGGTTACATGACCATAACATATAGGTCTATGAACCCTCAATTTTTTAATGTCTCCAATTAAGATAATCTGATGGTCATTCTTTCAAGAATTCTGGTGAACATACATTTAGGATAGTTTACTAAATCCAGCTAAATTTTTTATTCTCCTTGTGTCACTCATTGGTTGCGTTCATACATGTGGTTTATTAGTAAGATGGTTAAGCATGGCTAAGGTTACCTATGTGAATTTTCAATTTTCATTGAGTTTTCTGATGAAGAGGAGTAGATGACATATATAACTACAGAAGCTCCATAATTTTCTTTTGTATATTGAAATAGGAGTCAAGAAGTGATAAAAGACAAATTTCTATTAAATAGAAAAACGCTAAGGGAGACACTTCGTGTTTTTTTTTCCTTTCAATTTTGATGTTTAATGGTGACCAAGCCACTTGATTTACAAAAAATGCACAAATGATTCTGGCTGTATCATTAAAAGTGAATAGTATAAAAACGATGTTAATTTAAGGAATTTATCAATCATCCTGTTTAAATTGAGATATATAACGGTTAGAGACACATCATGCACCTTGATAGATTTAATAGGTGCTTTCAATTACTCAGTAGCTCACATCCTTTACAAAAATCAAAGTTATATATTATATAAAGCAGATGTGTTCAGTTTGGTCAAGTTTTCCATTATTCATATGAAACTTAATTAAACATAATTTTGAACTAACTTACATTCATTTGGAAAATCTTGTGATGATTGCATTTCTGTGAGAATCTTATTTCAGGCAAAATGCAACTTCAATCATTGTTTTTCTAACAAAATGCTTATGAAGTAACAACCAGGTAAGAAAAATCTGATCTCAGTAAATGTCCCTAAGAATATGTTTTATATGCCTAGTTATAATGAGCTTTGTCTGGTTTGGCTTGACATGATATGTAAAACTATTTATTGTGGATTAGTGATATGTGACTGCCAGATCATGACTTCCACATACTATGGTTAAAACTTGACAACTTCATAAAGAAGATGGGCCTCCTCAAGAGCTGCTTATTAAAGGATGGAGATTACCTTCCATCCCCATTAAAATACATTTTGCATTGTTAGGCATTAAAAGAACCTTCTGTAGAAAACCTTCAAGAATCCCACCTTGCCAAAACTGTTTTCTCCATTACCCATTGGGAATCAATTAACTAAATTTTGTCACTCATCTTATCAATGTATTCCTTACCATCTTTAGGAGAATGTCTCGGAACAGAAAAAAATGTTAGAGATAAGTTTTTTGAAAGGGGTGGCAATAAAGATGCCGCTGCAGTACAATCATCCAAACTTTTATCTTGGTACCATCACTATAAATAATATAGAAACTTCACCCAGTACCAGGTTAATATTACCAGTGCTTTATTGAGAAGGGCTTTTACATCCCTTGGTCTATAGCCAATGCCCTCTACATATCTTGAAAGGAAATGTTGTAAATGCCCTCTCCTTCCCCGTTATTAATTAATTATAATTATGCCCTCCATTGCTCCATTTATAATCTGATTATGGTCAAATAATTGATGGTAGGAGAACTCAAGGGCTTGGACCTAGAACAATTGAATTATCTTCTTGCAGACAATGCTTCCAACTATGAACAGCCAGGTTGAGACTTTTATTTTGCTGTTATTTAGAAACAAATGCTTAAATTTGTAGTTGTAGGTTATATCTTGTTTTGACCTATATAATACTCTTTATTATTTTATTTTATAATCTTACTATTCTACTGTTATTTTATTTTATAGTATGTTAATTGTTATGATCTGTGGTTAGAACAATAAACTTATTAATCCATCTAGTTAGACATCCAGGTGCCAGCAGCTTTCTATGTTATTATTTCACTAAATTAGGTGTGTGATTTGTTTTAGCTAAAAATGCCAGGTTATTATGTACTTCCCAAAATACATTTGCAAACCTTTTGGTCCTTTAACATGCTAAGACTCCCAAAATTTTAAAATTATTTCTTCACATGTTTTGGGCTTTTACTTTGACTAATACAAGTCCAACAAAATGAGATTTGGGAATTCTATTCTTCTGTCTTGGCTTTAATATTTCTGATCACCACATAGAAATTTGGAGAGATGAAAGGACTTTTTCATAAAGTATGGAACCTGATTATCCACCTTAGCAATTAACAACATGCCGCTAACAGCATACCTTAAATGAAAGTTCCTGTGGAAGTTTATGTATTCATCCCTGGCTTTTGAAGAAGGACTCTTGTGTTATTGGTTGCCAAGAACTGAGAACAGAATTAAAGAAACATGGAAAATATAACATGTTTTCTGAGTTGAAGAGCATGAGATTATTGAATTGTAGAAGCTCAGAAGCATTTACCAAAAAGAACACCAACGTGTCTATTGTCTCCTTGAATTATTGGTATTGTGTTTCTGGAAATGTTTGTCATCTTTTGCTTGAAATATCTAGGGGGGTTTATAATATAACAATATGTGCTGCAATCAAAAACTAAAGAGTGGTGGAAATTGTATAAAGCTGAAAGCAAATTGCAATTTAAGTTGAGAATGAAATATTGTTCATGGATATGAATTGCAAAAGGCTAAGCCAATTAAGAAATAACTTTTGTTTTTGCCATGATATTATCATTTACGTGGATGGCTGCTGTGTACATATTTTCATAGAAACATGATTGCTTTTAGGGAAAAATTGGTAACATTGCCATAGAAACTGTCAGCCCTCACTGATCGGAAATTTTTCTTCATTACATATTTCCTAACATTGTAATCCTTTGGGAAGCAGATAGCTCAGCTATAGAGTGATGTCCAACATTGATAAATGGTAAGTCGCAAGTATGTCACTGACAGCAGTGATTCATTTTGTACGTTTCCTAAAGGATTATATGAACACATGGATAGAGACTTGCTTCTGTCTATGCAAAGAGAAAACACTATTCACACTTGCCCTCTTGTTCATGTTCATGCTTTGTTACTCTTTCTCCTTTCACAGCTGTCCCTGTTTTGTAAAGTGCCATGGATGTTAATGATGCCAAATTAACAATTAATTGACATCCCTCTACGTGCTAACATTTTTCTTTCAGTGCTAAGGTGATTCATAAGTTGTTCATTTTATGAAGGGAACGGTGTTTGGAGAGCTCATCGCTCTGTACCACCAGTGTTAGTCCCATTCAGATTTTAGAAGAGGTTGGTTGTAGCTCAGGCTTTACAGTTTGTACATTTGTATAGATGGAGTTGATACTGAAATTCTCTAGGATTACATGGCTTGTGTTTTTGTTGGAATATTTTTTCCATTCTTTCTTCCACTTCAAATAATAAAAGCAAATTAAAATGCTAGGTGGGCAATTCCTGGAGGTAATTTTATAAGTGTACTTGTGACTTTACGTGGAATTTTTGTACATGGCATTTTTGTGTGGGGAAGTGGTGGAAGCAGCTGTATAGAATATTACAGTTGAAATGAATGTGCATGGGTGTCAAAAATCAATTGGGATTCATCTGAATTTGGCTAACATTTCCTTCCTTCCTTCCTTCCTTCCTTCCTTCCTTCCTTCCTTCCTTCCTTCCTTCCTTCCTCCCTCCCTCCCTCCCTCCCTCCCTCCCTCCCTCCCTCCCTCCCTCCCTCCCTCCCTCCCTCCCTCCCTTAGTGCTGTTTCTTTCAGTCTTGGTTTTTGGACATAGACACTGTAATGTAAACAGACGCCTTATCGGGTGGTTCTTTGGCTAGAGTCTTGGGAGATGCCACAGGCTGGGGAGAATCCAGAGCTGTATTAGGTAATTGGCTGCACTAGGTAGTAGAGTAACAATGAAATGGAGATTGATAGACTGTCATTCAGGCTTGATACAGAGTCTTAGCTGCCCTACAGATGGACCCTGACACTAGAGGCTTATCAGTAGGTCAAGGCTGCACTGGGTTAAGAAAGAAAAGACGCTTACCACTGTGGGAAGTAAACTTCTCCCACAGTGGTATCATGTCCAGAGAAAGGAACTTCGTGGTTGTTTACACAATATGGGACTTTTCCACATGCAATTTCCTCTGTGTGCTCTTGGTCAAAAAGGCACCACTAGTTATATACTGAATGTCAAATTGCAGAGTACAGTGCTCAAAGCATTATATCAGGAATGTGCCACATAAATTATTTGGCAGAATTAAAGCTATATTACAGGAATATACAGGGAAGTGTGTAGTGCAGTTGTTTCTTGTCTAGGTTGAAAATACTTGCACTGAAGACTTGCACTGAAGTTGTGCAGCCCTTATAGTTGTGAGGGTAAATCAGACTAAGACCTGGACACTGTGTTGTTTAAGACTACTTTTATTAGAATAACCATTTAAAAAGAACCTTGCAATGTGCTGAATGTGCTTCCCCTCCTTCCAATTTTACCTTCATGTGAAAAGGGAAGCTGTCTGAGAAATTTTTGGAAATCACTTTTTTGGTATGGGCTCAAGCCACCTTGATTTGATAGTTGCCTTGGTAACAAGGCTTCCATCTGCTTGTCAAGGCCATCCTCTATATTCTCTACAGCTATATTGGCTAATAATAAACACAGTCAGAATTTTGACTGGTCAGCTATTTTAAGGAAACTGATAGAAGAACCCACGAAATCCCACATTAGTGAGATTCCATTGAATTGAAAGAACATCTTGCTA
Source organism: Pantherophis guttatus (assembly GCF_059756535.1). Classification (NCBI taxonomy): domain Eukaryota; kingdom Metazoa; phylum Chordata; class Lepidosauria; order Squamata; family Colubridae; genus Pantherophis; species Pantherophis guttatus. Next base: position 95,156,571 of record NC_142065.1, read on the forward strand.
ACAGACTCTTCATCCCAAAAATGCACATGGTTGAGAGAGAGAGATGGATTTTCCATAGTATAAATAAAAGTAATTATACCATAATGAAGCCATACGGACAGTTTAGGAAATCAATTTATATGATTTCTAAATGTTCCCACTGTTGATAAAAATACACTAAGAAATTGTATTTGAAAAATTATGGTAAATTTGAAAGAACACATTTTTTCCAATTTATATTAATGCTTTAAATGAGATTTAAACATTAGTTGTAACTTTTGAGTATAACCATGATTGTTTGTATTATATCTTTGAACTCCACATGTATTTTGTCATTTTAATAACTGTTGTCTATTCTGGGATTTCTCCCTAGAACAGCGTGCTCTAGCTTCGGTGCCCTGAGATACTGCTGCTTACTAGACTTAATAAATCTAAGGTATAAATCTTAGAGAACTGGCAAAATTCCAGCCTAAAAAAAGATTTATATGGGAGTAATTCTCTTTGAGTAGAATGGGATTTAATGAGTAGATACACACAAGATTTAGTTTCAAAAATGGAGTTTACTACTAGATTATAAAACAAGCAACAACTTTGCTGTATTGAATTTGAGCCTGCCCAGTCCTCCTCCTTTTCTATCCTTTGCTTTGCACTGATGGTTAACAGAGTCAATAACTGAACAAAATGTTTCCTGAATGTTGCTATATTATATTATAGGAGCGATAAATGAATTACAGTACTTATAATAATGGACAGCTATCTTCAACATAATTCTGTAATGCCCATAGGTTAGGGAATCCAGTAACTGTTAGAACAATTGGGGGGTGGGGGGGAGGGAACAAAGTCATAATGAAGCTTGCAATATTCTTATACTCATTACCGAACCTCCAGGGCAGGTCTAATTGTCTTGACTATTTCTTTGACTAGTAGACAACCGGTGACCTGTTGGGTCAACTTTTCAGAGATATTTCCTTAGCCAGAGAAATAGAATGACTATCGATAGGCAAAAAAACGGTGGGAGTGGGAGAGACTACCAACTTGCTGCTGGCTTTCCCCATTTTCTGTTGTTTGTAGGAAGCTGGCAGCACTGAAAATCATTCCTTTTTGGCTGACCTGCAAATGTTCTGCCATTTTGTGGGGAGGAGTGGTAACAAAGGGAGCTATGACCATGAGGAAAACCTTATCCCTGCTTCCCAGTCTAACATCTACTCAAGGATTCCTTCCTTGCAGAGAGGAACAGAACACACCCGTCAATGGTCTGTGTCCCCCAGCCAGCTCCACTCCAGCAGGCATGTTGCTCCCCATCTTTCCCTTGCCATCCACCACTGTTAAAGAGATTTCAAATTTCAGTTTCAATTCCAAAGCACCAATTGTTACTCATCTGTTTGGCCTTGTCACCAGCAAATTGGGTGCATGGGCCATGGGGAAGTGGGAAAGAGAGTGGGGATATGGTTCCTCCCATCCTCCCTTGTGCCATGCAAGAGATGGGTTTCTGGGAAGTATAGTTGGAAAGTAAAATTGTATTGCAATGGGAATCATGGGTCCTGGCTTTCTATAAATTAGCTCATTTCAGTAACCTTAGTCCAATAATTGTTTTCTTATACTTTCCAGTTTCACTCAATTGAAGGTTACCAACAGACATGAGAATTTTAGTAGTATATAGTAGATTATAGGATATTACAGAGGTTATATGTTCCTGACATCTGCAACACATGAAAGAACAAATAAATATATATATAGTTCTAAACTTAAGACCAGAATTGGGACCGGAAGTTTGTCATGCGTTCTGGCATCCATGTGCCTGGACCCAATTTTGTGACCATTTTTATAGCAGTTGTCAAGCGAATCATATGGTCTTAAGTCTGAATCCATTTTCCTGAATGGACATTTTTTCCCCAGAAACTGACAAAAACTGCCAGAAACCAGCAAAAAAAATAAAATAAAAATATTACTAATCACAGTCATGTGACCACAGGATGCTTCACCCAGTCTTAAACTTTAGCTAGTTGCCAAGCACCTGAAATGTAGAGTGGGAGAGGACAGCACAACATTTTTAAAGCCAGAAGTGCTTTATGTAAAGCACCCTTTCCCAGGCTATTGTTCTGACTCAGCCTTTGCAAGCAGTGAGAAACTACTTACTCATGAGTAAAACAACCCCCTTTTTAATACGGGGCAGGAACAGTCTTTATTCACATTGGATAGACAAAACCAAAAATAATTACAAATGAACATCTTCTGAAACGGTACGAACAGTCTCTGTTCACATGAGAACTCAAGATAAAAAGTCCTTCAATGATTAAGCCAAGCAGAAACAGTTCCTGTTCACACTGGCTGAGGAAAATTCCTATTATTTCCCAGCAGTTCAATTTGCACCTAAAATATAGAGCAATTTGTCCCAACAAACCTGGTTCTAGCAAAGGAATCCAACTTGATTGATGTACACTGGAAAACAAACGGTTGTCTGCTACAACTGGCCACTCCCAAATCCCTATTATTTATTTCCCAGCCAGGCAGGGGCTGGCTAGCATCTATGACTGAGAGCCAGCTTATTGCTTTCTGTTGCTCTCCTCTCTTCTCTATGCATATGCACATCTGGGATTGGCTCCATCTGTTCCTCTCCCTCACTCAGCGCAGGGCCTAAGACAGCTGCCTCTCCACCTGTGGGTGGACAGAAGGCCTCGGCTCTGCATCTGCCTCTGATTCTGCTTCCTCATCAGAGCCTGAAGCTGGCTCACCCTCCCCCTCCCCCTCCCCCTCTTCCTAGTCTGACTCTGCTGCTAGCTCTGCTGGCAGCTGATGGGCCACAACAACTATTGTAACACTGAACGGTCATTACTGGCCATAAATCGAGAATTACCTTTAATCTGAATATGTCATATACAAATATGCATTTCATATTCATGCAGTACGTTTGCCCACACTGCCTGCTTAAATTTATGTGCTTACACGCCCTTTCTCAAATATAAATACATACTGAAGAATTGTATAAACAGCCTTTAACCATTATTGTTGAATGTGCTCCGTCTTGATTAGAAATGTTCATTATTTACTAGCTGTCAATACAATATAAACTTCTCTGTTTACTTTTATTATGAAAAAGCTTGAAGAATAGATGTTTGACTTTGTTTGGAGAAGCCTGGGTTTCCTTGGAAGCTCATGAGCCTCGATCAATAGAATCATTAACTTGGAAAGCAGAAAGAGAACTTGAATATTATATAAGTGGGGTCTGTGGCAGTTTGCAACAGATGTCTTTTTCAAACTTTAAGTGTTTACTGCTCTCAGTGAGGGAGGTATGTATTCATACATTTATTCATTTACAGAGCTCATAGGGCATTTCTTTCAAAACTGATTCTGAGTGGCATACAATTTCTCCTCCATAAACCAGGATAAAAACAAAAGTAATTGATCTTATAAAATAACATCGTAATAAAAATACCTATATAAGAACCAGGAATAGAATATATTTGATAAGTCACAATTAATTATTTCAGTAACTTGAGGAAAAAAAATACAGGTAGTCCTCGACTTACAATAACAATTGAGCCCAAAATTTCCATTGCTAAGCAAGACAATTGTTAAGCGAGTTTTGCCCCATTGTATGACCTTGTTAAGTGAATCACTTCAGTTAGCAACACAGTTGTTAAGTGAATCTGGCTTCTCTATTGACCTTGCTTGTCAGAAGGTTGCAAAAGGTGATCCCATGATCCTGGGACAGTGAAGCTGTCATAAATAGGAACCAGTTGCCAAGGATCTTGTGACAAAATGGGGTTGAGGGGTACCCCGGACCGTGAACCAGCTCATGAGTAAACACACTGAGACTGAAATGATTCTGACAGAGGCGTCTTGTGTAAAAATATAATTTACTTTAAAACATTTAAAACGCACTATGTCTTTAAGAAAACACATTAAAAACAAAGTCTTATCTGGGTATGTGAAGCAAGGCTATCTCCCTAGATCCCTCTCCACAATACCGAAAACAGTTCACAAAAGAATAAAGCTAGCATGAAGGTAAGCAGCTTCGGCGTCGATACATCATCAAGGCCATCATGGTGGGAGCAGCACGAGCTTCACAGCTAAAAGTCACCTGAAGTAAAAACAGTTCAAAAAGCAAACATTGCTTGAAGCTTGTGGGAGGAAGAAGGTCCAGCAACAGCAGTCCCGATGATAGCTTGCGTGCTACAAAACAGCAAAAGGCAAGCATCCGTGGGAGTCTCTCTGTAGCGGCGTCTGGAGTCCTTATCTGCATTCTTCTCCCATCTGCGGCGTTGCAACAAGCTTCCTGCAGGAGCTGTGCATTTAGGCCTAGATCAGACTAGGCCCAAGTAGCAAGCAAAAGGTCCTTGCTTATATAGGGAGTCAACCTGCAATTAACTAGGGCGGGGAAGGCTTGCAGGTAATTGGCAACAGCAGATGGCTTGATTAAAACCATACTGTTTGTGAGTAGGCAGATAGCCACAGCAATCCTGGAAACACTCGTGACAGATCTGAATTATGATAACATGACCATGGGGATGCTGCAACAGTCATAAGTATGAAAAACGGTCATAACTTTTTACAGTCCTGGTGCAACTTCAAATTGTCACTGAACAAATGTAAATTCAGGGGACTTAAGAGATATAATTCCGGGACTGATTAAATCTTATTAATAATTGGTTTTATTGGTGTTTCTAGAATATTGAGATACTGGAATTATGGGGGAACATTGAGTAATATTTAAAATATTAAAATATTAGGGATTCAGCAGGGGACAGCAAACACATTGTATGAAGAAATGTTATTGATGTTTAATATATTTATGGAGAAAGTAATAAAGAATCATAAAGAGAGAATGGTACTGTTTAAAGACAAAGATGTGAATGTAGAAGAACCCCAACAAATGGGGGGAAAATGAATACAAATTGGGGAAATATATTATATACACTGATATATAAAAGAATCTATTACAATTACAATGTGTATATTAAGGTTAGAAGTTGGAAGACAAAGATTATGTATATTTAATTGTATTATTAATGTTAGCATTGTGTAAGAAGTATATTGATCCAATCAATACACTATCCACAAAATATATATGCAGACTCCAGGACTTGTTTCAATAGCTATGTCTTAAATGCCAAAAAGAAAAGGGTTGTTCAAATGTCTAAGAGATTGCTGTTCTGTAGGAGGTTTTCTTTCTCAAATATCCAGACTTTCTACAACTGAATGGATATTTTTATGTCTAAAAGCAAAGCAGAACTAGATTTCTAAAGGAAAAAATCTTTGCAATTGATATTCAATGCCAGAATTGTGTCTTCTGCACCATTCATTCAGCATGAATCCTGACAGATATAAATTACATTGTTGCTTTGTCTAAGAGCTATTTTGTCAGAGTGCCTTCAAAAAGTGAACTAACATTTCGAAACAAGCAATCATAACAATATAAACATATGGAGCCTTGGTAGCGCAGCAGACTAAAGTGCTGTTAAGTAGCACCAGCTGCCTGCAAATTACTGCAAGTTCAAATCTCACCAGGCTCAAGGTTGACTGAGCCTTCCATCCTTTTGAGGTAGGTAAAATGAGAACCCGGATTGTGGGGGCAATAAGGTGACTTTATATAAAAAAGAACACCGCTTGGGGGCCCCCGAAAACCATAGTAAGCAGGTATATACAAAAGTATGAAGGCTATTGCTTAACGCATTGTAAGCTGCCCTGAGTCTCCGGAGAAGGGCGGCATATAAATCGAACCAATAAATAAATAATAAATAAATAAATAAATAAATAAATAAATAAATAAATAAATAAAACCAAGATTAAAAAAAATTTTTTTTTTGCCAGGAATCATGACAGTTGAATTTATCTAATGGACATCAAGTTGCAAGAATACCAAGCAGATATTCTTCTATATTTTTTCTAATTCAATTTGGTGAAAAAGAGAATTTGATTTCAAAATTATGCTGAAAGAGAAGAGAATTTTTGGATAGTATATGTAGTTTTCCTACATTCATTTAGTTATATCAGAGAGCTAGTTTAGTCTAGTGATTAAGACAGTAATCTAGATACTGGGAGACCGTAAGTTCTAGTTCCACCTTAGCCATGAAAACGAGCAGGGTGACTCTGGGCTAGTCACTGTCTCTCAGCTCAATCCACCTTACAGGGTTGTTGTTGTGGGGAAAATAGGAGGAGGAAGATGTGTTCAATATGTTTGCCACTTTGGGTTCTTTGTAAAAAAAATAAAGGCATGATATAAATAAACTAAATAACATATTCAAAGTATGCACATAAATGTCCTTCCTTCCACTATACAGTCATTACTTCAGTTTATTGATATACATGAGGAACAGAGAAAAAGTAGGGCCACATTCCAAATTCAATAGTGGAAGAGCAATTATATGTTTCCTATAGACCACTTCAAGTGCAGAATAACATATGAGGCAAATAATTCATGAAAGAACGATAGGACAATTCTCTATTTTACAGATGGCCCTCAATTTATGACTGTAATTGAGGCCGCAATTTTGGCCATGAGTCTTTGTGGTTATAAAGTGGGTCAACATCAGATTTCACTCAAAATTACAACCTTTTCTGCTGATGTGGCCGTCATACTGCAAATGTGGTGGTCATTGACAAACACAATTGTTCGTTATGGGACATATTTTTTGTCAGAAATTGGAAACTGATTTCTGAGGGGTGGGTGGGGGGGAGGGAATGGTAAATTGTGGGCATGTCCTGCAGGATGCTGCAAATATTCATAAATGTGAACATTTATGCTGGATTCCAGGCACCTAAAATGTGGTTAGTGACTGGGGCAGGGGTGGAATCAGAACTTTGAATTTGGGTTGTAAGTCCCTTTTTCAGGGTCCATTTGAAAAGTTGCTAAGTGATCAGGCATAAGTCAAGAACTACCTATAGATAGAAGCATCTAAAATATATCTGTTTTCTTACTTCTCTTGGTTGATCATGTACATTTCTATTTGGTATCTTGGTTTTTTTAGTTAATTATATAATTACTGTCATGGAAGAACTAATATGAAAATCATTGCCATAAAATGTACCCTTGGTTTGTATGACATTAAAACAATTTATAATAGTCTACACTGAGTATTAAATAATGTAACAATAGACTGCTTTATAGCATTGGTATATTTCTAAGCAATAATTATGAAGATATACCAGTGCAATCCTCTTCATGAACTTCTTTGAATTTCTTAAGATATTGGAACAGCATTTTTCCATGGTGGTTTATTTAATTTCATGCTGTGTCTTTTTTTCCACTTGTCTGCTTATTCAAAATGTTATATGAAATCATGATTTCCTTAATCATCTGATTTTTGAGAGGTTTAGTTTCAAAGGTGGTTTCAACTATCAGATGTTTACCTGCCTTCTACAGGTGATTCACAACTGCTTGGAAGAATGAAGAAGACATATGAAATAATACATAGTATAGAAGATACTGCTTGCAACTTCCAGCAGGTTCTTTTATCTATAGGTCAGTTTGCTCATAACCACTCATGTTATGTCTCTGCCCAGCTTTCCTTTTCTAGGATATATATGCATGTCTGCTACCAAATGCTTTCTCAGACTATTCTGTTCTAGGAGTTTCTACCCCACCCCCCAAGTATTTGCAGAATGCTCAGCTCCTTGTGAAACATCAATTGGATCTTCCTAAAGCCTCTTACAAGCACTCTACTAACCTGTCAATAGCAGGAACAGCCACTCCCCAATTTGGTTGGAAATCACATCAGGCGTTCTGCCAGATTTTTTCCATGCACATGACCATTGAAGAAGCTTGGTTTATTAGATCATTTCTCATTCTTGTACAGATAAATCTTGGAGACTTTGCCTGCAGCATCCAGCCATGCTGAAAATGCATCTGGTTTCCTCCTAGTCTAAACATTTATCTTCCTCATTGCACACTTCTGTTTCAACCTCTTATCTTAGTGAATTTGTTGGATAGGTTACCCAGACAGAGCATGATCATGGCAAGCAGCAGATTATGTCCACTCCTCTGGCCTCTTTCAATAGTTCCATTTGCAAAAAAACAAATTAAATCAAATTAAAACACCAGACTATCCACATCTTATAGTTTTGCAGTTTGTCAGAAGTTTCGTTCTCCCTCCCTCCCTCCCTCCCTGAGAAGAATCACATTTCTTGGATCAATTGAAGACTTATTGATCAAATGTGTACACTTACAGATAAAAAGCTATGAAATCCATAAAAAACAGACAATTAAAAAGATGGAGGGGCACCCTTAAAACACCAGCCCCCCCCTCCCCCAGGATTACATACCACTATTGGATTCCCATGGTAGTTGACAGAGCCAGGTCTTAATGCTTTCCTGGAAGTCCAGATGACTGATGGCCTGCCTCACCTCAGGGATCAAAGTGTTCCAAAGGGAGGGGCCAGTGGCAGACCCCACAACAGGGTCTGTAACAAGCTCTTCCTGCCCAATCAAATGGAATAGGTCTAGGTAATGGACAAAATGGTTTCTTGGGTAACCTAATACCATGCTGTGAAGGTCTTTAAAGATGGCAATCGAACGTGAATTGGACCCACAAGCAAACTGGTATCCAGTGCATTTCACTCAGCATGTGCAATGCTAGGAGCATTCAAAACTGCCTGCGCTGCTGCATTCTGCACCAGATAATTTTCAATATGGAACACATGGGTTGGCAATCAGCAGTACTAAGATGGAAAAACTGAGCACTGTGTAGGATTTTTGGCTGTATTGTTTTATATCATCTTACTGTCTTCCAATCAGTATCATCTTCCTTCCAGTTAAATGCTATGATTTGTGACACCCTGAAAAGGAAGAAAAAAAAAATCAAAGCAACTTACCATACACTTACACTCCCTGACAATTATTAATTTGTTCTCATGACAGGCAGTAAAACAAGTGTGTCTGGATTGCCATTTCTCAGGGTTTGCACTTCACTTCATTCTGCCAGCTGAACAAAAAGAAGTACAGGGGATTGACACAGAGTAGCTCCCTTGATAAAACCTGTGCCAAATCCCCAGGTAAAAATACCAGTGGAAACACTATGTTGGCATCAGACATAATTGAGATGTGCTTTTGCCAAACTGCTTGGATAATCAAGTGAAAATTTCAGCAACAGAAAGCAATTTTCACCATTAGGCAACTATCAAAATAACAAACCTCCAAGGTCTACAGCTATTCTTCTAGCCAGCTGCATTTACTGTACCCTTGTGCCAAAACAATCAAAACCTTTCCATTATTTCTACACCTCTACTACTGTAATTTCTCCCATGGAATATTATACTTCTACTTATAGTTGTTGTTGTTTTATTGCTGCCAAAAGATTTACAAGACCATTTGTTTCTTATTGCCCAAATAGATGCCTGCTGGATTGCTTTTCTAGCATATTTTGTAGTTTTTATACATTGCAGACTCCTCTCTCTCTCTCTCCACAAACCACAATGCTAAAAAGGGATACTATAGTATACTTCATTTTGCTGTGATAATCAACTGCAAATTATGTCAAGGCAAATAGGAAGTTTGGCTGACTGGGATCAGACTTAAAATTTGACATTCCACTTAATGAAGGCCAGCTAGAGACAAATAAAATAGCCATGGCTTACTGCTCATTTCTACCATTTTGTTCCCTGTTCCTACCAAAACTATTAAGCTATTTTGCTTTGACAGAGTCAGACAAATTTAAAGGGTCATCAGTTATTGTCTAAATATATCACAATAACCAAGTCTGCCAAAAATATGCATTTCTGAACTAGTTATCATCCATGATTGGAAACTGAGGGGTGTTTTTTTTTTGTGAATATGTGAACAGCTGAAATCTCTCTAGATATTTCTTGAAACTGTTGGAACACAAGCATGAATTTTAGCTAACAAAAGAAGGATCTCATATCAGGCTCTGCCATATCTGATGAAACACCAAAAATGGCTCCATGTTCTGGACTTAGACAATGTCTAAAAAAAAGGACAATGTCCAACAGGCAAACATCAAAAGACAATATCAAAACAGAGGAATCAGTAGAAAACTAAATATATTTTTAGTATAGCGGATGAAGCCTCGGGGGTGCCTTAACAAATGACTTTGTCCTCCATTTCATCTGATAGTCTCTCTTTAAACTGACCTATTAAGCTTCTTTCATTCCAGCCCACATCCTGAGCTAATAGCAGAACATTTCTGGTATATTCCCACACTGAGCATTTACTCGGTGAGATATGATGGATTTTCACAGTTGGCAGTCGTTTGTTTGACTGGTCTGTTGAAACTCTCTTTCAGGGGTGTCACAGAATTGGTGTACTTGTCCATGTCTGGGCTGATCTGCATCAGAAAGGGGACTGCCCATTTTGCAATTATAAATAATATACATGATTCACATATGGGAAAATCGTCTGGTCTTAAAGAGACAAATAATTTCTACTGATCACAGAAAGTTCTAAATTGCCCAGGATTACCTGTCAGGCAGGAGGACTTGTGCTTAACATGGAAATATAGACACCGTAGCATCAATAGCACTTCACACACACACAGCATAAAGAAATATACATATTTCTTTCCCTCCCTCCCTCCTTTGTGCAGAAATAGCATGCTGGATGTGAAAAAGGGCAGCTCAACTGAAAAGGAAAGAGAAATGAGAAAGCAAAACCAGATAGTGGTTAGGTGTTGCAAAAGGGTAATTGTATATTAAAGAAAAGAAAAATATCTGTCAAACCTTCAAAAGTATCCAAGCCTGTTTTTGGCTGAAATATGATTTTATCTTTTTGTTGTTTCTAGAGTTTTTATTCTTACTAGAAGATTGATTGCTTGGTTCACAGATGATTCTAATTGAGTGGAAGTCTGGCCCTATCAGGTAAATTTAGTATCTTAATAACTAATAACTAGGTTGGCAGATCATCTAGAAAAATGACCTCCAATTGATAGTAAATAGCTGAAATTACAGACTTTTAATTTTCCAAGTAATAGGTATTTGCAGTGTGGTAAGCAAGAGAGAAAATACAAAAAAGGTATGGTAGCAAGCACTTGATCCAACATTTGAAATCATAGCTGAATTGAGCTGCACGGATCTAAGCATCCTAATTTGTAACCATGTTTCAGTTAAAACAGTTGTTTATATATTGCTTAGTACTGACTGCTCGTATTCAGCTTCCTGTATTTTTCTTTGGTATTGATGATACGGCAACTTCTGCTTTCAGCATGACCTTACTCAGTAGTCTCAAGTAGAGGTTAAACAGGAGAGGCAAGAGACCAGAGCTGTGAAACACCCAACAGAAAAGAGGCCTGGAGGTGGACTTCTTCCTTACTACCATGTCTAGTTTAATGAAAAGAAGAACCAGGGGTAACATGATAGCAGTGTTCCGATACCTTAGGGCTTGCCACAGAGAAGAAGGAGTCGCGCTATTCTCCAAAGCACCTGAGGGTAGGACAAGAAGCAATGGGTGGAAAATAATCAAGGAGAGAAGCAATTTAGAACTAAGGAGAAATTTCCTGACAGAACAATTAATCTGATTAATTAACAATTAATCAGAACAACTTGCCCCCAGAAATTGTGAATGCTCCAACACTGAAAGTTTTTAAGAACAGTTTGGACAACCATTAGTCTGGAATGGTATAGGGTTTCCTGCCTAAGCAGGGGGTTGGATTAGAAAACCTCCAAGGTCCCTTCCAGCTCTCTTATTCTACTCTACTCTAGCAATACTAACTAGAACTGGCCACTGAAGAAGGAAGAGTACCACCGCAAAACTCTGCCCCAGCCCCTGGACTCAGTCCAGGATGCTATAGTTGATATTGACAGCCTCCAAGAGGAGGAGGACCAGCACGGAAACATTATTCCCATCTTGAGACATCCAAAGGTCATCCACAACTGCAGCTCGTGCTTATCTTGGTACTGTAATCTAGCCCAAATACAAATTGAAGGGGTCTGGATAAGCCACTTCATCCACCTCTCCCCCCTTCCCACACACCATCTTCTCTATATTCTTCCTTAAAAAGTTATCCAACACAATTGGGCCAAAGGATGGTCTCTTGAGAAGGAGGCACCCCTTCCCCCGAAGGCAAACATATTTCTCTTACATAGAAATATTAACTTTCTCTTTGACTGAACCACATGCAACTTCCTGGAAGTGCTTTACCAGTCAGGAAGAGCGTAGGTACAGAATTCAGGGAGCAGAACTCACAGTGACAGGGACCGTGGCCACTTCCTCAGGATCAACAACTCAAATGCTTCCTAGATAACTGAACTATGTTGTTCCTTGGGAAGCACTTTTGTCCGGCAATTGCCTCGTTTAGTGCTCATAGTAGTCATCCTTACTCAGAACTCCAACGGGGTCCTGGCTAGCTTAGCTGCCATTGTGATTAGAGCAGCGATGAAACGATTGGCCTTTGTGTGATAAATGTAAATTAGAATGCCCAAGCATTTGCACTGAGGGAGTCAACTGAGCAGTGAATAGGTTCCTGTTTAGCTGTGAATTCAGAAAATGGGGTTAAGTTAATCAGGAAATGCAAACACATTGTATGTTCTCTGCTATTTTTGAAATCTGGACTCTTGCCTTTGTCAGGAATTTTGTGCCCGTAATCTCCTATACAGTCATTTTTATATTTACCTCCTTATAATTCTGCCTAAGAGCAACACAAAATGTATAGTAAAATACCGATGATGTTCTCTGCCTTAACGGTGTCCCTTGTCATACTATTTCTTTTCATTCCATTATCTATTAAAGAATTAATACCCATCAGACAGCCATTGTAGGTTTTTGTAAAGAAGTGTGCCATTTCAGATTTGTGACTACATTTTTTTAAGTATTAAGAACTGATAACTGAAAAAGTGGGGGTGGTAAATGCAATAATTAGAAAAAAACATGGATCTTTTGGGTGCTGAAATTGCCTTTCTGGGTAATTGGCAAGTATTGCTCGTTCCATGAGTGGGGACAATGGCAGAGAAGGCTCTTCCCCTAGATCCTGCCAGTTGGAATTCTTTGTTTTAGATAGCAACAGTTAAGGAACAAAAATCAGCCAACTTGCTGCACCTGGATATAGCTTAGAGAAAAAGTGAACTCTATTTAGGGGGGATTGTACTGAGTGCTTTTACCTTAATAATAGTTATTCTAAGATAGAGTAACGGATATATTAGTTTATTTAGATAAATGATTATTGTGCAGCATGTGTTAAGGCAGAGCAGAAAGTCCCCAGAGCATTTTATTTGTGCTGCTAGAACTACTATAAACATCCTCAGATCAGATGTCAGCTACAAAAGCATTGGCAAGGATTTTGTTATAAACAGCACAGAGAACCTGACAAGTTATTTTATTATTTTTTCAGGAAAGTTGTGTTGAAACAAACTACACATTGACTGTTGAATCAAGGACCAAAAGCATATTGTTTGGAATATGAGATGCCACAAAAAGTAATATCCCTTCCCCCCTGCCAATTAGTAGCTTATAACAAAAATGCAGCATAGAAATATGAAAGCAAAGCAAGAAAAAATATCACAGTTGCATAGAGCATATACTGTACATTTGCTCTTTTTGCCCCCAGCCTTCATATCTACCATAATAAATACATCCTGTTTTAGGACTGCAATAATTCAATAGAGTCAATAATTCAGTTAAAAAACGTTGGCATAGCAGTCTAATGTTGCCAAGACAAACAAAGTGTAGAGCCCCAAAGCAATAACCTATGATTGACAGTGTTCATAGTTGAGACTGGGGTGGATTTTTTTTTTTTTTACATTCATTGGCAACAGACTTGAAACAGGTATTCAAGGTGGTTATAAATTGGTCCTAAGATTTTCCTAGAGTCCAGGCTACAAGATACGTTTATGAGATATTTGGAGAAAGTCTCAATTTCAAATAATACTTAGGGAAGTTAGTGGGTAGGCAGACATCGTCAGAACAGGACATCTCCCTAATTATTCCCTGATTACTGTGTCAGAGAAACCCTGACTCTGCTAGCAATTTACTCCAGCAGCTTCAGTTGCCTCTGCTTTCTTAGGATAGAGGAAAATAAATTTTACTACATGGTCATCTTCAGCTGTGTTCTGTCTCAAAAATATGATGTCTTTAAACTCTTCTCTGACAGCTGGCAGGTAAGCCACTATCTTCTGGAAGTCCTAAATCCTCCTCAGAAGATTATCAGAGGCAGAGGTGACCATATGTTCATTAGCTCATCCGTGCAAAAATATCACCCTCATTTTTCCCCCTGAATTATTATAATCACATTTTGCATTTTCTGTGTTTTCTCACAAGCCCTTGCTCAACCTTAGAGGTATAAATATTCAAAATAAAACATCTGATGAAAAATGTCATAAATGTTTTAAATGTTTAAATGTTCAAAATGTTTATGCTTCTTAGCTGTTCTTGCTAGAGAAGATTGATATACCTGTTTCAAGGTAGTATATTAATTTTGCAACCTCTTTCTTCCTTGATATAGACTTACATTTACAGACACAGGGGTACATATATCACCTTTAAGCTTGTCTAGCTACAGAGCATTCAGCCCTGCACACAAACAGCCTCAACCAAACAGCTTTTTGAGTCTTTCTCCCCAGGGAACTGGGCCTAGTGGATAATTTCACTTTGTATCTCATTCATGATAGTGTGTCTGAGAAATCCTCTGAAATTCTGCTACTTTAGAAATGAGGGAATATTTTAGAATTATGCCACACTGAATAAAAACAAAGAATTGCTCAGTTTGGTGCATTTTCTGTGAGTTGAGGTTACACTGTACACCAGGGGCCCCCAACCTCTTGGCCACAGCTCAGTACTGGACCGTGGCCTATTCAGAACCGGGCCGCATGAGCAGCTTGAACCAGTTAGATGAAGTTGTCAGGAAAGCCACTCCCACTGAACCGGTAGTAAAAAAAATTTGGATTTCACCACTGGTCTGAAATATATTGCTATTAAAATAAATAAAGCTTTGTTTTTATTCCAATTTTGTCTTTACATAGATGCATCAGGATTGCTTTCTTTTCTTGCAGTGCTCAGTTGTATACGGAGTAATTTACTCCCAATTCTGTTTCTTTATTGATTAATTATTAATTATTACAAGCAGTTGTAAGTAGACTTAGGTCTTCCATGAATTGGTTCAGGTGTCTTGCTCCCCAAAGTGTGCTTATGTATGTTATTATTTATTTGTGATCAACCCCAAAAGATTAATGGTCATTTAAAATAAAAATATCCATGATGCAACAAAAATGTGCAGTTTAATATCTTACAGTAGGTCTGAAACAGAGGTGAAATCCAGCAGGTTCTGACAGGTTCTGGAGAACTGGTAGCGGAAATTTTGAGCACTTTGGAGAACCGGCAGTGGAAATTTTGAGAAGGTCAGAGAACTGGCAAATACCACCTCTGGCTGGCCCCAGAATTGGGTGGGAATGGAGATTTTGCAATATCCTTCCCCCAAGAGTGGGGTGGGAATGGGGATTTTGCAGTATCCTTCCCCTGCCACGCTCACCAAGTCACTCCCACTGAACCGGTAGTAAAAAAAAATTGGATTTCACCACTGGTCTGAAATATATTGCTATTAAAATAAAAAAAAAAGCTTTGTTTTTATTCCAATTTTGTCTTTACATCTGCACTATCCACTTCAAAATCTCACAATCTTGATAACTTTGATTAAAAGGGGAAAGTACAACTATTTATTTAAAAGTTGTAGTCTGTCCCACCTAAATTGCAGGTGAAGCATTAAA
The DNA here is from genome assembly GCF_059756535.1 of Pantherophis guttatus. Taxonomy (NCBI): domain Eukaryota; kingdom Metazoa; phylum Chordata; class Lepidosauria; order Squamata; family Colubridae; genus Pantherophis; species Pantherophis guttatus. The sequence goes on from NC_142065.1 coordinate 95,172,192, forward strand.
GAAACAGGGTAACAATTTGATTACCTATTGTGGTGCCACAAGCAGAACAATTTTTACTATTGAAATTCCATATTGTTTTATACCAGCAGGAGACCAGGTAATTATAGTTATTCCTGTTCCACAAAGCAGTTAAAACATTAACAAATTCATGGTGATGTTTTTGAAAATTTAAAAACAACAGATCCTATTAATGTACTAAAAACACATTTTGTGAAAACCTAGCTCTCTGGAAAGGGCTCTAATGCTTGGAATGTTGGAAGAAAAGAAGATGACCAGCAGCAAGGTGGATAGACTGATGAGTACACAGTTGGAACAGCTGAAGGATCAGATTAGAGACATATCATCATGAGAAAAATCTATTGATGGTGGCTAAGAGTTGATTAATGATTTGATAGCATGCAAGCAAGCAAATTCTTTCACATGGCAATCATGTAGAAGGCAGTATCAATATTATAGATCAGGGTGTTGGTGGCATATGCCCCCTGGTCAGGGGTGGGTTCTAAAAGTTTTTACTACCGGTTCTGTGGGTGTGACTTATTTTGTAGGCGTGGCTTGATGGTCATGTGACAGTTCTTTAGGATTTAGCAGCAGTACTGGTCTTCCAGGCTTTTAACTGCTTGCAGAGCTGTACCGGTCTACTCATTTGTTTTTGGAGGCACCGGTCTATTGATTTATTTTTGCAGGCACTGGTCTACTCATTTATTTTTGCAGGCACTGGTCTACCCATTTAGTTTTGCAGGCATAGGTCTACTCATTTGTTTTCTTTTAACACTGATCAGCTATAGGGCGGCCCTTTGAAGCCCCACAGCAAGAGTTTAAACAATTTTTTCTTCTCTAGCCGATCAGCTGGGATTCAGAAGGCAGCAATAGATTGGGGGTGGGGCCAAATAAAAGGTAAGAATAATGCAGGGGGGGCAGGGGGGCATGGGCGGGGGGGCAGAACCGGTTCGGTGACCGCTACCCGCTCGGTGGAACCGGGTGGAACCGGGAGGAACCCACCACTGTCCCTGGTGTACTTGCTTCATTTTTGTTCCTGGGCTTAAATAATCACACACACACACGCACGCACACACACACACACACACCTCACTGTCAACACTATCATATAAATTACATGTATTTACATCTATTCTAAGATCGAATGAATTGCTTTAGAATTCTTGCAGAGTAATCTACACATTTATGCTGGTTTTTTTCCTACTTCGCACATACCAGACTAGAAGACACTCCCTCCCTCCCACCACAGTTACTCTGATAAGTGGATAAGCTGTTTTCCATTGTTGGGGCAAGATTTAGTCAAGTTGTGTTTCAGAATTGAAAATGATGTCCAGTTCAGATCTCCTTAACAATAGAAGTCTTGTAATCCTGTTCAGCAGATTAAATCATATTTATTCAGTTGATCCTTTTCATAGCAATAGAAGTACAAGTTAGGAAAAGGACATGAAGGTTCATCTTGAAATCACATTAAAATACAAAGGCTGTCAAAAGTGTAGGTGTTCTATTAAGTTATGAACAGATCTGAAGAACAAATAAAACTAGCATACTAATAGCTTTTCTTTGCAGCTGCTAGTTGGTTGTTAAGCTCTGTAACTCCTTCAGAATTGGGAGTATTGGGCTAGGAGTTTAATATTAAATAATACTACTTAATAAACAAATAATAATAAGGCATAAATAAGCTGCCCATTGTACATTATAATTTACATTATAACATCAGGTGCTAGAATTAGTTGGGTACCGTGTTCACTGCAGAGCATCAGGTTTATCTTCCATTTTATTCGGAACAAATACATCTTTTTCTGTATCATTGCTTTTGTAATACCCCATTAATCTCCAAGAAACTTTAAGGAGTATACTTGGATTAACTATTTTTTATCTTTTCAGTAAACTTGAGACAAAGGCTAAGCTGAGAAGACACTCAGTGAGATTTCATGGATTAAATTGGATTTTACATGTGTGCTACAACATTACAAATCTCAACTTGTTTTCCGCTCTAAAGTAGAAACTCTCTGCTCTTTCAGTGTTTCTTCCAAATGAAGTGCTATTATATGGGGATGATATATTCTGTAGCTTCCTGTCTTAAGTACTCTGATGCTTTATTAATGCACTATCTAATGAAAATGGAGTAGTAGTCCAGTTATGTTTCAGAGAGGCAAAGAAATCCAAAACAGCAGACATTAGCTACATAATTGATTGTAAGCATTTTGGAAATGTTTATTGATTTGTTACATTGCACATCTGTTCTCATTATGAAGGTATCAGCCAACTTTTGAAATGGGTCTGACTTTTCTTTATACAATAAAGTATCATGCAGAGACATTAATGTCTTCCTTTAGTTACTATATCATTCCCAAAGTAGGTTGTATAAAAGTCAGACTTGCAAGCATTTATGAAAATAAAAAGTTTTTTTTTGAAAGAGGGAGAAAAGAGCTTAAAGAGAAAAACTACAGCAGAAAAAAATTAGATGAAACAAAAATAATCTGAGACAAAACTGAATTGAGGGAATGTCCTAAGACAGTTACCTTTTAAGGATTTATAGTGGAATTATAGTGATAGGTTGAAGAAATTGAATGGAAATAGATGTAATAAATGTTAGCATCCATGGGAAAAAGAGAGACAAAAATTACAAATGCCATGACAAGTATAGAAAAAAATGGTAAGGCAAAGGTCTAGATGCAAACTAGATAATGTAAAATTATGGAGGTGGCCTATTTACAAAATGTCTGTGCAACCTCTTTAAATTATATGTGAAGACTGCTTTTGTACCTGTAGATAGATGAATGGATGGATGGATGGATGTTTTTGCCTAGGGAACTAGTGAATATAGTGCATTTATTCTTTTTTTTTTTTATTGAAAAGTTTTACAAAGAAAATTCCCCCCCATTCCCCCCACCTCTCCCACCCCCTTCCCATTCCCCCCCTCCCCCCCAGACTTCCCAGAGCAAAATACAGGATATTTCAATTAACAATCATAAACTAAATTAATCTAACTATTCTTAAACTACAATATCCCCCCTGAAACCTTAACTCCACTATGGCTAGAAGTTAACATTCATTCATAAGCTATTTGATATTTTCTTGTCTGATACTTATTTTGAATATAATCAATCCCATCTTCTCCATTCCAATATGTATCTTTCTTGTGTTGTATCTTTCTTGTATTGTGCATTTATTCTTGACAGTGGCTGTTTTTTGTGTTTTACTTCCAAGAAAATGTGTGTAGTCTTTCTTCTCCACATCATCATTTTCTTGTGTACTGTTGTTTGCAGAGTTTCTGAGCACAGAAAGATCTTGTGAAGCCAAGAATTGCTCCTTCATTGTCTTTCTCAAGCTGAGGATCATTACTGAAATGCTATTTACCATGAAGGCATTTATATGGTGTTCCTAATGCTACATAAATGGGGAAATATTCAGTCCTCTAAATGAGCAATAGAATTTTCCATTACAGACATATTTAATATTTTCCCAATCTGCTTATAAAATTGCTTAAAGATAGCTTATACAACTAAAACAAAATTACAAAATATTAACCCTTAAAATCAATATAGGGAGATGTTTTCTAAATTTCTTATAAAAAATCAGGAACAGAATATTGATATTCTCCAGCACGCTGCTTGATCTCATAGAAAACTGCAGAGCTGTAGGAATTTTAAAAAAGGAGCATATTTTTCTTTCTCTAGTTTGAAATAAACTAGGAAGAATCATCAAGAGAGGTCAACTGGGATCAGACAGGGAAGTTGTAAGATCAGACAACTAGAATAAATTTTCAGGTGATACAAAGCCTCTTCCTAATGAAATTTACAATCTCAATACAGATTGGGTCTGCATATTATGTTAAGCCCAAACCAAGCAAATATACTATATTTTAACTTAATACTTTTAGCATATTTCTTGATTGAGTTCCAACCAAGATCTCCAATTGAATTTCAATTGGAATTTCTTCCAATTGAAGAATCTTAAACATATAGTTGCTTGACAGTAAGATGGGTGGCATATAAATTATATATATAGTATAGAGACACAATAAGCTAATTTGAATATTGACATCAATACAAAAAAAATCTTTTTCCTTCTTAGAACATGGAAAGCCACCATTTACCAGATCATAAAATTCTTCAGAAACAATAAGAACAACATCTCATCAATCAGTATCTGCTCATCAGATTTTTTTTAGTGAGACAAAATATTATATTTAAATAATTATTTTTTTCTTTTAATTAAAATAATAAATAACTTTATTGTCATTGTACGTGTATACACAGTATACCCATACAACAAAATTCACTTAACACCCAAAGACCAATTCTAACACACATAATCCTCAAACACACTGCCACCCACCACGATTCTCCATCCCTAAACCACCCAAACATCCACACAACAGACCAAATAATGGGAGGCAAGACTCATTTCCCTAATTCAAAGATCTCCTAATTTATTCTTTTGGGGGAGGGTATGATAGTTTATTTACTTATTTAATTTGTATATTTTTCCTTCTTTAAAAAAACATGTTAAAATAGTTTGAACTTTGTCATTTTTATTTTATAGTTATTGGTACCAAGTTGCTTTATTGTTTTTTGAATTATAAGTGTTCAGACATTGGAATTTTTTTTTGAAAATCGTTTTGCACATTTCAACCACCTTGGAAACTTAAGAAGAAACACTGCAAATATATAAAGCTCAGAACTGTTTATTAGGAGCTTAAATGTGTTATGTGCCATGCAGGAAGGTTATTTCATGTGCTGCTAAGTCTTACTGAAAATGAATGTTTAAGGTTTCTTCCATTTTAGTACATTTCATAAAACTAAAGGTGTATATAAACTACTACCTGTCTGAGAGCAAGCATTGGTAGGAATCTAAAGCAATTTTATTTGCTGTCTTTTACCTAGTTGAATGTTAATCACAATTTGTGAAAAAGGGAACTCAGAAATATGTGTAATGAAAATGTGCAATGCCTATTTCCTTTTATTATTGGTATTATATTGGACAGTAGTGCGATGCAATAACTGAGTGTGGGCTGTCATCCAGGAAATTGTTGGCGTAAATCTTATTGAAGGCACAAATTAGATAAATGGCTTTGTAGAAATTCCTCCTATGTCTGTGTTAATTAAATGAATCAGCGAATCAAATATGATCCACCTATTTTAATGATAAATTGTTTAGGGGAAATCTAATTTTCTTTCAGGTAAATTTGGCATCTATTAGTGCTATCAATATTTGATTAGTAAAATCATTTGCATTAAGTTCAAAAATGTAAGGAAGCCTTTCGTCCATGTATTTTTCTCATTGTTGCATATTTGCCTTCCAGATCCATATGTCCTTCTATGTTTCTCTACTGGATGTGTTGATTGTGAGTGAAGAAAACCAATGAACCTGAAACAGTATTTCATGTTAATTTTATGGTTTATTATGGGTTTATTTCCTTTAGGGCTGCAATCTGCTAAGATATTTAATAGTCTATTCTATTCTTTCCCTTTCAGTCAGTTTTTCAAAGAGTAATCATGTGAAAAAAGAAAGGAAATGAGCATGCTTAGTATTTAACTCTTCCAGATCTCAGCCTAAATAGATGTGAGGCAAGAAAATTCCATTGGGTAACCAGGAGCCATAAATCACAGTTACTAATGTTAGAACTGCTGCCATAAATGTGAAAAGAAACATTTTTAAAAAACATAAGGCTTGCAAAATTCATTTTGAGGTTTTAATCACAAATCTGGTTTTGGGCTGTCAGTCTTAATATTACTGTGTTCCTTGCTTCCTTTCATTCATTCCAATTGAGAAATCTTCGCAACTGTCTGAAAATAGAAAAATAATTTAATATTATGAATATTATCCCATCTAAGATTACTTCAAATGTTATTAAAGCTGCCAAAATGCTATTTGGGAATGCTTTTTGTGATTATATTTGCTCTCAAAAGCATATCTCAGGTGTGGGGAGATCAAATTTTACAGGTACAACCAAAGTTTTCTGTTAAGAACATGAATGAGAATGATCTTATATATGCCCTTTCTTATGTGTATGGTTTGTAGCTACCACTCTTGTCAGCCGGCTTCAATCATTCTTTGTCTGGATTAGCCAGAAATCACACTGCTGAACACTATTTCCCAAGCAGAGTTTTTCTTTTGTAAGCAAGCTAGAGTTTGGCCCAGATAAATCAAAAAGTCAAACATCTGTCCAAAATTGTTCCTACCTTTAGGCAGTGCAAAGCACCTGTCTCAAATGATTAAACAATGAGGGTAGAAGAATTGAAGAGTCATCTGCTGTTACTTTACTTCTGAAAAGATTCCTTTGTTTTACTGATCGATTATTACTGATTAGTCTGGCTATTTTATCTGATTGCTTCCTCCTAATGCATTGCCTACAGCGCTTGTGCGGTAAGGCCCATGAATGAATGAAATTAAAGACACAAAGAATCCCGGCTGTACAGCAGACTTCTGGTGTGTTGTTGTATTTGTGTGAAGTATACTGCTAGTACTGCATTGGTAGGTTCAGACTGCCCATAATGTATTGGAAGATTAGGTTTAAGGTAAGAGTTTTTCAAATCCTTCCCTCCTTGCCCTCATATATTTATTTATTTATTGAATTTGTATACCGCCCTTCTCCTCCTAGGGACTCAGGGTGGTGAACATCCGAAATTAAAATACATACAATATAAAAGTTAAAATAGCTAAAATAAATTAAATCAGTCGGCCCCCAATTTAAAACCCCAAAGCTATACAATTAAAAACTAACCCATAAAAAAACGAATTAGGCTAGGCTGGCTTGCTGAAATAAAAACGTCTTCAGGGCCTTACAGAAAGTGCGGAGATCCGGGATCAGTCGTATTCTGGGAGGAAGCTCATTCCAGAGGGCGGAGTACAGAGAAGGCTCTCCCCCTGGGGGCCACCAGCTGACATTGCTTGACCGACGGCACCCTGAGGAGGCCCTCTCTTTGAGAGCGTATTGGCCGGTGGGAGGTTATTATTTATTATTATTATTATTTATTATTTATTGAATTTCTATACCGCCCTACTCCCGAAGGACTCAGGGCGGTGCACAGCCATGAAATAAAACACATAAATATACAAAATTTAAAATCGAATTAAATGAATTAAATAAATTTGGCTGAATTAATACCCAATTTAAAATACCCATATTTTAAAATCCATTAAAAATTTAGAATTTACACTTAAAAGGGAGAAGATTTAGGCGAGGCCAGCTTGATGAAACAAAAGCATCTTCAATTCGCGGCGGAAGGTGCGCAGATCCGGAATCCTCCGTATCTCTGGGGGGAGCTCATTCCAGATCGTCGGTGCCCCCACAGAGAAGGCTCTCCCCCTAGGGGCCGACAGCCGACATTGTTTGGCCGACGGCACCTGGAGGAGCCCCTCTCTGTGGGAGCGTACTGGTCGGTGGGAGGCTGTTGATGGTAGTAGGCGGTCCCGTAAGTAACCAGGTCCCAAGCCATGGAGCGCTTTAAAGGTGGTAACCAGAACCTTGGTTATCAGTAGCAGAAGGCAGTCTCGTAAATACCTTGGCCCTAAGCCATGGAGCGCTTTAAAGGTGAGAGCCAACACCTTGAAGCGCACCCGGAAGACCACCAGGAGCCAGTGCAGCTCATGCAGGAGAGGTGTTATATGGGAGCGCCATGTCGCTCCTTTAATCACCTGCGCGGCCACATTCTGGACCAGTTGGAGTCTCCGAGTACTCCTCAAGGGGAGCCCCATGTAGAGAGCGTTACAGTAGTCCAGGCGGGAAGTGATGAGAGCGTGAGTGACTGTGCATAAGGAATCCTGATCCAGAAAGGGGCGCAACTGGCATATCAGGCGAACCTGATAAAAAGCCCCCCTGGCCACGGCCGTCATATGCTCTTCTAAAGAAGGCCGTGTGTCCAGGAGGAAGCCCAAGTTGCGAGCCCCCTCTGTGGGGGTCAATGACTCGTCCCCAATAGCCAGCGATGGCACCAGCTGGCTATATCGGGATGCCGGCATCCACAGCAACTCGGTCTTGGAAGGGTTGAGTCGAAGCCTGTTCTTCCCCATCCAGACCCGCACGGCCTCCAGACACTGGGACATCACTTCAAGGGCATCATTGGGGTGGTTTGGGGTGGAGATGTACAGCTGAGTATCATCAGCGTACAGATGACACCACATCCCAAATCCACGGATGATCTCACCCAGCGGCTTCACATAAATGTTGAACAGGAGTGGTGAGAGGACCGACCCTTGCGGCACCCCACAAACAAGGCACCTCGAGGTCGACCTCTGCCCCCCTGCCAACACAATATATGATAGAAGTTGTCGTTTTGTCACCAGTTTTCTTTTTTCTTTTTAATCTTGTGCATTAGCTTAAACTGTCGAACATCAATTATTTTACCCCTGCCGTGAGAGAGGTAAAAAATTGACTTAGATTTCATAAACTGCTACTATTAGTAATGCTTGACTCAAAATATCAATTTCTTTAGAATACTTTTTAGAAAATAAAAATTATATTTTGTTACTGTACATGCAGGCAGGCAGAGTAAAATAGAAATTAGGTTTGTTGATCTTCAAGATTCATTATAAATTTTCACTGTGAAAAAAATCTTGTTCATTTTAAATATACTGTGCTCATTCCATTAATACTGGTGTAAAATGTTCTTAAGTTAAGATTTTGTTCACATATCTATTCTGCTACTATTACTAATTTATATATTTGATTACCAGAGTTGATTATCCCACTGTATTTTTTTAAAGAATAAAACTACCAGGCAATGTAATATCTGTTTCTTATAAGATATAGCAGAGGAATTTAAAAAGTAATGCTGTTCTACTAGCCTAATTCTTTTGGGCTTCTTCCAGTCCTACACTTGTTTGTTTGTTTGTTTATTTATTTATTTAATTTATATACTGCCCTTCTCCCAGAAGGACTCAGGGCGGTATACAGCCAAAACAAAACACACAAATATAAAATTTAAAAAACAATTTAAGAAATATTAAATAATTTGGCCCATATCTAATTAAAATAAAACTACCCGTTTTGGACATTTAAAAGTTAAAAGTTAATGATTAAAAATTTAAAAATTAGGCCAGCCCGGCTTGTTGGAATAAAAGCGTCTTGAGGGCCTGGCGGAAGGTACGTAAGTTGTTCATATTGTTCGCTACAGTTATTTAATTAATTAAGTTTGTTCCCTTCCCCCTCCTTCTCTTTGATTTTCTCTTCCACTTTGGACTAGGGCCTTTACTTTATAAACATATAGAAAAGTATTAGTCTTTTACTTGTGCGTAAGTCACTAAGAAGCCTTTCAGTTGAGGATCAGGGGAAATGCTTTTTATAAACCCATTATTGTGGAAACATCTGCGGTTGATTTGGAGATCTTGATTTGGTTCATTCTTTAATGCAATGTTTCCTGTCGTTGAAAATGAAACATCATTTCTGCTTATATTTTTGGGGCTCTTACCGTTTTTAAGAAACAGTAATGGATGAATGAAGTATTTACCTAATTATCTATATATTGCCTTTATCAAATTTTAAAGCACTTATGCAATAGAACTGAAGATTGCCACTAAGATATGTAATACATGCCAGTGAGCTGCAGTGGTGTGAGAGATGAAATCTATGGGTGTGTGTAATGAGATGACTACAGTGGTGGCCATTTCTCAGAAAGGAGGGAACATATTCAAAGGAGACAAGAGGCAGACAAGAGGCAACATAGCCCAGAGCTCGATTGGAGGAAGAGAGTAAGGTTAGCCATTCCCTAAAATCTCCCAGGGTATGAATAGTAAGATTTGGCAAGATTCTGTCTATTGTATGTAAGCAAATAAAGAACTGAATTCTGGCTGGATTGTTCAATGTCATTCTTGGACTTAGGCTGACAACTGGTTAATGTATTGTTCTAGAAAACGTCAAATTCTCATTGAACTAAGGAGAAAATGACCTGATTTATTCATAGTGCTAAGTCATAATATAATTAGTTTAATCAACTTGTTACAATTTGACTTTACCTGAAACTTTAACTATTATGACTTGTTGAGAAAACCATAGTTATCATCCTGGCCTAATGGAGAACTCAGCCCTGAATCACTATGGTCCAAGAATTTGTTTTTGTCTTTAGCCTGAAGGGTGGAATTGGAAGATAAAATGGCTTGCTGCGGCCAATTTGCTGCGAGCCAACTAGCCATAGCCAACTTCCTGTGAGACAACTTGCTGCAGGACAAGAGTTATACTAATATCAAACAAATGGTGGAATAGAATCATTAAAGAAAGGATGCAAAAGGAGGGATAAAATGAAATGTGAATGACAAAAATTAAAATATTTTTAAATTTATTTTATTTTATTTTATTTATTTTTTATTATAACACAATATGACAAACACCAAATACGAAACATATATACCATATTTTTCGGAGTATAAGACGCACTGGAATATAAGACACACCTACCTTTTTTGGTGAGGAAAAGAAGAAAAAGAAATCTCCCTCTCCCTCTGCCTCTGCCTCTGAGCAATTTTGCCTCGTTGCAGCAAACAGCAAACAGCCTGCTTTACTTTCATTTTTGTTTTCAGCATAGCTTGATTAGCACAAGGAAAAAAAATCTGCTCCAGCAATTTATCTCTTTGCAGCAAACAGCAGAGCCCTGCGCAAAACATCTGAGAGCAAATCAGCTGAGAATCGGGAGGCCGATCCAATCAACTTGTGCTAATTAGGCTGTGTTGAAGCTGAAAGGAGCTGTTTTTTCTTGCTGTTTGCTTGCAAGGAGGTAACTGCTGCGAGACAGAGGCCAAAGGGTGGGGGCCAGTGGGTGGGCGGGGCTACATTCGGTGTATAAGATGCGCCTAAATTTTCACCCCCTTTTAGGGGGGAAAATATATAAAAATATATTTATTTATTTTATTTATTTGATTTGATTTTTATACCGCCTTTCTCCAAAAGGACTCAGGGCGGTGAACAGCCAAGATAAAACATAACATAAAATTTAAAAGCAGTTTAAAAGACATTAAATAATTTCGGCCCTCAATATATAATTATATAATTATAATTATATGGAGTATAATATATAATTATACTCCAAAAAATACGGTATATACTCTCTTTTTACAGCTATTTCGTGATGGTTATATTCTAATATTTACATTCTTCCCCGATTCCCTTTATACTATTTCATTTTCTTCTTGTCCCTTTCTCTTGTCCCTTTCTCTTTTAATTACATTATACTTCTTAACAATCATATTGATTTTATACATTCTGTACATTATCATATACGTTCTTTCCATTTTCAAATTCATGCCTATTTTTATTCTAGTCTCTAGCCACTTATACCATTTGTTCCAGATTATATAATATTCCGTATCTTCCTTTTCTTTAAGCTCTTTTGTTAATTTGTCCATCTTGGCACATTCTAGGATTTTTTTTATCAATTCTTCTTCTGTTGGTATATTTTCCCTTTTCCAATTTTGTGCGTATGATATGTGTGCAACTGTTATAATATGTAAAATCAAATATTTTATTTCTTTGGTGTATTTTTCTGTAAATATTCCTAATAGGAATGTCACTGGTTTTCCATCCACAGGTTGCTCTGTTATTTTTTCTAACCATTTCTTAATCTTAGTGTCAGCTCCGGCGGGCCAGCTGGAGCTGCCATTCGGAGGGAGCCATGCGTCCAACGTCCAGCACAGTCACCATCCCACCAAGCCCAGCCGAAACATTGCCACAACATCGGGAAATGTAAGCTCTGTGGCCACGCCGAACCCCACCTGTGTCAGAAGCAACCAGAATCCGACCGGCCCGAGAAACCTTGCCGAACTGCCAGGATGCCACGTGGCTGCCAAACAGCTGAGGGGCGTGGTGATGACATCACCCAAGATGGCAGAGAGGGCCGAAAGAGGCCTGAAAGGCAGTGGGTGGGGCTGGAGGAGGGAGAACCCAGCCGATTTGGCAAGCAGGCAAGCTGGGGGTGTAACTATTATGGTGGCTTAATGCCAAGAGCAATTACTCTGGGACACGTGGGAGGAAAGACGCACGTGATTGAGTGATGGAAGGGTGGTGTTTATTGTATAAAATGTGGCAGGGAGCATGGGCATGTAGCCCTAACAAAAGATTCAACAGAGATTGTCAGTATGTGCCAGGAAGTTAATAAAAGAAGGCAGCAACAGACCAGGTTTGTGTCCTTTCTTTTGCATTCTGTTTGGAACCTGCAGAATTTCTTTGTAGCCGGACACATCCACCAAAGATGGTAATATGTTCCATAGCTCTTATTACATTTCCAACATACTGGAGATTTATTCGGAAACTTCTTCGCAATTTATTTTAAATAATTAAATTGAATTGTTCAATTGTCCCATGATGAGTTGTCCCACAATGAGTTGGCCGTGGTGAGTTGACCATGGCGAGTTGGCTGCAGCGAGTTGGCTGCAGCGAGTTGTCCCATTCCAGGATAAAATTTGGACAGATTTTCATGTGTGCTTTTTTGAGTAAAATATAAATAAAGTATAAATACACTGTAATATATTATAGACTGTACACATAAACTAGAACAAAAATGGCAAGAGTGTGGTACAGTCTCTGGAATTTAGGGATACAGTTTTTGAACAAGGTAAGCTTCTGCAAAATTGATTTAGACTCATTATTTAAGCAGATAGATTTGAAATAACATTTTAAGTAATGAAATAAATGAGATAATTGTATCATCATGTCTTTTCATTTAAATTTTTGATGGCTATTTATTTTGCCCTGCAAATTTTAAATTTTATCCCCAGTTTATGATTTCACCCATGACCCCTTAGCTTTGTTATGTAAGAGTCAGCAAGTACTTTCAAGCCTTATGAAAATAAATAAAGCTTGGCCTTGTCAGTGGACATTTTATTAGTTAATTTAATTTTGTGGCTTCACTTTTAGCTTCTGGAATCTGAGAATCTGTTTTTCCACATCTGGTATTTCAGAATAAATATTTTTAATGACTAACAGTTGTTTCCATCTTACCATGTTATGAGGCAGTTCCTAAAGTAATAACTAAAGTTTATTTGTGCTTGATGGAACTTTCTTAGAGTTTATAATAAAAAATTGAATTCAATTTATTCAGATGGAAATATCAACTATTGTAGTCCACTATGTAAGTGGAAATAGTCATTTACTTTTTAATGTTTATTTTTGGTTTAGTTCTTAGCGTGTATGAAAAACATTTTCTATCAGCACTAATGGCTTATGGTAAAAAGAAAAGAAAAGAAAGAAAAATAATGATGTTGTCAGTATCTTTCATGTTTCTTTGTATAATGGTTTAAAGACAAAGAAGTCCAAAATTTACTTTTGAAAATAAATTCTGTCACCTTTGCAATCTTCCTGGAATACAGTACAGTAGTACCGTAACATATGAGGTGTGAAATAATGTGCACCTGGAGGGGAGTTTTGGCAACATAGAACTTTCCCAGGAAAGAGGTGGTGTATTCCATTAAAGAAAGGCCCAAAATTAAGAGATTGTACAGTCCCAAGCTTCATAGGGGAGGAGGGAAGAAATTAAGGGTAGTCATTCTCTAGCATCTCTAGTATATCCAGATATATGTATTGGAGTAGAGGATTATAGCTTTAGTTTGGCAAGATTCTATCCATTAGGTGTAAGCAAATAAAGGATTGGACTCGATAGGAACACACTATGCTGTTTTTGGGCTTGGGCCATAGAGCCATAAGGGTTACAATGAAAATTACAAGCATTGTATTTGAAACAATTCAAAATAAATTCTTTTGCTTAAGATTCATTAAAATCTATATCTATATCTATATATCTATATCTATATCTAATATCTGTCTATCTATCTATCTATCTATCTATCTATCTATCTATCTATCTATCTATCTATCTTAATTTGATTTATATGCTGCCCTTCTCCGGAGACTCAGGGCGGCTTACAATATGCTCAGCAATAGCCTTCATCCTTTTGTATATTTATACAAAGTCAGCTTATTGCCCCCACAACTGGCTCCTCAATTTACCTACCTTAGAAAGGATGGAAGGCTGAGTCGGAGATCTTACGTATTTCCGGGGGCAGTTCATTCCACAGGGCTGGGGCTCCCACAGAGAAGGCCCTCCCCCTGGGTGTCGCCAGCCAACATAACTTGGCTGATGGCACCCTGAGGAGACCCTCTCTGTGGGAACGGACTGGTCGGTGGGAGGCTATTGGTGGCAGAAGACGGTCTCGAAGGTACCCGGGTCCTATGCCATGGAGTGCTTTAAAGGTGGTAACCAACACCTTGAATCGCACCCGGAAGACCACTGGGAGCCAGTGCAGCTCGCGCAGGAGGGGTGTCACACGGGCACAATGAGTTGCGCCCATGACCACCCGCGCGGCCGCATTCTGGACCAGTTGGAGCCTCCGGGTGCTCTTCAAGGGGAGCCCCATGTAGAGAGTATTACAATAGTCCAGCCGGGAGGTGACAAGGGCATGAGTGACCGTGCGCAAGGCATCCCGGTCCAGAAAGGGCTGCAACTGGCGGATCAGACGAACCTGATAAAAGGCCCCCCTGGCCACGGCCGTCATATGCTCTTCTAAAGACAGCCGTGCATCCAGGAGGACACCCAGATTGCGAGCCCTCTCTGTGGGGGGCAAAGATTCACCCCCAATAGTCAGCGATGGCACCTGCTGACTATATCGGGACGCCGGCAGCCACAGCCACTCGGTCTTGGACGGGTTGAGTCTGAGCCTGTTCCTCCCCATCCAGACCCGCACGGCCTCCAGGCAGCGAGACATCACATCAAGGGCATCGTTGGGGTGGTCTGGGGTGGAGATGTACAGCTGAGTATCATCAGCATACAGATGACACTTCACCCCAAAACCACGGATGATCTCACCCAGTGGCTTCACATAAATGTTGAACAGAAGAGGCGAGAGGACCGACCCTTGTGGCACTCCCCATGCGAGACGCCTCGAGGTTGACCTCTGCCCCCCTGCCAACACGAACTGCGAGCGGTCGGAGAGGAAGGAGGAGAACCACCGCAGAACGGTGCCCCCTATTCCTAACCCTCTCAACCACTGCAGCATGATACCATGGTCGATGGTATCAAAAGCCGCTGAGAGATCTAATAGGACTAGGACAGAGGAGCAACCCCTGTCCCGAGCCCTCCAGAGATCATCCACCAATGCGACCAATGCCGTTTCTGTGCTGTGCCCCCGCCTGAAGCCCGACTGGTACGGGTCTAGATAGATAGCTTCATCCAGGTGCCTGGGCAGTTGTCGTGCCACCACACTCTCAACAACCTTCGCCACAAAACGAAGGTTTGAGACCGGACGGTAGTTAGCTAATTCAGCCGGGTCCAGGGAAGGCTTCTTGAGGAGGGGCCTCACCACCGCCTCTTTCAAGGCGGCAGGAAAGGCACCCTCACTCAGAGAAGCAATTATAATCCCCTGGAGCCAGCCTTGTGTAACCTCCCGGGAGGCCAGTACCAACCAGGAGGGACACGGGTCCAATAAACATGTGGCGGCACTAATCCTACCCAGAACCCTGTCCACATCCTCGGGAGCCACAGGATCAAACTCCTCCCAGGTAATATTCTCAAGACCTACCCTCGTCTCCTCCCCCGGACTCAACCAGTCGGAGTCCAAGCCTTCCCGAATCCGAGCGACTTTATCGTGCAGGAATTGCACAAAATCCTCAGCTCAACCCTGCAAGGGATCTTCCCGCACTCCCCCCCCGAAGAAGGGAGTGGGTCACCCTAAACAGGGCGGCTGGGCGATTCTCTGCAGATGCGATAAGAGCGGAAAAATGATTAGATTTCGCCGCTTTTATCGCCACTAGGTAGGTCTTGATATAAGACCTCACCTGTGTCCGGTCGGAATCAGAATGACTAGTCCTCCAAATGCTCTCTAGGCGTCTTTTCCGACGCTTCATCTCTCTCAGCTCCTCAGAGAACCAAGGAGCCAATTGAGATCGGCATCGGGTCAGATCCAAAGCTCCGGCGGCCGCACTCTCCCAGGCGGCCACCAGCTCTTCAGTTGAGTCTTGTGTCAGAGTCTCAGGAAACAGCCCAAGCTCTGTCAGGAACCTTTCGGGATCCATCAGGCACCTGGGACGGAACCATTTGGTCGGTTCCGTCTCCTTGCGGCAGGGGGAAGCGGTAGGAAAGTCCAAGTGAGGGAGCGAATGATCTATCCATGACAAGGGTTTAATGTCTAAGTCCCCTCTACCAAGATCATTCAACCACTGACCAGAGATGAAAATCAAGTCCAGAGTGTGACCCCCTATGTGAGTGGGGCCTTGAACTACCTGGGTCAGGTCCATGGCCGTCATGGAAGCCATGAACTCCCGAACCACCTCTGACGCCTCACCCACGGATGGAAGGTTTAAGTCCCCCATGACTAAGTCTGGGGGTATCCACCGCCACCCCGGCGATGACATCGAGTAGCTCGGGTAGGGTCACTGCCACGTGGCAGGGAGCCAGGTACGCAGTCAGCAAACCCATCTGCACCCACGGCCCCACTTCACAAAGAGGGACTCACATCCGGCTATCTGAGGAACAGTGGTCTCCCTTGGACAAAGACTTTCCCTAATAATTACCGCCACTCCCCCACCCCTCCCCTGGGCCCTTGGCTGATGAAATGCACGGAAACCTGGTGGCACATTTCAACGAGGGCCCCCCCCCTCTTGGCCCAACCAGGTCTCTTTAATACTTGGTAGGTCCGCACCCCCCTCTAATATAAGATCACAGATGAGGGGGGCTTTATTAACAACCGACCTGGCATTACACAACATCAGCCATGGACCCTGGGCCTGAGACTCTGCACAACCCAGGCCACGAGTCACGCATTGGGGGCCGGAGTGCGCAATTGCTCGTAAACAGCGTATAAGGATAAGGATAAGGATTTACGAGCATGTGATTTGCTTAATAACTCGTGATTCTTTTCTTTTTTTAAATAGTTTTTATTGAACATTTTCTAACTTTAAAAACCACAAGTAAAAAAAAAGGAAAAAAAATAAGACAAATACAAATAGAAAAAACAAACACAACAGTATAATACAGTTTTACAGCTTTCCGTATCAGCATGTATATTCTGCTTTTGTAATTCACTGTTCAATATTTGCCTTCTCATAGATTTTAACAATTCTAGTAATAATATAATAATTATATTATAATAATATACTAAGTATAACCATTCTGATTATACATATATACATATATGTATATATCTTTATATTATAGTCAATAGTTTTTGAACTTTTATTTCTTGTTTTGGCTTCTATTCTCTAGCCACTTGTACAATCTACTCCAAGTTTTATAATGGTCCGATTCTTCTCTTTCTTTTAACTCCATGGTCATCCTATCCATTTCAGCACATTCAAGTATCTTTCTAATTACTATTTCATCTGAGGGGGTATTTATTTGTTTCCAGTTTTGTGCAAAGCAATCCTAGCAGCGGTTAGTATGTGTAATATTATGTATTGATAATTCTTAGCCATTTTTGTGGAGATTCTTAACAACCATTGTAAAAACAATGGTAAAATTGAGTTGGATCACAGGGTGACTCAATTTAGCACCACAATGACCAAAATTTCGGGTTCAATTTTGGTTGTAAGTCAAGGACTACCTGCGTTTTTCCTGACCCCTTTCTTTTCTTTAAATTGCAATCTCAATACAGTAATTTTATACCAAACATTATTAAAAAGTTTAAAACAAGGTTTTAGATAATATTCCTTTCTGTTCTGTTCCTTCCCAAGGCCTGAATTGTCTTCTGGACAAGCTGGGAGTTTCTTATATACTTGTCTTCAGAGGAAGAAGCACAACATGCAAGACAAAACATCCTTTATTTCACAGAAGGCGTAAAAGCCTCTGTTTGGAGTTTTGATATGCCTATACTGGGAACAGTACAGGGATATCAAAACTTCTCTCTCTCTCTCTCTCTCTCTCTCTCTCTCTCTCTCTCTCTCTCTCTTGCTTCTCCAGTCATCTCCTAGCATATCATGTTTCAACATTTATCATTTGCTTTTTCTTCTGACTGCAGAGCTAATTTTCCATCATTAAATTGCATTTTCCATCTTTGCTCTTCAGTATAATTCTTTTATATATGTAATTGCACAGTTACTTATGCTAGTTTTCCAATTAACTTTTATTGGCCTTTGAGAGGCATATCCACTCCCCACTGCAATCGTGATAGGCTTTACTCCTTTAAATATATATTTGCTTTCTCCTTCCTTTACATATACAATCCATTATATTTCGATATACATGTCTTCATTGGAGTTTGGCAACTATTAAAGATACATAAAATTCTCACTTTACAAAATTCTCATTACTTTCAAATGTTTCCCAACTCCAGTAATCTACTAATATTACTAAATTCTTGTTCTATTTATATAAAGTTACATTTGTGTGATAAATTACCTACATGGATAACCTAGCATGCAATTTTTGTCACCTGCTGCCAAATTTAAAGCAAATAAAACTATCTTGATAATTTATTTGGTAACATCATGATGTTATGCCATGTAATTGGCTAATGGTTATGGATTGCATAATTTTGTTGGACATTTTGGCTATTCTGAGGGAACTTTTTAGTGTCTATAATTCACTGTCAGAGCAGAAAGCAGATGTTTTGTATTGTACAAAGCTTTGCCTAAATGCTGAATCTAATTAAATTATCTTGATAGAAACACACAAATGTATTAGTTAGATTTGTGGACCTATCTCTAAAGGTCACGGCCAGAAACGAGCTGCCTCTTTGTTCTCTCTCCCATGTTTGAATGATGTAGCAGTTGTTATTTCTTTACTGTTCAAACACTGAGATTTACTATGCATCTCTTGTTTTAGGCTTGATTCCCAAAATTTTGGATAAATGATTAGACCACAAAAAGGGATGCATTTTGTTCTGAAAAATTCTCGGAGGCATCTAATCATACAGATAAGTTTTTAAAAAAAAGCAATATAGAGTTTCTAGAACCAATATGTAGATAATGCAGTGTTTTGAAGGTGTAGCTAAGATATTTAAGAACATAATTACCTATGGGGCAGTTTGGCAGAAGGGAATATTAACCTGGCTGTTCCACAATTAAAAGGCTCATAACGATTAGTCAACTAGGTAGCCATGTTCCTGTGAGAAATTGGTAGCATGTGATTAGTTGCCAAGGGAAAATATTTTGTTAAGGCTCATAATAAGTGAATATCAGTGTCAGTACAATATCTCTAAGGTAGTTAAGAAGGGCTTGCTATTGAAAATCTAATAAGAGAGAAATAAAATGGAAAGTTTGCCCTCTCTACTGTAGGAGAAATTTAAATCCACACTTTTATCTTTCCAAAAAAGAATTGCATTTAGACAGTAGATGTTGGCCCCCTGATAAGAATCCAATTTTTTTTCAGTAAACTTCTAAAAGTACGTACACATACACACACATACATACTGGTGCACCTTTTCGACTATCGCTTTTTATTAAAAATTTTTGTGAACTGCAATTCACTTTTAATAAAATTTGTTAAGTTAAAAAGATACTAGAACTAGTCTCTTGATCTTTTTTTGTTACCATAGATTAACATGGTTCTCCTACAAGGTAGGTAGGTAGGTAAATATAAATATAGATAGCAATAAGACTCGCTTCATTAATATACAACCAGATCCCATTCACTTGTTCATCCTTGCACCTTGCTATCTTCATCAATTATTCATATTAGTTCTAAAAAAATTCAGACCGCTCAGTATATCCAGATTTCAGTTGAGCAATATGGTTCCATTGTAGTTCATAATTTCCATACTATTGTTTTTGGTAATTTAATAAGAAAGTCATTGACTAGATATGGATTGACTGCCCATATTTTAAGAAAGGAAGAAGTATGCTGCTTATGTAAAGATGAGCCTACTTTGGCTTGCTTTTATTTATTTTTTATTACATAACAGGATTGATCCCAATTTCTTTCAGCCAGTTGGAGGGATTTTGTTGATGATAGTTTTTCAGGCCTGAAGGCTGTATAGTTGAATGCCAAGTCTGTCAATGATAAAAATATTCTTGACCAGATATCAATAATAAATATCCTTCCTCCTGCAGATGTTCCTTCTATAATTGTTTATTGTAATAATTGGCTACACTGATTTAATGTCTCAAAAAGAAAGCAGATGTTTTGATTCTTATACAAGTTTGGCAGGAAAAACTAAGACTCATTGACATTTAGAAAAATGCCGTCAGCTTTAATTTGTATATAAAATTGTCCTTAGTAAGTGCTTTTTTAACAATCAAAGTACAATCAAAGCAGTCTTAAGAGTAAAAATATAGCTAATGTAAAGTATTGTACTTATATCAAAGCCCATTGAGCATTAGCTAACAAAACGTATTTGGAATATGAGTTCTAATATAAATAAAGTGCTGCAATAATGTGTGCTCAAGTGTTATTGAGTAAAGAAAGAATTATAAATGTGTAAGCATTGGTTTGTTATATAATAGTTGGTGATAATGGATTTCACATTTAAATATAACCATAAATCATAAAACCAGCTTTTTACTCATAATAAGGAAACAGGGAGAACAAGAGAGAAGGAACAATTTCATTTAGTGTACATGTGACATAACCTTATTGAATATTAATAATTTAAGGGAAGCAGAGAAGAAGTCAATGAATGCTGTCAAAAAAAATAGGTTGCCAAAATTTCCTTTAGATCTTACAATTTCAAGAATTATACAGAGGATATAGACTGTTTACCCACCCCTGTTAAAATGCTGAGATAAATTACTTTAGATTTTTTTCCACCTTTAATATAACATATAAGGAGGCTTGGTGGCTCAGTGGACTAAACTGCTGTTAAAGTAGCACTTAGCTGCCAGCTGCCTGCAATTACTGCGAATTCAATTCTCACCAGGCTCAAGGTTGACTCAGCCTTCCATCCTTTCGAGGTAGGTAAAATGAGGACCTGGTTTGTGGGGGCAATAAGCTGTATAAAATAGAACACCGCTCGGTGGGGGAGGGGGGCAAAAAGCCCTACTAGGCAGGTATATACAAAAGTATGAAGGCTGTTGCTTAATGCATTGTAAGCCGCCCTGAGTTTCCGGAGAAGGGCGGCATATAAATTGAACTAATAAAATAAAATAAATATAAATATAAACTCTAGTCAATTGGAAAAAAAATCTGATGAGGGAAACATGGGTTAGAAACCCAGTCATAAATCTAGTAAACAATAAAATAAGATTTTAAAAGTCCATGTAAATATTGTAAGCATATTATAGTATATATTTACTTTTTAAGCAGGTGGATGCACCCAGCTCATTTTGTTAGTGTTCTTTTTTTTAAATCAAGTTTTATTAATTTTTTCCCTAACACACACCCACATATTTTATGAAACAGAGTATTGATCATATCATATCATATCATATCATATCATATCATATCATATCATATCTCATATCTCATATCTCATATCTCATATCATATACAACTTGTCATATCCAAATATATTTTACTTAGTTACAATTTCTGCCAGTGTTCTTTTTCCATATTTTTTAATCAAATCTTAATATTTCTATTCTTGTTTATATAAACAGTTATCTTCTTTCACCCTCAAATTCTATTTTCTCCATTTTAATCATATATATACTCTTTTAATTTTTAATAATTCATTCTTTATCCTAGTATATTAAATATGTTTGGGGATGCCTTTCTTCCATTTTATCTTTTTTGTTTTACAGCAATCTTTCTTCTCTTTCTCTTCCTCTCCCTCCCTTCTTTTATCCTTCCTCTCTTCTTCTTCCCTCCTTCCCTCCTCTTCTCTACTTCCCCTTCCTTTTTCCCCTCCTCCTTTCTTCCCCCTATCTAATCTTCTCTCCTACTCTTATTTCCCCTTCCTTTCTTCCTCTCCTCTTCCCTTTCTTCTATTCCTCTCTCTCCTTCTCCCTTCCTTCGATCTCCCTACTCCTTCCATTTCTCTCCATTGCTCTATTCATTTTCAATTCAGTGGTTTTTTTTCTATGATGTCCAGGCATTCCTGATTTTCTCTTCATTTTTTGAATATATTCCTCGAGATTCCCATCATGTTTTTTAATTCTTAACAATGTATTTAAACTTAATTAACCTTCCACCTCTTATTTTCTTTAATTCTTAATTTCTTATTCCCACTTCAATAATTACCTTTTTCTAATATTTCAATTACTTTGTTATTTTTACATATAAACCTGTATCTTCTCATCTATTTTACATTAAACAATATACTCCTTTTTTTTACTTCTTACATATATTTCATTTCATCTTTACTTACATCATTTACTAACATTTCAATTTTATTTCTTAATTTAAATGAATTCCTTTGTTTTTTCAATCTTTGGCACACATTTCTTTACCCTCAGCAGGTGTTTCTCTCCAATCCATAAATCCCCAAACAACAAAATATAAACTTTTCTATTTTTCACATTGCATCTATTGATCCGTTTACATTATAAAGTATATTTCTTTTTTTAACTCCTTACATACATTTCATTTTATATTTACTTACAATATTTACTAACATTTCAATTTTATGTCTTAATTTCAATTTAGTATTCCCTTTTGCAATAATCTATACATCTATTCCAATTTGTTTTTAACATACAATTTCCACTACTAATACCATTCCCTTAAATCAGCATGTTAATTCTTTAATTCCCTTTCTACTACCCTTTTAGCCATCTTCTTTTAAACTCTCTAGAATTCCACTTCTTAATATTTTCCTCCCTTTCTCCCATTCTCTTATTTCTTTCTTTTTCTTTTTATATTTATTGTATCTTCCTTCCTGCATCCTTTCTCTAATTTTTAAATTTATTACCCTTTTAGTTCTCCCCTCACTCTTTTCCCATTTCCTTCTCTTTTCTTCTTTTTGAGAGATATTCCCCCTTATTTATTTTTATTTTATCACTGTTGATCTCAGTGTAATCATATATATATTCCTTCAATTATTTTCTTTCCAACATTATATTCTTGTTTCTCACTTATCTTTTCTCTTTCTTTTTTTGTATTCTATCCAATCCTCTGCTTCTTTATTTCCCTTAAATGCTTCTTGCACCTTTTGCAACATCTCCCTCAGCTCCTCATACTCATGCTCCCAATTCTTCATATTATCAATTTAAAAAGAAATAATTTTTAAATTTATTATTATTTTAGCTTATATATAGTTCAGCTTCAAGTCCATTTGATGTCTTTTTTTTCTTTCCAAATAGTGTCCAATTCAAATAGTCATTTGAGTATTTCCAGTTTGAGATTTTATTCTGTCAACTTATTTTTGTAATCTTGCTCCAACTGTATAAACAAACACTCCTTAAAAGGCTTCCCATGATTATTTGTGTCTATTTATTACAATACTTCTTTCCTGCCAGCAGATGTCTCTCTCCAATCCATAAATCCCCAGGCAAAGGTATCAATTGTAAATCCACAAAAGTAGTACTTCCTGTTCTTCAATTAATTCTTGTTATTGTTAAAAAATGTTTTCTCTTAGTATTCTTTTCCTTATATTATTCTTAATTTCTTCCAAGTCCAATTATAAATCCAGGTGGTTAGTTCTCCTTTTAGGGCTTTTGTTTTTAAAGTTCCTCTTTATTTTTTTTCTTTCACTTTGAATTCCCAAATTCCAATTCCCTGCTTATTTTGGGTTGGGACCTCTTTTAAGGTTTACATTTTTTTTTCTTACCTGTGAGTTGGCCAATCACTCACTTGGTAACAATACTCAATTTCATCACCGCTCCTGCTCAATTCTTAGTTCAGTTGCCCCAGCTTGTAGTGGCTGTTTCAATGGCTGCTGATCCCCCCCCCACCGGGTCAAAGAACTGCCTCCGACCTTTCGAGGAACTTTCCTTTTCCCCTTGGTCTTCCGAGGCGCCTCTCTCTCTCCCCCATCCTACAAGATGGATCCGGTCCGAAGACCTCCCCAACAGTGGGAGTCAGTTTGGGTTTTCATGAAGCTCGACGGAGCTTTGCTATTTCCCAACCAGTATCGCCGCAACGCTTCCGGTTTCCTCTCATTTTGTTAGTGTTCAAACTTGGTTAGTACTTGAATGGGACCCAGCGGTAGGCTAGTCTGTGAAGTCAAAAATGATAGAAAGCAAACAACTTGTTCACTTTACTATTGCCAAAAGGTCTGCAACGTTGTATTTTTAAAGTCAACTTGAATAAGACTTTACCTGTTCCTTATATTTCCCTAGAGATTTATTTTGAAGTAGTATAATAATGTACTCGTTTTACTGTAAAAAAAAGTGTTAACAATTTAATATTAATGAGTACATTTTACACATATTTTTAAATTGTGAACATATATTTAAAGGAAAGGTGATAATCATCTTGGCCATTCCAAATGAGTTGCACCTGTTCTGGGTCTTCCTCAGCAGTTCCTTGATTATACTTCCATTAAAACATATTATCAAGGAATAAAAGATGTCAATAAATGCAGCTTTCTCTTTTTGTTTTCTTTTTTCAAAATTATAAGGTTGCTAGGAGTCAAAATAATTGAAAACAATAATAATAATAATTTCAGAATATAGAAACAAAGATTTCTGAATAATTTGTATATTAAATTCATAATTAAACTCTAGATTAACTAACTTTATTGAAAAACTCCAATGATTGTCATTGTTTTTTTAAACTGTTCTATGTCAAGCAAAGAGTGAATCACAATACCTGTCCTGAACTAATATTGCAAAATTAATCCCCTCCTAGTTGCATTTCTTTTTTGATTCCAGATGTCTGGAATATGTCTGACTTTCCCCCTCTTCTATTCCGGACATAGACTACTTATGATAGATTGGAATGCATTTGATAATTCTTTGCCAAATGAACTGTTGGCCATCTGGATTTCTGTGAAATTAACATGAAACACATGATTTTTATTCTGCTGTTGTTCCCAAGAAGTACTTAAAACCAACGGTAGCTGGTTCTGTGTGCCAGAATTCAGGGAGAAGTACTTCATTTTGAGTAAATCCATCACAAATAACCAGTTAGAGTCTTGAATCTCATTCCCATCTATCTATTTTGTTATGTGAAAAAACAAACTATATATTCTCCAGAATCCCAAGTTATTTGCCTATATGTGATTGGGACTTTTGCTGCATTTTTAATCTACTCTTTATTAAACAACCTGTTTAAAATTAAGTGCACCTGCTGTTTTGAAATGAACAGTGTTGCTAGCCATATTGCTTGAACCAGGGCATCTGAGGACAAAGTATATGGATACTGGTTTGTTTCCCCAGAAACTTATTGCAGTTGTGTTAAATGGCTTATCCATTGTTTTCTACATCTTGAACCTAACTGAACGTATGGATTATTCTCCTATTTCCCTTTTTCTTTTAACATAAAACAGAACTTGATTGAGGAAGATAGAGAAGAACTGATTTCTTAAAATGTGAAATCCTTTTTTCCCAGATTTTATTTTTTTTATAATTTGTTGTTACCGTGTTTCCCTTATCTTATATTTTTTTGAACCCTGAAATAAGCACTTGGCCTTATTGCCAGGCACTGAAAAGCCTGATTGGGTTCATTATCAGGGATGCCTTATTTTGGGGTAAAAAGGGTACTTCAATTTTTTTTTCCCCTTTCCATATATTCTGCTTCTTGGATTAGTTGCAAAGCCAATCTTAACCAATTAAAACCAGACAAACTAGGTTAGCTTCACAATAAATATAATAAAACAAAGTTGATTTAATTATGGGATGGCAAGAATCATGAAGATAAGCTACATACTCATCTATTGGCATGCACATCTGATACATTGATATTTTCTTAGGTCCATTTATTTTTTGGCTCAGTCTTATCTTAAACTTGTTTTAAGGCTGTAGTATTCTTCCAATTACATCTCATTGAATCTGTTGATGAAATGGCATCTGTATTTTTCCATTTCCTCTTCCCATCTGCACATAAGAATTAATCTATTGGATTAGATTTGAGGCCCACATAAATTTTTCAGGAGGGACAAAAGTCCATTGCAAAATATTGCTTGCAAAACTGGATGGAGTTAAGTTTTTAGCATAGTTATCTGTTTATATAAAATCACTTCCTCTTGCCCAAATATAACTTAACCAGATTTCTACAAAGAATTCAAGAGTTAAATTTTGCATTGCATTTCCATCCCAACTACAGGTGAAAAAGTATACCCCATTGAAAATTTTGACTTTTCAAACATATTTCAAAATACATATATTTGATCTTAATTTCAACAATATTAATAAGAGATACAATATAACAAATATTATTGATCATTTACATTTTGTAGTCCATGTGTAATTTAAATATAAAACATGCTTACAAATTTTGCATATGGGAAAAAATCAGTACATTTATCATTACCTCAAATACCTAAAATTAGAATAAGGTAAACCAAAGCAGGTTAGAGAGAATCTGAAAGGGACCTATCTTACTTAAACCTCAGGTGATAAGTTTGATCTGCTCTTTGTTGTTTTAAGTGTGTAGTATCACCACTCTTAAATTGAAGGAGCTTTCTGAGGCCTTCAATAAGATTATAGATGCCTATGAAGCTGAGAAGAGATTTTAAAAGATCACCACACAGCTGGATCATATTAAAGAAAGTATTCTTAGATAGTCTGTCCACTTCAGAATGACCTTTGACCTAAAAATTGCAGTCTTGCTAATGATATGCAGGTTTGTTCCTTGCAGGAAGTGAAAGGGTTTCTATGGTATGTCCCAATATTTTTTAGTTTTTAAGTAAGAATATAAATAAATGGCCCTTTCTGTAGAATATAGTTTGGATAAGTGCCTTGTCTTCAATGGATACAGAGGATATGTGCCTTGTCTTCAATAGCTGATGCACTACAGGTATATGGTCTTTCTTCAAAAGGAATTCCATGGAACCTCCCATATGCTCTTTGAAAGACAGTTTTGGTAATCTCTCTGGGTCCATAAATAAGATTTTCAGCCAATTGTTGTATTCTTTAATTACTAAATGACTTTGTACAGGGGATACACCCAACTGTGTCCTCACAGCTAGAGTTGATGTAGATTTGTCACCCTCAAGATCCATTTCAAAAAAGTAGATTATATCTGTTCCAATAAAGGAGTGTGTATACATTCTCACTATATGTAATCATTGGGACTGTTTTGATGTTCTGTAGTTTTATATTGGAATTACAGAATTCCAATTCTGGGTAGTTGTGTTGCTGAGCTGTTATAGCATTGGCTTATACTATAGCCATAAAAAACTCCTTGGAGTAGAAGACCTCCAAAGCCCCTTCCAACTCTGTTATTCTGTATTCCTTAAAATACGGGAGTGAGGAACTTACAGACCTAACCTGGTCTCTATGTTCCCAATCCAGTTTCAGTTATACCTAATCTGCCTCTTCCTGTAAACAATTACTTTGGTCAATTATCTATAAATAATTGACTGCACATTATGAATTACATTTGTGCAGCAGTATTCTCATTCCTATCTGGATGCATGACATCTGTATAAAGCAGAATGTTTACATATTTATTTGTAACTTTAAACATAATCAGGTTGGTTGATTGAAGGGATTTTGTGATATTGTTAATGTACAGATTAAACAAAATGGGAGTCAGTATAGATCCTTGTCTAATCCCTTTATTGGTGCTAATTATCCCTTTAGGAAACTATGCAGCAGTGGTGAAATCCAAATGTTTTTGCTACAGGTTCTGTGGGCATGGCTTGGTGGATGTGGCAGGGGAAGGATACTGCAAAATCCCCATTTCCTCCCCACTCTTGGGGGAAGGATATTGCAAAACCTCCATTCCCACCCCACTCTGGGTCCAGAACTACTCAAAATTTCCTCTATCGGTTCTCCGAACTGCTCAAATTTTCTGCTACCGATTCTCTAGAACCTGTCAGAATTTCACTCCTGCTATGCAGTTTTTAGGTATGAGTTTGAATATAATGCCTTGGTTAAAGTGAGGAGTCTGGTTCCATGCTTAGGGCTATAGATATTTTCCCTATATATTGAAGCAAATGCTGCCCTGAGCTCTATAAAAGTTGCAAACAGTTAGCTCCTTTTAGCTGTATATTTTTCTATTAGGTGACAAAATGAAGCAATTATCAATAGTAGAGCAGCTAGGCTTAAATCTGTTGCTTTTCTGCTAACAAGCCCTTTTCAATTACCTAGTCTTCAATCTTATATAAAAGATATTTGGTACAATTTTGCTAAGGTATCACTTAGGCTAATTGGTTTGTAATTTGAGGAATCAGTCTTATCACCCTTTCTGTAAATGAGATCTGTTTAAATAGAGAGCATCCAGCTGGAATTTAGCAGGAATTATTTATATGAATAAATAAACCTTCAAATAAAAGAACCAGCAATTAATATGAATAATCCAGAGGTTAGAAGATCTTTCTCAGGAGCCTTACTGGTCTTATAGAGTCTGAATGAGTACTGATCTTCAATAGAGGCCAGGACAGAGAATGGCTACAGGCCTTTTGTAGGTCATTTTGTGACACCTGTAATCCATTGCTTGAGGCAGTGAATAATTGTGAAATATTTCTCCTACAAGAAGGGATGTCCAAAGAAAACCTACAGTACTTCAATAGTCCTGCAACCTAATACACCCCCACTCCTACAAAAAAGACTGGGTTTGGGTTTTTGGCTGCTAACTCTAAATTTAACCAGAGAGAATGGTGAGATTTTTTACCCTTGATAATTTTCTTATACTCTTGTCTAAACTCTAGCATGGCAATGTGGTTATTGTCTGATGGATGGTTCTCTGCTAGACACATAGCTAGCCTTAATCTTTTTCTCGGAGAATGACATTCTGAGTCAAACCACTGAGGACCTTCCATGGAGGATCTTTTTAGTTAAAATTTTTCTTAGTTCTGATGTCAGGTTTTCAAAGGCTGTAAGTTCAGAATTGACATCTGTAAAAGATGAAGTAACTGTCTATCAAAGACAGGCTTGATCAGAATTAATATATTCAGTCAAAGCCATTGCATCCACTCTGGTTCATTTTATCTTTCTGTCCTGGGGACATCTACATGAAGTGAAACCCATTTATCCTTTGTGATATGGAGTCTGAGTGACCATAGAAATTTACAGTAACTTGATGGTTGCTATCCTTTCTTACATAAAACAATATCTGAGAAAATGGACATATAATTATTTAGGAGACAAATATACTCTAAAGTGCTATTTGATTTATCTTGATGGCAAGTAAAGGAGTAGCAATAGCACTTAGACTTATATACAGCTTCACAGTGCTTTACAGCTCTCTCTAAGCGGTTTACAGAGTCAGCCTATTGCATCCAACAATCTGGGTCCTCATTTTACCCACCTCAGAAGGATGGAAGGCTGAGTCAACCTTGAGCTGGTGAGAATCGAATGGCTGACATTAAGCAGAATTACCCTGCAATACTGCATTTTAACCATTGTGCACCACGCTTCTTCCACTGTAGTACCATGGATAAACAAAGCTTTGGTACTTATTTCCTAAAATTTGCAGATTACACTTGCCTATTAGGTTTAACAGCTGAAAAAAAGACCATGAAAGTAATAGGGTGTGGAATTCTTTGGTATGTTCATGTTATTAATATGATCTTGTATAGAAGGCCTCAGCCTTGCACTGAAATCTCAGTTATAACTGTTTAGGAATTTTTGAAGTTAACTTTGTCAGGGTTTGTTCTAAATTCTAAGGATTAGGATTATAATATGTAGACATTTGTGGAAGTATATACTGCAAATATGTAACATCATAATCACAGCAGCCTTATATTGGAATTTGACACCTAAGCAAATAGGCAAAGATATGTTATGATCAATTCCGACCCATGCCCTCACATTCTGGCTCTTCCCTGAATAATATGGCTAATCCTTCTATTGCCTGGCCTTTCTCTTTTACTTTCCATGCCAAGGTGAAAAAGGATTTAGAACCAGGAACCGAAATCTATTCATCTTCAACTGTTAATCAGCCACTGCAGTCAGACCAAAATTGGACAGTAATTCAGGTAGGTCACATAGTTCGTTTTTCCCTTCTGCTAGATTCCAAGTTAAAATTACAAATAATTGTATCATTAATCATACCTGTAGGAGAGCAGGAAGAGAAACTAGTTAGGACTGGGTTATAATGTATCCCATTCAGTCATTCATCTGTAGATATGAAATATTCAGGTATACATACTGATTAGCAACTTGAATTTTCATTGCAGAATCTACACACTGAAACAGTTTACTAGAATTATATGACTCTGCACCATGTTGACTCCCTTTGCTTATAATAGAATTTTCTTCTCTGGAGTCCCCTGTCCATTTGGTACAACTGCAACCTCATAGAGAAGCAAAGCATTAGTATTCCATGGACCAGATCTTACATTAGGGGAGATAGAGTTATTAATTGGGTGCTGCAACTTCAAACCCTGTGAATCTGTTAAAATTGCCAGATCATTTTACTTCTGTTTGCTTTTCTATTGAGAATCGTTCTTTAGGGGAAAAAAGTGTATCAGAGAGTTTTGTAGATTGTTATTATTGTTATTGCAAACCTTTCAGGACATATTGCCCCTAAATCAATCAGAGGTTCTGCTGCTATAAATGTGGTTAACAGTGTCTGTTGTAGATTCCTTAATTTTCTCAATATTTCATCTTGCTCACTATTTGGCTGTGCTCCAAAATAATGAATCAGCTGTACTTCTACAGCTTCATCTGTCACTTTTTGTAACCACTTGACTTTAGATGTTTATCCAAGATGGTTTTTGTCAAGGCCAAATTGTCAGAGCTATTTGCAGTGGACAGCTGATCTTTCTTACCTAGAAGGTCAACTTGCACAGATGGGTGAAAAAGTGAGCATATTATCCTGGAACAGTCATAATGGGGAAATCTGAAACTGTACCAAGAAAACTTTTCATTTTGAGCCTCATACCAGAACTTCTATAGCATTTAAATGTCAACAAAACTTTTATTTTCTCCTTTAGTGGGTAGCCATTTTTTTGCTTGAAGTCTGCTAGAAGGAGTTGACAGTGGTGAAGATGGCTTAAAGATAAAACAGTTGCTGTCTCTGTACCCTAATAACCCGTATTAGCTCTATTAATATAAATAGGGAGTCCTGGTTTGTTTCAAGCATGCAACTATTATTAATTCCTCACTCTCTCTTTTCATCCCAGAATAAAGAGGAATCCTCTCTCCTATTGGTGTTACAGTTGGAGTTAAAATGTTTTTTGCTATTAGGTGCAGGCTGCTCTGTCTTACTGTTAGTTTGTGCTTTCTTAAGTGCAGTCAGTTTGTCTAATTGTTTCTCAGTAAAAGCCTCAAAAGACTTCTTTAAGGAACTCACATTGTTGTTTATTGTTGTTAAGTGGTCTAAGTTAAAGAGAACAATCTGTGCTGTTAAAATGCATTGTCTAGATATAAAGTTTGTGGCAGTCTTTTTGTGATATTCTAGTCATGTCCTTCCCTAGTAGAAGCTAAAATGGTTGGAGGGACAGCAGCAGTCTCGGGCAGAGTATGTTGTAAAACCTTATTGGTGATCTTGAAAAATAGTAGAGAATACAAAATAATAAAGTTGGAAGGGGCCTCGGAAGTCTTCTAGTAACACTTGCTCAAGCAGGAGACCCTATACCAGTGATGGCTAACCTTTTTGCCATCGCGTGCCAGGAGAGGGGGGGCGGGGGGGAGGGTCACGCATGCACATGCCCACGCGCATGCGCACGCAACCCCACCCACCCCCGCTCCTGGCACATGATGGCCTGGTAGGCCCGTTTTTCTTTCTTACCTCTCTGTGTATCTGGGAAGGGCGAAAGCAGCCTTTCCCACTCCCTTGGAGGCCCTACGGAGGCTGAAAGGGCCCATTTCCCAACTCTCGGTGGGACAGGAAGTGACTTTTTTGCTGTTCCAAGCCTCCAGAACCTCTCTAGGAATTTCTAGGAGCCTCTCTAGGAGTCTCTGGAGGCTGGGGACAGGAAAAAACGTCACTTCCTGTCCCACCGGGAGTCGGGAAATGGGCCCTTTCAGCCTCCGTAGGGCCTCCAAGGGAGTGGGAAAGGCTGCTTTTACCCTTCCCAGATACACAGAGAGGATCTGGAATCAGGTAAGAAAGAAAAACGAGCCTTCCCCACCCCCCCACCAGGCCCTCCAGAGGCAGGAAACAGCCTGTTTCTCTACTTCTGGTGGGCCCAGAAGGCCCGGAAATCAGCTGTCCGGCACGCGCTTGTGCCCCAGAGCTGAGCTGGCGTGCCCACTAATATGGCTCCGCGAGCCACCTGTGGCACGCGTGCCATAGGTTCGCCATCACGGCCCTATACCATTCCAGACAAATGGATGTCCAATCTTTTCTTAAAAACTGATTAATTGTTCTAACCGTCAGGAAATTTCCCCTTAGTTTTAGGTTGGATCTCTCTTTGATAAGTTTCCATCTGTTACTTTGTAACTTGCCCTCAGATCAGGGGTGAAATGCTCCCAGTTCGGACCGGCTTGGGCGAGTAGGTAGCGATGGCGGCAGGCAGTTTGGAGAACTGGTAGCAAAAATCCCTGCCCCCGCCCCCCATGCCCAGCTGAGCCCCGCGATCATCAGAGCCTTTTTTTCCTTTTAAATGGCTCTGACCAGCCAAGCTCTGACATCCCAGCTGAGTTGCCTGCTAATCTTTTTTTCTCCCCACCCCCTCTCCCAGCCTCCAGCTTGCTTACCTTAGCTGCTGATCGCATGACGATCGCAATCCATGCATCAGCAAGCAACTGAATCTCCCTGCCTGGAATCAAGCTCATCGGTGAGCAGCTCTTTCTGCCTGCCTGCCTTCCTGCCTAGACTTATGGACTTCAACTCCCAGCAAAGCTGGCTGAGGAATTCTGGGAGTTGAAGTCCACAAGTCTTAAAGTTGCCAAGGTTGGAGACCCCTGTTCTATTGGATAAGTTTTTTCCCCCTTTGGGAGCTTTAAAAAAAAAATAGTTAATTGGGGTTTTTTTTTAGTTGTTCTTTTTTTTAGACCTAGCCATTTAAAGTTTAGGAAGTTTTAAATTTAGCTGCTTTTATATAAAAATAAAAATAAATTAAAATAAAATAATATTTGTGCAGCTTTCTGAGATTTAGTGTGTTTCTGTAGTGTTTCACTCTAACTACACAAACACACAAAATCTCACAAAGCTGTATGTGGAATTTTGTGTGTGTAAAGTGTGAAAGTTGGTTTTTTGGGCTTTTTGTGGCTGTGTGAGGTTCCTGCTTGTTGCAGGGGCCATTTTGGGTCTAGCACAGCTGCTTTTACATTGTGGGTGAGCCTGTTGTGTTGTGTGTGTGTAAAGTGTGAAAGTTGTTTTTTTGGGCTTTTTGTGGCTGTGTGAGGTTCCTGCTTGTTGCGGAGCCATTTTGAGTCTAGCACAGCTGCTTTTACATTGTGGGTGAGCCAGTTGTGTTGTGTTGTGTTTTGTAGGTTAAAAAAGGGCAAAGAAGTGACATTGACTTGGCCACGCCCACCCAGTCACCTTATCACCAAGCCACGCCCACTAATTAAGCCACGCCCACAGAACCGGTAGCAAAAATTTTTAGATTTCATCCCTGCCTCAGATGCCTTTGGAAAATAGGTCAACCCCTTCTTCTTTGTGATAGCCCCTCAAATATTAGATGACTGCTATCTTGTCAACCCTAGTGCTAATCTTCATTAGAGTAGACATATCCTGTTCATTGTACATTTTAGCCTCCATCCCCTAATCATCTTTGTTGCTTTTCTCTACACACTTTTTAGAGATTCAACATCTTTTTTGTATCATAGTGACCAAAACTGGATGCAGTATTCCAACTGTGGTCTTACCAAAGCAATACAAAGCAGTACTAACACTTCAAGTGATCTTTATACTGTCTGTCTGTTGATACAGCCTAGGACTGCATTTTTTGGTGGCTGCAGCATACTGCTGGTCATACTTATGTGGTTATCCACTTGGACTCCTAAATCCTTCTCACAGTTACTCTTGTTGAACAAAGTACCACCTATTCTATACCTGTCCATTTGGTTTTTCTTGCCTAAGTGTAAAGCTTCCTTTTCTCATCATAGAATTGCATTTTGTTGGATAGGACTGTAGGAGATGACCAGGCTGAGACTTATGGAGAGGGCAAAGGCCTCATCAGTTTGGGTTCCCTTTGCACCCAGCCCTCCTTAAATTAATTGATTCTTATGTGCTGCCAATTTGCCTTGACATTAGTAGTTCAGATTTTTGTTTAGAGATAGCATGGAATAAAGGTGAACTCATTTGAACAATCCTTGTTCCTGATTTCTTGCGCCTGACTAGGACTCATGTTTGAGTCTGTCTAGGTCCTTCTAGATCCTGACCCTATCTTCTAGGTGTTAGCTAATACCCAACTTGGTATCATCTGCAAATTTGATGAGTTCCCTTTTTATAACTTCATCTAAACTATCTTGAATACTGGGCCTAAGAAAGACCTTGGGGTATCCCGCTGCATATGTCTCCACATAAGAGATAGTTCCATTTAGGACTACACATTGAGTGTGATTGACCATCCAGTTGCAAATTCACCTGGTAGTAATACTGTCTATCCCATGTTTTTCTATCTTGCCAAGAAGTAGGCTGTGGTATACTTTGTCCAATGCCTTACTGAAGTGCAATTGTCATTCTTGATTTCTTATTTGTAAATCCCATCTTTCAATTCATGTAAGCAAAAATTCTTCCATTACTATTACTATTGGATTTATTTATTTATTTAAATTATTCTTCATTGATAAATAATAGACAATGTTTCAATTGCTTTGGAAGCTTTGATGTGACAGTCATTCCTGAATTCCTTCTGTGTCATTTGTTTCTTTTCTCTGTTCTCTTTACTTGTTCCAGAAAGTGTTCAGTATTGAAATAAACTGATGTAGCCTGTCCTACTGCATTTAATAAAAAAAAGAAGAAGAAGAAAGCTAGAGCAAATAAGGTAAATAAAAAAAGAATTTAAAGAGCACATAGACAATCTCACGTGAACAATTCAATGATTAGAGCGAGAGAGATGATAAGATTAACTTGTTGAATATATTGTTTAAATGAAGATAACAATGGTATATCTTCATATATTAAAAAAGAAAAACTACATGGGGTGTACTTTTTCACATGATTGTAGTCAGTTTTTAAAGGGAGACTTTTACTCCTGTTAAGATCATTCAGGAAAGAGGGGACATGTTTTCTTGATGGACTACCTTATTC
Organism: Pantherophis guttatus; assembly: GCF_059756535.1. Lineage (NCBI taxonomy): Eukaryota > Metazoa > Chordata > Lepidosauria > Squamata > Colubridae > Pantherophis > Pantherophis guttatus. Next base: position 95,207,186 of record NC_142065.1, read on the forward strand.
AGGAGTGAACACTACTGTTCTTCTGCATTAATACTTCAAACATAAATAGCAGGGAAAGGAAAATATTGTTGAAGTCTATTATAACACAAAATACTCATGTCACATTGCTAAGAGTTGTGAACAAGCCTTCTTTTCCTGTCCTCCATTATGTGTATTAATGCCCAAGTACATCTGTACTTACAAGCTAGGGAGAACACTGTCAATCGATACATAAACAATCCATGTCTAAAATTTATCTCAAAAATATGCCTGTGAAATAGACTTCTAAGAGCTTTGTTCACTCGTTTTACTTATATAATTGCAGCTGTGTGGCAGATAAAAAACAATTGTTCATTCTGGCATCCTGCTCTTCCCTTTCTTCCCAAATGTCTATATGGAAAATGAACATCATTATATCAATAATTTATCCTTGATTATGAAGCTGAACAAGAGAAAATTTGGCTCACTAAATATTGAGGCACTACTCCCAGCATCCTCAGCTAACATGGAAAACAATGAGGGAGTCTAGGAACAGACTTACAGCAACAGCTCTAATTCTTTATTGAGTTCCAATAATTCAATAAATTCAGCTGAGTTAAAATGCACCTCAGTTATCTATATATAAAAGAAAATTTAGCCCCCAGTGTGCCTTCTCTTCATTTACAGCAGCTACTAATTCCAATAACTGGCAAATAAAATTTTCAATATTGTACTCAAATGTGACATTTCCCAGTACACCTTGTGTAATTCAGTAAGAATATCACAACATCGAAATCTTCATAATTTATGATAATGTCAGTTGTGCAGTGAATGGGTATTTTGAATTTTTAAAAGATATCCATATAACAACATTTATGTATTTGTATTTATTAATCATATTTGCATAGCTGCCCATCTCACAAAGGCAATCCTGGGAGACACAATGGATAAATAATACATTGCTGTGGAGGGCTTGTCACAAATTGATTGCCATGGAGTATGCCCTATCAGAAATTTGGAATCAATGAGCTGTCACTGGATTATATTCTGCTCTAGTATCTACTGAATACTATCAGCATCATAATACGGTATAATGCTTGACAGTCTCTACAGTCTTCCACTCTGGTGAACATTATGAAACTGCCTTTAATTATGGATCTTTTTTAAATTTTCTATCAATTTAGCAATTTTTTCCAAATTTAAATTGATCAGCTTCTTTCTTTTAGCTAATAGTCCTCATTTTATAGGAAATAGCAAATTATGGCAATTGTATTCTAAATAACTTTTTATTACCATTTTATTGCAAAATGTGGTTATAAATATGGGTGCAACTTAAGCAATCTATTTCTTTTAAAAATATGACTTGTAACTGTTTTAACACATTGGTTTTAAGTGTCTGTGAAATAGAATTTAGCTATTATGTTGGCTTTTTCTTGACTGAGAGTGTGATTGTTATTTTTTATTTTTTTCTGCTTTTCTTTAATATGCAGCTACTGACTATCTTATCAATACTTTATTGAATGTGAATCTAGAAATTCCTATGGCTACCTACCAAATGATGTGACTAAATGTATGGGAACAATAATTTGTTATGTTATTAAATGCATATAGACTAATTTTGCTTGTCTCCTGTATTGTTCAGATAGAAATGCTTCTGTATTACTTATATAAATAGAAGGGATGGTGGTAGACATTATTTTCTCATTCAATTAAAATACCCCTGAGATTTTATTAGTACGTATGGTTTCCCCTCAATCATCAATTAATAAAATTTTGGTTACACTTATTGGCCAGTCCAAAATCAGGACATCCACACAAAGAACATGTTGGCAAGATCTGTATAAAATTCATTGTCTCACTAATTCTTACTATCCAATTTATTGAAGAGTCCTTTGTAGATTAATTAAACTGTAGCACCAAATGTGGAGAGAGAGAGAGGGAGGGACGGAGTGAGGGGGAGAGAAAGAGAGAATAAAATAGAGCAGACGTTTAGAGTTGCACAGATATATTAATAAAAAAGCAATTCAACAAAATACAAGTCAAGGTCTCAATCTTTATTGAGATGTACAGAGACATACTGTACGTCTCCTGTAGAGGTGTTACTAAATCTACCCTCCAAGACATCTGTTGGTAAAAACTTAAGGCAAGCCAGTTTCTCCATCAACCATGATATAATTAGTAATAACAAACAGTTTCAAATATGTTACGGCATCTATTTCATAATGCTGTGTTATTAGAACATTATATAGTCTCTGTGTTGCATAACAATAGATTCACCTTTCACTAATGTAATGAACATAAGGACAATAAACTTCCACTTTATAAATCATAAAGGGAAATAAAGCAAAAAAAAAAATGTTATTCTGTGACAACTTATTTAGTTCCAATGATTGTGCAGAACACTGCAAAATAATCTTATTAATCAGTGGACTGGGCTTCCTGTTTTAGTCTTAATAGTCTATAGAGCATTGAATTCAAAGCTGTTGTTATAAGGATACAATATTCAACTGGCTCAACAACTGAAAAGGCTGTGCTGATAAAGAGATCTAACTAAATGAATAAAAACTCTAAATTCATATTTTGGAATAAAGGATGATATCAACTTTTCTTCAAAAAATCAATGAAGAAAAGTGTTATGTCACTCAAACTGGTTTCTCATGGATCCATATTTTTACCTTTTCCAGGACAGAAATTTCCCGGACTGGATTCTAGGCAGAGGTAATTTTGCTGGTTAATGTTTCTAATGCAGATGGAAAATCAGTATCTGTGCTTGTTTATGGTACATCTAGTGTAATTTATACAGCAGTTACTCTGGTTGAATGATTTTCTATCCTGTTACACAATGATAAGATTGAAATTATTCCTGCTGTTGAAGATGAACAGAATAATTAAATAGTTGAGTTGTGTATTACGATTCAAAAAAATTAAGTGTTCCCTCTCAAAAGTTCAGGTTCCTAGAGATAAATTTTGTGTTTATAGTGGACCATTTCCCACTTGTGCTCATGGTAATTACCTAGGCAATTTTTCTAAGTAATTTGAGCATCTGATTGCTATTAAAAGTCATTTAAAAACAAATGAAAGATTGTACTTAGTTATTTTTTTTTAATTTAAGCTGCATATTTAGAACCACATTGTAAGACTCCTTAGAAATAATATTTGATGTGGTAAAGAAAATAAAACTACTTTTTGTGATTCCCTGGCACTGTAGGAACTTTTAAGTTCCCATTTACTGATTGCTATATCTTTAAAATGCTCTGGGCACGACATTTTAAAAGAGAATTGCAATATTAAACAATGGATACTTGAATATTGATATATTTGATATAAATATTATGCCTTCATTGTATATACTTATGTGTTCATCTGCTGTAAATATAGTTAGTTGTTTCTAAGGACATATGTGATGCCATTTTCTATACAACAAAGAAGCAACCTGCTTTTCTTTGGAATTATTTATAATTTTGATAACAGTCTTTGAGGTTTTGGAAACTCAGTGGTTTGCCGAAGACACGTTAATGCCCTTTAATAAAATAATTATTCTAATAGAAACCTGCAGAGTGACAAGAGGATAGATGCTGGGGGACATTATTTTAATGAAAAAAAAAATCTGAGTATAATTTTATTGTATAAGTAATTATCCTAAATGTTAATCCATGTTAGTATTTATGTGTGAATATTTGTCCCAGAAAAGTGTTCTGAAATAACTATATATATATATTTCCTGCTTCTGAGGCACCAATGAGCATTGATTATCTTATCTAGGAAATAAGATAAGCTGTGTTGAGTTTTTAAGAAAAAAATACAACTCATAATTAGGCAATATTTTTATCAGGACTAGTCTAATAAAAAACTGTAAACAAATTTTGAAATCTTTTCATCAGTGGAAATAAAAGAAAAATATGATGATATGATATTTTTTTATGGTCAGAACCTTACATTTAGAGAAGAAAGTAGATTTACATGGATTTAGGTGAATTTCACATTATATTGAGGATTGTTGAGACAAATGTACTGGCTGAATCCCTCCTTAAAAGAAATCTAACTGGCAGACATTTATTTTATTTTATTTTATTTTATATTGGATTTCTATACCGCCCTTCTCCCTGAGGACTCAGGGCGGTGTACAGCCAGATTAAAAAACATGCAGAACAAATATTAAAAACAATTAAAAGATATATAAATTTGGCCCAATTAAAACTCATTTACCAATTAAAAACGTTTAAAACATTTAAAAACAGTTAAAAATTTCATCTTAAGCCAGCCCGGCTTGTTTAAATAAATGGGTTTTAAGGGCGCGACGGAAGGCACTGAGGTCTTGGATTCTCCTTATCTCTGGGGGGAGCTGATTCCAGAGGGTGGGAGCCCCCACAGAGAAGGCTCTCCCCCTGGGGGTCACCAGCCTACATTGTCTGGCTGATGGCACCCCGAGGAGGCCCTCTCTGTGGGAGCGCACGGGTCGATGGGAGGTCGTTGGTAGCAGCAGGCGGTCTCGAAGATAGCTAGGCCCTATGCCATGGAGCGCTTTAAAGGTGATAACCAACACCTTGAAGCGCACCCGGAAGACAACTGGGAGCCAGTGCAGCTCCCGCAGGAGCGGTGTTACATGGGAGCGCCATGCTGCTCCCGTCACTACCCGCGCTGCTGCGTTCTGGACCAGCTGGAGCCTCCGGGTGCTCCTCAAGGGGAGCCCCATGTAGAGAGCGTTGCAATAGTCAAGGCGAGAGGTGACGAGGGCGTGAGTGACTGTGCACAGGGAATCCCGATCAAGAAAGGGCCGCAACTGGCGAATCAGGCGAACCTGACAAAAGGTCCCCCTGGTTACAGCCGTCAGATGTTCCTCCAAGGACAGCTGCATATCCAGGAGGACTCCCAGATTGCGAGCCCTCTCTGTGGGGGCCAATGACTCGCCCCCAATAGTCAGTGATGGAGTCAACTGACTATATCGGGATGCCGGGAGCCACAGCCACTCAGTCTTGGAAGGGTTGAGCTTGAGCCTGTGACATGATATTCATTTGTGTTTTGTGTTTACTAGGGAACCTGTAGATTGTCAAATGTGAAAAAATGACCCAAGTAATAATTGAAGATTCTTTGTGAAATATATTAGCCTTGTCTATAGCACTTTTAGAGAAAAAATTGCCTACTTCTTTGTTCTATCCAAAATATGGGATTTGAGTCTTAACTCATTTCTAAAAGAAAGAAATATATTTCTCAACAACTGCTTTGCACAAAAAAAATAAATAAAAAAAATGGAAATTTCCTATTTAGAGTTTGTAGTTAAAAGGATGGATTTGTTCATACTTATCGTATGTCCTATAATATTAACAATATTCCTTTCAAATAGTGGGAAGTTGTGAAATCTGCTCTGCGGTGCATCCAGTGCTTTGTTTTTTCTAATATGTAAATAGGAGACTCAGTAGAGAAGAAAGAACTGTCTACTTGTCAGTAATGGCAGTGTACAGAATGTCAGAAGTCCTCCTAATCCATCACTCACTGCTTCAGAGGTAGAAAAGTGGTGTAAAAACACTTGTGTAGTGTCTCCATCTAAACCAGGGGTGTCAAACTCACGGCATCACAGCATCGTCACATGATGTATTGGGACTTTCTTCCCTTTCGCTAAACTGGGCATGGGTGTTGCCAGCGTGTGACACATCTGGCCCGTGGGCCAGGAGTTTCACAGCCCTATCTAAACAGTTTGAGAGATCTTGGCTTAGATTTCCTTAGTATTTTTTCCTCAGAACAGAATTTCTATTTGCTTTTTTAAAAGATAACAGGTGACAGTCACATAAACATTTGAATAACTTCCCATTCATTTTTGACTTTACTTCTCTGTCAGTGTAATTGAAGCATTTCAAAACATGAAACGGGTAAATTTCTCCTCAACACAGAGAGCATTTTAGATTGTTGTACTATATGCAATGCTAGTTTACATAGCAGTACTTTTCAAGTTGACATCCCTCTGTAAGTATTAGTCATGTTTAAATCCTAAACTTTCAAAATAAGGATTTAGAAAGTTGATCATACATACTATTTAATTGTTTAAAAATTATTGATGTGAATGTATGGATTACATACATCCCACATGGAGGTGGGATAGTTTTTCTCACTGCAGTTTTATGCATGAACTGTAATTGAAATAATCGTGCTAAAAGATTATTTCTTAATGTGCTTACATGCTCCACATTTAATAGAGCAACAGTGACTTTACTCAATTAATTCTTCCAGAAAATATTGTATGCATTTTGAAATGTTAATGGCAATTTAATGCAATCTGTTTTCCAAAAATGTATTCAAAGAAATATCAAAGGGAAAAAATTGTTTTGTCGGGATGGGAGTGATGGTGGAATTACAATTTATCGCCAATTTTCCAATTAATAGAAACTCTAGCCTGTTAAATTCAGGACTAAATAACTTACAGAAGGCAGCTTCAACTATCTTGACATATCCTTAACAAAGCGAACGGTTAATGTGAGCAATAAATATATTAGAATGCTGTGGCATAACACTGCATTCTATTGATATAGTGAACCTATACCGTATATATTATATATTATATTTTTACTGTGACCGTATTGTCCTGATATTATACTGAAAAGGCTGATGTTTATGAACAGCTACCATCTCTACAGTACAGGAATCATTTTATTTAATATTTTGTATTATTTTCCATCATATGTATTTTACCTCAGTTTAATTTTGGATTTCTTTTCAAACAGCAACTTTGGTTTCCAGGCTACTGTTTATTGGTTTTATTATTTTCCTTTGCCTAATATTTCTTTGAAGCAAGAGATCTTTGAAAAAACTCATAAATGGCTTGATTGTAAAAACCCAAGTCATGAGAATAGAACTGCAGACACAAATACATTTTTTATTTATCTGGTTTGCATTGAAGCAGGAAAACACTGGACCTCCTAAAATAGTGCTTCCTGAACTCTTTCTTTCATTACCCAAAGCTACTTATCAGAAAGTCCTTTTTATGCAATGTAGGTAAAAAACTTTAAGACAATTGTGATTGGGTTATGAGTCTCTGTGTCATTATCCAAAAAAAAAACCACTTTCATCCAGTACTTTGATTTTAGTATGTTCAGAACTTATCATTTGTTCTTTCATTGTTTGCCCCAGCTGATACTTCTCTTGAAACCTTCTATTAAAGTCAGATCAAAGGAACTATCCCGATAATATAACCTTGCTGCAGGAAGATAGTTTATCATAAATCTGAAAGAATACCCACTGATTATTTCTTGTCAACCATCAGCTTTAACTTAAAGAAAATAAACAATTTCAAGCACTCCAGAAAACAAGTTTAAAGAAGATTGTTATGTGTGATATATTTAATGGGGAAAAAAAACTGCATTCATGGAGTTGGAAGGAACTTCAAAGTTAATCTATTATTGTTTAATACTTCTGTTTAAAAGTGCTATCTAAATGCAATCTACTATTTTCCAAGACAAACAGTTCTACTTTTAAACACATCATAAATGGATATTTCTTTTTCTTATAATTTGAGTTCTTTTGTTAAATCCCAATTTTGAAGACGTCAGTGAACAGCTGTTAATTCACAGGTGCATTGTTATTGTTTGCCATAGGAAGCTTACATATCTGTGCAGGTTCCTCACAGCAAGCACTCTGTACCTTGTGTTGTACCACAGCAAGCACACTGTACAAGCTGTATCAGCTTGTCAGTGATGCAGTTAGTATGTCTTAAAAGAAATGTTGTTTATAATTCCTCATCTGTTGATCCATATGCAAAAATATTATCAGAACAGGGCTTTTGAAATGTGTGAAATGACTCTGCTAACACTGGCCCCTCCATCTTCATCTTGATTGCAGGGCTTGAAAGAGTATTGCCAGCTCATGGTACATCATTCATAGTGCAGGGTTAGACTGCTATGGCATCTTGATAGGTTTTGGAATAAATAAACCTGGGATATTCTACAATATTCTGCATTTCCCTGTAGAAGTCATTGCTGTATTGCTTTGAGAGATATCAGTTATAGTACTCTTTTTATAGAAATCATGCAGTGTTTTATCACTCAGTAGCATGTTCTCTGCATTTCAAATGTATCTATTGGCCCAAAAGATTCTTTTTCTTGATCTTTAGATTTTGGGTACTGTTTATAATAGTTTAAATACATTCCTAGTTGCAATCCAGAACATTATTGCCCTGAAAAAGCCAAGAAGATTGCTCCAAGAACCATAGTGAGACTGAATGGGGACTAAGCTTTAAGACTTAGAGTCCATAATATATCATTTTTTTCAGTTGATCCAAAGTCAATATCCTTGCTTCTATTCATTTTTTTCAAAACACCATAATTTCCCCAATTTTTAAAATTGAAGTTTCCCCTAAAGTCAATTTAGCATAAGAAAAAGGGTCAGATCTTCCTTTACTAGACATTGCATCCCATAACTTTCTAATTGACAAATTGTTAACAGAAATATTTGAGTTCTTGTCAATTTTGATCCTAATACTGTCCGTTTCACCAATGTATTGCATATGTTATTCCAAATTTGCCCATATTAGAAAATTGACACTGAGTTTTGGCTTCCAGTATTTAATACTTAACTCCAGTGAAGCGTGTTCTAGGTTCAGATTTGGAAAACTAAATTATCATTAATTCTCATTAATTGATAGTTCCATTTTCTGTAAAAACATTCTTGGAATCAAATAACCCCCTCTCAGAATATAAACTAATCTGGAAATAATATTAAGAAATTCTCTTTGTGAGTTAATAAATAGTATCTGATTTTGGAAATAAACTTGGTACTCAGTGGTGGAAATGATAGCAATAGCACTTCGACTTATATACCACTTCACAGTGCTTTATAGCCCTCTCTAAGCAGTTTTACAAAGTCAGCATACTGCCCCCAACAATCTGGGTCCTCATTTTACCGACCTTGGAAGGATAGAAGGCTGAGTCAACCTTGAGCTAGTGAGACTCGAACTGGCAAACTGCTGGCAGCTGGCAGACAGCAGAAGTAGCCTGCAGTACTGCATTATAACTTCTGTATGATCATGGTACGATAAAGACCATGCTTGGTAATAATGATGAAAAATCTTGTTGGTGCCATAGGGCTAGTTAGTCTAAGTATGTTGATGAGATATTTGGTTCTATTGTAGTTGTAGTTTTAGGCTTTAACAGCAACCCCTTATGTATTCAGAAGTATGCATTAACGGTTCAGTTGGGATTAGTTTAAGAGTAAATATGTGCAATTAAGATTACTGTTAAAATTGCACTTTGGAAGAGTTTCAAGGTAAGCTGTCCATCTGGTCAATGCACACTACAACTCATGCAAAAGAGGCTAAAAGGAAAGAAACAGGTTCTGAGATCTAAGCCTCTTCAGACGCATAGTTGCAAAAATCATGCTAAGTTAAGTTGCAAATATTCTTAAAGAAACACTGTCATGAATAGATGTATAAAGATGGATTTTAACACGAGTCTTGTGTTGTGAAATGTTCTAATCAGCTAACTGTGAATCTAAGTTTTAATAGAAGGTCAGGTTAATTGAAGAGTGAAGTGTTGACAGGCTTGCATTTTTTTTAGTACAGCTTTACATCACTTTTGAAGTCTTTGAATTTAGGGTTGAAAGTTTTATCTATAATTTACTCATTACTTTCATTCTGAATTTGGTTGCTGTCCAATTATTCTGAGCTTTTAGCATGATTCTTTCATACAAAATTAATAATTCTAAATATGACAAATTTTATTGATGTCTTCTTCAGAGACACAGAGTTTTTATTAATTTCTTTTTATATTTTAGTTTGATTTTTCCATGACTAGGCTAAATTGCTAAAAAGTATTAGTATCAGGTTCGCCTGATACGCCAGTTGCGTCCCTTTCTGGATCGGGACTCCCTATGCACGATCACTCATGCCCTAGTCACCTCTCGCCTGGACTACTGCAATGCTCTCTACATGGGGCTCCCCTTGAGGAGCACCCGGAGGCTCCAGCTGGTCCAGAATGCGGCCGCGCGGGTAATTATGGGAGCGACTTGGCGCTCCCATGTGACACCTTGCCTGCGCGAGCTGCACTGGCTCCCGGTGGTCTTCCGGGTGCGCTTCAAGGTATTGGTTCTCACCTTTAAAGCGCTCCATGGCTTAGGGCCCAGCTATTTGCGAGACCACCTTCTGCCACCGATAACCTCCCATCGGCCAGTTCGGTCCCACAGAGAGGGCCTCCTTAGGGTGCCGTCGGTCAAGCAATGCCGACTGACGACCCCCAGGGGGAGGGCCTTCTCTGTGGGGGCACCCGCCCTCTGGAACGAGCTACCCCCAGGAATACGACTAATCCCGGACCTCCGGACCTTCCGTCGAGCTTTGAAGACCTTCCTATTCCACCAAGGTGGGCTGGCTTGAAATTTTTAAAGGGTTTTTAAGGGGTAATGGGTTTTAAATACTTCGGGAAGCCAATTGGATTTAATTCTGTTTTAAATTATTTTAAATTTTGTATTGTATGTATTTTAATCTGGCTGTGCACCCTGAGTCCTTCGGGAGAAGGGTGGTATACAAATTTAAATAATAATAATAATAATAATAATAATAATAATAATAATAATAATAATAATAATAATAATAATAATAATAGTTCTGTAAATCAAATAAGCTTTTCTTGCATTTCATTTTTAAAATCCCGAAAGAATTCAGAATATAGTAAGCTCCACCCCAACTTCACACGATCAGCTCTGTAGTTTTTGAATAGCTAAGTGTGAGATAAATTGGATACACAAAAATATTGGATTTGTGGATGCAATTTGGATGGATCAGAATGTTGCTGCTATGAGAATGATGATGGCTACATGTTGCTGTTCTGTATAGTTTCAAGTAAAATCAAAGCTCTTATTTATAAACAGATAACATGCAAATGCTTCTCCTTGAAACAGTGTTCCAATTCACTTATATTCATAGTATAGTTTTTCCCAATTTACATTTGTATTTTTAAAAAATTATAATTGTCTTAACAGGTTTAAACAGAAACCTGTTAAAAAAAAGAGAAAATAATACAAAAAAAGAGGAAAGAAATACATGAAAAACAACAAAAGAAAGAGCACAAATATATGCTATTAATATATGTCATATATTAATCATGCATCAAATGAAAACTAATAATTATTATACATTACAAAATATCGTAAAACCTATGTCGCAGAAAAACATCTTTAGTCAGTTTTTGATTAACAGATAAAATTGCTTTTTCAAAAAGTCATGCTTCTCTTGAATCTAATTCTTATTATCAAGAGTATTACTACTTTTCCAATTTCTCAAAGTAGTCCTCTTAGCTATATCTCAAGACTGATACAACTATAACTTCTCAAAAATAACCAGTTTTCAAGTTTAATAATATTAATATTATTAATATTATAATTAATAATTTAATATTAATCTATTTAACACTGAAAAAAAATCCCCCAAATGCATTTATGTACATTAAAATATTATTCCAAAAAGATAGTAGTGGCCCCTCAAAATTTTTACATTACCGGTATTAACAGAGGAAATCTGACATCCATCCTTTCAAACCCCTTCATAGTGTTCAATAAACTTAAAATACAATCATTTCATGAACCAGTTTTAGTTTCAAAGTCACTGACTGATTCTTAGCATTTTAAAGATTTGCAGCTAGTGGTGTTCTTTAATTGGCTGTTCCAGTTCTTTAATCCATGAACCACAAATGCTCTTAATGTCAACCTTAACTTTTTTTTCTCTTTTAGTTTTTAATATAAAAAGGATGTGGTTTTAATTTCAGATATTGATTCCATCAAGTGTATTAACAGCTTAAGTTTCTCAGACACAGCCAAAGCATCTGGTCCATACTGAGATATTAGAATATACTTAAATTGATTAGATCACCACTGTTGAGAATTAGATAGAAAAATATCCATTTCAACTTGAGAAAAATCTGTACTGATTACAGAGTAAGTTATTTAACATACGTACTGTATTCCAAATTCCACCCACAACTTTCATACAGGTAATCACCTTTTATGACCTTAACTGGGACTGTCAGCTCCGTCATTAAGCAAAGCTGTTGTTAAGCAATACATCAGAGGACCACCTTGTTTAGCAATGACAATTCCGGCAGTCCCAGTTGTGATCATTAAACAAATCATATATATTAAAGAAGACATCATGTGACCACAACTTGTGTTCTCTTCCCAGCTTCTCCATTGACTTTGCTTGTTGAAGGCAGCTGGGAAGGTTTCAAATAGTGATCAAGTGATCATGGAATGCTATGGCCATTGTAAATGCACAATGGTTGCCATGCGCCTGAATCAAAATAATAATGAATTGCATTAAATCATTAATATAAAATTATAAAAGTATAGGCATTAAAACCTACACTTGACAAAATTACTATCAATAGACTAAATGCTATTTGAATCAAGGAATCATAGAATAGGGTTGGAAGGAACCTTGGAGATCTTCTAGTCCATCATCCTCATACCATCTAGGAAAATGTTATTTTGGAATTTAGCCTGGCTCTTACCATGCTCCTGGACTTGGAAAGTAATCAGTACCATTCTCCCCACAATTGTTCCTCTGCTACTTTCATGATTTCATAAAAAAAAAAAAAAAACCTGTTGTCATCTTGTTATAAATCCTCTGAAAGCTAAAATCATGCTACTATAGAGAAGGAAAACACTATATGAGCTTCCTGTACGGTTTAGGCTGCATAAGTACCTGGCGTGCAAGAAGGAGCAGCCTGCTTTATGCTTTCCTAAAGGTGGTTTAATATTGGACAATATTGTAAACTCACCATTTCAAATCCAACTGTGCTTTTAGAATCCCAATGGATTAGAATGACATACAATGTAAGGCTCAGTACATACCTGCCTATATTCAAATACAAATGACTTTATTGTAATTGTTACAATAGAAACCAGTAGAAAGAAAGAAGAAAAAGGAAAGAGATAGTATTCAAATATCCAGAACATCCAAATGTAAATATACAAGAATGATACATTTTTAAAAACGCTAAAAGGTTTCATTCTTATTAGTTGAAACCAACCAAAATATAGAGTTTTGAGGCACCTGACAAATCCGAGGAAGATACAGTACAGTAGCTGACATAGAAAAATGATCAGTAGGTATTGCTGAAGAAAAGCCTACACAGACCTACCTATATTCTTATGTAGTACTAAGTAATATTGTCTAGAGTCCTTGGTTGTTCTAAAAAAGCTAAGCAAACTAGGATATGATTAATACTTGGATCCCCACCAGGAAATCTTAAGATTGTATGCTAGTTTGGGAAGTAAAGAAAATATTTATTTATGTGATTAGATCCAGATACCACCTGACTCTAAGGTTACTCTGGGTAGCAAGCATGCTGGAAGAAGACAATGGCAAACCAACATTTCATGAGTTTCCATGAAATGGAAGGAAGACAATTCTTGCACTTTAATGTGATTTTGGCTTAAGGCACATTTGGTTTAGTGCGCTATATGAGCCCAGCTACTGATAGATTATTCAGCAAATCTGTGATTAAGCAACCATGGCCCAGAATGATGCCTGAATCCTCTTTATTTCACTACTCACTATCAATCTCCTTTTTTTTGTTTTTACTCTGTATTCCTCATGTAACATTTTCTGGAACTTAGAGACAGCAAATAGTGTAGTAGAGCAACCAATAATTCAACATATATATACTAAAAGGATAGGAGAACGTTAAATGAGCTGCTTTTCACATCCTTTTTTTTTTGTTGTTGTTAAAAGCCATCACAGAGATATGCCAATGTTCCTGGCAGTTATGGTTGCTAAGGGATGGGAAGTAGCAAAAAAAAAAAAGTGTGTGTGTGTGTGTGGGGGGCAGTATTAGGCAATCAGCACTCTCATCATGGGAGTTCATAAAACAAAGATTAGCTCCTATACTGAGGTCTCTTAATTAGCACTGAATATCTTCTCTTACTGGCAAGGTCCTATTCTTTTATGTCACATGAATGCTATAATTTTTGTTCCTGAAAATACAGGTATGTAGTTCAAAACCCTGTGAATAAAACAAAGTACTACTTCTCTTTGAAATGAAATTGCCTAAATCTGTGTACTTGTATGCTTTTATTCATTTGTTTAACATTTTCCTTAAAATGTTAAGTCCTTGGTAGTGACGGTGGCATGACATCAAACAAAGAGGATTTTAAAAATTACTTTATCATCATGCTTAGTCTAAAATATACAGTACAGCTAGTCCTTGAGTTATTAACTATTTGTTTTGTGACTGTTAGAAGTTACAACGTCATGGAAAAACGTGACTTACGATTAGTGCTCACACTTATGACCGTTGTAGCAACCCCACGGTCACGTGGTTAAAATTTGGGTGCTTGATGGCTGGTGTGTATTTACAATGATTGCAGATCCTAGGCTCATGTAATCACGTTTTGCAACCTTCCCAGCCAGCTTCCAATGAGCAAAGTCAATGGGGGAAGCTGGATTTGCTTAATGACCTCATGATTCACTTAATAACTGAAGTGATTCACTTAAGAACCATGGCAAAAAATGGTTGTTAACTCAGGTACAACTCACTTAACAACCGCCTTGCTTAACAATGGAAATTCTGGTCTCAATTGTGTTTGAAAGTCGAAAACTACAGTATTGGTTTAGAGAGATAGATTGGCCCAAGATTACCCAGCTGGCTTTGTGCCTAAAACAGGTCTAGAACTCACAGTTTCCTTGTTTCTAACTTGATGCCTTAACTACCACTGCTGTGCACCAGTAACCTACAGTCCTGCAATAACTTTTGAGAAGTCTGAAACATACCTGCAAGGTGTTCTTGTTTAATTGTGGCTCTTGGGACTCAGGTTGCACAACTTTGTACTCTCAACCATGGAGCTCATTGGCTGACTTGGCCTAGTCACTTGTAACCTATGTCATGTGGGGGTAATACTGTATGTGTGGGTACATTAGAAGAAAACCCCATGTAAGTTGTCTTGAGCTTGGAAGGCAGAACAAAAAAGCAATGATTACTGCATAAATAATTAAATGCAAAAAGACACGGAGGCAATTTTTATATGTTGCAATCTGTTTTAATTAGACAGATGACTAATCATTTTGTCTGGTTATGTTTTAGAGTACAGATTGAATTCTACATGAACGACAATACCTTTAAAGAGAGACTAAAACTATTTTTCATCAAAAACCAAAGATCAAGTAAGTGCTTTATTCTTATTTAAGCATGTGGGTAACAGAAATTCCTCCCAATAATTAGAGCCTGATAGCTGCATGAAATGGGTACATATTACATCTACTGGGATTTGTGAACACCTGGGGAATTCAGGGATCTGACAATCAGTGTTTTGTTCTACCTGTTTCTCTTCAGTACTTTATTTGAAGACAAAGGGAATGGCCTACTGTACTGCAGATGTTATACTAAGGGTGTCTTAGATACAATTAATAGTACAATACTTTGTTCCACCGCTCAAATAGAAATTTTATTTCATTCTTTTCTTTTTAACCCTTTCTTTTCCCCTTCACACTACTGACTTGATGCAGAAATACTATTTCCTGACCCAAGAATGAGGGGGTGCTTCATAGAAAGTTTAAATTCCCCTTTACCAGTGGTGAGTTCCTCCCGGTTCTGCCGAGCTGGTAGTAGTGACAATATGACATCACCGAACTGGTTCTGGTTGCCCCCCTCCCCCCGCGTTATTCTTACCTTTTATTTGGCCCCACCCCCAATCTATTGCTGCCTCCTGAGTTCCAGATGATGGGCTATAAGGAAAAAAACTGTTTAAACTCTTGCCGCGGGTCTTCAAAGGGCCGCCTTACAACTGATCAGTGATAAAAGGCAGTTTGGTGGTAGACTGGTGCCTGCAAAAATACATGAGTAGACTGGTGCCTGCAAAATACATGAGTAGACCAGTGCCTGCAAAAATAAATGGGTAGACCAGAAAATAAGTGATTTTGCCTCCAAATTTGTATTGTGATTTTGGGGGTTTCTGAGTGCCAGGACACAAGCCCACTCCTATATTCAACAAAAGTTTAAACACAGTAACCACGGCTTTAAAGAATGGTTTGGAGCTAAGTAGGGTTTATATTAACTTTAATCTAGATTAAAGCAAGTTATAGCTTCCTTTGAAAAGGAAGGAAGAGGATGTATGAGGAAGAAAAGAGAAGAAAAATTTTATAAGTGCAGCTGGTGGGCTTTAACTTAACAAAGGGTGAGAGATCAAGGAATAGGCTGATGTACCACAGCTTGATGTGAACAAGCTTTTGATGCTTAATGTATAGTGTGAACAAAAGATTTTGACCTATTAATTTAAACATTATCATAAGAGATGCCAGAATAGCAATAGCAAAAGCACTTGGACTTATATACTGTTTTACAGCCATCTCTAAGCTGTAGAGTCAGCATATTGCCCCCAACAATTTGGGTCCTTGTTTTACCCATTTCGAAGGATGGAAGGCTGAGTCAGCCTTGAACCTGGTGAGATTTGAACTGCCAAATTGCAGGCAACCGACAGTCAGCAGAAGTAGCCTGCAGTACTGTACTCTAACCACTGCAACACTGTTAATGTAACTGTAGTTAAACAACCATAGTCCAGAGGCTCTCCAACTTTACAGTACTGTGACATATGAAAATGACAGATGAATCTATGCAACCCCCCTTCATGAATAAAATAGTAATTTCATTGGGACCAAACAAAACAGAAAATCCGCTAAATTATACGTAACATTCACAACAAGCATATTTGTATAGGGACTACCTGAACAGGCTTTTATCACCAAAATGCTTCTGTTTTGAGAGGTTAGGAATATAAAATAATGGTTGAAAATGATTACTGGTAATACAATTTTACAATTCTGCTATGGCCTTGTTGGACCAGGAGGAAGAGGAGGAGAAGGAAGTAGAGTTATGGGTATCGGGATGAGAGACCTGGAGAAGGTGATTCTAGCAATATGATGCCAATGACTCCACTGTGGCAAGGGTAGATCCAACAAGCTCCCACATCTCTGTACCGGCACTTTGATAGGCCCTCAGCCACCCTGAGGGCAGAACCGTGCAAGTTAGACTGATTGGCCAAAAAAGTAGGCCAGCAGTTGAGTAAACTATATTTTAATAGAGCTTGGCTTGGTTTATTTAATGATCTCCCTCCCTGACTATAAAAGCAACTTTTAAAAGTCTTAGTTTTCTCAAGTTTACTTGTCATGCCGTACTTAGAATTCTGAATTCCACCTCACTGCATCTCTTGTTTTTTTAAACCATGATTTTCCTGCTGGTTTGTTGGAGACCTGGTCTCAACCTGTGCCAAGCCTGTGACTATTTTTATAGTTGCTGTCTTCAAATATTAATAAAAAGGGATTTTTTTCTTGTAGAGATTTTCCCTGAGCTTGTCTATCTCTGACTGTGGCAGGTATCCAGTTTACTATTTTATTGGCTGGCATAGAAAAAACTTTGCTAATTAGCATGCAATTGGTGGCTTATTAGTCAAACCGATCCACGGAGTTAGCAGTTTCTCAAAACTTATCACTTCTGATGAATGACAGTGCTTCCATTTTCCTAGATCAGCTTCTTGCTAAACTGGGCAGTCACTTGTTGCAAATTGGAAACTTCTTGCTTAGTATATTGTGAACAAACTCACCTTTTAACTAGAGTTGGTAAATTAGGTATAGATGTCTACCGCATATTGTAGTTAAATTTAAGCATGGTATTCATTGATTATAGTCAGTGGTGGGATTCAAAAATTTTTACTACCAGTTCTGTGGGCGTGGCTTGGTGGGTATGGCAGAGGAAGGATTCTGTAAAATCTCCATTCCCTTCCCACTCCAGGGGAAGGTTACTGCAAAATCCCCATTTCCTCCCGATCATCTGGGACCCGGGAGGCAGAGAATAGATGGGGGTGGGGCCAGTCAGAGGTAGCATTTACCAGTTCTCCGAATTACTCAAAATTTCCGCTACCAGTTCTCCAGAACTGGTCAGAACCTGCTGAATACCACCTCTGATTATAGTGTGTTGATGCAGGTGTAAAGACATAGAGAAAAGAACTGGTTGGCTGCAGTGTTTTATGTTACCAGGACTTTGAAACTTGAGATTGTATATATGGATTTCTTTTTCTATTTTGAAATCTGTCTAGGCAAGATCATTTAATTCCTCTATTATATATTTTGATCATATTTTCTTTCATTTTTCTTTACCTTTTTTTGCAAAATTGCATTAATATAAAACTTGTTTGACATCTGCTCAACCAAGAAACTGTTTACTGAATTTTTTAGTAAAAAAAAATTACAAAATGCTTGCTAATATTTAAGAAACTATTCAAACTAAGACAATATTTTAGGAATGTTGTTCAAGTTTTAAAAACCTTTGGTTGGTTTTTCATAAATCTAATACTCTTTCATTTAAATCTCTTGAGAATACTCTGATAGCTTATTATCAGTTTATGTGAACTTTGATGTTCTAGAAAATGAAAAAAAAGTATGTTGGTGGTCTTATCGTTCAGAATTAATTTGTCCTGAAGAGTGAATTAATGTACATTGTTTAGGATTAATAGATCAGCCAACTGAGACCTATAAATTACACACTCCAGAAGACTGCATATACATATGCCTTCAGTTGGGTATTTTGTGAAATGTAAAAATAAATAAATAAATAAATAAATAAATAAATAAATAAATAAATAAATAAATAAATAAATAAATAAATAAATAACTCCTTTTAATGATCAGGTTTTCTTGATTTCTGTGGCTTCATTTTTATATGATTACAGTATCTGCTAGTTTTCTGTTTTTTTTAAAGAAAAGTTATGTCAATTGATAAAAAATCAAGTTGGGAATCTCAATCAATTTATCTTTTATAAAACAGAAACAGGCTGTAAGCTATAATTATCACTTTTTCCTTTTTCATGACAATAACATTGCTGAATAAAATTATAATGGCAGCAAATGGAAATTTTTAGCTAATTAGAAGGAAATGAAGGTTGATTAGACTAAATAACAAATGTCACTTTTTTTCTGATGAAGGTTGATGGTGAATATTGTATGAGTATACATGCCGGATAGATGGCAAGTTTATATAAGGAAGAAAGTAAGAGAAAGGATGCTGTTAATCTGGTAAACAGAAACTTTTTTTGCATCAAGAGGAAACATGTTTCTACATGGAGTACATGATGCTACGCTTGGACCTTTTGTCACTTCTCAGTATAAATACTTGCTGGGTGTCCAGTACAAAACATAAAGCAACTCTTTTTTAAAAAATCTACAATTATGATTCACTATGCAGGGTAACCACGTGGACTGAATTTAATCCTTTAATAGTATGTTGCATGCTTATACTTTTCTGTTCAGTAACTTTTAATTGTAATACTATTATAATGAGGATATGGTTTGTTTACAGTAAAAAAATAAATAGCATTCATCAGTCAATTTTTTTCACTTGTATAGATTAAACAGATTAAGCAGTACATTTTATTGTTGATTCATTTGCAAACCTATGCTTATGTGAATAATTTCCTTGATTGCAAGGGAATTTTTACTGATACATTTATTTTGTTTACTTAAATCTTTAGCCAATCCATTCTCAAAATTTTGACCAGGTACATTCTTCTGCTGTAGCCGTTTAAATGTCACATAATAAGTGTTAGGATTCACCTTTAATGAAACCTCCCTGAAATGTAAATATACTTTAAGCACTGATACCCTGTAATTCAACAAATATTAAAAACAACTAATAATAAAAGTAAAATAATGTATATTGAAAAAAGATAAATATAAAACAAATAAAATGTGATGCTTAATACTGTTTCCTCTTTTTTTTGTCTCGTTGATTTCTTCAGGATATGTTTTATGCTGAATTATGTTATCATTTTTTTTTTGTAATTTTATATTTTTTTGTCTTAAATGTTGGTTGCTCTGAGCAATATCATATACGGGAAAACATACATATTTGATATATAAATATAAACAGATCAGTTAGATCTGTTTCAAAATTTTCACAATTAGTTTTCAAGTATATGGTCATGCTGACTTAAAAATTTCAAGTGCTGAACAAATTAGACACAAAAGAATGAAGGATTGCTGTGTCCTTTTTCCCTGCCCCCAGCTATATTTAGTCAAACTAAAATGAGCTGAGCTATTTTGGAAGGATTTGGGGTGGATCAAGGCAATCAATCTAGTCTACAGTGAAACATTTCTCAAAATGGAACTTAAAATTGTGCCAGCCCTGTGACAGAGGAAAAAGGCAGCTGTCTTTTTGGGCTGCCAAGAAAGATGGGATCCCAGCATAAATAGAGATGAATACTCCTACAAAAAGGCAAATATGAATGAGTGAGTCAGAACTCAAAGCCAATAATCACAACTAGCACTGGTTATCTGCTATCTCAAAAATATACCCACCCCTCTATCTTAATTATCTTTTAACTAGCATTCCTCAGCATTATATCGTGTTTGCTTAAAAGCAAAATGAATAATTTACCACTAGGTTATGATCTGTTGCTCTTGAATAAGTCCCTAATTTGTGCATTATGCTTGATAATTTGTTGTAATTCATGATCTATTTTGCAATTGAACCTTTATAAACATAATCTTTAAAGCCACTATTTATATATTTCCACTGAAACATATAATCTTATTTATCACACAAAATGAATAAAGCAGTTAAAATACAAATGCAATAAATAGCCACAAAATTACACAAGCCTGCATAATAG
Organism: Pantherophis guttatus; assembly: GCF_059756535.1. Classification (NCBI taxonomy): domain Eukaryota; kingdom Metazoa; phylum Chordata; class Lepidosauria; order Squamata; family Colubridae; genus Pantherophis; species Pantherophis guttatus. Next base: position 95,227,772 of record NC_142065.1, read on the forward strand.
ACAATAGAATTCAAAATCTACCCAAAGGAGTAGCTTCAGCTACAACATATTACAATGATTTAAACAGAAAGTAGTCTAATAAACTGAAGCTAGTCCTGTGTAAGGATGGAATCTTCGAAACTGTGCCTGCAATTGTCACTGTGAGCAGCCTATGATAATTAAAGCCCTTTTCTTTTAGTATAGGTCGGGTGTCAAATCACGTCGTCACTGTGATGTCACATGATGTATCGGGACTTTTCCCCCTTTGCTAAACTGTGTGTGTGTGTGTGTGTGTGTGGCTAGCGTATGACACATCCGGCCTGTGGCCCGGGAGTTTGACAGTCCTGGTACAGGTGTTCCCTTCAGTATCTGTCTATACATGGTTGTAGGAAGTTAGCACCCACCCCTTTCCTGGAAGAATGAAATATTTTAGGAAATATTAAAAAGGCAGAATATTATATTTCCCTGGATGAGAAATGGAGAAACATGTTTTAAAGACAAAGCAGCTTCCTGCCTCCTCCACCCCACACCTTTGTCAATGGGCAAGTGGCAGAAACTCAATCTTTCAATCTTTGAAACTCATCTGCAACACAATAGGGCCCATGTAGCACAGAAACTAACACAATAGGGCCCATCTAGCAGCAGAAACTCACCACATGGCACCTGGGAAGATTATATCAGCCAGCAAGGCTAGCTAAGACCTCCACCCCCTGGAAGTCTGACAACCAATCAGGAGACTCTTTCTGGGCTCCAGGAAGTTCAAAGCCAGGGAGAGCATAAGCATCTATGGACTCGCTGTATTCCGCCCCTTTTCTGTTCAGGAACTCAAACCATGTGATCCTGTCCACCATTAAACCATCTTTCCAAGCAGTCTCCATGTTTCCAGTGTCTTTTTCCCCACTTGGAGCTGAACCCAGAAGGATATTTCTTCCAACATGGTAAACAATAGCCAGAGTGAAAATTGAATACATGTGTAATCAATTGCAGTTCCATATATCAAGGCATGCAACAGCAGAAAGCAAAACATGTTCTGGAAGCTTCTGTAGATTAACTTGATTTGGGTGTGGAATCGCAAGTCAAGCAGAAACAGGAATTGCTCTTTCCTCAAATTGCTTATGCAAATAAGTGAATTAGTGTCTTAATTGTGGTAGACAGGTGAGTTTACTACAAACTGGACCTGAGAAATCTCTGCTAGACAACATCGTGAGCCAACAGAAATGTTAGGAAACAACTGTTTATTGTTGATAGCATAGGTATTGAGAACTGAGTCCTGAGTTTTCATTAGAGTTGGTTTGATTCACTGCAATTCTTCCAGTACTTGCTGTTCTCATTTTCCTACTCCATTCATTAAACTGCTCCTCAGAGCTCACTTAAGAGAAGAGGACACAGGGGAACAATTATTTCAGTTGCCCAGGTCATTTCATGAAGTAAAAACAAATGTATGTCAAAAAGAGTTTAGAATAAAAAACATCTTGAGAACATCTTTGGAAAGCTGTGAACTCTATAAGTCCTTTAGAGAGTACCATCCAAATTGGCTTCCTCAACCTTAACTTTGTACAGGGAAATAGCTGTGGAAGTATAAACTTCAATGGGAAATTGCTTAAGTGATTGATAAACTTCAATAGGAAATGCTTAAGGATTTGCATTTATTGATCTTGGGTAGTCTGTTTAGTTTCCTTTTTGAATTCATGTAATTATTAATTCTGATATTTTAATAAAAAGCAACATAACTGACCCAAATACGCTTTTCAAAAGGCAAGAGGACTTCTTCGTTTTTTTTCTCTTAAAACTGTTCTGCTTCTCATCTAAGAAGCTTCTTGGATGAGAACCTTGAGTCAGAACTGAAGAAAATTCTTGGATGAGAAGTAAAACATTTTCAAGGGGAAAAAAAAAAACAAAGTCCGGTTGCCTTTTGAAAAGCATCTTTGGGACAACCATGACCTGAATGATTGAGAATCTCCACAGGCAACAAAACTGTAAGTGAATTGGAAGCATATGGAATTATCATCAGACCTGACTAAAACCCATTGTGTTTGTTTCCCTTGGGTCTTTCTGAGAGTAGGTGACTGTTGGTCAAACTTAATTGACAAAAGATTGTCTTTTACTTTTATTTCCATAAAATATATTAGCATATTAATTTTCAGGAAAGATTTTCAGATGACTTTATATCTTCCTTAAAGCAAGAATTGTGTGTATGTTAAAGTCTTACATAATATTCAAATATAGTATATTACAGTTGAATTTTCATTGAATGCCTTCAGGCTTTCCCCAAAGCTTTTTTTCACAAAGATATGGAAGTTGTTCCTTAATTGTACTTGGTAATTAATCCAGAATTTTAAGGTAACAATTTATAAACTTTTGAGAAGCTTGTGAAAATATTATTGTTTGGATTCTATCCTAAATATCTGTAATGAAGATAATCCCATACAGTATAGTTCTTAATTTTATCTAATTCTCAGTAAACTACATTCAGAATGACTGTTGTTGTTTTGTAATATTAATTTGACAAAGGAAACTTTCTGGGCTTTAGGAAGACAGAGAAAAATGTGAAAGTAAAATAAAGGAATAGTTTTTAAGGTCTCTTAAGTTAGGAAGCAAAAATAAGTGAAATTTATATTTAACAGAGATGCAGATTTCTGTACCATACATGGGCAGAGAGATGCAAATCTTAACACACAATAATCATTGACACAATCTGTTTACAGCTTAACAGTGGATTCCATATGTTTGATAGATTAACATTCATTTTAGAAATACTTCTGGAACAAAATCCTGAATGACATGTTCTGCTTAAGATGGTCATAATGTAGCTTGTGATACAAAAATGTATAGGTTGTAGACCAGGGTATCAAATTTCTGTCGTCACATGACATATTGCGACTTTCCCCCCTTTGCTAAAACAGGGATGGGCGTGGCCAGCGCATGACACATCCAGCCCACAGGCTGCAGGTTTGACACTCCTGTTGTAGACCATCCCAGAAGGAGAGAGAGAATATTCCTCTGCATATTTGATGAATAATAATTAGATTTATTATCTAATTGTGCAAGATAATAAAGGTAACAATGATCAATTAGGACCTTGGTAGTACAGTGGTCTAAAGCACCCTGTTATTAACACAGCTGCCTGCAATTACTGCAGGTTCGAATCTTACCAGGCTCAAGGTTGACTCAGCCTTCCATCCTTTCTAAGGTAGGTTAAATGAGGATCCAGTTTGTGGGGGCAATAAGCTGATTTTGTATAAATATACAAAAGTATGAAGGCTATTGCTTAATGCATTGTAAGCCGTCTGAGTCTCTGGAGAAGGGCGGCATATAAATCAAATTAAAAAAAAAAATAACATTTTCAGGATTCTGCCCCATAGGCAAGTTGTTCTTTGGCCTAGTGATGGAGGACAAGACACATTAGCTTGAGTTTTATGTGGGTATTTTCATTTCTATGACTTCATCCGAGGAGAAAGCCGAAAGTGTCTGAAGTGGCAGGTACTGGCTTCAAAGTGATAGATGCAATATAGATTTATATAGATTTTACAATATCTATATAAAAGACACCCCTTATCTAGAATATGAGTAATATAAAATGAAAAAGAGGAAGTTGTGTCCAAATAAGCTTCTGGAACTAGAAGGATAAAATAATGTGAGATTATTGGATTATGGTAAATAAGAAGAAAAAGGGATGATATTTACTTAAATTATTTCACTGTATTGGCCTCCAAATGTCTGAAACATATTGTTGGTATAGCTTCATTACATTGAAATGGCATTAAATCTAATGACCCCTTCATTCATCTTTGAATCTTTTCAGTTTCTTCAGCAGCAATGTGCAGGTTCATGTGAGGTCTACCTATAAGAATTAGGCAGGATTTTCACAGCCATGAAGCTCATTTACGTTACTTCCCAACATAATCAGTTTCATAGGGTTGATTACAAGGATAAATGAGCAATGGAACATATGGAGTGAGAGTATTCACTAGGTTTCCCAGTCAAAGCACACAAAATGGTGGGTAATTGGGATTAGGGTTAGGGTTACAGTGGAAAGGATTTTAACTCCTATTGGAGGGTATCAGTTGTATCAGCCGTCATAGAATGTTTAATTTACAAATTTTAAATTATCTATCACTTTAACTAAAGTAAAGAGTATTGGTGACTTTCAAATAACAGTCCTCTTTTTTAACAGGAATTTATGGTTATGATAGAGGCAGCCTCATAGTGTACTGTAACTGCACAGTAATGAAGATATTAAAACTCTGATTCTAAAACATGTTGAAAACACTATCTAATTGTTCATTGCACATGTTATTAAAACTTCCAGTGCCATTAACTTTCATCATTTGCCACTGCCAGATGGTACTCTGACAGAGTAGGAAGCAATCACTGAATAATGCAAAGAGAAAAAAAAAAGATGAATAATATATCAGAGAATTTCTCACCCTTGTTAGTTGCAGTGGCCAGTTAAAGGCAGGATCCGATATACACCAGTGGGACTTTTGCTTGTCTCGGTTGGAGTTTCTTGCTGCCACAAATACTGATATTTGTTTTGCTTTGATGATGATTTCTAGCTTATTTTCAGTCTATGTTGCTTACAAGCTAAAGCAGCTTTTTGATAATAGATGACAAAAGAGAGCCACCTGTTCCTATTTTAAGTTGAATATTACCTTGATTAAGGATGCATGGAGAGGAACATTGATGATTGATTGATTGCATTAAGTGCATATTTAAATTCATTTCAGCGAGTCTTCTCATTAGTTTGCCAAAAAGAAATGCATACTTTAATTTGCATTTCTCTATATATACATATATGCGCATGTTTTAGTCATTATTGATAATAATATATTTTAGCATATAAAATCCTCCATGACATAAAATATTATGCATTTATAATAACGGTATTAGCTATTTAGATACTGTGATCTTCTCACTTTAAATGTACAGTACATTTGAAACTTAATTGTATCTAACTTGGTGTGCTACAGAAATGTTTACATTGCTTCATAAGATTGTATCCATGACTACTTTTTTGCATTGCAAAGATTATGAACTGTTAGTCCACAGTAGTGTACTTTAAATAACTTACATTGTTTCCACAGTATTCCATAGATAAATAAATTGTGCAAGATAATAAAGGTAACAACGATCAATTAACATTTTATGGATTCTGCCTCATAGGCAAGTTGTTGTTCTTTGGCCTAGTGATGGAGGACAAGACATATTAGCTTGAGTTTTATGTGAGTAGTTTCATTTCCATGACTTCATCCCAGGAGAAAGTCGAGAGTGTCTGAAGTGGCACGTACTGGCTTCAATGTGATAGATGCAACCAGATGATCCAACCCTCACTCCTTTTTTTACAATGCCAATAATGTAATACACATTAAAAAGGGGTGTGGCTTTGATTATCTAGTTTATACCTACCATTTTGAAACCCTTAGCCATCACTGTGGATCCCCCTAATGTGGGTCTAGGACCGTGACGGCGAACCTATGGCATGCATGCCACAGGTGGCATGCAGAGCCCTCTCTGCGAGCACACCAGCCGTCAGCCCAGCCCAGCTCCGCCTCTTACCAGCCAGCTGGTGTTTGGGTCTCTTCCAAGCATGTGCGGAGGGCAGGGCGCATGTGGGGATGTGCATGCACATGTGCAACAGGTGGGGCACATGCATGGGGGGCAGTTTGGTGCAGAAGGCTTTCCAGGCCAAAAATGGGGCAGGGGGGGCTTGCGCATTGCCCCTGCGCCCCGTTTTGGGCCTGGAAAGCCTTCTGCACCAACCTGGAAGCCAAAACGAGGCACGGGGCGGTGCTCGTGAGTTGTCCTGTGGGAAGTTGGCTGTGGTGAATTGGCAACGGTGAGTTGGCCATGGCAAGTTGTCCCATTCCACCCTAATGTTTGGAAACTGCCAGCCACAGGGGGATTAACTTGAGTCCTTGTGTAGCATCAAGAGGCATAAGGCTCAACCCTTTCCCCATGAAACCTTACCTGGTTGTTCCCAGGGAACAGCAGGCAGTCTGCAGAGACTCTCGTAATATAAGTGGAAGTCAATAACATTGTCGATTTAAGCTATTCACAGGTGGCTGTTGTTGCTTGCTTACCTACTTTTGTTTCCCCCCCCCTTTTTTTGAAATGAGTAAATTGATTCTGCATGAATAAGAAAAAGAATAGAGTTGGATGTCTACTAATGCTTTAATCTGTTTTCTGTTTCCTTTTTTCCCACTTGAAGGAAGGTAGTCCAAAGATAAGGGGGAAATAGTTTTGTAAAAGTTGAAATCAATACATTTATTAATGTTTTAACATTCTAAATATTTTAGACAATTTTTGACAGATCCAAGGATATTACTTTTCAGTCAGTTTAGTAACTTGAAAGTATTCTTTCCTTAATTTAGTTTGATTCACTTTCCTTTTTTTCCCCAACAGGCCTGAGAATCCGCTTATTCAATTTTTCACTCAAACTTTTAAGCTGCATGTTATATATAGTTCGGGTGCTTCTGGATGATCCATATCAGCAACATGGATGGTAATCTTTTAATTTTTCTCTCAAAATGCCTGAGAAATTGTTTTACTAAGACCAGTCATGCATAATATATGATCTCCTAACATATTTTTAATTGTCATTTGTCATTTGTCATCCAATATCACATTTCATTATGTGCAGTTAGAGAGGACTATAATATTACAGGCAAATCTTAATTATCAGATTGTTGATAAAGTAAAATACCACTGTTAAGGAGACCAGAACATTGGTTGTTGTTGCTACTATATCTCACATAATATACATTATAATGCACTATTTTTCTATATGATGACCGAAATACAGGTAGTCCTTGACTTACAACAGTTCATTTAGTGACCGTTCAAAGTTATAACGGCAGTTATGATCATTGTTTCACACCTATGACCCAGCAGTGAAATCCCTCCCCGGGTTCTCGCCGAATCGGTAACGCCGGCAGTGGGAGGCTCCGTCCACCCGCTGGGACATCATTATATCCTGTTTTTTTACCATCTGCGCATGCACAGAAGGTGCACGCACGTTCCCAAACTGGTAGCGAAGGTAAGTGGATTTCACTGCTGCTATGACCGTTGCAGCACCTCATGGTCACATGGTTTACATTTGGATGCTTGACAATTGGTTCATATTTATGACAGTTGCAGTGTCCCAAGGTCGCCTTTTGCAACCTTCTGACAAGCAAAGTAAGTGGGGATTCACTTAAAAACCGTGTTACTAATTTAACAACTGCAGTGATTGACTTAACAAATGTGGCAAGAAAATTTGTAAAATGGAGCAAAATTCACTTTCTCACTTAGCAACATTAATTCTGGGCTCAATTGTGGTCGTAAACCAAGGACTATCTGTACAATGTCTTTCCATCTGTGTTGATACTTCTGTACTTTTCTGTAGTATTTGATTATTGGATCATTAAATAGTCCTGCCTCAGTTGAGATCTCTCTCTAGGTCTGATGAACTAGCCAAATCTTGAAGCACTTGCAAAAATAGCCTGATCACAGTGGGGGGATCATGTTCCATTTGGCAAATGCCATGGCAATAAAGACTCATCTTTGGGATCCCACAAGATGTAGCTCTTTAGTAAACTGGATCTGCAACATATATCTTCTGCCAGACGTGATAGGCCAGGCAGATATACTCAGCAAGAAGCAGTCCATCAAATAACTTGGTCCTTTATCATAAATATCTTTATCAGCTCCTCCATTTCTTGACTTTAGAGGCAGTGAGATACATGATGAAGCTTGGCCTATGTCAGATCTTTACTGTTATAACAGTTTATTTGTGGAACTTTAGTTCTTTCCCCCCTGAGTCAGTTTAGGTATTTGTTTTTTTGTGTGTGTGTTGTCTGTTCATGCTGTTCTTCTCTGGTTTTCCTATGCCCATCTATCACAAGTTTCTTCAAACTTTGTTTTGGTTTTTTAGGACTGCTTGCTGTCCTTCTCTATGCAGTATTGCAGGTGTTTGGGGAAGTGCTTTATTCTCCCTTTTTCACAGCCAAAGATATTCAAGCACCGAGGCTCTGGCCTCCCTGAAAAACAACAACTGATTTTAATACTTCTAAAAAGATTTTGAAAACATGTTTTTTCCAGTAAGGGATGTAATGGAAGAAGTTGAATAGAGCTGGGCAATATTGTAAAATCTGATCTTTGGCTAGACATCTAACAAGCTTTCAAATTGCCTTGATGAAGGACTTATATTTATTTCAATTATTGTTTAATTATTTTTCCAGGATATAGGGCTTGACTATGAGATTGTGTGTTTACTTTATTTGGCTGCTATTTCTTTGCATTTTTATTATGAAAATATGTATAACTATTGGCTATCCCTCACATTCTGGTATTTTGTTTGTTTTTAATTGGTTATTATCCATCTTGTTGACATTGTAGCTATTATTGCTGCTGTTAATATTATTCAGAGGACTTACCTAACTTTGTTTTATTAAAGAGATTTTTGCATGTAAGTATAACTTTATTGTCATTGTACATATATACACAGTATACCCATACAATGAAATTCACATAACACTACAAACAAATCCTCTGATTTATACCCAAATTGGACATTTTAAGAAAACCTATTGGATATAATGGTGTTGAGGGCAGAGCTATAATCCACAAATAACAGCCTTACATATGTTCCCTGTTGTTCCAAATGATTCAATACAGTATGGGCAACAATAGACATGACATCGTCAGTTGATCTATTACTCCTATATGCAAATTGGTATGGGTCCAAAGTAGATGGAAGACTAGCCTTAATATAGTTCAACACCAGTCTCTCAAAACATTTAATGACAACAGATGTTAAAGCTACTGGTCTATAATCATTAAGAGATACCACTACTGTCTGCTTAGGGACTGGCACTATAATGGATGTCTTCATCATGGGTGGGTTCTACTTACCTTTACTACTGGTTTGCAATGGGAGCGTTTATCCAAATGCAGAAAAAAACTTTCCCTTCAAAGCACTATCCTGCTTTAAATCTCTCTGCATAAGCCTTTGCTTACAATAAAGAAAAGAGACTAGTACTGTGATGCCCTTGGATCCACAAGAGATACATTTTAAAGTTTAGCTTAATTTTTTCATGAAAACTGGTTTTGTTAGATCTGAACACAGCATTGCTTCAAATCGCTGATTCTAAAGAAGGGAACTTCAAATTCCACTCTTGATATTTTTTTTAAAAACGGCAAGCTAACATTCACAAGAAAGAAAACTAAAGGCTGCTGAAGGAGAGGGAAAAGGGCACCCAAGCTCATTGCTTTGATTGAATTCATTCAAGCTTGTATATGTACTGCGAAATCGTGGGTTTGCATTTACTTTGACTAAATAGAACAATAAACAGGCTAACATGCTCTCAACTCTTCCCTGATTGTGTTTTCAGGATTGCATAATGAGTAGATTACAAAAAGTGCTATTGAAACCAATGGTACATATAGAGTAAATGTGCCAAGATTTTTACAGCTAGTCCAAAATTTCTGTTGCTAAGCAAGGCAAATGAGTTTTGCCCCATTTTATGACCAGTTTTGCCACAGTTGTTAAGTGAATCACTGCAGTTCTTAAATGAATCACACAGTCCTTAAGTGAATCTGGCTTCCCCTATGACTGCTTTCAGAAGCTGGCTGGAACACAAATGGTGATGCAATGGCCCGGAACATTGCACCTGTCATAAATACATGCCATTTGCCAAGCACCCAAATTTTGATCATGTGAACATGAGGATGCTTCAGTGGTTGTAAGTGTTACAGTGGTTTCAGTGGTTGAAAAATAGTTATAAGTCATTTTTTCAGTGCCATTGTAAATTCAAATGGTCACTATAACGAATGGTGGTAAGTCAAAATAATAGAATAACAGAGTCGGAAGGGACCTTGGAGGTCTTCGAGTCCAGCCTCTTATACCATTCCAGACAAATGACAGTCCAGTCTCTTTTTAATAGCCTCCTGGGGATGGCAAGCCATTCCACGGTTTATTGTTCTCACTGTAAGGAAATTTCCTTAGTTCTAGGTTGCTTCTCTCCTTGATTAATTTCCATCCATTGCTTCTTGTCTTGCCTTTGGTGCTTCAGAAAATAGGTTGACTCTTTCTTCTTTGTGGCAGCCCCTCAAATATTGAAACACTGCAGTCATGTCATTCCTAGTCCTTCTAAGATTAGACATATCCAATTCCTGCAACTGTTTTTCATAAGTTTCAGTCCCCAGCTCCCTAATCATCTTCGTTGCTCTTCTCTGTACTCTTTCCAGAATCTCATCATCTTTTTTTATATTGTGGTGACCCAATTATGCGGTATTCCAAGTGTGGTTTTATCGAGGTGTTATAAAGCAGTAGTAACACTTCATGTGATCCAGAATCTATTCTTCTGTTAATACAGTGTACAATTTCATTGGCTTTTTTGGCCATACTGTTTTTTAGAACATAGGTAGTTGAGGACTACCTCTATTTGCCTCACAACCCAACACACATTATGCCAGGGGTGTCACAGGCCAGATGCGTCACAGGTAGGCCACACCCACCCCAGCTCCGCAAATGGGAAAAATGCCATGAAACGTCACCTGACGCGGCAAGTTTGACACCCATGCATTATGCTGTTGAGGTGTTTTTTATTTTTTCAAACTACATGGGGGGAGGGGAAGGGGAGAGAATGACATCTCTATTACTTCAAAGATTTCTATTACCATCATGTAGAATAAGCTGAGAAAAACAGATAAATTCCCATTGTAAAAGAAGGCGATGCATTCTAACCTGGAGTAAGTGACATTAAATTTACTATAGAATATGCATGTACACATCTGCACCTGCTAAGCATAGCAACATTGTTGAATTTTCTATAAAAAAATATTGTGCGCTTTCTTTCCTTCCCTGCTCAGTTATTTCTTCCAGTCACTTCAATAGTGGCCTATTTTGCTCCTTCAACTTTCTTTCTTTTTCTTCCTTCCTTTCATCCTTCACAAATATGTGTGAGTGCATGTGCATATATTTAGGAAATAATGGTTTGAATTATTGTTAAATGCAGTTGGGGAGGATTTATTGAATTTATTAAAATGAGGTGCTTTTAATTGACAATTTTATTCACTAGTTATTTATTCAATTAAAAATAATTGCTTTTTTCCCCTAGTCCTTGTTTTATTTTTGGAATGTAGCTTCAGAATTATAGAAATAGGCAAACACAGTTGTGTATCCATTTCTGTTTTAAGGGATTTATTGACATGTGATGCCTTTATATTGACAATCTCATCCAGTAATTATTTATTCAATTAAAATTAATTGGATTTTTGTCTTGTCCTTGGAATGTAGCTGTGAAACAGGATGCCTAAACATATGCAAACATACAGTTATGTATGCAACTCTGTCTTGGTCACACATTTATAGTATTGGGAAGAAAAAGAAACTTTTAACATTGGCTTCAGATGAAGTTCACAGCATTAGCTTGACTTTGTAGAGAAATTAGACATTGCATAGGTACTTTACTTTGTGCAGTTTATCCTTTTAGAGGTATCTCCCTTCCCTTGTTATTGCCTTTGTTTTAATTATGTTTCAAACAGATACAGTATACAGGAAACTTTATTAAACTTTAGAAATTTACTACTTTGATCACTTTGATGAAATGCATCACAGCTCAATCTAAATATTCTCAGTCATCTAACTATAGTTCCCTTTTCTTTTGATCATATACTTCTAACAGACCAATAAAAACATCATTTGTACATTTTATCCTGTATATTTTTTAAAAAAAGTTGCAGTGATTTTAATGAAAAAGTTAGTATTTGTTTCCCATAATTATTGTATCTTCTAGGATCATAACTCTTCAAAGAATTCAAGACATGTTTATTTCAACAGGCTGGCCTGGCCTAACCTCCTTTTTAATTGTTAATTTTAAATTTGTTTTAAAATAATAGGGGTGTTTTAAATTGTTTGGGCCAAATTATTTAATGTGCTTTTACATTGTTTTTAAATTTTGTATTATGTGTGTTTTATCTTTTGGCTGTTCACTGCCCTGAGTCCTTCGGGAGTAGGGTGGTATATAAATTCAAATAAAGAAAGAAAGAAAAAGAAAGAAGAAAGAAAGAATGCCAGAGCTGTTTATTTTAATAGCTGGAATATAAAATGCACTGCTTATAACCTAATAATACTGAAATAATTATTTCAAAAATGACAGTTATGTCCATATTGAATCTCATCTCTTGGGAGAGAACAACCAAGTAGATGACATATTGGTATATGAGACTGTTGGCACATAAATCTAATAAATAAAAATTAATGAATAAAATAATAGGAGGAACCAGGAGATTGCTGCAAACTAGTGTGGTGTGAACGGAAGTTCCCATTACTAGATATCTTAGCAGTTTCCAGGGATATCGTTATTATTCCTGTGTATAGCTGTGCTATTTTCTAGGTTAACTGAAAAATTTCTAATATTTAAATATGGGATTGGCACATATATAGCTTTTAGTTTGCAGCTATTTCCAATTCGTATTTTTTTCCAATGTAAAAGTTGTAAAGTCAGGAGGATAATATATGTTTAAATCACCATACCTTCCCAAAATTACTACTAATTATATATTTGTTTTGACATTAATGTTTTTATATTGTGATTGGCACCCAAAAGGAAGATCCAAACACAGTCCAAAACCTAAGTAGATTGTCGATAATAATTAAAAAATAGGATTCTGTCCTATAGAGAGCCAGGCTGAATTAGAAATTACAGTTGTTTCTTTGTATTTGCCTGTTTTCTTTTTGTTGTTTTATTTTAGACCTCTGTTAATTTGAAAACAAGTTCAGATTCTGTCCCCCCAAGGTTCATTTATATTAATGAGATTTTTTTTTCTTTTGAGAAACAATGCTTTTTAACAAAATTGCATGCATGCATTTTAATACATTATCCCTGTAGGTGTCATTAATTAATATTAAATCTTGATATGGAATCACTTTTCATCTGAATTCATTTGAAAGGCATTCTTTGCCCCTAATTTTAAAATCCAACAAAGGCGATAATAAAGGTAGAAAAATAGGAAAACAAGCACGGGAGCAGCTGTGCTTTTGGCAGCCTATGGCTCCGGTGAAGTTGGCTTTCCTCTTGTCAAATAAATCATGATTTGATTTGAAATCGAACAGTTGATTTGAATATCTTTTTTGTGAATGTTTACTGAAGGATTTTGCATCCCCCTGTATTATTTATTCTGTTACTACTTTTGAAAGAGGCTACTAATAACTCTGACAATGTTTATTTTTCTATTTAGCAAGCATATTGGTTGGCTCCATACTATTACTAAGGAAATATGTTTTTGTATAAAATGTCCTAAACAATTAAAAACATTTCTTTTAAAACAGGGGTGTCAAAGTCAATTTCATTGAGGGCCGCATCAGGATTGTGGTTGACTTCGGGGAGGCTGGGGTGGACGTGGCTGTGGTGGGCATGGCCAGATCCCACTGCTGCTGTGTTCGCTCTCCTTGGCCAGGTTGCTCATGTTGTGTGCGGGAGGGCAAAGTGTGTGGGTCAGAGGGAGGCCCATTCCCTCTCCTTGCAAGGAGACACAGCTTTGTAACCAAAGCATCCTCAGTGATAGGATGGTAGACCATCAGGAGAGGTCAGGAGGAGGGGACAAGGGGATGGCAAAAGGCAGCAGGGCTGCTGGTGGCCAAGTGGTAAACCAGGATTTTCCTCAAACCCTCACTCTCTCATTATCTCCTTCCTTCCTTCCTTCCTTCCTTCCTTCCTTCCTTCCTTCCTTCCTTCCTTCCTTCCTTCCTTCTTCCGTTTTCTTCTTTTTCCTTCCCTCTTCATTCTCCTTCTTCCTTCCCCTCTTTCCTTCTTTTTCTTTTTCTTTCCTGTCCCTTCTTGGATGTTCAAATGCAAAAGGGGAAACATTTCTCGATGCCTGCTCACCTTGTGATCAAATGCCACTTTTCTGAGTCGTTTGTGGTCACTTAAAAGACTGAGAACACACCAGGCTCAGTTTACCCCATGCTTGCATTTCATGGGGGTGTCCACAGACAACAGTACAACAGTTTTGACAGTGCAAAACTGTCAAAATGATGGCTCTGATAGTTGATCAGAGCTCCTCTGTTTTTTATGTGTAACAACTTTAAAGTTTAAGAGCAGAGGTAAGTTAGTTGCTTTTCTATATACATAATCCTTAAATGGGCTCTCCTGTAGGGATCCTGCCGTGGTCTAATTCAGACTGGAAATAGAGCGAAGGAAAATATTTTTCCCCACTTGCTTTGTCCTGTTTTCCCCACTGGAAACAATGGAGAACTGGGCTTGTGCTCACACGCACAGATTGGGATGGCGTGGGCCAGGCCGAAGTGATGCAGGCCAGACCCTTACAGTTTTCAGGATGGCTATGCAGGCCGCATCCGGTGTCATCGTGGGCTGCATCTGGGCCGTGGGTCTTGAGTTTGACACCCCTGTTTTAAAAGATACACTGATTTGAATGAGACTGACTTTAATATATACTGAGTTTGGATTTTGTGCCTTTGAATTCATACCATTAGAATATGATTATTATGATTAATATAGACATTTTCCTCAACTGGAAGAATAATTGTGGCTTGGGTTTGTTTGCTTTAGTAAAGTGCATTAAATTTAAGACTGAAAAAGAATATTAAAGTTTCAAATGCTAGATTTTAGATACCATGGCCTAAGCCTCTTCTTCCTATTTCTTGTATTTTTAAGCACTTTTGTCATAATTCTAACTTGTGCAAATATTATCCCAGATCCCAGAGCAACTTTGGTTGCTTAAATAGAAAATGGGTTCTCATTACAGCTTCTCTCTAATCATACAGGCTGCATCACTCATTTCCAGCAGAATTGAATAAATATATAATATTTACAGGGCATTGCAAAATATAATGTACATAAAGCAGAGAGCAGAGGTTTTTTCTTAAATTGAGTTGAACCAACTTTGCTAGAAGAAAAGCACCTTTCATTAAATCTGTGAGCATCCAGTATAATTTACAATGATAGTGAACAAAATCATGTTGTCATGCAAATTATGTTAATTCTGTAATAATGCTAATTACATAATTTGTAATATTTGTGCATTGATATTATGATGTCCTGTGCCTCACCCCTCCCTTTGACTTACATGGTTACATTCCCATAATTCGCAGCCAGCCAAAATCTTCATAGCAACTCCTTTGAAATATGAGTGTTTTTATTATTTGTTTTATTTTGTTTTTGGTATATTAAAAAATACATAATTAAGCAAGGATATGTTCTTATATATGTTATGTTGCATAAAAGTTCATTTAGTTCTGTGTTCTAAATATCCCATGTTAAGATCTTAAAATGTTTTAAAATACAATATGTTTGACAATATATTTCTTCAATAACCAAGCAACCCTCATCCATGATAACCTTCATTTATCGTCTTTCATTTTTAAAATTTTAACCTGAATGATATTTTACAACCCTTTAAAATATTATTATAACAAACTAATGATTTTGTCTGGCTTTCTTTTTTTTTTCATAACCTATTTCGTTATGATATTATGCTGTTTTCTAAATGAAAATGGATTTTACATTTGGATGTCTGCTAGCAAGGAATTAAACCAGGGATGTTCCAGTCAAAACAACATTTCTGCAGAGATAGATTGGTAAGTTTAAGGATGTGTTTATAGCAGCAAATCGATGTTTTTAACCTAAATTATTAGGTTCTTTTTTCTAAATAATATACTTATTGATATTAGCAGGAGCTGTCCTTTGTGCAAAATGGGTAGCTAGATGATTGTAGTTACCCCCAAATGAACTCAAGCCTGATGTGGATAGGAAGAAATATTTTGAAACAAACTTAAAATAAATTGAATCTAGAATTTACAAATATTTTAATAATCATATAAAAGCACTCTGGATTCTATATCAGGAAGGAAATTTCATTTTGATTAGTCAAACTGAAATGCTTCATAGGTTATACATTGGCTGTATTTGCAAGGTATACTGCAGCAAAACCAACCCTGTTATCTCCTCTCTGTTTTCAGGGTCTATTAGACATTCTGTCACTTAATTTTTTTTTAAAAAAAATAGTACTGACTATTAAATAAACTTTTCCCCTACTTCATGGCAGATCTGTTTCCAAAATTTGAAGTAATGTACAACTGTTACCATTATTCCAATGCATTACCTTAACTATTTCTTAAATTTTCCTCGAGTTATATAAATCTGCAGGATTTCACAGAGAAAAATTGCTAAGAACATAGAAAAATGTATGAATATGTATTGCATATGTATATATTTGAAGAAGCCATGGTTTATTTCAGTTCTGAAAATAAAGACAAGAACATAGCTGCTACTTGCAGCATACAAATGAACACAAACAACAAAAAAAATCCAATTTCTTTTTTGAGGGGGCAGTATTATTTTGGCCCCAAATAAGAACTGCTCCTAATCATTCTATTTTATGCCTACTATTCAAATGAGTAATGTATGAAGAGCAGTAATGAATTCCATAGAAAGATAAACTAGTCACTTATGACATTAGATGTGATTGCAGCATTTGATAGGAAAGTGAACCATGGATTACTTCATGCATTATTATCTGAAACATCTAATCAGTTTCTTAACTTTCCCTCCTGCTCTTCTCTCATAAATCGAAATATTTTGAATTCATGAGTAGAATTCAAGGAAACTAATAATAATTTCAAAGTGTTAATTTGGATGTGGAGGGAGAGTAGCTTGTTCAGATAAGGTTTTCTCCTCCCCCCAAATAAATACATGAATTAATTCCCTTTGTTGCTGCAATTTTTCAGGTCACTTATTATTTGGGTGAATCGAAGCTTACCTTTGTGGGGATTACAGGTAATGTATACTTTCATTTTTATAGATTTTACATACGTTTAATAACATTTTAGAGTAAAAGATGGGTACTTATTAACAGAATGGCAAATTTGTGAGTACAAAGGTCCTTCTACAAATATATATTGTATATTTTATAATATTTTTCACTGAAGAAATTTAGAATGATTATTATGATTATCAGTCAAGAAGATACAACCAGTCCTTGTTTAATGTCTACCTTGTTTAAAGACTATTTGCAAATACGATACTAGGGTTTTTGTTTTTTTGTCTTTTTAAAATCCCAACCAATGTGTGCACTTATAATCAAATTTTGTGCCTAACAACAGTGCATGTGGGAGTGAGAGTAATGCTGGCAAAGCTGAATGAGAGCTTTATCTAAATGACCTGCAGCAATCAATGATCTTTGCAGCTTCTCTCTTTCTGTCTCAGCTACGTGTTCACACCTAGCAAACATTTTCCTCTGATTTAAGGAATGGATTGCAATTGCTAAACAAGGAAAGGATATACTCAGCCTATGATCATTCATTCACTAATTATTTGAAATATGACAGAACCAAACAGATGGTGGTTACAACTGATCCTTCAAGTTCTGGCTGCCACAGCACTCCTACAGTCACATGACCGAGAACTGGTTGCTTGGCTACCTGTTCACACTTACAACTGGTTGCCAAATAGTTGCAATCATGTGATTGTTATTTGACACCTTCCCTACTGTTATACCCAGAAAATCAATTTCCTGACCTGTGCTATAACATATTTTTCACATCCTCCTTGACCCGTGGAGGGTGCATGAGAGGCCCACTCCAGAATTCTTGTGCAATGCCTGACCCTCTTGTGTACCCTTCTTAGTTAGGATCTCTAGGATTCATTTATACTGCTTCCTTTTAATTTGGTGAAAATGACACAATGAATTCTTATGAACAATGCCAGATTTTTTCTGAATTGGCTTGCAATAATTATTAGTCTCATTTGCAAATTAGTATATGACTATAGTACCTCTCTCATTAACTTTGAAATGTATTGGCACCCACACACAGAAGAGACCCTATTTTTCTAGTTAATACAAGAGGTCCACATATTAGCCATGCTTCAGTACCTTACAGTTTCTGAAGAAAGCAACATTCTCCCGGGGAAACACTTCTATGCCATCAAAGTTTTGCCACCTCAGAAAACTTTACAGAGTCAATGAAGAGATATTCTTTTTCCAGTTTTAGCACCTGATTCTATTACAACAATAGCAATGTTAATTCCTAACCTTGATAGCATTTTTTGCCTAGGATAAGGTCAGAAAATTAGACAAATATAACCTGCCCCCTTCTTGAGCTTCAGTTCATATTGTCAGCTGTCAAACATGTGTGCCCAAATATCATAGTTTTGTAGCAGAAAATAGACTCAATCCAATCTCATCTGTCAGACAAATAAAGGAAATAGTACAATTTTTCTAACAGAACCAGCACAATTTCCGAAGCAGGAATTATGTTCAGCTCATCATTCAGCTTCCTTCATTTGTTTATTCTACTGCCTATTATCCTACTGAACTAAAGGCCGCCAGACTTTCAGAGGGAACAAGCATGCTATTTAGTACTCAGGAACTTTCATTAGATGTTAGCAACATCTGATTTCAGCACAGCAGAACTGCAGGATCAGACTTAATATTTGACCTTGATCCTCCTGTATACTTACTGTTTGAAGACCATTTGGCTCACTTTCAAGGTACTTGGACTTCTTTAATTAAGGATTTTGGGGTTATGTTTGGTTGTTTCATAAGGTTATAAGTTTTATATACTGAGTTCACCAGAACACCCTGATTTCCAGAGTTATACAACTCTCTATAAAAACATAGAGCACATTAATCAGAAATAGGGTTAAAAAGCAAAGTCAAACTCTATTGAACATTTGCCATCAAAAATATTTTTTTTAATATTTTTAATATTTTAATATTTTTTTAAAATGCTCTTATTATCAGTATGGTATTCATTACTTCCATTCTTTCACATGAATAACACTTTGGCTAATGAGTCAATGAGACCCTTCCCTTCTCACAGTTCTGATTATAATTAATAGCAGCAATGACAAATGCTACTGTTGCTACAGCTCCTTATATTGCAGGTATAATTAAGATTGCCTTCCCAACAAGAATAAGAGCCCATGTAATAACCTACACAACAGCTACAATTTCAGATGCTCAATTAGCTCATCTTCAAATATATCCTAATGGGCACAGTGTTGCTATTCTATTTTTTCAGACTCAGAAAATTTCTGTTCCTTCTTGAGTCTACCTAGTGTCAAGGAATTTCACTAGACTTAATTCCCTTCACAACTCCATATCTCTTTACCATCACTGTTTTCATATGTGGATGGGAAGTTCACTTCAGAGTCATTTTTATCTGAGCTGCTTGGTACAGGCACAAGCTTCTCATAATGTGGAAGGTATTATAGGATTCTGAAGGCTTTCCTGACGGCCAGATTTATCAGGTGATAACATAATTCAATCTGGTACAGAATAATAGAGTTGGAAGGGACCTTCGAGGTCTTCTAGTCCAATCCCCTGATCAAGCAGAAGACCCTATAACATTCCAGACAAATGGCTGTCAAATCTCTTCTTAAAAACCTCCAGTGATGGAGCATCCACAACTTCTGAAAGCAAGCTGTTTCACTGATTAATTGTTCTCACTGTCAGGTAATTTCTGCTCAGTTCAGGTTGGCTCTCTGTTTGATAAGTTTCTATCCATTACTTCTTGTCCTGCCTTCAGGTGCTATGGAGAA
Source organism: Pantherophis guttatus (assembly GCF_059756535.1). Classification (NCBI taxonomy): domain Eukaryota; kingdom Metazoa; phylum Chordata; class Lepidosauria; order Squamata; family Colubridae; genus Pantherophis; species Pantherophis guttatus. Next base: position 95,247,295 of record NC_142065.1, read on the forward strand.
TTTGCCTCTCCTTTGTGGCAGCCTCTTAAATATTGGAAGATTGCTATCATGTCACTCCTAGACCTTCTCTTTTCATTAGATTAGACATTCCCAGTTTTTTCAACCATTATCTTTATGCAATATGTAAATATAACATAATAAATAAATATAATAAATGTTATATATAGCAGTATAAATATGTATTTAGGCAATATGTAAACAAACAATAGTCACAAAGCACACAAATAATGGTAATAGTTTCAATAGCAATCCTTCAAGGTATTATCCTACCTGGCTCATAATAAGCCTTCAACTTTGTTTTCCAAGCAGTGGCTTAGATTTGTCCTTAACTGTATGCCTAGATAAAAAAATTATTGCATGATGTTGTGGAGCTATTGGAGATAGTTGAATACCCTGTCAACATGAAGATATAGCTCCCTCTTTGCACCCAGTGAAATTTATTTACTGTTTCTATACCATCATAACCATAAGACTTTTGGTAAACAAAAAAAAAATTACAATAAAATCAGTATCAAAGTTCAAATGTATCATAATCTAAAACCAGAATAATTTACAAAGTTTAATTATTATGGTGCCCTTCTCCCCCAGCACTTCTCACTGAATCTGGGGTGTTGCTTGTTGACACAACATGACTTCTGAGACACTCTGGCCCTTCACTTGAAAACTACTTGAATTACATTAGGCAAGGACATGAATTTAAACCTTCACATTTATCGAGTTTTTTAAAACACAATTTAAACACATTGTTCATTTTTCAATCATCTCATCATTTATTCATTCAGGAAAGAATGACCCAGCTATGTATTTGAACCCCAAAGTTAATGAAAAATTGGTAATTTACTGTGGTAATATTCACCACAGTCATCTGTGAATTCACACAATTACTTCATACCTCACCTACTCTCAGATTACTGCCCTCTTGGATTTGCTGTATCAGTTTTAGGAAAGGTATTTGTCTCTGGTGCAAAAAGCTCTCAGTGTACATTCTAAGCAACAGAGTAATAACAATCATAATAATAATAATAACAATAAGAGGAGGTAGTACAGGAGATAAAAAAGTTAATAGTAATACTACAGCCATGCAACATAGGTAAATATATATAACTATTAGACAGTACTGTAAGAGTTAGGTGTCCATCAGAATGATGGCACAAGGGAAAAAAACTGTTTCTTGTGCCTAGTTGTTTTGGTATGCAATGCTCTACAGTAGTGTCATTTTCATTTTGGAATGATGGTATTGAAAGCTGAGCTCAAGTCAACAAAAAGCACTTGAATCCTTGAGAATTCAAGATGTTGCAAGATGTAGTGCAGTGCCATATTGATAGCATCATCTGCCAATCTGTTTGCTTGGCATTCAGGATTTTCCTGTTATTTGTTCAGTGATGACAGAAGAGGAAACTTCTATTGTTTTACTAAGTCACAATAGAAGACTTAATAGATGTTACACAAGAGATGTGTAGAGATATCTGGAGATAGATGTATGACTGCTATTTCTTGCAACTTTTATATCCTGAGAGTAATATTTAGTTAACTGTAGAACTAATTAAAAAAGATGCACTGATGATATGTGGTAATGAAGTTCAGAGAACACCAAGAACTGCACAATTACAAAAGAGCTTCAATCTGGATGGTATCAGTAAAACCATAAGAAGATAAAATAGAAATTCATATATCGATCTAGACCATTTCAGTGTAGCACTTTGATGTCACAGTGGCCAACCAGATGCCTCAGTGGAGTTCAAAGCAGGAGGGGGAGGTTTACAACACTTGCACTGTTGTTCTCTTGCCACTGATATTTGATGGCTCCAAGCCTACGTAACAGTGCATAACCAATAACCTTTGCAGATCTATTCTCTATGAACCATTCAGTATTGAAACAAGCCAAGCTAGTGGCCATCCTCCTGTTTTGTAACATGGAGCTCCACAAATTAATTCTGGGCTGTGTGGAAAAATGTGCTTGCTTGTGGTTACTGTATTAAATTTAAAACTTTAAACAGTTTCATTGAATAATCTCTCTCCTGATTTTTGAGAAAATCTCCCTGTCCATTTTCTGCATATCATGCTTAATTTTCACATTTAACCTACATTGAACTGTTTTTTTCCATTTGGTTGCCCACTCATCCAGTTTAAATTTCCTTTCTGTAGCTCTTCACACTTTCATTATCATCAACTTGAATAGTCTAGTATCATCTGCAAATTTAGGCAGCTCAGTATGTTTAGCCTAAGTCATGATAATTGATGAATAAATTAAGAAGCTCCAATCTCAGCAGAGAGCTCTGTGGCACTCCACTTCTTATTTCCTTCCATTGAGAAAATTGCTCATTTATCCCCACACTTCACTTCATGTTTCCCCCCCCACTCAGTTAACAATCTATAAAGAACAGTGCCTCTTATTTCTTGACCACCAAATTTGTGTCAGAAGCTTTTTCAAAACCCAACTATACAGCGTTGATTATATCATCTCCATCATTTGCCTTTTGTCACTTGTAAAGAACTTTAAAAGATAGATTTACTATTGCATCATCAGAACTAATTTTACTTCAGGGCTTGTTTCTTTGCCTGCTAATTATCTTTTTCCTATGATTACATTTTTACCACTTAGATGTATTAGTGCATTTTGTGCAGTCTGTGGTTGTACAGTGCTGCTTAATGGCCCTTCAAAAGGATCTGGGAAGAAAATGTTTTCTCTCCCTCCACCCGCCCACCTTATCTATCCTGTTTACTTAAATCTATATTTCTGAAATTGCTGCTGAATCAGCTTTGGAATATTGACTTCATATATTTACTTTTCTTTGCCACCTTTTGACACAGTTGTGAGATGGATGGCAATATAAATTGTTATAACAATATAATAAGAAACAAATGCTGCCAATTTGTGGCATTAATAACATTAATTCTTTTATTTGGTACTGAGATCTAGACTATCTCTGCCTGAGCACATTTGGAATAGAAAGGTACTTCCTACCAGAGCATCATATTATTTTTCCTTGACAGGAAGGTAGTAGCTCTACAGAATTTCCTTCTCCTTGTAAGGTTAAGGGAAATTCTTCAAACCTAATCCTTCCCTTCATTCACATCTTTTCTAACACATAAAGATAGGAGTGCAGGAACAGCCCTGCTGAACAATGGAGAACATCCTCTTGCTTGGATAGTAATAGTAGTTTCTATAGCTGACATGACTTCTTATTTTTAAATCTATTGGTTCGGGAACACATTGCCCATAATAAACTGCACATACAACTGTTGTAAGATTTTATCGCCCTCTAAATAATTAACAGTGAAGTTGAGATGCTTAGAATTGAGCAGCTTAGTGGTGAAGATACTTGCCTCCCCCTTGGAAGGTTGAGAGTTCAATCCTAGGTAGCAGCAGGGCACAAAGAAAAAAATATCTGCTGTGAACTCCATGTGGCATCAGGAAGGGCATCCAAGCAGTAAATGCTCCGCTCCATCCAGTTGCTCACACTCTACCCCAAATTAAGGGATTATGGGATCGTAAAAAAGGAGTTGAGATGCTTAGAATTCTGAAGACATTGTCACCAAAATGAAGCATGCAAATTTCAGCAGCTAATTCACTTCAGCTAGAATTAGCGTTACTTATTTGGAGCCATTTCAACACTTTTTCAATCTTGTTGATGTTTCTATACCTTCACAACTTGTAATATCTGTGCTGAATCTTGATTATGCTTTTGTTCCAAGTTCTGGTCATTCATTAACTTGGGATGGCAGTTTAAAATTAGAGTTGTTCATTCTAATCTTTTATTTAGAATTCCATACTCAGTAATGACATATTCTGCAAATACCAGTTCTTAGAAGGTTGGGTAGCTAAGCAGTTATTTTAAGCCATTTGTTTGGTTTTTAATACCAGATTTGAAAATAATGGGGCTGTGCTAGTTTGAAGTGATGTAGTAAAATTCTTTTATAATATACTGTATTTTAAGATGTGCAAAGAGTCAAATTTATTTGGGAATCAAGGTATCAGCTTGAATAATATAGCTTGGCATTTATAATTATTTTGTAAATATAAGCCACTGAGGAATGCTACTCTGCAACTACAATTAATTTCAGTATACATGTATATTGGCAAATGACTCAGGTAGTGGATGAAACACAATTCTATCAATTCTGTATATGACGTTAATGTTACTGATTCTCTGTAATGCTGCCTTCAGTTCATGTTAATTATTGTCTATTGCATAAAAATAAGGGAAGGTATCTGAATATTGGACACTGTTGTCAAATAGCAGTAGGACGCTATAATGTTCATACTATGTTTCTGGCAAGGCATAGGTATTAAGTTGGTCAGTATTGGAACAAGAATACAGAAATAAATCAAATTCTGGACAAAATCATTCTTAGTCTGATATGGCAAAACCCATTTCTGTTCACTGGCTTATTGTATGGATCAATACTTCGTTTTCACAAATCCGCTGTTGTTAAATGATTAATGTCTACAATGCTGTGGAAAATAGATAATCTTTATGTGTATATCGGCCAATTTCAAGAAAAAAACAGAACATATAAAAAGCACTGTTGGTTTGGATAATCAAAATGCAAAGGCATTTATCATCTCAATTATACAAAGAGGCACAGATTAAGAAATGGAAGGATTTTGAAAATTTAAAGATTACATTCAGTGCTTGTTGTTCACATAGTTTTTATTCCTTTTGAATCCTATACTTATTTTTTCTATGCCTGCTTAGTCCTCAGAAATTGCTGAATTTGAAATGCATGTTATTCCTCTAGGTATCAGTGGCTTTAATAAGTCTGTTGGAAACTACGCTACTGAGCTATCTCAGTTACAAAGTAAGTACTTATTATTATATTCTTCCAGAGCCAAATTACATTGTGATCCATTCTTTTGCAGGGTGATACTCTAGGCATAGCAGGAGATTTAGTCTTCAAGTATAATATTTAGATAATAGCAGAATTTTCTATTTTTAAAATCTGATGCAATAAAAACCCTAGCAATTAAATATATGCACATCCTGATAAATATATAACTCTCTCTTTCAAGTACTATGAACACTTTAAATCTTTTTATTAATTTCTAAATATTTATTCAGAAACTAATATTGGTATTAATTGTTTTTGCTTTGTTATGCACAACCCAGAGCCACTTGTGTGATGAGATGGGTGCAGTGGTGAAATCCAATTTTTTTTTCTACCGGTTCTGTGGGCGTGGCTTGGTGGGGTTGGCAGGGAAGGATACTGCAAAATTTCCATTCCTACCCTACTCCAGGGGAAGGATACTGCAAAATCCCCATTCCTACCCAGTCTTGGGGGAAGGATATTGTAAAATCTCCACTCCCACCCTACTCTGGGGCCAGCCATAGGTGGTATTTGCCGGTTCTCCGAACTACTCAAAATTTCCATTACCAGTTCTCTGAACTACTCAAATTTCCATTACCGGTTCTCCAGAACCTGTCAGAACCTGCTATATTTCACCCCTGGATTGGTAGCTATATAAATTGGAGAAAGAAAGAAAGAAAGAGAGAGAGAGAGAGAGAGAGAGAGAGAGAGAGAGAGAGAGAGAGAGAGAGAGAGAGAGAGAGAGAGAGAGATAGATAGATAGATAGATTTGATTTTAGTGGATGGTAGCACTTTTTTCAAGCAAATTTCTGCCAGATACTGTGACATACTATTTTTTGAGATGTAGCATTTTAATATCAGGAAAAAGAATGCAGATACTGTATAATTCTGTTGCACGCACTTATTAGAAATTAAAATATATTGTTGCTATATTGATCATATTTGACTTGTAAATGTAATTGAATATTTATTACTCTGAATGAAATCTCTGATATGTTTTTTGTGGTAAGATTTATCTGTATTCTTTTAAATATTAGGAAGCATTTTATACTTCTAATAATGGCAATGATAAAAAAATGGGAATTTTAGAAAATGGTTGACTTATCTATGCTTCTTATATTCAAATTAAATAAGTATTCTTCAGATTTATTTGTTTTGCTAATACTGTACAATTAACAGAAATAGTGCTTTGGTATACATTCCTTGGCCATTTTTGAGAGCAACATAAACATCTATATATTTGTTATCTACATTAAATATCTACATTAAATATACAGGTACAAATGCACACACATATACATACATACATGAAAACTCATGCCAAAGATATTTACTGTACATGTAGCTATTAGGAAATAGAGCTCTCTAGAGAATATTAAGTTAACCTGAACAGAAGACAGAGCTGGTTGGTTTACATCTAGTCAAACATGACATTACTACAGCTCCTTCTTCTAAAAAGGATTTGCTATGTAGAGCTTTATTTTGCCTAATAAGAAATTAGAATGTTTTTCAGTGAACTACAGTATATATAAATCCCATATGCTGCTATGTATCACCCATGATGAACTATGGTATTACTATGGGAAAAAAATCACTGCTGGCTGTTAGTGTTGCATTTTATTTTACCTTGATTTTTGAAAGGGAAACATATGGGAACAAGTTGTACGCATTCCTTTTCTGCTGGAAATCATCAATGCTATTCCTTTCATCATTACAGTAAGTGTCTGTCTATGATTTTTATGGGAGAGGGAAGGAAACAGTGACTAGAAGATTGGAAAATTATATTCATGAAATGAAAAACCTTTGAAGCAAAGTTTTCTGTGAATCTATGGAAAAATTATGAGGTCCATCCAATTTTAATGCTCAGCACAAATTCCTTGACTTGATTTCTTTTTCTTTTAATATGGACAGATGACTTGTGATCTCTAGTTCTTAGGAAGCTTCATTCATTTTCCCTATAGTATTATTATTTATTAGTTACATACATAGTAGAGATTGAAACAACTCTTTGTATAAAAATTTGAGAAGGGAGGCAGGTCCGTTGGAGATAAGATTGGTTGATTCTGACTGCAAGTAAAGGCAACAAAAAATACATTTTTCATCAATTTCATTCCATTAATCCCATTGCCATGCAGATTGTGCCTTTCAAGTCAATTTATAATCTATCATATATGATCTTTGAAGAATGATAAAATTACTTGTGTTACATGTTACTTGCAGATGATTCTATTTGATGGATATCAGAATTTAAAATAAAGTATGCCCTTGTAAAATCTGATATCTGCTGTTCATTTTATGCACTATCATCAAAAGTGCCTTATGGAATCTTTTTTAATCATCAGCTTCCCGCTCCACACTCATATATACACCAGTCTGTAACTTTTTGATCCTAACTCAAGCAAGCAAACTACAGTACACTTAAACTTAGGGAAGCAGAAATTGTAGTCATTAACCCACGGTTAATTTAGTTCTATCTGTTTTGATTTAGATCAGTGGTGGGATTCAGCCAGTTCACACCACTTCGGGAGAACCGGTTGTTAACTTTCTGAGCAGTTTGGCAAACTGGTTGTTGGAAGAAATCATTAGGGCAGAGAACTGGTTGTTAAATTACTTGAATCCCACCACTGGTTTAGATGTAAACTTCACTTCAGAAGTAAGTTTCTGGAGATTAAATTGGGACAATAATTTTAATCAAAAGTAAGAATTGGGATTGAAAAAGAATGAATCAAATATCAAAACTGTCTTTTTTTTGAAAAAAAATATATCAAAATTGTCCCTACTCAGGTGAATTGTCTTCTGTTGTAGTTTGCTAGCTTTGCTGTTGTCAAGTCAAAAAACACAGATATATGAATTTAACTATTTTAGATGTATTTCCTTTTTTTTTTTTTTTTTGTATTTAGATGCAATTACAGTGAATGAATGTTTGGAGGACATATGTAATATATTGTGTTTTTTCCTTTAGATTTTCTGTCCTGCATTAAGGAATTTATTTATCCCAGTGTTTTTAAATTGTTGGCTTGCTAAACATGCTTTGGAGAATATGATTGTAAGTATGACAAAGTAGATAAGATTTGTTTGAAGGGGAAATTCATATTTTCTGTTTATGAGTCAATGCAAAAAAATGTCTGTTCTATAGTCCATGTAAACCATGGTCTTTAGATTCAAGCCACTGTAAATTAATGGGAATAAATTGGTTTAACTTCAGTTATGTTAGCTTATTTGTTTTTTGAACATTGATGTTGTATTACTGGCATTTTCCATCTTCCTGTGATATATCTAGTGTAGAAAGTCAAATGTGTTATTTATTTTCATAATAAAATTATTGGTCCAGCATTAATTCAGTTGATTCCTTTTTTTTTTTCTAGCCTCCACCTGAGGATCTTTTCATGTCCCAACTTAAAAAACACTAATTATACTTGGCTATTATACTATGCTCCTAGGCAGAATGGGGCGAGGAGAGAAATAAATATAGGGAAATGGCCAAAGAACTGTATTTATTTATGCTTGGTACGCTTGGCTTAGAGGCCTGCATTCATTTTGAAAAGATCCTTTCAAAAGTTCTTATTAAAAGGCATAATGGTCCTTCGTTTTTTATATGATGCAAATTTCAGTACTGTTGGAATCTAGGCAAATGTGATTATAAACATTAGCTTTGGTTCAAAAATTTTCATTTAAATTCAGATTTTATTGAACAGTCCCATTAATTTTTTAATTTTGATTTCCATCTGTTAAAAAGAAATAACACTAATTATTATGTGCTTTACAGATTTTTGACAATCTGGTCACAGATAAATCTATTGTTAGCCATACTGTGACTACATACTACAGGTAGTTCTTGACTTATGACCACAGTTAGAATCAGAATATCCATTGCTAAGCAAGGGGGTTGGTAAGTGAGTCACAGCATTTTTGCCATCTGTAACTGTCATAAAAGCATTCCGGTTGCAAGGCACCCAAATTTTGATCACAGCAATCCTGGGGATGCTGTGATAGTCGTAAGTGTGAGGACTGGTTGTAAGTAACTTTTCAGTGACATTGAAGCTTTGAATGTTTGCAAAACAAAACAAATGCTTGTAAGTCAGGGTCTACCTGTAGTTGGCTTATTGTAATTCATTCTATAAATCTGCCTTAACCCCAGAAGATACAAAATATGCAGAATTCTGTGTTCTTTCTCCTGTCATGAAAATATTGTAAAATTGAAGCGACTGTTTTTCATTCTGAATCTAGTCTTCTTATTTACTTCTTAAACTATCAGTGGCTCAAATTACAATGTAATTTTAAGGAATTATGGTTTCAAATATGGTTAGTTGATGTTTATTGACCCATTTTCTGATATTCTGTATGAAAGGGCACCCCGTGATTTAGTGGTAATGTTAGCTTTGATGGCACCTCATTTCAGAAAGCCCAACTAACTGTTTCATTAATTAGCTGTAGTGCCTTTTTCATTTTAAAAAATTGCATATTTCTTGACTGCTGCTTCACATTTTATTTAATGACCTGGTTCCTTAATTTTGTTGTTGGTTGGACTTTTCAAATAGAATGATCTTCATAGAGCCATCCAGCGCACACAGTCTGCAATGTTTAATCAAGTTCTGATTTTAATATCTACATTGCTGTGTCTTATCTTTACATGGTAAGTTCCATGTAATTAATTATTACTGTTTTATTTAAAACCAAAATTCTAACCTTGTCATGTTTAGGAAAATAAATAATGACAGAGAAAAGACTACTAAAAAATAAATGTAAATAATCTCCATTATGTGAAAATGTTACAGTTCAGGCACATATTCTGTTAATTAAGTGGGAGATAAAACCTCTGCCCCCTTTGTTTATATTGCTGTATGTCTTCCCAAGGAATTGGTCCAGTGGGGAAAACTATTTCTGGGGAAACTTTTCTTTATACAATGCTAACATTGGGATGCAGGTAAATATTACAAATCACAACAGTAAAAGATTTAAAGAAACCTGACAAATATGGTTATTAAATCTGGTTTTCCCTCCAATATTTTTATACTTATTTCTTGTTATGATTACATGAATCCTGAAATCAAATATGAGGTCTAAAATGAACTTTCTCTTCAAACCTTTATAAAACACTGAAGTCACACCATTTTGCATTTCTAATATTTGATACCTTTGATCTTTATAGAATACCTAATTGCTAACGTCTGATAACAATATGCCTTCTATTCTCCCTAAGTCTTCTCCCTTTCTTGAGTTACTGGAAACCAAAATATTTGACAGCAGTCTATCACTGATAAGGAGGCTAGTGCTGCTTGCCAGGGAACATTATGTTCAGATTCAAGCCTATGTTTTGTAAGTGACAGGAAAAGATGAAGAAAAAAGGCAAGTTGACCTACACCAATTATTGCTGCCTTCTGCATCTGCAGACACCAGCTTATTATGTGCCATTTTATTCTGGTCTTGTTCTGGCCCTGGTAGAGTGGGGAAAAAATAGACTAAATACTGACAAAAATACCAATGACACAGTTGTTAGCGAAGGAAATAAAGCAATTATCTATCATGGTAATTGAAATCATATTCAGGCTGGTTTAAAACAGTCCTCTGTTGATTTCTCTTTTGTTTATATTGCTGTTCCTTTGAATCTTTTAATTACTGCATTTATATTTTTAAAGGATTACTAGTAAATATTAATATTTTAGATAATTGCTTACATATACTGTTTGTTATACTCTGCCAGGAAACTGTATAGAGCTTGTACTACTTTTAACTGTACTGCTTCAGGCCTTAATATATGGGTAGCACTGGATTCTTGCTTCGTGTCATGAACATATGCCAAAGCCACAAAGGAGAGGCAGAGATCTCAAAAGACCAGTTGCCATGCGGTTGGGTAGCACTGTAAAGTGGCAGGTGCTTGACAGTATCCTAGTTTATAGTCTGATCACAATCTAATCATCTTCATAAAAACAGAGGGAGACATTCTGTGTCAAGATCGAGTCTTCTCACCTTCCAAGAACTTTATATTCACTCCTTTTCCATCCAACTATTAATGAGGACATAGAAAGCTTTCACACTCTGATACTTTTTTTTTGATTTTTTTTTTCTCAAACATAAAACATAAAATATAACTTTCAAGAACAAAGTCTCGATCCAGTCATAGATAGGTACAACGCTTACATTCCTTTAACAAGCTCCATTCCCATTTTCCATTACATCTTTTAAACATAAAAATCAAAACATGAAGAGAAGAAAAAAGAGTTTTAACATAAATTCTAGCATCTTAATCTAAACAGATCTATTATATCACTGCAAATTTAATTTCCAAATAAACAATTCATCTTTATATCCATGTCCAACTTGTATCTGGTTCTTCTCCAATTTTTCTTCCTTACATCTTTTAACATCAATATCAAAGTATAAATTTTAACAATCTTCTAACCTCATAGTTTAATTATTTACCTTACATTTTTATCACCACAATCTTAATTTCAAATTCAATACAACTCTATTTTTATTCCAGTTTATAAAACAAAGTTCTATTCATTTTTCTTAGTCTCTTGACCCATTTCATCAAATATTAAAATCTTAAACTTTATCAAATTTATCTTTAATTTTCCCCCGCTTATCTATTACACCTAACTCCTACTATTGTTTGGCTGATTTCCAGCATCTTTTATTTTGGCTGATTTCCAGCATAGTCTCCTCCTGAGCACCCCGTATTGTTTGGCTGATTTCCAGCATAGTCTTCTCCAACACTCCCCCTATTTTTGGCTGATTTCCAGCATAGTCTCCTCCAACTCTCCCATTATTATTTGGTTAATTTCCAGCATTTTCCATTTTTACTGGTTTCTATCATATTCTCTTCAAAGTCTCAAACTTTTATTTAGTTGGTGCCCATCATCTCTTATTTTAATATATTTATCTATTATATGTCAGTTTCCCAGCATATTTTCCAAAATTAATTCTCAGTATGTTTCATAATATTCATCATTTCCAGTTTACATTGAATTAAATCACAATTTGTAACTGAAGTCTATGTATCTTGCAGCATGTTTTTCCAAATTAATTCTCAGTAATCACAATTTATAACTGAAGTCTGTGTATCTTGTAGTTACATCCAATAAAATATTAATCAATCATATTCACCAGTCTGAAGTTTGTTTACAAGTTAAAGTTAAAACATATTACATCTAACAGTAAATTTTCTTGGAGTTATCTCATATTAGTATATACTCTTATTTATTATCTTTAACCACCTAAACATCAATCCTCTATTTTAGTTACCATCTCTTATTTTTCATCCTTATTACTCCAAAAGCCCTCCTGTTTTTATCCAAAAAACATTTATATATTTAAGCTTTAAAACATTACATTTCAATTTTATCTACTTTATTTCTTCCTTTCCCTATCTGTCCATAAGTGTTCCACTTAAAAATCCATACATCCAAGTTGAAAACTCTGTGTGTCACTTTAATGCTTAGTAACATCTATTCCATATATAATACATCAACTTCCTTCTCTTTTATTGCTGCGCCACACCTTTTTCTTGCTAAACCAGTTAATTTCAATTCTAGTAAATCCAGAGTATTTCTTCTTTCTTCTCCATAAAATCACCCAGTGACAGAATAGGAATCTCCAGAGTCCATAAATCTAAAGTTAATTTCAAAGTAATCCAAAGTAAAACGCCATTCAAAATGTTTCTTTTCCGAACAGAAGGGAAATCTCTTCAATCCACATTCTGCTTAGTCACTGCAGACTCCATAGCTATTATGTAACCATCCGCCTGTCTTTCTTCATTAACTTTTCGCAGTTATTAACTCCCAAGAAAAAAAAAAGAATGTTTCTCCAATCTATTCCAATTAAGCCTGATCCTGAGTGGCGCAGCAGACTAATGATACTGTTAAAGGTAGTATTTAGCTTCCAGCTGCCTGCAATTACTGCGAGTTCAATTCTCACGAGGCTCAAGGTTGACTCAGCCTTCCATCCTTTCTAAGGTAGGTAAAATGAGGACCCGGTTTGTGGGGGCAATAAGCTGACTTTGTATAAAATATACAAAAGTATGAAGGCTATTGCTTAATGCCTTGTAAGTTGCCCTGAGTCTCCGGAGAAGGGCGGCATATAAATCAAAGTAAAATAAATAAAATAAAAATAAAATAAAAGAGAAACCCAATTTTCTGGTTCATAAAAAGCCAATTCTTCCAGATCAATTGTACTTAAACAAATTCTATCTTGGGTCTTTGTTTCCAATTTTTTTTTCCTTATCAAATTTTCAAGCCCCAATGCTTTGTAGCCGCTGTTTAAAATTTGGGGTCTTATTTGTAATAATCCATGCAGTTACGTTGTTTCTTGCCTGGGTTGGTGTCACTCACCCAGCTTTGAAAAAACTCGTCCTTTCCTCTTCTCTCCTGCATGATCTTTTCACGGTCCGCTGTGGCTTTGCGACAGCCGCCATGGCTGCCTATCCCCACCGCCGACTTTGAGGATTCCCTCTGGCCTCCGAGGAACTTTCCTGTTCCTCTTGGCCTTCTCCCCCCATCCCTGCAAGACTGGGTCGGTTCGAAGACCGATTGATCAGTGGTTTGTCAATCGGGGTTTTCGTGGGCTCATTAGAGCCTGCCATATCCCTGACTGTAGCACCGCGGCGCCAGACCGGAAGTCCCACACTCTGATACTTTTTTGATATTAGCTTGTTTGTTTGAAAATTTGTTGCAAAAATCAGCTTACTCAAAGTGGGTTTCATGTGGAAGTACATTCATGTGGACAGGAATGTTTAATAATGTCAATTTTCCACGTGTAATGATGGAGAGGGCCCACTCTCCATCATTACATTACTCTCTCTCCTCTCATCTGATACTTTATTACTTTATTATATAACAATGACAAAAATGCACAGTCAGCTTGGTAAAACAGGCCATTTTGAATGAGGTGCCAACTATTTTCCCCTCAAGCTAATTGCAATTGCAAATTACTTAACTAACAAATTGATATTTCTTCACTATTTTCTTTATTTTATCTCCATTCTATGAGTTTCTAAATAGGGTCATACTATAATAGCACATAGTAAGCTGGACCCAAAGACCCAATTTGGTCTGATGATTAAGGCACCAGCCTAGAAACTAGCAGACTATGAATTCTAGTTTTCCTTAAGCATGAAAACATAACAGTTAGTCTGTCTCAGCCCACAACATCAGTCTCAGGTAAAAATCCAGTTGGTTATTTCCTGTTGCATCCCCCCCCAAAAAAAAAAAAAAAAAAAAAAGCAGACCCAGCACTTGTAGGAAAACATTAGGGGAGAAGAAAATAGTAAGCTGGGCCCAGAATGAGGAACTGGGTAGAGCCAAAAAAAAAAAAAAAGACACAAGACTGAGTGTGGTTTAGAGGTTAGGGTATTCATTTAGGTTCAAGCCCAATTTCAATGATGGGAGCTCACTGGATTTACCTCAGTCAGTTTTGAATTGTTCTAAATTGTGAATAAAATAAAAAGGATGCAGAAAAAAATTCAATAAAACTTGATTTAATAAAAATAAAAAGGATACCTGGTAAACTATTCAGCGTTTCTCAATTAACAGCAGGATTTTAATCTGACTAATAAAGTTTAACAAAAGCTTAATTTTGATTTCATGTAAATAAAGTTTATTTTAGTTTAACTAGATAGTATGGGCCATGCAGGCATATAAAATGATAAAATGTAAATCATGTTACTTTTCTGTCATGTTATAAAATACAGTTTTATAAAATACAGGGTCGGGGTCTTTGATGGACACATCTCAGTTTTAGCTACCTGTAGGTCACCAATTAACATAGTTTGATTTATTTGCCCCATTCTGCTGCTTTGTTCCATTCTGCTGCTTTGTTATGAGATGGAATATTGGAGCTGATTGATCATTTCTCAATTATGATTCAAATTATACGCCACTCTGGGTTATCATGTGATATCATATATCATTTCAGGAATTCTGACTTTTATTTTTTCACTCTCTTATGCCTCATAATATGAACTGAGAGAAAGACAAGTTTTATAGGGCAGAACTGAGGGTTTGTTCTTTATCCATTACACCAATATCTTTATTTTCAAATTTTTCTGTGCTTTCAAACATGTATATTCTCCAATATGTTTAGGAAAGATTAATATAATGAATTTTTTAAGAAGACCTGTGCTTTCAAAGGGTTACCTGTTTTGTAACAGGAATGGGATTTTATTTTACTGACAGAAAATTAATCTCACTGTCTATCAAAGTTTTTGATTTCTTTAACTATATGAGCACTCTTGCTTAACAATTTGCTTTGTGTCTACTTGATGTATTTATCACAGGTTTTGAATAAAGTAGTTCCTTGTTTTGGATATCATTAAATATGCATTGGGGATTAACATCTATTTGAAGTATCTTCCTTCTGGCATAAATTACTCAAATAATTCATTTATAATCATGCCTTATTTTTGATAATTTCGCAGAGGAGTTGCACCATTTACATAATATACAATTCTTGATAGAATTCTTGATAGAATTTTTTAGGCGGGGCATCTTGAATAGTAGACAGGCTATGGTTATAGAGTGGCTTGTGCTCCAGTAGTGTGAAATAGCAGCTAATTGATACCCATGGCAGTCTCTATCCAGTTACTTTTAGGAGAAGTGGGATTGCTGCTGGCTTTGTTATCTATCCAGGCTTGTGAAGCAACATTTTTATGAACTTCTGGTCACTTTAGAGAAATAATTTTCCAAAATTTGTGCCTGGACTAGTGTTTGCTAAGTTGGGCATAGACATTAGGTTCTGTTTCATTCATCAAGCATATTGAGCCTTACGTCCCAAAGATTTGCAAAGACTTTGCACATCTACCAAAGGGTCAAGCATAAAAACCATAATATACAGCAGTAAAGTTATTCATTTTTTTCTCCCCTAAACTCCATGATGAGAGCCAGTTTATTAGAGTGATGATAAGGCGTCAGGCTAGAAAGTAGGAGACTATCTTAGATACAAAGTCAGCTGGGTGACCTTGGGCCAGTTTCTCTCAGCCCTAGGAAGAAGGCAAAGGAAACTACTTTCAAAAAACTTTGCTAAGAAAACTTCAGGGACTACTCCAAACAATCAGCAGGTATCAAAAACTGATTCAAACACACACACACACGCACACACACGCACACACTGAAGTAAGAAAATGCTATAGGCAATGCTAGAATTCAGCATATCTTTAAATATTGGGTTAGGAGGAATTAATATATGTAATATATTATTTATTGGCAAGACACATGGATTTGGCAAGCAATAGTTAATATTTATGTACCATACAATATAATTCAACAGTTAAATCTTGTGACATTTTCCAAGTATTGCTGTGTAACAAATGCAAGTGCTTAGTTTAATGGTAAATAATCTGTCTTGCAAGTTTAAAGTTCTAAATAGGGCTGATAAAGTCTTTGGTAGATGGACCTTAATGGCTCACAATATAACAGCTTTTATATTCCTGTTTAGCTTAGAAACAAATTCAATAAGTGAAGGCCCAGCATTTTGGATAGACTGTAAAATTCAGTATTAGAAATTTACATTTTATGCTTTGCAGACCACAGTTGCAAAAGCAGTTTGCAGTGAGCCACAGTATGTCCTTCCCACGAATGATGACCTGTCACTTTCCAAAGTGTGGGAAACAGTTTATGTTAGCCTGTAAAGAAAGTGTTGCCATAAATGCTGCATTGTGACCTTTTTTTAAATTTCCATATAATTGCATGTTAAAGAAGAGCCAAGCCTGACAAATCAATCATATATTTACACATTGCTCATTAAGTCTTTGCTAAAGGCTGCATTCTGACTTCAATTATGTAGTGAAGACTTTACATAAAACAAAATTATGATTTTGTGTATCATCCTCTTGGCATTTACCTGTGCATTTATAAGTTTATAGGAATTCCATGGGTTGCTGATAGAGTTGACAGAAATTACTTCCTTTCCATTTAATTTAATTTAATTTAATTTAATTTAATTTAATTTAATTTAATTTAATTTCCAATTTATATACCGCCCTTCTCCCTGAGGACTCAGGGCGGTGTACAGCCAGGATAAAAAACATAGAATACAAATATTAAAACATTTAAAAATATATATAAATTTTGGCCCGAAAGTTAAGAATCACAGACTAATTAAAAGAATTTAAAAATTTCTTCTTAAGCCAACCATGTGAATGGAAGAAGAGATAATTTGTAAATTCCAAGGCAAGAGATTTAAGGTAGGGAAGGGTCACTTCTCATAAATTTGCCTTATGGAAAAACAAAATTTCCAGGACAGGCCTTATCAATGAAGAAATTGGACATAGTATTGGACTAAATTTCTTGCCAATTAAATTAGCAGAAAGCAGATTAGTGTTAATACCTTTCGATGTGATTCTGAAAATAGGACTAGGCATATATATGCATAACCTCTTCTTTATTGTTTATAACTACACCCTGAGAATGAGCTATTAAACTTTTATTTTGTGAGGGAATTTTTTGATGTGGACATTTTCAAAATATTACTGAAGATGACTAGTTTAACATTTTTGTGGTATCAATTAGGTAATTAATATCCTCCCCATAAAACCAACATTTTGTTAAAAGAAGGATCAAAGGCAATTAAAAAAAACCTGATAAAACTTCCTGATTAAATAAAAAGGGCCAAAATATGCACAGCCAATCCCAGGAATCTGTAATCCAATTTCACGCTCATTGCAATAAATGTATGTATTCTGAATAATTGATCTTGCTTTCTAGATTATGACCTGCCAGTGTGGCATGACGTAGTTGCACAGTTTTGTTGTTTCAATCCAGCTGTACAGACTGTGTCTATAGTTGCAGAAGGAAACTGCTTATATCTAAAAGTAGCACATCATCAATAACTCATCTTAAAAATAATAGCAAATATTATTATTTTGTATTCTTGCTCTTAGTGTTTACTACTATTGACAGAATTGCAGAACAATACTGAGATGTATTATGCTTTCAAGAATCACTGGCTACACAATCACATAAAGTGCAATATTACAATAGTTTTCACTCTAAATTACAGACAGAATCCAATTTATGTGTTTGATTTTTCAAGTGAAGCAGCAGGATAGGCAGGCAGAAATCTGTCCTTTGGAGCATACAAGTGAAAAGAAGTAAGATAATGCATGTAGGAAGATCCGCTGAGGCTTATACCTCATCGGATCTGCTTGCGCTGCGAGATGCCCCCCTCTCGCGGCGATGGCCTTCCACTTTATCGAAGGCCTACCTTAAGGATGGGCTTTGGAGCCCCGAGAGGTGGCAGGTTTTAAAGCGGGGATTGAGGGGTATTTTAATTAGGGCTTTTAATAATCTTTTAAGGGGAACTGGGAGGACGACCAAAGGGGATGGGGGGGGTAATCCACCAAGGTCGGAGCCGAGCCCGGCACGGGGTAACGGTTTGGAGGGTGCAGGACGAGGAACTGGGGAGGGGATGGAGGGCTATCCTAATGAGGGATGTACCATCAGCACGGTGGTTGGGAGGGGCAGATATGGTGGGAGCAGGGGACCATATCATGTGTTGGGGGTGCGCACTTGCTGTTTGAGAGCAATTGCATGCCCCGGTCCCCAAAGCTCCTCTCGGATACTAGATGGCACAAATACTCAGGACCTGGGCCTCCGGCTGATGCTGTGCAATGTCAGGACCGTGGTAAATAAGGCCCCCCTCATTCACAATCTTATTCAGGAGAGGGGAGTGGACCTGGCGGGTATTACGGAGCCCTGGTTGGGACTGGAGGGAGAGGTCTCTCTGGTCGAGATGTGCTGGTCGATCAGAGCATTCCATCAGCCGAGGGCCCAGGGGAGGGGCAGGGTGGTGGTGGTTATTATTAAAGAAGGTCTTGGTCCAAGGGAGACCACTGTGCCGCAGATTGCCGGATGTGAATCCCTCTTTGTGAGATGGGGTCATGGGGTTCAGATGGGCTTTTGCTTACGTACCTGGCTCCCTGCCGCGTGGCAACGGCCCTGCCTGAGCTACTCAACATGATAGTCACGGTGGCAGTTGATTCACCTAGGCTTATGGTCATGGGTGATTTCAACTTGCCGTCCATTGGTGAAACATCTGCAATGGCTCGGGAGTTCATGGCTTCCATGACGGCCATGGACCTGAACCAGTTAGTTCATGGCCCCACTCACATGGGGGGACACACTCTGGACTTGATTTTTGTCTCTGGCCAGTGGTTGAGTGGTCTTATTATAGGGGATATAGACATGGAACCCTTGTCATGGTCAGATCACTCGCTCCTTCATCTGGACCTTCGAACTGCTACACCCCGCTGCAGGGAGGTGGAGCCAAAAAGATGTCCACCCCAGGCGCCTGATGGATCCTGATAGGTTCCAGATAGAACTTGGGCCATTTCCTGAGGATCTGGCACATGACTCGGCCGAGGACCTGGTGGCTGCCTGGGATCGGGCGGCTGGCCTTTGCGGCTTCTGACCCGGTGCCGATCCCTTGTGGCTCCTTGATTTACCGAGGAGCTGAGGGAGATGAAGTGCCGGAAAAGACGCCTGGAGAGCGGTTGGAGGGCCAGTCTCACTGAATCTGACTGAACACTGGTAAGGTTGTATATTAAGACCTACCTAGTGGCGATAAAAGCGGCAAAGTTTAATTACTTTTCCGCTCTTATTGCATCATCAGAGAATCATCCAGCCACCCTGTTTAGGATGACCCGCTCCCTGCTTCATCTGGGAGTGCGGGAGGACCCCCTGGAAGTCAGGGCTGAGGATTTCGGACAATATCTGTATGACAAAATCGCTCAGATCCGGGGGGATTTGGACTCTGACTGGGTAGATTCGGGCAGGGTGACAAGGAATAGTCTTGAGAACGTTATCTGGGAAGAGTTTGACTCTGTGACCCCTGATGACGTGGACAGGATTCAGGGAGACTTAGTGTGGCCACATGTTTACTGGACCCATGTTCCTCCTGGTTAGTATTGGCTTCCTGGGAGGTTACACGAGGCTGGCTCCAGGGAATTATCAACGCTTCGTTGAGTGAGGGTCACTTCCCCACAGCCTTGAAAGAGGCGGTGGTGAGGCCTCTCCTCAAGAAGCCTTCCCTGGACCCGGCAGTATTAGCCAACTATCGTCCTGTCTCCAACCTTCACTTTGTGGTGAAGGTTGTTGAGAGTGTGGTTGCATGACAGTTTCCGCAGTACCTGGAGGAAACGTCTTATCTAGATCCGTTCCAGTCAGGTTTCAGGCCCGGACACAGCATGGAAACAGCATTGGTCGCGTTGGTAGATGATCTCTGGAGGGTTCGGGACAGAGGTTGCTCCTCTGTTCTGGCCCTGTTAGACCTCTCAGCGGCTTTTGATACCATCGACCATGGCACCGTGTTACGGTGGTTCTTCTCCTTTCTCTCAGACCAGTCGCAGTTTGTGTTGGCAGGAGGGCAGAGGTTGACCTCGAGGCCTCTCATATGTGGAGTGCCTCAGGGGTCGGTACTCCCGTTCCTCCTGTTCAACATTTATGTGAAGCCGCTGGGTGAGATCATCCATGGCTTTGGGGTAAAGTACCATCAGTACGCTGATGACACCCAGTTGTACATCTCCACCCCAGGCCACCCCAACAATGCCCTTGACGTGATGTCCCAGTGCCTGGAGGCTGTGCGGATCTGGATGGGGAGAAACAGGCTCAAGCTCAACCCTTCCAAGACCGAGTGGCTGTGGTTCCCGGCATCCCGATATAGTCAATTGACTCCATCACTGACTATTGGGGGCGAATCATTGGCCCCCTCGGAGAGGGCTCGCAATCTGGGAGTCCTCCTGGATACGCAGCTGTCCTTGGAGGAACATCTGACGGCTGTAGCCAGGGGGACTTTTTGTCAGGTTCGCCTGATCCGCCAGTTGCGGCCCTTTCTTGATCGGGATTCCCTGTGCACAGTCACTCATGCCCTCGTCACCTCTCGCCTGGGCTACTGCAACGCTGTCTACATGGGGCTCCCCTTGAAGGGCACCCGGAGCCTCCAACTGGTCCAGATTGTGGCCGCGTGGGTAGTTACGGGAGCTGCATGGCACTCCCATACAACACCTCTCCTGCGTGAGCTGCACTGGCTCCCAGTGGTCTTCCGGGTGCGCTTCAAGGTGTTGGTTATCATCTTTAAAGTGCTCCATGGCATAGGACCTAGATATCTTCGAGACCGCCTTCTACTACCAACGGCCTCCCATCAACTTGTGCGGTTCCACAGAGAAGGCCTCCTCGGGGTGCTATCAGCCAAACAGTGTAGGCTGGTGACCCCCAGGGGGAGGGCCTTCTCTGTGGGGGCACCTACCCTCTGGAACCAGCTGTCCCCAGAGATAAGGAGAATCCAAGACCTTGGTGCCTTCTGCCGTGCCCTTAAAATTTTCTTTTTTGAGCAAGCCGGGCTGGCCTAACACTTTTTAAAATGTTTTTAAATTGGTTTGTCATTGTTTTTAATTATGGGGCCAAATATATATATATATATATATATCTTTTTAATTGTATTTTAATGTTTGTAGTTTATGTTTTTACTTTGGCTGTACACCGCCCTGAGTCCTCAGGGAGAAGGGCAGTATATAAATTTGATATAAAATAAAAAAATAAAAATAAATAAAAGATATCAGCTAACAATTTTGATTGTTATACTCTCCCTCTTTTAGGCAAATGTACATTGAAATAAAAATAGTACCAGAATAGGACAACATTGTCTTCCAGCTCCATTTTATAGTATCAGAATACCTAAATTTAGATGTATATAGCAGTGCTTTGTTTTGTTGTGCCTGGGTTGCAAATTATTAAATCCATTGATTGATGGACATTAAGTCATGTCACATGAAATGGTTTTTGAAGGGTTTTTTTTTCGTTAATTATTGTTTTCACATGCAATGTAGTTGTTCTTAAAATTATGTTTCAGTCCCATTCATATTGTGCCATGTAATTGTATTTTGGAGTTTTGCTTAATAACCATTAGCTTACCTTCTTTTATGCTATAGTTGTTACTCTGTAGTTTTTTGCCTCTTCTTGGGAATTGCATTCCAAAAAGCTTTAATATTCCTTTGTCATGCTTGTGTTATTTTCCTAATTTATTAAGGCATTAATTTCACAATTCCAAAGAGGGGAAAAACAAGATGAGAAGAAAAAGATGGAAAAAGAAAACAAACATTAAAACATTAGTTTTATTTTTAAAAATATAATAATAATATAAATCTGTATATTGAAATGGCTTTCATTAGTTTAAAATGTTACATCAGTATTAAAATAAATCAAAATTAAAATCAGGTGATTATATTATAAACAATATTATATTATAAACAATTATAAACAAGAAGATCAGCAGCCTGGTTCTTTAAAATTTTCTTCCAGAGAAAAAATAGACCTAAGGCTAGAAAAATAGTGAACAGTCACAGTGAAGATTGTCAGAAATGTCCTTTACCTTATACAATTTCTCCAAAATTGTAGATTTGACTCCTTTTAGAACCTCATGAATGTTTGTAGAATGCCTTGAATATTCTTACCAGAACATCTTTCATTGTGTATTAGACTGTAGAACATTCTACACTATTATGTTTTTCCATAATTTTAGACATTTCAAACTAGGAGTGCTGACCATGGAGAATTAAAGGAGATGAAAGAGAAATTGCTATACATTTTGCATCTCACTGTAACTTTTCATGTATCTTTTTAGCTTTGAGATCTTCCATGAATAGTTTTATCTTGGAAGAACAACCTTTTTAAAAATAAGTGCTATTGTTAGGCTACGAATATCTGCAGCTGTAAGGAAATTGCTCTTGAAGTACTATAATGAGGGTGAGAAGAAACATGACAGTCATTTTAAATTTGCCACTGAGCATTCAGCATTCTGAAATGAACAAATAGAACTTTAGTCAACTCCTGTTCAGGGACTGATCTTCAATGGACTTTGTGAAAAAAAGAATTCCACAATGATAGGACAGCACAGAAAGGTATATTTCTTACATCTAATGAGAGTCAAATAAAGAGCTTTTCTCCATCAGCTGTTCAGAAAGGCATGACTCACATGCCCCCCAATATCTTCATCAAACCCCAATTCTATGGTTAACATTACAGAGAGGAAGCCATTTTTTTGACTAAAACCAGAATTTAGAACAGTTGTTCTAAACATGAGGAAAGTTGCTGTTGTGCCATGATTTCTCCAACTTGTGGTTAAACTTTAACCTTACATTCAGGAAATAAATACTTGAAATGTTTTTTTCTTTGCTTGTTTGGTTTTTTGGGGATAAACATGAAGTGCAAATTTTTTTTTTTTACGGGAAGTACTAAAGATAAAAAAACAGCAAACAATGACTCAATATTCTAAAGTTCAGACAGTACATAAGTGAGTACATAAGTGAGTACTCTTCAGTACATAACCATTCACTGATGAGCTAAAGATGAATCTTTCCCTTTCATAACTCCGAGTTTTTCCACATCCTCTTGAAAAAAGTATCAAAGAATAATTCAGATGGAGAAGAGTTTATTAAAGGAAAACAATTTTAATTATCTATGAAAAGCTGTTCTTTTCAGTAATGAGAAATCCCAAGCAGGTTTCCATGCCACAGAGTTCAACGTACTGCATAGGGCCATTTGGGAAATGATCAAGTGGAACATATCCGTTTGTTTTTCCCCCGCATGTGACTGCCTTTGTTATTATAGTGTCAAAAATTTCAGTTCCCTTAAGAACTCTTCAAAGGGATTCTAAGTCTGCTCAAGAGAGTTCTTTGAACAAAGCGTGATCTGTGCATTCAATCATAAATCTGTAAAACCTGGCTTCAGAACTCTTTCAGAATATTATTTTCTTTTGGGATTTCACTTTGTTTTTTAATTTCAAGTGGTTGATGCCCAATTTTTTAACCTTACCACTCTTTTTCCCTTAAGTATAATTCTAAAACACATGCATGCACACATGCACACATGCACACACACACACACACACACACACACACAGACATATATTGTGGGAGTTATATCATGGGATGTTCAGGCAGGGAAACATTGATAGCTTCAGCCATGACCCATTCAAGTTGTGGAAAGATCAATTTGAGTAAAATGACATATCTGTATGGCCAAGAGAAGAAATAGCAGAACACTGAATATAAATGAATATTGTTGAGGTAACTTGCACTGAAGATATCCAAGCTTGTTTTATGTATGGAATCACTTCGTTAAGTTGTGCAGTATAGTATAACTACACATTCAAGCTTTTTAGGTTTTATTATCAAGTTTAGATAATAGATAATCAAGTTCAATTTCATTAAATTGACTGTGGATAAGGATAGGATGGAGTGATATATTCATGCTTGCATATGCTAACACTGTGTCTCTAAATACTGCTCAAAAGTATTTAGTAATTGAGGATATCTGTTCAGTATCGTTTAATGCTGTAAAATCTCAGTTCAGCTGTCTTCTGCCTGCTGCTATGATAGCTATTATAGGTCCTATAATAGGAAAGATTATAATTTTAACATTCTTTCCAGAAAGGCAACTTTATGATCATTAAGTGACCATAATGGCTATTTAAGAGACACATTGCTTTCATATGATCTCAAGTTGCTCAGTGTTTTCAAATGAAAAAGTGCATTTTTTTCTCTTGTTACATTCAGTTAATTGGGTCTCATATATATGTCAGTGTTTGAGATCAATGATAACATTGGTTCATTAATTTTGAAACTCACAGACTTTTGTGAAATATAAAACAATACTTTGATTTTTCTTTTACATTAATACAAATGTGTTTATGAGATAATTAATCCCTTGACCAAACAGAATTGTAATGCATCTAGTTACAGATTATTTTTTTTAACCCATTCTTTCTATAGTATTTGTGGAATTCAACATCTGGAACGAGCAGGAAACAAGCTGACTCTCTTTGACTCCCTCTATTTCTGCATAGTGACATTTTCCACTGTAGGATTTGGGGATGTTACTCCCAAGATCTGGCCTTCCAAATTGCTGGTTGTAATTATGATCTGTGTTGCCCTTGTAGTATTACCAATACAGGTAAAATATTATTTTCTTTATAAAAAAAACTTAAAATAATAGCATTTTAATTTTGAATATTTTTAATGACTATACTTATATTTTACATCATCATCTCAAAATCTTCATTTATATATAAAATAATTTCTTTGTTCTCTACTTACAGTAGAGCATTAGTATACTTCACTTAATATAATATAATATAGTATAATATAACTTTAACATTGGGCTCCAGACTTGAACATTAGGCACTATCTAACAAAATGAAATTCAGTGGTGAAAAAAGTAAGGTTCTACATTTAGGCAAAAAAAAATAATAATGCACAAGTACAGTATACGTGGTACCATGCTCAATAGTAGTAACTGTGAGAGGGATCTTGGAATCCTAGTGGACAACCAGTGGCGTAGGACGCTAATGCCTACTAAGGCAGCATTTAACATCCAGCTGCCTGCAATTACTGCAAGTTCAATTCTCACCAGGCTCAAGGTCGACTCAGCCTTCCATCCTTTCTAAGGTGCGTAAAATGAGGACCCGGTTTGTGGGGGCAATAAGCTGACTTTGTATAAAATATACAAAGTATGAAGGCTATTGCTTAATGCATTGTAAGCCGCCCTGAGTCTCCAGAGAAGGGCGGCATATAAACATAAATAAAAATAAAAATAAAAATGAGCCAGCAATGTCCTGCAGCTGGCAAAAAAGCCAACACAGTTCTAAGCTGCATAAACAGGAATAGAATCAAGACCATTTGAAGTGTTAATACCACTTTATAATGCCTTGGTAAGACCATACTTGGAATACTGCATCCAGTTTTAGTCACCATGATGTAAAAAAGATGTTGAGATTCTAGAAAGAGCGTAGAGAAGAGCAACAAAGATGATTAGGGGACTGGAGGCTACAAAATATAAAGAACGGTTGCTGGAATTCGGTATGTCTAGTTTAATGAAAAGAAGGACTAGGGATGACATGATAGCAGTGTTCCAATATCTCAGGGGCTGCCACAAAAAAGAGGGAGTCAAGCTATTCTCCAAAGCACCTGAGGGCAGGACAAGAAGCAATGGATGGAAACTAATCAAGGAGAGAAGCAACCTAGAACTAAGGAGAAATCTCCTGACAGTTAGAACAAATCAGTAGAACAACTTGCCTCCAGAAGTTGTGAATGTTCCAACACTAGAATTTTTTAAGAAGAGATAGCCATTTGTCTGAAATGGTATAGGGCTTCCTATCTAAGCGGGGATGGACTAGAAGACCTCCAAGGTCCCTTCCAACTATAATATAATGTAATGTAAGGTAAGGTAAGGTAAGGTAAGGTAACGTAACGTAACGTAACGTAACGTAACGTAACGTAACATAACATAACATAACATAACATAACATAATATATATGAAAGTGTGTGGGAGTAAGAGGATTAACAATTTTGCTTTAGGAATAAATTGTAAACTTATATTTAATACTCAGATAACAAATTAGGAAAAAGCATGTTCTTCCCTACTTTAGCTCCTTCAATAAATATTAATTCCTTACACAAGCCTACAATATTTTCCACTGTTTCACTGTTTGTTTGTGCCTTTTAAATTCTCCATCTATGTTATCTTTAGTAAACATTCTACTAAGCTACACTGGTTCATCTACATATGCGTTGCTGTTTTACTATTTAGAAATGAACAAAATGAATTGTTCTATTTCTCTTGTCAAAAACAGCTTCCTTGGTCAGTGATATATTAATTTTCAAATCCATATTCTTCCTTGCAAACTTTATCAGAAATCATTCAGGTTCTAATCAACAATATCACATTATCTCCATGCAAAATTATATACACATGATAATGTTATCTAGTTTGGGTAAATGAAATGTTTGCAAGAAAACCACGAGTTCCGATTGTACCAAGGACCCCTTGTTTCAACCCTGAGCTACAAATATTTTCCTCTATCGGTACATATATATTTACTTCTAATTTTATTAGAAGTAATTTTAATTTTAGACATTTTATCATTACACCAAATCCTTTTTTATTTCTATTTCCAGAACACCATCTATTTTTGTGGTGTTCAGTAATTTAATTCTTTTGAGTCTGTTTCATGCAGCTTCCTGAATATCTTGCATCTGCCTTCCTTTCTAATGGCTCACCATCTAATAATCATTTATGGCTGTGATGTTCTTTTTTAACAAAAAACCTTGATTTTTTTACTTTGATTTATTAATAATCAAAGAATTATTATGGAAATACAAGCCACGATTCCTTTTTTAGGGGTTGTCTTCTCTGACACTAAATCTTGACTCTCTCATCAACAAGGGAGTTAAGTCAAAGTGAGTGCACATATAAATTAATAAATTACAGCTAAAATCTTTACAGAAGAACCAAGAAAGCAAACATACTGCTGCCCACACTCAGCTAACTAGAAAATACAGTATGTGTGATATGGTAATACACATTAATATTCAAGTGTGTTTGACTGAAATGTGTACTGCTAGGTTATTCTTTGTTCACTTATTATTTATTCTGCATGTGAGATATTACTGTGAGCCATATTAAATAAAATCACAACAAACAAATATCTAGACCAGAGATGGGGAACAATGGCCCCTTTATGACTTGTGGACTTCAACTCCTAGAATTCCTGAGCTTTTAGGGCTAGGCTCAGTGGTGGGTTGCTTCCGGTTTGGTCCAGTTCTATAGAACCGGTAGTAAAACCGGCGGGAGGCTCTGCCCACCCGCCACAACGTCATCATGGATGATCTGTGCAGAAGCGCAAGTGCGCGCTTCCTCTGCGAACCAGTAGTAAAGGTAAATGGAACTCACCTCTGGCTAGGCTTCTAAAAAACCTAAATGCTGGCTCAGGAATTCCAGGAGTTGAAGTCCACAAGTCATAAAGGGGCCACTGTTCCCCACCATGCTCTAGACAGTTGGACTATATGGTTTTTTAGCATCTCCTTGTTGACTTCTTGAGGCCATATTTCATCTTGAAATTTATTTTATTGCAGTTTGAGCAACTGGCTTATTTGTGGATGGAAAGACAAAAATCAGGTGGAAATTATAGCCGACATAGAGCTCAGACAGAGAAACATGTTGTTTTGTGTGTCAGTTCTCTTAAGATTGACCTGCTTATGGATTTTCTAAATGAATTCTATGCTCATCCTAGACTCCAGGTAAGTCAAGCTGATCAGCATTTATCTCAATTCAGCCAGAAATATTCTCATTTTTAAACATTTTTAATACACATATGAAATCTTAGCAGTATCATGGGTCAAAGACTTATATCTGTTAAATGTAAGTTATTCTAAAATTTAGAAAAGGGCTATAAAACATCCAGCACTTCTTTTTACTAGACTTATGTTGTTTCTTTAGAGCCAATTCTGAGCTTTTCTAATGATTAATGAGATCTGTGTAGTAGCTACCAAAGCTGACATTTTCTGCTTTTGAACATAGATTCCTTTTCAGCGTGCGTAATGCTTAACATTTTTTGCCAGAGGAAGTGATTTAAACTCATCTCTCCATGAGGCTAAGCATTACAGTTTGATATCTGGCAGAGCAACTTTGGCATCAATATAATCATTATTGAAATAAATAGCAGGAACATTTTTCTTCTTTAGAAATGTTAAAAAATAAATTATCCTTCAACTATCCTTCTCTCAACTCTTAAGTTTTTCCAAATTTTAAATGGAAAATATCCATGAAATATAACCATGTAATATTTCTTCTAGTTCTTTTTGATTCTTACAACATGCATTTTTATAGGACTACTATGTGGTTATATTGTGTCCCACTGAGATGGATGTTCAGGTTCGAAGAGTGCTTCAAATTCCCATGTGGTCCCAAAGAGTCATCTACTTGCAAGGTTCAGCACTGAAGGATCAAGATCTCCTGAGAGCTAAGTAGGTACCAAACAATGGATAAGGATCTTAAAAGAATATATTGATTACTTATGATTTTACCATAAAACTAATTCACTAAAAGACTCTTTTTTTCAAATATCCCAGAGAACATTTGTTACATGCTTTTAGATGTAAACTGCCCAGGGTCACAGAGGGAGATGGGCAGTCCTTAAATTTAACAGATAAATAAACAAATAATGCTAAACAGATATTTAATTAAAAACATTTCTTTGTGTGCTTCTTATCAGCTGTGTTCTTCCTTCCAACTATTTTGGAAATTTACTTCTGAACAGAATTGATCGGCGTTCATATAAATCTGTCTCCAATGCTTCAAGCTATATTTTTATTAAAAGTTTACACTTTCTTTGAAACTCCTTGGGGCAAGCATTCATTAAAGTTTCACTATGTTGTTTTCCTTAATCCCATTTTGTGCACCAAGATTTTTTGTCATAACAAAGGAGAGTCTCAATATAAGCTAGTCATTCAGTATCTTTTTTCGATATGGACTCTGCCTTCCTGTCCATTCTCGGACAGTGCCAAATTTAATTTTTTTTTTAAAAAAAAAATAATCTTTATTTACATTTTCCATTAAAAAAAAACAAAAAATAATTTAAAATATTTGAGTCCCTGTGGGACCATGATATGTAGTATGGGCGGATTTGGTTCATAGATTTCTCATTTTACTTCATTTATCTGTTTTGTTTATATCCCTCAATTATTTTCATTAAAAAAATGGAGGCACAAACGTATTTAATATTTTTCCTGCTCCTATTTTATTTTATTTATTTATTACATTTAGATGCCACCCATCTCATAATATTTTCCCCACAACAGCAACCCTGTGAGGTGATTTATGCTGATAGAGAATATGACTGGCGCAAAATCACCCAGCCAGCTTTCATGCCTAAAAAAGGGCTAGAACTCACAGGCTCCTGCTTTTTAACCTGGTAGACCAAAAGGGCTCTTTTTGGCGTTCATCTCTATTAACCGTGAAGTTATATTTTGATTTTAAAGAATTCTTAAAATCTATGTGAAAGACTTAATCCATGCAGATGGATTAAGCATTTCCATAATTTCATTTCCTTTTAATCTTCAATCATTTTTAGCTTTAACTACACCAAGGGTGTCGAACTCATGGCCCGCAGGCCAGATGGGTCACATGCTGGCCACCCCCACCGCTGGTTTAGCGAAGGTGAAAAAAGTCCCGATATGTCACATGATCACGATGTGACAACGTGAGTTTGACACCCCTGACCTATACTATTTGATTTTAACAACAGCCTGGCCACTGCTTTAATATTTATTAATGATTTTAAAAATAAATTATTGAATAATGAAGATAGGAACCCATTTGAAACAAAACCAGCATTGCAATAACTTCTATTTTTACCATGTTAAGTATTATTTTATAATTTGTATCACTTAATTCTTATGACTTCCAGGATTTCCAAGTTTAGGAGCTGCAAAATTTCCTGTGGTGCAATCTTCTATATTTTACTCTGAAGTAATCTTCAGTGAAACTTACTCCTAGATATATAGTTATGGGATTGCAGCTGCTTGAGTATATGGGAGTAATACATAATCATTTTGCATAATTAGTTCTTATAAAATAGATGTTTGTTTTCCTATTAAGAATGAATATTTATTTATTTATGAAACCAACTTCCAATGATTCTTGATTGTTTTTAAAAATGGAAAAGAGCCTCGGTGGTGCAGCGGACTAAGTGCTGTTAAGTGCTAGCACTTAGCTGCCAGCTGCCTGCAATTAGTGCGAGTTCAAATCTCACCAGGCTCAAGGTTGACTCAGCCTTCCATCCTTTCGAGGTAGGTAAATTGAGGACGCAGATTATGGGGCCAATAAGCCAGCTTTGTATAGAACAACACCACTTGGGGGGACCAAAAGTCCTAATAAGCAGGTATATACATAAAAGTATGCAGGCTATTGCTATAATGCACTGTAAGCCGCCCTGAGTCTACGGAGAAGGGAGGCATATAAATTGGATTAATAATAATAATAATAATAATAATAATAATAATAATAATAATAATAATAATAAATACAGGAATACAAATTTTCAAAAGAAATAATACAGGTAGTCCTAAATTTACAACCATTTATTTAGTGACCATTTGAAGTTACAATGACACTGAAAAATGTGATTTACGGCTGTTTTTCACACTTACTACTGTTGCAACATCCCCATGATCACATGATCTAAATTTGAGCTCATGACAACTAGCATGTATTTTTGATAATTGCACTGTTTTGGGATCCTGTCATCACCATGTGTGATTTTCCCAGCTGACTTCCAACAAGCAATGGCGGAAGCCAGATTCATTAATAACCACATGATTTACTTAACAACTTCAGTAATTCACTTAACTGTGATAAAAAAAATCATAAAATGTAGCAAAACACATTTAACTGCTTTGCTTAGCAATGGAAATTGTGGGCTGAATTGTGGTTACAAGTCAAGGACTACCTGTATTATATGCCATTTAATGAATAAATCATTAAATAAGAAATAAAAAAATTCAAAACATTTCCAATTTTAAATGTAAATTAGGGTATCTGTCCATGCCTGTTTATTAGTGATTGCGATAATAATTTATTTTCAATCACTAATAAACATGCATGGATTGATACCCTATTTTGCTAAAAAGAATCTTGTGATTTTCTCTAAGTTAGATAGTAAATGTGAATTTTTATAAAACTGTCATTTAAACATACCTGCAGTATTATTTAGCCTTAGTAAATTCAAAGCAAAGCAACCATTAAAATGTATATTTCTCCTTACAAATTATGTAATTGAATGTACTTTTATCATTTTTAAACACTATAGGAAGCAGTTTAAAAGACCATTTTTAAGAAACACAGCATAAATGTAGGAATTTAATAGACCATATTGTAAGAAATGTAGTAGTAGTTGCTAAGCAGCAGTGAGCTTCTCTCTTTTTATAATGAGCATCTTATAATCACATTCTCTAATAATCTTTCTAGTAAATGAAGTGTTTAATATGTTTTGGCTATACTAACTTAAAAAATAAACACTGAGGTTTTTTGTTCTTCAGCATCTCGGTTTGTATACTCTTCTTTTTTAACCCCTTTGAAAAACAAGGTATATAAGGGACTCAAGTTCATCTTTTGTTAAAATAACACCATGATAATTTTAAATCATATATTTCCTTTTTGTCAAGTAAAGGAGGTAATTTCGTGTTTGATAATTCCATAGAAAAGAGCAATAAAAAGGCAGAGAGCTGCTTCAGATTCAACATAATTGAGCTGGAGGAAATGCTGTTAACTTTGCCGCCACAGGTTATGATGATTTTTTGCTTTATATTTTAATGAGGGGATAACTGGTGGATGAAACAAGGTAGGATAACCCCGCAGTCTTGAAGATTTGCAAAATTACCTGTCCCTGAGGGTATCTGCCTGTGATATGTTCCACATCCCCTCTATTAAACAGTCTTATCTGGGGGACCTAGGATACATGTCTTTTCAATAGCAGTGCCTGCCCAATGGCCTGCCTTGAGATTAGAGGCATCTTCTTAGCCTTTTGGAAAGCTATGAAGACTTGGCTCATCCTCTAGTTCAGTGGTCCCCAACCCCCGGTCCGCGGACCGGTGCCGGGCCGTGGAGTACCTGGCACCGGGCCGCGCAGCGGCCGGGGGACATGAACGCTGCAGCGCAAAGGCTCCTGGGCCGTGCGCAAAAGCTCCTGGGCCGTGCGCAATGGGCCGTGCGCAAAAGCTCCTGGGCCGTGCCCCCACCCCTGCGCGCGCTCAGCAGGCCGCGGCGATAAAAAGGTTGGGGACCACTGCTCTAGTTGCTGGGCTGGCATTGGGGTTGAACCCAGCATACGTGTATTTTGAGATTGGATTATTATGGCTCCTTGGCAAGAGTGTGATAGTTGTTTTTTTAAAAAATGGATGAACTTTTTAAAAATATATTTGTAATGATTTTTTTGGTTGTTAGCTAGCCAGGGTTAATATAATAGAATTCTTTATTGGCCAAGTGTGATTGGACACACAAGGAATTTGTCTTGGTGCATACACTCTCGGAGTACATAAAAGAAAAGATACATTCGTCAAGAATCATAAGGTACAACGCTTAATGATAGTAATAGAGAAACAGACAATGTAAATCTTAAGGATACCAACAACAAGGTTACAGTCATACAATCATAAGCGGAAGGAGATGGGTGATAGGAATGATGAGAAGATTAATAGTAATGCAGACTTAGTAACTAGTTTTACAGTGTTGAGGGAATTATTTGTTTAGCAAAGAGATGGCATTCAGGAAAAAACTGTTCTTGTGTCTAGTTGTTTTGGTGTGCAGTGCTCTATAGCGTTGTTTTTCGGGTAGGAGTTGAAACAGTTTATGTCCAGGATGCGAGGGGTCTGTAAATATTTTCACAGCCCTCTTTTTGACTCATGCAGTATACAGGTCCTTAATGAAAGGCAGGTTGGTAGCAATTGTTTTTTCTGCAGTTTTAATTATCCATTAAAGTTTGTGTCTGTCTTTTTGGGTTGAGGAACCAAACCAGACAGTTATAGAGGTTCAGATGACAGACTCAATAATTCCTCTGTAGAACTGTATCAGCAGCTCTTTGGGCAGTTTGAGCTTTCTGAGTTGGCGCAGAAAGGACATTCTTTGTTGTGCTTTTTTGATGACGTTTTTGATGTTGGGTGTCCATTTTAGGTCGTGAGATATGGTAGAACCTAGAAATTTGAAGGTCTCTACTGTTGATACTGTGTTGTCTACTGTGTGTGAGATGGTTGGCATATAAATCTTATGAAGCTTGGCTGTACCTTTTTGTACATCCAAGTTAGTAAGTTACTAACTTACTGTAGTGCCATAGAAACCACTTTTAAAAGCTTTTAGAAATGAGACTGACATATGAAAGATTATCAGAAGCTTTACTGAAATTGAGAGTTTATATTCACAGCATTTCTTTTGTCCACTAAAGAAATAATCTTGTCAAAGAAAGAAATAAGGTCTGTCTCATGCTGTATATTTTTGATGAAACCATGTTGACTTTTAGCAATCACTACATTGTCTTCAAGATGGTTATAAGTGGCCTGCTTTATTATCTGCTCTAACATCTTTCCAGGTATTGATGTGAGCCTCATTGGTCTATAATTCCTGGGATTTTATCTTGAGTACACTTTAAAAAATATGTCCCTTTGCTTCTGTTCAGTTCTCCAGAATTACTCAAAGATTATTGAAAGAGGTCTTTAGCTGGGTTGGCTCACTTCTGACTCGAAATAGACAAATCTTAACAGATGATCACAAGAAAACAGATAACCACAATTTCCACTTCTGTTTTACATTCAAAGGATATAAAATCTTGAATAGCATACACTGGGATTAAATATAATAAAGGAAGGTACAATTCAGTAAGGATGTCTTTAAATTCCCTAGAAAAATATCCTAGAATATTAAAGAAATGAGGCAGAGATGACTATTGTGAAAACATACCTTAAGACCAGGAAATGGAAGCTGTGAGAAAGAAGCTAATACTGACTTGTTCCTAATTCATTAAGAGTATAAAATGGTAGGTGGGAAAAACTCAGCCTTTCAAGATTCTGTTCAAATTGATAAATATCAATAAAATGTAGTCTTCACCTGGCTTACCTTGAGGGGTTGACAACATCTCCTAAATTTTCTTCCTCATTGATATTGTTTGAAATTGCACTATTCTTAACTTCATTTTAAGAAATCCCAGCTGGTTACAGCAGCATGTTTGGCTTTAAGTGTTTCTCCCTGTGACGTTTTCTCTATTTTATTTTATTCAAATTGTTCTTTCTGTTAGCCATGGTTTATTTTTTACTAGGTCTTTTGTTAAAAAATTTTTAACAACATGGTTACTTGCACCAAAAGTTCTTTCAGATTTAATATCTTCAGTCAGCTCTTCTTATTAGTAAGGACCAAATCCAAGATAGCAGATGCTCTGTTTACTTAACAGAGTCTGTTTGAAGGAGAAAATTATTACCAATACAATAAAATATTCTGACTTGTTTATGGCAAAATTAGTCTCCCAATAAATGACAGGGTAGTTGAAGTATCCCCATCACACTTGTTTTGGGGTTTTTTTGAGGATTCCTTTATCTGTTTTAATTTGATTTATTTGGTGGTCTGTAGTAAATTCTTAACAAGTGAGTTCTTCTGTTACATCATCCTTTTATCTTAACCTAAGTGGTTTCCACATCAGATCAGTGGACTTCTGTTCATAGAGGTTAATATATAAATCTATGACAAATTTTCATGTGTTGCCCTTTACTTTGAAGCTAGCTATACCCATTAAAAATTTATTCCACTGCTGGAACTCATCCTACTATGTTTCTATAATCCCTATTATGTTATACTTGTCTTGATACCATGATCCATCTAATTTTGCCTCTTACCCATTTTGTGTGCAGTATATAGCAACATTTAAGATAATGGGTTAGACTTCCTATGTTCAGTCCCCTTTTTATTTAATGCCTTTATTTCCTTTATTTTTTGGTTAAACTAGTAATTTCCAGAACCCTTTGCCTTACTCCATTATTCAGTCCATTACTTGCCAATTGTCCTGAAACTCCTACCCCTTGTATTATAGTTTAAATAAATAAAAAGCATCTGGATTTCTGTAATGGCCCTAAATATAGTTCTGAGTAAAGAACAGAACACAGCGAGAAGGCTGGTAAATGTGCTTTCTATAATTCTTCATTGAAACGACCAGAGTGGCTCCAAGACAGCTCATGTACCAAGTTTATTTTTATTTATTTATTTTATTTTTATTTGATTTATATGCCGCCCTTCTCCGGAGACTCAGGGCGGCTTACAGTGCGTTAAGCAATAGCCTTCATACTTTTGTATATTTATACAAAGTCAGCTTATTGCCCCAAAAAATGGGTCCTCAATTTACCTACCTTAGAAAGGATGGAAGGCTGAGTCAACCTTGAGCCTGGCGAGATTCAATCTTACTTTAATTGCAGACAGCTGGTGTTAAATTACAGTGCTTCTGTCCGTTGAGCTAAACCAGGCTCCTGGTTCAAGTGGTAATAAATAATTTTACAGTTTTTTGTAATGTAGAATTAAGTATTTGTAAATCAATTTAAATCTGGTTCATGTATCTGTTGTTAAGGTATAATATATACAGTAAGTTGCCATGAGGGAGGGAGGGAAGGAAGGAAGGTAGGCGGGTAGGTAGGTAGGTTGGTTTATGGATTTGTCCCAAATCAACAATATTAACAAATCATTTCTGTTCAATGGAACAAGCATTGTATACTATAACTTTTTTCAAAAAGTGACTTTACACATATTTCTTATGTGTCATTGCATATGAATGCAAATCTTGTTTTCATGTCTCAAAATTTGGAATGCTGTTACATACAGGTGAAACTCGAAAAATTAGAATATCGTGCAAAAGTTCATTTATTTCAGTAATGCAACTTAAAAGGTGAAACTAATATATGAGATAGACTCATTACATGCAAAGCGAGATAGTTCAAGCCTTGATTTGTCATAATTTTGATGATTATGGCTTACAGCTCATGAAAACCCCAAATTCACAATCTCAGAAAATTAGAATATTGTGAAAAGGTTCAATATTCTAGGATCAAAGTGTACCACTCTAATCAGCTAATTAAGCCATAATACCTGCAAAGGGTTCCTGAGCCTTTAAATGGTCTCTCAGTCTGGTTCAGTAGGAATCACAATCATGGGAAAGACTGCTGACCTGACAGTTGTGCAGAAAACCATCATTGACACCTTCCATAAGGAGAGAAAGCCTCAAAAGGTAATTGCAAAAGAAGTTGGATGTTCCCAAAGTGCTGTATCAAAGCACATTAATAGAAAGTTATGTGGAAGGGAAAAGTGTGGAAGAAAAAGGTGCACAAGCAGCAGGGATGATCGCAGCCTGGAGAGGATTGTCAGGAAAAGGCCATTCAAAAGTGTTGGGGACTTTCACAAGGAGTGGACAGAGGCTAGAGTCAGTGCATCAAGAACCACCACACACAGACGGATCCTGGACATGGGCTTCAAATGTCGTATTTTTCGTCAAGCCGCTCCTGAACAACAAACAATGTCAGAAGCGTCTTACCTGGGCTAAAGAAAAAAAGAACTGGTCTGTTGCTCAGTGGTCTAAAGTCCTCTTTTCTGATGAGAGCAACTTTTGCATCTCATTTGGAAACCAAGGACCCAGAGTCTGGAGGAAGAATGGAGAGGCACAAACTGCAAGATGCTTGAAATCCAGTGTGAAGTTTCCACAGTCTGTGTTGATTTGGGGAGCCATGTCATCTGCTGGTGTTGGTCCACTGTGCTTCATTAAGTCCAGGGTCAACGCAGCCGTCTACCAGGAGATTTTGGAGCACTTCATGCTTCCTTCCGCAGACGAGCTTTATGGGGATGCTGACTTCATTTTCCAGCAGGACTTGGCACCTGCCCACACTGCCAAAAGTACCAAAACTTGGTTCAGTGACCATGGGATTACTGTGCTTGATTGGCCAGCAAACTCACCTGACCTGAACCCCATAGGGAATCTATGGGGCATTGCCAAGAGAAAGATGAGAGACATGAGACCGAACAATGCAGAAGAGCTGAAGGCCGCTATTGAACCATCCTGGTCTTCCATAACACCTCAGCAGTGCCACAGGCTGATAGCATCCATGCTGCACCGCATTGAAGCAGTAATTGATGCAAAAGGGGCCCAAACCAAGTACTTAGTACATATGCATGCTTATACTTTTCAGAGGTACGATATTGTTCTATGTACAATCCTTGTTTTATTGATTTCATGTAATATTCTAATTTTCTGAGATTGTGAATTTGGGGTTTTCATGAGCTGTAAGCCATAATCATCAAAATTATGACAAATCAAGTCTTGAACTATCTCGCTTTGCATGTAATGAGTCTATTTCATATATTAGTTTCACCTTTTAAGTTGCATTACTGAAATAAATGAACTTTTGCACGATATTCTAATTTTTCGAGTTTCACCTGTACATTACAAACTTAGCTGATGAAATCCACATTGTGATATGCAGAATAGGTGAGTTTAAAATTGATATATTCTGGTTGACAAAAATACCATTGCAGGGAATAGCCCCAATTTTGCTTCCTTTTTTTTTTTTTAGTTGATGCACATCATATCACATGGTCTAATATAGGAATTTTACTCTGATCTAGAATGAGAAAAATAAAGCTGTATAATTTCTGTTTAAATTTGATGCCTTATTTTTATATTTATGTAATGTATTTTTAAAAGAAGTATATATTTTGTTTAATATGATTTACTTTCTCTTTAAAAAGTGAAAAAAAAAGATTTTAATTTGGCCTAAAGTTTACATTTAAAGCAAGCACTTATTTAAACTATCTTTAGAAGTTTCCTGGGTATGTTAAAAGCAGTTTCCTAATTTTTCCCCCTAAACTTTCTGATTTTTAGAATGGATAATGCGGAGGCCTGTTTTATTTTAAGCAGCCGTTGCGAAGTGGACAGAACTGCAGCGGTAGGTTCCAAATATATCTATATCTGCATTTACAGATTTGTTTTATATGTGTATTTTTATCTTTTTATGGTTAAGTTAATTGGTCAGAAATAAAAGAGGTATGTGGTTGCTATGAATCGACATTGATTAGACAGCATATAATCAATGTAGAGTTTTGTGGGGGGTTTTGAACTGATATGTTTATATATTCTGTTGAGTCTTCTATATATATATAAAGACATATATTATTAATATGTATATTAAGTCCTCTTAAAATATGATAAATGAACCTATTTTAGTATCGTGACTTCATACAGTCAATTTTACAATAAAATGATTAGAATAGTAATTGCTCTCTTATAAGCAGACTATTTTTAAAACTAGACTTCCGAGTTTAATACTCTCATATTGTGAAACAATTCCATCAAAGGCAGTAGAATAGCTAAATCACTCAAGGAAGATCCAAGTAATAGTCATTACTTATCCTTATTCTAAGTTTTTTTAATCTTCAGGAAATATTTTACATATTGTTTTATCTGTTCAGTCACATATTGCAGAAAAAAATTGAATCATATAGTTTATTATATATATATAATTAAATACAATCAGGAAGCTGTGAGTTCGATCCTAGGTAGAGGCAGAGAGAGAGAGAGAGAGAGAGAGAGAGAACTATATAAGAGAACACCTTATATAGATCAGATTTAACATATATTCTGACCTGAATGACAACACGGTCTAGTGTTTTCTGTAGTATGAATAAATATTAATAGCAATATTTAAGGAGTTTCTTAGGCTTGTCCTACCATTATTCTAAGTGAGAAGCCCTTAATAAATTTCCAGAGGATCCTAGATTTCTTTAACACATAGTTTATTCAAGCTATATTTACAGTATGTTTTTGAAAGCCATGTTTCATTTCAACCTGGGAATTCTGGATGTTCTGCTTGCTTACCACATTTCACATTCTGCTGGTTAGCTTAGGTTTTCAGATTCATCTATCTCAGGGTTTCTGGCAACATGGTTGCTTGGTAGGAAATATTTGCTCTTCTAATTCCTTGCATATTCCAAATCGTGTCTAATGTTCAGAATGTGGGAAGAATGAATGACTGGTTCTTATTTTGCTTATCCTGATATGTAATGTTGACAACCTTACCTACATTATACATACAGAGAAAAAAAAAGCAAGACATTAAAAATACCTTGCCATTCTTTCTGCAAGTTTGAAGCCATTATACTGAAATTAAAAACAATGTTTAATTTGTGGGCACCGTAGCTACCACATTCCTTTTTAATTATCTAAGTGCTATTTTGGGGGCAGTCTTTAGGAAACCCTCTAGACTTTCTGATCAGAATCAGATAGAGAAAAGAACTGGGATGGATTTCACAATTCTGCTTTACTTGAATTTCATACATTAGGAGTACATGTAGGAGTACCAGGCCTATGTTCTTGTCCATTGTATCCACAGTAACATATGTATGATTTATGTGCCAGTGGTAATTGCTGTAGGAGTTGGGTAATTTTACATAGGAAGGAAGACTGGCTTATACCACATTTGTCAAAAGAAAGATTATAAGACCAGATTTTGCTGTATCACTGGAGCCAAATATCATTTTTGTATCTTTTTTCCCCCCTATAACCAGTGCCTATGGGGAAGGGCCTTGTCGTGGCGGCACTGCTTGTACTAACGCTTCCCCCTTTTTATGGTATTATATTTAGTATATTTATATATTAATCAAATTTATATAGTCACCCATATCACCGGAGGCAACTTTATGAGGTGCACAACAATGTTGCAAAATATGTCACTTCTGCACTTCAGTCCAGAAAATGTAACTTCAGCTAAATTGCTGGTCATAAATTATATCTTTCTCCCCTAGCTTTCTTTTGATTCTTCTGAGTCTCACTTGATTGCACACAGAAAAAATAAACCAAAAGGAAAATATGTGGTTGCATAAAACTCCATGCTGATTGAAACCTATTTATTTCCACTATTTGGAAAGAAATAAAAATATTAGTGGTAAAATGACACTATATGGTCACTGATAACTGAGACAAAGCATAAGGCTCACAGTAGATTTATCATCAAATTACTGTGATTTGCTTTCTAATCTATCAAAGCCCTGTATCTTTCATCAACTGCACTGTTGTTTAACTGCTGCTTTTAGCTGTTTTTCCATTTGATTGCTATTAGTTTTATATCTATCATTTTTTGCTTTTATTACTTTATCATAATCTATCCTGACAGTTTTATTTAAGGGGAGCATGAACATTCATGTTTAGTTCTCATTTAGTTCTCCACAATAACATGTCTAAATTCTCAGTGTTTTTCCTACATCAAGAAGCTGGGTATTAGAATTTAGGCTATATGAAAACAGTGCCAGTGATGGTGGCAATAATGATGATGTTAATGATTTATACAAAATAACAAAGCTGTATTTATATAATATGCATTCTGCTGATCAGAAACACAGAGAGAACTAGGTAGAAATTTTGCACACATGACTATGATTTCAAAGAGAATAGTTGTATTTTCAGTTTATTTCCAAATTATGTATAGTGAGAATTATTATCGTATCATAAAAAGTAAATCAAATAATTTGCAAAGAGGTAACTATTAATCATTTAGAGGAGAAAGAGAGAGAATTGTGAAATCTTAAACACTAATTTTATTATTGCATATATTTTCATGGATCATCTAATCATCATCTGATGAATAAATGCCTACGAGAGAGATTTTATAACTGATAGTTTGGGATGGTAGGTGAGATTTGGGATTGCTCTATTTTTACAACAACACATTTTTGTTTCCTGAAAAGAGAAATCATCATTTCATTTAGGACTAAGTATCTGCAACCTCCTTCCCCTCCCAAAAGCAACAACATCAGTAATAATTCATTGATTAACTTGACTGAAATAAGGCCATCTTCTTTGTAACATTTTTAAACTTCCCTTTAAAACAGAATTATTCAAAATGCATCAAGAGCATAAATAAAACATACAGGATTGATTTGTCCTTATTTTTAAAGATATTTTCCTCTCCCAAACTATTTTAGTTCCAGGATTTTATTTACAATATACTTTTGTACGACAGATATTAACAAATGAATAAAAAAAAACAGAGAATTGAAAATTAGCTAAATAGGAATCTTAGATATTACCCAATCAAGATGGTTTTATAAAAGCAAAGTTTAATGTGTAGTTTTATATCATGTAATACTGTTTTAAATTTAAAATAAATTAAAGTTATTGGGATAGCTGTTTTCTAGCCAATCAAATTGTTGGTCCATGTAGGCTATTGCAAACTATCTGCAGATTTTCAAGATTTCAGGAGAAATACTGGATATTAATCCAGTAAAAGTCTGTGTGACTATAAGTGTAATACTTTTTTTCCTGAACATTCAGAAATTAGGTCAGCTCTGTATTGTCAGGGATGAACCATAAATTTGTCCAGACAAATTGTCTGGAAAGAATTCCATCTTAAATCAATTAGAATAAAATGACGTTAATGTCTACTTTCACAGGAGTCTGTCCATATAAGCTGTGATTAGATAGAGAACACACTTTGATTTTTTAGCAACTGTACTTTAGCTTGATGTATTTATCATAATCTTCAGACTATCAGGCAAAAGGTATAAAGTAGGGAAGTAAGATTAGTAAGATCCAGGGACTTAAGCTTCGAACAATAAAAATGGTATAGAAGTAATTCAGACCCAACATAACACTACATTGGTAGTAAGTATCTCATTGTAGATCAGTTGCTCTCAATATTAGGTGAGAAGGACAACAAGAAATGGTCTGGAGAAGTTAAAAGTCAGCTGTCACAGAGGCTGGTCAGTGTTCAATTTCAAGCATCATTTATTGAAGCTCAGCAAGGAAATTACAATATAAAGCCCACCTGCTAAAACTGTTTTGAAAACATCCTCCTCTGATTGTTTATTATTCTTTAGCATTCTCAGCTGAGAACAGAAATTTACCAATCAATTGAATTCATGCCTGAAGAGTTCAAAAACCTGAAATTTAGCCATGCTATGCTGCTTTTAATTCTAAGCCAAAATACTTCATCTTACTTCTGTTGGAATAATGCCTTTAATTTAAAAATATTAATTGTCCTTAACTTTTCAAATGATTTTTTTTCTTTCTTTATCAGACCATAGAAGCCTTTCTTATCTGCTGACATCACACAATATAAATGAATTATACTATTCTCTTTCTCTCTTTTCTTACCCAAGCAACTTTATGACTAGACAATCCATTTCATTTCCTAGCATCATTAGTTTCTGTAAATTATTCTGTCTTGTAATTTTTAGAAGACAATTAAAAATATAAAAAGACTGATATAGAGCTCAAAAGAACAATGTTGTAGAATTTAGAAGCATTTTGAAAAGGAACATTTTAATGTGCTGAAATTTTGTGATTTTCTAATAGAACTTTTCAGTCAAGCTCTTTATGTTTGCTAAGAGCAACTGGTTGTAAAGTACTGAAATGAAAGTGAAGATCTTAAAAAAATAAAATACAATGAATTAATTGATCTATTATTCTGTTGATAATTCTTCCAACAATTTCCATTTGTGTATATTTGCATCTGTGAAAATTTTCTGTTAAAACTGTTTTGATTCCAAATACTTAACAATCTGCTTTCCTTATGCATGTATATGTAAATCTCCCTCTCCCTCTCCCTCTCCCTCCCTCCCTCCCTCTCTCCCTCCCTCTCTCCCCCAAACAATAATCTTTTCCTCAGGTCAACTGCTTAATTATATCTATTCATTCTTCTGAGCCTTGTTTATGTAAATTTGTAGCAACTAGTTGTTAAGTTCTTAAGGTCAGTGATATAAGGCTTTAAGCATTCTGAATGAGTAGCAGAAAAAAATTCTCTTCCTTTTTGTCCAGAAAAATTATCTATGCTAGAGATGCATTTCCTCGAATTATAATCATTAGCAAACTTTCCACAAAGGAATGTTTCCTTGCACATGAAAAAATATTCTGAGGTTTTCAAATGGATAGGGTAGGGTAGAGTGGGATGGGATGGGATGGGATGGAATGGAATGGAATAGGATAATAGAGTTTGGGAACAAGCCTTTGATTTCTCACTTTCATTGGATGTAACAATACTGTTTATTATATGGCAGTATATAGAAATTGCAGAAAATTATTGGCCAGATGCCTGCTGCATATATGGTTTTGTCATTGCTATTGGGATTCTTATTTTTATGAAAACTGTTTAACTAGTAATGCAGTCCAATTTCTCTTCAAAGATATCATAATAAAACAGGTAATATTTTGAGATAGTCTCAGAGGTGCTTTTTTCAAGAGGCAACTGGACTTTCTGCTTTTTCTTTGAAGATATTTTGCTTATCATCAGAACTGACGAAGCTTCTTGGATGAGAAGCAAAACGTCTTCAAAAAAAACCCAGAAAGCCCAGTTGCTTCTTGAAAAAAACACTTTTGGGACAACCATGACCTGTATGACTGAGAATCTCCATAGACATTGTGATATAGTGTAGTCTTATGCAATGGGATCTACAAGCCAGTGGCTCCCAGTTCAAATTGTGTACTATCTAAAAGTGCCCATGTAGAGATGATAATGTTAAAAAATGCATTATATAAGTTAAATAGAGATTTTAAAAAGAATATTTGCATTGGTAAGATATCCTGTTTTGAAATTGCTTTGGAAACATTCATGATCTACCTGAGCTCCAGAAGCTCAGACTGTAAGTCACATTAAAGTCATTTAAGGGAAAATCTGGTCTGAATCATTTTGTGTTATTTTTAAAAGCAATATTTACTTATGAATTCTGCTATAATTGGCACAAAACTATGGGATATTCTTATGTTTGAAAAATAGTTTAAAGTATAGAAACTAGAAGCTAAAAGACTTGTTTCTTGCAAAGCATGTGTCAAATAAAGGGTTTTGTTTTGTTTTGTTTTTTGCTTTTTTAATAGCACATTGTCAGCTATACATGAGCATTTATATTCATTAATATAGTCAATTTTGTATTTTTGTCTTAAACATTCTGATGTGCTGTCTTGTATTTTATTCTAGGACCATCAAACCATTTTAAGAGCTTGGGCAGTTAAAGATTTTGCTCCAAATTGTCCATTGTATGTTCAGATACTGAAGCCTGAAAATAAGTTTCATATTAAATTTGCAGGTAAGTCTGATAGCTTATTGATTCTTGTTGAGATGTAGAATTGGATAATTCTTTCTGTTCTCATCAATGCCATTTAATGTTTTCTGCAATAAGAATGGTGTGGGCAACATTCAGGCCAATTGTGGCCCATAAGACTTAATTTATTCCCCAGCATTCATAGATCACTCTACTCAAACTCAGTAAAACAAACAAACAAACAAACTCACTGAATCTCATAGTGCATTTTGTTTTGTTTTAATTCAAAGTTACCCGTAAACTCTTAAGGCCCCACAAATGGCCCGAAACTGATTATTAGAATCAGTAATTTCTATTAGCTGAAATCCTGGTTCATTTGAAGATACTGCAAAAAGAGGACACCTATCAGAAATAAAGAAGGCCATCAGCAGAACCCTAACCTAGCCAGATACCAGTGCAAAGTTAGGTCAGGCAGAAGATGGTTTTTAATCATTTCTAACTCAGAAAATCCAGGGAGAGCTCCAAAGAAATATCTTTCCCTTTCTGTGCTGCAGGAAGCTTGAATTCATCACAAAAAAAATCAACCTACCAAATGTCAGCTGTGGACTTTGCCATTTTAGGTTTTTAGAACAAAGTTGCAGGTAATCATTATCACATTTGTTTGGAAAATGCAGTTTAGACAGGTAGCCCCGCCATCTAGCCCCACCGCCTGGAACGGGTTAAAAATGGGGCACACAGAGGTCAAAA
The DNA here is from genome assembly GCF_059756535.1 of Pantherophis guttatus. Lineage (NCBI taxonomy): Eukaryota > Metazoa > Chordata > Lepidosauria > Squamata > Colubridae > Pantherophis > Pantherophis guttatus. The sequence goes on from NC_142065.1 coordinate 95,292,217, forward strand.
ATGGGGCGCAAGGAGTGGAGCTAGGCAGCAGCGGTGATGGACAGTGGCAATCCCTGCAGCCTGGAACAGCTGATAGACAGTATTCTGGTAGGCAGATCCAACCACCAATCAGCTGCTCGTGCTAAATCAGGCTGTGCTGAAGCTGACCAGGCTGTTTGCTGTTTGTTGCAAGGAGGCAAATTGCTGGGAGGCAGAGGCCAAAGGGTGGGGACCGGTGGGTGGGTGGGGCTTCGGCAACATTTGCTGTATAAGATGCACAGACATTTCTACCCACTTTTTTGGGGGAAGTGCGTCTTATACACCAAAAAATACGGTAAATGGACTCCACGATTCCATAGAGCCTGATGGCAAACCAAGTGTGAATGGCCTTCTAAGAAGAGTTTGGGCCAATCTAATTTTAGGTGGAATGATGCAAATACTTGACTTGGTTTTTTTCCCCCCCATTCATTCAATTTGTCCCATTGTGTTTAGAGCAACACACACATATGCACATCAAAACAAGACTTCAAACAGGCTCACTTAATTTCCTACCTCAATACTTGGGAACAGGAGGAAAGCCAAGTTATTAATGCAGCACAAAAGCCATAATGGTCAGAAAAATTCTGGTACTTGGTGTTGCACAGAACAGATAAAGCAAAAGACACATTTCCTGGTTCACATCAAATGGCATTATTTAATCAAAGGGTCTAAAACCATGCCAAGTTTGACTGAACATGTGGGACAAGCAGAAATAATTGAAGACAGGAAATTCTGCAAATAATTCAGCCCTGTGCCATGAAAGGTTTTGTATATGGCAAGCAGCCCCTTGAATTGCACCCAGAAAACTATTGATAATGTAGTCAGCACAGTAGAGCAGTGCTCATTATCCTGAGAAAGAGTCTTAACAAGAACATTGGGTCGACCAGAGGTCGAAGTATATAACTAATTATTATCAGTGTATGGATGATATCTGACCCTGTGGTGTTAGATGATCTCATAACCTTTTTAAGATCAGATGGGACTACCTGCTCTTGGACAATGAATTTGCAACTGCCTGAACAATGTGAATCACACATTGTTTCTTTGAAAGTCTTGACTGAACAGGAGGTTCATGCCTGAAATAAAACCAAGTTCCACCAACAAGAAATGCAGTGATAAATTTGCATGTAGACCATGCCAGTCAGAATGCAGATAGGTGCTCACATAATTAATCATTTGAGCAAAGCAAGGAAATGCATGTTTTGTAGTGGGGAAAAAATTAGGCTATAAACAAATGACTTCCCACTTGTATAGAAACATTTTTATTCATTTAGTATGAAAACACCTAACTGTATAATACCATGATACAGTCCGTGCAAAATTTATGATTTAATGTAAGCCTTCCAAAGAACTCTATTGATAATTAACAAATTTATGATACTGATTTTATGATTAATATTACTAGAATATTTAGAAAAAAATTGATGAATCATCAATAGACTTACAAAATAATTTTGATTTCTCCAAGCACAGTTTGAAAACTATTTTTCTATCATATTCCATGTAGTTTTCTTTTTTCCATTAGAAATCCCTAAGTGTTTTCTTTGTTATCCTGGTAGGGTTGACATTTAATTTTTATTTTCTGCACCTGATCCCATCTGTGAAGTCTTTTGCATACTGAATAATAAATATTAATGTTCTGTTATTTACTCAAGTTTAACAAAAGTGAAGTAGCTTTGTATGTGCCATATATAGCTGGAATGCATTTTCTACAATATTTGTCTCTAAGGAAAATATTTTGTTGAGTTGAAACTCCTCTGCATGTATCAGATTGTAGTCCTGCAAGCCATTTTTATGAACAAATAAAGGGGGAAGTTTGGCTTTTCTCCAAGAACACGGGGCACCAGCTTCATAATAACCTGTGCTCAAAACCTATCTAACACCCACCGTGTTTAATTAAAAGATTTCAAAATGGAATATAAGTGAAAGAATATACATCAATAAAATGATTGGACATTGGTTTTCTTGTGCTTGTATCTTAGATACTTCTAAACGTCAAGAAAGATATAATAACTTACAATGGTAAAACATACAAAACATATAGTGGCATATATTTTTAGATTTTTCTACTCAACAAGACCACTGGAAGACCCACTAACAGAGACAGAAGACCAGGCAATATTACTAACTGCTGCTACTTTTACTACTGTGTTCTACCACGTACCATATGAGCAAGCCCCTGCAATGGCCAGAGGGTTGGTCAGCCAACCCTTTACCTTTGGGACACTTGAAAGTGGGAAGTTAGAATTGACAATAGTGGGGGAGGATAACTTGCACGATTACTCATTACATAATCATCATCTTAGTTGACCAGCCCTGCCTTTTTCTCTCTAAGGGGTCTCTGAGCTTGGTTGTTTCCTTGCAAACATTTCCTTACCCAAACTATGTAACACCATCAGTGCTAGTAAGAAGTGGGGTTTGCTCTCAGTTTATATTTTAGCGGCTTGCCCTGTCAGTGTTGATGGGGCTGATCTTTGCATTTCTTTGATTCAGCTGCTTACTGTTAACTTGTTTGTCAGTTCCTTGATTTGGGTATTGTTTACTCGATTTTTGGTCTGATGTTAATCTTGATCAAGTAAAAGATACAAATATTCTCCTTATTTTTTTCTCTAACTAAAGCAATATCCTATGTTGAGAGCCCATAGACTGCAAAAAATACAGAGCTAAAATGAGCTGTGATTAAGAGACCTTTTGTAATAAGGATTTAACTTTGAAGGTGGGTGATCAGCCCAGCTCAGAGGTGGGTTTCAGCAGGTTCTGACCAGTTCTGGTGAACTGGTAGTGGAAATTTTGAGTAGTTCGGAGAACCGGTAGTAAAAATTCTGACTGGCCTCACCCTCATCTATTCTCTGCCTCCCAAGTCCCAGCTGATCGGGAGGAAATGGGGATTTTACAGTAACCTTCCCCTGGAGTGGGGTGGGAATGGAGATTTTACAGTATCCTTCCCCTGCCATGCCTACCAAGCCACGCCCACGAAGCCAAGCCACACCAACAGAACCGGTAGTAAAAAAAATTGAAACCCACCACTGGCCCAGCTTCTCTTAGTCAGGTATTCTGCGGCATAGTAAGCAAGTAAAAGCAATTTGAGAGGTGACTATAATCCACTAGGACAATACAAGATACAGCTTGTATCTTTTTATTTCCTGTGTACAGATTTTAAACAAAAACTTAACAGAAAACAGAAAATAAAAGCATTAAAAAGTAAAATTTATGTCTGAAATATGCTAGGGCCAAATAAATACATCCAGAATATATATTGTATTGTTTTAAGATTAATGGTTCATTACTTCCAGCTCAAGGAACAGTCAAATCTGTTTACCTTCTTGCCCCTGCTTCCCCTCATCCATTATGTTCTCATTTGGTACAGTTTCTGTAGATCCTTCTAGAAATGAGCACCCTTTCTACATTACAAACTCTCAGCTTGATTCAGCAACTTTATGCAAATGTGCCCTTTAAGATTAAGGTTTTCAGAAATGCCATCCCCTCTTAATTTAAATAGCAAAAATTATTGCTCAGTCTTCTTAATGATGAATTTCATTTCATCTGAAATTCTGACATCTGACTTTTGGTCAACTGTCATCACATACTTCAAATATAAAATTATTTGAAGTATTTACCTATTAATCAACCATGCAGATATGTAATTTAGGTAATGCTTTCCTTTCTTACTGTATAAGAATAATATTTGTGAAAGTTTAAAAATTTGTGTAAACAGTTACAATATCGAGATTTTTGCCCTCTTATTTTTGTGAAAGATACTTTCGTGCAAGCAACTCTGTCTCCAGTGGTAAGGAGGTCAATAATTCAATGTTGTGTCAGGCTCCAAAAACCAAGAAAGAGACACAGAATTACTTCTCAGCAGTTTTCTTTATTGTTTCTCACCTATAGACAGAAATCTTACCAAACTAAAGCAAACTGCTTTGCTTCATTAAAGATATACTCTGAAAACATCTAAGGAGGAGCTATCTTGACCTTCTTTCTCCCAATCAAACTATCAAAATTCTCTTGGTGATGTCTTTCTTCTTTGGAATGTAGTCCCAACCTCCTGGGAATCCAGACTACATTCCACCTGACATCGTATCTATTCAGCATGTTTGTTAAGTGTCCAAAACATTTTTTTTCGGTTGTGATCAAACTCAGAGCCTCTTCCTGTGGCATCTGTTAAAAGAAGTAAAATTTCATTCATAAGATTGGTTTTGCTCTCAATCTTCTCAGATAAGAAAATGCATGCATAACTCCACCATTTTATCAGCTGCCCTAGAACTATTTTTTTCCCCATCACTAAAACCTAAAGCAGAAAGACGTCATCCATGACACCAGGATATAAAACTGTAATGCCTTGCTAGCTGAAGTGTAGAATTATTCAATAGGTCTTGCTGGATTCTGGAGGCTGTCTATTCTAAATTTGGCTTAATAAAATGAGGACCTATTCCCTGCTATGAAAGAATTATGTCTTATGACTTACATTCTAGCTGTTTCCCCCTTTACTTGGCATTCTGGATTACTGGCTAGCTAGTACATAATATTTCTAGAAGACATCAAAAGATAGGATCCACAGGCAATTTCCTGTAAATAAAGGTGTTCCCATAAATCTAATTGCAGTGAGTATTATTTTTGTAAACTATTTCACATTCTCACTATAGCAGTGCTTTTAGGCGGGACATTAGACTTATCTTCCACATTAGCAAAAGCATATAGTTCTTCTTTCAGATTTATTTTATAAAACTATATTTCAATCCCATTCAAGTATATAAATGCTTAATTCAGTCAGGAGGTTTGTAGGGAAATACTGAGGTGAAAATAAATGGATGTTATCTACTCTAGAATAAATCAATCTTTGTGGTTTATGAATTGCACTAAATAAATGATTTATCTCTCTTGTTCATATTATTTTCCACGTTACATTTTGCCAACATAAATCCCTTTTGTTCAAAACTCATGAAATTTCCATTAAAAGCAACTGGATATCTGCAGTAAACTCTTTCACCCTTGTCAATTCTAATAAAATCCTGCATTTTATTATCATATTGATACGCTTACTCATGCTACAATAGGAACCAAGCAATTATTTTTTATCAGAAATTTACCAAGCAATGAAATGCACAAAATAGTTTCAGTGCAAGCTGTTTCCAAACCTACCATTCTTGAAATACCGTGTTTTCCTGAAAATAAGACCCTGTTTTATATTTTTTTGAACCCTGAAATAAGTGCTTGGCCTTATTTCCATGCGTTCAAAATCCGTTTGCTGCAATACTGCATTCTAACCATTGTGCCACCAAGTCTCCTTATATGCTGCTTTTTCAAACAAATCTGAAAACTTCACATAGAAGAGCATGTTGAGGTTTTACACATTCACATCTTCATTTAAGCTTAACGACGTGTCCTTTTTTCTGTTGGTTTGTATCCGTTCCTGTAGAAATGTTTTTGGTGTGTGTAAAATGCAAAGAAGGTCATATGTTAGCTAGGTTGTGTTTAATTTCTAGGATGTTGTTTTTTAAATAGCTTTTGCTTAGCTTTTAAACCATATCAGACTACTGTCTTTTCCTGGGAATACATTCTAGAAGTGGAACTTCATTGATAGGAAGACATTTTACTCTAACTGCCATCTTGTACACAAAAATAAGGGAGGTATAATACCATATTACGGTACCTTTGTTTTCCACACCTTTCTGTTCTTTTTCCTTAGAATTTGTAAAACAACAAATTTTTATTTATTTATTTATTTTTATTTTATATCGAATTTATATACCGCCCTTCTCCCTGAGGACTCAGGGCGGTGTACAGCCAAAGTAATGAATTCACAAATGAACTCACAGACCAGTTTTAGTCTCCAGGATGCAAGCTGGCAATTCAAATAAACAAAAGTTGTTTTCCTCCTCCTCTTTCTCCTCTTCCTCCTCCTCTTCTTCCGCAGATCATGTTGTATGTGAAGAGGAATTCAAATATGCAATGTTGGCTTTGAACTGTATTTGCCCAGCTACATCAACGCTTATCACTTTATTAGTTCATACTTCAAGAGGGCAGTAAGTATAACAATTATCTCATTGGATGGAGTGAACATGTGAAAGTGACTGTTATTTTGATTATTCCTTGAACAGGAAAGACTGTACATTGATCCTATCCATGACTGATTCAGTGTTTTGTGCTTTCTGCTCTTATAATTATAACAAACACAGGTGATTACTGGCAGTTACAGGGAATAAGGTATAGCACTTTTGGAGGTCAACAAATTAAGAAAGACTAGATTAATTATTTTCAGAGTTTAGAGATTACTTTCTCCTGTGTGCTTTTTCCAAGCCTCTAAGATTCAAGACTTCATCTTGTATTCTTTCTTCTGAGAGATAGATAGCATAGCTTTCCTGTATTGGCACCCAATGTAGTTTTTGAAATCTTTACTCCATTTCACTTGGTTATTATGGAATAAAAGATTCCTAAACTGGCTAGCAATGGAGAAAAAAGCTCCTTCATTCACTTAAGAGCCTCGGTGGCGCAGTGGTTAACGTGCAGTACTGCAAGCTACTTCTGCTGACCACCGGCTGCCAGCAGTTTGGCAGATCGAATCTCACCAGGCTCAGGGTTGACTCAGCCTTCCATCCTTCCAAGGTGAGTAAAATGAGAACCCAGATTGTTGGGGGCAATATGCTGACTCTTAGAGAGTAAACCGTTTAGAGAAGTCTGTAAAGCACCATGAAACGGTATATAAGTCTAAGTGCTATTGCTATTGCTATTGCTAAATGGTATTTAATTTAGCTTTAAGTAAATGCATCTATCTATGCACCCAGTTAAATAGATAGTGTTAAAATTGTCCATTTGCTGTGGTAAAAAAAAAAAAATAAACATAATAAAAACTACTTTGTATTTATTTTTTAAAAAATATTCAGAAGGTTGGTATATAAATAATAGAGGTAATCACTTCTTGAAGATACTAAAATCGACATGTGATATCCCATGTACACTAACTATAATTAAGGCCAAGAAGAGAGATTTACTCCAGGAAGGTGAATACTTCTGAAGACAGATTTGTCATATTATATAAATGCTCCCCCACCAAATCTATTAACTGTACTTGCAAAAGGATGTTATTTTTACAAATATCTAATATCATACCCATTTTCTCAAGATGTTTTTTTTTCCAATCAAAGCAGGTGAAATAGATTGTTTGTATTATAATCTGAGGAAAAAAGTTGACGGCTGTTCATGAAATGCCCTAAACCTCTAATTTGTACGTCTTTGTAAAATCCTATTATTTATACTTTTGTTTCTTAACCTATGAATCCTTCCCTCCTCCCTCCATCCCTGATGAAACCTTAAAAAGCTAGATAGCAGGGAACAACTGTAACTTTCCATTAGAAGAATACAAAAGATGTAGCTGATAGATTTCTACCAGCCCTCCAGCTTCTAAAACAAAAGAGTCTGTCAAGCAAAAGGTGTGAATTTCAGGCTAAAGTTATATAGCAGAGTACTTAATGAAGAACATACAAAAGTTGGAAATAAAAGCTAGGGAAAAGCTAGAAATAAAAATTTGACATTAACCCACAAGCCTGTTTAGCCTTCTGTGTGGCTGGTCAGTATATCCCAAGGTGGATACCTTGCCACAATACTGAGCCAGGCAAATATCAAGGTGCATGTTATTGGCAAGCTGAAAAGCAGCCTTGCCTGCCAGCTGAAAGTGGCAGAGGGAAAAATGGTACAGTAACTTCATTAGCATTACTATGCTCAGACAAGTATATGCAGAATTCTGAACTGGTGAAAATTTGGCAATTTTCGGTAAGTCACGTTGAAAATCTAGCAATTTTCAGTAAATCAGTAAGTCATATTCATTAACATATGACTTTATGCTAACATAAAAATATTGTTTCAATGATCATTTAATTACTATTCTGTCTTAATTTCAAATTGCATTTTATCTATGTTTATCTGAAATGTAACAAAACAATTCCTGACCTTTTCCCCATTGTGAACTTTCCAAACAGTAACTTTATCCAATAATGCAAAATGTTTCAAAGGGCAAAGGGTAAACTGCAGATTAAAAAAAAAAGGTCTGTAATGGGGAAAAAGAAATCTCCATTTTTTTTCAGGTTGTGCTTTCTATGATATCAGCAGACCAGAACTGAGTGCTTAAGTATTGCTGCAGGATGCCATCTTTGCTGTAAGATTGAACATAGTTGGGCATGGGACTATGATGATTCTCAATCATGCAGGTCATGTCTGTAGAGATGCTCAATCATCTATGTCAGGGGTGTCAAACTCACGACAACACATCATCATCACATGACATGTCACAACTTTTTCCCCCCCTTTGCTAAACCAGGGCTGGGCCAGTGCGTCACGCATCCAGCCTATGGGCTGCAAGTTTAACACCCCTTATCTAGGTCATAGTTGTCCCAAGCTGATTTTCCAAAAGGCAACTGGGGTTTTTTTCCTCGAAAACCTTTCGCTTCACATCCAAGAAGCTTCTTCAGTTCTGAAGTTCAGAAATGAAGAAGCTTCTTGGATGAGAAGTGAAACATTTTCAAGGGAAAAAAACCCCAAAGAAAGTCCAGTTGCCTTTTGGAAAATCACATTTGGGATTCTATTCATGTTATATATATCTACCGCTTACATGCACAGATTAATGCTAGCTCACTGTATATATCTGTGTTTCAGAGAGGGCCAACAGTCACCAGAACAGTGGCAGAAAATGTATGGGAGATGCTCAGGGAATGAAGTATATCATATTAACTTGGAGGAGAGTGTGTTTTTTGCTGAATATGAAGGAAAGAGTTTCACATACGCATCTTTCCATGCACACAAAAGGTAGGTTTAGTTTCTTACACTGAAATGCAATCAAGATCTTTTAAAAATTCCCCTTTTGAATGAAACTTTTGACTTTGGGTTCCATTGATTAGATAGGTTTGTTGTTACTGAAGTGGCTAGTATATATTAACGTGTAAAAGTAAAAAACTGAGACTGCAATGTTATTACCATATTCTATTGTGCTAAAGAGTTGGTAATCAATGCTTTTCTTTCTTTTTCCCCTTTCTCCTACATTTTTTCCCCTTTCCTCCCCCCTTTCCCCAATAGTTTCATTTTCTTTTTTTATTGTGTAGCCTGATAAATTTTTGCTCCACTGGGTTTTCATAGTATTGTTTGGTTCAATGTAAGAAGACGAGCCTACAGCTGAGGGGCTATTGGAATGTTTCTGGATGTAGCCTGTAGAAGTAATCTTGATTATTTGGGAATCTGAGGCTGTTAAGTTGACTTCTTTCCCCAAATTAAACATTACAATGCAAAAAAAAACAAAAACAAAACACGCCCGAAGGATGATTATAAGAGGCCAGAGTAGATGACTTATCAGTATATCTTTATCAGTATATCTTATCAGTATATCTTTCATTGGAAGCTTGAACTTTAGTGAAGGGAAGGGAGGCCTCTATAATTCAGGAGAGCCTTTCTTTGAGATGTTTTACAAAGCCACTACATTTTCTAAAAGCAGAAAAAAACTCATTGCTCTAGACCTGAATTGTATACAGAGTCTTAAGCAGCCCAAATGAATCTAAAATATTTTCATATTGTCTCTCTTGATTTTATTGTAATATGAGATGTGAAGGAATGGATTTAAGCACATATACTGTATGCCTTTCAATTTTTTCCTAACAACATTTCTTTTTTACTTTTGACATTAGGTTTGGTGTTTGTTTAATCGGTGTTAGGAGGGAAGATAACAAAAATATTTTGCTGAACCCAGGTCCCCGGTATATTATGAGCTCTTCAGATATATGTTTTTATATTAACATCACAAAAGAAGAAAATTCTGCTTTTAAGAAACAAGAGCATCATCAGAAAAATCACCAAACAAGATTGTTTTATCATGGTCCTTCTCGGCTGCCAGTGCACAGCATAATTGCTAGTATGGGTAAGCCACACTAAGTAATGTTGCCTCAGTAAGGTAATGGTATATGGCAGGACACTCCAAACCTGGCAATTTTAAGGCTTGTGTGGACTTCAGCTCCCAAAATTCCACAGCCAGCATGAGGAATTCTGGGAATTGAAGTCCTCAAGTCTTAAAATTGCCAAGTTTGTAGACTCCTGGTATATGAAAAAGACCTTGAGAGCGGGGGAGGGGGAGGGGAAGAGATGCTGCCTAGGGAATGATTAAATAAGCTGCATAATAGGCAGAAAAAAAGAGTCAGAAAGAAAGCTCCCTAAGTTCTCAGGCTGTAAAAGAGACGGTGAGAAATTTGTACCTTCAGACTTGCAAAATTCTATTAGTTTAATCTTACAATAAAGCAGAATTAGTCCATCAGGTTGTATTCCCTGTCTGGTCTACCTGAGAATGCTGACAGTTTTAGAAGAGTATGTAAAGTATAAAATAATTCATAAATATAAATTTTTAGTCTTCTTCAAATAATCCACCCAGTGAAATGGAGTTGGGGTGGTAGAAACAGAATACTGAATTTTCCATTTAAATAACTGATACATAAAGGTTTATCATTCACAAGCTAATTATATTTGAAATATACTTACTTTTATATGCTTACTTTTCATTCCGTCAGCCCAAGTTTCCATGTTACTGAATCAAACATGAAACTGATTTTATTGTTCACTCTCCCATTCTGAGAAATGCCTTCCTGATGACCAGACTCCTTAAAGTAAATGAAATCATAATTATGGGTACTGTTGTTCAGGCTTTGCAGTTACTGGCAAAATGAAGGCGATGTCAGCACATTGTCTATATTGCGGTAGGTTATTTCGCAAAGGGTGGAATAGAAAGACAGAAGCAATGAATAATCCTGTCAAAGGACACCTTTATTTGTGTCATTTTCCTTACTCATGGAAGATTTCTCTGAACAAGGATTAACTTGAAATATAACATAAACAAAATATAGTTTACTTTTTCTCTTCTGGAATTATAGTCTCTCAATAATAAACAGTCTTCTGTTACTTAAGCTACTCCCTGAGCTAAGGCATTTAACAATAGCATATTGTCTCAAGGGAAAGTACTTAAGGGTAAGAGTGATAATGTTGTCAAGGGATTAGGTTCAGTTACACATTTCTTGTGTAAGACTTCATTCTATTGTTGGTCTATCTAGCAGGCTGGTCACTGAGATATTTCACTGACTTCACCCAACATTAGTGTCTTTATCCATCCACATCCATCTTGGTTTTTCCTTGCTTCACTTCTTGGATGACTGCATGCTTCTTCCAGCAAGCCTCTGTTTCTGGGAATTCTCCAGTTTATTCTTCTGTTTGTTGTCTCCCATACTCTGTCCTTCTTGGCTCTGGTGTTGTAGCTGTTCCCCTGACTGATCCAAGAAGTTTTTGTTGCTGCTGTGTCATGTGATGACTACTTTATTTGTGTCTATTTTCTTACTCGTGTAAGGTTTCTCTGAACAAGGATTAACTTGAAACATAACATAAACAAAATATAGTTTACTTTTTCTCTTCTGGAATTATAGTCTCTCAATAATAAACAGTCTTTATGTGGTGACCATTCAAGTGAGGTGACAACGGGGGTCATAAAAGATAAAAAGAGGATGGAATTTGCAAACAAGCAGAAGGAGGAAATGTTGTCAGTGCCAGTGGGCCAACAATGCCACCCGCTCCCATCTAATAATGCTTGTCCACAGCCAATAATCTCCAGTATCAGATGGTGCACCTCAGATAGCTCCAGCCTGCCTGCAAGGCCTTGGAGAACTCACTAAACTGGCAGCTGAGTATACCAGCAACTTCAAGGAAAAAGAAAAGTCCTATACCTTGATCATCATACAGTCTTCTTCTCATACGTTTGATGGATTATGATGAGTTTAAATATTTATTTAGGTTTTTTAAAAATATTTTCAATACTAGTGCTATTAATTATAGGTAGCTTGGGTGCAATTCCAAAGCAACTGGAATACTATTTGAACTCCATCTACATTGACAAAATCACCAGCAGTCAATTGCAATAAAACAGCTTTACTTAGAAAACCTTACATCATGTAATGATACAGAATATAAAATAATGGATTTGGAAGGAACCTTGAAGGTCTTATAATCCAAGCAGGAGACCCTGTAACATTCCAGACAAATGGCTGTACATTCTTTTCTTAAAAACTTCCAGTGTTGGAGCACCCACAACTTCTGAAGGCAAGCCGTTCCACTGATTAATTGTTTTCACTGTCAGGAAATTTGTCCTTAATTCTAAGTTGGATGACTATTTAATAAGGTTCCATCCATTACTTCTTGTCCTGCCCTCAGGTGCTTTTGATAATGGGTCTCCCCTTGTTCCCTGTGACAGCCCCTCAAATATTGGAAGACTGCTATCATATCAACGCTAGTCCTTCTTTTCATTAGACCTTTTACATCTTCAAACAACATCTGTATATCCCAGATTATTGGGAAGGACTCGATAAAAGGTGGATAAAAATGCAAATCCAGTCTAAACGTCTGTGCATCTAACCACTGTAATTGGACAAGAAACAATGGATGAACACTATTCAAGGAGAGAAGCAACCTGGAATTAAGGAGAAACTTCCTAACAGTGAGGACAATTAACCAGTGCAACAGCTTGCCATCAAAAGTTGTGGGTGCTTCATCACTGGAGGTTTTTAGGAAGAGACTGGACAGTCACTTGTCTGAAATTGTATAGGGTCTCCTGCTTGAGCAGGGGTTCGACTAGAAGATCTCCAAGGTCCCTTCCAGCTCTATTCTGATTCTGATTCTAATTACAGTTCCTGACCATTTTTTCTATAGGTTGGGTGGCAGGTAACAATCAGCATGGTCTAATATTTAATCTCAACCACCAAGCAAAGTCTTTTTTGTTGGTTTGTTTCTACAACGTTTTGTTTGCCTCACAAACCTACCAAAAAGCCCAGCATACCAACTGATCTTGTAGTCTTTGCTACAACTGAGTAGCAACCTTTGCTTAGTGGGCTAAAAAAAGTGTCTGCTTTACTCAGGCACAAATAATACTAACAGTACACATACACATGCCAGACCCTGGCTCAACAAAGCAGCAAAATCTATCCTTAAATATATTGCAATAAGGCATGTACCAAGTGCAGCTATGCAGCAAAGCTAGACCTTCACTCTAGTCCTGGTAGTGACTTTTGAATCGATAATGTTCAGCCTTGGCAATACTTTTCAGTGAATCATCTGAATTCATGTACCTGTCTTCCTTTTCCTTCCATTACCTATTTTCTTTCGTAGACTCTTTGAACCTATCCATATGTCTCTCCTTCTCAGCAAAGGATTTAAAAAGACAAAAACAGTTTATCTACAGGGAAGAGCTGTGAATAGATTTTTTTTCTGCCTATTAAAATGCCTCTTTTTTGGGAGAGCCATATGCTTAGCAATAGTTGGTCTGCCACAACATTCCACTCCGCCCTCATATCATACCATTCAGTCTAAACCATGAGCAGGAAATATTGACTAGTTTTTGCTGCTATACTGGTTATAGTGTGGAAGAAGGAAAAACTCAGAAAGAACCCAATCACAAGCAACAAATCTAAGGTCCAATCACATTGTTTAAAAGAGTGTATACTTTTGTTCTGAATTTGAAAGAAAACACTCAGATGGGGTTTTTTGCTTCCAGCTCTGAATATTCAAAACAATCTTTGCATTCAGGTTTGTTAGCATTTAAAATCTCTTGCACAATCCTCCTTGCTAAGCTTTTTAGTTTTCATGGTCACATCTTAATCAATCAGAATTGATTAAGGTCGCACGCAGAGCCATATTGATGGGCACGCGAGCGTTGCCCTAGCTCAGCTAGGGAAGGCCCGTTTTTTGCTCTCCCCAGGCTCCAGAGACTTTCTAGGATCCTGAGGAGGACAAAAATGGCCTTTCCCACCCCCCTGACTTCTGGTGGGCCTCCGGGGCTGTGGGGAAGGCTGTTTTCACCCTCTTCAGGCTCCTAGAAAGCCTCTGGAGCCTGGTGAGGCCAAAAATGAGCCTACTGGGCCCACCGTGCCATCACATGCCAAAAGCAGGAGGAGCGAGGGGGGTCAGCGAGGAGCATTGAATTATGGGTGTGGGCACATGCTTGCGTGACACATACCCCCCGCGCGATCCCCACTTTTGGCATGCGACAGCAAAAAGGTTAGCCATCACTGCTATATACCATTTCAGATAAGTGGCTGTCCAGTCTTTTCTTAAAAACCTCCAATGATGAAGCCTTTACAAGTTCTGAAGGAAAAAATTCCACTGGTTAATTGTCCTCACTGTTAGGAAGTTTCTCCTTAATTCCAGGTTGCTTCTCTCCTTGATTAGCTTCCATCCATTGTTTCCTGTCTTGCTTTCTGAAGCTTTTGAAAATAAGTTGACCCCCTCTTCTTTGTGGATGCCTCTCAAATACTGGAATACTGCTATCATGTTACCCTTAGTCCTTCTTTTCTCTAGGCTGGCCATACCCAATTCCTGCAACCGTTCTTCATATGCTTTTATCTCCAGGCTTTTAATCATCTTAGTTGCTTTTCTTTGCACTTTTTCCAAAGTCTCAACATCTTTTTTATAATATGTTAACTAAAACTGGATGCAGTACTCCGTGTTTTATAAAGCAGTACTAATAGTTCACATGATTTTGATTCTAAGCCTATGTTTATACAACCAAGGATTGTATAAGCTTTTTTGGCTGCTGCCGCCCACTGCTGGCTCATGTTTAAATGATCGTACATTAGAACATCAAGGTCCCTCTCACAGTTACTGTTTTGGAGCCAGGTTTCACCTACTCTGTACTTGTGCCTTTGGTTTTTCCTGCCTAGATGTAAAACCTTGCTTTTCTCCACATCAAATTTCATGTTGTTGGATAGGGACCATTGTTCAAGTCTGTCAAGACCTTTTTGGAACCTGAGTTTGTCTTTTGGGGTGTTGGCTATCGCTGTCAGCTTAGTGTCATCTGCAAATTTGATAAGTTTCCTCTTCTATTCCCTCATCTAAGTCATTTATGAAGAGATTGAAGAGATTTACAGAATGTTGATATGGCTTTCCCTCCTCCCTTCAAAACCTAAATCATTTTCATTTTTGTCTGCTTCTTTCCACCCCCAGGTACCGTTGCTATAGATTTGCAAGATACAGGCTGTAGATCTCCAAATGCAGCTACATTAACTCTTCCTTCAGAAGCACCTAAAACGGGCAGAAGGCCAAGCATTGCACCTGTTCTGGAGGTTGCAGACACTTCAGCGCTTCAAAGCTGTGATCTCTTAAGTGACCAGTCCGAAGATGAAGCCACACCCTCCGATGAAGAAGTGTTGAATGGTCTGGAGTATGTAAAGTGTGCTTTTAATTGATTATGTTTTTAAACAACAATGCAGAAAAGGGAAATTAGTAGCTTGTTACAGAGTTCATTTGAGACATCTCCAGATAGCTTTTGCCATGGTACTGAGTAATGGTCCCAATCAATTCAAAATTTTGAGACTGTAGCTTTCCGCAAAAATCAATTTTATTGGGTACTTCATATCGTTACGTTCATATGTGACTCCAACTCTAAATATTTCCCGCATTTTCAGTATAATAAAAGAAATAGATATCACACCCAGTGTCACTGGTCATGTTGACCAACCAGGTAGATGGCAG
This sequence comes from Pantherophis guttatus, assembly GCF_059756535.1. Classification (NCBI taxonomy): domain Eukaryota; kingdom Metazoa; phylum Chordata; class Lepidosauria; order Squamata; family Colubridae; genus Pantherophis; species Pantherophis guttatus. Next base: position 95,307,766 of record NC_142065.1, read on the forward strand.
GCTACTCAGCTACTCCCTTCGGCTGAGGGAGGGCTCTCATTGAGATGACCTTGATTCCCACAGGCCTTATTGCTGTTATGTCTGGCACCTGCGAGGAAATTATCCCACACCCCATAGTTCCCCCTCCCCCACATATGCATGGCAACTTAGAAATGAAGTAAAAAGAATACGGCTTCTGCTAAAGTCGTTTTGAGAGTTGACAGGTCCACAATATATACAAGTAGTCTCATTTAGCAATCACAATTAGGACCAGCCGTTCAGTTGTTAAATGAAGTGGCCCCTAGTAAAACCGCGACTGTGCTTGTAATCTTAATTCAGTTTTTCCTTGCTTTATACTCCTGCAATGATCACAAATTTACTTTTTCATCATTGCCATAACTCAAAATGGTTGCTAAACAAGGGCTGCTTGTGCTTAGTCTAAAGTAGGCCTATGCAACCCATAATGGGGAATGGACCACGTTGATGAATTTAAAATGCCCTCACCAGCCACAACCTCACACACAGATCACTAGCAGAGCAGTGGCAGCATCAGAGTGGCCACAGTGAATTTATTAATTTAAAAAAACCACTGACAGGCCATATGTTGTGCAGACTTAGTCTGAAGGGTCGGATAGTAACAAGAAAGAAGAAATTAAGAAACAACGAGAAACAGCAGCAAAGCTACATAATACTTTTATAGTTCACAATAAAGTAAAAATAAAGGTTTCCCCTATCTAGTCGTGTCCAGCCCTAAGGGACGGTGCTCGTCTTTGTTTCTTAGCCAAGGGAGCCAGCATTAGATAAAACCAGGGGTGAAATGTAAAATTTGTTACTACCGGTTCTGTGGGCGTGGCTTTGTGGGGGGGGGTAATGTGACTGGGTGGGCATGGCCAACTTTTTTTTTTTTAACTTTTCAAAGCATTTTTTCTACAACCACTTCAGCTGAAGAGGTTGCAAAAAAAAATGCTTTGAAAAGCCTCTGCCGATCAGGCAACTCAGTGGGATCATCAGAGAGGCTTTTCAAAGCATTTTTTTTACCACCTCTTCGGCCCAAGAGGTTGCAGAAAAAAGTGCTTTGAAAAGCCTCTGACGATCCCAGCTGAGCCGCGCGATCATCAGAGACTTTTTTTTTAACTTTTAAAAGCATTTTTTCGTTGGAAGAGGTTGTAGAAAAAATGCTTTTAAAAACAAAAAAAAAACAAAAAGCCTGTGATGATCGTACAACTCAGCTGGGCATGGGGGGGGGGGCGCGCAGGGATTTTTGCTACCGGTTCTCCGAACCACCCGCCACCATCGCTACCGGATCAGGCGATCCAGTCCGAACCGCGAGCATTTCACCCCTGACAAAGACCCTTTCCATGGTCATGTGGCCAGCATGACTATATGCCGAGGTACACAGAACTCTATTACCTCCCCACCAAAAGTGATACCGATTTATCTACTCACCTTTGCAGACTTTCAAATTGCTAGGTGGACAGAAGCTGGGGCAAGTAATAGGAGCTCACCCTGTCATGCGGTGCTTGGGTCTCGAACCAGGAGGTCAGTTTTCCATCTGACAAGCTCAGCATGACAAGCAAGCTGAGCCCGTGTGCCCCTTTTACAATACATTCAGTTTACAATATTAAAAAGTTCAGTTTTTACAATATATAACTGAAATTAAAATATAAAATGAAAAGGCACTCCCAAATCCATTCATTTATATAGTACACCTCATGACAATGACCAAGCACAGGTGCAATTTATTGGAATCAGAGTAACTCTTATGCCGGTGTAAATACTGAAGAAATTGTTTTGGTTTGACAAAGGATTCAGCAAAACATCTCTAGAAATGTCACTGTTGGTGATTGTTCCCCAAGGCTTCCTTTACAGCTTCCCCTGGTGCTCGCAAAAGCAGAAGAGACTTCTGTGCATGTGCTATGTAGAGAAGCTTTTGCAAGTGCTGGGTGAACCTATGAGGTGATGCCACCGAACCTTCATGGAGATAAACTAGGTTGCTTAAACTAGACCCCCACTTGATTTCAATGCTGTGACCTTTGCAACCCAAAGTGTCTCATCAAAGCAAAATGAGGCCACCTTAGGTGTTGTATTATTATCTTTTTCATTTATGTATAAGTTTTTTTTATGGCCACCCCTCTTGATAAAATGACTCTGGGTGACATATAATAAAATCAACATTAAATAAGTTAAACCAGGGGTCCTCAGCTCCCGGTCCACGGCATGCCAGCAAATGGGCTGCACAAACAAACAAAGCCCCATCCATGGGATGCAGGCAACATGCAAAACTACACCCCCTCCAGAAAAACCTCCATGGAACTGGTCCCTGGTGCCCAAAAAGTTGGGGGCCACTCAGTTAAACAATAGGCATGGCTAAAAACGAAATAAATAATCCTAGATCACAAGAGCGGCGATATTATCATTAATACAGCCACTTATTTAATTTATATAACTAGCAAGAGAACCAACTCTCACATTTAAGGATAGTAAGACTTTCTAGGAATACGGCAAAAAGGTACAGTAAATGCTCTAAAAAAGTAACAAGTTTATTACACACAGAGGGAGGAGAGAGAGACAAATACACATCATCCATATTTGAGTCAAGGCTGAACATTAGAAAGTTCAAGAAGAGAGAGATTTAACACAGAGAAACAGTGCTGCTTCAGAGTTATAGGGTTTAGTGTTGAGTATCTCTCAATGTCTGCTTAAAAAAGAGAAGTCGCTGTACATCTCTGGCAAAAGAAACACAATGAACGGGTGTGCATATACTGTTAAATGCAAAAAAATGAGACCACATTCTTCTTTGTTCTAGGTATTTAAAAGGCTATCCCCCTTATTCACCTTACATAGGAAGTTCTCCTACTTTCTGCCATTTGCTCCATGAAAAAGTGCCATTTTGCTGCCTGAGATTAGACAAGGTATGTAGATATAATACTGCTGTGCATATATTTGTTTTAAGAGGAAAAGCACTTAAGCCACATTTTTGAATGCACAGTTAATACTGAGTCCCTACAGGTTGTGGTTTTGTTCTCCATTCTATTTGATAAATCAACTATAAGACTGTAAAAACACTGTGGTTTTGACCATATTAAATTGAAGCGGATAATCTGCCCACATTCTAAAGTATTATTCCTGATGAAATGGAATTTCATTTCAAAACTTGGGCTGGGTTCAAGTTTCAGTGACTGCTGTGAGTAATAGAATTGAAACATAACATACTCAAATTCTAGCTTTATTTTGTTTGTTTAAGATTTTGTATGCTTATATACAGCTAAGCACAGCCTAATTTTATTTCAGCATGAGGCAATGCATGTTGAGAAAGGAAAAGATTTTCTTGTCCATGGTGAGAAAATGCTTCTCTTGTTTGGTACAGGTAGTTGTCGGCTTACAACCATTCAGTCTACGAATTTTCAAAGTTACAACAGTGCTGAAAAAAAAATGGACTTATGGCTGTTAAAATGCCCATATAACATTGTATCGTGATCAACTTGACAGCCCACCCACACTTAAAACTGCAGGGCACTTCAACTCTCCCCTATCTCCCCCCACACCTATGTCCTTTCAGCCATGCTGAACTGTGGCAATCCTTGGGGCCACCCTTTCACTTCCTAGGCCTCTATTTTAGTCCTAATGCTACTGCTGCCACTGCCAAATGCCTCCTCAAGCTTCATACTGTGGCCAACCACCACACTGAAAACCCTTGTTGTCCCCATCCTGTACTTCATAGAACCTGCCTCGTCCATCTTCTTCCTGTTGCTGAGGAGGAAGTTCCTGGTCTGACCCTATGTATGGAAGGCTACTGAGCCTTCCAGTGGCAGCTCTGGCTTTCTGTAGCCCCAAAGCTGGGGCATACCAAGAAGCCTCTGAGTCGCAGTCTATCCTTGCACTCATGCCACACTAAACCCACCAGGGGTGGGTTCTACTTACCTTTACTAAGCTGAGTAAGCGGGGACGCGTGCTCTTCTGTGCATGCACAGATGCGTTTTGATGACGTCGTCGGTGGGCAGGGCCTCCCGCCAGTTTTACTACCAGTTTTACAGAACCGGTGCGAACTGGGGGCAACCCACCACTGCCCCCAGCAGATGTGCAGCTTGTGCTGCGCCTCCCAGGGACTCTGCCACCCCATTATGGCAGTCCTGCACTTCTTACCTGTTACTTCCTTCTCTTCTTTCTTAAGGACCTACACATCTGTAATTATGACAATAAATAGGATTTCTGGGTTTGTCATCACCCAGCAACATGGTCATCTGAAATCATGATTTAGACTGCATCGCTTAACAACAGAAATTCCAATCCCAGTTATGGTTGTAAATCAAGGATTATATATTATATAACCAGATTATATAACCTTCCTATACATTTCCAATCCCACCATGCAAATATAAAACCAAATCTTCCATGTTTTTCAGGGGAGGTTGATTATAATGAAACTTTTGCCAATCTAGCCAGGAATTAGTGTCAATAAATGTGTTATATATACACAAATATCTTCAGTGACAGTAAATATCTTCCATTCAAAAATCAAGTCAAATATACAGCACACATCAGTGTTTATAATTTGAGGCTTTCCTTAAAAATGGAGCTAGTGAAAATTTAAATATATCTTCAATGATTAAAAGCTGAACATAAAATGCTACAAATACTTTCAATCTAACTGTGGATATACTTTGAGGTATACTTTCGTACTTTAAAAACATTTTCTGAGAAGCTAGAAAATTTTACAACAAACAGATGATAGGTATTGTATTGTTATTTTTTATTTTTTTTGGGGGGTCTGTTTTAATTAATTGGTGGCTCAGTGGCTAAGACACTGAGCTTTTTGATCAGAAAGGTTGGCAGTTCTGTGGTTCAAATCCCTAGTATAGGTCTCCTGTGGGTTGAACAGGGGGGTTGAACTGGATGACCTCCAAGATCCCTTCCAACTCTGTTACTGTTGTCCAATCTGTTGCTGTTGGTTCTAGGGATGCCAGCATAATTACTATGAAGATGCCAAAGCTTATGGATTCAAAAACAGAATCATTATAGTCGCTGCAGAGACTGCAGGAAACGGACTCTACAACTTTATTGTACCTCTCAGGGCTTATTACAGACCAAAGAAAGAACTCAATCCAATTGTGTTGCTGCTGGATAATCCGTAAGTAGAATGTTTGTTCTTTTATCTCAGAGCTACAGAGTCAGATTTGGAACTTTGCATGTATTACGTATTGTTGATACCAAATTTAATAAATGTGTTTTAATTCAGAAGGATTGTATCACCGGTACTTGAAGACAGTCATTTATAGGAGAACTTTATTTTATGCATCAAAGATAGAGATTGAAATACCAAGATATAATTTTGCTACAGACAAATGACTTTGGATGCCATAGTATCAGGCACAAAGAATCAGGACCATTTGTGTAGGTTGCAATATAAACAGTTTATTGAAGACTATACACAAGAATGTGGTCAGCTAATGGTCAGCACTAAATTAGTGCTACATAAAAGTCAATGGAATTCAAGGGTGGAGATGAGATTTAAGAGTCTGAGAGGCTAAACTGATGACACGTTTTGCCCTGCCCTCCAGTTCCACCTCCTTTTCTCCTACACATAGTAAGGGTAAACAAATTTTTCATGATTATTATATCAGAACTATCCTCCTCGTACCACTACTGCTGTTTTACTTGGAATTGGAGAGGTTTTGGCTCAACTATTTAAGTAACTTTCCAGGCTGTGGGCTTTATGTACTTGCCTATTGCCATTGGAAATAAGTTGTATTGGGGATAATTTTCCATTCTAAACAGCAAAAGATCTTGATGCCATTTTCTTGAAAAAGAAATCTAATTTTGACATCACTGTGGGAATGAAATCATAAAGAAAATCTGTAAAACTTGAATTGCTGAATCTTTAAAACATTCCAATTGGGATCCAGGCTTGGCAGACCGTCATGTCAGAATTTTAATTTGCTTTTTTATTTTGGTCCAATAAAATATATTAACAATATGTCTCTAGTGAAAGTTATATCTGAACAATTTAAATGTGCCCAGTTGCTTCACATTTATTTTTGCATAGATTGTTATTCTTTCTTTAGCAAAAACTTCTGGCTAATTTAAGCACTCAGAGTACAGCAAAGGATTAGGTTTTTATTTCTTATTCCAGAGGTGCAAAAAATACAGCCTATCACCATCTCTTTTGAAGTTCTTAGAGTTCTAGGAACTCTCTCGTGATATACTTACTGCAGCCTTTAAAATCCATGAAATGTCAAATTATGGATCAGTATTTTTGAAATGTAGCCCTTGACAGGTACAAAACCTGATATGAACCTGACTGTTGCTCATTCCTATTTTATGTCATATAATGTCGAAAAATTCAACTACAGATAGTTCTCGACTTCTGACCAAAATTGGGAATGGAATTTCCATCATAAGTTGTCACTGTAAATTATAAATTGAGTTATCAATTATTTTACAATAATTTGTATCATGGTTGTAAATCAAGTCGTGCAGTTATAAGTGCGAATCCAGTTTTACCAATGGCAAGTTTTGCCGGAAACCAACAAAAATCATAATAAATTGTGATCATGTGACCACTGAATGCCACAACCAGTCCTAAATGGGGAGCCAGAGTCAAGCACACGAATTGCAAACACATGATCATAAATTCAAATATAAATTCTAACTGACTTTCAGAGGTATCAGTTCAAACTGTTGTTTAAGCACACTGTCATAAGTCAAGGACTACCCGTATACAGCCATTGGTATCTTGAATCTGTCAACTCTTATAGATGTTTCGGATCTCTCTTGCATAGCATATCTCATTCTCTCTCTCCCTCCCTCCCTCCCTCCCTCCCTCCCTCCCTCCCTCCCTCTCTCTCTCTCTCTCACACACACACACATCCATATATATATGTTTGTGTGTGTGTTTGTCTTTAATATTACATACAACTTTAACTGCAAATCTCATTGTGGACTAATATTTTTAGTGTAGAAGTATAGGGCCCTCTAGTGTTTAATTGAATTTTTTAAGGTTCATATTTTAAATGCTTTACATGATTTTTGATATATGATTTCTTTATTATAGTTTTAATTGCATTTCATCATAGTTCCTTATGGCTTTTAGCTGTGTTTTCTTTTTTCTTTTTTTGGAGGGAATTTTTCAGCGTTTCCAGCACCAGTTATTATGAGATCCAGCATCAAGCATAACAAATACGTTAGGGATCATTTTTATGTTTGTAATAAATATGGTTTACATGTAAGTTTCTTAGTCATCCCCAGAAGCGTAAGAAATATCTATTTGTGGTCTTCACTATTGCTTAAATTCCATTGAATTGATACCATTGCATTCAGCTCTTTTTGCACTCACCATATTACTGTAAATACTTGTAAATTGTTGTGTAAACTCTAAAATAAACTTAACACAATTTTTTAAAGATAAAAACATCCCCAATAACTTCCCATACAAAATTGGGAGATAATGAGAAATCCAGTCCAGACAACATGCATAATAGTTATTAAGCACAACAGACCGTGCCTTCTTTGCCCTAAGCAAATTTATAATTTTCAAACAGCTTTGCAAGCCCAAATGTAGCTTTTATTTGTATGTGTACATTGTTTCAAATTGATAACCAACTCCCAACGACTCTGCGCATCTCACAACCATCAAACAAAATTATTCCAGGTGGTCCTTCACTGATGACCACAGCCAACATTTCTGTTGCTAAGCAAGACAGTCATTAAGTGAATGTTGCCCCATTTTATGACCTTTCTTGCCAACGTTGTTAAGTGAATCACTGCAGTTGTTAAGTTAGTAACATGGTTGTTGAATAAATCTGACTTCCCCATTGACTCTGCTTATAAGAAGGCAGCAAAAAGTTGATCACATGACCCCAGGACACTGCAACCATCATGAATATGAGTCAGTTACCAAGCAAGCGAATTTTAATCACATGACCCAGGGGATGCTGCAACGGTTGTAAATGTGAAAAACGGTCATGAGTCACTAAACGAACTGTTATACTCAGGGACTTCCTGTACATCAACATCAATAAAAGATGGCAAGTGTGACAGATCAGATGAAATGAAAGATGGGGCTACGTCCTCCCTCTCCAAAGGCAACAGCAAAGTGGGTGGAGTGGCATCTGGGTCTCAGGGAGCACCTCATTCCAGAGCACAGTCACAGGTACAAGGAAGGCAGGCTTGAAGGGTCCCAATAGATGACACTGTTTAATGAAGGAACCCAGAGGGTGCCAATCCTGCAAGACCAAAGTGATCTTTCTGCTTACTTAAGGCAGAAATGTGTACATAACTGCGTTAGAGAAATTATTAAAATAATCGTCAAATATATGAAGGAATTTTTCACACACACCAAAAAAAAAAAAAGGTTCTCAATAGGTAAGAATGTCTCTAAAAATGTATCTATCAGAAGAAACGTGTATGAAAAACCAAGCAGAATTTTACATACTGTAAGATTTTTCAAACTAACAAAGAAGCAGAAAAGAAACAAACGTGGTTATTAGAATGAAACATTAGCAATGTTAGAGATTTTTCCACTTTCCAATTGTATTTAACATAATTACTACTAAATAATTTCCAGTACCCACACAATTTTTGTGATACTATCTTTCACTTTGTGACCCATCTGCTATTTAGGCCAGATATGCATTTTCTGGATGCAATCTGTTGGTTTCCAATGGTTTACTACATGGTGGGCTCTATTGACAAGTAGGTAAAATGATCTTGGTACACTAAATATTGTAGTGTATTGTAGTGTGCAGTACCATGTAGTTGCATGCTTTTATGTAGTGCTAGTGTTTTGAAGTTGTATCGTTGCATGCGTACTTGTTCTTCAACATACTGAACATTGCTTATTAAGTTTTCCTTTTTAAAAAGAGACTTCTAGTTTTATACATGATCATCTACAGTTGAATTGATATGCAATTCAGTCTTCATTCATTTATTCATTACATTTATATATAGTAACTCTATATTTGACAGTATATGTACACAGTACACACAGTGGATCTGCTGAGATTACATCAACTCTCCATAACTGATTGAGTTAAGTAGACACTGGAGAACTATGTCTATGGAGATTCTCAATCATCCAAGTCATGGTTGTCCCAAAGATGCTCTTCTAAAAAGCAGCTGGACTTTTCTTTGTTGTTGTTTTTTCCTTCAAGGAAAAAAAAACAACAAAGTCAAGTTGTCTTTTGGAAAAGCACCTTTGGGACTGGAAAACCATCTTTCTAAAATGCTTCAATTTGCACAAGAATTGAGCTGGGCTAATTGACCAATTTTCCACTTTCATCCATTTCTGAATTATTTCTAGAACCTGGTGATCTGTTGTTTGGATATATAGTAAGGAATTCTCATCTCTAAGTCCTTATGCAAACTTATTAATTAATTGATTAAACCCTATATGTAAAATACTCAGATAGAATGTATATTGGGTGTTTTCCAAAGGCTGCCTTGTGCATTAGGACAGTGGTCCCCAAACATTTGGGCACAAGGGACCAGTTTCACGTAGAGAGGTTTTTCTATGGACCGAAGAGGGTATGGTTTTGCATGCTGCCTGCATCCTGCAGATGGGGCTTTGCTTGTTTGCACGGACTGGTTGTTGGCATGCCACAGACCGGTGCCGGTCCATGGATTGGGGTTTGGGGACCCCTGCATTAGGATATCTCCACCTCCACACTGGACTATCCAAACTGGAATTGCAGTTGTTACAAACAGTTAGAGCTCCCAATCCTACCTTTAAAAACTCTTTTAAAACAAAACTTTAAATTTTAGCTGAACCAGCAGCTGCTATTTTAAGATAATGTAGAATTTATCATTAAGCAAACAGGATGCTTCACTTTGAGATACTCATTCGTTTTTATGATCCCAAAGAAGAAAAATCCTTCAAGATACTGCCACTTGACTGCTGTTTATCCTGTTTTGCTCAGATTTAACTTAGTATACCTCAAACTTAAAGTATCTTATTTTTGTTTATAATAGCCTGCAATAAAATGTTTTTTTTAAAAAAAAATATTTGTATCTTTCCGATTTTTCTCAAAGATGGGAAAGATACTATATAAGGATGTTCTAATACTTTTTATTAGAGAATATATTTGTACCCAAAGGCTGTTTCATATATTACATGGCAACAACCCAAAGTTTTAATTGGTTCATTTTACACTCAGCAGAGAATTCACTTCACTTTAGTACCTCCTCAAAGAACATTAGTATAAGAAAAATGCCTCTTAACATATTTGGTGCAATTCATACTTTATTTCATACATTTTAGATAAAACTGAGCACTCAGATTAAAGGATGTAATACACGGAACAATTATGTTGATAATGAACAAAGCAAGAGAAGCAATGGGAGATATAGTTCAAAATACATTGTCACTTAAAAGAAATGCTTATCCAATCCTTCACCTTCATTATGCTACTTGTCTTGCTACCATGGCACTTTTAACAAAAAGTCAGTGTTCCATATTATTCTTTTCTTTACCATACAGTCCCCAACCTTTTTGGGACCAGGGACCAGTTTCATGGAAGACAATTTTTCAACGGACTGAGGGTGTGGGGTGGGGGGAGCATGCAACCTAGATCCCTCATATGCTCAGTTTACAGTAAGGTGTCTGTGGAGATTTTCAGTCATCCAGATCATGGTTGTCCCAAAGGTGTTTTTTCAAGAGGCAACTGGACTTTCTGTTTTTTCTTTGAAGATGTTTTGTTTCTCATTCAAGAAACTTCTTCAGTTCTGATGAGAAGCAAAATAGCCACCACAGGTGCCCCCCCCCCAACACGAGTCCCATGTCACACCCACCATGGCCACACCCACCTGGCCCTGTCTACCATGACTATCCCCACCCTGGCCACGCTCCATGCCCCCCCAGCCCTCTGATGTCAAACAACCCTGATGCAGCCCCCAATGAAATTGAGTTTGACACCCCTGCTATATAGTGTTATAACTCCTCCCTCAGATTGAAAAATGGGTGAGTTAATCCTAGAGAGAATGTGTATATAAATAATGGGTAGTCCTCAACTCATGCCCACAATTGGGACTGGAACATCCATCACTAAGCAGTGCAGTTATTAAATGAGTTGTACCTGATTTTACAACCTTTTTTGCTGTAACTGTTAAGTGAATCCAGCTTTCCCATTGACTTTGCTTGTCTGAAGCCCACTAGGAACATCATAAAGGGTGATCATATAGCCCTGGGACACTTCAACTGTCATAAACACATGCTGATTACTGACTGCCTAAAATTTGATCATGTGACCATAAGAACACTGCAAAAGTTGTAAGTGCGAGAACTGTCTGTCACTTTTTTCAGTAGCATCATAACTTTGAACAGTATTTAAATGAATGGTCCTTAGTCTAGGATTCCCTGTAATAGATACATATAATTTCATCTAAGTAAGAAATATGTGGAGAATGAAATAATAAAAGATATCAACTGGCTGTGGTGAGCGAGAATAGATGGCCTATGATGGTAGGAATGTGCTCTCTCAAATATGTCACCGGAGTCAAGAAGCTTTAATTATACCATGCCTTGTCTAGATTATGTTATGTGAACTATTTCTACATTTTGTCTCCCTCCTTTGATGCAGATTAATACTGTGTAGAAAAATCATTTCATCATAATGATTTAGAATGGAGTTTAATTAAGCTCTTAGGAAATACGATTCTTTGACTTAAAATAGAATTTTAATATAAATACTCAAGCCTGTAAATGTTACATCTTTCATTGTTTCTAGCAGGTTTAGTCACTTCTGTTTATTGATAATATTATTATTCAGAAGGTAGTTTGGCTATCAGTAGAATTACTGGGCAATTAAATCCACAACAAATTATAACATTCCTTTGCACAATTTCTCCCTCCTGCTTTAAGTAATTCTCTTTTCTTCCTCACTTACCTATGGTTATATAGTTTATGACACTCTCTATCATTAACTAACGTTCATATTTAATAAAAACTTGTAAATAATAATAGTAAATTTCAGAGCTTCATTTAAAGGGAACTTAAGGCTGTACTTATCTGGTACTAAATTACATTAACAGTTTACTTTCCATTAGCAATGTACAAAACCTAACTTTTAACTATAAACAAACTGTTGCAGATAAAATTAATCGCAGTTACTAACTGAATTCTTTTTGAGAGGAGAAGAACAAACATGCATTCTCAAACTGTTCCTGCTTTGTTTGTTATAAATAAAATGGAACCAGATTTAGATATCTGCTCGCCTTTTCACACTACATCATTTGAGGAACAAATTAAGCATTTTGAAAACATGGCATGAATTTGTCCATTTGTCTCTATTTATTCACTCCTACAAATTATAAAAAAAATATCCTCTCTATATATAAAAAAATAAGGCTATGACATTCCAAGAGGTAATATGGGATGAGTCCTGTCAATTGTAAGATACTGTAGGGAAGATAAAATCTATCCAAGCAGCTACTAAGAATAACTTTATGATTACAATTTAGTCACAATTACTTTATTTTATAAAACACTAAGCATTTGTCAAAATATATGGCTAACTTGTTATGACCAATATTTATTTGACTTCATGTAATTTTTTGTCCTGTTGCAAAAGTCTAGATGATTTGCTAAAATGTGGTGTGACATTTGCTGCCAATATGGTTGTAGTGGACAAGGAAAGCACTATGAGTGCTGAAGAAGAATACATGGCAGATGCTAAGACAATTGTAAATGTACAAACTCTCTTTAGGTAAGTGGCTGCACAATTATTTACTTCCCTTGTTTCTATTGAAATGCACTGTTCTATTTACATTCCATAAAAATGTATAATTTTAATAATATAAATAGACTTGATCATATCACATTTATTAGTGACATTAGTGATTAATCTGTCCATAAAATCTTTCACTTGATCTAATATTATATAGAAAAAATAAGCAATAAAACAAATCAATTTATTCCCAAGATTACACCACGAGTCCTAGTGTATTTAGTTAAACCTGGTTTAGGAAGCAACAATAGTTTCCATTGGGTATCAAATGTTATGAGTGAAATCATATGTTCAAATTTTTTATTTTATTTTACAATATATCCATATCAATGCATGAACAGAGTGGCATCTGGGTATCATACATTTTAGTACAAATAAAAATAGTGCTATTAATCATATTTGTTACATTCCTCAAGCTTATGTAGTTCTAGTATTAATACACATACACGTATTTGTATTAAATTGTAGACTTTCATTATTTAACTTTTCAATGTTTCAATACATTACGCCAATATCAATCACAATATTGTTTAAACATATATAATAATACCATTATTCAATTTCTAATTTTCCTTTTTATTATTACTTTTGTCTTATTGTATAAAAATACTAATATTCCCCCTCTCTCTTATTTCTATACATATTCTAACTTTTAATCATGCCATAATTATATTTAAGAACAAATCCTTTCTATCCTTCATCTCTTGCCCACTTTAAAGCTTTATTTTTTTGCTTTTTAACTTGCCTTGCATATTCCTCTCTTGGATCTTTATCCTTTCTGCATCTACGTCCTGACTATTCATTTCAAACATTTCTCCCATCTCTGCCCTTTTCCATTGTCTAGCTTCCAAAATATCTACCTACGCCCCTGTCTTCCTTTCAAAAATGTTTTCCTGCATCTCCGTTTCCCTTTTTAAATGTCTTAAAATGTTTTTCCCTTGGTTTATTTCATCAGTCATTGTTGTTTTTGTTATTGCGTCCTTTTTGTCATCTTGTTTTGTTTGCTGGTTCTGTTTTTTCATCTGCTCTTTCAGTTGACTCCTCCTTTTCCTGGGTGTCTTGATCACTCATTGTCCTTTGTATAATATTTCCCAGCTTTTCATTCATGCCATATATTAAGTTCTTAATCTCCTTGTGATTTCCTATCAGAATGTCCTTGATGTTTTGAAACATCGACGCCATTTCTTCCCAAATTCCACTCATTTCTTCCTGATGTAACATCTTGTCTCAAGTCCCGCTCTTGTCCAGTAATCCAAAAACCATATATTCAAGGCTAAAATCACTCCCCCAAAAGAATTCAATGCATCCAAAACCTCCTTAAATCCTTTTTATGCGTTCAATCTTGTTTCATAGCACTCAGGAGTCTCTTGTTCTGTCCCCATCTCACACACGCACCCAAACAGACAGCCAGGGGTAAAATAAAACTGGCAGACAACAAATTCTTTCAATAAGAGGATTGGCAGCAACCCAGTAGCTGCTTGCCAAGAACTTTACTCATAAAGGGAGGGGTTGTTCCTCCGGCAGATAAAACCAAACAAGATACACACAGTTAAAAATTGTCAAGTCCAGTCCGTATTAAATCCAAGGCAGATAACATTGTTTCCAAAGATACAATGTGACTCGCTAGTAGTTTAGTTTTGTCCGTCACAGAGTCTGAATGGCCACCTCACCCCCTTTTATCCCCTGTGGGGTGTGGTCCAGTGACTCAGCTTAATCTCTGGCACACCTCCTTTTCTGCTGCGTGCGCTTGTCTCTCCAACGCTGGCGTGGATCCAGCCAAGACTTATCTCCGTCACTGTCCGACTGCGAGGAGATACCTGGCTCCTGGCCAATCTCTTCTCCTTCGGGAGACACCTGAGGCATTGCCAGAGAGGAGGGTCCTGGAGGGGGAGGCCTGGCCAACTCCTCTCCTTCATGTTCGGAGCCTTTTTCCTCCGATAAGTCGGCCTCGGGGGTTGGAGTCACAACATCTTTTTAATGAAAGAATCTTCCTTATTCTCATCTTTAAATCTCCAGCAGTCACGACGTAGGTGCATAAAACATATCCTTGTCAGAATTTTCCAGGATTTAAGAATATGTTATACTTTCCTTTCATCATCTGTTTCTGATGATCTTTGATGCTTCATCTCTATTGAGCATATACTGTAAATATTCACAGTAGACAATATCTTTTGGGCATTTTGCCTAGTAATCCTACAAATGAATAATTTTCAAATAATAAATTACTATATTGTATTTAACCTCGTGGTAATCTGTGTGGGTAACTCACAGTGAAGCAGATGTCCATTGCTAATTAATTGTATTGTATTTGTTGCTTTTAATAAGTTTCTGGTTACTAAGTAGTCCTTTTGCTGCTCATCAATGAACATAACCTGGTTAGGTTTGATCTATATGCCGTGCCTAACTTCTGCAGCAGTGAGAAATTCCTTATAAACTGGGCCTTTATAAAGCCAATTCTATTGGAATGATATAGATTATTAAACAGCTTTAGGAATTCTCAAGATACAGAAATGAAACTATAGTTAATAACCAAACCATTTATCAACTAATATTTGGGATGATAAAATCAAAAAATCAAATAATTTGTGAAAAAATTAGAATATTATTCAGTTCATTGATAAAATAGTAAAGCATTCCAAAAGAAGAGTGTTTTGTTCAATGGAAAAAAGAGGGAAGTTGTAACAGTGACATACTGAATTTAAAGAATGATGGAAAAATTGGAAAGTTTGACGAAAGCATTTCCTGTGTACAATTATGAAAGTGGAAGGCAGGAAGAGAATCGTAAAGATTCTTGGAACAGCAAAGAAAGCAAGCATTTTAGATTTATGAAATGCAATGTTCACTTATGCATACTTACACACAAATACCATATTTTTCAGACTATAAGACACACCTAGATTTCGAAGAGGAAAACAAGAAAAAAAATAGTTTTTGGCCTCTGTGCATCCTATTTTTGCGAAAAATTGGTCCGTTTTTGCCCTTTCAACCCTCCCACGTCCCATTTTTGCCCTCCCTAGCCCCAAGGAGCACTCTGCAGGGCTCCTGACCCCCCCCCACATGTTCCGTTTTACCCTTTCCAGCCCCTAGGAGCACTCTGCAGGCCTCCCAAACCCTCTGCACATCCCGTTTTCACCAAAAATGGGATGCACCGGGGGGAGGGGGGCGTTCAGGAAGCAAAAACAGTGCTGTATTCAGTCTATAATATGGACAGAAATTTCCACCCACTTTTTTTTGGGGGGGGGGAGTGTGTCTTATGGTCCAAAAAAGATGGTATATGCTAAGGGATAGTACCTTTGGATAGATGCTACTTTGTGTAGGAAGGGAAAATAAGAGAAAGATTCTGGATTTTAAAAAAGCAGAGGGGGAAGAAAATTCCCTTCCCCCCTCCCCTTTCCTTTATATCATGTTCAGAAGTTTGGGTCATGAAGATCATTATTAGATGACTCCTCAAACAGTTGGAGGGAAAGGAAGATATACAGTATAGTAGATCCTTATCAATAATTTCTTGCCAATGCTTTTTTGGCTGAATCTGGTCAGTGCACTCCCCGGCCCTCTGAAACTATGGCTGTCTTGGAGCAGGGGATTCAAAACAGTTCAAAGCTATACTGCTCCATTGTCTGATAGCTTCAGATGACTCAAAGAGGTTCCTCTGGATTAAACAAAAGGCTGGCAAACTCAGAGCTGGATTGCTTGCCCGTAGTTGAGTTCAACTATGGATGGAAATGAAAAAAGCAGGTTAGTATAACAAAAGAGAAGGCTTTCTTCTCATTCCATAGATATTTCTGTCTTGAGAAAAAAGCATTGCTACTACCAGTTGTCCTGTTGGACAAAATGATATCAGTTGTGAGACAAAAGACAAACAAGAAGTCTCAAGAACAGAGTAAGGTTTGGAGGTGACTAAATTGGATAATGGCTTTCCTCCCAGGCTGAACAAGTTGCCAAAACGCTGAAGACTCTAAAAAAGAAGTTCTATTAAAGACCCACCATATACCAGTTGCTCTGATTAAGAAAAAGGCTACCAAAGAGTTCGTGGACAGACAATATTATCTCATGCAGGTATTTTCCCTGACAGATATTGTCTTATCAAGAACCAGCAATGCAAATAGAATTGAGGATGATGTTTCTATTCCACAATCTTACTCTGGAAATGTTTTTGGGAAAGATAATATTCTTCATAATATGTTACATTTTATGTTGCTGCTAGAATTATAGAAGACTTTCACATTTTTTTTTAACTAAGGTCTTCTTTTCCAGCTGGACATGCTTGCCAAACCAATTCTAGCACATAAAGGGCTGAAAAAGAGAATTGTGCTCTGTAAACAGTATTTTTATATTTTTTGTTTGGATCACTGCATTAAGTTTGTGCAAACCTTGTGTGAAACCAGGCATACAATTTAGCGTAGGTGAGGAAATCATGTAACAGATTGATTCAGATGTTCTATCTCTTCTTAGAAAAGAGATAATTCAAGTTCTGTAGATAATCATTCCCAAATCAAGCTTCAGATATATCTTCTTGTTATTTTGAGGAACTGAGGCAATTAATTAGTAAGGCCAACAACTAATGAAGAGCTAGCAGAAGTCTAACATGAACATATTTCAGTTCAGACTGTTTTAGACCTTATTTTGTGACAGAGGTAGTTTTATTTTTCTATTAACCATTTCTCTAGTAATATTTTGGCCATCAAAGTCATCAGGTAGACCTATTTAAAGCCTATTCCAAAAAACACTCTATGTGAATCTCATAGGTTTATTATGTTATGATGATTGTACTTCATTGACAGTCATTTGTATTTAATATCTGAACTTCCATAGATAGAAATGACTTTGACCTTGAAGTACAATCATCATAACATAACAAACCTGTGAGATTCATACATGGTGTCTTTAGGAAAGAGAGAGACAAATGAGAAGGACAAAAGAAGAGTATGAGGCTGGGAGGTGACTAGGTTTGCATAGAAAGGATATGCTTTGTTGGGATATTCTTATTATTTCAATATATGAACCTCAGGCCAAATATTTTAGATAATACATAATATACTTCTTCTATACACAAGAGGGAGTCACAAGATTAACTGGGGGGGAAAAACTCTAAGAGAGTAAGATTCTAGGGTACCCCTTGATTCTAGGATACCTTTGGAGAACTTTAGAGCACCTTTAGAGAATGACAAAGACTAAATCTGTCGAAGAACATATGAGAGTCCATATTCAGGATTACATCATGATAGTAAGAGAGGTGACATGAGCAGCATGGTGACCTAGTGGTGATGACACTCGCCTCCCACTTGGAAGGTTGAGAGTTCAATCCTAGGTAGCAACAGATGTTTCTCTCCTAGGGTGCAAAAAATAACTCCACGTGGAGTCAGGAAGGGCATTCAGCCAGCTCCATCCAGTTGCCAATTCTACCCCAAATTAAGGGATTACAGGATTGAAAAAAAAAAAAGAGTAAGAAAGGTGATATTTAACTATTTCTCCACTTTTACCATATCCAAGATAATTACCCAGTCACTTTGTTTTAGGGAGACATTACTTGTTTGGGAAAAGTGATCTGCATGATAATTTGTAGAGAAAGATAGTTTGAGCCTGAAACTCCCAAAGAAATGCACCAGATCTTTCAGACTATAAATCAGTCATCTATATAGGTACATTTTCTCCAAGAGCAGTTTTGGAGGGCATACATTGCTTGTTGAGGCAAATCAAGCAACTTATGCCCCTCTTCTAGTATGGTTGAGTCTATGCAATGGTGTTAGCTTCCTTTAGGGAGGGAGTGGTGTGGTTGGCCTTAGAATTACACTTTCTCCTCCAAGAAACTGTTGCTGGACTCAAATGGACAACGCTCATCCAGTTTCTTTTCTTCCAAAGAAGGTGATTGGGCTGTGGCTGCATGTACTTTGGAGAAATGCATTACTGGAGTATTTCAGTTGGGTTTCTTGCAGTGGTGGGTTTCAAAATTTTTTACTACCGGTTCTGTGGGTATGGCTTGGTGGGCATGGAATGGCTTGGTGGGCATGGCAGGGGACGGATACTGTAAAATCTCCATTCCCACCCCACTCTGGGGGAAGGATACTTCAAAATCCCCATTTCCTCCCAATCAGCTGGGATTTGGGAGGCAGAGAATAGATGGGGGCGGGGCCAGACAGAATTTTTACTACCGGTTCTCTGAACTACTCAAAATTTCTGCTACTGGTTCTCCAGGACTAGTCAGAACCTGCTGAAACCCACCTCTGGTTTCATGCCAATCACACTAGGTGGAGCAGATTAGGAAATCAACTCTGCATGAGTCTGATTAACATTCACATCTTTGTGGGGTGGAATTTGCCTATTTATTCACCTATAAAAGTTCAATGGTATGTGCATCTTTTTTTTTTCTTCCTAAGTTCCCTAAATTAAATTAGAAATTATTGCTGTCACCATTACCTGATTGCCTTTCTGTCTTCCCCAAAAACTGCTCTTCTTTCTCTTTTTTAATTAATCAAAATATTTCCCCTTGCTGTTGCTTCAACATTTCTCTAATGGTATTGGCCCAGTTATCTGAGTCTAGCCCCATTTCTAGCTGCTCTACGTTCTTCTTTGGTTTAACCACAGGCATAGGATGGATACCTGTCACGACTACAGTAGCAGTCTCTTCTACAGAAGAATCTAACAACGTTTCTATGTCTGTTTGTGTGGTGCAGACTCTAGTTAATTTTCACAAGGGACCACATGAGAAGCTAGGACTGTTGTGAAGGGTCACTGCTTTTGCCAGCCTGCCTCTGCTGCCAACTCTGCACTGATGCCCCATCCTCCACCAACACTGCCCCGCCTCCTCCACTAATGCCCCCCACCCACCCACCGCCAATGCCATCCTGCTGATTCCCCACCCACAATATCAACAGTGCCAACCCTGTGGGCCAGACTGGAACTGCTCACAGGCCAGTTCTGGTGTGTGACCCATAAAATGCCCAGGTCTTCTCTAGTTCATTAGCATGTGCATCTTTTTTACGTCATTTTTCTATAAAAATGTCCTGCATATTTATTAATAAGGCTTTTCATCGGGGGGCTGCTTTTCCGTCAGCATTTTCTTCCACCTCCTACTCACACAGCTGGAAAAATTGTCTTCAGATTCTTTGAATTAAAACAAAATAGTGAAAAGATTCTACTCTGGAAACTTGTTCCCAAAAGTAGCCAGATATATGGGGCATGACTTAAGCCTAGTCTCTTCATCTGTAACTTGGAATATTAATAATGATAAAAACACTCTACACGGAATCTGAATGTTAATAGAGGTAAAAATGTTTACTTTCGTATTATGGTGTCCATAATTATTTCAACTCTTATTTTTTTCTACCCAATGGAAAAAAAAAAAGCCTTCTAGCAGTTTATTTGCAGTTATTTTCAGTTCAGTAGTCTCTTTTTCTTCTTAATTTAACACTAATTTTCACATGACTAGAGAAATATCTAACAGATACTGTAAAAATGTAATTTAAAGCTTACTTTCACAATTCAGAAAAGGTACTTGGGTAGCTAATAAAAATTGCATATCCTTAATGTAAAAACATTTGCAGGCGTGATTACTTTGTAATGAAATTGTAAAGAGTTTGGATTCTTCCTACTTTAACTATAGCATACAACCACTAGATGGCAGCCCTTCTACATGTACTGGCAACTACACAAAAAGTAGAAAAATGTAGGGATTTTCCTTGTACAAAGAAAAGAAACAATTAAAAACTAAAGATTTCAGTTCAAGTTTGACATAGTAGATACAGTTCACACACTATTAGAAAAACAAATATTAGCAATTTTGATGCTTGAAGTGTAAGGATCTAGCCAACATCAAAAGTTTAGAAAGATGGAACTTTAATATGCAAATAGTTTTACAGAATCGAATACTAAAATGCTCTGTTTAAAAAGTCCCTTTTTAATAGCTTAGAAATCACATATTGGCAAAGTTATCTATATGTCAAAATAATTTAATATGCATCATTGATAAAAGAAAAAAGAAAAAAGTATTATTTTAAAGACTGCTGCAAATTTTCTGTACTTTGAGCCTACTGTTCCGACAGGCGGGGCTGTCAAATTGAATAATTTTAAATTAGGTTTTAATTTTGGGTTTTAAAATTTGGCCAAAACTATTAAATGATTTTAATTAATTTTAACTATGATATTGTATATTTGTATATTTGTATTTTAATTCTGGCTGTACACCGCCCTGAGTCCTTCAGGAGAATGGGTGGTATATAAAAAATATTATTATTATTATTATTTATTTATTTATTCTGGCTCGGCATTAATTGCTATCAGTTTAATTAAAATAAACTATATAATTAAAAGTAAGATGTAGGATAATCTCATAATAATGTCAGTATGGCCAGTTGGAGCATCTGCGGCTGTGATTTCTAAGCTGAAAGAGTGACTCCATCAGATCCCAAGAACAACATGAGATCTCTCTATCCAGAAGACTGAAGTGCTAGTAATAGCTAGGACACTGCACAGAATCCTCAAACTCCCAGCCTCTGGAAGACGAACTGAGATTGAAGAATACACATTAAAAAAAGGAAATTAATTGTAAAGATGACAAGTTTAAACAACATCATGAAGAATGAGAACATTTCATTGATAACAAAGATCTAAGCAATTCAAATCACCTTTCCAGTTGTGAGGCAGAGCTGTGAAAGAGTGAGAGGAATAAGGTATTATGGATTTTGAGATAGTGAGAGAACCACAGACTGAAGAACAATAAGTCTGAGATCACATTAAGGCTGACTTCTTCCTTGAAACAATTATCAACATCCAGAAACTCATTTACTTTGGGCATATAGTACAGGCAGATCATTATATATTTTATTTCTCTCTCTCTCTCTCTCTCTCTCTCTCTCACACACACACACACACACACACACACACACGATTGGGGAAGTAGAAGACATGATTGAAAATCAGTAAGAAGGATGAATGGGATCAAAAGATTACAGAAACTGTAAGAGCTGGAAACTATGACTAAAAATAGTTCAAGATTTGATTGTGTGCTGCCCAAAGATTGAATTTTGTCTTGCAATTTGGTTGAGCATATAACTGTGGTAAAATAAATTAAGATAATCAGCAGGAATCAAAATTAACTAAGAGGGCACCTAACTAACTAGCCAAAGGTAGATTCAGTTACCCACATGAACAAAATCATACACAGCATCAAGGCATAACAATTAGGTAAAATTACCTTTCATATGTTACATTGTATTTTGAAATCTGTTTGGGTCCAGCAAATTTACTCCCAAGTAAGTATGTAAATAATTCCATTCTATTCCCATTTTCAAGCTTCTTATTAACCATGTGCTTCTACAAATATATCTGTAGCGAGGCAGATGATCTGATACTAACTTTTCTTGCTCTTTTATATACGATACTTGCAAAATCTGTCCATTTTCTACTTTTAAAATCCACAAGAGTGCAGTCTTGGCTAATAAACTACAGTTTATTTATTACAATTGTACTGAGTTAGTGTGGTAGAGACTAGTTAGCTTTATTTTATAGCTTTGATTTTTTGCAGAAACAAAATGCAGGTGGCATCATTATTATCACTGATACAGTTAATAGTTACACAAACATGATTTGTGTTTTAAGAACGCTGCATTGAATGCCCGGGTTATTCCTTTCATTTTTTTTTACTATGTTGGGCTTTCAGTGTCCATATTAAGAAAGTCACTCAGTTATCATGTCAAGCCAACAATCACAAAACACTGATACTTGTCCTCAACTTCAAGAATAGTGGTTAAGTACTATAACATGGCCTGGGAACTTAAATATCAAATTCTCATAACTACAGTTGTCTTGTGATCATCTCAGTTAGCATTTCACTTTCGAGAAAAGGCTTTATTTTACACACCACAAATCCATGCTTCTTCAAGAAAAAAGTAAATGCATCATTTTTAGAAATGTCATTGAATTCTCTTTCAGTAGCCTCATGCTACTATAAATTTCTTGTTTTGTGAAGAAGATGTTACTATTTAGGGAGTGATTTATAATTTCCATGGGTAATTTTATTCCATTTAGGGAATATATATTCCCCAATATATATTTGGGGAATATGTATTCCATTTGGGGAGCGGACCAAATGGAAAATAGAATACAAGGATCTGAATATGCATTTCTTTAATCAAATTAATTGCTCCTTATTATCACAACATCTCCTTCCCTGTTACAAAACCTTATTTTCATCTCCTATACATAAGGATTAAGAATATTATCCCAAAGACCTTGTCATCTGAACTTTGATGCAAATACTTTTAAATGTCTCTTTAGATAATGAACAAAACCTCTCAATGAATGCTAATGCAAAGTGCTGATTGATTCTTGACTAGAAGGCTAATGTTTTCAAAATGCACAATTGCAAGTTAAATCTCAACATAGTTATAATCAGGGGTCAAATGTAAAATTTGTTACTACTGGTTCTGTGGGCGTGGCTTGGTGGGGGTAATGTGACTGGGTGGGCGTGGCCAACTTTTTTTTTTTTTTTTTTTACTTTTCAAAGCATTTTTTCTAATGCTTTGAAAAGCCTCTCTGCCAATCAGGGAACTCAGCTGGGATCGTCAAAGAGGCTCTTTAAAAAATGCCTCTCTGCCGATCAGGGAACTCAGCTGGGATTGTCAGAGACTTTTCAAAGCATTTTTTTTATCACCTCTTCGGCCAAGAGGTTGCAGAAAAAAATGCTTTGAAAAGCCTCTGATGATTGCAGCTGAGCCGTACGATCATCAGAGGCTTTTTTTTTTTACTTTTAAAAGCATTTTTTCTACAACCTCTTCCGATGAAAAAATGCTTTTAAAAGAAAAAAAAGCCTCTGATGATCGTGCAGCTCAGCTGGGCGTGGGGGTGGGGGTGTGCAGGGATTTTTGCTACCGGTTTCCAAACCACCACCCGCCATCGCTACCGGATCGGGCAATCCGGTCCGAACCAGGAGCATTTCACCCCTGGTTATAATGTTATATTGGTAAAAGTATTTTATAGCTCATTCAGACAATTATACAAACTTGATATTTGTATAATTACAAGTATACAGTTGAATTAACCTTCTGAGCCACAAGTTCTCCTCCCTTCATCAGCTTAACTGCCTAACATGTAGGAAGCCCAAGTTCGAATCCGAGTAAAGGTATGGCTGGCTGATGAAAGCTAAAAAGCTTGAAATAGATCTATACTAGTCTCCCTTTATTTCTTTATCAGCAAAATATAAATTTGGTATTAAATGGTTTGTCGTGAATGTGACTGCTTGAGGGCTCCTGGATTGGAGCGGAAAGGCGAAAGGGAGCTCCTCTGAATCTCTGCAGGACATTTATCCCATTATAGGATTTAATTAGTTTCCACCAACAGGTGGCATTTTCAGGAGGAAAAATGACAGAATTTGAAATACTCATACAGAATCACGGGCATGTAATACAGAGATAGAACAAATCTAAAATTGAATGATAAATTGGTTGCAAATACAATAAAGGGAAAAGCTGGAACAAATCTGTACAATTTACACTGACTAATACTTAAGAGAAAACTGGTATAAAATGTTTTATAGATAGTGTACAATTCTGCTTATAATTCTCAGAATAGACAAATCTAGTGATAAGGGCTGGAAATGCCATAAGGCAGAAGGAATGTTTTTGGACATCTAAAAAGACTAGATAGATAGATAGATAGATAGATAGATAGATAGATAGATAGATAGATCTTCAAATAACTAAATAATGGAGACACCGTCGTTCAGTTCAGATTTTTTTTTCATTTTTTGCACTAACTGTAGAACTTTTGAAATATCTTTGTCCACTTATTGATATTATATCTGCATTGAATATTTTCTATTTTTCTTTCTTTCCTTTTTATTTTCACTCTATTTTCTTTTTTCTTTCTTTCTTTTTTGTAGGTAGCATTTCCTTGCAAGTAATTATACTTTCGGAGTACTTGTATTAATTTGTATTATGTTACCATGTTTGCTCACCTGATATTATTAGAAGAATAACTATATTATCTCCTTGGAAAAACATTTAGGTTGTTCTCCAATCTGAGCATAATTACTGAATTAACTCATCCTGCCAACATGAGATTCATGCAGTTCAGGGCCAAAGACTGTTATTCTCTTGCTCTATCAAAATTGGAGAAGGTAAGAAAGCTTCATTGCATGATAATAAATATATGTAATTTATTGATTCGCGGATCAGATGTAGTTGTCTTTTTTAATTTGCTCTGGAAACTGATAATTCAAAACAGTCTATGCCTAATTGATATAATTGTGAAATACCCATGGAATATGAATCAAGGGAGTGCTGGATCAAGTAGTAAAAAAGAAAAGTGGCCGAGAATGAACCCCAAAGATGAAATTATAAGAAAACAATAGGTAAATCTTGCCATAGTGTTATGTGTGCAGGATTCTCTACTAGGCCTAGTAAAAAAGCATCATCTCTTTTCTGAGAATCCTTTAATCCTCATCATCATGCTGAGTTATTAAGTATTAATTCTGCCATTTTGAATACACAGAATATCATGCCCACTGCAAATAAGAGTCAGTAAGCATAATTAAACTAAAACAGAAATGGTCAAAATAAATGGTGGAACAATACTTTTCAACAGCAATTACAGCAATTGTCAATGCCAAACAGCTAGCCAAAAAGAAAGATCAGCTGAAACTGTCCATTGTTGTATTTGTTTAAAATGATGATAAAAAAGTTAAATTCTTATACTGCAAATAATCAGGAGAGATATAACATGATTCTTGTTTGAGTTATGATAGAAACCTTTGTTGAGGCAATAAGTACCATCCACATACATAAAAGTGCATGTCCCTTTCAAAAAGAAAGTGAAAAGAATCTGCAAAATTTGCAGAATTAATGATATTGATAGTACAGCCTAAATGTTGCAAATGAAACTGGTAATGCTGAGGTTTACTAAAAATAACACTCACAGGAGACAATTCGACTATGATTATAAATTCAATAGTTCAAGCATTTAAGTGGCAGAATTAGCATATGGTGCTAACTATGACAAAGTGGCTACTTAACAAGAAAGGCTACTGTTTGTAATCAGCAGAAGCCAGTAGTACAGTACACTTCCCTAGACAGAAATTCTTCCCTTAATCTGGAAAGCAAATGATGCACACATTCTATACAGTGGCAGAATTAGACCTTTAAGAAATTAATCTTATTGGACCACTGCAGGTGGAAATACAAATGAGCATAATTTTGAAGTTGTAGGAACTAAAACTAATCTTTCAAATTCCACTTACATTAGCTAAGTTGATTACAGTAATTTTCCCTCTGAGTTTGATAAATGAAACTTTTAATAGTTCTGTGGTATTGTCACCACATAGATAGAAGGCTGTCCTTGGAGGGTAATCTGGAAGCTTTAGCTGGTGCAGAATACAGCAGCACAGACAGTTTCTAGATGAACATATTATATATACTACCTCTGCTCTGTGAGCTGCATTGGTTACCAATCAGTTTCCAGTCCAATTCAAGGTGCTAGTTTTGATCTTTAAAGTCCTACATGGCATTGGATTAGGTTATTTGACGGACCGCCTCTCCCGATTACATCTGCCATCCCACCAGATCTAGCAGACAGGGTATGTCACCAACTGTAGGGCTATGCCTGAAGTGTCCTAGGTGGTGAGGGTTCTCTGGGCATCTGCTCCTTGGATTATACTTCATCCTTTCTCCTATTCACGCCTCCGAAGTGAGGCTGGCTTCATCCTTCAAGATCTGGTTTTGCCATCAGGCCCGGGGACCTCAAAGAAATATTGAGGTGGCTCCACTGTTGTTAATATCTGTCCTTTGCACACTATTTATTCCTTTTTAGCTTTATGCTTTCCATAATTTTAGAGCTTTTAATAATAGTAATAATATCCTTGTTTGTAAATATTCACTGTTTTTTTAGCTTTGTTGTATGCTGCTCAGAGTCATTTGTTTGTGAGATTGGCAGCTATATAAATATGAACAATAAATAAATAGTAGTACTGTTTTAAAAAATATCTGCTCCTATTAATTAGTGATATTGTACCCTTAGCTAACAAGCTAGACCAATTTACTAGTGAAAAATAATAAAGAGACTTTAGTTATAAATGTTAGAAAATAATGATTAAGTTTCTTGTTTGCTTATCTCTGTGGACATGTCAGAACTTGGGAGATCCAGATATTTTTACATCTATGAAGTTATGAGTATCTATAATAAAAGTTAATAAAAGTGTCCCGATAGCCCTTATTGTACTTGTCAGGTTTAAAGTATCCAGTAATATCCACTCCCTTCCCTCCCAGCAGAAATTATAAACAGATTAATACCAAATACCAGTAATCTATATAGTGATGTTATTGGACTTCCCTTGTAAAGCATTGTGTATTGTACCAAGAGACTTCAATGCCTGATGACCTTTTTCTTCAGCTATTTCCATCTCTTTGTATGATGATGCATTGGGATTTGATGAATCAACAAATTAAAGGTAAAGGATGTAATAGGACTAACAGATTTTATATATATAAAGATTTTATATATATATATATATATATATATATATATATATATATATATATATATATATATATATATATATATATATATATATATATATATATATATACAGTCAGGTCCAGAAATATTGGGACTTCGACACAATTCTAACATCTTTGGCTCTATATACCACCACAATGGAGTTGGAATGAAACAAACACAATGTGCTTTAACTGCAGACTGTCAGCTTTAATTTAAGGGTATGTACATCCAACTCAGGTGAACGGTGTAGGACTTACAGCAGTTTGCATATGTGCCTCCCACTTGTTAAGGGACCAAAAGTAATGGGACAGAATAATAATCATAAATCAAACTTTCCTTTCTTAATACTTGGTTGCAAATCCTTTGCAGTCAATCACAGCCTGAAGTCTGGAACGCATAGACATCACCAGATGCTGGGTTTCATCCCTGGTGATGCTCTGCCAAGCCTCTACTGCAACTGTCTTCAGTTCCTGCTTGTTCTTGGGGCATTTTCCCTTCAGTTTTGTCTTCAGCAAGTGAAATGCATGCTCAATGGGATTCAGGTCAGGTAATAGACTTGGCCATTGCATAACATTCCACTTCTGTCCCTTCAAAAACTCTTTGGTTGCTTTTGCAGTATGCTTTGGGTCATTGTCCATCTGCACTGTGAAGCGCTGTCCAATGAGTTCTGCAGCATTTGGCTGAATGTGAGCAGATAATATTGCCCAAAACACTTCAGAATTCATCCTGCTGCTTTTGTCAGCAGTCACATCAATAAATACAAGAGAACCAGTTCCATTGGCAGCCATAAATGCTCACACCATGACACTGCCACCACCATGCTTCACTGATGAGGTGGTATGCTTAGGATCATGAGCAGTTCCTTTCCTTCTCCATACTCTTCTCTTCCCATCACTCTAGTACAAGTTGATCTTGGTCTCATCTGTCCATAGGATCTTGTTCCAGAACTGTGAAGGCTTTATTAGATGTTGTTTGGCAAACTCTAATCTGGCCTTCCTGTTTTTGAGGCTCACCAATGGTTTACATCTTGTGGTGAACCCTCTGTATTCACTCTGGTGAAGTCTTCTCTTGATTGTTGACTTTGACACACATACACCTACCTCCTGGAGAGTGTTCTTGATCTGGCCAACTGTTGTGAAGGGTGTTTTCTTCACCAGGGAAAGAATTCTTCAGTCATCCACCACACTTGTTTTCCGTGGTCTCCCGGGTCTTTTGGTGTTGCTGAGCTCACCGGTGCATTCCTTCTTTTTGAGAATGTTTCAAACAGTTGTTTTGGCCACGCCTAATGTTCTTGCTATCTCTCTGATGGGTTTGTTTTGTTTCTTCAGCCTAATGATGGCTTGCTTCACTGATGATCTTATCTTGAGAGTTGACAGCAACAGATTCCAAATGCAAATAGCACACTTGAAATGAACTCTGGGCCTTTTATCTGCACATTGTAATTGGGGTAATGAGGGAATATCACACACCTGGCCATGGAACAGCTGGGAAGCCAATTGTCCCATTACTTTTGGTCCCTTAACAAGTGGGAGGCACATATACAAACTGCTGTAAGTCATACACTGTTCACCTGAGTTGGATGTACATACCCTCAATTAAAGCTGACAGTCTGCAGTTAACACACATTGTGTTTGTTTCATTCCAACTCCATTGTGGTGGTGTATAGAGCCAAAGATGTTAGAATTGTGTCGATGTCCCAATATTTCTGGACCTGACTGTATATAAAGAGAGAGAGTGGGGGGAGCGCAAGTTGGTAGAGAGGGATGAAAAGGGACAAAATATATTATAGCCTTGTCAGGAAGCTATTATAATTAATTATGTTTACTGAGTCAAAAGTATTAGTGATGTAATCATTGTAACTAAGAGTAGACATAGAATTAATAGAAACCATATACTACTGTAATGTTAAGGTTAAATACCAGTGAATTACATATCTACTCAAAAAATGGAGCTGTATAATTAATCCAATATGAATATGGAAATAACAGAAAGAGATAATTAAGGAGCACTTAGATATACCTGTACTGAATATAAATGAGATTCTTAAGTTTCAGTCTTTTTTAACAACTTTAAACCCACTGAAATAGCTGTACCAAATTGTAGTGAAATATACAAAAGCATCTTCTTAGTAATGAAATGGAATCATTTAAAATCCAAGCGCTGATTTGTTAGGGAAATGTGTACTAACCAAAAAAGTACTTTTGGAAAATCAGAATATACAGATTTAATAATTGTCCATCCTTACCAGTGGATCTGTTTCATTTAAAAGATAGTGTAAAGCATTAGTAAGAACAAAACAAGAATAGATTGTCATATTGAAGCTGAAGTTTGAGAAAGATCCCTTTAAATAGTCTCAGACAGAACCCTGTGCTATTCCTGAGATAATTGCTTAATGCATTGGATGCATTGCTTAAATGGATTCTTCTAGTCATGTTTACTAAAGTGATATCCTAAATGAAAATGGCAAGTTTCCAGGCGGGGAACATATACCGTCTGAGCTGAATAAAAGAAATGATGGCTATTCAGACTCAGTTTTAGATATAAATGAATAAAACAGCATGTCTTCTTGAAGAAATACTACCTGTTATTTTCTCCATTCATAAGAATGGAACCATGTCTAGCCTTTCCAATTATTCATCAATCAGTTTAACTATAATTTGTACACTTATGCTGGGAATCTTATTTGCAGATAATTATGGTAAGTTTGAAAACATTTTAGAAGATGAGTAGACTGGCTTCAGAGAAGGAAAATCAACTATTAATGTACATTGTATATTATACCAGGTGGTTGAAAATATGGCCAAATCCAGTCATAAATTTCATGGGCGCTTTATTTACTGAACTCAGTCTTCGACACAAATTCTAAAAATAGATTTTGATATAAATTCTGGCCTTTTGCAATTGATACATCTGCTGCTCTGAAATTTCTATAAAAACGCACCGCTTCAAATAACAATTATTTATAGCAGCTGATTAGGTCTACTCCAACTTTGAAAAGGATTAAATAGGATTTTATTCAAAACAGTTTTGATTTTCCAAACTGGCTAATTTTACTTCCAGGACATTCATCTAATTTAGACTGTGGAGAAACAATTATTTAACTGCATCTCCCAGCCTGAATCCTCTCCATCCACAAAAGAGGACTGTAACTTTATAATATAATGTATTGTAATATAATAATATAATGTGTAATATAATTACCCATCATTTTAGCCTCTTTATTCACAATTTATATGTGTGTTTCTTTGTACTTCTATAAGCCTTTTGACGAAAGCTTCACAGAAGCAGATTTTATCTTCTCAAATTGTGCCAATATGATTAAACTAATAATTCATGTGCTATTACACTGATTGTATTGGAGAAATATTTTATTCAAAAGTATCACATCTCTCTAAGACACCAGGAATAACTAAAGCCTATTATCTATAATATATATCAAATTCTTACTAAATATTCAATGTCCAAAAGGAAGAATTTTCTTCCGAAACATGGTCAGTATATAAATTGGTTATATGTGAATGATATATGCCGCCTCCCTCTCTGTTACATATATTATATGAATCAATTATTGAAATAAGTTGCCTATTTTAAAATATTGCCATAATAGCAACTAAACAATGTAAAGAATTTCTTAATAGTGAGCAAAGGAATGGTGTTGTTTACTGTGCATTAATATTTGTGGATGTTAGTTTTGTCAGTTTTGCCAAATTCTAGGAGAAATGTGATATGCTGATGTGAGTTTTCAATGCAACAATTTGAATGTAAATGTATTAGCTTTGTTGGCATATCAGCATATTTTAAAGATAGGATTGGATCCTTGATAAGTTCATCTCTGATATTTCATGAACTGTCAATGGTCTAATATTGATTTCTGTACTGTACTGTGAAATAAAAAGTGTCATTATTTCCAGCCGACAAATATTGCCAATATACCAATTTACAAAATACTTAAAACACACACCCTTTAACACATGTAGTTAGCTCTCTTCATAGAGACCATAGTAAATAAGCTTTCTTTCATGATAATTTGTACACTACTATTTTTTTTTTTTATCTCTACAGCCTGGACTCATAAAAGTGTTAGAGTTGTTTCAGTTCAGAATGCTGAAAATGAGAAGCTCTCTATGTAAACTAAATGTGTTTCTTGGAAATATCCTTTAGAACCCTCTTCAGAATGTGGGAGACTAACTTCATGTATAAACGACAATTTTAACTATAGAGACAAAATGTTTTGAAGCCATCGTCCTTAAAAATTGCTGTAGCCCTGACATGCTGATTTACAGTTAGTAGAAACTGTACAATTTTTAATTGTTTATATCAATATACAAACAGGCATTTCCAATAACAAAGGCTGGAGAAAATGGAAATCAGAACACATTTAGCAGTTTGTTGTTTGACTATATTTGGTGTAGGACCAAATTAAAGATAATTTGATTTGTATATTTTTCTTTCAAAGTTACTGTAGTTACCCATGGCTTCTTGAAATAAATGGCATATATTTGCAGTTATATATTCATATAGCCATATTAAGCCTATATTTGTACACAGTGTTATACTATAATGTTGCCTGCTTTGTTTATCTATCCTGTTTATATGTTTTCATATTAGTGCATATCTGAGACGATGTTATACTCTGCTATGGTTTTTTGATTGTTTAGAACAATATATTATTGTTACAAATACTTTGCTACTTTGCAATATTTTCACTTTTGTATTCAACAATCTGGGAAATTGTTGATTTTTATAGTCTCCCATCCAGGGTTCGAATCTTGCTAGGCTGCTGTCCAGGATTTAAAATAATTTTTGGGGAAAAATTCCCATAGGGGAAGCTGCATCCATTTAACAACTGTGTGATTCACTTAATAACTTTTGTAAAAATTGTCATAAAATTGGGTTTAACTTGACTTATGACCTTAACCACTTATGATAGAAATTCCAGTCGCAATTGTGGTCATAAGTCGTAGACTATCTGAATTGAAATCAAGTTTCATGGGAATATCAAAATATTCATAATAAAACTTATATTCTGAAAGTTTTGATGAGAATTTCTGAGGCCAAATTTGGTATGTCTTTTAAAGATTATGGAAGTCTGTCTTGTTGCAGAAGATCCTGAGTTATAGTTAATTGTATAATTCAGACTCCTGGCTACGCTTATTGAAACTCACATTTGGTCTTTTTACATTGATAGTATATCCACTGTACCTACTATCATAGTTGGTTGTTGTGAAGATTGGAAGAGTTATATGTCTGCCCTAATTATTTCTAGGAAAGGTTTACACAGTATTATATTGTCTCTAATATAAGCGGACCCTGACATAGCGAATAATGCTAGGAAGAAGAAGAAGATATTGTCTCTAGTATAAACTGAAGCACAGTCTGAACACAATTGTGTAACTTCTTAAAGACTTCTTATTGTAACTTTCTTCCTGTTTGTTATTCATATTCTCTGGCATTAATGTGGGAAACCTGAAGAGTGCCACAATTTACCTTCCTGTCTACTGCCATATGTTTGGGTCTTCCAAACATTCTTTACTACCCATTCCTCCTCTCTTATTATATATAGCCATGTTCTCCTAGTTCACCATATTATTAATGATGAAACTGTGACTGTATGTCTCACGCCTTAAACCATGGACTGAGCAATCACCCTTGTAGTTGTTATAGTCTATAGTGAGTGCATGCAGAGGTCTTCTCCAATCTGTTGCCTTTCACATCTGTTGGTCTTCAGCTGCTGTCATATCTAATATTTTATACTGTACAAGCAATGCAAAATATTGAAATAGCTGTTTTGGATGTGAGGTGGTTGAGAAAAGGTGTCTTGAGGAACAAGCTTCATAAATTATATCTAACCCTGGACCTGTTCTGACCCAGCCTTAGCAGAAACAAGAAACAGACTCCTGGTCACGAAAACCCCCTCTTTATTTATCTCTTATGAATTAAATGCATTCACATACCGGGAAGTCCAGGCAATAGTCCTTCAAGGAGTTAAATGCAGTAACAGACCTTATCAGTTCCTTTGTGATAATTGCAAGGCCGCTTGCTCCCAGCCGAAAGGCTGCAAATTAAGTTCTGGCAAGCAGTCTTTGTGGCAGGAAACACAATGAGTAAAATCTTCAGAAATATGAATTGTTGTCTCCTACGACAACCACTCCTTTTTCCTTTTCCTTCTATTTATTCCCCAGCCAGGGAGGGGCCATTCAGCATCCACATGGGCTTTGCTTCCCGAGTCAACTTCTTGTCCTCCATTGTTCACCTCTCCTAACAGCTCTGCACATACGTGCATCTGGAACAGGCCCCAGCTGTTCTTCCTCCTCACTCATATCAGCCTCCAAAGGCAGCTGCCTCTCCGGTGGCTGGGAAATGTCGGATAGCCCTGGATCTATCTCTGCGTCCGACGCAGAGCATCCATCATAGCCTTCCCCAGACTCCAGAACTGGCCCAAGTTCCTCCCCAACCTCATCATCGTCTGAGTCTGCTGCCAGCTCTGTTGGCAGCTGGCAGGCCACAACAGGACCCGGATAAATGGATTCACAGCAACTTTTATTGGAGTGGAAACTAGCTTTTCCTGTATATATTTTCAGATATAAAAGTGAGGTACATAATGTACAAATAGCATAAGATGCTATTTTGCGGTTGCTCTTATTAAACACTTGGGAAAGTGAAAAATCATTCAGACATTTAGTAATCTTATTTCTAAAAAGAAGTCACAGAAGACATTCCATGTTTGGTTAATAGTGTATTTGTGTGGACATGTTCTCCTCTAAATTCTTAACAAAAACAGGTTTAGAAAGCAACCACGTATGATGTTAGGTTTTTAAGGTTAGTCCAAAGGTGCTTTTTCAAGAAGCAACTGGACTTTCTGGTTTTTCTTTGAAGAAGTTTTGCTTCTCATCCAAGATCTGGCTGGGTGGTGGGGAATGGAAGGATTTATACTTCTTGCAGACAACTGGTCATTTGGAAGGAGTATAAATCCTTCTATTCCAACCATCCAGCCAGAGCTGAAGAAGCTTCTTGGATGAGAAGTGAAACGTCTCCAAAGAAAAAGCAGAAAGTCCAGTTGCCTCTTGAAAAAGCACCTTTGGGACAACACATATCTTTAAAATTAAACAGCAAGCCTTGTATTTGGTGGAGATACTCATTATTCTCTAAAGCTATGTTGTTTATATGGGTGATTTCAAGGAAAAGGATTTTTGTCTGACCCCATGCATTTTTATTAATCATGCATTTCCCCTTTTTGGTTGTTTTGGTGACTGCGTTATTTGCAATCTTTTAAAAAGGTATAATCTAACCAGGGAATCCTAGTTAATTTTTTAAAAATGAAAGTATAATTAAGATTGGTAACATATCACTGTTACTCAAGAAGTTCTCAATATCACTTAGGGAACTAAACACTGTTATTTGTTCCATGCAAACTTATTATGGACTTTAAACAAAGTGTAAGTTTAAATACCACCTATTTAACACCACCACCCCTTTTAAAGGTTTTATTTGTGTGGTCCATTTGTTTGTTAGATTTATAGCTGGCTTGAGTTAAATTTTAAACTGATTTTAAATTGGGTTGTTTTTAAATTACGGCCAAAAATATTTAATCATTTTAAACTGCTTTTAAATTTTGTATGTTCTGTTTTTTACTCTGGCTGTTCACTGCCCTGAGTCCTATTGGAGAAGGGCGGTATAGAAATGGAAACAAATAAATAAATAAAATAAATAAATATCCCAGATTTTTTCCCCCAAGACCTCAAGAGAGTTTATATGGGAATCCTCCTTCATTTTACCCCCATAATAGCAATCCTGTAAGTGATTAAACCAGTCAGTTTGTTCCTGGAAAAGAACTGGGAAAATCTGATTGAAATGAGAAATGAAAGTATATTTTACATAATTTCACATTTCTCAGTTAGTGTGAGCCCCAAAGCAAAAGCATTTTCCTTATTTGTTCCACTGAAATGAGGGGGTTAAAATTTCTTATGTTAATCAGATTGTTCCATAAATGTATTTGCCATTCTTGTCTTATCCTTTCGAGTTAAATACATAGAGAAAATAACTCCAATTGTTTAGTTATGTTTAAGAGATTACCCATCCATTACTATTGAAGTTATTTATTCCTTTAAAGTTCTCAAGTTAAAATATATTTTGAGCTATTTAAGTACTTTCCTATGAGTATACAAGCTTATGTATTACTGGATTTCTATAGGCTGTGGGCTGAAGTGATAACACCTTTCTTTGTATTTTTGAAAATTGTAAACCATGTGCTATCTGCCTAAAAGAATGCATTGACTGATAGCTATGGACAAAAGAATGAATGCAATGGCCTTTCTTAAAACAATCTTTTACTTTTCAAAGATACTCATGATTACAGTCCAGGAATTTTATCTCTAGATAAAGTTTATATTTCAAAGCTGCTTATTACTTCCGTGCAGGGTTTCAAGGTTTTTTTACCACACAGAAATCCAAGCCAAAATGTAATAATACTCTATTCAGTTCCTCATGCTTGTGCAGAGGGCAGAAGATTTTGAGAGCCATGATCCAGAAAAGAAACTATGCATGCCTTCACAGTTTCACTGCAGTGCTCATGAGTATTGAGACATAGAAGGCTCCTGGCAGAAATACTTATGATACCCACAGTGGCAAACTCAGTTAGTAATTTCTTATTCTGATAGATCTATTTCTTTATGTCTTGAGAGGCGGAATATATGCGGGTTTTGTGTTTGCAGAAATACATGTAATTTGGCTCACCTCTCATAATATGATATGTCATATTGAATACTTCCTATGACTCATTCCAACATATTGCCAGAAATGCATATGCATAAAGAATATAACTTTAGTGTTGAAGGGTGACCCACCCTTCTTTCCTTCCTCCCTCCCTCCCTCCCTCCCTCCCTCCCTCCCTCCCTCCCTCCCTCTGTTCTTTTCCAACAGACTGCCAAGAGGGAGACTGATCTTGGCCCATATCTGAACTGATTGCTTGCAAAAGGTATTTCAATTAAGTTGGGGGCAGCAGATGGCCCATTCTTAACCTAAAAATGTGAATGCTTGTGGAAAGCTACTAAGCACAGCCTAATTCTACTTGCCCATAAACTGAAAAATTAGCTCAGTTTTTCTTGCTTGGGGCTGTGTTTATTGATGTATTTTAATTCACCCCACCTTTTTCAGTGAGCAATCACTGGTAGAACTGCAGTTCATTAAGCTTCCCAGAATTCCCTTGTACACAATGAAATGCAATTAAATATTTGACAGGAAATTGCTTTGTGTGATACGATGCGTAGCTGACTGTTAATTCCTGAGGTAGATTTTTGCAGCACAAAGGCACTCCAAAATGCAACTGTTGCCTTCAGCAAAAGTGTATAACCAAACGTGGAAAATTGACTTGGTGGCTTAATGGGCTTCTGAAGCAAGAATTCCCTAAGTCAGAAAGAGGACTCCATCTGGTGCTACAGCTGTAACTTCCCTTGTTTTTCTCTTTGGAAATAGCTAAGCAATCACAGTTGGCAACTGATCAAGCAAGAGCCTTTTGTTCAGCAGAAAAATGTGAGGATTCATATGCCCAAAGTCAAACTCTAACTTTTCTGGTTGCTTCATACCAGTTAAAGTTCAAGTGAACCCCCTCCCCCAATGTTTCTATGTATGATTAGGAAGATGAATATATTCCAGGAAAGACGGGTATTTTATTTTTTATTTTCTGCTGAAAAGAGGAACTGGCTATTATCCTAGATAGCAGAGGTATCCAACCTCGGCAACTTTTAGACTTGTGGACTTCAACCCAGAATTCCCCAGCCATGTTTAAAATTGGCCATCGCTATTATACAAGTTGGCCTCCCTATTATACAGAATTAAAGTTTTCCTATTGTGTTCAGTGGGATTAAAACAGTTAAGAATGTTGTTAGTTCACAACAGTGAGTATATTATTTCAATATAATACAATTGATGATGAGCTTCTGGTTATGTGAAATAACTTCAGTGAAGTGAAGAGAAATTAAACATTTCCCTGTACTTTCAGCTCTGATGCTTCAAGAAACTCATGCAAGAACCATAAAGTGATGAGCAAATATGTATGAATCAACCTTAACTTTTGCAGAATTTTTTAAAAATTTGTTTACAATGCGTTCAGTTTAGGATACAAAGTAATTTCCATAAATATGAGGATTTAGTTGATTGTTTAAAATAATTTCTGTGCCAACCCGTTCATAAGACTCTGGATGGCTTCCATATGTAAAACAATCATAAACAAGCTGTTAAAAGAGCCATTATTTTTTTTTAAAGAGTAAACTCAAACAGTAAGGCAGATATAATGAAATTTTATGAACCTGAAATGGGAATAGCTATTTGCAAAATACTGCTGAACCCTAACAGTTGTATATTCTTTCTATAACTGGCAAGCAGGGGGGAACATTTCAACCCTGTCAAGGGGACTATTAAAAAGATGATTACAAAAAAAAAAAAAAAGCTTTAGTGTACTCACAGGTAAATGAGAATGAAAGTATGAATATCCAGTTTCCAAGATAGATATTTTCCTTTCAATAAATCTGACTAATGAGCTCTTTGCATTCTTGGTTATGAGCAGTTGGTATGGACTTGACAGCAACAGCAGCCCAAACAAATTAATATGTTATACATTATTTTTGTATGAACTGATAGAAACTCGCCCTTCTGCCAAACCTTTTTTATAAAAATATTCTTAATCCACTACTTTTTGGAGATAGAACCCGCAGATTGAAGGCTAATGAATTTTCTTCATTCTGTTTAAGTGTGTATTTTGAGAATTAAGTACTTTTAAGGAATGGGAGGTTCTTTTTCTTAATCTAGTAGCAAATAGACACTCCCTCCCCTTTACTGGAGATTTGGGTGATGTATACTTCTATCTTGTCATATCCATGGTTGTATCATTATGTATGACAACAGAAAGAGGAGAACATTTTGTTCATATCACATACCAAGGACTAGGCTGCAGCTTAAATTATCACACAATTGCTGGCAGCTGGGGGGGAAATGTGTGATCATAAGAAATCAGTGTTAAATTCTGGTCTCATTTTCAGATTTATTAAGGGCAAAAAATATTAAGACTGGACATAAGAATTAAGACAAGGAAACCTAATCCTGTAATATTTTTCTGAATTGTACCAACTTTGTGCAGCTGAGTTTTGGAGGAAGAAAGGAAGGAAGGACCCTTTTGTCAGATATATAAAATGATCCCTAAGATTGTCAATAATATGACAATAAGTAATGAAATACAAGTATTTATGGGGCTACAATATTATTACTTTTGTTGAGGGGAAGGAAGTGTTTGCAACAAAGGTTACAATAAATTTGGTAATAGTTAAAGATATTCCAGCCCACATTTTACTGCTTACAAATAAACTTCAAAAATGATAAGCAATTGATAAAGTTAACTAAAATGCAATTAGTATATTTACTGGAATACAATTCTAAAATGAAAACTTAAGGTCCAATTAAGGTTCACTCCTATAATTTCAGGAGTGAGGTTGTTTCAGGTTTTTATAGTTTGGTATGCATATCTTTTGGTCTTATCAGAAACATACAGGCAAAGGGAAAGAAGCCAATTCTTAGAAGAGAAATTTTGGGCTCGCCAAATTCTACCAGTTTGTTAAAAGAAGTCCAGCAAATAAGTAATTTTTTTCCACCCTGGAAACCCAATTTCAGAACAAAAGAAGTGCCATTGATTTGTTAGTGTGAGAGGCTGAGTATTTTTAGAGTATTTTCAGACGTATTTCCATACTTCTCCCCAGTATTCCTTTAAATGGAAGAAACATTACAACAGCTCAGACATAGTGCAGATAATCTTTGATTACTTCACAGCAGTTAGAGAGGAAAACCTTAAAAGAAAACAAAGCAGAATAAGCAGGCAAGAACATAAAAATTAAAAGGACCATGTCCATATTTTACCAAAGCTGTTTTGCCTCACTTTTTCCTCCATTTTTACCTTTGTAAGGTCCTCCTGCTCTACATTTGAGTAATGTAGATAGGATAAAATGAAACTAATTATGAAGTATTGTAGATTTTATTTTGAAAATCACAAATAAAAAAGAATAGAGGGCAATCCAATATTTTCTTTAAAAGAAAATACTATCTAATATGGTCCTAATATTTGCAATTAAAACTGAATTAATATTTAGAACAAATGAAGCATACATTAAATAGTATTTTCTGTGAAGTTCATTGGTTGGCATTTGGTTCCAACTCATTGATTCAATTCAATGTATGATCATATTCTAAAATGCTTGTATGATTAATAACTGCAGGGAAAAAGATAAAAAAGAATTACAATCAAAATGTAGGAAGGTACATAGACTTATGCAAATATTTAATCTTTCAACATGTACATGACATTTGTTTTTATTTAAATGTGTGTGAGAAAAAGATTAAGTTTCTTTAGCTGCCTAGAAAGAGAATAACTGCCCATTTGGAATATGTGGTCATAAATCTTGATACTTGCATGAAAACTTCACATGCTATATAACTAATCATCTATGCAGAATTTATATTTTATGAATGTATGAAAACTTTATTTCTGGTTTGATATGATTTAAATTTATACGAAGCGTGTTAGTCTAATTTGTTAATCCAAGTAATCTCTGACCCTAGTCTTCAATCTTCAACTGTAATTAACAGGCAGGTTCCCACTTTATTCCCACAAAGATGAAAGATGATTAGGGGACTGGAGGCTAAAACATATAAAGAACAGTTGCTGGAATTGGGAATGTCTAGTTTAATGAAAAGAAGGACTAGGGGTGACATGATTGCAGTGTTCGGATATCTCAGGGCTTGCCACAAAGAAAAGGGAGTCAAGCTATTCTCCAAAGCACCTGAGGGCAGGAGAAGAAGCAATGGATGGAAACTAATCAAGGAGAGAAGCAACTTAGAACTAAGGAGAAATCTCCTGACAGTTAGAACAATTAATCAGTGGAACAACTTGCCTCCAGAAGTTGTGAATGCTCCAACACTGGAACTTTTTAAGAAGAGATTGGACAACCATTAGTCTGAAATGGTATAGGGTTTCCTGCCTAAGCAGGGGGTTGGACTTGAAGACCTCCACGGTCCCTTCGAACTCTGTTATACTATCTCCTTCCCTCCCCCCCTCTCTCTCTTTCTCTCTCTCTCTCTCCCCTTCCACCCACTCTCTCTCTTCTCCCTCAAAAAGGGTTTCCCAATTTTCTTTGTCATTTGAGTCTTCCGAAACAAGGGAGTTGCCAAAGTGCTATATAACATACATACTTTCAAGGACTTTTCTCTTTAGAAACAATTCAATTCAAATGTTTGAAGGCTTTCTTTGGAATCTGCTAATCTGTTCATAGCTTGGAGACAGAATTTGTTTCAGGAGAAGCACAGATTTGGATAAGCAAGATCACTTATTGGCTTCAATTGACAAGTTTAGCCCTTATGAGTCGGCTAGATAACTTTCACTCAAATTGAAAGAAGACTTTGGAGATAAAACTAGACAACTACGGTCTTTTTAAATTATCTTGCAATCCTTGGACTACTCCAAAGTTAAATATATTGCAGAATGGTAAATAATAGATATTGATTTACAGAGAAATAATGCTAAGAATCCAAAGAAATAAAACCTAAGGAAAACTTTTTCCTTGGATAATTTTTTTTTAATAAAATGAAGAGATTGCAAAATACCACGAGGCTTTCATCTTAGCTTGTTTTAATACCCTAACTTTGTCCTTACTGGAAAGAAAATATTGATATATCTCTGCATGCATTTTCTTCCTGCAGGTACAATTGATATTGTGTCACATTTGCTGTTATGTCATCAGTTTTATAATGATATCCATAGCTAACTCAAGATTATATAAATGTTTCAGTTTATTAACTGTTACAAATTGATTTTGCTTTGGGATCATATTCTTTGTTACCTGTTTCCTGATCATTGACCATAATAAATTCTCTGATCTAATCTGAATCTGATAATAGCAAATGTAATTAGAGTACATCCCTTATTCCAACAGCAAACAATAGATTTTTGTTTTCTAATCAGGACATATGCTTTATACTCTTTGATATGCGGTACTAACATCACCACCAGAAAGACTTTTATACTGATAAATTTCAGATTTGGTTTTGTAATTAATAAAATGGTTGACTGTATTAATTGTGATACCGTTAAGCAGTCAAATGCTCTATTTTTCATGTTTTCATTTAATTTATCATAGTTGCTTTCCATTTTGGGGTATAATGTTACTTTGGGGCTCAGCCCAGATGGATGACTAGTTTGGTGGTAGTGAGCGTTATAGTTTCAATAATATCTTACTGTAAAATATACAAACTGGAATGCAAATCAATTTATATGTTAATATTAAGATATGTTCAATATTGTTAAACTATGGAGAATGATTTTTTTATAAAATTATAGTTTATTTTCTTGGTCACCATTTTTGCAGGAAAATATATTTCATATCCTACAATATTGGCCTTGAAAGCAAATGGATTGAAATTTAAAATTGCTCAGGGAAGTCCTTAGGGAAGTCTCTAAAATAAATCTCGTACACTGTATATTAAGTGTCAATTTAAATGAAGTATGAAAATATAGAAAACAGGCCCCTATTCAGAAGATCATTAAAAGAACATTGTGTTGTGCTAATAATAGGCAATTAATACGGGAAACCATAATCTTTGCTTATACTCAAAGGAATCCTTGGTAAGAAAACTACAACTTTTAAATCAATAGCTATATAGTATTTTAGGAAATTGAAATGTTCTATCATTTCTTTTATTAATTTTACAGCCATTACTATCAAATGGTAAGAAAGCTTATTTAAGAAATAGCTTGTCTGCCATTTGCAGTCTATTTTTCAGAGATGTAGTAGGTGTCCTTTCTCAATCACAGAGATTGATCATGATGTCATATAGGTCTCGTTTATAGCCCACATGAACTGAAATAGATAACCATGCCAAGATGCAGATTCAGCAAGGAATTTCCTGTGGATCGGCAAGTACTGGCGATAGAGAAACCACCGCTCATGATATTCAAAGTATTGGGTAGTTCTTTGCAGACTGGAAAGTGACATACCCTCATATGGTGAGACTCCCAATAGTTTAATTCATGTTGGAATTTGGTTTGTATCGCACTGGCGGCACAAGTTCATATAAGTGTGCACAAGTGTCCTATTTCATTGTTGTTTGTTTCAGAAGATAACTCTCAAAATGTTGGGTCCTGAAAAAAAAAAGAAGAAGAAATGCTCTTGAGATACACCATTACCGCCTTGAGTAGTGAATTAATGAATTCACAGCAAGGACTAAGGAAATGTTTGCTGTGGCAGTAATGTTTCTCATGGACCCCTCTCAAGTGCAATTTATTTAAGGCATTAAAATGTTAACATTGTCTTTTTGTTTTTTTCTGTTCCACCTCTCCAAACCCCCAATTCCCTC
Organism: Pantherophis guttatus; assembly: GCF_059756535.1. Classification (NCBI taxonomy): domain Eukaryota; kingdom Metazoa; phylum Chordata; class Lepidosauria; order Squamata; family Colubridae; genus Pantherophis; species Pantherophis guttatus. The sequence goes on from NC_142065.1 coordinate 95,350,341, forward strand.
CGTATATTTCACTCTGATGTGAAACAGAAAGAACGAGAGAAAGGTTCTAACCTGGCATTCATGTTTCGATTGCCCTTTGCTGCTGGCAGAGTTTTCAGTATCAGCATGCTGGACACCTTGCTGTATCAGGTACTGTGAAGGGTAAAATGTATTCTTTTTTTAAAAAAAAAAATACCAAATCATTTTGATTCCTATGTTCTTAAGAATTCCTCTATCAACCAAGTTGAGCCATAAAGAGAACTCTGTTTACCCTTGTTTTCATCAGGACCACATGACAATATACACAGTATTCCTTCTTCCTATTTTTCCCCTGTTGGACTAAGAAAGGGCCTGGTCCAAAGTTACAGAGAGATTTTTCTTTCCTGAGGGTAGGCTCTTAGTCCAACACCTGAAAACTACTCTATCACATAGTGTGCTGCCCCACTCACCCACACAGACGTAACCGTGGTTTAGTGAGTTTATTAACGAAGACTCAAAATTGTCCCAAATAAGCCAAGCCATAAGCAGGCCAAGATTAGTCCACAAAGCAATGGGCCAATAGTCCATAAAGCAATTGGAAGTTGCTCAAACAAATAAGTCCACCAAACAAACTTAAATCCACCAGGCAAAACTTAAATACACACACAAGAGCTCACTTGGCAAGAAAAGTTCAAAGTCTCCAAAACACAATTCCAAACATAATGAAGCAGGAAGCACAACAATCAAACAAACACCTACAAAACCAACTTATTGCTCCCAGCAATGCGTCCCTCTACCTACTGTAATAAATAGCAAGCTTTTTAGTGCAGTCGATTAAGATGGGTGGGGCCCTTTCCTCCCAAGTAATCTGGCTGACCTCCATTGCTCATGCCTTTTCTCTGTCCTGCTTGCTCTCAGATCAGGTGCAGAAGGCAGCTCCTCCTACTCTTTGCTGGCTGTCTGCCTCTGTAAGCTTTCCCCAAGCCTCGTCCAATTCTCTTTCGGCCAGCTGTTCAGAGCCATTAATCAACTCCATTCCTCACATGCCAGGAATGAGCTCATCCTCCCTTGAGCTGACCTCTGAGGAAGAATCTGGGGAGTCGTCCAAGAAAGACATCACACATAGCTCTTAAAGCTTATAAATCTTATACTTAATTTCCTTATGTTGGAAGTGTAACTCTTTGGATTTTCCAATAATAATGAATAATGCCTAATATTCAGTCATTTAATAACATTTCCATGTTGCATATTTGTTTAAATATTTGAATGTGCTGTGTAGACATACTAGTACATCCACATCCATACATATTTATCATTTTTTAACTTTTAGGATTGCTCTAGATATAGCCCAACATATCTATACCATTAAAATTGCAGCCAAACAGCTATCTTGTTCTGGCATGTGAACTAAATGGGAGACCATTTTTCAAAAATTAGGGTCAGGGGAACAAAAGCTGGGCACACAATACAGACAATTTCAAGATATTCATTTTTCATCACAGTACTTACCACAGAGTTAATGAATATGCTGCTACTGAGTTGTGTTTAGGGAGCTATGAGGTTTCAAACAACCGCATCATAGTACAACTAGGCTTCAGATGTTTGCTGCCATTAACAATAAAAATGATGCTGGTTTTTTTTCCTGACCTGAGTTTCACCTCTGAGCAACTAAATTGTGTTCTTGTCTTTTCCAAAGCTGATTATTTGTTTGAAAAGAAAGATTTTGAAAAAAAACAGGAGTTCATCAGTTTAAAAAAAAAAACCTGTAGATTTGAAAACTAGAGTACAAGTTTTACTGCATAGAAAGGCATCTTACTCCACATAAACATCACCATCATGAGTCTGGGCATCTTATCAAACTGCATTAATTTATATTGCATTTTTAAAAAGTACAAGAAAAAGACAGGTCTGGAATATAGGATTGGATTAGGTTCAAGGCATTCACCATTTGACCATGTATTATTTCCCTGACTTAAAAATAGTTCCACCATCCCAACCGGGGAAATCCATCAGGCTTTACACTGAAAACATTTTGCAACATGCTTGTAAGCCAATCAGGTCTCCAGTCCCTTGTTCTTCTTTAAACAATTTGTGTTTTCTTCTGGCATAGTATTACTATACCAGAAACTACCTACTGTTTCTAGCAGGCTTGTTATCCAGTTATATAAACATGATTGAGTAAATGAGTCGACATCTTTTAAATGTATAAAAGCCATTTTGGGTTTTATTTCCTCCTTGTTTTGCTTTGGGCACCCTTTTTCTTGTTCCTACCTTTTGAGCCAAACTGCCAGTGGAGTCTCTGTAATGGAATGCAAAGTTCTTAGGGCAACTTTCTATCATTTAATTTTTGTCCATGCACAGGGCAAGGAATTCTCCAAGGTTTGAGTTAACTGAGATCCTTATGTTGTCAGGTGTACAAGGGCCTATTTAGACCATACTGTATGAATTAAAGGATGAACTGTACTATTTAGTACAGTGTACTTGCCATCCATTAGAAACCTTGAAAAGAATTAAAAAGCTTGCCAAGGTTGGAGGAATAAGTCATTTTATGGGTATAGCACATCTATAGCTTTCAAAAGACAGGCATTGCATAAGTCATAAAGCCAGGTTTCTCTCTATCAGATGAATATCCGCCGCCCACAAAAACGGCAATTTTGTATGTACACTTTCTTTTGTGAATATTAATGATTTAGGCAATGTTTTAAACATTTCTTACATTATTTTAAATCTTTAGTCATTCGTTAAGGATTACATGATCTCAATCACTAGACTTCTGCTGGGACTAGATACTACACCAGGATCTGGATTTCTCTGTTCTGTAAGTTAACACTTTTAAACTATTCAATTAAATAGTTATATTGCTCTTTTTCTTCTGCAGGGGGTAGTTGGGTATTGCCTCCATGAAGGAATGGTTGCCATTTCTTTACTGACAGAAAATATGTTCAAAAGGACTATTTACAAAGCACTTATACATTATTTTATTGGGAAGACAAGTTCTTTCTAAAGCAAGGGTGTCAAACTTGCGATGACACGTCGTCATGTGACGTATCACAACTTTTTTCTCCTGCGCTAAAATGGGTGGGTGTGGCCAGCACGTGACCTTCCGGCCCGTGGGCAGCAAGTTTGACATCCCTGTTCTAAAGTGATGAGAGGAAAAGAAGCTGAGGTAACATACATAGAATGTAACATACATAGAGATATGTGAATTGTATTTGCACAGACAGACTGAAGCAACTTTCAAACCAGCCATATCAACCCATTTTTTCCTGACGTATTTGATGGCTCTAGTATATAGGCCATTCCAGTGGTGGGATTTTGGGGGTTCTAGGGGGTTTGGCCGAACCCTTTGATAAATTGCTGGCTCGCCCCGCCCCTTGCCCCGCCCCTCCACACTACTATTTATTCCAGTAAATGGGGCTGAAAAAGTTATTTCTGACTGGGCCTCACACTTTTGACCAGTCCTCGAACTTACGACTCTCCTCACATTTTACGTTTTTGCCCTATCTTGTCACCATGGTGAAGAGAAGCAGTTGTGAAATGAGTGACATGGTTGTTAAGAAAGCTGCACGGGCATAAATGTGAGGATGGTCATAAGTGTGAGGACCGGTCAAAAGTGCGAGGCCCAGTCAGAAATGACTTTTTTCAGCCCTCTGAGTAGTCCCTATGCACATAGCCACGCCCACCCGGTCACATGATGAGCTAGCCACGCCTACACAGTCACGTGACCAGCTAGCCACGCCCACCCAGTCACATGATTGCCAAGCCACACCCCAAACTAAGCCACGCCCACAGAACCTGTTGTTAAAAAAATTGAATCCCACCACTGGGCCATTCTACAATAAGTTAAAATGTACTGCAGTTGCTTCATTTAAATTTAAATAGTACCTGTAACAATACAAAGCACAAAGTTTGTGATGATTTTTTTCAATCACAAGCTGCACTTTTCCTTCTGTACTTTGTTTGCCTTGTGATATATGGTATATGTAATAACTACACACTTCTGGAACCTAGATCTGGATTGATATCATACATTATGCTCAGGAAGGACTGAAGGACTGTAGAGTACAATAAATAATGCTTTGCTTTGTAAGATTTGTTGCTTAGTGTAATATTTTGGGTGATCCCGTTTGACTGAATAAATAAATCAGTGATTTGAGCTGTGCTGTTTCTGTTCTCATTGCTTAGATGAAAATCACAGAAGATGATTTGTGGATCAGAACATATGCCAGACTTTATCAGAAGCTTTGTTCTTCGACTGGAGATATTCCTATAGGAATCTACAGGACCGAATCACAGAAATTAGTGACATCTGAGGTTTGGACATTTTCATACAGACATTTGTAAAGAATGTGACCCATGAAATATTTGTAATGATTTGTGGGGGAGTAATCTTATTTAGCAATATTTCACTTACTTTTCACTCATACTGACTGATATTTCATTGTGGGATTATATTTATCCCTTATAGAATGCTTCTGTTTCATGATACACATAAAATATGAGCAAGTATCTTAAAATACTTGTTGACATGCTATGGATATGATTCACACAGCATTGATTTTAGCCTCTGACATCTATCTATTATGTGTTTGGGAATCACATACATATTCTACATTAATGTTTCCCAAATTGTTCTGCCAAGGTGAAAGATATAAATTGGTTTAGGTCCAAGCCCTCTGTTCCCAGAACAATGTGTTTACGTGATTCTCTGCTCTGGCTTTTCTTTTTTTTTCTGGTAAATTCTGCTAGAAGAAAGCTATATCATGACTCTCTATTGGGAATCACTCGGCTCACATTCAGTTACTGAAAAATCAGGCACATATGAATCTATTTACAGATTCTACAAGAATATTTGAGTATATAGAGAAAGAGGTCAAAGCTTGACTTTTTCCCCTTTGTCCTCATAAGCATAGTTATCCCTACAAATTGACATGTGAAAGTAAAACTCTTTCCATGAAAATTCAAAGAGCGCATCTGAAGAAGCCTATACGTTACATCCAGAGCATACTTCCATGAAATGTCTATGGAGATTTTCATTCATACAGGTTTTTCTTTGAAGATGTTTCACTTCTCATCCAGGAAACGTTGGCAGCTGAAAAGCTTCCTGGATGAGAAGTGAAACCTCTTCAAAGAAAAACAAGAAAGTCCAGTTGCCCCTTGAAAAAGCACCTTTCGGACTTCCATTTGTTCAAATCTTATTTCCAAATGAGAAAAAATTATACCAAAAGCCTTCACATTTTGTATAACGTCAACCCCCAATTTTTGAAGCTTTCAAAGTTCTCTTCCAAAACATATGCCATTTCTCAGATACAGTATTTAAGGGAAGAAATACCAGTGCTTTGATGATTAAATGATTAAATAATCATTGGTGAGGGGAAAGGGGTGAGCAAGAGACTGGATATGAGAACTTAACTGATTTGTTGTTGTTATTGGATTATGCCAACATAAAAATAAAATAAAAATATGCTTATTTAACTTAACCATAGCAAATATAAAGAACTTGTTCCTATGGCCATCTACCTGGAGATATAGCAATCATAATATTGTAAGAAATATAAATTGAAATGAAAATTCAAGACAGCAAGGAGGGTGGAGGGGATCCATAATTATGAAAGTTTGTTTGGAGGACAATTTTCAATCTGATACTAACCTTAAATATTCATGCATAACTGTTCCATTTCACTTCAGTACATAAAGAAATGTAGCGTGCCATGATTATGCAAACTGTAATGGCTTTAAAGCTATGATATAGAAGATATTTTGGTTAAATAGCCCAATTTATCTGCAGAATTTGGTAATTTTCTCTTGGATTGCTTGAACTGGTATTTAGTATTAAATGAATAATATTAAATTGCTTATAGCGAAGCAAATTTTCATGAAATAAAGCAGAATTGTATGTTGTCAAGTGCATAATCCTACTGTTCTGTCCTTGCCTCATCCTAAGGCCGAGGGAGAATGACTGGTAAGGTCATCCAGCTGGCTTTGTAATAAGGCAAGACTAGAATTCATGGTCTCCCAGTTTGTAGCCTAGTGCCTTAACATTACACCAAACTGGCTCTCATTCTGACTTAATAGTCCACAAGATTTGATAATGGGGATATATATGAATGTTTATGTATTTGTCATAATGTGTATGCCATCATTTTGTAAAAACTCTTGTTAGCTCAAATACATATTTAGTCCATGTGTTACAACCATCCATTAATATATGTCTGTGTAAATGTTCCACCCATTTGGATGAGGACTAGAGCAGTGCAGACATGGGTACTGATGCTATCATTGCCCCAATATTCTTATCCATCTATTCTTGATATTCCTATGCTGAGTAGAAATACTCAGTAGGAATACTAATTCTAACCCTAATAAGAGTTAGAAATGCAACAGCTTCTTTTCTTTTCTTTTTCTTTCTTTTTTTTAGTATCTCAGTTTTGTTAAACTTGTTTTGTTTTAATGATAGACTTTTTTAATGAAGGGGAATCCCAGAGTTGAAAGGATGCAAACTGGAGCCACCAAACCCATTTCCTCCGCAGTGCAAGAATCCAGATTAGAGCACGCTTGGCAGATGGCTGTCTAGTCTTCCCTCAAACTGATGCAAAGAAGGAAAAACCCACCAGTCCCTGGCTAACAGGTCCCATTATCGAACCTCTTGTAACCTAAGGAGGTTTTTCCCAACATTTAGAAGGAATCTACTATGCTGTAGCTTAAATTTACTCTTCTATGTCTTGTACTTTGGGACAATGGAGAATACACCCTGATCTCAATAGGCAATAGCTCCCTTCTTGTGACCGGTCCTAATTCATAATCCCAGAAAACATCTATTTATTTAGCTATCTAGCTATCTAACTATCTAGTCATATGCAACCTGGCATGTCATGGGATGCCTGTCAAGATCTCTTCCATGTAATATATTTTATTATACACTGCTCAAAAAAATAAAGGGAACACAAGCAGAAGACATCCGAGATCTGAATGAATGAAATAGCCTTATTAAATACTTTGTTCATTACATACAGTAGTTTTGTGTTCCCTTTAGTTGTTTGAGCAGTGTATAAACTACTATATGTAAAGAACAAAGTATTTAATAAGTATTCATTCATTCAGATCTCGGATGTCTTCTGCTTTTGTTCCTTTTATTTTTTTGAGCAGTATATTATGAAGGAGCATTGAATCCTATGGACATCCTATGGACCTGCAATCTAAAACATTCTAGCTGGGAAGAATTTTATTATCTCAACTATGTAGCATAGTATTTAATTTGAATCTGTTATTTATGTGTGAAATTGGCATTATTTGCCTGAGTTACCATTTTAAATTACTTGCAAATACATAAATTGCACAACTGGAATGGATTGTAACACTGAAATGTGGAAATATAGAATAATCTCATCTATATATTAAGCAGAGAAATAATTATTCTTGTATTAGAATATAGTTCAGCTGCTATAGGAGTTAATTCAGGGATGTGTTTTCTCAAGTGCTTAAGAAAATTTTGAAGTAATTGTATTTTTAATTGTCCATTCAAATATTATTTACTGAGGCAAGAGCCTTAATCTATAATATGAAGGCTTCACTGTTTTAATAAATTCACTTCGCTCTTTGTTAAGATTTAATGTAAAACAAACTTGAAACAAATTCTTTGATGTTAAAATTGGTATAAACATTTATTAGTAAAAAAAACCCATTAAATTTATTATATTCTTGATCATGTTTAAAATAAATTTCAATAGGAATTTGATATTTTACCACTTTCCATATCATATGTATAATTTTGCTTCTATTTGGAGCAATGTTTCTCAACCTTGGCGACTTTAAGATATTTGGATTTCAATTCCCAGAATTTCCCAGCCATTTCTCCATGGCTGGCTGGAGAATTCTGAGAGTTGAAGTCCATACTTATTAAAATGGCCAAGAATTAGAATCATATTACAGCTGGTAGAAACAGAAGAAAGACAGTTAAGAAATTTGGTTAATCAGGTGATTTATCCTCTACTCAAACCTGAAGTTTGTCATGTCATACTATACAAGGATTTAACTCTATATTTCCTTGTACAACCATAATATCATGAAATTGTCTGTGTTTTCTTTGTTTGGAAACTGTTGTTTGAATGGTGTTTTGTTTTCTTTTCTCCTTCTGACTTCCATTTTTTGTCAGTCTCGAGAAATTGCTTCACAAGTAAGTATCTGTCATGTGTTACTATGTCCCTTGTGTTGGCCTAAAAAGTAAAATCAGACAAATATATGTGTCCCAGGATAATGTTTCAAGATCCAATTTGGGTCCGAACTTTTGGACTCATGCTGGAGCCCATCTTCAGGGTTCTACAGTTCCCTGAAGATGAGGTCCAGAACAACTCATCTTATTCAGAAAAATAAACAGTGGTCACAGTGGTCACAGTGACAGTGACTCACCCAGATTGGATCTAGCAATAAAATCTTTAAGTTTAAGCTTTAAGCTTAAGAAGCATACAGAGAAAGGCTATATGCTTCTAATCCCTGCTAGGAATCTCTTCCAAATAGTTTCATTTAGTAAGTAGTTTACAATATAGGTCACAGTCATAATGCAAGATGAAATATTATATACTTTTGTAAACATGTATCACTTGCATATTTAAGAGTCCTCAGGATTATGTGTTTAACATAACTAAACAGATTGGCAGATATATGTGGGTTTTTTGAGCTACTCCACTATATGGAGTATGTGCTTCTGCACATAGATACTGACATTGTTAAAAGCAGGGATGTGATTTAACTTCCTTGAATACATAGCTTTACATATACTGTACTTCAGGGGTGTCAAACTCAATTTCATTGAGAGCCACGTCAGGGTTGTGTTTGACTTTGGGGACATGAAGTGGGCATGGGCAGGATGGGCATGGGCAGCTCAACATCACTCATTTTGGGAACGCCTGTGGTGGCCCGAGTGCTCTGCCAGCGAAAATGGGCTTCCGAGCTCTTTTGGCTGCGATAGCCTCCTGCAGGCCTCTGCCAGTGAAAACTGAGCTCAGGAGAGGCCCCGGGCCTTGAGTTTGACACCCCTGCTGTACTTCATATCAAGGAATGGGGGGATGGAATGAGCATAATAGTAGAATGGAAAAATTCATGAAGAGAAATTCATGAATCTTCAGTGTTTGGCTCTGGGTGTGTGTGTGTATACATAATTTAGGCACAGCATTAGTGGGTACAAAAATATGAAGTTACGAATTTATATAAACGTACATATAAATATACTTGGCTTTTTATATATAATTGCATAATATTGATTAAGCAAGTATCAAAAGCATAAACACATCTTTTTCTTTGCATAAATCATATTGTGATTTCATAGTGGTGGATATTGGCTATAGTGGTTATCAACCAGTGGTCTGCGGAGTCTTGGGGGCCCACAATGTCATCACAGGGGGTCCGTGAAGATTTGAAGAAATGTTATGATTTAAATCTTGAGATTAGTCATGGGGGTCCATGACCATGGTCCATGGCCACAAAAGGCATTTAAAAGAGGGTCCATGGTGAAGAAAAGTTTGAAAACCTTTGGGCAAGGCTAGTAAGATTGGAATCAAGAAAATAAAGAATGGGAAATAGCATAAGAAATTTAAGGCAAGATTACTTATTTGGTGGAAAAGTATTTCCCAAAGAATTTAATTTCTGTCATGGTTTTCTCTTCAAAGTCTCAAATTTCTATCAGCGTGGAAGAGTGGGAAGACACCAAGGATAGTAAAGAACAATGTAACTACCGTAGCAGCCACCGTAACTCAACATCAAGTGATCAGTCAGATCATCCTTTGTTAAGACGAAAAAGCATGCAGTGGGCTCGGCGGCTAAGCAGAAAAGTACCAAAGCATTCAGCAAAAACAGCAGAAAAAATAAGTCAGCAGAGAATGAATCTTTACAGAAGGTCAGAAAGACAAGAACTAGCCGAACTGGTGAAAAACAGAATGAAACATCTGGGACTCTCAACAGCAGGATATGGTAGGATACTGTGATATATATATCCACACCAATGTACATATGGTGGGGATAGATAAATGTTAGGGAAATTCATTGGATCAAGACTAAAATGGTAAATATTCTCTCATCAAAAGTTCCTGAGAAAATTTAGCAATCATGGGTAAAAGTCACCTTCTCTTACAGATAACTAAATGTTTCAAGTAAAATCAAATGTACAAATTGACATTTTTTTCATACATTTATATATCCATCTCTTTAGAATTAGAACATATGTCTTTCAACATGCATAAATGACCTTCCTATTAAATTTCCTGCAGTGTGTGTGCATGTCTTCAAATCTACTCCCTAGGGCTGAGGGAAAGTAACCAGGCCAAAGTCACCCAGGTGTTTTTGTGTCTAAGGCTGGATTAGAACTCATGGTCTCCCAGTTTCTAGATTGGTCTCTTAACCACTACACCAAACTGGCTCTCCTCATGCTACAATAATATTTTATTAAATACTAATGCTTTAGAGTGGTATTTGATTGGTAATAAGCTTCCATTAAGAAGATACCACCTGAAATTTCTTCACTAAATTATTTACAGGCAGATGGAAGCAACTACAGCTTTTGAAAAAAGACATTAAATCTATCTCTCTTTTTGTAAAAAAAAAAAAATCCAAACAGATAAATTCCTCTCCTCTTTTTCCCTCAGAGTAACAATGTAGATAATAAGTACAGTACTAAAGCTTGCTCAATGTTCTGCAGGAGAGAAGCAAAAGATGTCAACTAAACAGCCCAGGTCAAAAATTGAACACATCACTCATGTCAAAATTCAGTAGCAAAGTTATCATCAAAGACTGCTCCAGCAGTCCAGGCAAACAGTTCCCATATTTGTAGAAAATATGCTCAGTAACAGAGTGTTAGCTGGCAGGGGATAGAAGGAGACCCTTTTCTGTCCTGGCATGTGCCGTTGGAACATTCTTCCCCTTGAGAATGATGTTCCAATGTGCACATGCCAAGGAAGTTCTCACTTCGCCTTTTTTCCAAGACCTTAAAAACATGGTTTTGTGCCTGAACCTGAGACCTGGGCATTTGGATTTGACCCTGTCTCTTGGTTGTAAGGATGATAGTTTAAATTATGTCCAGCTGCTGTTTTTATTTTGTTTATTGTAAGCCACCTTGAATCATGTAAAAGTGAGAAAGCCAGCTCACTTTTATATGAACGAACGAACAAACAAACAAACAAATATAAATTCAATCCAAAGTTTACATTGCAGATATTTTCCCAAGCGGAAGTGATATTGCTTAGCTATTCCCAAAACAATCACTACTTCTGAACTATTCTGTAAAACAATCTGGCAATTTTCCATCTTTCATACCCTGGGGCTCAACTTCACCAAATTTCAAGCAGATTAGTCTCCTCAAGACTATTTAAGAAGGCCATAGCTTTTCAAACTTTGAAGAATAAAGGTGTCAGCAGTAGCATTAGATTCTGGAAACAGATTCAACATTTTTAAAATGAATTGATTGCAAAAAAACATACTAAGAATTTGCTGGACCTTTGTTCATATTGAGTTCATATCTCAATACCTGGTAAACTTTACCAGGTATAAAAGTATTGTATCTTATGCATTAAAGATAATTATAAGAAAAGTGACCATGAGCTATTGGTCATTTATTACTGATCATCTATGAGCTTTTCTGCTTTTTTGTCTTTTCTTGTTGTTTTTTTAAAAATTGCAAAAATATAACATTGCTTTTGATTTGACCAACTTTGATTGAGACATGACCTTTTCATCCGAGTAATGTTATGATCAGTTATTCAAAACAGCCTCGATATTCTCTCCTCCCCCTTGTAGATGAAATGAATGATCATCAAAACACCCTTTCATACATTTTGATCAATCCTTCTCCAGACACCCGACTTGAGCTGAATGATGTTGTGTAAGTATATAGTATTTGCCAGACTTCTGATTTGTATTTTCATGGAATAATTAAAAAAAAAACAAAAAACTGATCTTTTAACTTTGAAAATAAATTTTCCAAAGAATAAAAATGTTTACAGTCTGCTCTTCACTTTTTTGCCATTTCTAGTTGTTCGGATGATCCTGGTGATTCAGGGCAATCACAGCCACTCCTATTGTGCACTATTTTTTTATTCCTGTTTTATTTTTATTTTTTAATTCACACATCCAGTTAAGGATGTGTTATTCTATACATTAAATGCCTTTGGAAAATTGGCAAAGTAAAATCTGGACTAGAGCCAATGAAAGAAGTAGTAATGAATCAGAAGATAATGTGCTGTTGCTTAGCTCAAAAACAACAACAAAACACTTCACAAACTTTTAATGCCGGGCAAGGCATTGTTTAATAGGATCTTTAGGTTTGGAGAAAGGTACTAATGTGAATTGTTGGATCTCACTGCTTGATTATCTTCCTTTGTTTTATATATATGTATTTAAACATGCTGCTTGTAATCATCAGTTACAGAAATCTTTTTAGTTAGTCTAAAGTGAAGAGTATTCTAGCATGTTTAAAGTACATTTGCAGAATTTAGAGTAGAATATTCTGTTCATCTGGATTTTTTTTTGTATGTGTGTTACACCTTGATGAATGAGAATGGTCTTTCTTTGTTGTGTTTAGATACTTGATCCGCCCAGATCCATTGTCATATGTTCCCAAAAGTGCATCTAGCCAGAAAAACAGCTTCTGCAATGCCATTGGGCAAGACACCAGAGAAGAAACACAACTTTGATACATCACAGGGTTCAGTGATGGAAAGACATTTTTATACAAATAACTGTTTTGGAATTGACTGGTGATGAATTTAGTATAACTGGACTCTTCTGAGAACTGGAACATAATGGTTAATGGATGTTAATAGAACAACTGTTTTATTGAAATTATAGGAATGATTCTGAAAAATTGTCTGAGTTTTTTTTAAAATAATTATTCAGATCCTGGAATTAAAATTAGCAGAACTATATATATATATAAAAGCTAAGCAAGTATGCTATGGTTTGCTAATAGAAAGTAGAAAAATAGTAATGCTGTACTCCAAATCATATTTGTTATTTTGGTTTCAATTAACCACTCTGCAATCATTTCTGACCATAATATCATAGTATATATTGTAAGTTCTGCATTCCAGATTTATAAAATTCTGGTTTGTGCAAATAAAATGATAATGTAAGGAAGTTTCGGACAATTCCCTTTTCTACTATCTTAAAATTGGAATTCCAAATAAAAGCTCAGTAAGTTTGTTGCTTGCTTAAGCTTTGAGCAATAATAATCAGCCATGTATTTTTATTGCCTCCTTTAGCCCATTATATTTTTATACACAACATATATTTTTCCAGAATTTTTAATTCCATGCTATTTTCAAACCATTGTTTGTTTCAATTTGACACCTTTTCACCACACACTATTAAAACATTTCACAAATAGAAAAATGGAAAATGGATCCCAAATGCTAAGAATGTAAAATGGTGTGGAAACCAATTGCCTTTAAATATTTATTAAAATTTGTACAGGAAGGAGGAATTTGGAAGATTTTGTAGGATTCATTGAGAACACCAAGTTATTTTGGGGGAAAAAGTTTATTTCTGAATGCAATACCAATAGCTAAATTAAGGACTACTAAAGATGCTTGAAGAGTGTGGACTCTGAAGATATAGCATTGCAGGTGCTTTGGGATGATTACCCAGTCTATTCCTTTGATGGTAGATCACTTGGAATGTCAAAACAGAAAATAAGTATTATATATCTCCAGATTTCTGGAGTAAAGGAGACAACAGTTTCTCTGGGAGAAAGACTTGGATTCCCAAAGCAATCCATAGATTTTTTTCGGTTTAGTGTAAACCAACAGTTTTAGTCTTGAATACAAATTCCAGTGTGTATTGTGTATACATGAAGAGTAGTTAGTATGAAGACTCACTAGCCTACAGTCTTATTGAATAAGAGACAGAAATCTGATAAGCAAAAGGTAAAAACAGGGATCATGTTTTTGATTGGGCTTTAGTGATAATGTCTATTGTGGAATTGTAGGAGTCACTTTGGATGGCCAGTGATATGCCAGACAATATATTTGTTTTAAATGAAGCCATGTGAATGGTATCATCTTTCTTTACAGTTCTTGATAGAATCAGGCTGCACAGAAACATAGTCAGCCCTCAGCCTTTTTAAAGGTGCCATCCAAAGTTTCTTGTGTGAGTTGGGATGTTTATATAATTTTTACTTCTGTAACATTAGTTAATATGTAAGCTTATTTGCTTTATATTATTGATTAATAGAAAAGCTGACATACATAGGACAGAGGAATAAGTTAGGAGCAAGGCTGAGAGATGTTTTAACTTATTATTCGCATTAAATGTACAGGTTATGTTTTCTATATTATTTGAAAAAACTGCTACCAGTTTATGTGTACAAATCAAATGATGCCAAAATTGCTCAACTAAATTATTCATGCATGAAATGATTGTTTACTGCATTTGACGGTGTTTTAAATGACTGTTGTATTCATTGTAAGGAAGCAGCTATGATTCCAGCCACATGCACTGATAATTTCTTTAGTTCTCTATTTTTTGTTTGTCAGCTGTGTGAATGAATAAAAGCCATTTTCTTATGTAGAATATTCCTTCTAATCTATAATGATTTCTACACAATTCCCCTTCTGCGGCTGTCAGCTGAAACCAAAATGCTTACATCAATGTGTGTATTTATAGAAAGAGACTGAAAAGATTATGTTTTAAATCAGTGGACGTTTTCTTAGTTCCCTTGGAAAATGTGACTGCTGCCTTTATCACAAAATGCTTTGGATATTACCTGCTCTTTCAGAAGTGGTTTATCTGAAAATTTAATACCTAGATGGAGTTACGAAACTACACAGATTTTGGATTGCTGGGCAAAGCATTAGAAATATGGTGAATGGATGTCGGAGAGGAGGTGGACTCAAAATGTCAAGATGGTGATTATAACCATATCATTGTCAGAACTTTATTGACTCTGTGTGAACACAGTAGAAAAAAAAATTACCCATTTCAGGGTAGGTAAATACAATTTTCCAGAATGGTTATGTAATGACCACAAGCATGGATAAAGTGTCTCTTGAGCACTTTCTGCATAAGTACAGCATTGTAAAAATTCTAAATGTGTGTATATTCTCTGCACATCACTAAGAGAGATATTTTAAGACAAAAATATTTGGGCTGTATTTCAACAGAAGAATCATTGTTCAGAGAGAAAAGTGGATATCATTTACTTCCTGTTCATCCATATCTTTACCTTCTGACTTAAGGTAAAGAAAACAGTGTGTAGCTTTTCTAGCTGATAAACAGCAAATAAAAATGATATAAGTTCTTCCACAAACAAATACAGCCTTAGAGCAGCCTCGGTAGGTACTGGCTGACAAAACATTGTAATTGTGAAGCACTGAGGCATGTGATCCTCATGCTTAAATCACTTCTTGGCATTGCACGCTAACTTTTCCTCAGTGTCCATTTGTGAAAAAGGGATGTTGTACGTACCCAAATAGGTCAGTTTATGGAATAAAATAATGATCCATTTTTAGTAAATGGTGAACTTGCCACTAGGAATTCTTGTTAAGTATCCAACATGGTTGTGTCAATTGCTGTGGTTGTTAATATCCTCAAGGTTACATCTGTGAACTCTTTGTTTTGTGTTAAATAGCTCAGAAAAGCATAAGAAAGTATAGGTGGGATGGCCATTTTGGTTGCATTAAATTTAATTTTTGTTATAACTCCATCTATTTTTTTGTTCTGGCTCCCACATGTTTTCTTGTATGCAAGTTTTGCATATCATATAGAAACCAAGTGTAGCCCCCAGCCTGAAAACCATCTGCATTCTCAGCATAGCAGGATGCACAATACAGAACATGCAATATTCTTGATCCCTAGCACTAGAAAATGATACTGCATTGAAACAGGTGGCTAAAAAATAAAGTGAACGTTAACTATTTTGGCAAAGCAAGAATTCTTTTTAAAATGCTTTAAAAAAGAAAAAGATGAATGTTACAAGAAGTTATTAGTATCTTTTTTTTTAGTGAATGTCATAAGGTCATCTCCCCAAATGCATGCTGTCTCTGCTTATCCTTTTCTAACAAAAATCTAAGATTTGGCTTAATGCAGAAAAGGAGGCTTATGAACTTCCAGATTTGGAATTTACAGAAAAAATGGTAAATCTACCTTTCTGAGGTAGATATCCTCAGAAATCTTTTGATTTTGGCTCTCATTATATTTTTTGTCAAGATGCATGCTGTTTGGGACTGATGGAACTTGAAGTTCTTGAGAAACTGAGTTGTCTACTACTAGGTAGTGTAAATAAGGTGAGATTTTTCTGATACAGTATATATTCCTGGCTTCCTCAGCAAGGTCTGAAAGAACTCTGTTTTGAGTAGTTTTTAAAAAAACAATCAGGACAGGAGCACAAATGGGCACAAATAGGCTGTTCCAAAGGACTGACACAGCCACTGAACAGCAGTAATTTTTATTACATTCCCTGTAGTTGCAGTGCATAGATAGATTTTTCAGATTTTTCAGTGTGCCAAGTCTAAAGGATTGCCTTGGAATGGACTGGTGCATTACCTTGTATTGAGGTATTGATTTCATTTCTTCTCAAGCACAACTCTTCCTTCCCTTAGCTAACCCATTACAGTCCAATGCACTAGGTTTCCTAATATCCTACTGATGATATGGAGAAGTTTTAAGAATGTAGTCCACAGTGTTTGATGGGAGTGGGTAAATTTGATGGGTTTATATCAATTTTCCTTCTGAAGTTCTTCTTACCTAAGCTATTCCAATCTTTGGTCTGCATTACAAAGGATCGTTTTTACTATATGTTGGTCATGCATAAACATTTCATTTATGCACATGTGTATAGAGATTCTCAGTCATCCAGATCATGGTAGCCCCAAAAGTGCTTTTTCAAGAGGCAACTGGACTTTCTTTGTTTTTTCTTGAAGACATTTCACTTCTCATCTAAGAAGCTTCTTCAGTTCTAATGAACTAATGAACTGAAGAAGCTTCTTGGATGAGAAGCAAAATGTCTTCAAGAAAAAACAAATGAAACGTCTTCAAAGAAAACCAGAAAAGTCCAGTTGCCTCTTGAAAAAGCACCTTTGAAATTTCATTTATGCACTTTATTTAATATGTACAAGGAGATTCATGGTATAACCCATTTCTATATGAAGAGGAGGTTCTAGGAGAGGAAGATATTTCTTGTTTCACAATGCCAAACAGTTAGAGCACAACATTTTTCCAGTTTGTGACCGTGTAAGAACCAAAAAACTTCAATATTTAACCTTCTTTGTTTTCTTGACAGCAAAGCAAATGATAAGAAATATCTGTTAAGTAGTTTGACTTTGTAAGATCCCTGTTATGTCTATTACAGTGGTGTATTCAGATCAGGACAATCGAGATAATGTAATAAATAATAGAACTTCTGATGATACTAGAATTTTCATTTTTTTAAAAAATCTAGTATCTTGTTTGAGAATTGAAGTGGTCAAGTCTGTCAGAAAATCAGCATTCCAGAAAATTTAATGGAATAAAATATTGTGATTCAGGTCTATAGTCCCATATAACATTCTTTGCTTTTTCTCTTTGATAGCAAAACCAAAATAAACAACACAGATGAAGAAAATGAATTATGCAATATATATAGTCATACTGGTGCAGTGGTTAGAATGCAGTACTGCAGGCTACTTCTGCTGACTGCCAGCTACCAGCAGTTCGGCAGTTTGAATTTCACCATCTCAAGGTTGACTCAGCTTTCCATCCTTCTGAGGTTGGTAAAATGAGGACCCAGAGTGTTGGGGGCAATATGTGAATTCTGTAAAAACCTCTTAGAGATGGCTATGAAGTGGTATATAGGTCTAAGTGCTATTGCTATTTGGTTTTATGTTAAACAAATGAGAATGAATAGATTTCTTCAGTTCCATCCCATAAATTGTTCTGTTTTTAATTGAAAAATGCACAGTTTAAATATACTGTATATATCAAATACAGCTGCAAAGTTCAGAAATGAAATCTTCTGAATAATTACTTTTTTCCTGCATTCTAAGTTATTCCATTACTGATAGGCAGATAATAAAAGAGAACAATAACAGGCTTTATAGACAACAGATTTTCTAGACAATAAATACAATAATATAATGAAAATATAACTGTACAACATTACATAGGTATATATTTCCAGAATTAGACAGGTTAAGACTTCATTATGTTGAAACAATAACAACAAAATCCCTGCTTGTGCTTTGAGGATTTTCAGAAGTTTTGAAACAGACAGAATTGCTATCCGATGCCTCTTCAAATCAATTATACTTTGAATAACCTGCAGGCGTTTAAAGTATTCTTTTAAATTATGTAATTATATGTGTCAAAGTGACCTCTGCAAATGATTTACAGATTTGGCTTAAAGGGAAAAGAAATGTTTTATAAAATAGGAACGAGCTAATATAAATTCCCAAAGCAAAGCATCAAAATATTGCTGTGTAATTGTTTAGAATAAAAATCAATCTTTTTCTAAGGCAAAACATTTTAATTGCATACTCCAGGAGTGTGAGTGTGTATGTGTGTGCTACTTTGAATGAGCAGCACCATTAAAAACTAGTGCATGGTGCTTCCTTCTGCATCTTTGGTGCCATTTAATTCTCAATCTAGAAGCAAATGAATCATAAATTGGACGTTAAAGCAAATGATTCATAAATGTGGCTGTCCTGGGCTATTTGAAAAGTTATGAATGTCACTCACACTAAGAGACAAACAAAAGAATAAATAAATAATGCTGGTAACAAAGGCAATGGCACACAGGCTGAATTTGAAAGTCTTCAATATGTAGGAGTCTTTTCCTTTGATGATACAAAGGCATTTAGTTTCCACTTTTGCTAGTCAGGAAGATCATGATCTGATCACATTTGCATTTGTTTTTTGGCTTGACAGTTAGCGCGAGATGTCATTCGTTTCACATTCATATCCAGTGCTTGTCTTCTTCATCTTTTTCAGGTTAATGAATGTAAAGAAAGCTTATTTGGGCCATTTCCTAATCCTTCAGGTATTTAGCTTCATATGTTTATTTATGATATCCATGATAGCTGATAAATGACCTTGTCTAAGATTTTGTGATTGTATATTTATTTTCCCCCTACAATATAAATGCAATGAGGAGGCAGGGGAAGTACCATTTAATGCACTTTTGTTTGCATATCTGAGCATATCATATTATGAAAATAATCCAACAAAAATGTCTTTCAGCAGGTAAAGTTTAGAATGGGATTTCTGCTTATTATTATAAAGTATTTCCCTATTTGCATTATACTTTACCTTATCTTTTTATTGGCTGAAGTTTGGGAGAGTTTCTCAAAGCATCATAAAATCAACTAACTGGGTTAAGGTGATTATGATACCATGCATAATTAATATACGGAATTTCTGGAACTTCAGAAGCAGAGGATATAATAACTCACCTTTTGAGATCTATTGGACTCTCACTAAAATCTTATATAAATGAAAATGGGCTTGCAATCTGAATTGTCTCTTCTTGTCAGCTCTTTAAGGCAGATGAGATCCTACCTTGTCCTGCATTTCTTCTTAATATTGTCCCAATTCTTCTCGTCTCTTTCTTTACATAATTGTTTCTGAATATTTGCTTCAAGGCCACCTTGCTGGCTTTTTATACTTTCCGAGCTGTATTTGTCTCATCTTGCCTTTCACTTACCAACTTTCTGCAGTCCTGAACAATACAAAAGCATTTGTTAGAAATATTTTTTTTTAATGGCATGGTAGAACTTAATCCTCTTTATGAAATCTCGTCAAGCATCACGCCTTCTTTAAAGTTCCCATTTCTTTTCACTGTAAAAGGCTCCATGGCTTAATGAATATCTAAATCTCTTTGAGGATTACACTCATGTGGAACTCTATTAATTTTTTTTAAAAAAAGAGAGAAAGTAGGGGAGAGAGAAAAAATGGCAATTAAAATACTATTTTAAAAAAGTTACTGGGATATGTAAATCCCCTCCCTAAATCTAAGCACCACAAGTTTATTCTAATTCCATAGTATTGACGAGATTTCAGCATGGTTGGTAAGACTGCTGTATTTTTAAGCTCATTTTGAAAACTGAAAAAAAAAAGTTAAGAAGGAACTTTCTTTTTAAATTTATTTCTGTAACCTCAGATTGGAGGGAAAAGAAAAGAGAAGAAACAAACATCATTCTTACTTACACCTCATCTGTGTTAGTGAAGTGAAAGGAATTGATAATCTCCCTTCCTATGTTCCAAGTCATAGAAAAGAGAAGCAAGTACCATTCATTTATTCATGCATTCATTCAGCCACTCACATATGAATGGGAATCTCACAATTATTTTTTTTAAAAAAATTAAAAAATAAAGAACAAACATATGCCAAGATAATAAACATTGTCCTTCACCATAATAAAAAAGGACCAATTAGAGAACCATCAGATACCCACAGAACCATCAATAACATTTTTAAAGGAATCTAATTTACAAGAGAAGAAGAAAACAACTACTTGCTACCCTTTCTGGACATCCTGATCAGCAGAGACCACAATGGCAACACACAAGTTAATAAACCTCTAACATAAGACACACAACACAGTCTCATCCACTGTCCTGTGCAATGCCAATGATCTTCAAAAGCCAGCAAGATTAGGGCCATCCTGTTCTTAAGGGCCATGCTGTTCTATAGGGCAAGTACTGTCACAAAGAAGATACACATGTATTCTGCTTCCAAATAATGCACAGGGGAGAATTATAGAGCTGATAAAACCTGATAAAATTCCTTTTTGTGAGATACTTTCTTGAATTCAGTTTGAAGACACTCATCTTGAAGACACATTTTGTTTAAGCAATCATGATCCTTTCCTTGTGAATATGGTTGAACTCTATGTGTATGTTGCTTTTCAACTAAATTTGAGCTGAAAGTAGAGATAATGGAAATAAGAACAGCTTGATCCCTCATGTGAATGGAGTAATTCCATTCCACTCAGGAGTGATTAATTTAGGAGTAATTTAGTAATATGTGCGGAAGCTGGGAGAACGCTGGTACCTTATATTTTGGGAGGTTTTTTTTGTCTAAGTGATTGAGCATGAGAAGTTATGTGGAAATGATTGATTGTAGGCTTAATGAAAAATTGTTTTATATTTATAAACTGGAAAGGTTTTAAATAAGCCTGGTATGATATTTCAGATTACTTGGCTTTACTATCTTAATGTTTAATATCAAGAAATAAACTAGTGTAATATATTAGAAAATATTGTCATTGATCCAAACATTTCATAATGAAAAATAAAGATTCTGAAACTGCTGTGATTACAGCTCAGTTTTTGTCTAGTAGTTACATTTTTCATAATATCTATTCAACAAGAAAATACTTTACAAATCTTTTGGAAGTGTGTTTCAATAAATAGGTGTAAACTTCCATAATCTATAACCATTGTTGACACTGATTGTTGTTATTTCTGATGGATTTTGGGGAGGCGAGGGAAAGGGGAAGAAGGTTTCTATTTGGAATAGAATATAATTTTTTATTGGCCAAGTGTGATTGGACACACAAGGAATTTGTCTTGGTGCATATGCTCTTAGTGTACATAAAAGAAAAGATACGTTCATCAAGAATCATAAGCTACAACACTTAATGATAGTCATAAGGTACAAAAAAGCAATCAGGAACAATATCATTTTTTTTTCTTTTCATTTTATTAGATTTCTATACCGCCCTACTCCCGAAGGACTCAGGGCGGTGCACAGCCAAACAATAAAAACACATACAATACAAAATTTAAAAAATAGAATAAAATCAAATTAAATAATTTTGGCCCCGACAAATTTAAAACCCCAAACTTTTAAAACCAATTTAAAATTGAATATATAAAATACTAAAAGATATTTAAAATTTTAAAAATCTTTTATAAAAGAGGGGGAAAATTAGGCCAGGCTGGCCTGGTGAAATAGTAAGGTCTTTAAGGCATGGCGGAAGGTGCGCAGATCCGGGATCCTCCGTATCTCTGGGGGGAGCTCGTTCCAGATAGTAGGTGCCCCCACAGAGAAGGCTCTCCCCCTGGGGGCCACCAGTCGGCATTGTTTGGCTGACGGCACCCAGAGGAGCCCCTCTCTATGGGAGCGTACCAGCCGGTGGGAGGCTATTGGTGGTAGTAGGCGGTCCCGCAAGTACCCGGGTCCTAAGCCATGGAGCGCTTTAAAGGTGGTAACCAGAACCTTGAAGCGCACCCGGAAGACCACCGGGAGCCAGTGCAGCTCGCGCAGGAGGGGTGTTACATGGGAACGCCATGTTGCTCCCATTACCACCCGCGCGGCCGCACTCTGCGCCAGTTGGAGCCTCCGGGTGCTCCTCAAAGGGAGCCCCATGTAGAGAGCATTGCAATAGTCCAGGCGGGAGGTGACAAGGGCATGAGTGTATCAATATAAATATATCAATATAAATCATAAGGATACCAGCAACAAAGTTACAGTCATACAGTCATAAATGGAAGGAGATGGGTGGTGGGAACGATAAGAAGATTAATAGTAGTGCAGACTTAGTAAATAGTTTGACAGTGTTGAAGAAATTATTTGTTTAGCAGAGTGATGGCGTTTGCGAAAAAACTGTTCTTGTGTCTAGTTGTTCCGGTGTGCAGTGCTCTATAGCGTCATTTTGAGGGTAAGAGTTAAAACAGTTTATGTCCAAGATGTGAAGGGTCTGTAAATATTTTCATAGCCCTCTTTTTGACTCATGCAGTATACAGGTCCTCAATGGAAGGCAGGTTGGTAGCAATTGTTTTTTCTGCAGGTCTAATTATCCTCTGAAGTCTGTGTCTGTCTTGTTGGATTGCAGAGCCAAACCAGACAGTTATAGAGGTGCAGATGACAGACTCAGTAATTCCTCTGTAGAACTGTATCAGCAGCTCCTTGGGCAGTTTGAGCTTTCTGAGTTGGTACAGAAAGAACATTCTTTGTTGTGGTTTTTTGATGATGTTTTTGATGTTAGCTGTCCATTTTAGATCTTGCAATATGGTAGAACCTAGAAATTTGAAGGTCTCTACTGTTGATACTGCGTTGTCTAGTATTGTGAGAGATGGAAGTATGGAAGGGTTTCTCCTAAAGTCTACCACCATTTCTACGGTTTTGAGCATATTCAGTTCCAGATTGTTCTGGTCACACCACGAGGCTAGTTGTTCAACCTCCCGTCTGTATGCGGATTCATCATTGTCTCAAATGAGACCGATCACTGTTGTGTTATCTGCGAACTTCAGTAGTTTAACAGATGGATCGTTAGAGAAGCAGTCATTGATATACAGAGAGAAGAGAAGTGGGGAGAACACACTGCCTTGGGGGGGCCCTGTGCTAATTGTACAGGTATCTGATGCAATTCTGCTTAGCTTCACCTGCTGCTTCCTGTTTGTTAGTGTATTTATTTATTTGTGTATTTGTAGTGGAGTACAGATCAACCATGCCATGTGAAATGTGGCCTTTGGCTTAACAAACTATTCAGTCCTTCTGTTGTACAATAGTAAGTCTGTTCAGATATAATACGATGTACCGTAGTTACAATAGGAAGTCTCAATAGAAAAGAATAGGAAGTCTGCTTCTGATACTGAGCACGGAGAGGTTCTAATGCTAACGTATTGTATATGTAAATTGTTATACAGTGTTATATAAAATGTTATATAAATTGAGTGGTACAAGACTTAAATTCCCAATAGAGAGTTGGCATCCCACAAAATAAAATCTGGCTATTTATGTTTAGTGATTCCTAATGAGGAATCAGCCAGCCTTGTTGAAAACACTATACAGGATATACACTATCAAATAGAGAAAAAACTCTCTTCCAGATCCATTGTACATGGGGATATTTTACTATTTATTACTATTTTATATTTGTATTTCATATTATATTTTATTTGTGTTATGTTTTATGCTGTGTTGTATTATGCTATGTTTGTTATTTTATTACTTTATTATTTTATATTTATTGTATTTTATCATTTATATTTATATTTATATTTATATTTATTATTTTATTTTATTTATATCCCACTTTTATTATTTTTATAAGTAACTCAAGGCAAGGGTGTCTACCTGTGTTGTGTGAGTGCATGTGTCAAAATTTGCAAGATGCCAGGTGCAGCATTGTAGTCAAAGGCCTG
Organism: Pantherophis guttatus; assembly: GCF_059756535.1. Lineage (NCBI taxonomy): Eukaryota > Metazoa > Chordata > Lepidosauria > Squamata > Colubridae > Pantherophis > Pantherophis guttatus. The sequence continues at coordinate 95,374,404 of NC_142065.1, forward strand.
CCTGCCATTTTACAGATTTTAGCATCTCTGCCTGCTCCCCGCCCCCACAGACAGGGGAGAACACATAATATGAAGTAGGTTAACCCCGTGCTTCTCTCTGAAGTTAGTTACAAATGATTGTGTTGGTTAAATACAAATGAACTTAAGACATGGTCAGAAGTTTTATACATCAGAATATTAAGGTTAAATCAGATGAAATTTTACTATAAGGGATTGGTGGTTGTGACGGTTCTGTCCACCCAGCAAGTTTCTTAGTCTGGGGTCTAATATGCATACTATGTATAATTTTATATTTATTTATTTATTCATGTTTATCTAGTGTATATTGGAGGTGATGACCCCTTGAGAGCTGTATGAAGCGAAATTTCATTTTAATGTATGCCGATTAGTTTACCTTCAAAGTGACAATAAGGTTATTCTAAGTCTTCTAAGTCTAAGCTCCATTACAGTACAATACTGGCATGAGATGACTGTCAGTGTAAGGTGCAGATCAACAATAGTCTCCTCCTCTTTTTCCTCCTCTCACCCCTGCTTAATTTTCGCAGTGTATTATAAACTTATTTCTCTCAGCTTCCTCCTAGAATGAAAGAAAAAGATAATACGTTCTCTATGTGTAAATTTTCAATTTTCCACATGCTATTCCCATTCATTTTTGCATTAAGTAGGTGCTAATATGACATGCACATTTTGCTAAAATGAATTTCTGTCATTCAAGGAGAAATAAGCAAGTTTGCAGTTATCCACTGATAAACCACTGGTGGCTATAGCAGTTCTCCCTCCCAATCTCCACTGCCCTTATAAATGAGTTGATCAAGGAATTAGTCTTTCTGCAGAGCACATGCCCTGACATTGACTATATTTCTTTTGGTTTCACAAACTGCATGAAAGGGTTGCTATAAAGCTCGGTTCTTTTGTTGTTACACATGTTAGTTTCCTTCTTTGCGGTCTATCAGTCAGCTTAATAAGCAGTCAGACAATCAAGATAGAAAAAAAATGCTACCAACTAGTAGTGGAAAGATCAAATGGTGGACTTAGAGAGTACATAATCATGAACCTGAATTTACTTAAATTGATTTAATCATGCATTTCTGCTAGTGATTTATTATCTATTTATTTATTAATTCATTTGATTTATATCCCACTTTTTGTACAGGAGCTCAAAACAGCTTATATAATGTCTCTATTTTTCCTGTAACAATACTTCTGTGATTAGGTTGGCTGTGAGAGAAGAACTAGTGTAAAAGGAGAACATACATTTTACTTCTTCATGTGCCAAGGAATGCCATTCCCAAGGATTGCCCTACTTAGAGGAGTGATTCCTTGCTTCCTCTCCTCCCATTGTGATCTTGGAGTACTTTACAGGTTCCACTCCGGTTCCCACAGCGAAACACCTTTCTCAAATTCCAATTGTTCAACTATAATCAACAAAAATCTTAACTCATGCCAACTAGTGGCACTAAGATGCCACAGAACAAATATTCAACTCATAATAATAAAGAGTATCTAAAATAAATACATAAATCAGTGAGGAGTTTAAGTAACAGAGTGTTGTGCATACTAATTGAGAGAGGCTTTTTGCTTGGTGGTTGATATTAGAGAAAGCGGAATGAGATTTTTCAGCTTGAACTCTTGGTGCTGCCTGTTTCTCCACCAGGGTTTTGCCTCCGCATTATTATTCCTCAGCACTTTGGGCCATGGCCCCTCCATCCCAGTCCCCTCGCCACAGCCCATTCGTCGCAGTACAGTTCGCATTGGGCTTTTGGGAGCAGAGGACAGTTCAAAGCCAGCCAATCGGTGCAGGGTCTTGGGGGCTTTGGGAGTAGAGCGGGGGCTGCAGTTCAGAGGGAGGCTCTGTCAGTTCGGAGCCTCCTGAGGCAGCTGAGAGCAACGTGGGGGAGGGATCCAGCCACAAAAGATAGGAGAGGGGGGCTGTAGAGGTTCCCAGGACCTCTCCCTGTGGAAGAGGGGGCTGGAAGGCGGCAAAGGTGTTTTGTTAGTAGCGCTTGGGGCTCTGCCACCCACCCTGGCCAAGAGCCACTCGCCTGTCAGTTTGGAGCTTCCCGAGGCTACTGAAAGCAACGGGGTAGGGTGGGGAGGGGGGCTATAGAGGATGAGGGATCCAGCCACAAAAGACAAGGGGAGGGGGCAGTAAAGGGTGAGGGATCCATTAGGTGGGGTTCCCAGATGTTATTATAATTAGACATAGATTCAGGCTGGAAAGGACCCTGGAGGTCTTCTAGTCCAACCCACTGCTCTAGCAGGAGACCTTATATCATCTGAATTATTTTGGTGCCTCTAACAGAAAGGAAAATTCCCAGAAAAGGGAAGGAGTTTACTAGGACAAGGCTAAACAGCCTCAGGTGCTTGTTAGGAGAAGGAAGGGGAGGGGTGAAAACTCTCCTATACCTGATCCTGCCTCCCTGACACTGAAGGGGAAGAGAAGAGCAGGGGGGGGGAGAGAAAGAAAAAGAGAAAGAAAGAGAGGGAGGGAGGGAGGGAGGGAGAGTTAGAGCAGGGGCTGCAGTTCAGAGGGAGGCTCAGAAGGGCCAGGAGAAGGAAGGGGAGGTGTGAAAACTCTCCTATACCTGATCCTGCCTCCCTGACACCGAATGAGAAGAGAAGTGGGGGGGGGGGAGAGAGAAAGAAAAAGAAAAAGAAAGGAAAGGAATTAGACTGATAAGGCTAATGAGGAGGATTCTGTCCTTTTTGCAGGAAGACACAAATCTAATTAGGAAGCCAGGATGTTATTTTATGACATTTCTGACTGTATAAAAAGAAGGTACACCTTCTCTGAAATGTAGCCTCTGTTTAAGTTACTTGTTTGGCATTTATGAGCTTAAATGTATTATTATTGGACCTTACAGATGGAAATGAAGAGGAGTGAGGAACAACACTAATTCCAATCATTTATCCTTTTCTCTTTCTCTGCTCAGGTTCCTTTCCCCAAACATCCCTGGGAGGGCTAGAGCCCCAGGTCAGGGTAGACAGTTTTTCCCTGGAATTTAATGGGGAGTTTGAAAGGAACATGAGCAGACAAAGTGAAAAGGATGAGCAATTGGAATTAGTGTTGCTCCTCACTCCTCTTCATTTCCATCTGTAAGGTCCAATAAATTTAAGCTCATAAATGCCAAACAAGAAACTTAAACAGAAGCTACACTTCAGAGAAGGTGTAACTCCTTTTTGTACAGTCAGAAACATCATAAAATAACATCCTGGCTTCCTAATTAGATTTGTGTATTCCTGCAAAAAGGACAGAATCCTCCTCATTAGCCTTATCAGTCTAATCTCTTTCCTTTGGCCATTTGGCCCCCTGGTGTGACGGGAACAGATCAAAGCTGAGATATGTTCTTAGGCAGAAGGGGGAGGCTCCAATCAAAGGTGAGACATATGTTTTGACAAATGCCAGGTACTTCACTCCCAGAAATCTGGGAGAAGCAGAGAGAGAATGAAGAGGTGGGGATGGGGTTAGAAGAGAGCAGGGCTCTTGGGACAGGTGGGTCTTCAGAAACCAGGAGAAGGAAAAGCAAAAAATCTTCAGAAGCCAGTAGGAAAAGCAAAAGCAAAAGCCAGCCATTCCCACCAACTAGTTGCAAAAGCCCCACCTGACGGATCCCTCGTCCTCTACAGCCCTCCTTCCCCGACACTGCTCTTGGCCACCTCAGGAGGCTCTGAACTGACAGGCGAGGGCTCCTGGCCGGGACAGGGATTTCAGAGCCCCAAGCGCTGCTAACTAGGGCAGCCCCGGTCAGAGTAGAAAAACCTTTGCTGCCTCCCAGCCCCCTCTTCCACATGGAGAAGCCCTGGGAACCTCTACAGTCCCTCTCCCCCATCTTTTGTGGCTGGATCCCTCCCCCGTACTGCTCTCGGCCACCTCAGGAGGTTCCGAACTGATAGAGCCTCCCTCTGAACTGCAGCCCCTGCTCTACTTCCAAAGCCCCCGAGCCCCTGCACCGATTGGCTGGCTTCGAACTGTCCTCTGCACCCAAAAGCCCAATGCGAGCTGTACTGCGATAAATGGGCTGCGGTGAAGGGACTGGGACAGAGGGGCCGTGGCCCAAAGTGCTGAGGCGTAATAACGCAGAGGCGAAACCCTGGTGGAGAAACAGGCAGTGCCAAGAGTTCGAGCCAAAAAATCCTAGGCCCTAGAAAGCTGGTATTTCGCCAAAGGGAATTACCAATTAAAGTTTTTGGAAAGTTACATGATAAAATGTGTACAGTATTAATGGATATCACAGATCTACTTTGGGTGTGCTGTAGAGGAAGCTGTAGAAGTCTCTATGAAGGTGAAACCGTACAAACTATCATACCAAACATTAATTCATATTTTCCTTTTTCTCTTTTTCTTTTTTAAATATTTTATTAGTTTTAAAAGTAAAACAATGGACATTTCTCAACGTCTCTGGTTTCTAACATTTGCATCAAATTCAAGTTAATAAGTAATATATTCCTTAATCTATATACAAATTTACATATCTCCTATTTCATTATATATCACATATACAGTATTTTACTTGATAAACAGCTATATATATATTTAGTAAATCTATATTACATTCACAAATTCAATATATCTTGTTATCTTGATATACATTGATATATACATTTCCAGACATTCATTATCCCTTGTTTTTGGCATTCTTCCTCTTACCTAACCATATTTTCTTTTTGTTTATTGTAAACAAATACAATCTTTCAATTTGGGGGTATTGTATTGTAAACAAATACATCTTTCAGTTTTGAGGTAATTTCCTAATCCAGCTATAAGCATTCCAACTCTAGATATATTTTTTTTATAATCTTCTGAATTTCCTTTAATTAAACAGTAAGGTAGGATTGTAGATACATGTGCCACAATAGGGCCTTGTTAAGTTGTGGCTGTGTGTCAGACATATTATATTTTTCAGAATGGTATTCAGGATTATGATCTTGTTGAAATTCAGCTTGAAATATGGATTCTGAGGATACTAGACAGAAAGGAATGGCACCCTCATTCCTGCATACTAGGTGAAATATTTGTCACTGAATCATTAAAGATCAATGCCATAAGGCTCATTCAGCCAAAATAGAAGCCATTGTTTGGCTAGAAATTGACAAATCCTATAAACAAAGGTAACTTACATCAAATTCTTCACTGACATCCAGTACACAGCTCCAGGGATTATGATGATCTGTCCAATTTCTTTTGAATAATTACCCAGCAGACAGAACGGCAATCTTTCCCTGCCTGAGGGAATAACTTTGATAATGAGATTTCATATTGCAATTTTAGTCTTGTCATCAAATCAATAAAATTAAATTAAAACACAATTTAAATTATAGGCATAATTTTATATAGTTTTGATTGCTATAAGTCCAGGAAGCTGCTAGATCATCTTTCACTTACATGTTTGCCTTTTATTAAAGCACAACATATTAGATAATTTATTATCAAAGCAGGGTAACAAAGAGCTAGCTTTGGACGGGGGATCCTTGAGTCCCCTGCACAAGCAAGAAGCAAACTGGACCAGCTACTAGTTTTGATAAGGTTTTTGTAAAGATAACATAAAGTATCATGGGATCATCTGTTTCTTGGAGGAAGAACAATTATAAATTAAATAAATCACTAATGCAAAAATAACTTACTAAAGGGATCCTCATCTTTTTTTTCCTGGCATCCTAACCAGTGGTGGGATTCAACAACCGATTTATAATTTAACAACCGATTCTCTGCCCTAATGACCATCTGGGTGGCTGTGGCCATAGTGGGCGTGGCCAGGGGGTGTGACAGGCAGCACTCGGCCTCCTGCACCCCCCGGGAGCAAAAACAGGCCTCCTGCACCACCCCGCGCCCCATTTTGGGCCTAGTAGGCCTCACTTCAGGCCCCTAGGAGCAAAAATGGGCTGCAGCGGAGCTGTGCTGCACCCCCCCTCCCATGCCTCATTTTGGGCCTAGTAGGCCTCCCTGCAACCTCCTGGGAGCAAAAACAGGGCACATGGGGAGTTCTGGAAGGGGCGGAGAGAGGAGGGGCCAGCCAGCAATTTAACAACTTTGGCCAAAATGGTGTGAACCAGTTGAATCCCACAACTGATCCTAACTCTCCGAGGTTAATGGTTTCCACTGATACCTTCATCAATAGCATCTGTCTCCTAACTGACTTCCAATTTCAGTAATTCTCGTCCTTCAATTTTCACTATAGACCAGTAAGAAGTGGAGAGGAAACTTAAAGGAAAGTAGACATAAATGACTATGTGAAAAATGTTGCATCATAGCCATCTGATGTCCTGCTCTCTCAAGATGGAAAAACAAAGGAGAGAGAGAAGAAGGGGTAGGGGAGAAAATTTACATCTGTTGATAACTGTTGGAATGTAGGTTCTATATCATGACTTTAATATAGTATTTTTCAAATTGGCAGATTCTGGGAGTTGAAGTCCACCCATTTTAAAGTTGCCAAGGTTGAGGAACATTGCTTTCCCCTTTTTACCCTACATTTTTTCCTCTTCCTCTTTTCCTCTCTTACTTTCTCGTTATTTTCTTTTGTTTTGTATTTTATATGTTGATAAAACTAATAAAAAGTTTCATTATTAAAAATCATTGCTCTAATACGTTAGCTTTGGAACTTTGAGTATGAATTTAGATTTCACAGTTCCTCATCTTTTTCTAAAATATATGCTCAATGTCAGGAAATCATGTCATAGTTTCCTTTGTTCCTGGACTCTTGCTAAGTGATTCTGTGGCAACTGAAAAGAGAGAGAGAAGATACTCAATTTACTGTTTAGCCCTTTCTTGAAAGAAATACCTTAATCACCTTTGAATGTTATTTTTCCCCTTTCTTCCAAAGAAGAAACTTTCCCATCCTAACACACGTATACATACACATACATGCACACACATCTGCCATGCAAACACACACACAGAGAAACACACATTACAAAATTAATAAAGACTTCCAATGCATGGATTGGAAGCATTTCTTTTCCTGTGGAAAACAATCTTTACTCAGTCTTAGTAAGCCATTTAACCAATGGTAGAATTCAAAACTTTTTTATTAAACACAGATGGAATATTTTCTCTCTGTGTGTACAGTGGGAGTCTCCGTACTTTTCCCCTTTAAAAGGTTGAAAAAAGTGGCTTCTAATTTGCCAGTTAAATAAAACTGGGAATTGTTGGGTGTGCCTAAGAAGCAGTCATCTGTTCAGGAAAGCAAAGTGCATTTTCAGGATAATTAGTCCTGTAAGGAGGCAGCATGGATCAACAGATGCACCAACTATGTTGGTTTCAAGAAGTATTTCTGGGTCTCATTTACAGTTCCCTAGGGAGTTACCTGTTGATGACTTTGGGCACATCAGAGTCAATATAATGTAACATTTGCAAATTCATGTATTAACACAGGAAAAAAAAAAGATGTCATACCTCTGGCATTAACACCTGATGAGAGGGCAGCTATATTTTTCTACATTTAAGCTATCTGTCTCCTTCCTTCTTGAACCATTTTCTAATTTTTTTTTTTACAACCCTGTAATTCCTTGCATCCGGGTGGAGTCGGGGTGACTAAATGGAGCTGAGCGTTTACTGGCCAGGTACCCTTCTGATGCCTATATGGAACTCACAGCAGATATTTTCTCTTTGTGCCCAGAGAGAGAAATATTTGCTAGTACTTAGGATCGAATCCACAGCCTCCTGACTGGCAGGCAAAAGTTCCACCTCTAGGCCACCATGCCGCTTTCTTGAGCCAATTTTTGATACTGGTATGATATACAGGTAGAAAGGATAGAATGCAGTTAGACAAGCCAAAAGGAAAATTTTACTTGTACATTCTTTGTACAATTAGAATTGAAACCCATGTTCTCCAGTTGTCCCCATAGTTAGGATTAAAGCTATCAGACATCCAGAAAAAAAGAGATATGTCCTCTTTTTGTCCTCCTATCCTTTGTCCAGCAAGCATAGCCTAAAAATCAATTATTGTCCATTTTTGAGTATCTACAAGCTATTTGATAAGTCTAATTAGGGTAGAATTTGAATAAGGACTATTCACTGACATAGTAATGTCCACTTATCTCAGAGTTAGTGCTGCTAAATTTTGTGGAATATCTTTCTAAATAGACATATGTTGGACAGAATCTGGGGTGCCAAGATTTTCAAATTTCCATGTGCTCCCAGCATACTTTTATTTTTTCTTATTTATTGGTGCATGGGACAATAGTTATTCATACAGGCCTGAACACAAAAAGCAGGCTGATCACCATCTGCAGTCCAAATACTCTGCGCCTTCCCCAAAATATATTGGAAACAGAAGCCTTAGGAAAAATAATAACTATTTTTTCCTAAAGTTTCTAACTATCCAGGTGAAAATGGCCTTGTTATCAGGACTGAAAAGGAAGAAAATAGTTTCACTCTGTGCGCAGGACAATCCATTACAGTTCTTCCCCAGTTTTTAATTAAGAACAGCTTTACTATGGCTCTTAGAAATATGGAGATGAGTCATTACTGCCACATCTGTTTGGCTCACTTAAGCTTCCTGTATGATTCAGATTGGCTGATAAGAAGAAATGGTAATCAGACACTTCATTTGCATCAACGTCAGCTGATCCTTCCATATGTTCAAGAAAACAATTTGTGGTGAATGTCCAGAATGGAAGAGCTGAGTTCAATTTTATGCAGGGTTTTATTCTAAAAGATAGGACTTTAGGGGATGAGTTATAAAAATAAATTAATTGGAACTATCAACAATATCCACAGACCTTGTAAAATTGCTCAGCCACAGAATTAATAGAAAAGTTTAGGTGTCAGCATCTTCTATGATTAATAAGCCTCCTGGCTTAAATGATTACATTCTACAGCTCCTGGTCAAGCAGCCAACAATACTATCAACAACTAGATTTTGAAACTATATTCTTTGTTCCTAGATTTAGATACTGAATTTCCAACCAAGTTAGGGATCACGTAACCTGAATGATCGAGTTATAGAAATGTAATTTATAATTATGAATTTTGTAGTAGCAGGACAGAAAGGTAAAAGTATGAAAGATCTCAAACTTTTCTCCTAGAGGCCATCTGGGTCGACACAACCTGGCCTCAATTTCCTACCTTGGTGTAGGTGCTTGGTAGTTTCTGCTTCTGCCATTTGTCTTCTGGGAGGGAGTCCCTTCCCACAATACCTCCTGCTTAAATCCAATGTCAGCTTTGTGAGGTAATCTAAGATAGAAGCATATCTAGAAGTACTGGTTCTAGCTTCACAGTAAGGTTGAAATAACAAATTCTTGCTTAAAGTACATCTCTCCCTGTTTGCCTTTACAGTCCAACAAACTAGACTGTGAGGAATGTTCTCTTTTGAAATATTTTCATACCCACATTCTTTCGGCAGGCTCAGTTGCTGCTTAACTGACCATTGTCTAATTTGTGGCTCTTCCATCTGTATCCTAAGGCCTTTTTAGTATTTCTTTACTGTGAGTGAGAAAGATAGGGCTGGCTCTGATACTCAACTGCCTTTTCTCAAATATAAAATTTGAACTACATATAAAAATGAAACATTATATAATACTACCTCCTGGCCCTATAACACTGGGGCATGTTACTAAATAAATCACTCCCTGTCCGCTAGGAGACAAATCAATTTCACGAAGTATAAAGAGAATCAAACTTAAAAAAAAAAAAGAAGGAAAATAAAAACAGTGAAAATCTCACTGCCTTTTCACATGGAAAAATTCAATGATAAAAATATAGAGCTGAATAGGAAAAATTAACACATGCTTGGTTTATCAAGGAATATATACTGTTCTGTATATATTGGGTGTTGGGGTGGGAGTGTACAATATATACAATAACTGTCTGAAACACATTTGAATGGTGTTACTGGGAGAAGATTATTATTGAATTTGTAGATTTTGTGTTTGTTTCCTTTCATCTCATTTTGTGGTCTGTCCTGCTGAGCTCTCTATCAAGCTGTTATATTGATGGGTAAGAAAACTGTCATTTGAATAATTGCTTTGACATGTGCTTATTGACCTAGTATATTTTTTTAATTGGAAAAGTCCAAAAATTAAACATAGATTTGACAAACTAAAGAATGGAGGGAGGACATTAGCTTGTGAAGTCATTGTTACATTGACTCTAAATTCCTGTCATTGACTAGCTTTAAGGAAGGCAGGAACAAGTGAAACAATAGGATTTTAACAATACATATAGATCCATGTACAGCCCCACTGCATTTGTAACTAAATACCTGCAAAATCAACAAGAAAAATTCCAAACAGAGCACCACCAAAATCAAAGATGAGGGTAGAAAATAAGAACAGCAAGCAAAAATTAGATGCAAGCAAGCTAGAACAGATGAAAGAAAAGAAGCTGAAGAACAAGAAAGGTAAGAAATACAAGATAAAGAAATATCACCTAGAAACAAGGAAGATCAAGGAAGCTGTGAAAATAATAAATAAATAGCTATTTTCTGACCAGATCAGAAAATACAATATAGTGTGAATTGCACACTATAAGGAGAATCTCCAATTTCAGTCAAATCAGAAATGTTTCTACCAATGAATCAGCCAACACCTGACAAGGAAAAGAAACAGTGCAACTCTGGGTGCAGCTATAGGATAACCTGAAGAAATACAACAAGAAAACAGTTGGGATAAGGAGGAGGATAACAATAAAAAACAAAAACGAAAGAATTTGTCAGGGCGCTAATTAATCCCATTCTGCTTTTGGGTAATCGCATCTTGATTTAGAGACATGGATCGTGACTTTTCCCTTGAAGCATACTTTTGCAAGAAAATAAACCCCGAAGATATTTTCTAAGAAAAACTCATTTATTTGTTATAAAGAAAATAAAACATCTTATTAATCTAAATAATTACATTTTGGCAACGTTCCTGCCGGCCACTTCTCTGCAGCCGGACTTCTTGGCAAGAGAATAAAGAAAAAGTGAAGTAGAAAGAAAGGAATGCGGACATGCGTAGTTAGCTTACTGATAACAAACTTGGCAAGCTACGGAAAGTCTGAAAGTCCAAAAATATGAGCTCATTTGGTAAATACAAAAACGCAGTGACAAGAGCAAAAATGGTGGAGGAAAGGACAATGAAATCAAGAATTGGTCGACACTAGGTGAAGGTGTCGAACTACATGGAGAACTGAAGAAATGTCTTGGATGAGAAGCAAAATGTTTTCAACAAAAAAACCAGGAAAGTCTAGTTGCCTTTTGAAAAGCACCCTTGGGACAACTACATCTCATTGGACTATACCAGGGGTGTCAAATATGATTTCACTTGAGTAAATTGACATTTGAAATAAGAGAACAGGAAGATAAACAATATTATTTGATATGGGATTTGTTTTATCAATGGATAGATAATAAAACATGGAGATGAAATATGAAATATGAAGTGGAAGTTAAGATAAAATATGTGAAATTCTTTTCTATGGAAAATAAGCTTTAGTCATATATTGATATTTTGAAGATGGGATTGAGCACAAAAGGAGGTTAACCAATCGATACACTGTCTGTAATTGTTTGGAATGATGATGGTTTTATGTTTTGTTTTTGTTTTAAAATAAAAAAATTGTTTTTAAAAAAAAAGATTTCACTGAGGACCGCATAAGGTTTGATTTTGACCTTGGGGGGCCAAGGTGGGCGTGGCCAGGGTGGGCGTGGCCAGCTCAACATTACACATTTTGGGGGTGCCTGTTGCAGCCCGAGCGCTCTGCCAGCGAAAACGGGCTCTCGAGCTCCATTTCTGGCCTCCTGTAACCCTGATTAGTTGTCCTCACTGTTAGGAAGTTTCTCCTTAATTCCAGGTTGCTTCTCTCTTTGATTACTTTCTAACCATTGTTTCCTGTCCTGCCCTCTGGTACTTTGGAGAATAATTTGACCCCCTCTTCTTTTTGGCAGCCCCTCAAGTACTGGAATACTGCTATCATGTCACCCCTAATTCTTCTTTTCTTTAGACTAGCCAAACCCAGATCCTGCAGCCGTTCTTCATATATTTTAGTCTCCAGGTCTTTGATCATTTTAGTTGCTCTTCTCTGAATTTTTCCAAAGACTCAAAATCTTTTTTGTAGTATGGTGACCAAAATTAGTTGCATTATTCCAGGTGTGGTCTTACTAGACTTTTATAAAGCGGTAGTAATACTTTTTGTGATCTTGATTCTATGCCTCTGTTTATACAACCAGGACTGTATTAGCCTTTTTGGCTGCTGCTGCATACTGCTGGCTCATATTCAAGGGATCATCCACTAAGACCCCAAGGTTGGTGGAGTGAACTGTTAGTCACAGTTACTGTTTTTGAGCCAGATCTCACCTAATCTGTACTTAAACATTTGATTTTTTTCCTGCCTAAATGTAAAACTTTGCTTTTCTCAACATTAAAATTCATTTTGTTGGATAGGGCCCATTGTTCAAGTTTGTCAAGATCTTTTTGGATTTTGAGCTTCTCTTCTGGGGTGCTGGCTGTTCCTGCCAGTTTAGTGTCATCTGCAAATTTGATGAATTCCCCTTCTATTCCCTTATCTAAAGCACTTATGAAGATATTGAAGAGTACTGAGCCTAAGACGGAGCCTTGTGGTACCCCACTACTTATTTCTCTCCATGTGGATGTAGTACCATTAAGGACTACTCATTGAGTATGGTTTGTCAGCTAGCTACAAATCCATCTGGTGGTGATGTTGTCTATTCCACATTTTTCTAGCTTACCAAGAAGTAAGTTGTGGTCTGCTTTGTCAAATGCCTTACTGAAATCTAAGTATACTATATCCACAGCATTTTGCTGGTCTACTAATTTAGTGACTTTAACAAAGAATGAGATAAGATTGGTTTGGCATGATCTGTTTTTAACAAACCTGTGCTGGCTACTAGTTATAACTTTATTTGCTTCTAAGTAGTTCACAGATCTATTTTTTTATTAACTTTTCCAGAATCTTCCCAGGTATTAATGTTAGACTGATTGGTCTGTAGTTTCCTGGGTCTGGTTTTTTCCCCCTTTCTTGAAGATGGGAACTACATCAGCCCTTTTCCAATCCTCAGGCACTTCCCCAGGGCTCCAGGATTTTTGAAAGATATGAAATTATCATTAGTCAATTACAAAAGGCAGATTTACTTGGAACACCTTACATCCTGCGATGATACAATACCTTTAACACCATAAAAAAACAACACTGCCTATCACAGGTCCTTGGGAATTATTCGACAGGTAGATCAAAATGCCAAATCTAGCCTAAAAATCTAGCTGACTGTGCAACCCATCATAATAATAGGTATCTGTAAAATGAACTTGTGAATAGCTAACAATTTACTTAGCTATAGAAGCAATGGTGTTAAGAAGTAATATCCCACTTAAACTTCTATCCATTTTTTTTCTGAAGTGTCTTACAAATATAGATGCGGGGGTGTAGTATCAGGAAGATGAAAGAGTGGAACAATCATATACTATATCTGAGAAAACATTCATATTGGAGAGGGATCTTGGAGTCCTAGTGGACAATCACTTAAATATGAGCCAGCAATGTGCTGCAGCTGTCAAAAGAGCAGCAGCAGTCACAAAAGCCAACACCATCCTAGATTGCATTAATGGAGGGACAGAATCAAGATCATGTGAAGTATTAGTATTGTTTATAAACTGTTAGTAACACTACACTTAGAATACTGCATCCAGTTTTGGTCACCATATTATAAAAAGATGTAGAGACTCCGAAAAGAGTGCAGAAAAGAGCAACAGAGATGATTAGGGGCTGGAGGCTAAAACATATGAAGAACAGTTGCAGGACTTGGATATGTCTAGTCTAGTGAAAAGAAATACTAGGGAATAGCAGTGTTCCAATATTTGTGGGGCTCAGCTACAAAGAAGAGGGGTCAACCTATTTTCCAAGGTTTCCAAGAAACATTGGATGGAAACTAAACAAGGACAGAAGCATCCTAGAACTAAGGAGAAACTTCCAAACAGTGAGAACAATTAACCAGAGGAATGGCTTGCCTTCAGAAGTTGTGGGTGCTTCATCACTGGGCGCTTTTAAGAAGAGACTGGACAGCCACTTGTCTGGAATGGTATAGGGTCTTCTGGACTAGAAGACCTTCAAGATCCCTTCCAATTCCATTATTCTGTTATTTTGAAGATGACATTTTCTTCCTCTCCCTTCTAAGAATTATGAAGAAAAATACCTGTAGATTTTTACAAAGAGAACCATCTGTATCTTTAACAATCATTACATCAGTCCCCATCCTCAGACGTATTTGCATGCTGAGTAATCAATACACCTCAGACTACATAAACAGGTTGAATTTTCAAATACAGAAGCAAAGTGTCAAGAATATCAATACAATGATACAAGCAGCAAAACTGAAAAGTTTTGCTCCTTGGCAAACATCTCAATTGTTTTTAAAGCCACATTTAATAGTAAGCATTTCGATATCAATTTTTAAAAAGCAACTGAGGCAAAGCAAAGCAAAACCTTTTACATAACTGATTTTATAAAATGTCTAAGGATCTCACAAGTACTTTAAAACTACCATTATTAAATCCTGGTTAGAGACTGTAAACTAACTCCATACTATATTTTGCAATGAAATAAAATGTCGGCCTGCTGTTGCTGTTTGTTGCCTGTGTGTACAAAATGTTTTATTAACTTCACATTGCATTCAATAGCAGGAGAATAAAGTTTATGCAGCTATCTTAATTGCTAAACTTCTTACTCCAGATAATGATTATTAATTTTTTCATCTCAGGAAGAAGGAATCTCTAAAATGTTCAGTTCTGGATATTCTTGGTTTAACTCAGCCAAAACTATCATACAAATGCTATTCTGAATTCTTTGCAAGGAAAGTAAAATATAAATATTAGTACAATATAAGATTGCGTACTTAGGCTGTTTTAGCAATAAGTATTTAATATAATTAAGTAGTACTAGATTAACTTCACTTTAAATATAAATTATGGCTGCATATATAGGTATAAATATTCAGATGATGGCAGCAAAAAAGATGCAACGAAAACTCATTATTTGCTGCCGTTTAGGTGACACCTGATATTTTGCAACCAAATATGGTTGGCTTTATACTAACTTTGAATATACTAAGTCTAGTCTAGTCTAGTCTAGTATTAGTACAGTACAGTATACTATAGTACTATACATTGTACACTATAGATTATTGCATTGTGTACTACACTTTAGCATTGTATACAATGTATATCAGGGGTCCCCAACCCCTAGTCAGTGGACCGGCATTGGGCGGTGTCATGCCAGAAACCGGTCCATGCAAACAAAGCTCCATCCACAGGATGCAGGCAGCACAGAAACCACACTCCCTCCAGTCCACAGAAAAACCTCTCTCCACAGAACTGGTGGTTGGTACCCAAAAGGTTGGGGGCCACTGCTGCATATTATACAATACATTCACTTTATGCTATCATTGATTATAGGATCATGGATGGATAGTTTTATACTATCATTCACATTACTCTTTTATAATGGATTTTCTAAAATAAATAACCTGAAGGCGCAAAAGAGTGGAAAAGAATGCTGTTAGGGGAACAAAGATTTTGTTATAATTAATAGTTACAGAAGTAATGTTCTTAATGTTACTTTATTTACTTTATCAATAAAACTGAATGGTTCAGACAAGAAGCTAATCTGTTTACAACTTCCTTTGTGTCAACAGACTTTGATTATTCATGACAGCCTCATCGCTATTCCTCGGTATTGGAGGGGGGGGGGAGAGAAATCTTCTTGCTATTGTTCTTATGAAAGGCAAGTCTTACCGAATGCTTCATAATCTGCTTCTCCCTGAGGCATTTTGTTTCAAAAAAAAACTTTAGGATTGTCAGTGATTAGTTTTGTGACATTTTCATATGTATTCATATTTTTTTGATTAGGTAAAATCTTCTAATTTTCAGGCTAGTTTTGTTTCCTCGTTACACCGTATGGAACATGTCCTAGCACAAGTTGGTGAAGATTTTTTAGTTTTATTTATATCCCACTTTTTTATTTTTATAAATAACTCAAGGTGGTGAACATATCTAATACCCCTTCCTTGTCCTATTTACCCACAATAATATCCTGTGATAGACTGAGAGACACTTTCATGCCTAAGGTAGGACTAGAACTCACAGTCTCCTAGCCTAGTGTCTTAACCACTAAACCAAACTGACTCTCTGCCAAGGATTCATTGGCTGAACACTGCAGGAAAGAAGGGTCTTCATCAGTGGTGGGATTCAGCTGGTTCTCTCCAGATCGCGCGAACCGGTAATGGCGACTGCTGGAGGCTCCGCCCACCTGTCCAAATGTAATGCACAACTACTGCACATGCGCAGAAGGCCGTGCATATGCGCAGAGGTGGCACGTGCACTCACATTTGCGAACCGGTAGGGAAGGTAAGTGAATCCCACCTCTGGTCTGCACACCCAATTCACTACCTAGCCAGGATCTTCTGGCCAATATCTCTTTTGGAGTTAGCTTTGGCTGCTTATACTGAAGCATCAGAATGGATGAAGTTTTTTCGTTTCAGTAATTATTATAATATAATGTGTTGTTGTCTGACATTTTGTTGATGCACTCGGGGTACAGGGAGAGAAACTATTTTGGGAGGAACATTTGCTACCTTTAGAGTCATTCCTGCCACCTTTTTTCTTATTGTTTCTTAGTGCAACCCACAGTGATGTTCTATGCATATTAGTTACTTCTTTGTTGGAAAGATTTGTACTACTTTGTTTCAAAATTTGGACTTTCATTAATGACTTGGCATTCTTTTAAAACCATTTTCACTTACAATGATTGCTGCAATTTGAATAACAAATAGCTCTATTGTGCATGAAGGGAATTAAGTACTTTTAAGATGCCGATGTAACTTCCCAATCATTAGTTATATTTAATGGCATTAATGATTTGGAGAATTTGGAAAGTATTTATTTTCTGAAGTTCTCATGAATATGTGTGTGTGAAAAGAGAGAGAGAGAAGAGAGAATATATACATGCACTTATTCACATACATTCATATACAACTGGGTTACGGATAACGGTGTAACTTCAAAACTTACAAAGTTAGCATTTTTATATGCTGTTGACTTTGAAAATATTTTACTATGTATTTATCATGCTTTATTGACCATGATGACAGACATCTCAAAACTGTCAAGCTCTGTTTGCTCTGAAATCTGCCCATTTCTAAATCATACTCCAGTTTAATCTATAATCCTTTTCCATGCTATGGTAGGAGGAACTTTGTTTCCAATTTATTAAGCATTGGTCTAGACTTTTTCAAAACTATGTTTCAAGATCAGTTCATTGTCTATCTGGATTATTCAAATTAAATCACTTTCCTTTTATCCTTATTTTCTTTTCTTCTATCACTGGCCTTTCTGTCCTTTTAACCATTGTATGTTTAGAAAGATAGCCATTGTCATCTACTTATGGTGCAGAGTAAGAAGCTATTGTGTAGCAAGGAAAGAGATATCCTCATGGCAAAAGCATGCTGAACCTAGTTCTGTTCTTCTATTCTGTGGTGACTGTTGAAATTTATGACCTTAATTTTGTATCTGTGACCCTTTATACCAAGAATTGAAGGGGGGGGGAGATAAGCAGAATCTAGATAATACATTGTTGCATTACCTTTGAGAATTGGTAAACAATTGAGAATTGTGACTATAACCCATGCCTTCCATTTTCCTACAAATTTCCCATGCCTTAATCCCACAAGAATCCTGAAGCAGGTATTGTTGAGCTAAAGATATTTCATCATCATATTTCAGTGACAATTTAATATTGAAAGTTGTAACTTTCTCAGAGAAGGAAGTAGCGAAGAAGGCCAAATTCCCTCTTGTCTGAATGGTAAGTCCAAAATATTGAGGCTATAATAGAGAAACCTATTCTTTGTGAAGATCATTCTTCATCTCAAAAACCTGCAAAAGAATCTTTGAGAACCCTGGACCAAAATTTTAGAGAAAGAGTTCTAGCTTAGATAGCTCTCTGTCAGTGAGCTACCAATGGGTTTAAGCAGGCTGCAGTTGAGTAATACTTCTTCCTTAAACATTATTTGCCTTTAAGGTGCCATGAGACTCTTCATCGCATTTCAAATTTCTTAAAACTCAGGGGTTTTTTTGTCTGAAAATCGCTAATTGGAGTTCTGATTATAACAAGTTCTGTACAACTTTTTATTGCCAACCCACAAACCTCTCACATAAATAGCTGCTATACTCCAGCAGAGTTGAGTAGGAGTTTTCTTTCTTTTTCTTCAGGAACACAAAAACAGTACATGCCGAACTACAAAGTGCTACTTTGCCTCGATTTGTAAGAGGATTGATTATTCCTGCAAATGAGTCTAGACTCAGAAGTGGGAAGATTCTGGAATTCTACCCTTATTTCTCATTATAGCAAGTCAAGTATATTTTAGATTGAAAGGGGAGACATTGAAGTTCATGCTTATCTTTGGAAAATACTGGTTTGGAGGTTTATTGGGACTTTGGAGGACAAAACCAATCACAGTCACATTTTGAATGGTATCATGATATTACCTGGTTTCAAAATGAGTGATTTCTTCCTTCTTATCCATCATATTTCAGGTCACCAAAGCTATAAGAAGAACTGGGGTGAGGTCCTCTCAAGTCAATAATGAATTTCTGCTAATTAAGAGATTGTTAAACTCCAGGCAGACTCTTTATGCAATACTCAGACCCAGTTGATGTGAGAAAAGGCTGGACTTCATAGCTAAATAGCTAATTCTGAACATCAATATCTGATGCTGGATTTGTTCGCCTTAAAAGTTTTGACAATATTTGACCTCTAAAATGCTGCAGTATTCACCATATGACGTGGTCCAAAAAGAATGTTTGGCTAATTAATTTCTTCACATTCAGAAAACATCCCTTTTGAGGGTTTTGTTTTGGTTCTTATCTCTTCTTTGTAGAATTCAATATTTGCTGCATGTTTGATGTTTTGTTTTAACTTCATTTAATATGCCACTTGGTATTTCAAGAATCCTTTGTAATCATAATAACTTTGAGAACAATCCAAAGCACTTTTTCCTACCATAGTTTTACTATGGCTGGAAAATGATCTTTGTTTGGGCCTAGCAGGTGATTCAATACTGCACGCAGCCCTTTGTTGGCAAACATGACCTGTTCTTGGTTTTTCTATCACTCCTCTTAACATGTCACACTTCATTATAAAAGAGAGGTTAAGTTGCTGTCCCTGGCTTTAAATGAGGTTCAGAAACCTGATGCTGGTGTAGGTATTAGTGATACAAAAAAAGAGGAGGATTTCATTCACATATTTCAAAAGTAAGGGCTTAAAGCACGGATGTCAAACTCGATTGTGTCATGTGATGTGATTTTTTGCCTTTGCGGACCCAGCGTGGGTGTGGCCTGCACGTGACGCATCTGGCCCATGGGCCACCAGTTTGACAGGCCTGACTTAAAGCAACTGAGTCCATTTTATTGGCTGTTTTTCATCGCTACAGGATATACGGAGGTCATTACTGAAAAATGCTCTAAAATAAGAAAATAACATAGAAGAAAACAAAACAAGAAATGTAGATATAGAAGGTGTATAAAGCAAGAGGGGGGAGCTGGAGACTTTCCTTTTTGGGCTATGGAAGAGATTGCAACACTTTTGAACTGTATAATGAAATATAGGGGGAAGATAGACTTAAGATATAATTGTAGAGGCGTTTGTATGAAGGTTTTGGGATTCTTATTGATATTTAGTAGCAATTTGTTATTTAGTTCATTTATTAAATCAAGGCTGTGGTTGTTGCTCTTATTCATAGGTTTAATTGAGGGCCTAATAAAGGCTCACTGCTTTCTATCCAACTTCTTATGGAAGGAGTTAAAAGCACTTTTAATTATTCTGGTATGGATTGTCTCTCACCTGAAGTCCTCTTGGTAAAACTTGGTACTAGGGCTTTTATAAATGCTTCTCCCTCCCCACTCCCCACTCCCTCTGTTATTATCTTTTTACATTTCACAATCTGAATTCAAATACTTGCCCATGTATAGTACATGTCTATCCTATGTTCTCCAAATAAATAGCTTTCTGCAATGGCCCATGGCCCACACACAAGGTAGCAAGTGAGGAATTTTATTTCTCCATAGGTATGAGAATAAATGGGGGTGGGATTCTTTTGGTATTGTGTAAAAGCGTTGATATTGTTTTGAGTGGCAGTAAATCATGTTCTCTTGAATGGAATGTGTGACCAAATAGGTATTCATAGGATTATAACCTATGTTTAAGTATCTATGGAGATTCTCAATCATCCATGTCATGGTTGTCCCAAGGGTGTTTTTTCCAAAAAAGCAAGTGGATTTCCTTGGAAAGATTGACTGTTTAAGCATCTGCTTTTGAACGATATATTATGTATAAGTTTATTGTTTAATAAACATTGGTGACACAGTTTAAGAATTTGAAATTCAAATTAGTTAATACAAATTAACTATTCACATGTAATAATATGCACATGAAATTAATAAAACATGAAATAGATAATAGGAAAAGAACAAAAGTGCTTTTTTTCAGCTGGCCTTTTAGGGAAATTGTTTTGTAATGGCCCCATCTAGTGGAAAATTTGAAAATAATTTAAAATATTGCTTAGATCCTAGTTTAAAAATCTTTCTTCTCTCTTCCTTGTCCATACTGTTGTTCTTAGGGCACCAAGCCTTGAATATCCAGCTGATGACAGGAGAAAAAAACAAAAACGTAGTAGTAGTCTCTTCAATCTTTCCAACCCAGATCTGGTAACATTTAATTGAAATGTTGTCAGCGAGTCTGACGGTGTCTAAAAATAAATGTTATCCCCTGAGCCAATAAACAAACATTGGAGGAGAGGAAAATATTTCAGTGTTTAAGGGATGGAACATAAAAGATTGACTGTTTAAGCATCTGCTTTTGAACGATATATTATGTATAAGTTTATTGTTTAGTGTTGTGATTTGATTAAATGAATTTGACAGTTCTTATAAGCTTATTGGATATTTTGCATCGGACTTACTGATATCTTTCTTTGAGGAAACAATGCAAGATGTTAGAAGGAATTACAACTTTGAATAAAATTGGATGTTGCTCAATTTGCTTGATATTAAATGCTCAGTCCCTGATTTCTCGAAAACAACGTGCTAGATAGAAGCATTCAATATTTCTGGGGAAATCGGGGGCTACTTTCCATAATTATATGGATTGGGCAATTATGCAAGGTGGCTGAGGATATTTTCATTGTTAAAACCATTTTCATCTTTCTATGTTTTGCCATCTGTGTATCTCTCTTTTTTCATGCAGCCAACATAAACAATGTAAGGTGTGAATGTGTGAAGGATGGGCATGTATGAATGCGACCTTGTCTTTTGCCTCATCTCCAATATTTGTACAGTTATTGTAACTTCTAATATTAGTATTTTAAAAAAAAGAAAGAAGGAAGGAAGGAAGGAAGGAAGGAAGGAAGGAAGGAAGGAAGGAAGAAAGAAAGAAAGAAAGAAAGAAAGAAAGAAAGAAAGAAAGAAAGAAAGAAAGAAAGAAAGAAACTCTGTGAGATAGGTTAGGATAGGATAGAAAGGAAGATTGGTAATGTTAATTTCATCTAATAAATTTCCTTGGCTAAGAATGAACTTGAACCTGGGGCTTCTCATTCTTAGTCCAACAAATTATACACTACACTACAGTAACTTTCTTAAAATCTTTTGGTGTGATTATTATGCATGTGGGTGCAGTATGGATGTGGAAATCTGATATTATCTCTTGGTTGGATTACTGCAATGCCCTCTACATGGGGCTGCCCTTGGGGTGTACCCGGAGGCTCCAACTGGTCCAGAATGCGGCCGCGTGAGTAGTTACGGGTGTGTCCCGCTACTCCCATATTCCACCACTATTGTGTGAGCTGCACTGGCTGCCGGTGGTCCTCCGGATTCGCTTCAAGGTGCTGGTACTCACCTATAAAGCCCTTCATGGCACGGGCACGGGGTATTTGCAGGATCACCTCCAACTGGCCTCCCACCACCCAGTGCGCTCACATAGGGCTGCCCTCCTCCGGGTCCCCTCAGCTAGACAGTGTCGGCTGGCGGTCCCCAGGATGAGGGCGTTCTCTGTGGCCGCACCGACCCTCTGGAAGGGTTGCCCACCGAGCTCTGGATGGCCCCCGACCTCTGCACCTTCCGTGCCGACCTAAAGACATGGCTCTTCCACCAACTTCCCTGATCTGCCACGGATTTTAATTTGGGTATTTGGGGATTTTTAATTTGGTTTTAATACTATTTAATTTTTACTTATTGTCAGGTTTTTCTATTGTTGTGAGCCGCCCCGAGTCCTACAGGGGAAGGGCGGCATATAAATCTGACAAAATAAATAAATAAATAAAATATTAATATAACTTCTTAGTATCTATCTATCATCTATCTATCTATCTATCTATCTATCTATCTATCTATCTATCTATCTATCTATCATCTATCTATATTCATTTTTGCTTTTTATATTTTTCTTTAAAATGCTTTTATTCTTTTTTTAATGCTGGCAGATGATGCATATGTATTGGAAAGGTAAGGTAGTAATGTGATAATGATAATTTATGATTAATTTTGGATTACAATTAAAGGGACTTTTGGATCAACATCATGATCATCATCATCTCTTTCAAATTCCAATAAGAAGGCAGTGAAACTGTCTTTCCTCCTATTTCATGCTCTTCTGACCATAACTTACAACTTACATCATAATGGATTGCTACAAGAAATATTGAATGTTGATATATGTAACATTTGATATACTTGTGACACACCTTAACATGAGTGACTCAAATTAAATTGCAAACTGATTTAAGTCAGCACTCTTAATGGTTGCTTGAAAGTTCTTTAGTCCATCAAGAAACAAAGTTAGGAAGGGCAGAAAAAAAGTTTCCTGCAAATTCCGCATTTTTCTGCTGAAATATAGCATGCATGTTTCTGCGCAGTTGAGAAGCTGTGGCTCTCCCTACATTATGATCTACATATGGCTTTTCTCCCAAAGGACAAAATGAAGTCATAGCTTGGATCTCTTTGGAGACACAGCTTAGATCTCTTTGGAGCTTGGATCTCTTTGGAGACACAGCTTAGATCTCTTTGGAGCTTGGATCTCTTTGGAGACACAGGTATACTATGTACAATTATGTTATGCTTCAGAGATTCAGGGCTCTGTAGATCTGAATGTGAGATTCTGTGCCATGTCTACAAGGAAGTAACTCATATTAGGGAAAATTCAATTACCGTAGTCTCACTGGACCAAATACACATGGAGAGGTAATTTGTTTAGCCAATGACCAGTCATCCATTGTATAAATTAAACTGAGCATTTTTTTTAACATTATAATCTTTACTTCCTTCAGTGAATATAATACTATGGATACTTTCATTTTTGGTAATTAAGATTTGGATGAGTAATTTTGGAAGAACCTAGAAACCTATTTATAGTGAATTAGCGGAATTATGCTGTATATTATCCTGATATAACATATACTTTCTTTCCTTTTTTAAAGGTACATTAAATAATAAGACAAATCTAATGCTGCAATCTAATTATTCTTTGCTATTAGGTGGGGAAAATGTCACTTTTTGGGTTTTTTTTCTTTTTTCCTAAAGAAAATTGTAAAAAGTCAGCAAGATGCCAAGAGAAATACTGTCCATCTTTTCCCCAATCACATTGATATTCTTGAATTTTTAAAAATCATATAACTAGAGAACTAGGGATATCTCTCTCTCTCTCTCTCTCTCTCTCTCTCTCTCTCTCTCTCTCTCTCTCTCTCTCTCTCTCTCTCTCTCCTTCCCTCCCTCCCTCCCCCCCTCTCTTCTCTCTCTTCCCCTCCCCCTCCCCCTCTCCCTCCCTCCCTCCCTCCCTCTCTTCTGCAAATTACATCGGCACATGCCAACTTCCATGTATATTTTTCTAATTAGAAGCCCTCACAATGATTTGTTATTCATTTGCAGCATTACCAAAATTAGCATAAATGTAATTACAGGTCTTTCTGTATGCTGGTAGTTCACGAATGACTAGTCTCTGGAATTGTCTTGGTGAGCTGCATTATAGAGATTTTAGGGAATGCTGCAGTATTTCAGATCCTAGTAAATATTGCCTTTCTATGCCCTACCTTTATTAATGACATGACTAATCTGATCATTTACTCCAGTGGTGTCCTTTACTCAGCAGAACAGATGAATGCAGGTTATCACAGTGAACCATATTTTACATAGACCTGTACATAGATCATTTGCATTAAAAAAAAAGTTTTATTTGTGCTAGATTTGTTAGTTTGGCATGTCCTTTGCTAGTTTGATTAGCTCGTGGGAAAAGAAAAGCACCATGGTTAGAAACGCTCTCAAATGATTATTATAAATTAACCTAGTTTTGCCAAGAAAAAAAACCTTATGAGACTTAATTTTGCCATGCAGGTTAAAATATATTATTTCCAGAACATTTTCACAAAGTACCCCATGACAGTTTGATGAATAAACTAGTTAAGTGTGGGTTATATAGGATGTCCATTAGGTGGCTCCATTGGCATCCTTCAGTCTCAAAAGACTATGGTATCGTGCTCTGGAAAGAAGTCCTAAAACAGCATCTAGTGTGACTAAAAAAGGTGGCTCCACAACTGGTTTTAAACCAGTCCATAGGGATTGCCCCTGTGACTATGTGTTCTGCCCCAGCTACGGACCCCAAAGAACGCAGCACACACAAAATCTATACAAAGCTTATTTTACTCAAATAACTTAGTCTTTTTCAACCAAAGGCTGTTTATAAACTTTCAAACAGCCTACAAGAATTCTAAGATAAGGTAATCACAGTCCTACTAGGGTTGGCAGAAAGCCCAGAAGCAATTTTGCAGAGAATCCAGACGCGGAGGAGAGTGAACTAAAGTTGTTCCCTACGGCTTGCTGCAATCGACGTTCCTCCTTAAATAGGCTAAGGGAGTGGCCAATTAGCCCCAAGCCTTACTCTCGAGGAGACCTCCTCCTGAGGAGCCACTCCTGCCTTTTGGCAGTTCTGCGCACCCGTGCATTGAGAAGAGGCTCCTCCTCTTCGTCCTCTTCACTTAAAGGAGCTTCTGGAGGTTTTGAAGGCCCTGGCTGAATCCCTGCCTCTGGTACCACATCTTCTCTAGCCTCCTCACTATCCGAATCGAGCGGCAGCTGCACAGGCTGTTGGCACAGCACCACACCAGCCTCCTCATTGTTGGAATCAGCTACAATCTGCACAGGCCACTGACGGGTTACAACACTATGTAGGACCGGTGGGAAGGAAACTAACCACCAGATTTCAAGAACAGAAGCAAGCGGTCAGATGAAGAGCTCAAACAGATTGGTAGCCTCACACTGCAATGAACAAGAACATACATTTTTGCAGCTATTAAGATTGTCCCTGTGCACAGCCAGGGAAGTGATTGAAGCCTGGGAAATGGGCCTCTTGTCAGTCCACAGGAATACTGATTTATGATCAGTTTATCAAGTACTTAGGAAGGAAGGGCTTGGCAGCACAAGAAAACAATAGCATTTAAAAAGCCACATTCAACAGGCACTATATAAATACCACACAGAGAACAGCCCAAAGCACTCACTCTGCTAGAGAGAAGTTCCCTGAAGATGGGCTCCAGCATGAGTCCAAAAGCTTGGAAAATAAAACCTCTGATCTTGGTTACTGACACAGATTGGATCCAGGAATATGTATATTTGCCTTCATTCAGTAAACCAGTCCCCACAGAGCACTGGATATCTGCTGTTTTGTAGTCTAGATTCAGTAGCTTCAGGAAAATCCATATAAACAACATAAAAGTTATTTTAAAAAAATATTTAACAGTTACTGACAAAATGTACAAATTAGTCTAAGGATGGCCATGGTCAGAATTTCTCCTGATCTCCACATGCCTAATTGTAGCCTTCTACTCTTATATTATAATGCTTCAGCTGAGGTCTGGATCCATTACATGGAAAAGTGAGGTTTTTTTCACCTTAAAACATGTCAAACTCAAGGCCTGTGGGATGTATTCGCCCCACAGAGTGTTTAGATTTGGCCCACAGGGCTTCCTGGAAACAGTGAAGAACTGGCTCATGATGCCTCTTCCAGCAAAAATGGAGCTCGGGAGGGCCATGTGCAACCGTCCTAGGTTCCATTGTCGGCCACGACGGCCTCCTGCCATCCTCTGCCAGCAAAAACGGAGCTTGGGGGACTTTGGGGGAAGCTCCGTTTTCAGTCGTGGCTGAAAATGGGGCCTGGGTGGCCGCCCCGACTCTATTTTCACTAGCAGAGGGCGGCAGGAGGCCATCACAGCCAAAAACAGAGCTCGGGAGCCTGTTTTTGCTGGCAGAGTGCTCAAGCCACCATAGATGCTGACACAAGTGATGTTAAGCTGGACACCCACAGCCTGGTCACACCCACCCTGCCCCTGAGGTCAAACACAAAACAATTAACAGTTTTCTGTTGCCTGAGTTGTTCTGTTGCATCTAGGTTGAGGATCTGCATGCCATGCCATTCAAGCAACTTAATAACAATCTCATCTTTTTATATCCATCTGCTAAGCCATAAAAATTAAAGTCAAAACATGTTAAGATTGTGCATGAGAACAAGACTTGACCATTTAAGACAAGAGTCTACCACCTGCTGAAGTTCCTGATGAATCAAATATGATTCATCCAAGTTATAGATATATTCCCAATGACTTTTATAAAAAATTAAGCAATGATAAAACAGAGAAATCTTTAAATTCACGGGAAGTAAACATGCAAACATCAACCAGAAAACTCTTCACTGCTTCATTAAATATTCAATTGTATTTAATCCATTTCAAGTAAATTACATTAAATTTCCTTTCCCAAAGCAATTTTTGATGGCAGCCACTGAGATAGCAATCCACTTGTTTAATAAGAAAGCATTTAGGCATCCTCACCTTTTCATCTAAATGTTGTCTGTCTCTGTCTTTCTCTGTGTCTCTGTCTCTCTGTGTGTGTCTCTCTGTGTGTCTGTGTGTCTCTCTGTCTGTCTGTCTCTCTCTCTCTCTCTCTCTCTCTCTCTCTCTGTGTGTGTGTGTGTGCGTGTGTGTGTGTGTGTGTGTGTGAGAGAGAGAGAGAGAGAGAGAGAGAGAGAGAGAGAGAGAGTTTTGAGTTGAAATGCTCCACATCACTACCACTCTTTCACTAAAGGTCTCTCTATATGAGCAGGCAAAACAAATCATTTGCCTATTGCTGGATTTCATAATAGAAAGAGCTTTTATAAGGTTAAATAATTCATTTTGTACTCAATTCCAATTATGAGCAGAAATTTGCAGGACCAAATGGAAGAACATATTGGCTTACTTTATTGAATATTTTTTAATAGGGAATACATGCTGTTGTTTTAAGTGGCTTCTGTTCTTAGTGAAAAATTCATCTATTAAGATTAGCCAGGAATCTTTCTGATAGTTTTTCAGTTCTCTCTTAAGCCATATTCATCACATGCTTAAGAGTGGCAATTATCTGCTGGGAACACCACAGAAATGAATGAGTTTCAGAATGTTCTGTTCTATGTTTTGAAGTGTCAAATTTTCTTACAATCTGTAGAATGAATATTTCATGGCTAATCAAGAAAGTTAACCGTATTCAAGGAAAGCCAGAGGTCTGCAGGCTTAGAGTCCTTCTCTTTTCCATACTTCTATATTGAAAATCCATAAATGGCCAAATTCCAAAATGCCTGTCCTTCCCTGTCTACCAAGAGAATGTGAAATTTGATTCTAAGTCCACCTTGGAAAAAGAATTGTGAAATATGGATAGGGGAAGGAAAGGAGAAGAAAAGGTTTCACATACAGTATGTTTTACAAGAAATGGTTGGAATTGTCAGCCTCTTGAAGCAGTTCAGACAGAAGCACAAGCCTTTATTTTAATGTTGCAGTAACAGAACTTGCAAGTCTGAAAGCATCTCTTCCCTCATTGACTTTTACTTTCCAAAAAGGGCAGGTCCATTCTGAGATGCTTCCCACTCCCTTTTGTATGATGGTTGCCTGCTCTGGGGCTCTTTCTTCTGTGTCCCAAGGCCATTCCCATATACAATAACAGTAACTGAGGAGATAGAGAATAGCAATAGTACCTAGACTTATATACCACTTCACAGTGCTTTACAGCACTCTCTAAGTGGTTTACAGAGAAAGCATCTTGCCCTCAACAATCTGGTTCCTCATTTTACCGACCTCGGAAGAATGGAAGGCTGAGTCAACCTTGAGCTAGTGGGAATCGACCTGCTGAACTGCTGACAGCCAGCAGTCAGCAGAAGTAGCCTGCAGTACTGCGTTCTAACCACTGTGTCACCACAGCTTTAAAGAAGCTAAATAGGAGAAACTAAATAGGAGGTTTATTTTTAAAAGCCTTGACTGTTAGTCCCATCAAATAATGTCCTACAAAATTATTTCTTAGCCTTTTCTTTTAGCCTTTCAGAAATAATTGCAGTAGTTTAATGCATCACTCTTGTAGATACAGGGTTAGAAGATTTTCAAAATAATACTTTTGATTTATTATTTGTGCATCTTCTTTAGTAATTAAGACATCAAACAATTTCAAACATGCATCCATTATGGTGGAAGAAATATAAAGTTTGACCAGAGTTTGTTTGTTTATTTATTTATTTTATTTATTTAAATTTATATACCGCCCTTCTCCCGAAGGACTCAGGGCAGTGAACAGCCAAAAGTAAACACATAAAATACAAAAATTTAAGAACAGTTTTAAAAAACATATTAAACAATTTTGGCCCAACAATTAAAATACCCCTTTTAAAATTAAAATTAAAATTGAACAATTGGAGAGGTTAGGCCAGCCCGGCTTGTTGAAATAAAAAAGTCTTGAGGGCCCGGCGGAAAGTACGTAAATCCGGAATCCTCCAGGGGGAGCTTGTTCCAGAGGGCAGGAGCTCCCACAAAGAAAGCTCTCCCCCTGGGGGCCGCCACTTGACATTGTTTGACCGACGGCACCCCAAGAAGCCCCTCTCTGTGGGAGCGTACTGGCCGGTGGGAGGCTCTCAGTGGCAGAAGGCGGTCTCATAGGTATCTAGGTCCTAAGCCATGGAGCGCTCTAAAGGTGGTCACCAACACCTTGAATCACACCCGGAGGACCAAATATATGTGTGTTGTGGTTTCTGGTAGTTATTAATGGAATTTCTTTTTGACCGATCATTTGACTGAATGATGAGGCTTTAATGATCTGTTTATAAATGGGGAAAGATTCTTTTGCATTATTTCTTAGAGAAAGAGGTAAGTTAGAATACAAAATTAATTTATTTGACTAAGGTTAAAATACATGAGGTATGTTTCAATTTCTGTAAGTTCTTAACTAACTTTTGCTGATTAAAACAGAGTGATGAGTTTTTATAATTTGATTATTGATATGAGATGATATAAAGGAAGGTATTTTTAATTAGAAATATTAGAGAAGTTATTAAATTACTGAAGCTGTTTATCTTTGCCAAGAAGGAGGGTTGCCACTATTTTACAGTATATACCTTTTCCTTTATATTTTCTTTTTTCTATCCCATTGCACTTTTTTTCTTTTCTTCTTATATTTTTCTTAGCATTAGTGACACTATCTTTGTATTTATAAATACAAATTTGTAAACTCTAATAAAATTATTGGATATTGGAAAAAAAGGAACCTCAATAGAAAATGCTTGAAGGAGAAGCCAGGAAAGGCTTCTTTTTGCTAAAGGCAAAAAGAAGAACAAGAAATGTGAAGAGAAAGATAAGGATGACAAAAAGGAGGGTGGGTGGATGGGTTGAAGACAAAGAGAAAACGCTCCTTTAGTTGTTGAGGTTTGAGGTGAGACTTGTCAGAGGCCAGTAAAAAAAACAAAAACAAATAAACTTGTAGAGTTATAGAAACAGCTTCCTCTGCATTATTAATACAAGAACATTATTTGTAATTAGCTAGGCTTCAGATTATAAACATGAGCTGGATTAATTATGATAGTTCAACAATCTGCAGCAGTTAAATTTTGGTGGGTGGGTGTATGTTTGTGTGATACAGATAGATATGGCATATGAATTCACTGTGATTAACTCTGCCTCTTTTCTATACTATAATAGAACTCAGAAATTAACAGATTATGCAAATAGCATTCTGAATCTTATTTAAGGAAAAGACACAACACAGCCAGTGATGATGAATATAGAAAAGATCCCAGCTATATCATCTCCAGCTAAAGGGATTGGCAGCAGGTAATAGGAATTTTCTAGACACCCTAGAGAAATATTGTCAGTGACAACATTTCTTGTCTATTTGGATCAATAGTCTAATTTAAGATATGATATGTCCAAATCTGCAAAATTATTCACTGCCTTAGATCTCCTTTGACTTTGTCTGTAATCTTCTGACTGGAAACAGAAGATCTGATTTGTATTTACTTTACAAGGTACCAAGAACTGCAGTAACAATATTTACAGGACTGAAAAATGTTATTGGTTTTGTATTCTGTCTCCAAGGATGATCATAATTATCTAAGTGTATATATCTATATCTATATCATCATCTATATGGAATATATATATATATAGCATATATAGTTTATTCCCAGTGTATGTATTTGTGTGTATACACACACACACACACACACACACACACACATACATTATTTTACACTCAAACATATTTTTATTCTAGTGTCATTATAGATCGGGGTGTCAAACAGGTGGCCTGTAGGCCAGATGCGTCACATGCAGGCCACCCCCACCCCCGCTCCACGAAGGGAAAAAGGTCACAATATGTCACGTGATGGCAACGTGATGCAGCGAGTTCAATGCCCATGTTATAGATGAATAATATAAAAGCAACAGAGAAATAAAAATGTAATTTTATCTTATTTCATAGTCCATTTTGTATTTTTATTTTTATTTGTATGTCTGTATCTGTGTAGTGTTTCTAGTTAGTCATACTAGATTACATTTTTACTGAGTAAATGTCTGTGGAAGTTGTATCTATATATCCTGCTGAAAGAAAAGAGAGAATGTGGGGCCTCTATTGAAGGTTGGGTGGGTGGGTGGGTTGATAACAGTATTAGGAGAAACACCAGCCAGATTCTTAAAATGTACATTACGTTCAGGATGCAGAAGAAATTTGCAGGCTAAGTAGTGTGAAGAAAGGCTGGAGCGTGTGCTGGAGAGATCAACTGAAAGACGTCTATCAGCTTGAGCAGTCCTGGAGGCACCTTGGCTGGAGCTCCCTTAGCACATGCTAAAAGTCTTCCAGGTTGGGCAGCTTCAGCAAAGGCTATGGTGATTCTAAAGTTAGCCATCTGGAAACACTTCAGCCAGCTTTGGGAAAGTGGGTTAAAAAGAGCCTTCAAAGTCCTCTTAACACCTTAAAAGTAGTACTACGTTGATAGCCCATACATTAATGGCTGGATTTCTAATTTATGATTTCTTGGGAGTTAAACATTTAGAGCCCCAAATCTCAACTAATATGTATGGCATCTATCTAAATATTAAGATCTGGGAAGTGAAAAGAGATCCTACATCAGAAAGACATGCATTATGGGAAGATGCAGGAGATTTGGGAGACATCCTTCCCAGTTATGATAGCCATGTTTTTGAAACACGGGTGTACATTCCCCTGCTTGACTCATTCATCCTTCCACATATAATTGTTTTGTGACTCAATTCTTATTCACACTCTTTATTTAATCATACCACTTCAACATACCTCATAGCGGCCACTCAACTGTATCCAGTTAGCATTCATTCTCTCCTTAAGTACCACATTCTATTGCTTTGGTTTAATTACTTTGGATTTATCTTGCTTTTATGAACTGAAGTTACCATAAGATCATTTGAATAGTGGGCATAACTAGGATTATTTTAAATGAAAGATTAGTTGTTTTCCAACAAATTTATAACTAATTAGTTAATTTTTAGCCCAGTTCTTCCAACTAGAAACTCAGAAATTCATTTTGAGACTTCATTTTAAGTTAAATCCAGAGAGTCTTTATCTCAGGTGTCATACGTTAATCTTTAATACATAATTGTGTTAAGTTTTTCTTCATTTTTCTTAATTCCCAACAGAATATCTAAGTGCAACTAAAATCAAAGGACAGTTTGATTGACTGTCAACTCACCTGTTTTGAATGAATTGTTCCTTAAGGTCAGCACCAGCAATTTCCAAAGAAAATTCACCTTTGAATGGATCCCTGGAATGTTGGAATTTCCATGAAACTTTTATTTAATTCTTTTGGTTTATCCTTGAATAGCTTTCTGTTTGAAATACACTCTTCTTCAAGAGAAAGGAAGTCTTTCAGGAAGAAAAATATTACCAAAGTGAACTTTTATTGAACAAATCTTGATGTACTGAATATTCATATTTTCAGGTTTAAGTACCAGCAATATTTTGCATCATTATATATATTTGCCATGCTTACCTTATTTCGTTATGACATTAGTGATGACTAAAATTATTTATTTCCCATTTTTGTAAATAAAGGAAAATGGCTTTTCTGAAAGGCAATTCAGGTTATTGCTTATGAGTGCCATCAAGTTACAGATGCAATGAAGAGCTGTAGAAATCAAATACATTATGATTGCCTGCTATGATGATGTGCCTCAAAAGCTGAGGAATTTTAATGCTTGTAATATATTTTGTCACTGGAAGCCACTTTCACAACTGAATGTGCAACAGATCATTTTAACTCTCACCAATCTTTGGTTTCAAACCATCAGGGTTTATATTCAGGTGGTTTTTATGCATTTTGATGTGTGTACAATATTCTTCCGTACTTCAGTGAGACTATCTTCTTCTCCATCCCTAAACTTTTGAAGGAGGTAAGCAATTACAGATAGAATTAGACTCTATAATTGGTTCATGCCCCTTTTTTGGCAGCAGTTATAAACTTAGAAAAACGCACAGAAATCATACGCTTTTTTATTTGTGTGTATATATTCTAAATTCTGATACACTGATTTTGTACAAAGCTTTGTAGTGTTTCATAACAACTTTTCTCTAATATGTGTTATTGTTTTGTATGTGTTGTACTCCCATGAATGATTGCAAAACTTATTTTGAGGTACACCTTGTTCATGTAGCTAAAGGAAATTATATGTGCCTTCAAAGTACTGCAGCCATTTCATCTCCTCCTCAAATTTAGGATGGTTTGTAAGCCAATTTTCATAGCTTAAACTAAAACAGAGGTGGGATGCTCGTATTCTGCCATATGTCACTTAATTTGAGTTCCTCAAATTATGCCACTGAAACCAGCAGTTAAGAATCATAAAGTTATAATTGGGGAACTTCCAGTGAGATGGCGACACATGTACTCTATGTGAGCTCCATCTGATAATTTTAAAATTTATTCTATAAATATTGGGTAGGAGGGGTTTTTTTTTTGTTTTTTGTTGAAAATTGAAGCATACAGCATCAGTATTAGCTATGGTTTGACTGCAACAAGCTACATTTACTGCAGAAGTGTGGTGTGCTGATAACAAAGAATGTAAACTAAAAGTGGAATTCCAAGCTTCTTATCTGACAAACCTATTTACAAATAAATAAGTTCGTAATATATAATACAGGCATCCAGTTGTAAAGTTGTACTATAATACAGGCATCCAATTCGTAAAGCTGAGAGTACTTACTGCAGACGGATAGAAAAATGATGGAGAAAATAATGAGAAAGAGGGATGTTATTATTATTTAAATACTTAAAGTGATCCTCACAAAGGTGGCTTTTTCCAGCTAAGTTTAGAGTCAGATACTGGGGTAATAGAAGATTATAAAGAAGCATTATAAAAAAAAATTTCCCCTCCAGAAAGACCCTCAACTAATTCTTCTTTAGACAATGGCTCAATTATTCAAATGAAGGCCCTAGAGTGAATGACTGGTCATTATAGCAATAGCAATAGTACTTAGACTTCACAGTGTCTAAGTACAGAGCTTTATCACTCTCTCTAATTGGTTTACAGAATCTGGCTCCTCATTTTACTGACCTTGAAGGATGGAAGAATGAATCAACCTTGAGCCTAACAATAGATCTGGTTGAGTAAACTAGCCAAAAAATTTGCCTCCATGAATTCAACAGTCTTACGTATGAGTGACAAGTGATAGCCCTTTACAGAGGCAAAGTTATAATCCAGCATCATCAAATGGTAACAGGTTTCCCATTCCTGGATAAAATATTTTATTGAACATATAAATCAGAAAACTAGATAGTCAAGAATTAATTGAACATGCATAGTTGGATGAGACAGGATATTATTATTATTATTATTATTATTATTATTATTATTATTATTATTATTATTATTATATTGGTTAATCTTTAGTGAGATTCACAGCCTTTGAGGTTGGTTAATAGCTCAGCAGCTCGAGTCCTAACCAAGGACCTAGGAACTGTTAAGGTATCGTCGGAGGATGTAAGCTGTTCCGAGTAAGGTGGTTTTTTGTATTATTATTATTATTATTATTATTATTATTATTATTATTATTATTATTATTATTATTATTTAGAAATATATTTGTAGATACTTGCAGAATGATTTCTTCCAGCTCTGAAGTGTTTTGGAGATGTGCTCAAACATGATTAAAGAGTTGAAAAGATGCAATTACATAAGATTGAAGAGAAGAAAACAACTGAACAAAGAATAGTCAAGAAAACTGCTAGAGTGTATAAGTATATGTAGGTTGTAGAAGAGTATTCAACCCTGGGCCTTCTTCAGTGAATTGCCTTCTTTTTTTACATAGTAAATAAGTAAAAAAATAATGATGAATTTGGACAAATCACTCAGAAGAGATTCAATTTCTTTATGACCTAATCCCCCCCCCCTTTTTTGGTATGGCTTCACATTCCAATCAAAATTTAATCAGGAACAAAATAAAATCAGAAATTTTATGAAGGAAGGAGTGGAATCAACATTCTCACTCATAGTTCAAGTCAGGTACAGTTATTCTATTACAAATTTGTATATCTGAAAAAGCTCTTTTTGTGTCTTCCTATTCTTCCCTATGGCATCAGCATGTAAACTTCATTTTCTCACCTGTCTCACTGCACTGCAGACTAATATACTTTACATTAGCTATTACTTCTACATATTCTCATTTTCTCTGTCAAATGATGCATGAAAATTTGAATCATAGCTTTAATAGAGTAAGCATCTTATCAGTACATTCTATCAGAACACCCAAGGACAGTCATAGAATCTCCCTCCCTCCCTCCCTCTCTCTCTCTCTCTCTCTCACACACACACACACACACTCAAAATGGTATACAAACTCTGAAATTTTCCTTCCTTCCTTCCTTCCTTCCTTCCTTCCTTCCTTCCTTCTCATATAAAATTTGAGGCTGAGGTCCTCTGTTCTGAAAGCCAAATTTATACTTGCGTAAATAATTAAAAGACAAGAAGATGTCCACGAAGTTACAAATTCTAACTCAATGTAACTTAGATGAAAGCTGGAACTCTCTAGAGAGGTCAACATATTTGCATGCTATATACTTGCAGCATTTTTCTTAGGTTTCTTATATTTTATTCCAAAGAAACAGAGATACCCAGATGTGAATGGAACTGAAAGATCAAATTATTCTGTTTTCAAAACTTTAATTTTAAATTCTAGTTCTAATGGTTAAGATTCCAATTCTCTAGGTAGTCATAAAGTGTTTGGACAGATCTGACCTAGGAAAACCAACCAACATTTATATTGCCAGTCCTGGACTTTCTCTGATGTGTAATACCGTGTTTTCCCGAAAATAAGACCCTGTATTTTTTTGAACCCTGAAATAAGCGCTTGGCCTAATTGCCATGTGCTCAAAACAGTGGTGGGTTTCTACCAGTTCGGACCAGTTTAGGCGAGCCGGTAGCGACGATGGTGAGCTGAGAGCGAACTGGTTCTCTCTGACGGTTATGTTGGCCCTCCCGCCCGCCCCTGCATTATACATACCTTATATTTGGTCATTTTTAGCCCAGCTGAAAGGTGTGGCAGAGCAGATTGCTGCATCTCAGCTGTTCTGTAATACATGGAGTGCAAGTTTGGCACGTGTGCGCGAAGCTCATGCATGAAGCGAATCAGTGGTAACACCAGTTGAAACCCACCACTGGCTCAAAAGCCCGATTGAGCTTATTATCAGGGAATGTCTTATTTTGGGGGAAACAGGGTAACATAATATTACCATGTACTAGAGAATGTATTCATAGCTTCTAGTTCAAACTGATTAAGTGACAATAGCAGATTCTAAACATGCAAAATGTTAACCCTGGTTTAGCAGGTCAAACTTGAGTAACTTGATTAAACTTTCATACTGCTCATTCTGAAATGATTATCTGAGTACCTGGTTACCTGCCTTTGTACTCTCGGATTGAATGCTGCTGAAATAAAGAAAAAGAAAAGGTTTTTTAAAAAATAATTTATAAGACTTTATATAATTCCTATACCATAAATATTAGAAAACTAGTTGGAAGGTAACTATATTTGGATGGCTACAGGTTTCCTATGTCTGAACTATGAAAAGTGACAAAGCTTATCATGCTTAGTACACATTTTTGGAAGTTAGTAAACTGAATTGGACACAGAGGAATAAACCAATCAGTTAAAAATAAATTTCAGAAACTAGACAATAAATTGGGAAGTTTTGGACTAATTGTGTGGTTCTATGAAATGAAAAGAGCCTATCTCCCAATATTTTGCATTTATTTTTCTGATTTTAGGCAGGTGTCTTGCCAAAGTGCATCTACAATTACTAAAGTTTCCATAAAATTGCCTACTAAACAATATTTCTTAATTCCAAATCTATAAATAGCCTTCTACACCTCCAACCTTGCACCTACCTGTCTGAAATTTGGCAGGGTTTCTCCTTTCAGAACAAATGTTCCAAATTTTGTTCCAAATCAACACTTACAGGTTTTGAGCTTTTGTTATTGCTTTTGAAGAGATGTCAGGTAGATTTAATCTGTCCATAAGCTTAATCAAGTAGCCCCCAACTGGCTCATATAAACACTTTATATTCCTTGCATAGTGCTCCTCCCTTCCCTTCCCTTCCCTTCCCTTCCCTTCCCTTCCCTTCCCTTCCCATCCCTTCTCTTCTCTTCTCTCCCCCTCCATCCATGAATGTGGGACAGGTATACATGTACATACAAAAACACAATGAAGTTTCCATCAGATCATGATAGTGATAAGAAATATATACCAAGCATTATTCTTTTTCCAGTGGGGTCAAAACTGTACTAATTTGACTAGCAGCAGCACTCCAGACTTCAAGCAGAGTTCTTTCGCATCAACACTCTTAGAGTTTTCTTTCACAAATATGGAGATAAAGATGCCAGGTACATCATGTGCCCTCATCAAGAAATTTCTAGTAGAATTCCCAGTACTGCTGAGAGACAGATTAAAGTCACCTTATAGTTTAATTACCAGCCTGCATTAATATTTTCTTAGGACTCCATTGGGAAGCAGCTTCATATTTTAGTTCACAATCTGTTGTTTAAGAGGAAGGCAATAGGCTGTTCTGAATTACCTCCAAGGTACCAAGTTGGTCATAGCTGATTTTTTTTAAAGTGTAGTTATTCAAGATGTGGGAATGTTGACAATAAAGTTCAAGACAGATGAGCACAGACTTCTAGTATCAAACAGGATTTATGCCTATCTCAGAGGGTTTAAGATAACTTTGTCTAATCTTTCATGGTCTTGCATATATATCTAATTAATTAGAGAAAGTATATAATTTTTAGCAGGCAAATGTCCATTTACAGTTACTGTTATCCTAATAGCAGCATCAAGGGAACTGTATGTCCTCCAGAATGTTGTGTACTATTCTGAATCTCTAACCAGAATTGGCAAATATGAAATAATCTTTGAGAATTAATATGCTTGCAGGGTGTTCCATTCTACCCTTCTTCTTTTCAATGGACAGATAATTCTCTAGCAGAATGATGGAAACATAGTGTCATGGTAATTCCTACCTCTTATTTAAAATTCTACATCAGGGCTGTCAAACTCCCGACCCATGGTCCAGATGCATCTGGTCACTCCCATGCCCGGTTTAGCAAAAGGAAAATAGTTGTGATACGTCATGTGACTATTTCATGGCAACGTGAGTTTAACACCCCTGCTCTACATAATTGCAATGATAGAAATTGAATTTCTATTGGCTAATAATCTATGGGGAAAAGGCAGGCCTTGATTTCCTTTTCCTAAGGCAAGCCTTTGTGGCCTGTTGTATGTGAATTACACCAAAGTAATAATGTTCAGTATGAAAATAAAACAACACAGCATGTTATTAAAATACTTTTTCCTTTCTTCACATATTGTTTATGAACTAACGATTGTCCAAGAAGTGTATAAATTAATTTTTATTCTGAATCTGGGTATAAAAAAATGTTCATGAAAACACAACTTAGAAAACTTCATTGGCAATAGAGCAATTCAAAAGCTTCTACCTCAATCCTATTTCATATTTATTAGAGTTACTGTTTTAGTGAAATGTAAAAATTTATTTGGGATATATTGATGCGCCCCCTGGAAATTCTCCAGTTATTATGGAAAACTTCACATAAAAGTAAATAGTAAGGTTTCTGAATTTTACCATGCAGATATTTTCTCCTTGATTGAAACTTGTACTGTATTTTCTGGAGAACACAAAGATTTTAGATGAGCCCAATGAAATTTCTTGGGGATTGGTTCTCATATATTTAAATATCAAATGCTTGTGATGATATATTTCAGTTGCAAAAATAGGGAAAGATCAAAGTGGGAGATTGGGAGCTGTAGGAGGAAGGGGAGAAGGATCAGTTGAAGTTTACCATGATGTCTGATTTCTACAAATTATTGAGAATTCTACAAATTGAGAATTGCAAGGCAGTACTCAAGAATGGAGCTGGTGTGGAGGTGAGGGTGGGGAAGTCAGTCTCTCTCTCTCTCTGTGTGTGTGTGTGTGTGTGTAAAATCATAATAAAAATCACATCTTCTTTTACTATAATGCTGAATGATCTTTTCTAATGCAGTCCCATGCATGGAAGTAAATTCCATGGATTTCAATTAATGGAATCCAGTACTGTATTTCTGTGAACAGAACTGGCTCTCCTCACAGAGAAGAAATGAGGAAATGTAATGCGTATTGCCTCCTCTGCAGCTTCAAAATCTTCTCCGGAAGGTTCTCCAGAACTGTGACATTGAATTCTACTTATCAAATTTTACTTTTGAGCAGGCACAGATAATATATTGATGTTGGATTTTTCTGCTACCTAGTGAAAAGCAATTCAGGACCATGAAACAGTCCATGAAGCAGTCATTGCTTATTTTCTATATAGATCTCCAGTTCTATTTGATTGGAATAATCTGTAATTTCACCAGTTGATGTTTACTATGCAAAAGAGCACAATAGCATCTATATCTTTCTTTTAGCCCATGCCAAGCTGCCCCTACAGGTTTTAGAAAAATAAATGAACCTCTAGCTACAAATATGTTTGAACCATGATTTCACATAGGCAATCATGTCAATTTCTTTCTTACAGGATTTTTTAATTATTACAATGTGATGTCCTGCAGACCCATATGCTGACATCAGTGGAAAGAGTTATTGGCATTGTGCTTTGAAAAATTTAACTCAAATGGGTTGCTTTGACTGCAGTTCACTATATATCATGACAAAAATCAAATGCTAATATATAGAACCATGAATTGTCCTTAAAGTTGGGAGTCAAAGCAAGGAACATATTGGCACAGGACACTGAGATGGTTTCCATTGCTCTGCTAACTCTCATTAATGGATGAGAGTTGCCACAGTTACGGTCTTTTTGTAGTACTGCTTATTAGTACCAAGTGAGAAGCAAATTTACCTTTCCATCCTTTGCCTCTTGTTTGAATCCAAAAAAGCTAATTCCATCTTTTCCACCAATTATCCTCAAATGTATAGCTGCATATTTGTTTGGTCTGCTTCTAAATGAATACATACTAACTTCAAAATACTTTCATGCCAGCAGCATGTAACCTTGCTTAGTGTCTGCACTCTCATGATTAAGTCTTGATCTCTGTAGGCCAGGTATCTCTTTTGGGTGGTAGAAAAGTGCAGGGAGAAATAAAAGGACAGGAGAGAAGTTTTTCCTATACTTGCAGTCAATCACAAACATACAACAACAACAAAACCAGAAAGGAAGACCAAGATAGAAATTATGAAACTCTTCAAGGTAAATACCTTGAATACACATAAATACCTTATATGTAAGAGCAGGTTATAAGATGTTATAGTGCAGCCCAATGTTTAAGAGCATGCAACTAGCTCTTTGAAGAAACAGGAATTGTGGAAGAACACCATGGGAAAAGTGTGTGGGGCATTAGATGTGCCAGTTTTCTCCCATGTATAAAATAGATGGTGCACTGGAAATGTTGATATCCATCTTAATTCATTTCCATGGAAGAAAAGCAATTATTTTATTCCTTCGCACTTCTATCACTCAGAAGACTAAGTCTTCTAATACTTCTGTTGTTAGAAGACTTATCCTTCTAAGACCTTTTTTGAAATTCTAACCTAGATCATGTGAAGATAAAAGAAATAATAATGCAATAACTTCTGAAAGAATTTAAATCAAAACAAATGTTCCCAACAAGAACAGTAATGTCAAGGGCATCTTGACAATTGTATTCTACGTAGCAATATCTGAGCTAGTGAATAGTTCCTCAAACCATATCACAATAGACTGATTTACAAACAGTATTACTCTTTAATATTATGATTTAGTTTTGGGGTAAAATGCAGATATGTAGCATTTGTTCCATTGCCCCCCAAATCATATTTCACGTTCAAGGGGATCAGTAACTACTCTTCTCAACCACAAGCTGCTTCAAAGAAGTATTAGTCATCTTGTCATCCTGTTTGTATTCCCTAACCCTGCATTCAGTATAAATGTGACTCTTGAGGTACTCTTCTTTAACCTAACGTGATT
The DNA here is from genome assembly GCF_059756535.1 of Pantherophis guttatus. Classification (NCBI taxonomy): domain Eukaryota; kingdom Metazoa; phylum Chordata; class Lepidosauria; order Squamata; family Colubridae; genus Pantherophis; species Pantherophis guttatus. The sequence goes on from NC_142065.1 coordinate 95,415,227, forward strand.
GTACAGAATCTCATGAGCATGTCAAGTCCTTTGCACAATAAAATATAGATCACTGAGGGAAAAAGCTGTGGTGGGTGTTGTTGAAAGCAAAGCCTCTCCCCCCCCAAAAAAAATTATAACTGTCTTTTCAGCCCCGTGAAATGTATGCTAAATATTCCTCTTGCTATATGTTTTATACATCAACCATTTTAATGAAGAAGGCGGAATACTTTTTTCTATGTCCACCAGTAGCCATCTAATGGTGCTAATGTGATTTTTGCCATTTTCTCCCAATACATGTACAGAACCAGGTGGATAGATACCAGGGTAACATACAACAATGCCCCCTTCTGTGCCTGTGAGAAACGTGTGTTGTGTCACTTTCATCACTTGCTCCCTGAAAACATTCAAAGTCATAAACAATATATTTCATGCCTGCCACTGGTGGGGCAATGAATTCAGAACACAGAAGTGACTTTCAGTTGCTTTAAATCTTTTCCTGGCATTGTCCACCTTCTCCCTTTTGACCTTTTTGTAAAGGTTAAAGACATAGACCCCACATGTGTCATCCCATACATTATCTTTACAAACAATTTTCTCCTCCTTTGCCAATTGTGTATGTCTTTGGAGGCAGTAGTGTTTACCCAGCCAAAAGTCCTTGATATTGTCAATCCTGTAATAATGATTTTGACAATAAAAGCATTGTCTTTTTTATTGGGCTACCTGTGATAAAAAATGCCTGCCTATAAAATGCCAAGATCTTCTTCAAAGGCAAGTATTTGTGAAATGTCTTTTCTGTAGAAATACCCTTCTTATGATGAAAATTGGCAGCTTTACTAAGGATCTTTTGTCTAGAAATGCAAAATCTTATCAAAACTGACTCTCTCTGTTGAAATTGACCAGACAATATTTCTCTCTCCCCACCCAGATTTGGTGATCAAACACTTGGCTGGCATTTAAATCCATACAGCTCTCTATTCTGAGTAATGGGGATCCCCACCCCACAACATATCTACATATGAAACATGCATTCAACTTTTGAATCATTCCTATACCTCTAAAGTAAAGGAGAGAGGGATTGAGACCATCTGCATCCATCCTCAGTTTCACAGAATCATTTGTCCTAATGTCCTTAGAAATAAAATTCAAATGATTTCTGCATTTTGTTATGAATTACATCTATGACATAGATAATATTCTATCTCTGAATCAATAGCATTGGTAGCATTCCGTAGCATTCGAATTCCTAATAAGTCTTCCACACACTTGTATGCAGGGGTGGGTTCTACTTACCTTTACTACTGGTTCTCATCGTGCCTGCGAATGCACAGATCACCTATGATGACATCCGGGTCAGTGGGTGGAGCCTCCTGCTGGTTTTACTACCGGTTCTTGCGAACCGGTCCAAATTGGGGGAAACCCACCACTGCCTGTATCCCTCCCATCTAAACCACCACTGGACACAATCGCCTAAGAGTAGGATAGGACTGTTACACATATTTGTCAGTTGTTGAAAAGCTGTGCTCCCCTTCATGTCAATCAATGAAAATTAGGCTTTTTAGTTTATGCTTACATGAAAAACAAATTTAGGAGCAAGGTGGATGATACCCCTGATTTATGTAATGTCAGGCATAAAATAGTTTTAAAATTGACCTTTAAGTACAAAAATGAAATTTGCTGAATGTTATTAATCATACAAAGTATCCAGTATTTCCTTGTACCAAAATAAAGGTGTGAGGTTTTGTTTAAAATGTTTTCTCTTTATTTCTAAATCTACTACATTATGCAAAACTCTCAGGTCATAGGAATAGATGAAAGAAGAAAGAATGTTGTGGTTTCACAATGCTTAGTAAAACTCAGGGACAGTGTTTTCCCTGATTCCACGGAAGAAAAAGGTTTGAAAAACTTCAGAAACTGCTTGTTGTCCTAAGTCATTCTGGGGACCAATCCCAGATTACATCTTGGTTTACTGAAGCCCTTTGGGAAATAAAGCATAAGAAACAATACCTGGAGCACTGGTGAATGAAGTTGGCATCATGTAGGTTTTGTTTGAGGACATCACTATTTACATATGCTGATAAACTCACATCATAAGTTAGTACACACTGTGACTTCTTGCCGACATTGAGTCATGAGACATGTCATTAAGCAGAGTGAAAAATGCAGCCTGATTGCTGCTTAATATGGCTCTGAAATGCCAATGAAGTTTCTAAAGCTGGGGGGAAAATGAGTATATTCAAAATCAGCTAAGATGAATAGGGCAACAAGGCTTATCTGAAGACTTGGTTTAGCTAGTGCATTTTAATTTGGCCATTTAGATGCTAAACCAAGGCAGGCAAGGTAGGCAGGCAGGCACCTGTTAAGCTTTCAGGAATTCAGCTGTCATCACTCCCCTCCAGTAAGAATGATGGAACTATAGTCAAAAGATGTTGAAGCTTAACAGGTGTCTACAAGGGGAGATATTTTTTTTCCCTACAAAATGAAGATGAATACTGTGACTCTGACATGTATTTTAAAAAGGGTAGGGCTTCAGTCACATTCTTACATGCACAATCTTTACTTTTTACAAATACACACAAACAAAACACCCTGTCTGATGATGCCTCTGAAACTCACCCTGTTTCTATGTTTTATAAGAATATATGCAGGCAACTCATGCCTAACTCTTGGATTAATTTTTACTGCCTATTTCATTAAACTGGGATAATTTCTGAAAACTGGAGTCATTACATTTTTTTTCAAGCTGGTCTTGCTTCTGTAAAATTTATTCAATTCTTGTTGAACTGTTTTAAAATGAACATTTAAGATTTCTGGGTGTGCACACAGTATGTACCGTTTCCCCCAAAATAAGACACAGTCTTATATTTTTTTTGAACCCCAAAATAAGCACTTGGCCTTATTTTCGGGGAGGTCTTATTATTTTGGGCCGCGTGGAGCAAGACGGGCCTCCTCTTGCCATCTTACCTGATTTCCAATTCTATTTCCCTAACCCTAACCAGAGGAAATGGAAGGGACCAGCTGTGTATGTGTTTAAATATTTTTGGGGAGGGCTTCTTTTCTGGGAGGGCTTATATTCAGGGGAGGCTTATTTTAGCACATGCGCTCAAAAGCCCAATTGGACTTATTATCAGGGGATATCTTATTTTCAGGGAAACAGAGTATATATGCATGCATGTATGTGTGTGTGTTTTCAAAGAACTATAGTACATTAAAAAAAATTCTGAGAAACGCAAATACTCAATTATGCCTATGTTCTAATTCGTACACTTATTGAGGCAACACAAAATGAGCGACGTTTTATGAAAATGCAAAACCATTTCCCCCATCCTTTAGTTAAAATAATAACAACAATTGGGGCTTATCCACACTGCTTGATTGCCCCATTACCAAAACAGGCCAGACAACTATTTCTGCAAGAATAGAAGCAGATACTATCATCCTTCATTAATTCCCCACTCACCTTGAAAGTACCTCAGGGCATGTTTTGTTTTTCTGTTCCACTTCTGAAGTATGCTTTTCTCTGTTGCATTGCCTAGAGTGCTCCTGTTCAATGAGCACTTCAGCATGTTGCAAGCCAAACTCAGCAGTTCATTGTTCTTTACAGAAGAATGGCTGCTCCTTTAACGAGCTAATGCTTCTCATATATTCTAATTGGTTTTATATATCCCCTTAAGAGAAGCTATGAGAGGAAATCTGCCTAGAGCAAATGGGCAAAAGGTAGAAATGCCATAGTGCCAGTCCCAGACTTCAACCTTCATCTAAGTTAGATAAACACTTTTCAATAAAAAAAACTTTTACTGGTCAAGAAAGCTGTAAATGCATCAGTTCCCATTTCAGCTTCCAATAGATTTGAGGTGCTTGAATGGGGTCATCAAACAGAACTAGAAAAACAATAGTGTTATTCTCTACTTCTCACAGAGATTATTTAAACTAAGGTCTATCTCCCACCACCAGCTACCCTTCATGGTTTTCATTACCGTTTCTAACTCATTTATCATTCCTGAAGAAAATAAGACTCTGCATAGACAGAACTAGAGAAGCTGTTCCTCTAGGGTGGCTCCATTGAAATTATGACTAAACATTGTCTTTTTATGCATCCAAGCATGATGCAGTTGGAGCCATTTTATCAGTGCTTTTGGCATTCTGCTTATGGATGACAGGACATTCTGAGAAAGCTTCATAGTCTTTATAGCAAAACAAAGGGCATCTTCAAAGTAAGTGGTCCTCCAGTGTAGCACACTGGATCTCTCAGACATGCATCATTCTTTCAGTTTCCCTCAATTGGCCTAGCAGATTCCCCTGAGCAGGTGTTAAATTATTATCGGTTGGTTGTCCTTGTTGTTTGGGCTCCTTTATCAAAATTACCCTCACACTGTTCTAGCCTCCCTCATTTTGCTTTGCTATGATATTGATTATAGCAAAGCAAAAGAGACCTTGGTTGCAGTAAACACTTTCTGACTTAGCAGCTGTTCCGGAATATTGGAACATATAACTTATAGAGCAAAAGGAGATCCACAAAAACCTTCTGGCATCAAAGGAAAATTTGAGACAGGATTAGGAAATTTTACTACAGCTGCTAAACTCAAGAATCCTTCTTGGTCCTGGTACTTAGTTAACAGACATCTTAATGATAGATGTATTGGTCCAGATGGCTAAATTTTTGTAGAAACTTGAGAAAACTATTTCTAGAGTATTTTTATACTAGAAAATCCTTTGGAAAATCTGCTTTCTCTGAAATGTTTTCTTGACTAGCCTCTTGTGGCCACATATCAAAGATTTTATTTCTTAATTTAGGCTTGGAAAAATTTTAGAGGAGATTTTATTCCCCTGAAATTACTAAGGGAGAACTAGGATTCCTGAGCGCTACTCTTGGGTGCTTTCTTAATCCATATTAGTATATTTTCCATGTTTACCCCACTGTATAAAAATAGACTGGAGTCCATCAACTAAAGATCCTTCAATATGATTAACATAAAGCTATATGCCAGATATTTCTACCTACTGTACACCTATTGGATTGGATGAAAAATAGTAATAATAAGAAAAAAAAACTTTGTTGAGGATTAGGCCAGTTTTAGAGGGTACCAATCAATTCTTGACCATTGTTTGATTCCCCTACCAGATACTCTTCCCAGCCTAGAAATCCCCTTTTCACTATCTTCGATTTCTAACCAGTTTTCAATTTTAATTTTACCAATGAGACTATGGTAAAAATTAAGGAGATTCTTGATAGTTAAAATATTACTTCGCATGCAATCCATTTATTTCAGTACCACCTTGGTAGTCAAAGGAAGACATCTCTCTGTAGTTGCTACTACCCAGAAGTAGGTGAGGCAGGGGTCCATGCTTGTTGTCCTACTTTTTCACTCATATATTATGTATATTAGCCCAGTCATCCAGACCCTTTCTGGATTCACTCACATCCGTCTGAATTACCAAGTCAAGTATTTACAGATATTTTGTATTCAGATGATGTTATGATCCATCTCTCAGATCCATCTTTGGGATGGGAAGAAAAGGACACTGAGCACTTTAGCCTCCCCCCTCTTTCACTTCTCTGAAATCTGTACAAATTTACCCCTTTTTTCTGGAGGAAAACCTAATTATAAACTCTCAGAAAACTAAAGTCTTAGTATGTGAAGAAAACTATGATAAAATCTATGTTTGGTAACTTAATTGTGCATTTATGGAATGCTGTTCCAGTCCTGGAGAGAACATTTTTTATATCTGGCAAGTATCTGGTAGCACTTTTTATCTTTTTTTCCCCCCTCTTATCTTTGATAATGTATGTACCTCCAGCATTATTATCTTTGTGTTTTGATTTTTTTCTTTTTTTGTTATTAATTAAAAAGACAATGAAATAAATAAAAGAAGAGGAAGAAAAAGAAGTATTATGCAGCCCAGCTCTTCAGATATTCTGAGATTTTTTTCTGTACAAAGGGAGCTTATTTTATCCTTTGCAAGATGCAAAATCTTCATAGCGAAGGTCATTTCTCAACTTCTCTATGATGTCCAAGACTGTAGTTTTAGAAAACGTGACATCCTTGA